>NW_026442115.1:4732140-6169461 GCF_026898425.1 Galleria mellonella
TAGCATTATTTTATGAGACCAGTGAGGAAATGTATGTGTAAATAAATAAAGTTTTAGACTCCATGACACGGTGCGTCTATCATTTATATTAATATGGTAGATTCAAGATAAAAATAGATAATTAAGCTAGGATGTTTTGATATTTGAATATGGTGTAAATATTACTTAACTTCACCAAATAAAACGTCTTCTGAGTAACCCGATCAGAGTTTTAAACATTTTATTATCCTTACGAAAATTGTTCTCAATTAAACATACAATGGCAAAATTAATTGATTTCACGTGACAATTTGACGTGGTCTCAGCCACAATTGAGAACAAACACGTCTCGTATTGGAACAAAACAACTTTCAATTGAATATTGCGGTGGACGATGCAATAGTTGTAAACAATATGATAGACATGTCCCCCTACTGGTTACTGAAGCGTGGGTAGAGAGACAATTTCTTATCGCTGCATTACATCAGATCATAAGTAGTTATATACCACTTGCATCTCATGTTTATTATAAATTACGGTCTTAAATGCTTTAAAATTGATCATAATATTATTAATGGGAAAAATGAAAAAAAAAGCAAAAAATTTATGTAAGGATAGAGAACGTTTACACTCTTTTATATTATATCTACCTAGAAAAAAATATAGTAAGATAATGATAGAAGTACCTATAAGAAGTAATACAAGTTAATATCTCATGTAGTTTTAAATTCAATAGAATTGAATTTCAATAGAAATAACGGGTGGACTATGTCACAGACGTAAAGTACGTGTCTCCAAAGATGTCGGAGATCGCTACACGAAGTGTTAAAACAAATAAATATCTAAACAGCAAACTGAGTTTTGTTTCACTGCTAAGTTTTAAGCAAGTTCAGAAAACTAAAAAGCGGGAAGTTTTGGATATACTTCGCCTTTTTTCCAGAACATGAGATTTTTGTCAATTCTATATATACCAATTCTGATCATTCTTTTTACATTCGATGGATCTTCTTTTTACATTCGATGGATCTTCTTTTTTCTTCGATGTCATATTGATTCTACATATATTTTGAAATCAATGTTTTATTCTTTTATTATAAATTATGTATATTACGAATTTATATTTGTTCCAACACATAGGAATAAATGTATATAATCTTATGTAAATTCCCATAGGCTACTGTAACAGAAACTTGGCTGTCGTAGCTGTTTTACGTGAAATAACAGTAATGACTAATAAATTACTTATAGTTCGTTAGTAATAACTAACTAAACATAGATTTTCAATTAGCACCATGTTAAGATAGGCAATGAATCAGCAAAAAAATCTATTATATTATTTCCCAACGTATTTAATACAGTTTGGCTGCCAGTATAACAGTGCAGCATGCACATGTGACGGATCTAGAACGAGTTCGTCGTTATTTACGTTATGTGAATCGACGCTGATGCCAGAAACAAAGCGTCACGAAAGCGTAGGTGCTCCATACAAAAATATCTTCAGCGATTTAAAAAAAATCAACGGGCAGTAGTAGACAATGTTGGCTGAGAAAATAAGAATTAAACCTTGAGGACGACAACGAACTCGATTATCAGCAGATTGATGACTTTTAATTAGGAACCATTACATTGATTTAGCGTCTAAAATCCAATTAATGATTGAGACTCCTGTAATTTTATTATGGATACTTTTGAAAGTTACTATGTTTTGAAAACTTTGCAAGTTTCTACGTTTGCATCTGTAAAGCACGCATTTTCACACATTCGGCGCTGTAAGTATTTTAGTGCTTCTAATATTATAAACAAATAATATTATAAACAAAGATCATATTTATTAAATATTATTAAAATTTTCATTGCCGTTTTCAAGATTACGGTTAATTGTATATTAAACTAATGGATAAAGTATATAGTAAGCAACCGTCACAAGTATAGTTTGCCAGTTAAGGTAACAGACAGAGACCCAACCTTACACGTGTAGTTTATTTACTAGATACATAGGGTCCTATTTATATAGCCCTGTAGGTCCCGACGTTGAATAGGCCACACCTTCCTTTCCTGTGGGTGTCGTAAGAGGCAACTAAAGCATCTTATAGTTGAGCAATGGGCAGCAGCGTCCCTCTTTAAACATTATTAAAAGCCAGACAGCGGTTATCACGCGTGCCAAGCGTGGCAACTACTGGCAAAACCCCCCTTATGGGAGAGGCTATATTCAATAGTGGGTAGTTGGCTGATACAATACAATAGGGTCATATTTAGGTACTAATGCAGCAATTAAGGCTAGTCACACTACTGCCATTCATTTATATTACAAATTTTCCCCAAAACAAAAATATTTACAAGTTATCGGCGTTTAAATTTATACGCATAATGTCTTCAAGGGCCTTCTAAATTAATAAAATCCATTTGTACGCTGGTTCAGTACCATCCAATCTCGAGAGCGGTCACCGCTCCGAGCCACAAACACGCCACTCGTTCATAAATAATACTGGGCACTTGTAATTTATTATTACATTATGATTTGTGTGCTATATATGAAATTGAAACTGCTTGCATATGCGTACTATGTAATGTGTATAAATCTTTTCTTATTTATATATTATAAAAATTCATTCGACTTTTCTTATTTGAACAAGTATTGAAAGACTACAAAACCCACGATGCATAACTAAAAACCATCCCATGAAACCAGTCTTCGATTAAAACAATTTCAGGAATAGCAACGCATTGGGGGTATCGTGGGCGAAACAATATACTCCGTTATGTCCATAGAACTGCTCATGTCTATAGGCGACGGTTCCCATTTCCAATCAGGCGGACCGTTAGCTTGTTAGCCATTCTAAGTTGCATAAAAAAAAAAAATCGCTTGAGAACTAATATAGATACATAGACAAATTGACGATACAGTAATAAGATACGAAATAAACTAATGCCTTCTAAACCTAAAAATTGTGTGGTACTCAAGTGGATCTTAATAGTACAACCCGTTTTATATCATCCCCTGAGATCTGAAAGTGTTTAATATTTTTTTATGGCTAACATATAGTATTAATCACTTTCTCTTCATCTTTCTGACGTCAAAAAAATCTAAAGCGCAGATCTGGTTAGCCAAATTACAAGTTTTCACAGTACAAATAACGATAAAAAATAGCAAAACAGTATTAAAATTTAAACTTAAATTACTTCGTTATAGATAAAAATTTAAAATAAATTCTTAAATTACATATTAAATTAATTACAATTAAGTAATTTAGCAACATAATTTTTATTATTCCAATGAACTAGATTTGAAATTGTTTTCAGTATATGAGGCTAGTTAGAATTGGAGAAGTAGACGATGTTGTCAACTACTCTGTCAGATATCAAGACAAAACATGAAAGGACAAACTGGACGACAACGCCTTATAAAACAGCAATATAATACATTATTTTGAAAACCTATGTTAATTTTTAACGATGTGTACATATAAAGGGAATTTTATAAACTCACTTGTTTCGACTTCATTCGGAAGTCTTCTTCAGGGGGCATGTGTACGGTGCTTTCTGTCACAGCGTCTCCTCTCAATAATTGTTAGAAACCACATACATAGTAAGTTCATAAAATTCTCGTTTTACATATATATATATATATATATAGAGACAATATAACAAATTGTTCATCCCAAAGGTTAACTGGTAGAAAATACTATTAGCATTAAGTCCACCTTAGTACCATATTTTCTTTTGGTCAATAAAGTTATTTAAATAAATAAAGAAGTAATATATTATAAGGACTATATACGAGAAACTTCTGAAAAATATACATACGAGGTTTGTCCGGAAAGTACGTATAAAAGTTTTTTAAAAATTTTATTTTACAATTATTCAGGTAAATCAATTTTATCCCCTTCAAAGTACTCCCCCTGTGACATAATGCACTTGTGCCAACGCCGTTTCCACTGTGAGAAGGCTCCTTGAAAGTCCTCTGGTTGTAGGTTTCTCAGCTGCCCCGTCGTAGCTTTTTTTATCTCATTTATGTCCCCAAATGCCGCCCCCGAAGTACCAATTTGGTTTTTGGGAACAAGAAGAAGTCACACGGGGCCAAATCCGGCGAATAGGGGGGGTGTTCGGTCACCGTAATGGAATTTTTACTCAAAAACTCACGGACAACAAGAGAGGTGTGGGCAGGGGCATTGTCGTGGTGAAGAATCCAACGCCCCTCTCGCGCCAATTCTGGACGAACTCGTGCCACACGAGCTTTGAGGCGTCTGAGCACATCGACGTAGAATTTTCCATCAACTGTCTGGCCTGGAGGGACGAATTCTTGATGGACAATCCCCCGAACATCGAAAAAAACAATCAACATTGTCTTGACATTTGAGCGGGATTTTCTTGATTTTTTTGTTCGTGGTTCCCCGGATGTCTTCCACTCTTTGCTTTGGGATTTTAATTCGACATCAAATTCGACATCAATTTCACGGCCATTCTTGCCGAGTTTCGAGAGAAACTTGATTACGACGCGCTGCTCTTCAACGGAAGCGGGCTCCATGCCGACGGGGTTTCGTTAAGAGGTAACTTCACAGATGGCGTGACAAGCCAGTTCGCACCGCACGGCGGTCAGACCAGAACTGAAGCATTGTTAGGGACATAAGGAAGGGGTCCTGCGCTTACCTGGCCTCCCCACTCCTCTTTCTCGCATTCCAGAACACTTTTATACGAACTTTCCGGACAGACCTCGTACACCGAATGCTGTAAAAGGCGACCAAAGGCCTCTTTTGCTTTTTGACATTGACCCATGTTATAGCCAGAGAAATTTTTTAAATAAAAAACTATACTTAATTATCTAATTTACTATGGTAGTAACAGCAGGCTGATCTCCCCTTCTATAAAGAAAGAGTCATGCTCAACAGTCAGTAATGACGACGTTACAATTAATTATAGGTATATAAACAAATGACGTTCATCAATTGTTTATAAACTATACACTAACTTTCTCCCTTATCGCAGTCTCCTTCAAGACAACATTGATCCGTGAAAAACAAGTATAATGTGAAATTAGTCAAAGATAACTTTATTCACAAGCCAGGTATGAGTAGAAAACACGTCCACTTTCCAATGGTTAGCAGTGTCTCCGAATAAATATTTTATATCATTATAACATGACATGATATAAGTAAGTAGGTATTAATTTACATTAGGTAGCAATAGCAATTGGTATATGAATTAAATAATGGAATAGATAATATAAATTACTCGTACTGTTAGAATGGTAGTAGACGTCATAAGTGGTTCAATGAAGAAGTTCGATAAGCTGCGGTTATCGACCCTGGAATTGATAACGCATAGCTCAAACAAGATTGCGCAGATATGTCCAATGAGTGTATTGTACTAGAGACAATAACCATATTGACGACCGATCGAATGAATAATAACCGCATTCAGAGTCGAACATCTCTTTTCTATCGATAAGTAGCAAAAATATTAAGTGTAAAAATATTAAGTAACTTTGTACAATAGTCGATGGCTTGGGTACCTCTGTCCCATTCGTGTTTCTACCGTGAAGCAATTGTGTTTGCATGGTTGTGTTTCGGTTTGAAGGGTGGGATATGGCGTGAATTTGTAGGGTACAGAGGAATAACACCTGAGTCCTCAGGAATGGCAACGCATGGGGGGTATCATGGACGAAACAGTATGTGTGTGTACTGTTATGTCCATGGTACTGCTCATGTCTTTAGGCGACGGTTACCACATTCCATCAGGTGGGCCGTCAGCTTGTTTGCCTAAGTCGTATAAAAAGAATAAAAAAAGACACTTCTTTTTTTTTATTCTTATGCTTTTATGTATACGAGAATGTATAATCTATGACTTGATTACACAAAAATAGCTACTTCAATGGTGACAAAAATAATACGGAATGGATCAAAGATTACAGACGGAAGACAACCAAATGCAGATCAGATCTGAATGTTTAAAAGTGATATGTGGCGTGACAAGATATTAGAGGAAGTTTGAAAGTTGCTCTAATAATAAAAAAGTAACTTCTATTAATGTGGACATATAATGCACAAAGATGAAGAATATCTCGCAAAGATAGTATTAAGTATAAATGTAGATGACTGTAAGTGTAGATATATACCTAAAAATATAGACGGATTGTGTAAAAGATGACATAACCAAAAAGTACACACAAATGTTATTTCTTAGCAAAAATTTGTGATATGTGTTATTGCAAAGATTATGTATTACCTATGTCAACAATAGTTGATTTCTCTAAACGATCACTAGCAAACTAATGAACATTCAAGAACGATAAAACACCCTAGATGCTTTAATATTATCAAATATAAAGATAAATTATCAAATTACCTTGATATTTTTTTAAGTATAGATATTTTGAAGTATTTGTGGGGTTTTATCGATGATATATTTTATCGATGTCATACCGGGGTGTACCTACCTTTTTAACAACATGTTAAAATTATAAAATCATTATGTAGTAGGTATTATCAAAAAATATTTTCTATATATGTTATAAGTAGGTGTATCTGATTGAGTAACTGCGTGAGAGCGCACACTGTTGGGTAAACTTAATAATATATCTCTATCCAATCCAATATTTATAACCATACATACAATAAATTAAACAATACGTTGCAATTAAATAGTACTATTTGTTCGTGGCCTGACCTGACTGAAGTTGCCAAGCCGCCTGCCAAACGTGGCAACTACTGGTTAAAAAAAATGTTCAGCAGTGGACAATTAACGGCTGATATAGAAATTAATAATTAATAATAAAAATATGTAAACAATGAAAATATTTTTTATTCAAGTAAATTTTATTATTTGCCTAATGTAATTGTGCGGGGGAAAGAGATTGTTAGTAATGAGGTCTAATAGCCCCATTGCTAGCAATATACCCTCTCAGGTCGACCTCCACGTGGTTTCCTCTGGAAACTATCATAGTTAATTCTTGTAGAATTCATCATGGTGGACCAACTGACCTGCATTCATTTTCACCTATCATCTTTCACTGGTGCCCCGTCGGTGTATACCGATAGCGCGAGCGAGTTTACTATTCCACTTTCACCCATTAAAAAAAAATGTAATTGTGCAATAAATTTGCTTCTATGACGATATATATACAATAATTAAAAAAAAAATTAATAACTTATAGTTCCCTGTTTAATCCTGCATCTATGAAGATAAAGTCGTATCTAGTAGTGGCAACTTCGTAAGTTGTTTTGGTATAGCATAAAAAAAAATATCTATTCGATTACTTTCACAATTTAAAAAATCATTTAACTTTAATAAAGCACATACCAATGTCAATTGAAAAATCAAGCCATTCTTACACTACAATTACATCCACATACTGCACCAATGACCTTCACTAAATTAGATACAGAAGCTGATTGGAAACTCTCTATCACCCACCATTTACATATATTGATGAATTAAATTTTTACAGTTATTAAAATTTAAGTTTGTTGAAAGAGCGAAAACAATCTTTAAATAGGTACATTGCAAAACATAAACAAGCACCCATGTTATGTAATATTTTGACATCTTATATTATTTACTATTATTGTTATACTTGTTAATGTATACATAACGACATAAAAAATAAAACAAATGATAAACTTACATGCTGGGTATTAACATCAAGTGCGTGTGACGCGATTTGATAAAATATTGGGATATTTTTACCCATATTAGGTACATAGGTACCGATTAAATTTTATTTTCAACATTATCATCTTTATCAAGTACCTGATAATGTGACTGGTTAATTAATATCAATAAATAATAACATAACCCACTTTTCACTCTTGGACGCAAGAAATAACCGACAATGTTTTTACCTTTTGCTGTTAAATTGGTTACACAGGTTACACTCTGGGTTTGTTGCACGCGTCCGTGTAGCCTTACTTCAGGTTGCAGCTGAAAATCAGTGCTTTGCTTTTAAGCAAAACTATCACTGAGCTGTAGCCTATTTAGGTCACTGCGACACACTTGGTGAAAACAATGTATCATAATAAAAGTATAAGTATACAGGAACCAAACTGATCATTTTTAATTAATAAATTGTATTGGAAATTTAAAGAAAGATTTACAAATAAATTAAAAGCCACCAGTTGTTTAAAAGATAATATTACAGTTGCTCTCCTTTCTTATACTTTCTGCTTTTATCACGCCAAAGAAAAAAAAATCTACTACAAAGTCTATACCGAATTTATGAACTGTGAATAATAGGATAAAATCTACTGGTGATCGTTTATTTAACATAATCATTTGTATCATTATCAGTTAGTTATTAGTTAATAACTAATTCATTGAGACAAATGTAACAAATTTAAACACTGACTATCGTCAATTTTAACTACAGAATTAAACCCTGTGGCTATTTTTTGACAATATCAGAATAGTTTTTTGTTAAATATTACATTGTTATCAAATTTGACAAAATTTCCATCAATTTGCGAGATTTGGAAGAAATTATTTAATTGAAAATCATGCAACTCGCATATAAATATTAAAACTAACAGATGAAGTTAAATAAAAACTTGTCAATTATAACACGCTTGGTTAAAAACATCGATTTGGGTATTAGCTATTTAACTCGGTACTAATTTGCTTTGACAATAAACTATTCCAGCCAAAAGGGCTCCCATAAAAACGGCTTTCTAATATTATAAATGAAAAAGTGAGTTTATTTGTTGTTATGAGATTTAGTAGACATTTGGGATGAACGATATAGGCTAATTTTATCCGCGTAAATTAACATACTCAAATCACGTGGACGAAATCGTAGGTAAAAACTAGTTATTAACATTTTTACGACTCAATGATGTAGTAACATTATTTAGATAGATATTTGTTTACACGTTATGGTGTAATTGAAGGTTGGTAAGTTTTAAATCAACCATGGAGACTCCATATTCGTCATGTAAATAATTACTGACATATTTGCTACTGTCATATAAAGATAACAACTGGCTATATTTTAATTGATTTTCAGAAACAGTTACTAGATGCCCACCATAAACGTCGAAAGTAATAAATAAGCCTAGTGTAATTGCATATGTAACTGTCAAGGGCGCCAGCCCTTTGCGTATTGTACCACAACATACTAGTATAGTATTATATTATTTGTGACCACAGCAAGGACCAGTTCGTTCATTTAATACCTACACATTAAGGAAGATGATGCTCTGTTCAAATTAGATGTAAATTCTTTAGTAAATCGTAGATAAATCACAGTATTTAAATCATAGTTTGCAGTTTGCAGCAGAACGTTTAATAACAATAATAATTGACGGTTTAAAATATTTCAAAATTTCAATATGTAATATTTATTAAGTCATTCTATTTCAAATTACATTACAATTTAAATGAAAATTCCTCCACTTTAAATACAAATTTACCTACAATTAGTCAAAGAAGACAAACACGTATTGTCTAAGTAATGTATGCCGGAGACTTTTACATAGGCCATTGAAATGGTAATCATTGTAAAAAGTATTATATGTACAAGTTTTCATGATATGTTTACAAACAAAATAGAAACGCATTTCGATGTTCGTCAAATGTAATCAGTAGCTTGTCAAATCAACCGATCGAGTGATGTTTAAATATTTAAATAACCTCCGTTAGTTGTGGTCAAACGGATCGTTCGTTGAAGATTTGATTTATTCTTTTTAAACTCAATGATTTTCAATTAGCTTCAATCTACCCCGAGAATTGAATAAATGTTCTCAATGAGCGAGAGAATCAGAAATGGTCATAAGGCTATTTTGTTCGCAATAATGTTTTGAAAGAGTAAACCAGTCAAACACAGTTTATTTCGCTCGTAATTTTTTATGGGGAACTTGGAACAACTCAAATCGCGAATGCCATATTGTGAAAGCGTATTGAGTTTTCTTCGAAACCGGTCTCTGGCTCAACTTTTATAGAGATATGAAACCCATGCGGATACCTGTATAATAATATAATGGTATTGTGCATAAACTGAACAAACTGCTAAACAACCTCACCAATTGCCTAGTTATCGAGGTAGGATACATTGTAAGAAACCAGCCACAGAACTCAAAATACTTAGACTGAGTTAACGCGTCACCCAACCCCAAACTGACTACAGCCAAAATAAAAAATACTAAAAACAATGCTAATGTTTTGTATTTTATATTAATATGGCGATTTTTGGGAGTATAAATAATATAATAAACATGCAAAAGAGGTTATTACTGCTTTTTTTTAAATAAATATACATCTTTTGTTTCTTAAATTAAATAACTTGATTTATGAGTAACCAAGTAAAGAAAATTGAAGAAGACCACCCAGACTGAAGGCAATTTAGAAAAGTTTTGTTTTTTTTTTTTAAATTGGCCTTATCTTAAATCGAATCCGGACCTGAATTGCATAAAGCAAAAACGTCCCATTACACATATGAGTCAAAAAAAAATTTTTTAATACAATTATAATCACTGTGACCTACCTACCATCGGCCACTATTGAACATAGATCTCCCTCATATTTCTCCCTCACTATTACAACAGGGGCGTGATGTAACGTAATGTAATTCAAGAGAATTCTGACAGTCATTTCTTCCGCCTTTATGGACGTAAAACATAAGGGTGACTGCCAACTTGCAAGGCGCGTGATAGTTATTTGTAGATAACTGACGCGTCCCAATCTGTCGATGTGTGTGCGCACTATTTCCGAACACAAAATAAGAGTCACGACGTCCGCTCAAACGGCGCACACTGGGATATTCCTGTATAACTTCCTAGGTGGTGTTCAGATAAATAGGAATTTTCATTACATAATTTGACAAACAAATTACTAAAATGGAACGGACAGAAATTAAAGTCTATCTGGGCATCTACCCCTATGTCACAGTATTATGTATAATTGTTGCAACTCTTGTTGAATCTTTACGGAATAATTGCACGCGGCCCTTACAAACTTGTGCAAGGGAATACCAATTCAAAATCCATGTTCTCAAATGTTTTGATATTTAGATATTCGACGTAGATGGGTTATATATTTTTTTCTTTTATACAAACCATCCGATCATGAAACCGAACACTAGAGATACTATAGTAGAATACATAGTTTATACCGGTGGTTCCCAACGTAGGGCCCTGAAAAATTTTTGAAATGTTCAAGTGGGGCATGGCACAAAAAAAGTTGGGAAATACTGGTTTATACATTTGTTCTCGGCCTTTTTTTATTTTTAAATATTAACAAAGTAAATATGAATGAGGTGATTATGTTTCTGTGATTTTTAGATGACATACTGACACGACTTCGCTCTTGATGACTACATTATCTCTTGTTATTTTTAAAATTGTATTACTATATAAACAACAAAAATCTCATTATCGCTATTTATGTGTCTATTTATATCTATAATCTTTTATATATTGTATATTACAGGCAACATGTAAACAAATATTATTGTTAAGTTCTATATTTTTTATGTGACTTAAAAATAACCGGTGGAGTGTGATAACTGTCACTTCACACATATACTATTATCATAGAATACACTGTGATGCCTATGGTAGTCCTTAGGCTTGCTGTATACTAAGGTGCATCATCTTCAATTCCAAATTTTACAGTGAAAGTTTTAATTAATTTTGTAAATACCGAATAAATGCAATTATGGTGTTATAATAATCTATAACGAGTAATCATCATCCGCATAATTATCAAACTTGGTCAAATTGCCATGTAATAGCACTTCTTTTTTATGACATCATACCATGGATAGTATTTTCATCTACGTCCATTATGATAATTAAGTAATAACTTTAATAAGTTTAATAATCATCGATAATAATAAAATTTTATTACTAATAAAACAAAATTATAAAAGTAGACAAATTGTGATGTAAATGGGCGTAGAAAATATTAACAGTGGGGCTTTAATTAGTGCAAAACCACTGGTAAAGGTCTGACGTGAAAGAGAGATGAAATAAGAAATATCTTGCAGGAATTGGCAGTACCGCCTGATGAGTCATAATTATTTTTGTATGAAAAAAGAAGAAGAATACCAACCATATATGGATAGTATTATTCTTCTTTTCAATGGAGCCCTATTTACAGATTAACGATAGATAGGTATAATTATTTACTGTGACAGTCTAGTTAATCAAAAATAGGTATTTGGAATGATAATATGTTATGTCGGTCAGGTGTTTAAAGATTGACGTCGAGCCGCATGTATTTATTACGATAAGCGGAAATGTGGTTATATACACATGCATCGACCATAAACATTTCTGTTACGAAGGTTTTTTCAATCAATAGCTATATTATACTCATATTAGATTTGACCTTTATATTCCACGCAAACCGAATAAAATTATAAAAGACCCGAATAATTTTTTTATATCACGAAGATGGCAAACAAATATACAACCAGCATAACTACAGAATACAACTCAGGAGTGCATAGAAAGCTATTAAAGAATAACAATCGGTATGCCGCCCATTAGACTAACTCACATCACGACAACATTGCCCGCCATACTCGTCGCTGCGGTGTAAGAAATCTCCGGCGCGGAATTCCGACAGCACAGGAAGGTATTTGATACAGTAACAGCAGCGTCTAAATTTGAATTCGAGGCAAAGATGGTGGCCAGCAAATCGGCTTTCTCTAATGCCATGTTACCATTCGGATTCCGTAAAGGAAGTAAGGACGAGTGACTGAAGTTGCTTTTCAGTAGCTTTGACTAGTAGCCGGAAAGCATCAAGGGATGAGGTTTTTTTTTTTTATACAACTTAGAATGGCAAACAAGCTGACGGCCCACCTGATGGAAAGTGGTAACCGTCGCCTATAGACATGAGCAGTACCATGGACATAACAGAGTATACTGTTTCGCCCATGATACCCCCATACGTTGCCATTCCTGAGGACTCAGATGTTATTCCTCTGTACCCAGTAAATTCACGCCATATCCCATCCTTCAAACCGAAACACAGCCATGCAAACACAACTGCTTCACGGTAGAAACACGAATGGGACAGAGGTACCCAAGCAATCGAGTTTTGTACAAAGTCTCCCTCTGGTGAACGTAGATGAAAATACTGGATGCATTATGGAGGTGCAAGTCATTTGCCAGTTATCGTGATGAAATCGAATTTTAAAAGTAGTATTTAGTTTTCGCCTCGCATCAGAAACAGTGATGGCAAGTATGTAACTGCGAAACCATAAAACTAGTAAAGAATTAAAATAGAACGCACGAACTGGATTCTCGATTCGCTTTGTCTACCCCGTACATGAAAGATATGAAAGTCAAATAGTTAGTAGACACAATAATTCAATAGCTGATCAATATATTTGACTATTATAAATGCTCTGGCAATGAGATGAGACTATGTTCTGAGTTTGTACAAGACACACAACAGTACCTAGGTTTTTTTTTTTTTTAATAGGACTAAATGGGACGATATACTCTACCAGTGAGTAAAATAGATGATAATGAGACCATGTCAGTTGATCCGTCATAACGGATTCGCCAGAAATTAACTACACTGGTTTCCAAGAGAATATATTGTAAATTGCTATCAATAGGATAGCTAGTTCTAATTCTCGTTACCAACAATCCCTACGCCTTTCTCAAGATATGTAAGTAGCTATCTTTATCACATCATTTTCTCACTTGCTACATAATAGTTCATCATTCATTATGATTATTGACTACACCAAAGTACCAACTACTGCTCTAGCTGTTACTTGTCCCATATAATTACTGGACGTTATTCATCTGCAGTCAGCGAATAATTTTCTTCAGGATAAGTGGACGAACCAGAAAATTTAGCATACAAAGTAGACTTTCAAGAGATACTGAGTAATAGTTTACCATTATATTTACAATTCAAATTGGACATAAACAGGGTTGTCAACAGTATTAACGAATTAACATCCGCGAGCAAATTGAACAGACTAAATAAAAATGAGTCGTGAAGTTTTTTACAAGCATACATACAATTTTATAAGCAAAGTTATATAATAAATACACAAATATAAAACAGTAATAATTCATAATAATAATTTATAAATTAATGTTGTGGAGCGAATTCTCTGTTACATTTTTTAATATTAGTTTTTTTTTATTTGCATTATAATTTTTTGATACATTTTCACTTACGTTATCTTTATTCTGTATTCTCAAAATAATACTAAAAATCTTCAAAATACTCTCCGTCACAACAATTGGTCCATCAAGTTTTATCGCCACATCGGATACATTTTTTCTTATCGGGATAAAAACTATCCTATCTCTCAAATTTAAAACAATACTCAGAAAATACAATTGTAATTAGCCTATAGATTAGTAAACAAACATCGTAACACGGGATTTTTATATATTAAGATAAGATAATAAAGTTATGTGGCAATGTTAACATTTTTTGTCTCGAAAGATCAACTGTAATTTATAAAAAATAAAATAGTAGTGAGTAAAGTAATACTAAAGAGGATTATAACTCGATGTAGCAGTAGTAGACCCACCCTTACTGCTTATGAATAAATATTAACATAATAATGCTGTAGACATTAGTAGAGAGAATATCTGTATACTATATTATAACTCTTACCCATTACTTATGCGCAACACCGATATATAAACATATCAATGTTATTATTTAAAAGTGTAATAATTTAATTTAATAATGTAATAGTTTATATTTAGTTTGATATTGTTAAAATTATGTGAGGTTGCCTTTATTAAAAAAAATATTTATTTATTTTTATTAACCGGGATAAAAAGTAGCGAATATCCTTCTGCTTCTTATATAATATATCCTAGATTAGTTATCCCTTAAGACGCTAAGTAATAAAAGCTAACTTTCACATATGCACTTCTATGTAATGTATGTAATAAAATAAATATTAGCACCTAGACAATTTATAAATTATTATTACATAATAATACAAATATAAATATTTTTTATTATTTCAGATTAAATAATTTAACAACCGCTTGCACATAAACTGACTAAACACAAAAAACGTCTAAATCTATACATAAAATATCTATAAGTCCAAAAAAAATTAGTTAAAATGAGAACCTCTTTTGTTAAATTAATTTGAACAACATAATTTACATGTATCAATAACAATAATAACAAATCATCTTGGAATCTAGCGTTTCTCCAATATGACCTATGTCAACAGCGTTGTAAGTTGATTGATTATTACATACATATATATCCGTTCTGCATTAGTGAATTTCAATACGATAACAATAACAATGAAATTTATCTATTAGTAAATCATTTGAAATTTTATTAGTAAATAATTCTTCTTATCTACATTTATTCGTATAAGTATTTTCTCGATAAAAAGATAAAGTTGACAATTAGGTTTAAAAATAAGTAATTCAATCTATCATTCAAGGTTTTTATATGTACTTAATAAAAGATTATTTTTTTAATTTATAATTAAGTAATTAATAAAAAAGATCGATTTTTTTCTTTAATACTATCCTGCCTATCTTAACTGGTTAAGAGGTAAATAAATAAGCATACATCTATTTTATTTTTTAATATTATGTTACTTATGCATAATTATATATTAAAGTAGTATTACTAGTGTTTAAAATAAAATTACCTTTTTCATTAGCACAGGAATTTCATGTTCCAGTGACATTTCAAGTTTAGGGGAAGTCATGTATATCAAATGTTCACTCCACACAGATGTTCATTAATCAAAGCCACCCCGTCTGGCCGTGTTCCACTTACAATAACGGGTATTTATTTATTTACTGATATAATTTATAATTAATGAAAGCACTAAAGATAAACTGTCACTTGACACACGCGTGCACACTGTGTATCATTTTTATATTATTTCATTTATATTTAACTTTTATAAATCGATTTATTCCATGAAGGTAGATATTGTAGATAAAGGAACGCGATGCGCTGGCACACGGCGCTTGCGCTGCGTGCGAATGAGGGGGCTGCGGTCTTGCTGCGTTTGCGCCGCGCCCGAGAATTTGAGCCGTGCTGTGGCCGCGCACCACCAATGAGATCGAATGCCTATTTAAGAATAATTCCCAACCCTAATCGTCCACCTCATTAGCTATTATTTACAGTTGCAAAATATAAAATGTCTGCCCGTTTGACTGATAAGTACAAATTAAGTACATTCTATTTCTGATTTTGTGTATAAATAAACAGGCACGCCGGCGCCGCGTGATACGCACACGCAACTGGTGTGACATGTTGGCGCCATCACTGCCTCCAAGAATAAGATACAAACAAAAATTATTGTATTAATGGAAAAAATCTTTATTTAAAAACTAAAATTTAATTAACTTACACGCATTGTGAATCGTTTACGTAGGTACTAATTTTTAACAAGCAGATTTGGTTATTAATTGGATTAGACAGGTTAGTACCTGTCTAATTCTATTATTAACCTACTTTTATACACTTAACAATTTCATGTCAAATCTGTCTTTCCTCATTTTAGCAACATAACTTAATACCTAATTAGCGTCCCAACTTTTTTACGCAGGTAAAAGATTACTAATTTTTTACTAAAAAAATACAGCCCATGTTACTCGCTTTCTTTAGGTGAAATAATCCTTAAACTTGAATAAATATTTTTGTAGTCTTAATTTATCCATTAAAAATGAATATTCAAATCTTTCCTCTTTATAATAATAGTTTATATAAGAATTATCTTTGAAGTTAACTAAATAGTAACAAAGTAACATTAAACCTTAGGAACGAAAATGCACATAATTTCAATAATACATATCACCGTATCTACAGTAATATATGATATAGTTCATAATAATCTATGCAACTAATATAATATTACATCAGACAGTGTATTTATTATGTATACATAAAATGTGTTTTATGTAAATATAGTCATATAGAATGCCTATATGACTTGCTCAGTCACGTTTCCTGTATCTGTTTATACAGTCAAATATTAATTAGTTTTCATGACGGTCTTAAACCACCACGATCTGGGTTCTGCCAGAACGTGAAATCAAACAAGACTATAAAAGATATCTTTAAAAACAACTACAACTTTAATATTGATGCTACTTTTTACTTTAGGTTTGTTGGAGCAAAACTCATGTAGAATTAAGCTCGCTATACATTTGCTTTCCACTGTCATATTTCTTTATGTATTATTATTATTATTATAAAGTATAAATAAATAAATAAACCAAAGATTATCCGCATTCAGGATTATCTAAGGCTTTTGCTCGTTATTTTTAGTTTGGGTCCAACGAACCCAGTCTAGAGTACCGGCATCATTTCCCTTCGCTTCTTATACATTATACTTATAGAAGCCAAAAAAGATATTTTTTATAATCTTTCTTCGTACGAAATATGTGAAAACAAAAGGGAAATGGCAGGATTATAATTTGATCTTTTGTTCCAAATAATATTTCACTTTTGACAAATTTGTATTAAAAATAGTGTGGGCCAATACGAAATTGATCAAGATACAACGTAACATAAAAATGTTCAACCGACTTCAAAAAAAAAAAGGTTCTTAATTCGGCTGTATTTTTTTTTTTGTTTGTTACCTCACAACTCCATGAGTTAGAAAATTCTTCTTTTATTTGAAAGGAAATACTTACAGATTAGTCCCATAGAAATTTTATCAAACTCAGTTCATTAGTTTAATTTTTATCCCAAAATAACTGGTTTTGTCACAATTGAAGTAGGTCTTTTGTGGGACAAAATCTTTAAATATTTAATACGCTTAAGTACAAACGAAAACTCTATATTTGTACCTATTCAAAGCATAAATCAAAGTCCGAATATGTTTGTGTAACCATCGTATTTGTGTTTATTTTCTTTAATTAACATTTTTAGCGCTGTCGATATCTCAAAATACAGGATCACGTGCAGGGACTCGTGGATATCATGACGGCCTTTCATTGACCCATGCTCGATAATTTTCAACTTTGAGGATCACGTTGTTATACTTATGGAGATCATATACACGAGTATCACCACGTGAACTTCAAATTTCAAAGAGCTTGGACTAATAAACATCGTAGATAATGGACTTTACATTGGCCAATCTTTATGAAGTATGAGAATCACGTGGTGATACTTGTGAGGATCATGTACACAAGCATCATCACGTCTGCTTCAAACTTCATCAAGCTTAGACATTTAAGGACCTTTATCCACGAGGCTTATTAACGTCAGGCAGGTGACCAGTCTTATATAATATGAATAAAGTCATATTACGCCCTCATCGCCCATCAAAACGCGTTCATCATCATCTTTCTACCCTTATCCCAATTATTTGATAATGAACCTCAAATAGTGTTGTGTTCAATCAATTAAAGGATATAGTAATCCACGAGGATTTACGGTATTCATGACCTCTACGTAATCCACAAATGCAAACATTACTTATTAAGTTTAAATGAAACAAAAGACATTGGCGGCGTGGTGGGCTCCCTATAATATGGTTAAACACCATGATGGCTGGCTCATCATACTTGTGAGCGGGTGCTTCTATTAGTGATTGGTCTGTCCAAGAATATTGTGATTGATTATTTTTATTTTCTTTCTTTTATCGATACAAAGTTTGTGATAGTCATTTTATCCATTTATAGTTTTTGTTGTAAACTTAACTTTTATTTGGAAAAAGCAACAGTTGTGTTTCTTGCACGTTCTTTTTACCTTAAATTGGGTTCCGAACTGGTCGGTAGATTTATAACAAAATGATTATTAAAAAATGCTTATTATTAAGTTTACTTGTATAAAAAATATTAATTATCATTATTATATTCAATATATGAGCACCCTTCCTGTGATATTCAATATCAAATATTACCTATTGATCTTAAGTTAATTAAAACATTTATAGTATAACTTTATCATATAATGCTCTAACTCAAATATTATTCAACTTGAGTAAATGTTTATTTATTATATTTTGTTTTATTTATTATATGTACCAGAACTACCACTTGATTATCAATTTATAACTAAATAAATTATTGGTATAAAAATCTATTGGTATCCATTCAGTTAATAACCTACATGATGCTCAAACTTAAATATAAAATCAAGCTAACCAACCAATACAAAACTGTCATGTATGTATGAAATACTGCATGATTTTGATATTAAAAACATCATCATTATTTTAGCTGTCAACTGTCCACTGTCGAACTTAAGCCTTCCCCATAAGGTAAGTTTTGCCAATAGTACCACGGTTGGCAGGCGAGTAAGTAACTGCAGCCAGGCTTTTAGAATAAATGTTCATACTCAAATATTTTAAAACTTGAGTGAATTAGAAGACTTTATTGATTGAATATGAAGATCACATCATCCAAAATGATAATGAAACAAAATCTGATATGCACGAAGACTACCACGTGATTCACAAACTCAAATATTATCAAGCTGAGGTCAATGAAAGGCCACATATATCCACGAGTACCAACACGTGACCCTTAAATTTATACTCAAATATGAATTACCAAGATTGAGTTCAAACTCAACAAGTCAGGCAGGCGGCCGGTCATAAAAGCATAAAGCAAAAATTAGTAATATGGATAAAACCATATTACACCGACCCCAAATAATATTGGGTTATCCCAATATTAGGGTAAATAGGGTATATAGGGTAAAAAGATGATGATGATGATGATGAATTATTAATAAGGATTCGCACATAACTCTTAAACTTAAACCTTACAAAATCATTACTGATGTAATACACAATAAAATATTAATTAAACTTGGGTAATTCAGAAAACACAGTATCAACGAGGATTGCCACGTGATCATCAAACTGACAAACAAATATTATCGAACTCGAGTTAATGAAATGCCATAAAATGCATGAGTATTAATACATAATATAATCCTTAAACTCATATTCAAACACACACAAAATTTGGGTCAAAGACTATAAGGCCCCTAAGGATCACCACATATGTAAATATCAAAGGTGCGATATATGCTGCGCTAACATGTAACATTTCTTGCCATCACAGAGACCATATACTAAACTCATTGCATAAAAAATTGTCTAAAAAGTTAATCCTACTGCGCTTTTTATAGTTATTTTAAAAATTTTTAACGGATACTGAACTCAATAGACCTCATTCCGTAAGGAATCGACACTACAATACTCTTATTTGACAGCGAGCAGGTAACACTGCATTTACCAACCTCTACATTTTTTGTTACGTGACACTTTTAATCTTTTTTTTTTTTATTTCAATCTACTTACTTCTTTACAACACAATAACTATTGAAAGTATCGTACTCCAATTTACAATATTATGGTACAATTAAATACGGCAATGACACTAAAATATGATATGTCTTATTTTAGAAAACAGTGAAATATTATAATTCATAAAAATTTAAATTAAATTCATAAAAATGAAAAAGAAATATCAGTAGTCAAGTACGAAAATTTTTTTTTATATTTTTTTATCACAATAATACCATAATTTTATATTTCTGAGTTATGACTGTATACAAGTATCCAGATCTTTATACAAATAATCCTTCATTTAGAATTTATCTAAAGGTGAATTTCCGAGACCTAGCATCTTTCTCTATCTATGTTTAGTGTAAACTTGGTTAAGCATTCTAACAACATTTACTAGTTGCTCAACTGCATTCCTGCATAGTTTAGTGCATTGTTTTTTTATTGTAAAACTGGCTCCCTAGATACCAAGCTATTAATAAATATGGATATTATAATGAATACCTTGTTTGACAGGCGATAAAATCTATTACCTGATTACGAAATACGTTCTAAATAAGGAAACGAGAAGCCTGCGGCAGATTTTTAGTAACTTTTAGTATAAATAATTTAATTTCATCTTGATGAACGTAAGCGAAATCGCACCACTATTAGCAAATAAGTCATTGTCAACCGCATGCATTGTGGAACGCTTTTTGGCAAATAAACTTACTAGGAAGATCATAACGCTATCTAAATGACTAACAGCAATGTTCTTGAAGTCTAAAATGGTGTAACAACAATGCCAAATGTAAATAATACAAACGTATGCAATATATAAAATCATTATAGTGACAAGTATACACGATTGGCACTCTATTTGAATACTTGGAATACAATCATTTAATTTTTCACGTCATCAAATATCAATCTTGAAAAATTATAACGAACACATAAACTGAAACACTTGAAGTGAATAATCATTTTTAAAGAACTTCCAAAAGGGAAGCAGTGTAGGATACAGTGACCATTTAAAATCAGAGAAGCTGCATTGTTTGCCACTTTCATAGTATAAAAAAGAACGAGTATGTACTTAATTTGTCTGTATTTATTTTCTTTTATATTATGATAATTAATTACCTGTTTTGATAATACTTTTTGCAATTTATAGTATTTTAATACTTTCACAATTGACGTTATCGTTTTTCTTATGGAGCTTGTTAAAAAGCAAAATTTACATGTAGCCATGAATCCGTATTTTACCAGTTTACCAAGTTACAGTACGACTATGGCACCCTATGCATTATATCTACTAACCGCGGCATTTTTTTAATTCGAAACAATACACATTTTAAAAATCTCATAAAAATGTATTAAGCTGTTACGGCGATTAGCGTGAACGAACATCACGACACGAGATTTTTCTATAAGTATTTAAGATTGCATCTCGCTGAGGTCCTATAGGTTTACCGCAAGCCGCTTTTTGAGTTGCAGAGACAAGTAAATTCATTGAGCTCAGAAAACTGGCTGTCTTGCGATACATAACCTGAGGGGAATGGCCGTATTGGTATTTATATCTATTAACACAAAGTGTTACAAATTTACATTATGAGAAATGTAATTCTAATATCTTCTTATTTCAACAGGGGAACTTATCCTGTGAATTTTTAATTTTCATTAATTCGGTAATAGATATATGAAGGCAAATATACAAAAAAATGCTAAATGTATATGATTATATACCTGACAGCAATAAAAAAACTTTATATTTGGAATCAAATAATAACAATATATAAGTACAAAATAGACAACCGCGTATTCATGTCTTTATGAGTTGTAATTCCAAACATGACTTTCTAATTGCTTTGTAAACCCTTAATTTTCGAGTTCGAATTGATAAACTCAAAAAAACTCAGAAAAACACTTAACAAATAGCTATGTACATATATAGAATTGACGGAGTTATCACATAACATACACACAAAAAATATAGACAACTCGAGAACCTCCTGCTATTAGAAGTTGCTATCGTTTGTCATTTAATTTATTTATTATTTATTTTTAAAGGACCACAGATAAATAATAAAAATATGCAAAATCGTTATGGTAGAAGTAATTCTTCGCGTTATCTGTTCCTGGTTTTCTTTTCACATATTGTTCCGATAGTAATTGTCATGTCCAATGTAATAATAAATTTTATTGAAAGTATAATTTATGGAAATTATTAAGCATAACAATACCTATAATATTCTACTGATACGAACAGTTAAATAAGTACTTACTTATTTTTACATTGAATGATAAAAAAATGTAGGTTGGTAATATGCTCTAAAAAGATAATGGAAGACTACAAAATATAACTATGTACCTACTCGAAAAACTATATTTTTAAACAACTTTAAAAAAGAGAAGCAACTTCAATTCGCATATTACTTTACATATATGTAACGCGATATATTCGCCAACTCTGAGCCTAAATAATACATTAAAAAACGATTAGGGTCATTGGTTTTTATAGAGCAAAAGCTCAATTTAAAGATAAGAAACTATCAAAGTACATCAATATGTAACTTAAAAAAATAATATAGCTTTAATTCTACAGAATTTTACATACTTTTACACGTCACTCTTCTTATAGTTATAATAATCTGTGGTAGTGGTAACTGAACATTTATAACAGAGTTTCTCAAAGTATGGTACGCGTACCGCTTGGGGTACACCAGTTAAATAAATGTAAAGGGTACGCGACAAAATTTACATAATGGTAAACGCGGCAAAATTTTTCAGAATTTCGATACTATTTGCAATAAAAAACAAACACACCTTCACACTAAACTGTCCAAATAATAGAAATAACATTTATCTATTATTTAATGGTATTCCTTTTTTACAATAAAATACCTTATTTGTTCTAACGATAGTCAGATTTTTAAAAGAAATTAAATAATTATATAAAATTATTTAAATATTTCAGTAAATACTAATTCTACATTCTATGCACGCTCTAAGTGTGATGTTTTTTGTTTTGCTAAGTTTACTACTGCAATAGTTTGTACATATACGAGTATCTCTACTCTAATTAAGTAGTTCGATTAAAGTATTTATGATCTCTTTTTCTATTTTTAGCATAATTAGTAAACAATCTTTGTATATATTTTTATTGAAATAAAAGCACGTAAAAGAAAAACAGTACGTCGAATTAATTGTTTTTTATTGTCTATTCTATTTCAAAGAACTAAACTCAATAAAAAATAATATTAAGTTTGTTAACGAATTATATTAAATACAGAATAACTGATTAAGTAACTTAGTAAAACCAGTACAACATAAATGAACAGAATTGTGGCCTAAATGTAAGTATGAATTACAAGATTACAACATAGATTTAGGACAGATTCCTATGGAACTAAATTCTAGATTGTAGATTAGACATAAGATAGAGCATAAGGACATTCAAGAAATTATTTGTCTAAAATATTTAGTTAAGGAAATAGATGAGATAATTTTGTTGTAAATATATTACGTACCTATTTACATACTTATTTGTTAAATTTATAATCTGTTGACGTTATAATCTTTGAACTTATGACTGTGGTTGTACTTAATAGTCACATAATCTCCATAATGACGTTGCTTATAATTTAATTAAGTATAAAAAACATAAACTTAACACATCTTGACTGATTAAATTAATATATGTTAATAATTTATACAAGTAACACTTTCCCGTGTGATAATTTATCATTTTAATTCAAGCAAAAGAGATCACAAGAGCAGCTATTTCGCAACCCCGCTCGCGCGATATATGCGGTATACGCTAGCGGGACACCAGTGAGGGATGATAGGTGACGATGAAAGCAGGTCAGTGACTCCATCGTGACGAATTCTATAGAATCAACCACGATGGTTTCCAGGGGAAACCGCGTAGAGATCGACCTGATAGGGTATATTGCTAACAATAAAATTGTTAGACCCAATTACTAACAATCCCTTTCCCACCAACAGATACATTAAATATTGATTATCCAATATATAATGTTGAAATAACAAATCCATTCGAAATGAATATAGATTTAGATGAATATATTCGAACGGTATGGGCAGGGGAAAACGGATTGGAAAGCAGGTTGACGTCTACATGGTTCATGTATTATTGTAGTATTATATGTATAGCTAACAAGGAAGCAGACTCCATTACTAACAATCCCATTTCCCCTGCTATTTTACATTAGTGTATTATATGTAATACACTAATGTAAAATAGATAGATAGATAGTTATAAAACGAATATAATAATGTATGTTATAAAATCATCTAACTGTTCCTGTAAAGAGGCGTAACATCTTAGTCCTTAGGAATGATTACGCATAAGTGCCATAGATATTACACTGCATCATGTACTGTTCGTGTCTGCAAGCGATGGTCGCTACTTTTCATCACATGGGTTCAACTTATTTGTTTACTTAAATGTTATAAAAAAAAATAATCATAATCACAAGTTTTGACAATTTATACTCGGCCCTATTTATTGCTATTATCGAATAATCTACAACATGACAATTAAGATAATTAACAACATCCCATTTATTAATTTAATTAAAAAACTTCTTCATTCTACATATATTTAATTAGACATATGCACATAGTTTACCTATAATTTTTAGCCAGAGTACATTGTAAGAGTAATTTAGAAAACTGCCCAGGTGACGTATGCGACTCAAATAAGACGTCAGTTTTAAATCATTTTGGAAATCGGCGTCAATATGACGATATAAATATCCTATAATATGATATATATATCCTACCTGAGTAAATAAAATTTAATCAGATAAAGTTCGGTCAAATATTATATATACTTAATATACAAATAAATTATATGCTAAATAGTTTATAGTATAATCAAATAAAATTCAATTGTTGTTTGTTATATGTGAAAAGAATAATAAATATCCACTGGTACAATATAAACAAAATCATAAAATGACCGGTGAAGTTACATACATACCTATAAATACATAAGATAACTAATATTAAATGGGTACTATATCTATGATAGTTATATTTCGTGAAATTAAGTGAAATAGTGTATTGAATAGCTTTATCTACTACATACTAATATAATCTATTAGTTATTAGTACTAAATATATTTAGGAGACAGTTATGGAAAAACAACATAGTTTCACACCGATCTATGATATATGTACATCCTTACTAATATAATAAATGTAAAAGTGAGTTAATTTGTCATCATATAGTGCCTTATAAGGCGTTACCTTTATCAATCACTATGAAATGTAGTGTGAGTTTACACGTGACATATGGGATGGAGAATGATACAGGCTATTTTCATTTTGTACTACTGTAATATTTGGAATTAAAAGTTATTGTTCTCAAATTAGTTCCATACTAATTTGATCAATGTTGAAGTTTTTTTTTGTTATTTGTTTAAATTAATATAATTGTTAAATAGTAATATCTTGTATACCAGAGTGTAAACATATTATTTAAGATAAATATATTTTATACATAGAATACATTAATAGGAGACAAGTGCTAGCTAAACGATTTAGCTCGGCAACCATCAATACAGCACATATTCCCCAGAGGGCATTCCGATCGACCTTACAAGATCACGAACCGGTAATATATGCACCGGTACCGATAAACACCATTCACGACATAGAGGAGTCTGAACCCTCCCATGATCCTAAACTAGTTAATCAAGATCTACATTTGCAGATAAGCCGACTTAGACCGTATTCACAGGAGGCACGTTTCAATTTACTTACTATATTTTCATAGCAGGATGCAAAAATTACAGAGGATAAAATGTTTACAACACTCGTAAAACAAATCACAGACAGCGCTCCCGGCACATCTTCATATTATTTAATTCAGATACAGTAACGCACATTAATATGCATAGTTTTTATGTTCATTTCACTTGTAACAAATAAATAGGAATGTAATTGACTATTACGAGAAATGGCAATTATTAATGAATGATAAAAATTCTTGAAAAACATAAAATTAACAAAACGTACAATTAAATGTTAATTAATACATCTTTTGCAATAAATAATAAAAAGAGATCTATCTACCTACAATTAAGTCAAATTATTATCTCGTAAAAGGACAATTCACCTAAGTAGTTATCTATGACAACTAAAGAATTGAAAAGAAAATAATTTGAGTAGCTAATATTTCATTTTATAATTATCTACTCAAAAGACCATAAATTTATTACGTCCATAGTATATTATGTTTATTTTTATATTACAGCAAAGAACGTCTTATTTTATACCACTATCTCTTATTTTAATTTTATAGAGCGCAATGTGCGCCTGGTCGAAAAATATGCATCCGACTTTAATGAAGACTTGTTCAAAAATAAAAATAGATTTTATTACACATACATAAGTATAATATAAATCCACTCCAACTGCGTAGATGCTTTTTTTTAAAAAAGTTTAGCAAAAAGTTTTGACTTTTTACTAAACTTGAATTAATTTTTAGACAGAGCGTATGCTCTAATTAGGGCGTGAAAAGGAAATCATCATAAATTCTAAATTTCTAATGTCTGTTAGTAAAATTACAATTGAGTTCGACGAACCCCTAACGGGTTTGTTTGTGAATAGGTGGGCGTCTGTAAGGCGGCACGACGCCGGCGCATTCGGCCTTCAGAGACACAAAAATTAAAAATAATTTCCATCTAGTTACTTCGTTGTAAATAAATTCCAAATATTTACTTTCATAAACAAAAATATTTTCAACGTTTGCAATTATAAAAATATTTACTAATTTGATAAACTGAAGTAACTATAAACTGAGCAAATTCATACCAAATATTCCCAATATAGTACGCGTTATATAATACATCTATCAAGTATTATTAAATTCTTTTACTTATAAAAAACTGGATAGGTTCATAATAAAAACTAGATGACTAACCTAGGAATAAAACTTCTATGGCAGTTATATGTATTATAGACAAGGAGCTCGCAAAGCAAACGCGACTACGTGGATCGCCGTAGCGTGACAGTCATATGGCGTGACAACTGACAACGGCGTCACACGGCATAATTACCGTATATTTCATTCACCATGTACGTAAGTATATCAGATGAATGTGGATTCACTATTGATAAAGCAATCACATTCATTAATAATTTCGTAATTCGAATTTGGAGATTTTTTATTACAGTTGTCACAGTGAAGAAGAAACGCCGCAGCACTTAATGTTTGGCTGTAGCCCACTCATATTTAAACGATATGTCTCCTTTAGAAAACACAGTCTATATTCTAGGGAGATAAAAGAACGTTGCTACGAAAAACATTTTAAAATTCCTATCATTGATAGGAATTAGCAGTAAACTTTAAAAAAGTGCGAGCACAAAAGATAATGAAAAGGTCGCAGAGTCACTGGTTTTTCTGTCTGAAAAAAATCGTCCTTCAATAATAATAATACTAAATACCTACTGACGATAGAATTTTTTATTGTGCCACATACCAGAGATAGATTTTACAATACTAAATAATTATGATGCAATATAATAAAATATTCATAATTAACATATTTCTTCCATAAAATGTTATTCTTATAGGGTCTATTGAATATAAATTAATAACCGTAGTTTGTACCCATAAAAAACATGTTACAGATCACAAAGTATTATATTAGTCTCACTTATATTTAGTTATTGCATTTGTTTTTTTACTCTTCAAATATTGTAATACACATACGACTATACAAAAAATCACAATGAGATTAAAAAATGTCATTAAAAATAGAGCTTATTTAAATCAAAATATGAACTAATTTCGATTAACTAAATGTAATTTGTTGTACACCAAGTGAAAATATTCTTATTCAATATTACAAAACGATGTCATCCAGTTTATAGACTCCATGTTTTAAATACACAATCGAGACATAACGCGATGAAAAACCCATTGCAGGTAAATAGTAGCTACATACCTGCTTTTTATTGCCGACGTTTCGAAGTGGATTGCACCAGGTCATGGTCACGACAGGATAAAAAAAAATTAATAAAGAAAAAATATACATATACTAACTATAGACTCCATGGTTTCATAGATACCTTGTCTTACGTTAACTACTTATTTATGTTTTATTTTAGTAATAGGTGACAAAAATGTTTGAGTAAAATAATCTAAATATTTGGTTTTATTTATGGTTTTGTATCTAATGTAGACTGAAAAGGATTCTTAAACTTCATCGACGTTATTATCTGCAGTGTTAAATGTGCACCTCAACTGACATTATTCTCATTGACTAAGAAATACGTTTACTAACTTTCGATCTGGCCCAAGATTATAGCCTTTATAGTGAATAATTCAAACATTTAAGGTAAAGCCCACTTCCAAATAGAGAACATATCTCTCGCAACACCATAAAGAGAAATACCTAGCTTCCTTAAAATTAATTACTGGTTATACAAGTGTAGTAAATACGATATGTAAAATAGTATATATAAGTATTTATATACTTATATTAATATACTTCTTTGATAATATATAATATTACAGAACATTATAAAAATTTCTTTATACGTACCCTAGGTTAAAATAAAATCGATTTTTACAAATCATTTTAAATATGATACGCCGTTATCATCATTTCAGCTATTACCCGTCTACTGCTGAACACAGTCCTCCCCCATAGACTGCCATAAAGAATCATTCCGAGCCACCTGCGTCCACAAATCCCTGCAATGCACCTAAAATCGTCTATCTTCCAAGTATTCCAGGCATCACTGGAGAGATGGTAGTACCGGGCATGTCTCGACCGAATCAAAGACTTTCATAGTCCACTAACGACAGACATTATGGCAGATTATACACTGCGGTCTTCTGTATAATCTGCCGTAATGTACCTATAAATGTATATAGTCTATAGTGCTAAACCCCTTTCGGAAACCAGCTTGTTTGACGCGCAAATTTGACGACTTCCAGCCATCCAGGCTGGAAGTCGTCAAATTTGCGCGTAAGACGATTTGTTAAGACTCTCAAAATAGTACGTAGACACGGACACGATTCAAAAGGAATATCGGTCTATAGTTCTTCAATAGGATATTGTAACCTTCTTGAAGAACAAGACCACTGCAATTTTGCTCCATGCCGCAGGCGTAACACCGTTACAGATGACGAAGTTAAATAGCCTCTAAAAAACTACAAATGCCAATTTTCCACCCGCACTTGGAAGCTTTGCTGTAATTTAAATATATATATATATATATATATATATATATATATATATATATATATATATATATATAATCTAATATCAATACTATACTTTACGTTTCGGTCAATCTGAATTTTCAGACGGCGCATTCTCTTAGAGAAAGCACCGACTGAAAATAGACTGTTTATTTTCTAACTTTATAACAGTCTTTGTTATTTGTTCGAAGAAAAACAATTCGAAGAACGTCATCAAAACGCATAATATTTTTAGTTCTTAATTAATTTCAAATTAAGAAGATTCTCGATTCATTTGTTTCCTTATGTAAGCAGACATATGCGATGTCTTTGCAAATACTAAAGCATTTTTAGGATTATTTTTGGAATCTATAAGTTCATTTCTATGTAGATACCATCGTACTATTTTGTGCCAGATTGAAATTAGGATTTTAGGTGAAACAGAATTTTAAATTATTTTATATGAATAAATTCTATTAAAGATATTATGCTTTAACTTTAATGCTAATATGAATTTTGCTGATACATTTATCATTACATATGCGTTTAAAATTTGTAATAATGGTGATGAAACAAACAAATGAAAGGCTCGATTATTCACTTACTTTTTTTATAAAAAAATAAATAAACAAAACACAATCCAATATATCAAATTTCATCGAAATCTTCAGTGCCATTTACGAGAATGTAAACATGTAATGAAACATTGCCTGTTGTTGAATAAATTTAGTGAAGTAATGTGTTTATAAGCCGTTCGCTCTACTTTTTTCTTTGCGTATCCAAATTATCTGTCTTGTTTATAAATCCAGTTCCGTTTGTATGTTGATTGCTCACTAATCTTGATTGAAAACAAAATAGGATGAATTACAACCTAGGATCACTAGCTAAATATAGACTACGTGAAATCATGTACAACAAAATTATTAAATCCACATAACAGCTGTCCACGAGTATGTCGTGGGCATTAATAAAAAAAAAATAATTTATAGACATGTTAATGTTATACAGAGAATACTTTTATCCCAATAGCCAGTATATCACTGTCAAGGATTGTCAGACAAAACAAGTTCTATATATTTGATGTAGTAATTTACCTCAGTTCTTCTTTCACTGAGAAAAGGTTATTAATAATGGGGTGTAACAGCCCCATTGCTAACAATATGTTATACCCTAAGAATACACCTTATCAGGTCGAGGAAATCATAATGGTAAATTCGTCGTGATGGGCCAAATCACCTGATTTCATCCTCGCCTATCATCCTTCAGTGATACCTGACTAGCATATACTAATAGAGCAGGCATGTTACCATTCTATTACCATACATTAAAAAGATGCATCGTTCACACACATAACTTTTTTTACATTAAAATTACACGTTTCAGAGACTACATCGATTCTGCATCAAGCTATGACTCGTATCGGGAACTACAGATAAACCGAGAATGTAACTTGGTACATTAGTGTCACCTCCATTTAAACGCAAGGTAAATCCGCATAGCGTGACCGTGTTAAGGAGTAGAATGATCTAATGGCGACTTGTTTAAGTAAAAATATTATTGTAGAATTCAACTACAATCTCATATTTTATCAGGAACATAATATAGATAAGAGTACCAGAAGGAGACATTTTGCAAATCGTCTGTATGGATTTCTACCTCGATCAAGCTAGCTAATAAGATATGTCAGTAAATTTTAATATTTTCACCAATTGAATGTCTCATGTTGCAAGTGTTACGACTGTAGGTGATTGCAGCTTACCATCAAGCGGAGGTTTGATTACCAGTCTTGTCTTGTAATATATAGAGTACCTACCTACTAAAAATAAATTTATTCAAAACTGTTATGCACGCGATCTTACTCTTACCCGATATTAAAATTAACGTTATTTAAAACTTATCATTGACAAATTTGAGACTCTATGTATACCTCTTCTCGAGATACCTTAAAAGTTTGTATTAAAAAGATGTATGTTATCTCTTGACACCTTAATGGCTCTATTAATCGCAAAAACATTCAAATAATATCTATTTGGGACGGAGAAGTGCATATTACTACCCAGGATATACATATATACATCAGTCACGTAGACTTGTTACATACTTGTTTATGTTTTTACATGGAAGGTCATATAAACAAGTATGTAGGTACCTAGTTATCGTTATACAAATATTATAATCTATACTATTTTTAAAAATGTAACATGATTACTTGCGTTAAGTACTTAAAAATTTACTATCATAAATAATAATCTATATGATATTATTAAGAAATTGCTGTGCGCGCGACTTCACCGCGTGACAGAACCATATCGAGTCCTTCGCACTAACATATACTACATGTACCCATGCTAAACATACATGTACATATTTACGAGGGAGCCGGATGGACCGTGCCCATCTCAGAATTGTCTGATGCCCAGCTGAGAACGCCAACGAATCTTCCCTGCAAAATACTCTTAAATATGCCAATGACGCAACAATTTTACTAGGTATACCTATACCTCATCCAAATTCATTTCCACATTTATAATATTAATAAAGTCCTGACTGTCAAATATGTCATCGCTGAAGACCTTCATGCATCTACATAAAAGTGTATACATAAAATTTAGTCCCCATTACTAATAATATCTTCCTCGCTTTCCCATTTTCTTGCAAATTTATACCTACGTATATATATTCATTACGATTATAAACTAGAATTATTTTTTAAAAATATATAATAATATTATATATTTTTAAAAAATATAATGATAATAATGTATATAATCATATACTTTTGCCTTGATATTTACATTTTATTGAAGTCACATAGAAAAAACTCTTATAATTATAAAAACGCCCAAGCCAAGCCTTGTTATTAAGCCTTGTCGTGCCTAACGTTAAAATCACTTATTATCTCTTTTTTGTTCACTAATATTTTATTTAAAAAATGTACTTTTTTAAAGAACATAATTTGTGTGTCATAAACCAATAGCTTGAAAAAAAATTTGTAATGTTGCATACATTACTTAATTTCACAGTTTTTCATAACAAAATAAATAGAAAAAGTTACAAATAGTTTCATAATACTGGTTTCAAAATGCAAATTTGATTTTATATCACTTACCTGAAAATCCATTTCATGGCAGACACACATACACAAATATTATCACAATATATATAATAGCAAAATTATATAAATTACAATGTTAAGAAGCTGTATCTGATATAGTGTACCACAGTCAATGCGCGAGAGTGCGTCGCTAAAGGATGTCACTAACAAACTAATGCGCGCGCAGGACTTGTACTAGAGAGAAGAAAATTCCCTCGGTCCCTCGTCCTAATTACACATCACTAGACCACAATAAATATTGAATTATTCTTTACTTTTCTAGTGAATTCTAATATGACCGATAAAATAACTTATGCAACTTTTTCTTTCTGCAGCCATCTTGGCCCATTTATTTTGAATTTGTGATATGCCACAGACAAATTAGTATATCAGCTGTTAACTGTCCACTGCTAAACATGGCCTATGGCCATTCCCCATAAGGGGAGATATTGCCATTACTTGCCACGCTTGACAGGCAAGGTAGCAACTGCTTGACTAACTCGACCATTAAGTAAGTATCCTTAGTTGCCTCAAACGACACTCACGCGAAAGGTAAGAGTGGCACATTGTATGACGAGATACACTAATAATAAATATTATTGAAATAATAATAATTATAGAAGGTCATTTTATATCATAGGGGGTATATAAATTGACAACGCATTGGCGAGTATCATAGGCGAAACAGTATACTCTGTTATGTCCATAGTACTGCTCATGTCTATAAGCGATGGTCCTCTTTCAGGTGGGCCGTCAGCTTGTTTGCCATTCTAAGTTGCACAAAAAAAATTATATAATGACGAATAAATTAGTTCAAGAACTAAATAACTTATGCTTTAAACGAGACTTAAATAAATGTTATTTTAAATAAATTGCACAGAAACAATCTTTTGATAAATAAATTGAGACAGGACATAATTAACTGTGTTAGTTACTTCAATAGAACGACGCTTGTAGTAACTACACTCTCTCTTATCGTTCAGGGGTTAACGATTTTCGCATGGAAAATTACTGGCATGATTACATTTGAACAAAAAAAAAATTATATTTAAGATTCGGTGGTGCACTAGATATTTGTTGAAAACCCGTGTATAAAATTTGGCATGCCACATAAAATTTGGCGCGAGATTATTATGGGCAACTTAAGTTCAAACAATTTTGTGTTACTCATTTCAGTTACCTATTTTTGCTGTAAAGTATTTAAAGAAATTTTAAAATTTTAATTATAAAGAAATTTTAAGAGATTTAACCTTTTTTATTTATTTATGTTTACGCTTATATAAAAAAATTATAACGACTGAAATGAATGTACCTATTTTATCATTATAATTCAATGGTCCCGTCATATTTGTAAGCTTACATGCTAGACACGTTAGGCTACATCACTTGTATGGTGCGTTTTAGTTGTTGCATTATAAATATCTACAAATTCGTAGTTCTCCGTTCTGCCCTTACTAATGTTACTTCTTGGCGTATTAAAGGCTCAAGATGGAACAGAATTTAGGCTACTTTTTATCTCAGTCAATCAGCACATAGATAAATAGATAATTTATTGCTATTACTTACAGCACACAAATAACAACAGATATTGGTACTTTAAAAAAATAAAAGAATACATATACAAAAAAGAACAAAACGAAAATGCTTAAAAGAGGTAAAATAATTTTTCGTAAGTATGCGTTAGTAACACAAAATGGTCACAACTCAGTTATATCCCAATTAGACAAACGAAGTCGCGCGTAAAAACTAATTAAATAGCAGCTTGTTCCAGTCTTTCTCTTCTCTACAGCAAAAATAATATTATAAAGAGGAAAGAATTGCTTTTTTGTATGTTTGTTTGTTTGTTTGTATGAATAGTTACGATACAGGTTAGATACGTATCCGATGTGCTCATATACGTATATGACGACGATAATAAAATGCATTTGCAATTTTTTGATTTAGATATAAACCTGACCTAATTATTTTATTTAGTAAGAAAATAATAATGCCAACAGTTTTACGACGTGCTATTTATCTAAACACGTTGCCAGACTTATTTGTCCCCACTGATACCTAAATAAATATTTACGCAGACTACAGACCCACAAAAACACCTACTAGTGGAGTCCAAGTAATAAATATGAAAGTTACATGATGGTGACGGTTTAACACACACACACACACATATTTTGACTGTTGCAAGTTTAATCCTCGCACAATACATAAACGACATTTATATACTTGAGTGCATTAGATACCTATATAATATTCAACAAAAATGCTATAATAGAGTGGGTATTGCTGAAAAATTTGTGTATTTTATTAAAATTGAGCGAATCATGAATAGCTAAATAAAGATAAATTAATTCACCATTAAATGTACTTTATTTATATATATGAGTAGCGTAGAAAGTGTAGTTTTTTTTTTTTTTTTTTAATGGGTGAAAATGGTATGGTAACCCCACCTGCGCTAACGGGATACGCTGGCGGAGCACCAGTGAAGGGTGATAGATGAGAATGAAAACAGGCCAGTTAGCCCATCATGAATGAATTCATCAGGAATTAACCATGATAGTTTCCAGGGAGAACCGCGAGGAGGTCGACCTGGTTGGGTATATTGCTAGCAATGGGATTCTGTCTCCATTACAAACAATCCCTTTCCCCCCAAGAAAGTGTAGTTAGAAGTTGTTAATTCAATGGTCATATTTACTATAAGTTGTTTAAAATTGGTGTTAGTGTAATATGAATTTAAATTAATGTATTTATCGTGTTAATTGATAAATGTGAAAGATAAACTTCGCAAAAGCACTGATCTATAAAAGAAAGAATAATGCCTAAACTTCTAAGGATGAGTACGTGACACGTTTCACAATACATTCATTGCTCTATCTTTTCAGAATTATTAATGCTATGAATTTAGTACACGTTGTGAGCACGTGATTGATTATAGTAATTAATATCTCGGGACTAATACGTCTCAAATAATAATCTTTTATATTACACATATTCTGTAACTTTCAGTAACTAAAAAATGTAAATAATATCTCTCAACTCTTAAACAAAAATTTTACTTTAATTCCCTTTTAAAAGGCCGGCAGCACACCTGCAATGCCGTTGGTGTTGTGGATGAACATGGGCGGCGGTAGTCACTTACCATCAGGTAAGCCGCATGCTCGTTTGCTCCCTGTGTTGTAAAAAAAAAAGTAGATTTTATACAAAAGTCGACTGCATTGGTATTTTCACACAGTTCTTTTTTTTATTAAACTGTTTAGGTTTAAAAAGAAAAATATGGGTACCATAGACGTCACAGTGTATTCTTGATTTTCATGGTAGATACTACTGATGCTATACTTATAAGCTTTAATTTTACTTTCCAAAAAGTGAGTCATTTTAAAGCTTGTTTGCCATTTCCGAAAATATTTTTGTCGATAATTAATTAATACATTGCAACATGCATCGTAACATAATGGTTATACACTTGCCAAACTACGCATTTTAGATTTCGTAGATCAATGCCATATATATATATATATATATATATATATATATATATATATATATATATATATATATATATATATATATATATATATATATTATACATAGTACATATTAATAATATTATAAACATGAAAATAAGATTATTATTTTGTTGCCTTTCGACGTATTAACGACACAACCAACCAATTGTTGTGAAGTTGGCATACTATAAATACACACATGGGATGAAGTAGGCTAATACGTAAATAATTTAATTATAAAGTACAATAATAGTAATAAGCCGCAGCAATAACATATGAGCGATTGTGTTGAATTCGCCAACGGATTGAACCTGAGACCTGCGGTCAACCGCAATCTGTTATGCGCCGCTCACTACATTTATATTGTCTACAAACACTCGATATCTGCGATGAATTAAATCTGTACAAATTTCCTAATATTGATATTTTTCAGATTAATATTTTTTTCTAAGCATAGTAAATACAATATATATTATGTTTAATGATTATGTAAATAATAACAAAGGATTATGCGGTTATTGAGAATTATAAAATTACATAACTAGTTATTTTTAAAATTGCTAGTTGCTTCATTTTCACTGACACTATTCATTCATCATTTTCAACTTGTAAATGATGAATGAATAGTGTCAGTCATCCCATCAGAGAAGAACACACAATGGGACTATTATAAGGACAGAATAAATTTGATTACACTGCTGTTTATTGCATACACAAATTGAATTAAGTGTATGTAATAATGCATCGTAATGGATAGATGATAAATTCGTACGATCTAATCGATGATATCATATCCAAAATATCGCAAAATTTCTTGTGTACGATGATCAAATATTTTGCATGAGTAAATCTTAGATTATGAATGAGTAAATAGGGAAAAATAATATTGATTTCATATGAAGAATCACGTAAGCATTCATGTACGTAGTTTATGTGAAAAATATTGTCAATTTGAACACAAACAAAAATTATATAGGTTGTATTGATTTCTTATTTAACAATAAATAATTTATCTGTCTATCTATCAATAACAAATAATACGAATAGTAGGTATCCATGAGTTTGAACACCTTTCTCCAAAGGATGTGGGTCGAATTACAAAAAACAAGGAATATAGACCATATTCATATTTAATAATAAATACTTAAAAGATATTATTATTAGGTATTTTTAAAATTTCAAGTTACATCAATACTATCACAGAACTTCTTTTCATTAACTTATTAGACTCTGAGATAGTTCTCCATAAGATTAGACTTTAAGTCATTAGACTAAAAGATTTACGTATTTATTTATTTATATATTTATTCATAATTTGTGTTTGTTGTATTTAAATTATTTTCACCGGTACCTTTCCTGCACTGGATTAACCAAATTAAATTATTTTCTCTCTAACTACACTGGGTTGGCTGGAAGAGATCTCTTTCAGAGATAAGTCCTCCCTTGCTAACAAGTTGTTAAACTAATCGTCGCATGTATTGTTTAAGTGCAATAAAGAATATATAGATTACTTATCGAGAACTGCCTTACGAGATAATGGGACTCTTGATATTACAGCCTAATAAAAAGCAAAACTATTGTAATTATTCTGAAAAAATTGAAAAGAAATCTCGGACAATGCAACTACGCTATATTCACATTAATTAGAACGAAGCAATGAACGATTAGAGTCCTATCACACATTGTTGATTTTATTAAAGTAACAAGTATGTATACATACAGACGTCGTGTGTCTCCAGTATCTACACAATTTATCTCAAGTGGATACAGTTTGTAGGCAAATACTAGTTATTCTACGCACACTCCATAGTATCATGACCTCTCTCAATGTATGACTATTGCCCGACAAATATTATTACAATACTTATCTGTTTATTAACATTGTTAACATTTATTTAGATCACGTTATTCATATAGTTTTATAATCACACTCACGGCAATATCAAAAACGACAAGAAAGTGCTTCATTTGCATTCATTCATTTATCTGATTTGCCAGATACTGTATAAAAAAAATTGTCTACATTGGTAACTCTACACACTCTTATCTCAACCTCATTACCAACAACAAAATATTTTTGTAAATAAAAAAACTTTACTTGCACATTTAAAGTTGAACGATTATTGGACGATACAATAGGACTAGTGGCACCGATGACCTAAAACTTGCTTTATTCACTACAAATGGCGTAGCGAGTCCACAAACTATTACTGAAGCCACTGAACGGGATTCTAGGATATTGTTTTTAGTTATTAATATTTATTATTAGATCTGATTATTATCATCAATACTGACTTAGAATGAGATTTGATATTCTTTTGAACTTCTGTGTACGTTCTTCATAGTATCGCCATTACAATGGAAGGAGATGAATTAAGATAACAGAGATGAAATAAATACAAATGCCCTCAATACATGGGGATATTCCACTGGAATAATTATAATTTAATAACTTGATATTAAAATCATTGAATTATCTTGTGTCAATGTCAATAGACCAACTGAACTAAGTACAGTATGAATCTATCGTTTATAAACTGATTCGCTAATAGATAACAACAATATTACATATACAACTATGTGATAAAAAATACTTTGTATAAGTAGATATAATGTAATCGAGAGAAAATTTAATTTATACGTGATTTTTTATGATACAAAGGACCCATTAAATAATTAAAATTTTTGATCGTTTACCTGTTTTTTACACAGTCATCGTATTAACATTATTGGAACGATTTTGACGTAAATTTTATAGGCAAAGTATATAAAAGAAAGAACATAAAATCTTTGAACATAAAAGTGTACTGAAGGATTTACCTTACTTGTGGAAAAACTTTATAACAAATTGTGTTTCGCCTTTTTTAATATCAAATGTTGTATTTCGGTAAGTTAAAAAATCTGTGCTCTATCTTTGACAGAAGAACACCTTAATCATCGCGCGTGGATACAATAAATATGACAACACCATGATCAACCTCAGTAACGTAAGAACCTACATTCGTGAAGTTCCTAGTTTATATCTAGTGGTGGTCAACACTTTTTATCAATTACGAAGTCATGTTACTCACCATTCCCCATTTAAAAAAATCTTAACAATAAACCAAAAAACAAATCTGCTTAACGCATAAAAGGTTACTAATCTTCAAATAGTAATAGAACAGGCAACATCGTCGACAAATAATATTCTTCTTTAAGCTAACAAATCTACTTCCTAATTAATATCACACACACAGTCACAACAATTTTATTACAATATAGATAAGTACGGAGACATGCATTAACTACATAGTGTTCTTTTTTTAAATTTGGAACCGCTCCGTTATCTGATGCTTGGAGTTAGGAGATTGTTAATATTAGGATCCAGCGGCCCCACTGATACGTATACCCAATCGTACAGATGGGCAAAGCACCGGGTTTAAACCCGGTGCTTTGGTAAAAACCCAATAAACACCCATAAACTCCCATAATCACCCAAAAAAATAGGTTCTTACGTATTTTTTTGAAAATATGTAAGTAATACCAATAAATTATTTTTATAAATTGTATTGATCAATTCTACAATATTAAATAAAACGTTAACTAATAATATTTCAGGAAATTTTAAAAATCTATATATAATAAAATGAAAGTAATTAATTTTCAGTGTTTTCATGTTGCAGTTGATCAACATGTTGGCCTTTTGCTTCCCGTAGATACTTTAAAATTTCTTCATAACACCTCGTTCGCACACATGGCCGTATATATTTAAATTCTTGAGCCACTAACAGTCCGAAATACTCATTTCTTTTATCCTCTTCTCCATAAATTAAGCATTTAGAACAGTTTGTTTCTTCTTTCAGTAAATTTTCTTTTACTTTATCCTCGTTTTTTTTCTTTGTTGCGACGACGCTGGGTAAATCATCTGGACACTGGGTCTCACTATCGCCAAATATATTTGGAGATCGGCTTCGGCTACGGTTTGGCAGACATTTTTTTCTTTCTACAATTTTAAATTAAATTTATTAGAATAAATGCTTCGAACACACGCGATCTAAGTACCTTTTGTGTTTATTATACCTTACCTACCTAGGTATAAAAAGAGTACTTACGTAGATTTTCTTTTATTAACTGTTTTATACGAAGATCTTGATCTCTCAAATTAGCATCCATTTTACTTCCAGTGATTATCAACTAAATTAATAATCCACAAAGTATTAAATAACGTTTTTATGAAATATTTAGCACAAAAACAATACCCTTTAAATATCGATCGTCAGTAACTGTGGCTGACTTACCTATATTCTAGCAAGCAGGACTGCCAGATGTGAAGGGGAAATCCCCAATAAATTGTTGCATGTGACTGATGATGTGAGCATGTTCGTTTCATAATAAAAATGTTGCCAGGTAACCAAAAAGTCGTATGTTTTTGTGCGAATTACGATCATAATCTTTACGATCGTACATTAAAAAATAGACAAATAATAGTATGAGTACGATTTAAATCGTATATCTGTCAACCCTGCTAGCAAGACAGCGACAAAATCACGTTGCATAACAATGTAGCCCAAGCTTATATCTTATGAAATATACGGAAGAGATACGGACTTAGAAAAAACAGAAATGTTGTTCTTTGTGGAAGTCATTGATGAAATTCTATGTATTTTAGCCCGCAAACTTTCTTCAAACAAAAACAGCGCCATCTAGTATCGAGTTCTGTAATTATCTCTTTGTTTATGGATTTGAAGTAAGACCGCCACGCATGCAATACATTATGACTGGGGATTCCCCTATTCGTCGACGCTGAATATGAGGCGACGACAATCACTGTCAAACGTGTTCACTATTACTCTGACTCTGGTAACGTGACTTCCTGGTAACGTGTTAGGTAGGAAAAGCAGTAAAAAAGTGCATATTAAGGGAGCAGATTTGAAATAATATTTATACTTAACAAGAAATAATTAAAGGTAAGTGGATTTTTGAATGATACAATTATATCATGATCACTTAACAATTTTAACTTAAAATTAGATGTATTATTACAAGCTTTTATTTAGCTTGCGTTATGTAAATAAAAGTATGTAGGTATGTTCGTATGTTGATGCAATTATCCTCAATCCTCAACCGACTGGGATAAAATTTTCCATACACGTTTATTTTGGATGATAGTGCATAGTTAGCTGAGAGTCGTCATTGGATAATAATGGTGGATAGCCTAAGATGTGTACTAGATATTTATTTTTAACATAATATGCGTAAGTACCTAATCGAATTAAAGAAGTTGCTGAGAAAAATACAGAACAATACGATAATAAACTAGCGTCTGCGTTTAATCCTCCGAGGAGATGTAATTTTACAAAGGTTTTTTGTATTTATTTTATTATTTTTTTAATAAATTTATTGTAAATAACAAGAAATAATCATTGTAAAAAAATAGGCACTCTATTGTTGAATTTTCGTCAGACCAACTAATCATCGTTCATTTTTTTAGGTTCAATGGGGAGACCTAAAGATTTACGCATATGGGAGCACTACCGTACTTTACCAAACAAGTCTGTTTCTTGCAAGCTTTGTAATAAGGTCTACAAATTCAGTAATGCTGCCAAAATGCTTCAACATCTTATCACTTGTCCAAAATCTCCAGAAACATTAAAAGACTCTATGAAACTTATAAAAGATAGCTCGTCCAAAACCAAAATGTCTGGACTGTCAGAGATAGAGACAAATGATTCTTTTATAAGCCCCTCGTCGTCTGCTAACACTACAATAAATGCTGAGTTTCAAGACACCGATGATCATATAAAAACAGAATTAGCGAGAGCTATATTTGTAACAGGGACGCCATTATCGATGGTGCAACATCCTTTATGGATACAATTTTTCGAAAAATTGCAACCAAAATTTAAAATACCTTCACGTAAAGCTTTAGCGACAAAATACTTAGATAAAATATATAGAGAAATGCGTTTTGAGTTAAATGAGGAACTAAATGCTTGTAGTTACTTACACCTTCAGTGCGATGGCTGGTCTAATTTAAGAAATGAAGGAATAATAAACTTTCTTATATCAAAACCTCAACCTGCATACGTTAAAAGTTTGAATACAGAAAGTAATCCTCACACTAGTGAATACCTTAGCCAAGAAGTTGAAAAAGTAATGAAAGTGTATGGAGCAAATAAGTTTCTTGTACTTATTGGCGATAACGCTAGAAATATACAAAAGGCATTCGAATTAACAAAACTCAAATATCCACATGTTGTTCCTCTCGGTTGCTGTGCACATATCCTTAACTTGTTGTGCCAAGATATTGTAAAGATACAAGAAGTAACTGTGTTTATTATGCAAGCCATAAATATAATAAAAACTGTTAAAAGGAGTCAACGATTAAGTTCCTTGTTGATAAAATCAAGGCAGGGTGAAGATTCTACACAAACACTAAAATTGCCTTGTGCTACAAGATGGGGAAGTCATGTTACTTCGTTAAAAAGTTTGAAAGCAAATAAGATAGCTTATTATTTATTATTAATTAACAGTTAGAGAAGATGTGGTAATTTCAAGAGATATTAAAGATTTAATTCTAAGTGATGATTTCTGGACGAAGACAGGGGAATGTATAAGTATTTTGGAACCAGTCACTGAAAGCATATTTTACTTAGAGAGCGACCAGAATCGTTTGCATCGCACATACATTACATTTAGAGATGTACAAGCTAAGATACGTTTTGCATTAAATGAGATTTCGACATTGAGCGAAGAAAGCAAACAGCAGATTCTAACATCAGTATCTTCAAGATGCAATATGGCAATGAGGCCAATACATTTTGCAGCATATATTCTAGACCCCAGGACTCTAGGAGTCGAACTTACTCAAGAGGAAGAACTTAAGGGTATGGAGTTTATCTACAATTTAAGCCAACACTTAAGTTTGTCAAATGTAATGGCAGATTTGGCGTGTTATAAAGCTAAAGAAAACTTTTGGGCCAGAGGATTTGTATGGAGCTCATTAGATAGCATTGAGCCCCTAATATGGTGGAAAGGTATTTGTGGTTCCACTGAGTTAAGCAAAGTAGCGATTCGTATTCTATCAGCTCCCTGTACTTCGGCAGCCACTGAGCGTTCCTTTAGTATCCAAGGCTACATACATAATAACAAAAGAAATCGACTTACAACTGAAAGAACTGAAAAAATTTCATTCATTTGTTATAACTGGAATCTTAAACATAAAGCTGAATGCGAGGACATTCAGTTTAATGAAGAAAATACCTTAGAAGCTTTCATTGAGCAAGTAAATGAACATAACAGTTTAGACGAAATAGAGCCTATCGAACCTATACAATTCATCGCTTGTAATAACTCTGAATCTGACAGTGATTGACTGTAGTTTTACATTTTACTTTCATCTCTTTCTTAATAAACTCAAAATCAAATTAAAAGTTTTTTATTCTGTAGGCTGCATAATAATATTGTCTATGTCCAGTATAGTGGACGTCTTGCGGCTGAGATGACGATGATGAAGTACAAAATCATAAACACCCAAAAATTTGGGTGTTTATGGGGTTTAAACCCAATAAACCCAAAACACCCGGTTTTTACCCACCAGACTTTAAACCCACCCAGGTGGATTGCCCATCTCTACCCAATCGGGCGCACGCACGGTCCTCTCTATAAACTATGGTAGCATACTTATCTGTTTTCAAGTTCATCTAACATCCGGTAATAAATCATCTGATATCGTGCCCCCAACCATTCATTTAATAATGAAATATCCTTTGGTAAGGCCAATTTTTAGTAAACGTTACAGTTGCAAAAATTTAATTTCTTTTATCTCGCTTGATATTTATAATTATCCGAGAATAACAAACACGTTAAATTGAGGCTATGAAATGTTGCCAGATACATACGACATGAATCCGCGGCTGACTTTGAAGACATTTTTATTATTATTATTATATCAGCCTTTAACTATCCACTGCTGCTTATTATTAATTATCGACTGAAATATATCACATAAACGTTACTGGGTCACACCTTCCTTTACTGTGGGTGTCGTAAGAGCCAACTAAGGAACTTAATGGTCGAAGAATAGACAGCAGTGTCCCTCTTAAAACATCACCAAAAGCGTAACGGTGGCTGTCAACTCGCCTGTCAAGTGTGGCAAAACTCTCCCAATGGGGGAGGTCTATCTTCAGCAATGGACGGCTAACGGCTGATATAAAACATTACTTGACGAATTTCGAATGAATGAAATTGGAATCGGTAACACCAACCTACCTATTATAAAAAGTAAATCGAGTAAAAATTACACAAAAAAATAAAATATTCTACATTATTAAAATGAAACTGAATATTGGTAGTTAAATAAGTAATCTATATAGAATACAAAAACCTTGTTTGGAATCGCTCCAATTTAGACAAAAAATAAAACATTTTTATCTAAGCAGTAATTTTTAGTTACCTCAAAAACGAATTTTCAATTCAACATTAATGTATTTGTATGTAATTTGATTATTCTTGTAATGTTCGTTAGATACTATTGAAGTCTTTTTTTATGGAAGAAAATTTGAAATTATATTTTACTAACAACCAAAAATAAACTTTTTGTTCATTTAGTTGTACTAAAATCATACTGTAAGTAAATAGTACAACTAAACTGACAAAAAAGCCCGCATAAGTTCGACCATTTTTTTTTATACAACTTAGAATGGCAAACAAGCTGACAGCCCACCTGATGGAAAGTGGTAACCGTCGCCTATAGACATGAGTAGTACCATGGACATAACAGAGTATACAGTTATACCCATGATACCCCCCATGCATTGCCATTCCTGAGAACTCAGGTGTTATTCCTCCGTTTCCCAGTAAATTCACGCTATATCCCACCCTTCAAACCGAATCACAGTCATGCAAACACAACTGTTTCACGGTAGAAACACGAATGGGACAGAGGTAACCAAGCAATCGACTTTTGTACAAAGTCTCCCTCTGGTAAATTCCTGACGGATAACGGTTGATATGATGATGATGATCTGTGATGGGATACGTCATTAAAATGATATCGCCCCATTCCGACACGACATATTTCCACCCAAAAGTTTTTCTATTTACAATAAACAAATAAATATTATCCATAATACACTGGCGTAATAGAAACTCGAATTAGATCCATATACAAGTCGTATATAGGGAGAAATAATAGAAAAAAGACACAAAGAAGAAGATATAGAGACAAATCAGTGTTCAGCAGTACGACAATAAAAATATGATGATAACAGAAGTAATAATTGCCTTATACATAATTCACCAACAAAATTTGGATCAAACATAATAATATTAATTTGGATTAAATTGATACCTTATTAGGTCCTTCGACGATATGTACTGGCACTGTAGTCCGCTCCTCTGCGTTATCTCACACGTGCCCCCTCTGAAATTTAAATTTCGACAGACAAAAAATAGAGTACAATATTTCGTCGGACTTACAAATTTTTTATTTTTTTAAAGTTAATTTCCTATACTTTATATTTACTAAATATTTTTTAAAAGAAATTTTTTTATGTAACTGTGGGCGAAAGGACTGTATGCTGGTATGGAAACACGGTGTTTTAGAAAGATAATATAATAATATAAAAAATATACATAGCAAACCAACGGAGTAAAAAAGCGAAGGCAAAAACAAAACTGAAACTGACACAGACTTCAAATTATAAAAAGAACATCTTTTTAATAAAATTTAAAAAGAAACTAAAAAGGTGCGTCGTGCACAGTAACTTTTAATGGCGAACAAGCTGACGGCCCACCAGATAAAAAGGGGCAACTGTCGCCTATAGACATGAACAGTACTATAGATATAACAAAGTATATTGTGTCGCCTCATGTGTTGCCAAAAGAGCATTACAAATTATGAAAATCTCATAAAAATGTTAAAACTATTCCATTTTTTTTATACAACTTAGAATGGCACACAAGCTGATGGCCCACCTGATGGAAAGTGGTAACCGTTGCCTATAGACATGAGCAGTACCATGGACATAACGGAATATACTGTTTCGTCCATGACACCCCCCATGCGTACCTCTGTCCCATTCGTGTTTCAATCGTAAAGCAGTTGTGTTTGCATGGCTGTGTTTCGGTTTGAAGGGTGGGATATGGCGTGAATTTACTGGGTACGGAGGAATACACCTGAGTCCTCAGGAATGGCAAACGCATGGGTGGTGTCATGGGCGAAACAGTATATTCTGTTATGTCCATGGTACTGCTCATGTCTATAGGCAACAGTTACCACTTTCCATCAGGTGGGCCGTCAGCTTGTTTGCCATTCTAAGTTGTATAAAAAAAAAACTTATGGGCGGGAGCTCCTAGATACCAGTGAACCTTTCGACTCAGTGCAACGACGAGCTATGAGAATTGTCGATGATCCCAGTAGTGCTATTCTCTAAGCAAACAGCCTAGACATCAGCCTTGACGCAGCGATGAAATATTGAAATGGTATTCACTAATTCTTAAGACGCGACACTAGCGCCCAAAGACGAGCTCAAAGACGAGCGGCATAAACGGGAACTACTCAAGGCTGTGCGATTTGACATTTTGCCATAGTATTTGGTATTCACTAACAAAAATCAGCCTCGCCTTCGCCGACAGCCTAGCCTACAGCCTCGATTTCTTATGTCAAACTCAAAAGCTTTGTTTTCTACGCTGTTTGCATAGTATTCATCTAATATATTTATTTGTTTCTTGAATTCTGTGATTATTAATTGTATTGAAATTATCAATTTGTGTTTAAAAACGATTGCTGCCCGTTTATGTGTAATGACCCATTTGTTGAAAGAAGCTAAAATAGAAAATGATTGTAAGAAATGCCGACAATCAACAACTTTATGTGATGTGGATTATATTCATCATTACCGACTTTCTGAAGAATTAATCAATATGTTAGAAAAAGAATTGTCACCATGTATGCCTGTTCCAGAGAGTTGTTAAAGCTAAAGGTTTGTAACTTAAATTTTATTAATTGATGGTATTAGGTACATAAATAAATTTAAAGCAGGAAAAAGAATACTTTGCAGTGATTGTGTGCACTTGTTTATTTTATTGAGACAAGCTTAATTGTGTCAGCAGATGTTTGTGTAGGGAACAACTAGCTAGTTAATAATGGTGTGTAACAAGTATTCTAGTATGCATAATAATACTTCTGGTGTTACAAATATTCATGGATCATGGTAACCGTTTCCCATTAGGTGATCCATAAGCTTAGTGGCCTCTGGTTTTGTATAAAAATAACTATGTCTAATATGTTAGAAAGAAACCAACTTAGTTAAACATGTAGTAAATTATTAATTCATGTCAATTAATTTTTGTTAAATTAGACCACTAAATTTAGCATTCAGGTTGAAACTATTATAAAAAATTGTTTCAAAATCATAGTTTTAAAAAACATGACACACATAAATTCAGGATTGGCTATGTGGCTAATTAAAAATAATTAACATTACTTGTTTTTTTTCAGGTGATTTTGAAACTCATTTAGTAGCATGACACAAACCCTTGGACAGCCACAATAATAGTAGTGTATTGCTGTATTGTTTGTGATATGCTGATAATATGATGCAGTTACATCATCTATACAAAATGAAGAAGCACAAAAGAAAATTTTGTAGTCAAAATAAGCTAGCTATACTTTTTGTACTTATATCTTAAAACTATTTTCAAATACTTTTTTATTGTTACATTTTTGTCTACCTGTGAATTAAAATTAATATTATATTATGTTGTAAATGTATATTTTAATTTAAAATTATTATAATTAATTCATATTATAACTAGTATGGAGTAAGAAATTAAAAAAAAATATTCATTAAAAATTATTTATTTGAAATTGAAACAAGTTTATAATTATAAAATTTTATTGTAATTGTGTTTTTATTTGAAAATTATATAAGATGAAACTTATATTTCAAAATTACTAATGACTATTAAATGACATAATTTAATCTTATATTTTCAATAATGAACTTGATTTAACTAATAATTCCAATAACTCTTGTTATGTTTGGCAGTGTATATTTTTAGAAATGTATTATTGTAAAATCTATTAGTATTTTAAAAACCAAAATTGAGGTTTCTCCCCTTCTTCACAATGGATGGTAGAATCATAAAGAATTACCATTTATAATATTTTAAATTTAATTGAATAAAAATTATTTGAAATTTTTTTAAAAAATTTTTAATTAAATCGTACAATGGCTGACTTTAATTTAGTCATATCTCATTCATTAGCTATAAGATATGAACTAGTGTTGTCTGATTCTCTATCAAAATTTGTTCTGTCTCTACTCGGTGCTCTTCAGTGGCAACAAATCTTTGTGAGACTACTCTCTTTCTAGTTGAGGCTGCTATTGTGAAGGAGATAAGTGTCATCGGGATACTGTCAGTCAAATGACGGCGTGGACCTAAAAATAACAATAAGACCAATTAGACACATAATTCTAAAATTATAAATTAGTTATTTATTTAAGATACTCCACAAAAATATAATTAATCCTTTTTTCTGTTCGTGTATGTCCTGTCACAAGCCATGTCTGATTCTTTATATAATCCATCAGCATCTCCGACTACTTTGCGAAGGGACCTCATTTCATGGCATGTTACGAGATATGCATTTATTTTAGTTACTAAAAATATAACCTTAAAAACAGTACAAGTAAATAAAAAGCACATTTTACTTACGTATTTGATAGATACATCCAAACTTATAAAACGTTGGTAAAGTTACGTTAATTTTATTAATTATTTTTAAAAGAGAATAAACAAATACAAAAAGTGCGCCTCTGGAATGTTAAGTACAAGGAATATAATACTCTCTACGTACCTACGTATAAGTGTTATTTGTTTATTTTACGGCAATGGAAGCAAGGGTATTCAAACAAATCTTAACTTTAAAAAACAAAATCAAATGTTTGATGTATAAATTTATGTTTATTTTATATAATATTTATTTAAATAACATTCTAAACTGAATAAAACATTCCATTTGTCAATAAAATATTATATTTCTACAGTTATCGGTTTCATTTTACGGTTTTTGTTGCAAGCCCTATCTCGTCCGTGCGCACAGCCTCGAGTTATCACAGCCTACAGTTCGTCGATGAGGTTTGACACGTTAGTGAATACCAATTACCGCAGCGCTGTAGCCACGGTCGTTCGCAAGGCTGATCAGCCTAGAGCTCGTCGGCGGGCGCAGCGTTGCGGTAGATTTTTAGTGAATAGCATTGCAGGTTTGCAAGCGGTATCGAACCCTTAAGTTAATAAAAAAGTGACAGCAATACTTCATATGGGGCCGGATTTGCGATTTGTAAAGCATTAATCGTTTTTAATAATATGATAATATGAATTATATAAACGTTATAACACATTCCAGCAATGCTATTCACTAAAAATCTACCGCAACGCTGCGCCCGCCGACGAGCTCTAGGCTGATCAGCCTTGCGAACGACCGTGGCTACAGCGCTGCGGTAATTGGTATTCACTAACGTGTCAAACCTCATCGACGAACTGTAGGCTGTGATAACTCGAGGCTGTGCGCACGGACGAGATAGGGCTTGCAACAAAAACCGTAAAATGAAACCGATAACTGTAGAAATATAATATTTTATTGACAAATGGAATGTTTTATTCAGTTTAGAATGTTATTTAAATAAATATTATATAAAATAAACATAAATTTATACATCAAACATTTGATTTTGTTTTTTAAAGTTAAGATTTGTTTGAATACCCTTGCTTCCATTGCCGTAAAATAAACAAATAACACTTATACGTAGGTACGTAGAGAGTATTATATTCCTTGTACTTAACATTCCAGAGGCGCACTTTTTGTATTTGTTTATTCTCTTTTAAAAATAATTAATAAAATTAACGTAACTTTACCAACGTTTTATAAGTTTGGATGTATCTATCAAATACGTAAGTAAAATGTGCTTTTTATTTACTTGTACTGTTTTTAAGGTTATATTTTTAGTAACTAAAATAAATGCATATCTCGTAACATGCCATGAAATGAGGTCCCTTCGCAAAGTAGTCGGAGATGCTGATGGATTATATAAAGAATCAGACATGGCTTGTGACAGGACATACACGAACAGAAAAAAGGATTAATTATATTTTTGTGGAGTATCTTAAATAAATAACTAATTTATAATTTTAGAATTATGTGTCTAATTGGTCTTATTGTTATTTTTAGGTCCACGCCGTCATTTGACTGACAGTATCCCGATGACACTTATCTCCTTCACAATAGCAGCCTCAACTAGAAAGAGAGTAGTCTCACAAAGATTTGTTGCCACTGAAGAGCACCGAGTAGAGACAGAACAAATTTTGATAGAGAATCAGACAACACTAGTTCATATCTTATAGCTAATGAATGAGATATGACTAAATTAAAGTCAGCCATTGTACGATTTAATTAAAAATTTTTTAAAAAAATTTCAAATAATTTTTATTCAATTAAATTTAAAATATTATAAATGGTAATTCTTTATGATTCTACCATCCATTGTGAAGAAGGGGAGAAACCTCAATTTTGGTTTTTAAAATACTAATAGATTTTACAATAATACATTTCTAAAAATATACACTGCCAAACATAACAAGAGTTATTGGAATTATTAGTTAAATCAAGTTCATTATTGAAAATATAAGATTAAATTATGTCATTTAATAGTCATTAGTAATTTTGAAATATAAGTTTCATCTTATATAATTTTCAAATAAAAACACAATTACAATAAAATTTTATAATTATAAACTTGTTTCAATTTCAAATAAATAATTTTTAATGAATATTTTTTTTAATTTCTTACTCCATACTAGTTATAATATGAATTAATTATAATAATTTTAAATTAAAATATACATTTACAACATAATATAATATTAATTTTAATTCACAGGTAGACAAAAATGTAACAATAAAAAAGTATTTGAAAATAGTTTTAAGATATAAGTACAAAAAGTATAGCTAGCTTATTTTGACTACAAAATTTTCTTTTGTGCTTCTTCATTTTGTATAGATGATGTAACTGCATCATATTATCAGCATATCACAAACAATACAGCAATACACTACTATTATTGTGGCTGTCCAAGGGTTTGTGTCATGCTACTAAATGAGTTTCAAAATCACCTGAAAAAAACAAGTAATGTTAATTATTTTTAATTAGCCACATAGCCAATCCTGAATTTATGTGTGTCATGTTTTTTAAAACTATGATTTTGAAACAATTTTTTATAATAGTTTCAACCTGAATGCTAAATTTAGTGGTCTAATTTAACAAAAATTAATTGACATGAATTAATAATTTACTACATGTTTAACTAAGTTGGTTTCTTTCTAACATATTAGACATAGTTATTTTTATACAAAACCAGAGGCCACTAAGCTTATGGATCACCTAATGGGAAACGGTTACCATGATCCATGAATATTTGTAACACCAGAAGTATTATTATGCATACTAGAATACTTGTTACACACCATTATTAACTAGCTAGTTGTTCCCTACACAAACATCTGCTGACACAATTAAGCTTGTCTCAATAAAATAAACAAGTGCACACAATCACTGCAAAGTATTCTTTTTCCTGCTTTAAATTTATTTATGTACCTAATACCATCAATTAATAAAATTTAAGTTACAAACCTTTAGCTTTAACAACTCTCTGGAACAGGCATACATGGTGACAATTCTTTTTCTAACATATTGATTAATTCTTCAGAAAGTCGGTAATGATGAATATAATCCACATCACATAAAGTTGTTGATTGTCGGCATTTCTTACAATCATTTTCTATTTTAGCTTCTTTCAACAAATGGGTCATTACACATAAACGGGCAGCAATCGTTTTTAAACACAAATTGATAATTTCAATACAATTAATAATCACAGAATTCAAGAAACAAATAAATATATTAGATGAATACTATGCAAACAGCGTAGAAAACAAAGCTTTTGAGTTTGACATAAGAAATCGAGGCTGTAGGCTAGGCTGTCGGCGAAGGCGAGGCTGATTTTTGTTAGTGAATACCAAATACTATGGCAAAATGTCAAATCGCACAGCCTTGAGTAGTTCCCGTTTATGCCGCTCGTCTTTGAGCTCGTCTTTGGGCGCTAGTGTCGCGTCTTAAGAATTAGTGAATACCATTTCAATATTTCATCGCTGCGTCAAGGCTGATGTCTAGGCTGTTTGCTTAGAGAATAGCACTACAGTACTTTATTTATTGTTACATAATTATGTTTTATTACTTAAATTATATGCTTTATGGAAAAAAGTAGCCAAGTACCTAACTAATATCAAATAATTAACATCTAAGTAAGTAAACTTTGGGGACATTAACCTCGAACATAGGACAAGGTCACAATCCTAAATTAGTTCCCGCTCACATTGCAAAAATATATTTTTAGAAAATATTCTAAAAAAAATAATTTTACAAATATTGTAAGTTAGTATGGCTGAAACTTATCAAATACACTACATTATCTTCCGATACGCAACTTAGTATTTATACAATACAAACCTGAAAGTTATGAAGGTAGATTCTATATAAATACCACAGTAGGTACTAAATTCACATCACTAACACCATCACATAGTACAGTATCCAATAATTGTGACAATTACGTGTATAAAAACGAGAGTGTGCAATGTTTATAAATTTTATATCGTTTATTTTCACGCACTACGCGCGACGTAAGACGTCGACTGGCGGTAAGGACGTAGGAAGGTCGGCGGCCATCGTTGCGCATGCGTCGTGAAGTCCAGCATCGCAGTGCCAACCTCTGGGTTCTGACAAACTTTCGACAGTTCTGCACTTCTGTTCGTAATAAAATTACAAATGTTATACTGTAGCTATAGGCCGACCGGTAGAAGCAATGGGGATGCCTAATCCCTATTGTTGGAGGGAAAGAGATTATTAATAATAGAGCCTAACAGCTCCATTGCGGGTGAAAGGGATTGTTAGTAATGCAAACTACCAGTCCCATTATTAGCAATATAGTCTGTCAGGTCGACCTCCACGTGGTCCCCTTGGAAACCATCATGCTGTATTCCGGATGTATTCATCATGATGTGCTGACTTACCTGCCCCTTCATTTTCGCCTATCATCCTTCATTGGTGAATCACCGGCGTATACCGTTAACGCAGCCAGGACACAATTCCAATTATCATCCATAAAAAAAACTGTTTCATTGCTGTCAGATCGACTTGCACGCGGTGCCCCTGGAAACCATCGTGGTTTATTATTGTCGAATCATCATAATGAGGCCACTAACCTGCTTTCATTTTCACTTATCACATTTCATTAGTACTCCGCTAGCATATACCGATAGTACAGATGGAGTTACCATTTCATTTTTACCCAAGAAGTCTTAATTTTAAAATCTCTAGATACTATCGTGCTAAATTCCAGATCACAATTAACTGGTCTCATCATCCCTCGCTGGTATCCCACCAGCGTATACCGTTACCGTTTACCATTCTATTACCACTCACTAAAATACGCTATTGCTAGCTATACCCTGTCAGATCGACCTTCACAAGGTCGCTCCTAAAAACCAGTGTTCATTTGTAAAGAATTCGCCACGATGGACTGACTGATATGACTTCATCTCCACCTAACATAATAAGGCAAGCGGGTTACATTTCCATTTTCATCCCATAAAAATTTAGACGGCAAGATCGTATCGCCACAAGCGTAACCGATATAAATAAATGTGGTCGTGATAACCTTGTTGGTGCAATGGTTTAATGCACAGCCTTACCTTCGAAGGTTGCGGGTTTGATTCCCACAATAAAAACAATGTTCATGGACGTATTTGTATTGACGTTTTCTAATATACGCTTTATGCTTTTATGGAAAAAAAAAATATTGAATAAATAAATTAATTCTTAGTCGGTTTGACGCTAGTATTGCATTTTATAAATTTTCCACGCCTATTTATTTATTCTACATACCTTTTTTTGTTAGGATTACATTATTACAAAAAACTTTATAGGATTAAATATTTTCATGAAGATAGAAAAAAGCTACAAAAAATGTGAAATTGTGACACTCAGATAGATACAAAAGCATCATAGAAATATAAGATTCCGTGTTAGTACTTAATTACGTCCTTATTACTTAGTTACTAAGGTAACTAAAAATGGAAGGAAATTGCATACTTACATATACATATGGAATGAGAAAAAAAGCAATTATAAAATTGATTTGTATCTATCAGATTTTCATATAGCAAATTTTGCCTATTTGGTATTGGAATTCTATGAACCCTGAGAAAAAATACAAATTTTGAAATCATTATAAAGTAGTGATTCTAAACCAAAGTGAAAGTATTTTAACATATTTTAATACAGATTAAATATTTAAATAATATTATTATTACCAATAAAGTTTTTGGCCAAATTCTATATAAAATAAGGATATAAAAAAAGAGTATGAATTATTTAATTTATAATATATTGTTAAATTAATAGTCAAAAAAGTGTTACATTTTATATTATAGAGTCTTGAAAGCTTATCTATAGATACAACTAAAGGTATCCTTTATAATATTATATTAAATGAATTCTTTTATAGCACTTCATCATGCAATCGGTTATAAACCCATGAGCAGATTGCTTGAAAATCGCCCCGCTACTTTTATTAATCCATCTTCCATTTTATTACTTCCCAGTCAAGTGAAGTCCAAGATATGATGATGTTTAAGTCTTTTTACTTTTGTAGATTCCTTTAGAGCTGCGGCTAGTGCGGCTGTGTGCATTTGCAGTATGCACTTTGTATGTTTTTGCTCTGTACTCAATTTCCTTCTCGACAGTGTTAATCTACATATTCATATAGTATATAAATTTTAATAAACGTTGAAGAATATGCTATCATTTTTAGGGTTTTAATTTGGAATCTTTAAAAGTATTTCCACATTGAATTCCTCATAGTCCAGTTCCATATATTCATACACAGGTTTCAACACTGTTTTATAGATGAGAAAATTATTTTCTAGAGATACAGATGATGCGTGATCCAAGAGTGAGGGAAGCATTTCCAATCATATAAGACGAATTTTCAATATTTTTAAATCGATGTGGACACATCTATGTGCATAGAAATTATTTTCTTCTATTTAAATTAATTACATGAGTATATAATAATATAAATAAAATAAAATTGCCTAACATTTTCCATAAATCTATCAAGCCAATTGTTTTGACTATATTATGCCTAAGGCACTATTTGTAATTGTTCAGGAATGTCCTATCATATTATTTAACTTATATACTAAATAGTATTTTTATCATAAGAGATCAAATATCATAACAATTTAAATATCTAATTAAAATTGACTTAAGTATTAACAATAGTTTCAATTCTTATTCAGTGACTAGATATAGTATTGCACAATATTTAAATAAGCAAATTTATCACAGCATTGTTTAAGATAATTTTAAATTAATTAATAAATTATATAGCCTCTTTCTGATTTCCTTAGAGGCGGGAGCTCGAGATATGCCCAATTCACTAGTAGGGTTAGCGCAAAGCTCTAATAGCTCAATAAGAACCCTAGGTGTTCTAGGCCCCAACAACAACCCTGGCACCATTACCCTGCCAGACATCACCCAACCTAAAAAGATTCTTTCACACACAATTTGCAAATTATTGTTGACAACTCCATACTCACATTTAAATGTTATTAAATTGCAAAATGACCTACAATCTAAAAAATCACAGTCGCTATGCTGTTTACACTGAGAACCATCACCTGTAATTTTATCAACTATGGTGCGCGGGTGAACAGAATCTAAATCTAGGTACATAATTTTTTTGGAGTCACTGGTTACTCCAAAATGATTCATTTTTACATCACAAATGTGCAAGGGCTCTGGCAACTTTTTTTCTAATAAAAATAAATAATCTAATATCATCAAAGACAACTTTATCCTCTTCTCCCATTCTTCTTGGCTATCATACAAAGTCATTAAATGCCAATAGCCCGATATAGAGTTCAATTTCTGAACAGCATAGAGTGAACCACAGGATCCTAGTAATTTTGGGAAGATAGCATATTTCTCATACAATAATAAAGCAAGATATTCATTGTCTTGTAAAAATGACCAAACATTCTCCATTTCAATATTCCTTTCAATTCCTCCAAGTTGATTGGGAATATAAGACATTCTCCAAGCATCAACATCATTGACAGAAATGTTAAATTTATTTCTTATATTACTTTGAATCATTTTTGAAAATTCTTCTTCAGTGGGATACTTTTTTTCATTAAGACTATTTAATTGTTTTAACTCCTTTGTATCTGAAGATTTTTTTAAGGATTTAAAAACTACACTCTTGTTCATCCATGTTCCAGAGAAAACAGCTTCCTTTTCCATATAAAAACTGTGACAAGAAAGTGAAGGCACTCCATCAGGATGGCATAAACTCTGGCATAAATTACCAACAGATGCACCTTTTGCATAGTTGGTACACTGAAACAAGAAATTAAATAAAGGATAAATTTTAAATAATAAATTACACAGAGTATTATACCTAAGACTATGGGATCATTATACTATTACAGAAATGTAAAATATTGTTGAAATTAAAAGAACAGAACTTAAAAATCCATCATCCAAATAATAGAAAGTTTCATAATCATCTCTAAATAATATTATAAGCCAAGTTTCATTATTACTTCTGTAAAAGTAAAATTTGAATTAAAATATGAAATGCTGTTTTATCATTACATTATTATGAATATAAAATTTAAAATATCTATAATAAATGTGAAAATAAGCTTTTTTGTTGTCATTGTTATTAATTTTAATAAACATAGAGACATATAGAATAAGATCTTTATAATACATAACATAGTTGTATTACTTATATTTTTTTATCCAAGTCTGGGGTATATTAGTCATGCTGATGAATTTACAGAGATAAGATTTGACAATTAGGCATACACTGGATTTTGATGCTTATTTAAAAAAATATAATTTTACTCACTATGTGTTGTATGTGTAAACGAGGATGCACATTTGTGCAGGTGAGCCTCCATTTTATTATAATAATAAAGACACAAATGAAGCATAGGAGCAAAAATACTCTACGTTTCACAGATTTAAAAATATGTGCAAATGTCCATATACATAATTCTCGTACTCTCATGATCCAAAAGTGTTGCTTTTAGTAGAATATGATCCTGAAAACAGACAGTTAAGTATTTATTACTTTAATAAAAACCATCTCTTGTCTCGAAAATAAAACTTAAGTTCACAAGACAGACACTAAGAGATACTTTTTTCATTTACATATTAAACATATTTATCGAAATATTTTACTGAAACTTGTGTTCTTTTTTGGATATCCATATCACTCGTTGGCAGTCGCACACACTAAAAATACTTATGGTAGCGGAATTGTTCTAAAATTATTCTAATCGACTAACTAATAATATTATCACAAATACGTTTATAAAATTTTAAACTTACCTCAACACAATTCAAGAAATATCATACACCATTCTATCTGGTTTCCTGGAACTGGATATAGGATGGAACAAATAACTATTATTTTATATATGACATATTTTTCTCAGAAAACCGGCCCTAAATGTATCCACTGACTAAATATTTCTCTATTGCCATGCCATTTCTTACGATATTGAAATACAAAATCGTAAATAAAAATAAATTATCATAAAATTATAAGATTCCGATTTTTTTCCTCTATTGTGTTTTTCGGAAACTCCGAAACGCCGATCCGAGTTGACATTGACAACCAGCTGATATTTGACGGCTTGACTTAATGACCATTGCGTTTTGTTATTGTATTATATTAATTTTTTTAGTATTGTATATTAATTTAACGAACTGATAATCTTGCATGTGCTAACGGTAACGGTATAGCAAGGGATGGTGAGGGGAAGGGATTGTTAGTATTGCGTACTACCAGTTCCATTGATAGCGATATACCCAGTCAGATCAACCTCCACGTGGTCCCCCTAGATACTATCTTGCTGAATTCCTTGTGTATTCATCATGATGAGCTAACCCACCTGCCTTTTCGGGAAGGGGGGGGGAGATTGTTAGTAATGCGGATTACCACTCTCATTGCTAACAATATACCCTAATAGGTCAACCTCCCCGTGGTCCCCCCTGGAAACCATCGTGCTGACTTCCAAGTGTATTCATCACGATAGGCTAACTGACCTGCCTTTTAATTCCACCACTTACCACTACCACTATGGGGTTACCACTCTATTAACATCCATAAAAAAAAGAAAGAAAAAAAAAGACCTGCTTTTTACCTCACCTATCATCCTTCACTAATGACAAAAGAGAATGAAAGCACACCTAACTGATCTGATCAAAGAGGCGATCAACAGGACCGCGTGTAAATAAACCTAACAAGATGTAATGCTTCTAATGGGACCTCTATTCTTTGTTACTTACAAACCCCCCCCCCCCCTTAAATAGAATAATAGGTACCCCACCTGTGCCACTGTTTTACAGGGCGTTGATGTGGTACTAGAGATGATAGGTGAAATAAGCCTAATGTAACGAATTTACTTTATTTATTAATTCCTAGTGTAATAGAACAATTGACCTAACTTCTTCATTATTTTATCCTCCACTGGTACGCCAGCGTTATTTTATATGATATGAAGATACACTAATTAAGAAGGATGAAACAATAAAGACGAATAATGGTGACTAATAGCCGCATTTCTAACAATATACTCTATACAATTTCCACGGAGTCCAATGGATTCCTAGTGAATTCGTGACGATAGATAAATTACACAGACAACTGGAAAGCGGCAGTGGAAACCGTTGCTTATAGGTATGAACTATATATATATACATGGGCAAACCCAGCGTTTGGCCCAAGTCAGATTTGTGGAAATTGTGGCGCTTGCTTACTGCTACTGCGCGGTTTTTTCAAAAGTTGACGTATAATATATATTGTAATACATAAATATTTCAGGAGGAGCAGCTGTCTTCCCTCCTCCCCCCTGTTACGCCTATATATATACTATTTACTCAATGGCATTCAGAAAATATTGCAAAGCCCATAGAACCCCTTATACTTTGCTATTTCTAAGGACTAAAATATTATAATTTCGAATTCTATAATTTTTCTACCTATAAAAGGTGACCTACAAATCATAAGGTATACGCATAAGCTTTAATAAATAATGTTTCACGAAATAAACACAAATGGGACAAATGTTACTGTGGCACACGCATGAAATGAAAAATTGTTATTTTTTTGTTTTTCTTTTTTTTGTGTATGGATCCTTTTACCTCTTTTTTGTATATATATCTACGTCTGTTGTTATATGTGTATATAGTAATAATAGATTTGCTACTTGCTTCCTCTGGATCAGAAGCTGGGTACACAAATGTATATACAGCGTGGCTTTACCACAGTAAATTATTAATTGAAATTATTTAATATTATTTCAGTTTATCAATATTTATTGGAAAAAGCTAAAAAATGATTATAAGAAATGCCGACAATCAACAATTTTACGTGTTGTGGGTTCTATTCATTATTACCGCTTTTCTGAAGACTTAATTAATATGTTAGAAAAGAAAAGATTTAAAAAACTTTTGTCACTAAAGCTAAAAGTAAAGCTAAGCTATATTTAACAAATTCCAAAGAAGAATATGAAATAGGTGAAAAGTGTTTAATGGTAGATCTATATGCAAAGTATTCTATTATTAACATTTTAATTCGCTGTCGGATCACTATTTAAATAAACAGTTATAAACATTGAAAAATTTTAAATTGTTTTTAATAATTAACAGATAATTGGAATATTGCCACACTTCGTCAAGGTAAAGTTATGAACACTCTTTAGTTAGTATATAACCGACACGTATACCAAATTTAATTCGTCCAGCTGTGTAAGCGTGAATGAGTAACGAAACATACAAATATCCGAATATTTTTACAAACTTTCACATTCACAATACTAATAGAATGTACTTTCTTTCCTAAATAATTAGTTAAAAAGTAGATTTTTTCAACCAACAGGTAAGTAAGCTAGGTATATAGGGGAAAGGGATTATTGGTAAAGCGGACTACCAGTCCTATTGCTAGCAATATACCCTGTCAGGTCGACCTCCACATGGTCCCCCCTGGAAACCATCGTGTTGGATTGTAATAATAATGACTAACTAGTCTGCCCTTTTATTTTCACCTATCATCCCTCATTGATACCCCGACAGCAGCGTATACTGTTAACGTAGACGGAATTAGCATTCCTTTATCATCCATTAAAAAAATCTATACCTAGATTTATTTTATTAGTATTATATTAGTTTTGTTCCACGAAAAATAAGCGGCTTCAATCATAAACACACCGATAAACGACGAAACGTTTCAGTCACTTTAGTGTATAAGTATCTACACTTATACACTAAAGTGACTTGTTCAGTATATACACACAGTATCTCGTTTATATACTTATTTTATTCCTTATCATAGTTTTTTTTCCAAAAAATAAAATGGAAGCTTCAGTTGCCAACAATTAATATGGAGTCTATATATAATACTATGAAAAACTTATCAATTGCAATTTTTTTTCCTATGATACTCCCCAAATGTCTATCCTCTCTCACCGTACTGGTTTCCTATTAAATTCTTTTGTTCTACATTCTTTACAGCTCTGGAACGTGCTCCCTGTTACCATCAAGAGACTTCCGTCTAAATCGTCATTCAAAAAGTTTATATTCACTATTATACTTTATCCGAGCAGTAAGTGTTATCTATCTACTATTCTAATTTTTATGTATATTTTATATTTTTGTAACTATATTTTTTATATATGTAAACCTAAGTATGTACGCATGGGAAGAAAGGGATTGTTAGCAATGGAGTTCGACATTGCTAGCAATATGCCCTATCAGGTCGACCTGCACGTGGTTAAGTCCGCTTTGTACACAAACCCCTGAATAAATAAATAAATGTATTATTACTTTAGACCTTTTCTTGTCTTTATTATTATTTTAAAGTATCACAAAAACACGTCATTTGACTAGTTCCCAAACTGGTATATTTAATACTTGTTGAATTGCTAGCAATATGCCATATAGCCATATAGCATTCGTCACGATGGGCTAACTGGCCTGCTTCATCCTCACCTATCATCTTTCACTGGTGCCCCGACGGTGTATACCGACAGCGCGAGTGGGGTTACCATTCCATTATCACCCATAAAAAAAAAGAAAAAAACTATGGGAAACCACACAATGGACATCTGAGGGTATAATCCAAAACTCTCAATACTTTTAGAAATTAATCCGTATGAGAATCAAACTCGAGATCTAATTCACGTAACTCAATGTAACTAACGTTATGTAAATATATAAATATAATAATAATGTAACGTAATCAGTGCAAATCATAGAATATGGACGTTAGCATGTAACACAAACATAAATTACGTCTCCCTTTACAATCACCCCCTCCGCCTCCTGTTGTTGAAAATTTAAGAGCAAATCTATTAATTGTAAGACAAATAAAAATTACGACTTATATCGTAATAAAATTATATATGAAATCAACATGAGAATAAAACTTATTGAACATACATCGAACGTTCCATGTATAATTTCCTTACTTTGAACCATAGCGGCTTCAATTTAAATTTTATAACTCCTCGTGGTTTCATAAACTTTGGAGAAACGATAAATGGAGAGAGGATGTGAATGTTATTTTATTTTGGGTAGAGTCGAGTTATTTTCATAAGTCAAAAAGGAATGGACAAAATCGTACAAAAAAAAATGGTATAAAAGAACCATTATGGTACGGAACTCTAAGAATAAAAAATACACATTTGCAATTTTTAGTAAAAAAAATACTTGCAAATTCTAATGATAGGTACCTGTCAAAAAGTATATAACTAATAAAAGAGATTTTTTGTATTAGATAATATATCTTTAACCCATTACTGCAACCATTCGAAGATGACGTCAACTTTAGCTATACCTCTCTCCCTACGCTTCATATCTCCATTTCCGTAGATCAGACTCCCCGCCCCGCCTATTTTCAAATTACGTAATTTAATGACGGCCTCTTTACAAAAAAATCGCCTGTATGTCGATCTTTCATCTGTCACCTTCTCTATGCATGTCGTAATAATTTCTACCATTCCTTGTCCACTACTAAACATAGGCCACTCACAAGGAGCCTGTTCTGATCTATGTACATCTATTGTTTTATGTTTATCTACTCCTTGTAATTTGAGATTGTAGCTCTATCCAGTGGGGTTCACTCTATTTTCTGCCTGTTTGATGTCGTCACTCGATCTATTATCCTCATCGAAGTCGCTCTCACTTCAAGCTATATATCCATCAATATTCTGATGATCGCCGACCTCCGATATGAAATGTTAAGAAAAGAATTTCTAAATCCAGTAACGTAGTAATAAACCCGTATATTAAATGCTATTGGTCGAAATAAAGCGGAGAACCAACAGGGTACAGAAAATACTATTATAAGATTAGAAAAAATGTGTGAATCTTACATTACCTATGTAATAATGTGTGTTACGACACATACATATATCTATGAATGATACTACCTATATATTTTCTACTGAATACAAGTTGAATGTGTGCATGTACCGTGACCCTATTTCTCATGTAACATAGCATCACAATGTTTCACTTACAATAAACTGCGGTGGGAGCTGCCAAAGACTCCTTTATAATATTTCCGGCCCCACCTCATTATAATATCGGCAGCTATCTTAACTTTATTGCATTATATTCATGATAGAAATAAAAAGAAAGAATAATTAAATCGTATTCCACAAAAAAACCGACTGCAATTGTGGTAAAACTAGTTATTTTTATTTAAAAACTAAACTACAGAACCGATTTTGATAATATCGCTATAGGAACAATCTGTAAGTATATATTTACAAATAAAAAAAAATTAAATTGGTTTTCAACTGACGGAGTTATAAAGTAACAAACACACAAAAAAAAATCGAATTGAAAATATCCTTCTTTTTAAAGTCAGTTGAAAATATGTCACAACCCCAATCTGTGAATAGGGTAGTCAGATACAAATATTGAAAATATTGGAGCTAGTTAGAAAATTATTAGAACAGAAAACAGGAGCAAGAGATGCTTATTTAACTAGTTCCTAGTTATGTAAAAAATTTACACACGAAATGAATTCAGGTATCTCAAAACTTGATTTTGTGTATATGTGTGATATTCCAATTAATTACAAATTTTGTTCATAGTGAACCACTGAAGCAGGTGTGTGTATTTTTTAAATTCAATAAAAATCATAATAACAAGCTCGTTTTGACATTTTATTCATGTAAATTTGCAGATATAATTAATACAAATGGTCATGTAAATTGGGATCTATGATAAATAATATAACTATCAACTGGTTAGAGGACACTGAGTTCATACTGCCTTCAGTATTAGACTCCAACCGTTATTAAATTTTAATGACTCATCGAATTATAAAAAGGCAGTCTCGGAGGTGTGGCATTACAAATACTGTCTTATTCCTAAAGTTTACATTATGAGATTTTTTTTGTGATAGTGATAAAACACAAACTTAAACTATGTGAACATACTACCTGAATGGCCTACAGTATGAATGCATGACTTTATTACAGTAGGTTCCTCACTCCCTAGGTGGTTTACGTGCCGAGCTATGTCAACTAATAAATTCCTAAGAGATTAATGTGACAAAACCTATATTGTCTACATGTCATACATCACAATTTTTCCTAAAGCTATCTGTACAGTTCGGGTAATTTTATGATGTCTATTATAATGCCAATTACTAGTTATAATATAATTTCTGATCAATAAGTTGCTACAACTTGAGCAGCGGGTGTATTATATACTTCGCTACCATCAGTTAATAGTACAGGATACCTATGCAATTAGCATTGCTCAAATGTTTACTCAAAATTTTGATTTAATCTTGGACTGCTAAAAAAAACAATCTAGATAAATATTAATTATTCATAAACAAATCCATAAATAAATTTATGAGTAAATTTAAAACACTGAAATATTTTTTCTGTTGAGTGACACTACTGATTTGATGAATACTTCATCTGTTTCAGGCAGAGAGCACATATATATAAATACATATACATGTCAGATTATTCCTCAGATTCTTTTTGTTCAGGTTTGGCTGACTTCAGCCATGGGTGCTGAAGGCACTCATATGCAGTTGCACGCCTGTTAGGATCAAAATCCAGCATTGGTTTCAAGAAATCAGCAAACTCCTCTGCATCCTTCTGACTCCATTCATATTTCTCAGTAAGAACTGAAACTAAGCCCCATGGTTTTAATCCTGTAATATTCCGCAATTCCCCTTTTTTGTTAAAGAATGCCTTTGAATACTTTCCAGATGCTGCAATTCTCTTGGGAATGTCTCCGAGTAATTCTATAATATGTGCTAGGTGGTCCTCGTCTCGACTATAGCCCTCACCAGAATGAGGTTCAAACAAGTAATCTCCTGTTGCCAATTCAAAAGCCATACAAGCAGTACTCCATATATCAGCAGAGGTACCATAGCCAGCACTTAAGAGGACTTCTAGTGACCGATACTGTCTTGTTTGTATATCTTCAGTAAAGTGTCGATGAACCCAACAAGCATTACCAAGATCAGCAATCTTTACCTCTATATCACATACATCAAAAGCTGGATCAGGCTTTTTGTCCATTGACTTGCCCTTGGTAGATTGAGAATTGAAAGATGGTGGAGTGTCAGTCATCTCTCCTTCAGACATAGGTGTGCCTGCATCATCACCACAGCCATATTGTTTGCTTCTTACCTGTACAGCATCAGCATCTGTGTCAAATGCCTCATCATCAGCTCTTGGCATGCCAGTGCATCCATTCACAGTTGTATCATTCTCTGATCGTGTTGTCTCAATCACACTTGCCTCCTCTGGGGTCTGTGGAGAGTCATCATTATCTTGAGACATTGGAGCAGACTCACTATTATGTTCGAGTTTCTTTTGCTCTTCCATCTCCTCAATCTGCTCCATTTGTTTTTTCAGCAACATGGATTGGCGTTTAGCTTTTTTCTTTAATTTTTTCTTTTTGTTTCTGCTCATTTTAGATGTAACTACTTGTTCTTGAAATTCCTTAGGAGCCGTGCTTATTAAGGAATGGGGTAATCTCAGGCCCAAGGAATGTAGTTCAGTTGCTTCAGCAGCCAGCTTACGTATATAAGCTTCATCAACACAAACCAACACATTCTCAGGCTTTATATCAGTATGAATTATTTTACATTTAGTATGAAGGTAATCTAGAGCTTCCAGTACTTGATGAATAATAGTCTTCACATTTTCCCGTGGTATGCCTCTATAATTAGACTTGAGTATCAGCTTCAATAAATGGTGTCCTAACACTTCAAACACCATGCACACATGTGTTCCATTAACACCAGTAATTTTAAAATCATTAAGTAGTTGAACGGTCTTATTTCGTTTAGGATCAGCGGGATCACTGTCGCGCACGGCTTTGAGAATTTTAATTTCATCTAGGGCTGTCTCTGTGAAGTGAGGCGCGGACTTGACCACCTTCAAAGCGACAAAACGTTTATCTACGAGATCCCAGCATAACCATACGGTTGAGAAATGACCCCATCCCAACTTCCTAGTGACGTGGTAACGATTCAGGAACAGATCTCCGATTTTAACAGGATGGTAACCACCCTTACAATAATCCGCACTGTCTTCTTGTTCCTCGTCGTCACTAGCGTATTGCTCGTCCTCGTCTTCTTCAATCGTCTCATTGGAAGAGCTATGTGTCGGTTCTAGACGGTTCTGGTTCTGGTTACGCAGCCCGTTTCCTTGTCCACCACCGCCGTGGTCCTCCTCACGATTTTTCTTCTTACCTAATTTATGGCGTTTCTTTTTCGCCTGAATGGCGAGTACTCTTCTATTTACATCTGATTTAGAACTCATTTAGCAAATTAAAACACTTTCAACAACTTGCAATAAATATAAATTTATCTTTTCATCTCAATCTTTATGTTTGAGTATGGCGGCCGGTCGTAGAACAAAATGCGTTCGAACACGAATGAATAATGTTGCCATAATTAAAAAAAATACAAGAACACCTATTTAGAACAGTGAATACCTATTTAGACCAAGATCTCTTCTACATCCTACATAACTAGACTCCTTTTACAAGCTAAATAGTGATTCTATGCATAGTCTTTTAATACAAAGACAAAGATTGCGCAAATCACAGATATAAAATGTAAATGAATTTTCCTCTAGCTCTTACGAACAGCGCCATTTGCAATCAAGTGGCAAAAGATAGAACTAATTAATTATATTAGTAGGTTATACCTACTTATTAGTAATAATAATCGTACTTATTTCGAAATGCTCAAACTATGAGCGAACAGCAATTCGATATTGTAAACGTGAATTATGTTCCTAACTTCTATAAGTTTAGGAATTGTTCTACGAATTTAATTTGTAGACAAACATTTATTGCTGCTACTAGACCGCTAGAGAAATTAGAAGCAGATGCTTCATAATAGAAACTACTAGTTTGAACACTCCGAACAGATAATTGTTAAAAAATTATATTACATAACACAATAGCATTATCGTAAGACGAATTAAATGTACTAAATTGTAAATAATTTTAGTTGATAAGTTGCTCTATAGAGGCAGCACCAGCTATTAGTCTCTAATTGCTTTTAGGCAATACAAAATATGACAAAAATATATATTAATTACAAATATTATGCAATTTATGACTATCAAAGCATTTACTGATATATTATAAGAAATCACCCTAAAATGTCTATAGTATAACGTACTTACTATCATTAATTCTACAGAGACTTTAAATTTAATCTAATCAATCTACAGTACATGGCTCCCGAAATTCCGAAATTATGTTGATTACTTTTAAGTTTAATTAAAAAATCCTCTGTATACAATATTATAAATGTGCGTTTGTTTATTATTACCTCTTGACTTAACCAATCACTAGTTTAATATAAAATATAAATACGTTTTCTCTTCTTCAGAAAAACAATAAATTTAATAGTAAAAATATGTATATATTCACGAGGTATTTCGTGATTTTCGATGACTAGTCCACTTGTCTAGATAGCATAAAGCATAACCATTCAGTGTGAAAATACAGCAAGCCTCCTAGGTACCATAGCATTGTGCAGTACAGATGGGCAAAGCACCGGGTTTAAACCCGGTGCTTTGGTAAAAACCCAATAAACACCCATAAACTCCCATAATCACCCAAAAAAATAGGTTTTTACGTATTTTTTTGAAAATATGTAAGTAATACCAATAAATTATTTTTATAAATTGTATTGATCAATTCTACAATATTAAATAAAACGTTAACTAATAATATTTCAGGAAATTTTAAAAATCTATATATAATAAAATGAAAGTAATTAATTTTCAGTGTTTTCATGTTGCAGTTGATCAACATGTTGGCCTTTTGCTTCCCGTAGATACTTTAAAATTTCTTCATAACACCTCGTTCGCACACATGGCCGTATATATTTAAATTCTTGAGCCACTAACAGTCCGAAATACTCATTTCTTTTATCCTCTTCTCCATAAATTAAGCATTTAGAACAGTTTGTTTCTTCTTTCAGTAAATTTTCTTTTACTTTATCCTCGTTTTTTTTCTTTGTTGCGACGACGCTGGGTAAATCATCTGGACACTGGGTCTCACTATCGCCAAATATATTTGGAGATCGGCTTCGGCTACGGTTTGGCAGACATTTTTTTCTTTCTACAATTTTAAATTAAATTTATTAGAATAAATGCTTCGAACACACGCGATCTAAGTACCTTTTGTGTTTATTATACCTTACCTACCTAGGTATAAAAAGAGTACTTACGTAGATTTTCTTTTATTAACTGTTTTATACGAAGATCTTGATCTCTCAAATTAGCATCCATTTTACTTCCAGTGATTATCAACTAAATTAATAATCCACAAAGTATTAAATAACGTTTTTATGAAATATTTAGCACAAAAACAATACCCTTTAAATATCGATCGTCAGTAACTGTGGCTGACTTACCTATATTCTAGCAAGCAGGACTGCCAGATGTGAAGGGGAAATCCCCAATAAATTGTTGCATGTGACTGATGATGTGAGCATGTTCGTTTCATAATAAAAATGTTGCCAGGTAACCAAAAAGTCGTATGTTTTTGTGCGAATTACGATCATAATCTTTACGATCGTACATTAAAAAATAGACAAATAATAGTATGAGTACGATTTAAATCGTATATCTGTCAACCCTGCTAGCAAGACAGCGACAAAATCACGTTGCATAACAATGTAGCCCAAGCTTATATCTTATGAAATATACGGAAGAGATACGGACTTAGAAAAAACAGAAATGTTGTTCTTTGTGGAAGTCATTGATGAAATTCTATGTATTTTAGCCCGCAAACTTTCTTCAAACAAAAACAGCGCCATCTAGTATCGAGTTCTGTAATTATCTCTTTGTTTATGGATTTGAAGTAAGACCGCCACGCATGCAATACATTATGACTGGGGATTCCCCTATTCGTCGACGCTGAATATGAGGCGACGACAATCACTGTCAAACGTGTTCACTATTACTCTGACTCTGGTAACGTGACTTCCTGGTAACGTGTTAGGTAGGAAAAGCAGTAAAAAAGTGCATATTAAGGGAGCAGATTTGAAATAATATTTATACTTAACAAGAAATAATTAAAGGTAAGTGGATTTTTGAATGATACAATTATATCATGATCACTTAACAATTTTAACTTAAAATTAGATGTATTATTACAAGCTTTTATTTAGCTTGCGTTATGTAAATAAAAGTATGTAGGTATGTTCGTATGTTGATGCAATTATCCTCAATCCTCAACCGACTGGGATAAAATTTTCCATACACGTTTATTTTGGATGATAGTGCATAGTTAGCTGAGAGTCGTCATTGGATAATAATGGTGGATAGCCTAAGATGTGTACTAGATATTTATTTTTAACATAATATGCGTAAGTACCTAATCGAATTAAAGAAGTTGCTGAGAAAAATACAGAACAATACGATAATAAACTAGCGTCTGCGTTTAATCCTCCGAGGAGATGTAATTTTACAAAGGTTTTTTGTATTTATTTTATTATTTTTTTAATAAATTTATTGTAAATAACAAGAAATAATCATTGTAAAAAAATAGGCACTCTATTGTTGAATTTTCGTCAGACCAACTAATCATCGTTCATTTTTTTAGGTTCAATGGGGAGACCTAAAGATTTACGCATATGGGAGCACTACCGTACTTTACCAAACAAGTCTGTTTCTTGCAAGCTTTGTAATAAGGTCTACAAATTCAGTAATGCTGCCAAAATGCTTCAACATCTTATCACTTGTCCAAAATCTCCAGAAACATTAAAAGACTCTATGAAACTTATAAAAGATAGCTCGTCCAAAACCAAAATGTCTGGACTGTCAGAGATAGAGACAAATGATTCTTTTATAAGCCCCTCGTCGTCTGCTAACACTACAATAAATGCTGAGTTTCAAGACACCGATGATCATATAAAAACAGAATTAGCGAGAGCTATATTTGTAACAGGGACGCCATTATCGATGGTGCAACATCCTTTATGGATACAATTTTTCGAAAAATTGCAACCAAAATTTAAAATACCTTCACGTAAAGCTTTAGCGACAAAATACTTAGATAAAATATATAGAGAAATGCGTTTTGAGTTAAATGAGGAACTAAATGCTTGTAGTTACTTACACCTTCAGTGCGATGGCTGGTCTAATTTAAGAAATGAAGGAATAATAAACTTTCTTATATCAAAACCTCAACCTGCATACGTTAAAAGTTTGAATACAGAAAGTAATCCTCACACTAGTGAATACCTTAGCCAAGAAGTTGAAAAAGTAATGAAAGTGTATGGAGCAAATAAGTTTCTTGTACTTATTGGCGATAACGCTAGAAATATACAAAAGGCATTCGAATTAACAAAACTCAAATATCCACATGTTGTTCCTCTCGGTTGCTGTGCACATATCCTTAACTTGTTGTGCCAAGATATTGTAAAGATACAAGAAGTAACTGTGTTTATTATGCAAGCCATAAATATAATAAAAACTGTTAAAAGGAGTCAACGATTAAGTTCCTTGTTGATAAAATCAAGGCAGGGTGAAGATTCTACACAAACACTAAAATTGCCTTGTGCTACAAGATGGGGAAGTCATGTTACTTCGTTAAAAAGTTTGAAAGCAAATAAGATAGCTTATTATTTATTATTAATTAACAGTTAGAGAAGATGTGGTAATTTCAAGAGATATTAAAGATTTAATTCTAAGTGATGATTTCTGGACGAAGACAGGGGAATGTATAAGTATTTTGGAACCAGTCACTGAAAGCATATTTTACTTAGAGAGCGACCAGAATCGTTTGCATCGCACATACATTACATTTAGAGATGTACAAGCTAAGATACGTTTTGCATTAAATGAGATTTCGACATTGAGCGAAGAAAGCAAACAGCAGATTCTAACATCAGTATCTTCAAGATGCAATATGGCAATGAGGCCAATACATTTTGCAGCATATATTCTAGACCCCAGGACTCTAGGAGTCGAACTTACTCAAGAGGAAGAACTTAAGGGTATGGAGTTTATCTACAATTTAAGCCAACACTTAAGTTTGTCAAATGTAATGGCAGATTTGGCGTGTTATAAAGCTAAAGAAAACTTTTGGGCCAGAGGATTTGTATGGAGCTCATTAGATAGCATTGAGCCCCTAATATGGTGGAAAGGTATTTGTGGTTCCACTGAGTTAAGCAAAGTAGCGATTCGTATTCTATCAGCTCCCTGTACTTCGGCAGCCACTGAGCGTTCCTTTAGTATCCAAGGCTACATACATAATAACAAAAGAAATCGACTTACAACTGAAAGAACTGAAAAAATTTCATTCATTTGTTATAACTGGAATCTTAAACATAAAGCTGAATGCGAGGACATTCAGTTTAATGAAGAAAATACCTTAGAAGCTTTCATTGAGCAAGTAAATGAACATAACAGTTTAGACGAAATAGAGCCTATCGAACCTATACAATTCATCGCTTGTAATAACTCTGAATCTGACAGTGATTGACTGTAGTTTTACATTTTACTTTCATCTCTTTCTTAATAAACTCAAAATCAAATTAAAAGTTTTTTATTCTGTAGGCTGCATAATAATATTGTCTATGTCCAGTATAGTGGACGTCTTGCGGCTGAGATGACGATGATGAAGTACAAAATCATAAATACCCAAAAATTTGGGTGTTTATGGGGTTTAAACCCAATAAACCCAAAACACCCGGTTTTTACCCACCAGACTTTAAACCCTTTTAAGGTGGATTGCCCATCTCTATTGTGCAGTGCCAAAATAAAATTTTTAAATTAATTTGCCTCAATGAAATGTTTTTACCTTTAATTAATATTTTAAGGTCTTGCTATCTAATCATAAATTATTTTACTAATATTTAATGTTATGTTTCACGATTTTAATACTTTTATATAGTTAATTATATTATTAAATGGAAATAAATATTTTTTTTTAATTACGATTTCATGCAATTCAGATTATTACATACACACATTTATATAACACAAATACTAGTCAAAGTTAGAATGTCTTGTTGTGAATAAATTAGAATAGACATTCTAACTTATTCGCAAAATAGTAGACTTGTTCATAAAATTCTTATTTATTGCAAACTAGTCATTTGCCATGATTTTTCCCACGCAGCATCCGTTATCTCCTGTTCCACTTTATACAAAGTACACGACTTCATGTTTATTCAAGGCATCCCGATATAAAACTTATTTCTTTTTTTCTATATATAAATTCCATATAATAAAATGCTTATGATTCGATATAAAATTTCATTATTTACATCATCCTTATTAATATTATAAATGTGAAAGTAACTCTGTCTGTCCATCTGTCTGTATTGATTCAGTGGTTTAGGCATGTATTTCACGCCTAAACCACTGAATCAATTTTAATGAAATTTGGTACAGAGACGGTCTAAAGTTTGGAAAAGGACATAGGCTACCTTTTCACTTAACAAGAAATAAATAAATATTTGTTCTAGCGTTTTCGATATTTCAACCTGTTTGGGGATGAAAGTTCGTATGAAAGTCCAATATCACATTGACGCCTAACCCAAGAACCAATCTTGATGAAATTTAGAACAAACATAGATTAGACCTGACGAAAAGACATAAGCTACCTTATGTTGTAAAAAAGAGCATGAAGGGGTAGATTGTATAAGAGTTCATGATTATCGAAGATACAACCATAAACTTTGTATTTAAGCACTTCGTAAGAAGTAAATGAACATTTATTCCAGCATTTTATAATTTCGACCTACATGGGAATAAAATAGGAGAAAATTCGTCTGAAAGACCAAACAAATTTGTCTTGTTGATTATACGTAAGCAAAAAATATAGTTTATAAAAGTGTATTGAAATTATTATTTACCACAGCAGTTAGTAAATCTGTAGAAACATAATACATATTTGCAAAATAAATATCCAAATAAATTCAAAATTATTTCCAAAATAACTATTCCACGCGGACGAAGTCGCAGGCAAAAGCCTAATTAACAATATACCCCGAAAGGTCGACCTCCAAGCGTTTTCCCTGAAAACCATTGTGATTAATTCATCACGATGGGCTGACTGCCTTACTTCATCCCCACCTATCATCCCTCAGTGGTGCCCCGCTGGTGTATACTGATAGCGTAGGCGAGGTCACTATTTTATTTTCAAAGTTAAAAAAAAACACAAATTTGATATTACGACTGGAGAATTAAAAAAAAATCTATTTTAACAGATAAATCTTGAATAGTTAGACAATTGAATAGAAGTTCTGAAAAGATAAAAGATATTTATTGAAAATTTTTCTTTATTAGTTATTTTGACTCATAACAGTTTTTTCTAGTTGCATTATCTATTTCGTTTTCTTTAACTGATAATTTTCTAAGAGGTATTATTAGAAAACCACTAATAGTCATAAAAATACCGGCTACATAGAATGCTACAGAATACCCAAAATTATTTTTAACAACGCCTGCTATTGGTGTACTGACTAAACTTCCACAACCTTGAAACATTAACAACATTCCCGTACCATTTGTTAAATTTTCTAAACCATAAAGAGCTACTATGACCATACTCCTTAAAGATGCTAAACTTGCAATGAAGAATCCAAATACAAAACAATAACTGTATTGATAATAAACACTATAGGATACGTCTGAAAATATTGTACTCACTCCGGAAATACAACACGAAATCATATACAACTTTACTGGGTCAATTTTACAAGCTAATGTGCCCATAACGAGCCTTCCTAAAGAGTTTGCTAATCCAATCGCACTCACGAACAATTGTGTATGTGCTGGATCAAGACCTGCTATTGTGTTTCTGTCTTGTATGAACACATAGGGTACTAATAATCCCATATATGTAAGACAACCACTACTACATAAAAATAAAAAGGAACATTTTTTCAAAAGCTTAGGGTCCAACATTGTTGCTAATACTCTTCGAGCAGCAGTAGTAAACACACCCCTACGTTCACGCAGATCTGCAGTAGTTGCAGCTCGTGATACAGCTAACTGATATTCCAAACCAGTTTTATCTTCAGCAGTAGTATCTATCATACTTTTCTGATATACTGGAAGATTTTCTATTTTGCCTTCATAGAAAAAATCATCACGGTATAAAGGACGAGCCTGCTGTGTGTGTTCTTCCCAGTGACATAATCTTGTCCACCAACTCCGTTTTTTGGGTTGTTCAATATTTACAGTAACTTCTATATTATTTTTTGTTTTATCTTGTTCTTTAGCACTTGTTCTAGACATAATTGACTGCACTTGCTTTAATTGTCTTTTACTAATGCCGCTCTGTGGACTGTGTGCTGTCAAAGTTAATTTTGATAGAGCTGCAGTCGAAAGCCCTGGTTGATTAGAAGATGTTAATATACCCTCATGAACTACTGAAGCAGCCGTTGGAAAATTAACATTTGAAACCGCACTAAATAAACGTTCAGTAGCAGTTGAAACAACACCTGACGTAGATTTAACACCTGCAGTAGATAGATTTGGTAGATAAGTAACGGTGCGTGTAGGATCATCTGTAGTCTTCACTACTGTTAATGACAGTAGAGGTTTAAAGGTCATACCCAAAAAATATATTACTCCAAACAAACCGGTATGTAATAAAGTTACAGCTCGCCAGCCAGCTAATTTGACTAAATAACTGTTTATTGGAAACATTATCATAATACCCACACTTGATCCACTGGATGCAAGTGATAATGCCAATGACCTAAGCTTTTCAAAATAAAAACTTACTATTAATGAAGCCGATACATTTATAAGAGAAAATCCAAATCCAGCAAATCCTCCATAAAATACACATAGAGACACGTAATTTGTAGCAAAGTATGAACAAAATAAAGAGCTCGATGCAATAACAGAGCCAGACATTACACATAATCTGAATCCAAAACGATTAATGAAGGCGGAGGCTATTGGACTTGCTAGAAAATATAATGCAACCGACAGCGAATTTATTAGCGCTATAAGGGATTCGGATTCACCAAGGTCTTCTTTCATGTTTTTGAATATACTTCCAAATGTAAATGTAACTCCGTCTAATATAAAAATGCTGCAAAAGGAAGCTATTACCACAACCCAACCCCATCCACCTTCCTCTGGTAACAAAATTTGCGCTGCAATTTCTGTTTCTTCTCCACCTTCTAGCTGATCTGGTCTACTGATTATTCTACTTGGTATTATCAGAACATTCTTGTTTGGTTCATTTCCTAATTTGGATGCAATAACCTTTGGTGGCATATTTTCACTATAATATATTCGATTCTTAATATTTTTTATTTTCACCTCTTATTAACTCAATTTAGTTAAACTCTTCCGATTATTATATGTTAGTAATTAGAGATAAAAAGTTATATAACTGACATTTAATACGACAATAAATATTACACGCTATCAGATTTTATTTCTATAGAGGCTTACTTCTTTTTTTTTCATAGACTAAATATGTCGTACCTATGTATATACAAATCTTTGATAATAGAAAAACTTGCCTATTTATTGAAATCTTGCTAATACTCTATCTTATCTTACTTGCAACTAGACGATGTCTATACATTGAAGAAATTGAAAAACCATATGAAAGGTCTTAATAAAAGCCAAAGTATGTTTGTACGATTTTCATAATCATATTTCTAAAGATTGAAATTTTAATACCTGATATATATTTTATTACAAAGTTCAAGCATACGAAGTTGAAAGCATAAGCTAATTCTTAAATAAAATTATAGTGACCTCCAACCATTATCGTATTTAACGGTGAGACCGAGTTAGCCGTGCCGACGTCTGAATTGCCTGATGCTCATCCCAGGATATAAATGAGTGCTTTCATTTACATACAAAATACATATCTGAGATATGTCATACGCCTTTTTTTTAAGACCACGTTCCGCCTTATTTTTTTATACTACTATGGTGACAAACAAGCATACGGTCTGACTGATGGTAAACGGAGTTATCGTAGCCTATGGACGACTGTAACACCGAAAGTGTCACGCGCGCATTGCCGACCTTTAAGAAACTTTAATACGCCATTTTTTAAGAACCCCAAGCTGTAGACTCTAGGGGAAGCCTCAGCTGTAAAATTATTCCACAACCTGAATATTCGCGGGAGGAAGCGCCTCTGAAACTGCAATTTGTGTAACCATTCTGGTTCTAAGATGTGAATAGAAAATATTTTTAAATGTATCAATGCCTTTAACATAAATTCAAACTGCTCGGGACATAAGGGAAGAGATTGTTAGTAACGGGTCTATTACTAATAATATAAGGTATATTGTTAGCAATAGGGCCAGTCATCAAGTCGACCTTTTTTTTATACAATAGAATGGCAAACAAGCTGACGGCCCACCTGATGGAAAGTGGTAACCGTCGCCTATAGATATAAGCAGTACCATGGACATAACAGAGTATACTGTTTCGCCCATGATACCCCCCATGCGTTGCCATTCCTGAGTACTCAGGTGTTATTCGTCTGTACCTAGTAAATTCACGCTATATCCCACCCTTCAAACCGAAACACAGCCATGCAAACACAACTGCTTTACGGTTGAAACACGAATGGGACAGAGGTACCCAAGCAATCGACTTTTGTACAAAGTCTCTACACAATGTACTCTCGAAACCAGCATAATTGTTTCTTGATGAGTTCCTCATAATAGGACAACTAGCTTAATTTTATACTCGCTTAGTCTAGTATATAGCGATTACGCAAGAGTTACCATTCCAGTCACCATCATCATCATGAGTTAATTAAAAGATGTTAATGTAATTTCTGGATTCCCGAAAAAGGGAAAATATCTATTTATATAAATTTATGCTTTATAATTTTATAAAAGAAACAATGGTCTTTTTTAGTAAATATTACTATAAAAACAATTAAAAATTAATTTAAAACAATAAATGTTTTAAAGGAATATAAATACTTTAATCTTTAAATTTTAATAAAGGTAGGACCGAAATAATCTAAATAAAAAGTTATGATTCAAAATATATAACGTTTTTCATTAATTTTCTCCATTCTAAATAATATTCATTTATGCATTCTAATTTTTAAAATGTCTATTACGGGAGTTGTCTCTAATGAATATGGTGTTTGTGAATTTACTTCCATGATTATATTTTAATCTCATTTTCTAAATTTCTGTTTACAAATTAATATTAAAATGACATCACAATTATGATAATTAACTATTAATTAAAAATAATACCTACATATATTTTTTAATAATAAACGTACTTATAAGAGTAATTCTTTCCGGAGTGATCAGTGGCATTGTCATTCCCTACGATTTGGAAATTTGGCATGTCATGCAGTTTGTTTTTGGTATTTAATGAAATTCTTAAATGTAATAAAATTCACTAATGATCCTAATAACATTTTGTTTCATTATGACTGTTAACAATGCGTAGGTAAATAGGTAATTAATAAATTATTACTAAAAATAAGTATATATTCTGTTCAGTGACGAGCTAACCATCGTGACTACAATTAGTCTCTACTTTCTGTAAAAGGCAATAGTTACAGTTATAAAGTAATATTTAAATAGTTCAGTGTGATAAATTATGGATTAATACGTTAGTGCATATCCAAAGTGACATTTTATTCTGGGCTTCGGTAGGCTTTATGGTTACAGGAGATTCTTAAATCAATTTTGTTTATAATATCATATGCTAACTTTATGGCAATCTATGGGGGAGGCTTATTTATGTCCAGCAGTAGACGGATAGTGGCTGAAATGATGATCATATGTTAATTTATAATATTATATAAAATTATTAATTTCAACCGTATTTTGTGCTATTTTATATAAATTAACAGTAACAGATAAACGTCGTTTGTTTTTATGTAACTACTGAATTTTAATAATCTGTTCTTCAATCAGTCGGAATTCAAAATCTATATCAATACTTAGTGTCAATTTGACAGTCAATGTCAAATTGGAAACGTTTTTAGTATTATTTGGAGGGAAACGAAATTTTTGTTGCTTTTGTGCTGTTACTCTTAAAAATTGAATTATTTAAGTAATTATTAAGTTTTCACTATGTCTCAAACAAGAATTACATCATTTTTCAATAGTAGAAAACGGCCAGCTATAGATGATATCGCTTCACCACAGAATAAGATTCCCCATTTAGAATTAGTATCGGACGACGGCACAAAGCTTATTAAAAGAAAAGTTAACGTAAATAAAAGTGACATTTGTGATGTGATACAGTCGTCTCAATTAATTAATGACACTAAAGATGAAGGAAAAAAGGATAATTTATTACTCCAACAACCTCTCACGGAACAAGCGTGTAAACATACACACGCTTCAGTCGCAACGCCATTTGCCAAAAAAAACAATTCCTCTAATATTTCCAAAGCTTCAGAGGTGTCCAAAACACAAACGATACAGGTGGCTCGAAAAGAGTTAAGTTTAGGAAACATACGCAAAAAGCTAGCGGGCAGTTCTAGGTTAGCTGAAATAAAAGCATCTGCAGAACGTATTAGCAAAGGTATTCAACAACTTAAAGAAACTGGTGAACAACGCAACCTTAAAGAATTTAAATCTATTGATGTGGAAGTCCCATCAAGGTATATATTCATTATTATTTAGTTTTCTTGCTCTTAATTTATAATATTATCATCCCTTAGTAAAATTATTACATTTTAAAGTCTATAGTACTACCAAATAGTTGTAAGAAAAACATTTATATTTTATGTTTAACAATATTTTTTTATTTTTATTTTAGTCCAAGTAAAAGATCAAGTCAGGAGTTGTCATCACCAAAAAAAGACCTTGCTCCTGCCGATAATCAAGAGCGATTTCTCATCTCACCACGGAAAGTTTATGTGAGCCCTGTTAAAAGTCCTAACAAAGTAAGTTATATAATTTAAACTTTATTAAAGTTCTAATTCTTACATTATTTTAAGTAAAAAAATTTATATATATTATGATTGCTTTCTGGAGTTAGTTTTCACAAAATATTGTTTATTGTAATTTTATAATATTTATATAATATTATAGAGTGTTTCTAAATTATTGTGAATTCTGTGATGTCTGTGGTCCTGTTTATATTCATAGGCAATGTTTACCACTTTCTGTCAGTTCTATGGATCCTTAGCTTATTTAGCATTTTAAGTCATATATACTTTTCTTAAAAGGTTTTTTGTTATATTGAAATATTTTTCCCCATAGGTACCTGCATATGTAAGACATGCATCTTTGGCTACCTCTTCAACCAGCTTACCTCTTCCTCATCAGTACAAGTTCTTAGCAGAACTATTTCGGGGTATAGAGACAGTTGTTGCTCTACTTTATAATAGAAATGAAAAAATAACATTCACTAAACTGAAGCCCTCCATTCAAGAGATGCTTAAACGTAACTTCACAGAAAAGCATCTAGCTCAAGTAAAACATTTAGTACCAGATTTTTACAGCTATGAAATTCAAAAAATTAAAAGTTTTACAACATCTTCTCATAAAGAAACATATGAACTAGTTATATCGCCCAATCTTCCTAATGATATTAAAGTTATGAATCCGAGTGTCCTTCTTGAAAGACGTAGATTCTTTTATGAGACATTGCTTCGACTTGTGAAAAAACATCATGCTCAATACTTGTCATCATTGGATCCTCCGATGATCATACCTGATAATAAACTAGTTCGCTGGCACCCGGAATTTGATCTAGAAAAATTACCAGAAATTGATTGTGCTAAATTACCAGAATTGCCAAACACACAGAAATTATCATCAGCACAGGATGTGTTGGCCAAGGCTCGTGATTTGTTTAAATGCAACACTAAAATGGAGAGGGCATTGGAAAAATTAGCTGAAGCAAAAGCTAGAGGCTTAACCAACGAGGAGAAGGCAGTTACTGGTATTAATGATGATAAATGGAAAACTGTAGCCACAAATACACCATCAACTAGTACTGTAAATATTTTAAACCCTGCATTACGTAACTTACCAGCTTCATTATTGGAAAAAGTCAAAGCAAAACAAGCTGCCAAGGCTCTTGAAGCCATGACAAGATCTTCAGAAAATGAACAAAAGTATTTAGTTTATAGCCGTCTGCCAGATCTTGCAAGGACATTAAGAAATATTTTTGTTACTGAGAGAAAAAATGTATTGGCAATCAATATTATTCTTTCAAAATTAGACAGCAGTTTTAAGGCAAATGTGTCTGCTAGTGACCTGCAAAAGGATATTAAATTGCTCACAGAAGAAATCCCAGAATGGATAAAGCTACATGATGTAAGAAATGTTACATACTTAAAATTAGACAAAAATGCCAATTTAAAAAATATTATTTCTAAATTGGAAACATTAGCTGAAAAGTATAGGAATGATTAAGTAGCCCTAAGTAGGTAGTAGTTAATGATTTGACATGTAATGCAAATTAAGACTGAATAAGAAAATTTGTTACTGCATAGAAAAATAAATATATATGATGATTGCACAAAAACTGACCTTTTTATAGTTTAATACAAACAAATGAAATTTTAATTTTTTTTTAGAATTTGTTGCAATTTCGATAAAATCATGTGTGTAGATTCTATTTTTCTTAAATTACATCTCATTAAGTCTTAAAAATACTAAACTTTAAATTAACTAGTATGTATGTATTAAAGAGATTATTTAACTCTATTTACAATACAGAATGCATTGGACATGTTTAGACTAGATATAGTTTTGACATTGTAATGTACTTTTGACATTTGATTTCAATGATGCCCTTAGAATAATAATTATCTTAAGATAATGTGTAATTTAAATACATCTTTTTACTTACAATCAAATAATAGTTTATATTTAAAAGTACTCTGCTTCTGAAGTGCTTACTTTTGTGTTTTTAATTATAAAGTTATTTTTTTATACAAAGTTAAAAAACATACATAAATACCAGATTTTGATCAAAAATGATATAAATATAATTACTAAATTGCTGTTTCACTTTGTTTAGATACAATATTGACAATATTCTGTATCAAATTTATAATAAGCAAATATTTTCTACTATGTAGTACTTTTAATTTAGCAGTTAATAAAAGAATGTGTGATTGAACAAATTTTATTTTACTAAAGTACCTATAGTATTGCAAATACGACATATCTTTGCTTTTTAATATGATAATTTTCTATTTAGCCAATAAATGGGATTGTTATAATTTAAATGATTAGCTGGTAATAAAAAATTTAAACGTTTTTATTACCAACTAATTTTCATTTGTATATGAAATACGGATTTAGAGTCAATCCGTAAATATTCAACATGATTCATATTCGTAAAGATCATTATATGATATATATATATATATATATATATATATATATATATATATATATATATATATATATATATATATATATATGTTCTAATTTTCAATAATGATGGTAATTTATTTACACTTATTATAATCATAATAGTAATAATAAAATATTATTTTATAATATCCTGATCTTGGAGTATTGCAGCGTGGTCTGGTGCCCACATTTTACTACACATATATTGCGTATGGAACGTATCCAGTAGCGATTCTTATGGCACTTGGCACTTTAAAAAAAAATATATGTGCTTATGGATATGGTGGCACCAGATGTTAAGCATCATCATCTCATCATCTTCCTACCCTTATCCCAATCATTTGGGGTCGGCGTAATATGATTTTATCCATATTACAAAAAGATTTGGTTTTTAGTTTTACGACCGGCCACCTGCCTGACGTCAACCCTCTTTGAAAATGTTAAGCATTTAATAATATTTGTATGCTGTATATATTTGTTTTTCTCCGTACTAATTGTTAGTATCAATATATTCTGTGTTTGTCTATAAATATTTTTTACATTTAATTCTAAGCTCAATGATTGTGTAACTACTTAAATTAAACTATCCTGTGAAAACAATAGTTGGTGAACCTAAATAAATAAAGTCGACATTCATCTTTTATCTCTAATGGTATCGTTGCGCATATAATAAACTGATATCAAAATAGGATGATTCAGTTATTAATTAAACTATTATAATATACTATTACTGTTTTATCCGTTGTGGGAAATAAATAAATGAATAGTTTATAAACTAAATTTATTTTATTGTTTTCTTATGGTGTATTAATTGAACATAACAACTGTATCTTCGGTTTTTATCTTACCATAAAAATATTTTATATATCTGTCTGTAGACACAAGAGAACCTTATCACTAAACAATGCTTTCTATCAGCAACCTAGATGAAGTAAAATAAATATTAACAAAATAACATAGTCTTACAGTAATAATAAATATAATGTGGTCTTATGCCAATCTATAATGATTAAAAAAAAATAGTTGAACTATCAAGAACAAGTAAGTTAATTTTCAGTCAACAGTAAATCGTAATTAATGCTATTTAAATCTCCCGATGTATAGGCGCTCAAAAACTTTCGCAATATTTCAGCAGGAATTAGGTATTGACTAACAGCGGGATCTTCAAACATTCGGTTGAAATACGGCACCTAGAACAAAAAGACCGTTTATATAAGTACAAAAGTGTTTCAAAAATACATAGATTTATATTTGTCTGTAAAAATATTATATTATTATCCATATTATATTGTTTTATTATAGTTGTCATCTATGACAATTCCAAAAATTGTGTTCATTAAAATTCCCGTTACTTTATATAGACATATCTAAGAGATATATGTTAAAAAATACACATAACTTAGAAACAATAATATCACCATCTAAATTTTTACAAACCCCTATTTTATCATTTTTATTTTCATTGCATCAATTTCTTAATCATACTAGATAGGATTGCTCACGTGAAGGTAATTGTCAGGCATTTTAATGTATTAAAGTATAAATTATTTCTTGATTGAACATGATTACTTGAAATAATTAGAAAATAATCTATTTTTATAAGCTTCTAAATATGTAAAAATAAATACATTCATGATTTTAAAACTTAATAAACAATATTTTTTTAAGAATATGTAAATTACCATTATTATTTATTTAATTATAAAATTAAACCTACACTATAAATAAAAATATATATCTTTTAATTGCTTTACCTAACTCTACTCTGATATATCTATTACTCTACATCGGAGAACGCGCATTTCAATTTACACAGTATTACATAAGATCATATAGAAATTTTTAACAAGCTCTTCAATGGCCCTCAAGTATTGTCAAGGAAGTAGAACCAGTATAATTATACTAAACAGCTTTTACATACACAATCGTATTGATTTCTCCCTTACACATGGTACCTATCAGCTACAGGGGAAGGGATTGTTAGTAATGAGGATGTAGTTCCCATTGCTAACAATATACCCTGTTATTTCGACCTTCACGCGGTCCTCCTGGAAATGGCCTTAATTCATTCTTGTAAAATTCGTCCTGATGAACTAACTGACCTGCTTTCATCTTCACCTACCATCCCTTACTGATGCCCCGCCAGCGTATACCGATGGCGCAGACAGGTTACTACTCTACATTCACCCATTAAAAAACCTCTACAAAATAAAATAATAATAAATAAATTATGTAAACATAGGCCAGCACCACTTATACTTACCAGTAACTTATACCTTTCTTCTCTTATTTTAATTCTTTCATCCAAATCCAATTGTAAAATCCTTTCGAACCAGGGCCAAATCATGTAATCAACATAACCAGGTTGATCACCGTCCAAGAATTTAGTGCCTCTTTTTCTTAATTGCTCCTCAATAAAATCTAACGCCTTATAGTACGCAGTGAAGTTATCTTCAACTATGGAATCTGGACTTCTTAATAGCTTGTAGAAGATCGCAGAAATCTAAAATAAATAGTATAATTCAGGAATTTTATGTATTAATTATTTATATATGAAATTTATTTCCGTGTCTGAATAAATAAGAGTCCATGTTCAATCTCGGTGGGGTCTATTTTTAAAACAAACTTTTTTACATCTACTCTAGTCTGAGTCTTGATTGTGCCCCAAATTTGTTAACTGATTTTTCATAATACAAGGCAATCTACTTTAAGGACCGAGTCTAATAGGTGTGTAAAACCCAAAAATATAGCCTTTTGAATAAATGTATGTGGTAGTATTTATTCCTACACATCAATATCATTCAAGTCAAACAGACAGACAGACTTGTAGATATTATTGTGAAAGATACTTACGGGTCCTATAGCTTCGATTATAATTTTGTCAAAAGCTTTCTTCACCGGATCTTTGGGTATTAGTGGCCTTTGTGGATATACATCATCCAAGTACTCCACGGTCACCAAACTTTCGTAGATACTTACTCCATCTTCGATTTCCAAAGCGGGCACTTTACCTATAAATATCATATAGTTTTATGATTGAACTAATGTAGGTATGTAGAACGTAATGTATTAAATATACCTTATCGCATATGATTGTTAAAACACATTACAGATAACATACGACACGAATCTAGAATTTTTTTAGATAAAAGAAAATGAAAGTCATTCTGTAGCTGACAAAGTCTTACAGAAATTATTTCAATATTACGACTGTCTAATAAAATTTACTCTTTAGAACCGGCCAACTAATATTTCTAAACTGAATAATTACTATTGTAGGTATTTGTAGTGCCTTTTTATACGGATTAAGATGGTATGGTGCGCCCGCCTATGCTAAAGGCGGAGGGAAGGGGGGGACCCGTAGAGGATGAAACGATGAAGTCCATCATAGAAAATGTATTAGAAATTAACCCAGGTGATGATAATCTAGCGCTCGGTTCTATCACACCCAACCACCACACAAGTTTAGCTAATTAATATGTAGGTCCTTGGGAATAGTAACGACCAGTTTCAAAAATGATGAGGAAGTTAGTCACCATTGCTAAAAATATACTCTATCATGTCGACCTCCCCGTGGTCCCCAACGATGACTTGCAGGGCGACAACGTAGAGGTCGACCTAACAGGGTATACCTATTGCTAGCAATGGTACCACTAGTTCCCGTTTTACAATGCAATTAAGTAAGTATAATTCCTTACCAAATGCACTTTTGGTGGGCAACCATTCCGGTTTGTTTACTAGGTTAATGTTGACAACCTCGTAATCAATCTGTTTGGCATTCAATGCTAGTATAGTCCGTTGCGCGTACGGACAATATCTCATGTTGTAAATACGCAATTTGCCATTGTATGGAGGAAGCGGATCACCTGAAGATAAAAAAACATAACTTCAATAAGTACTTATAAACAAGATAATTCAGGAACTTAGGTTATTGTAATCTATAAATAATTTCATACAAGAAAATGCATATATACATAGACGAAATAAACGACATATTAGGAAATATCAGTCATTACAAAAATTCACTAGAATATTCTTTTTTTTTATGCAACTTAGAAGGAAACGAGCGAACGAAACGAGCTGACGACCCACCTGATGGAAAATGGTAAAATAGACATAATAGAGTATACTGTTTCGCCCATGCGTTGCCATTCCTGAGGACTAAGGTGTTATATCTCCGTATCCTGTAAATTCACTGCCATATCCCACCCTTCAAACCGAAACACAACTGTTGCACAGTAGAAACACGAATGGGACACAGGTACCCAAGCAAACGATTTTTGAAGTCGGGAGACTTCACCAGAACAGTGGGATCTGGTTAGAAAACTTTTAATATGAATGTACACAGACATCCATAACATTTTTTTAAGGATAAATATATTTTAGAGACAGAATAAATAGTCATGGGTACTACTATAGATATTTGTACTGTGTTTGTATTCTAAAGTGATAAGAACAAATTCGGTAAGTAGGAACATAACACCAAGGGTCGATTCTGAAGCACTGTTTCTCTAAGCCTATCCCTAAAATTAAAATTTCTATTTGATATCGTAGCGAAATCTTTAGTGTAAGGACCAATTTGAACTATTTTTCTAATATATTCAAGACACGATTATTAATTTTAGGTTATGATAATCCATAAAATAGTAATTTTGTGAAATTATCAATTTAAAATATAAGGTTAAAAGATAAGTTTAGAGAAATGGCACCTCAAAGTCGCCTCCAATATTATCCTATACTTAATAAAGAAATAATTAATTCAAAAACAAATATAAATAAACATATAAAAAGCTAATCTAACTACATCAAATACAAAATATAAGAAAGCTAACCTTTAGCCAAGTGTCTTGTATTGAAGTTGACATTGCCCTTGACCGCTTTGGTAGCCATGGTTTGGTAAGACGCGTATCCTAGTAAACGAGCTACTGGTCTAAGCACTCTAAACGACGTCATTAAAACATGAACTGCGAAGCTAAATGTTGATATTATCATTTCAAATATTATGGTGGGGGCACTGATACTTTACGAAAAAACTGCGAATCACTGTGATAGCATAATAAACCGGATTAATTTTATGCATTGTCATACCACGCCTGTCTGTAGAAATAACTAGACCTGATAATTATAATAGTCCACTATTACTAATATAATCAAAGGGATTAAAATAGCGATCTTACGCGATTCATATGATTAATTTCGTATACCCATAATATAACACTCTTAGCGTAAGATGCTTAGACATTTGAAATTAATCATGCTTTGTACAGTGATTATTTTAATACAGCAGATAACCTTGCGCAGACTAGACAAGTCGAGGGAGGGGATTGTTAGTAACAGGTTCAATGGCCCCGTTGCTAGTAATACACCGTCAGGTCGACCTCCACAGGATCTCCCCTAAAAACTATTATGGTTCATTCTTCGTAATTTCATCATAATAGAACAAATGTCCTAATTTTATCCTCGCCTATAGTTACAAGTCAATAGCGAAAGTAGAGTAGCCATTGCATTCTCATCTCATTAAAAAACCATAAAATACAATCATAACTAAACCTTAAATTTTTGTACTTCTTGCAATTTATCAATTTGCATAACCAAAATTTATAACTTGATAAATCAAGAATTTACCTGTGAGTGTACAATTTTGAACCTAATTTTATGTTATCTACTTAAACATGTAATATATACAATAATATTTATTTAAAAGTAAATAAAAAACAAACAGGCTTTTACACTATTTTATCCGCAGTATACGATATTTAAACTGATAAAATATTATGAATTTTATCTGATTTAATCTAATTTATTTATTGCTTGAAAATTATAACTAGCTGGCCAACCAAACGTTGTCTTGGTCTCCTCTTCCACTTATCAAATCCTTTTTTTTTCAACTTAATAAAAACTCCTCTCACAAGTTGGCAGCAAACAATACCTATTTACTAAATTCCATTACACATTGTAACAAGAGCTTTAACTTTTAATAATCATATAACCATTGTTTGTACTTGTGCATATAAATCGTTAAGTTTTGTGATAAGACAGTCGGTACAACTTCAAGATAAAGGTGCAATATTATTATTATATTATCCATTTGTATGGAGCATTTTAGAATTCAATTCAATTATTTGGAACCCTCATGAAACAAAATACAAGATAATGATAAAAAGAGTTCAGAGGAAATTTGCACGTGTTCTATATAGTAAACTTTACGGCTACTATCCTTATTTGTACCCATCACTGTTCGTATCCAGTATGGTAGGTGTAAAAACACTCGAGGTAAGGCTAAAGTGTAATTTGATGATGCACTATTATCGGTTGCTCAACGGCGGAATAGACAATCCTGCAACTCTTAGTCGTTGTTCTTTGTACGCCAACGCTGCATGCGATTGCGTGCTTGTCGACTACTATCGGCACCGCCAGTTCGCACCTGTACTGCTCAGTTTGCTCCTACTTATCAGGCTATTTCTCTGCTCAATCCTCTGATTGCTCAGCAGCCAGATACTGACATATTTAATGACAAAATTGATATATTTTTAAAATGTTGTATAAAATTTGTAAGTTTGTAAAATAAACCTATGGCTCACTACACGTTTTGGGAGACTGTAGTGTAGTGAGTAATTTTCAAATAAATAAATATAGTATCTTAATTAACGTAACCCATTCCTTAAAACTAGTGTTAGTATTCATTAAAAGGATGTCAAAAAAAATAACAGGTATATACATAAGTTATACTGTATTGCTGTTGGTACAGATATTTTTTTAGTTTTTGGTAATATATTTTTTTAAGAAAAAAAATAAATTGTGATCCTATTAATGAATAATAACTCTAGTTTTAAGGTATAATAAAATACTGTATATAAAAAATTTCAAGCAATAAATATCCTGTGGAAGATTTATTACTCTATCATTGAAATTTCCAGATAGATAAAGACAGACTACATAAAAAGAGGAAAATTCCTCGCCATTTTATATTAATTTACGGTTCTAACAGATAATAACAAAATAGAATAAATAATATATATTTTTGTATTACATTAAATATTCATTAACTATATAATATTTTGAACAAAATCAAATATTCTGTTGTACTTTTTATTATCAAAATAATAAACAATGAAATAACAATTTCACATAGAATTTATTCCTTCTTCTTCCTGGGACGCATACAGCAAACATCACTTGAATCCAGCATGTTGTAATCAGGGTCACCTTTAGCTCGTGATTCAGTGAACTTAGCATGAGTCTCTGGAGCTAGACGATAAGCTCTAACAGCAGGCACATTTTTCATTGCCTCAATATAGGTTGTCTACAACAAATTGATATTTTTATACTTTTATAATCTCATTTATAATTTTATCTAAGTCAAAAACATTTATTGTAACTTTTATACAAATATCCAAAATAATTCTTTAATAAAAGCATAAAAAAAATGTTTTTAAATAAGTAGATACTTACTAAAATTCCATACTTGGTCTTGTCAATTGCAAATTCTGATTTACCAAGCAAAGGAAGAGCCTCAAAACGTTCCAAGAAAGGCCAAATTGTGTAATCAACTAAACCAGGCTCATTTCCATTCAAATATTTAGTACCGCGTGTCTCTAATTCCTTTTGTAGTCCATTCAATCCTTTGTGATAGTTCTCAACCATGGAGGGCTGCAGGGCTGGTGCATTGAAGGCAGCTGTGTAATATGCTGATTGAGCCTAAACATAAGTTTGAATGCAACATATTATTATTTAATTAGATACTGGTCATTATAATTAGATATGACCCTGTGGTTTTTTATTATCACTTTATGAAACATTATCAATTCCACACACAAAGTACAATTGATAGTAATTATAAATTTTATGGAATAATATTACAAATGTAAATATATTGTTGACAAATAACAAAATTAATCCACTAATACCATTTATATCAATAGATAGTTATGAAATTATTATTGTCTATAGAATAACAAAATTTGTTACTAGCATAGCTATCCAGGTATAGGCAAAAATACAAAAATAGATACATACAGCAGAGAAGTTCTCAACCACCAATTTGTCTTGAGCTCTGCGAAGTGGGTCAGAAGATTGTAATGGCACATCTGGATATTTTTCATCCAAGTACACATTGATGATGTTGCTATCAAATATTGCTTTGCCTTGCTCATACTCTAGTGCTGGCACAGTACCTATATAAATAAATATATGCTTGACAAAATGTAGGTACTTTTTTTAAGCAAAGAACACAATGACAAGTCTATAACCTGAAACTCGCTATTATTGTGATATGGATTTTCCCTTACATCCCATATTATGAAGTGTAATTGGCAATTCTCATGAACATCTACATTTTAAAACTACACTAATGATAAAAAAGCTAATAATAATTTTATACAATCTGGATATTCTCCACTTGGTGATATATTCTTATGCATCTTGGTCTATATATTATCTAATAAATTTGCAATAAGTGATTTTAATTAGGTGTTTTTATATAATGATGCATATAACATGTTTTTACTATTATAAACAGGAAAGAAAACTTAAATATTATATGATAGCACCCTCTCATAATTAGATCTATTTTGCATTACAATGTGGTGGTAAAAACATTAATATTACTATATCATATAAATTGCCACTGATAAATTTACCTTTGGGGCTGAAGTTAAATAACCATTCTGGTTTATGATCCAAATTTATAAACACTAAATCATACTGCAAATTTTTAGCATTCAAGACTAAAACACTTCTTTCAGCGTAAGGGCAGAATCTCATTGCGAAAAGGCGCAATTTTCCACTATATTGAGGTAGAACATCACCTAAAATGAAAAAAAAATTGATGATAAATACATATCTCTGTAGCAGTTAATAGGATCAAAAACATCTGACACTGCATCAACGGTTGCAGTTTAGAATATTTTAACCAAATATTTCAATAGTTAAAACAAAATTATTCTGTAAGCAGGTATGTTAAAAACGACTTATGTTTTAAACAGGCGTGAAATTTTGCAATAATTATGTACCTACTATATAAGATTAATTGTAATTAATAATAAATATTCTCGCTTATTTATTCACTTACGTATAACAATAAAAAATATACTTATTGAATTATATCTTACCGGTTTGTAAATGCTTCTCAGACATTTTAAAATCAAATCAAATTCCTTTTACGATATAAATTATACCAATGTTAGTGTGTAACAACTTTTACTCGTGACTGCAACAGGAAAGAACGATAAAATGTAATGATTGTGTGTTCAACGAGGTGAAAAAGTAAAGCACAAATAATTTAAAAAGTAATCGTTCACCTACTTAAAGAACTGTGAACAAAATTCGAATGCTTGCTGTCAATACATCAGTCATACTCAATCAGTCAGTGATTGACAGCTACGACAGTAGTAATACTATTAATTTATCTAGAATGGACAAGGCAAAGGAATTAAGCTATACAGCCTGATTTTCAGTAGAAAGTTTAGGATATCCTCTTTTTATAATCGGATTTGGCTTGGAAGGATGTCCTTTTACCAATCCATATTTATATTTTTCATTGATACTCATCCGATATCCTCACTCCTCACATAAAACTATGTTAATTTTTTTTTATGAGTGAAAATGGAATGATAACCCCGCCTGCGTTGACGGGATACGCTAGCGGAGCACCAGTGATGGGTGATTGATGAGAATGAAAACAGGCCAGTTAGCCCATCATGATTGGGTTCAGGTCAGGGATCAGGGTTGGTTGGCGACCTGGTTGGGTATATTGCTATGAATGGGATTCTTAGTCTCCATTACTAGTAATCCCTTTCCTCTCTGTTAATTATATTAGAAAACTGTATCTCTTAGAAATAGATAAAACATTTTCTTAGAAAATTTTTAAGAGCTTTTATACCATTGAAATCATAATGAAGATTTAAAAGTACTTGTAAATAAATCTATTTTAATAAAGATAAGTTGAATTATGCAATCATCCAGACATATCAACACAATAAACTAAATGAATGTTCAATTTCATAGTTTTGTACAACTATTTATTGCAATATATCTCTACCAAAATAGCAATATCGACGGAAATTACCTAAAGTAAATTACAAAATAGGTATTTTGGTATTTGCTACGAAGACAATAAGATATGCCAGTATTAAAAAGGGAGATATATGTGTGATATACTCATTAAAGCTTAGATTGCAAGTTCCTCACTTCAAATCACTCCACTGCACGTTCGGGTGGGTGGTCGTGCGAGTCGCATTGACATATTATTGTTATTTATACACTTAGTTACACACTTATACTCAAAGAAATATATTCTTTGCATACCCGGAAGATAACACAAACAACGGTCAATTTTCGTTGATAAAAAAGATAAATTAAGGATGGGTAAATGGACAGACAATACAAGTGTTAAAATTTTAATATTATAGGAATAATAATGATTATACTATAATAATACACGGATAGTATAAAATAAAATTTGTATTCAATAAATATTCACACAACCAAAACTTTAACAATTTATCAGTAATGTGCTTTTTTCATTTCACATATGAATCTGCATTACATTATTAGGTATTAATTAATTAATTATTATTAGGATAATTCTATTTTTATTGAAGATTCTATTATTATTGAAAAAGCAATATTCAAAATAAACAATAATATTTTGAGATTCCATAATTTAATAAACATAACTTGAAATGGGTACGATCTTTAGAGATTAGCAGAGGTCTCATAGAGATGCCATATGAATAATAAAGCATCGCATAAAATTTGACTATGGATGGCCAATTGGCTTTTCACGTCTCCTTAGATAGTTTTTTTGATTTTTTTTTTATTACAGGTATTATTTGCACTTTCTTTCATATCATAATGGGTTTTTGTTTTTATGCCGAATAGTTTTCGACTTATAATAAAAGCTCGCCTCACTCTCTGTGTGTGTTTTTTCACTCTATGTGTGTCTATATCCAATCAAAATTTTTTTTTTTATATAATATCACTAAGGGGCATGTAATACCCAAGTTACGAAAATGGTATAATAGAAAATAAATAAACCTACTAGAGCTATAGAATTTATGAAACTGAACTAATTTTCCCCAAGAAACACAGATTGAAATAAGAAAACAATTTTTTACAATAAATAGGAAAGTGTTCAAGTGACCTAATATTTTTAGGAAAAGTTATTCAGTTATATCCACTAATCCCCTCTTTCTGATCTCCGCGTATAATTTCAGTCAATAATTTTACAACTATTTTTCACCGGACAAAGTTGGGCGTATCGTATCTATTATACGTGCAACTGAGACATTTTTAATGTATTATGTGTACTGATACATAATACATTAAAAAATTGCTTAGATCGGTACAAATAGACATATTGATGAATACAAATTTTTTTGTTGTACAGAGATTGAACCCACAACGAATGGAAAAGAACACACAGTGTTACGAAATACAGTATTATATCGCTAAATCCTCAATCGTCAAAATAAATATTTGCAGTTCCTTATAATATAAAGTTACAAACAATAAGAGTCACTTAAGTACATAATAGGAAGCACTAAAATACTCGTGAATTACAACAGATATTTCAGATGAATGCCTTGGAAATTCAGTATTTTTTTTAACTAGCTTTTACCCGCAACATCGCCTGCGTAAATCAGTAAATGGATAAAGTGTCTTATGTGCTAAGTTAGGATATAATATAGCCGTATATCAAATTACATTCAAATCCGTTCAATAGTGAAAGAATAACAAACAACAATCCATCCTTGCAAATTTTCGCATTTATAATATTAGTAGGCTATATGTTACCTTATAAAGAAAATAATGGTGATAGCTTTTAAATACTACTAGTGACGGAACAACATAAATTCAAATACGAAGGCAATAAATACAACCTGCTATAATACAAAAAATGGCTTAAACAATCACAAAAGAATGTTTCCTTTACATAATAAAATTATAATTAATTTATAACACAACTTTACTACTTGCTACGTTTTATTCGACCTTTTGTAAACATTAATTAGATTAAACGGGAGCAGGTGTTTACTTTGTTCGTTATTGCACTTTGTACACTCCTAAAACAAAACCTATTTATTTAAGTACAATAGATAGAGGATAAACTAACATTAAAATATAATTTGGAATGTATAACATTATCAATTATTATAAATGTCCTTACTTAACTAAGGTTAAATAATTACAACATGTTATTGTTAGCATAGAGAGTATTTATTAAAAATAAACGACTAAATTTTAAATATCACTTGAAGCAAAATATCAGGATAAAAATACATTTAAAATGATTTCCTTTGTCAACCTTAAAAAAGAATTTGCACTATAGTATTAAAATATTATTCTTCTATTATCTACCTATCATTACTTAACAATTGTCTATGATTCACTATTGAATATAGACTACAAATTACCTGTATATAAGTTTTTGTCTAATACTTCAATTTATCTTTAATTCCACTGCAGATGTGCCGCAGTACTAACATTTGTGCTTATAATTTCTCAAAGAAAGACATACAACTTTCAACATTATTTAAGTATGTTACATACTATATTAACGGTCAGCACATGTATGTTATATGTCAAATATATGTTATATTAACAGATCAATTTATGCAATTTTCATAATACCTGAGTGACCAAGTAGTAGTCTCTTTCCCGTTTTAACTTTTTTATTACTATCGGTTTTCTAAGCTAATTTTATGGAGAAGGAAAATTTCATTTTTCTTTTTTGTAATGGATCGAGTTAAAAAATACTTAACAAAATGGGCTGTATTTTATTTAAAAAAGAAACCATGTAATGCCTAGCCGAGACGCTACTTACAAAATGAATGAAGAATCAAATGACAATTTAAGATTTTGGTGCACAAAAAAATTGTTATGACGAAATCAATATGAATTCTGTAACAGTATTATATTAAAAAGTAAAAGTATTAAAAAAAATAAAAAGTAGCTTTATTTAGTTTATATATGGCAACATTCTACAAAATTTTAGGGGAAGACCCGATACTTGCATGCAGGAATATTCCGACATGTATATAATACTGTTACTATTCAAGATTAACCTGTTTCAAATAAAAATATTATGAAAATTGCTTAAGAATCGGTGTTACATACACACAAAAAAAAATACTTGGACTAAAAGTAAAAGAAAACTATTAGAAGGACATATTTTAATATGTTCCTATGAACACTAATTTCCATGGTGTATGCTGTACTGAAAACGTGCAGTAATATATGGAAGTAATTTTTTTTTTTATAATTGTTAGGTTTTCTTTTTAAATATGTTCTGTAAATTCATATTACTTTTAGACTGTTGAAATATCTGCGTGACTCGCCTGCCGACCTCCTGCGCAGCTTGCAGGTTAGAACGCGGGCCGAGTGTCACGCGGCGGTTCCGGAGAACCTGCCACGTTGTGCAGTAGTACCTCAATAGCGGGCTTAAACTGCGACAGCGATGGTGCTTGCACAATCTCTTCTAGTTTTCTATAAAAATATTTATTTATTAATTTAAACACTTTATTGCACCAATATTATAGGATTTGTTGAAAAATTTTCAATAAGTATAGTGTACTACAAAAGGTGGTCTTATTGCATAACATTAATTTCGTGCTATACTTTTTTTATTATAAACTATAACAAAAAATATTTTTATTATTATAGTCAATTTAAATAGAACTTAATGAAATATTATTTCTATGAAAATAAAACAAATCATTAAAATTGGTTGACCGGTTTTGATTAATGTGAAAGAATTAAAGTGAGTTATATAAATCTCTATAAATTAAGATAATGATACCTGAGCGCAGGTAGCAGGGCGGAGTGGTGGCGACAGTGGTGTTGTGCAAGTTGCAGGCCCGGCAACAGAGATGCCACCGTCTCTGCTGTCGTCGCGCGGTGACATAACTCGCATAGCATGCTCACCGCTGCAATATATGTAATATGTTATTATACCTTTTTGTTCGCCAATAGTAGTAATATAAAGATATCACTAGTAGAAATATATAATGTGGGGATAGTCTGTGCTAGGTCAAACAGTTAACAGGTTACGTTACGTATAGTACCGTCTTAGATTATATAGACAGAGCATCAAGTGTCAAAAACGTGTCAAAATTTGGTCAGTTAAATAGAGATTTGACTGAATCAATTTGGCTAACATATTTTTTTTTTAAACCAAAACATAACGACCTATTAATAAAATAAAAAATACTACAATACTCGTAATTGTGTGAATTATGTTGTTTTATTTGGGATTTCAAAACTATGTAATTTATAAATTGCACAGGGTTTCGTCAGTAAACAGTAGATCTTGAGTCTAGTAAAGTCGACCACCCCTGAACTATATAATGTATTACTTAACCATTGCTGTGGATGTCTGAACTGCAGTAACATAGATTTAATTTATATATTAATTAACTCAGGTTAATGATTTATGTACATTAATTGTTATAATTTCTTTTACACATGCATTTATATTACTTACACACATCCACTCTAATTTCCTACCTACTTTACTTTATAATTATAATTTTCGTTTATATAATTAAATTACATAAAATCCGTTACTGTGGATTTTTGTAATAAATAAATAAGTTTTTTTTTTAATGAGTGATAATGGAATGGTATCTCCACCTGCGCTAACGGTATACGCTGGTGGGGCACCAGTGAGAATAGCGAGTGATAAATAAGGATGAAAGCAGGTCAGTTAGTCCATCGCGAAGAATACCACGAGACATAACCACGACGCTTGTCAGGAGGAACTACGTGGAGATCGACCTGATTAGTAACACTTCCAGCAATGGGGCTGATAGACCCCATCGCTAACAATCCCTCTCCCCCCAATAAGTAAGAGTAGAGAGTAGTGTAGAGTGAAGCAGAGCTCAGTTACCGGTGTCAGCGCGCGAACGGCCGTCGGGCGTGGGCAGCACGAGCAGCGCGAGCGCGTCGGCGGCGCGCGCGAGCAGTCGCGCAGGCATCGGCGCGGACAGCGGCGCGCGCGCGGCCGCCCAGCACGCCGCCGCGCACGCCCAGCCGCGCGCCGAGCTCGCGCGCGTCGCCGCGCCCCACGCCGCCAGCGCCGCCTCGCGCACGCTCCTGCACACATTACAAATACAAGTTTACTATTTGACAAACACACAAATTTACATTCACAAGATACGACCCGTCCCACACCACCACAGGCGAACCTGTATCGTGGGCAACCGATTAACAAAGATAACAATTCATAATTTGTTATAATAAAAAGTATATAGTGGGCGGATATTAATATAAAAGAAAGGGAATTGACATAATGATCATTTGCTGATCAGGCAATCTCGAAAATTTGTAACATTAGCGCAATTAATAAATATGGCAATGATTAATTCTTATAAACTGAAAAGAAAGAATAAAAACTACAATCAACTCACAGGTCGTCGTCGTTGAGTAGCGCGGTGACAGTCGGTAGCACCTGTCGCTCGACGCAGTCCTGGCTCACGTCCGCTGAGTTGAGCAGCTCGACGATCAAGTTTCCTATGTACACGCGAACCATGGCGCCACTACCGCTCTCGCAACTACTTGCTGAAACTGCAAACAACAATGCTGTATTGTCATTGTATTAAAAAAACTAAACAATTGGTGACTTATAAGTCACTAGGACAATTTCGTTACTATAAATTCATATAAAATACACTTTGATTTATTTTATTACAGTTTTTATATGAATAAAAACAATATCTTGGAATAGTTGAGATTAATTTTTTTTTCTAACAATGTATAACTCCACGATAATAATATATTATTTTATATTTTTAATATATTATTTCATATATAGTGCAATAAGCCAATAAGTACGCGCGCGTACATTAAGACACAATGTAACATTTACTCTACTACATCTACTACAAGTACTCATGAAGACGATATTGTTAGAGTGACGAATATAATTCGTGCGTGTTAGATGAAATACATCAATGTTGCTACACTATAAATTTAGAGGCGTAAGGTGACAGTCTACAGCACCACACACAATTTGACTCAGCTGACTTACATTCTCTAAGTTCCTGTAAGTAAAATTCAAGCGTTTCAAGTCGATGCTTCGCCACCCACTTCAATGGTATTGAGAATATCTTGGTTGGGAGGCCACGAATACTGCTATACATAATCCATCTGTAAAAATATTTTTATTTGTTTAATTTTGTGAAAGCAAACTTCTAATATACTATGAAACCTTAATTTCAGACATATATAGAGATAGATGGCACAATTGTTGCAGTATAAGTGAATTACACATAGACATTCCGTATCGAAATTTATAGCATATTGTCTATGGTTAATTTATGGTCAAATATTGACATTAAATCAATAATTAAGGCAAAACGATTGCGTTATCTATTAATACTTCTATTTTTTTATTCAAGATGTTATTAATTTGTTATCTATTTACTAGAAGTGACAATAAAAAATAAAACATACTTTTGCAAAAATTCTCCGTGCTGTGTCTTATCTTCAAGCGCCGGCAATATAGCCACCAAATACAGCCCAACCACAACAGTACTATCTACATTAATACTATGTAATTTTTCCATTTTATGTTCTAAATCCACAATAATATCAGTAAATATAGGCTTCAGCATATTCAAAGTGACGTGAACACCGAAATTTTCTATGTAACTACTAAACAGTGTTATAAGGTGCTCATATAAAACAGAATGATTTAATAACTTATTACTTGTTGACACATCTAGAATTTGTTTCACTCTGAAATAAAAAAAAAGAAGATCGTGTAATATTAATTCTATTAATAATATTTTCCTAAGAGTAGTACAAAAAGGAAATTTATTTAAAAAGTTTAGTTTTTTTTTTTATTTATTTTTTTAGCAGGATATGACACGCAAGTAAGCGCAAGTCCACGACTTCAATTGTGGTAAGCCCAGTTATTTTAATTTAAAAACTAAACTACTGGACCGATTTTGACAACATTTCTATGACACTAATCTAACTATATACTTTCAGATAATAAATAATTTTCCAAATAGGTTTATAATGGAAGAAGCTATGAGGTAACAAATATGTTAAAAAAATAAAACCAAATTGAGAACCTTTTTCTTTTTAAAGTCAGTTAAAAATTAGTGAATATAAAATTAATAAAGTTATACTTACAAATGAATAAACCACGTTAACTCTGGCCATCTGACATCCGGTTTCTCTTTGATAAGATTATTCATTGCCACTAATAAAGCCTTCAGGTCCGTACCATTCGTTCCGTAACACTGTATATCTAAAAAGTAGTCTTGATCACACTCCAAGGGCACTTCTTGTAAATTAATTGACATATCACTATTTCCGATGTTTACATCTCTAATTATTTGTACATTTACTACGTAGGCCAACTTGGCGAGAACTAACACTCGCATCACATCTAAATACAATATAGCAGTCTTCCAATCATTGTCTGACAATGATTTAATGAAATTCGTTATCACACGGCTACACAGATCTGAGGACAACTTTCCTGTAATATTACAATTCAGTTAATATGTTATTTAAAAATAAAGTCTCCAGAACTGGGAACGTTTGAAAGTTATGAAAATGAACAAAACAAGAAATGTATAGAATAATATAGTATATAAATATATAAAATGTTTCAATAGAACTTAAAGACAATGTAAACAAACAAATAACTGACCCAAGATGGTCCGATGATAATTTAATATAGTAATATAAAATCGATTAATCAATTGAATTTTTATGTTTGCTTCACATTTTATTTAAACTGTTCCTGTGTATTAAGCACTATTGAAACAGACTATATATAACATACCAAACATACCTGCAATCAAAGCATTCCTCGCTAGTACAGGAACAAATATATTAACTGTATCTTTTACATTTTTTTCTAATGGATCTTTCAGGAAGTTGAACATGAGATTCTCCAGTTGTCCGTATTTATGGTCTGCTACTGGACAAATTAGACACGCAGACTTCAATCCTAGACTTCTGATTTCTCCTTCGTTGGATTCACACATCAATACTACTAAGCTCAGAAGTAGAGATGTACATAACTCGATGGGAACGTATGGCGCGATGGCAACGCATATCTGGCTCGCGAGTACGCGACGCTCGATAGATCTGGAGGTTAATAGTTCTGCTATGGATGATAAAACTTCACCGCTGCCTCCCCATTTCACTATAAGACAGGTAGCTGAAATATAATAAATGTTAATTATCTAAGAAGTAAAACTTTCAAAGTCCACGCATGAAGTTGCGAGCATAAGCTACATCGAACGCGATTTCAGAAATAGGAAAACCAATGAAATAAACAATTTCATTGGAGGGCGATGGATGGCTATAGATGGCGCATCAAGATGAATCTTACATCAAACTTATACGTTAATGATTGATTACCTTCGCATATAGCCCTGGCGTCGTGCGGCTCGGGCTTCTTAAGGAGTGTAAGCAGCGCATGCAGCAGGCGTGCGCGGCGCGGTTCAGCCGCAGGCAGTAGCGCCGCCGCCGCCGCCAGTAGAGCCACCGACTCGCAACGCCGCGCTGCCGGCACCTGACCCACTAGCTGCAAAATTACACACCGCGCGATCACACACCCTCCTATATTTTCCCGAGAACTAGTGTTATGCCTCCGTACCCTATATTCTACCTTCCAAGCCTAAACACTGCTATATAACACACAGCTGCTTAGTGACAAAAACACGTATAGAACATAGGTAGGTACTCATATAAACGATTTTTTTACGAAGTCTCCCTTCTCTTCGAAAAAAGATATATTTAGGAGCTAGGTTCAAAATAAGTCAGATACAAAATAGTACAGAAGTAAAATTATTGATTTACTTAAGAAATTATTTTAGAGGAGAGTGATAAAATTAAAAATTGTTACAAACTTACGCGAGGCAAAGTATCAGCTACCAATGTTAGAAGACCAGGTAACGTGATTGGTTTTTCATTGTTCACCAACTCCGAAAGAAGATCATTAGCTAGTGGTTCATGTAGATTTAACGCCTCACAGCACCAGTTCAAGATTGACACCTTTAGATTATTAGGGATGTCACTACAAAATAAAATAATAAACTACATTAAATTGTTATTAGAAGTTTCTTTACTTATTCTTATTAAAGCGCTTCATCTCATTAAAGGTCATTTTTGAAAAGTTATTCCTAGATTATATTAACAATAAATTTGAAAAAATAACAGAAATTTAATAAAGACAATATCTTTCATTTTATAAAAATCGATATTTTGCCAAAACCGATAAACACATTTTCAAGATTCATACACGAAAAAAATAATTATAGCAGATGCTTTTTTCTTTAATTTAATAATAATTTAAGAATTAATTCAAATATATTCGATAAGATTTCGATATGTTGGTTGTTCGTTTCATCATAACGGAATTGTCAACAAATGTCTCTGACAACCGTATTTAGGACTGCAGTTATATGGATATTTATTATTTACACTGCGCGCTCCACATAACCGGGATATATTGACTAGGATAAAAAGTAGCCAGCATCCTTCCCCATCTAAAATACTATGTGTAAAATCAATTTCAAGACGATTAATTGTTATTATAACACATCAAGAGAATACAAACTCATTATCACATTTATAACATTAATAAGTATATTGCTATTGTCATAAAAAAAGGTACCTATCGACAACCAGCTGGCGAGTAACGCTTTTTTATTTTAAATTTATTTGTACCTATGCTTTGAAAAGGTTTTGTTTACATACACCTCAATAATCAACTTCTGAGCACTTTTGCATGACGATACAATTAAACACTCTATCATCGCAATTATATATATATGTATATATATATAGAAATATCTCACCTGTCAATCCACATTTCTTTACTGTTATTTTCAATATTGTTGTAAACGTACTGAACACGGGTCCATTCTGTACCATCATTGATGCTTAAAGTTTCGTCCAATGTAGTGACACTGCTACGACGTAGGGGTGAATCTCTCGAGCTCTCACCCAAAATGGCTGGATCAAACGAACTCGTATTCGATCCTTCTTTTTGTACTCTGCTAAATACAAATTTTATTAAAAAAATTATAACTAGTCACTATGTAATGAAGCATTCAGGGTAGATACACGTGCATCCCGCATTGGACCGAAATAATTAAAAATATGTTTATAGAATGTACGCTAAATAAAATTGGCGAAATGCGAAATCTCATTACATCCTATTGCTAGCAATATATTTTATCAGGTAGTCCTCCACACAGTTCCTCTGGAAACCATCATGGTTAATTATTTTTGAATACCTCACAATGGGCCAATTGACCAGATTTTCCTCGCCTATCATCCCTCACTAATAGCTTAGCCATGAGTAGCATACAGTAAAGTTACAACTTACACCACACTGTTTTTTTCACTGTCTATTATCTCGAACTGCTCTGGTGTTGCACTATGGGTCGAGTTGCCACTGCCGTAATGGTTCTCTGTGGCAGTACATGTTAAAGGTTGATGTTCAACTTGATCAATGGCCAATTGAACTTTTAACATTTTATCATCAGGAATATTGAGCTCTAGTACTTTGCTATCTGTTGTTGGGCTTGTCAGGGAATTTAAACTGACAATTGCAGCATCATATAGTTTCTGGAAATTCAGCTTTTCAGTCTCCAAGGCAATCACTTTCTGTTTTAAGAGCTCAATTTCTTCAGCTTGGATTAGAAGCTAAAAAAAGTAATAAGATTAATGATGGATTAAAAACAACAGCATTCTTCATAGTAGCATTTCATTATCTGTCACTTGAATTAAAAAAGTAAACACTCCCTACAATATGGTAATTATCTATTGCTTGAATTTAGAATTATAGTTTAATACTAAGTTAATCATATTTTCATTTTCTTATATATTTTATTCCAGGCAACAAATTTTATAATATGTTATGTAGGACAATATTTAAGAAAAAAAATATTTAATTTTAAATATTATACTATAAATAATAAATACCTACTTTTAATATTTTTGTTTTATTTACACTATTACTGACCTCATGATTCCAGCCTGCATCATGATCTAAAGAAGTCTGACAACTGACACACACATTTCCTTCTTCCAGATCTGTCTGACATTCACTGTCTGCATTATGCTGATCAACTTGTGTAGCAGCATCAACTTTTGGTATGTTCAATGCTGTTGAGTTTCCCCAGAACAAAGATACCAATCCAGCTGGTCTTGGCATGTTTAGACCTACATCATCCCAATCTTCAAACTCCTAAAAATAAAATTCATCTATGTATCACCCTTAAGTGATCTATAACCACCTGATATGTTTTTAGAATTCAAATAAAAAAGTATAGTATTTGTTGTGGAAATTGGCAACTGACATACACACAAAAACTGTATGCTAAAGCTAATATATTTCTCTTATGATGGATAATTATTAATAAATTGATATTATACTCTATTATAACAGTGTTCACATGTCATCCTATTATGAAAAAAAATATATACCTGATCAGGATTTTCGTCTGAAAATGTAATGGAAGTGAGTTTATAATCTTGCAGTAGAAGGTACTCATTGACAAGGAAGTTGAGGGCTCTTTTCTCATGGGGCTTCAATGAACGCTGATTGAATTTATCTTTTGAAGATTTATCTAGAGCTGTGTCTCCATCTAGAACATACATATATGAAAAGGATTTTTAAATGTTTCTGATCATTGAAACATCTATGTTATTTTGACTAAAGGGCTTAGAAAATAAACTCTTTGTGCAAATACTTCAGGTCTCAACAAGAAATCCTGATTATTTTGAATCATATAAATATTTATTGAGTTCAATAGAAAGAAATTGTTTACATTAACCCTTAACAATATCTCTTTTCAACATTATCATCATTACTTAAATAGCTACAATACATATAGAACTGCCATAATTTTTTTACAGTTTTAGTTTACATAAGATATTTCAGACAGTTTAATATTCTTATTACTTATACAGATTTCTTAAAAGAAATACCTGACCAAAACCAATATGAATTAATAAAATCAATCAATAACTATTGTTAGGTTAGGTAAAATGTTATATGTACCTGCAAATTGTGTCAAATTAGCTCTAAGAGCATTTATAGTCTCTCTAGCTTTTCGTAGTTCAAATTCCAAGACTGCCACATCTCCTCCACTTCCACCACGATCACCACCCCCATCTTCAGAGTACCGTGCAGTGTCCAATGAATCTAAGGTGGCCTGACTTGGAGTCCGATCTAAAATTTTTTTATACAACTTAAAATGGCAAACAAGCTAACGGCCCACCTGATGGAAAGTGGTTACGGTCGCCTATACATATGAGCAGTACCATGGACATAACAGAGTATACTGTTTCGCCCATGATACCTCCCATGCATTGCCATTCCTGAGGACTCAGGTGTTATTCCTCTGTACCCAGTAAATACATGCCATATCCCACCCTTCAAACTGAAACACAGCCATGCAAACACAGACACACACATGCACACATGCTTCACGGTTGAAACACGAATGGGATAGAGGTACCCAAGCAATCTACTTTTGTACAAAGTCTCCCTTTGTTTACAGAGTATGAATTGATAAGCATACTTTATTTGCATTATATAAAATCCTACTATTATAATAAAACTAACTGTATTCCATGGTTTCACCCGCATAAATCGGTACATAAAGTGTCCTATGTGCATATATATATCATATTTCAAATTTCATTCAATTTTTTTCAGTAATTTTTGCATGAAAGAGTAACACACATCCAGGCATCATTACAAACTTTTTTTTTTATTAAATAATAAGAGGCTAAATGGATTTGAATTGAAATTTCATACATAGGTAGATTATTAATGCAACACATATATACTTTTATTCTTATTTCTCATGGTTAAGTTATGGAATGCAGCTAATAGAGAATAAAAAAAAAACAATTAGAATATTTGTTAAATTAAGTAATCATTATAGATTACTTATTAATAAAAATATCAAATAATAATATGGTCTTTGATAGGTATTCTGGGTAATTTTTTTTAATCTTAATTAGGGACTCCTTTTCATTTTAAATATTCCAGTTCTATCACTTAAGTTTAATTTATCAGCATCACTATAATTCTGCATTATTGAGATTTCTACTTCTTTATTTTAATGGCTGAAACCAATTCATGTTGTTGATTTTGCCAACATAACAGTTGAAGAGAGAGTCTATCACTATATAGTTGTTTTCTTATTCTATTAAATACATTATTGATTTATGAAATTAAATTACAATAAAGTCCTGTTTATCTAAATCATGTTTATCCAATGTCCATTTCATCTGAACAATTTTTTCCTATATATATTTTATGTACTTTATAGAGTTTATTTTTTTATTCAAATAAGTAGATAGTGAGATTAAAATTCCTATTTTTCCATGCAGAATAAGGTAGATAATTTCTGTAAGAATACAAAATAAATTTGTTTTGGTATTCAGCAGTAACAAACTAAGATTTCAATCATAGTTTGGTGCATTTTTAACATGTCAACACAAAATTTTTTTACACAAAAACATGCAGAATTATTCACAACTTTATCAATAGCATACATATGCAGTTTGACAATCATATTTTGCAGTATTAATGCAATTTGGGGTGTTTCAGGGGACTTCAGTTTATCTGAAATTTTCATTATCTAAATCGGCTGCCATTCTGATTATTTTGGATAAACAGGACTTTATTGAATATCGCTTAATATACACAGGTAAGATGAGTAGATCTATTGTAATCCTATTAAAAAGGTAAAAGTTTTATGTTAAATTATATTTGAATATTAATGTCCAAGTGTAAAAAGATATACAATTTATATTCTTTACTTTTGATTACTGTGCTTGTACAAATGACTGCATAGAATCCTATACCTTATTAAGCATATATGATTTCAGCATATTTCTGTTTGAATACCCTAATTTCTAAAATCCTTAGGTATAAATTAATTATAAACACATTTGCAATATTTCATAAATTTATTTTTAAATAGTACCTGACAGACTTCTTTATATTATTCTTAAAAGTATTTAATATTCATGTATTTTATGTTTTTTTTTCCTTAGTTGTAATTTATTATTTATCTTTTTTGTTTAATTTGTTATGGATGATAATGGAATTGAATATCTACCAGCACTATCCATATGCATATGCTAGCAGGTTACCAGTGAAACACTTTGATTTTAGCTAAAAAGGCTATTATATAATTAATGGTGATATGAGAGGATAAAAACAGGGTGACAAATTGACTGGAAATTGATCATGATGATTTCCAAAGTTAATGTGTGGTCGACCTTATAGGGTATATTACTAGCGACAGTTGTATTTGGTAGTTTCCACTAGTAACAATCATTTCTTGTCCCCTCTTTTTATTGTGTTAATGAGCTGACCTTAGCGACATTTTATATATATTGTGGGTCAGTGGATCCCCTTGTCACTCGAAGATACTAACAGCAAGTATTTTTAGCTACTTACGCATAGAACTGAACTCGGACGCTCGAGATACATGTTGTTCGAAGTTGCCTGGATTTGAAAAAAATTCTCTAAGCTGAGGCAATTCTTTTCCACTTTCTACCAGCTCTGTGTGTAGTTCTAGTGCTGTTAGAAAGTAATGGTCTCTCAGAAGCTTAGTCGCGATATCCTCATAAGATAGATGAGGTGGTGAAACGAATGAACTCCCCTCGACATCCTTGTAAGGATTCATTTTACTGCTCTTTTATCACATCACAATTTAATTAAGTAGCAAATATGAGACTACAGTTAGGTTTTGGATCCATAATTTCTTAAAATATTTATTTAAGACAATAATTACAATATTTATAAGTATTATTTTTATTTACTGCACACACTTAAAGTAGCGAATAGCGATGTAGCGATTTGTAAATCTAATAACCAGCTATATAGCAACTATTTAAAAAATAGTAACTGATAAATTATCAGTCGGTACAAATAACTAGTTAGTAAATTATAAAAACAAATAACTCGAATATTTTCTCTATTTTTATGGATTTTTTACTCTATCAAAATATCATGTTCACTATTGTTTAGTCATGAATAAACGATAAAAAAGATTATTATTTCTTTTGGGGGTCTACCATAAAATAAAATTCTGAATTTTTTAACTAAATTTCGTGTCTCTGTTTGACAAAATCGGCCCCGTAAATGGAGCTCAACATTTTGTTTGTCATAATTCCTACCATAAAAATTTAGAAGAACGATATTTTGATATTTTTTATATTTTTAAACAATATGTAATATATAATTTTAACATCAATTTGTGTTCTTTTTTTATTTACTCATTCACATTAAAAATAATATTTTAGTTAAAATTTTCTTTTTAACGTTTATTTTTTATAGTTAGGATAAATTTTCAGGTATTCTTGTATACAACGTAATAAAAATTGTTTTTGTTCCTTATCAACAAAAAATTAATCCATGAAAGTCTTGCATAAACTTAACCACTCTTTCGGCTACATCGTTTACTAACCCAAAATTTTCTTTCTAGTTCACAAAGGAGGACATTCATGTAAAAAAACTATTTTAAAATGAGGCGATTGTACAAAGACTTGCTTTTTACTAAAATAAAGTCAGAGATGCTTTTTTTCTGAATCAAAATAAGAAAAAAGTGTTAAAAATATATATTTTTACAGAAAACGTAGGTAAAAATTTCTATAACTATTAATGGCAATGTTCTTTAATAAATTTACCACACAATAAACCGCAAAGTTTTTCTTTCGATGGAATATATCGTTTTTCGTAAGTTATTTTCTCTTTGGTTAAATTATTAACCATTTTAACTTTAGTTTCTTGATTCACATTATCGTCAATTTCATTCATTGATTTCAAAAAGCACAAATCTTGGTAAAGGGTTTTTATGGCTGAAATGCATTGGAGCCATAGTTTAATGTAAGATGTTACAATAAATAAGCAAATAAATCTTATATAAATTATTTACCTGAAGTTGCGAAACATGAATGTGTATTGTTCGTTGATGACATTTCTGTTACTATTACATGTGACTTAGAGAACTTAGGAAGTTTTGAAGATGACATTAAGCTATTAGTTAATTCCATCATACAATGGCTTAAAGAAAATAATTTTACTGTGAATCTAGATAAAACCGGACATATTAAATTTAGAAATATCGGTGAAACTGACCTTTGACTAAATATAAAATATAACAGCGAAAGCATTAAATCACTTCATGAAACCTCATTTCTTAGAGTCAACATGGACTATCATTGCAACTGGAAAGCCCAAATAGATAAGGCTTGTAACAAAATAAATAAATTTGTATATGTCCTTAGAAGATTAAGTAAAACTACTGATAAGAAAACAACTCTGATAGCATATCACGGATATGTAGTTTCACAATTGCGATGTAGTTTAATAGAATGGGGTAATCCTACTGACATTAATAAGGCTTTCTTGGTACAGAAAAAACGTTTCAGTGCTCTTTGCGGGCTTCCACCATGGAAGTCTTACCGACCACTATTTAAAAAATATAAAATTATTCCACTAGCTTGCATGTATATTTATATAGCAGTTGTAAATTAAAAAGTTTAAGAAAAATTTAAACAGCTTTATTACGGCCAAAGAGCACTATCCGCGAAATAGAAGAAATCCAATAAGACTAGACTAGAGTATTAAATAGATATCCTAGGATTATAATCTATTAAAGAAACTTTTATAATATGTGTATACGAATTTTTAATAATATTCCAGAAAATATTATACAGAGACAATTTAAGAGCACACTGTACAAATGGCTTTTGGACAAATGTTATTATTCAATTAAGAACTTTTTGGACTAGAAAATAATTCCACTTTATAAGCACATACACAATATTTTGTCATTAGTTTAAAAAAATTATTATAAATATTAAAATTTTGCATGCCATTGTTTTAACAAAATACGCCTATTCCTAACATATTATTACTACCATCTGTATACCGTGTTTTTCAGCAAATCAATTATATTATTATTATTAACGTCAATCAATACCACCTTGTCGTTGCTTGTGATCTTGAATTGAGTTCTTTATTCAAGAGAGCACTTCATTATATTTATATTACCCGTTTCAATTATATAGCTTTTTACTATTATACGTCACTAATAAGAAGGCGCACTTTATATTTGTTTGTTTGTGTTATCATATCATTATATTGCTATTTCATAGGTATGCTACGACATTCTCTTTCTACAACATTTATCCCAGTTCACTGGGTTATCAAACGAATAAATTGTGCTCGTCACAGATAAATGTGATTAGCCGTTATGATAGCTGTTGCTCTTATAACTTTTAATCTATAGCATCATTACAATGTAGCGACTACTTGCTCTGTGGGCTTCACAGCTCTCATATGTCAATTAAACTGGCTCAGTTTTCGGTTTTTATTAACATTGCCAGATTGAATATTCTTTTCACAGTTATGGGTAAAACAATTTTTTAGCTGCGAAGTTTTGGAGTAATATGAAATGGATGTGCAGAATTTTTTTTTTTATATATATATATATTTTTGGTATTTATAAACTGTATATTTTTATAAATATATTAAATGCAAAAGTGAGTTTGTTTTTTAAGTCATAACGATTAAACCAATCATTATGAAATTTTGTGTATTATGCCTACTATATAGGACAAAGAAAGACAGGCTATTTCACATAGCACTCAGTGAACATATGTCAGTGACGTGGATGAAGTCGTGGATAAAAGCTAGTCATTAAGTCAAATTGAATTGTACATATGAATAATGGTAGCGACATTAAGTGAAAAGTGAGATATTATGAAGATATTTTTTTGTCGTAGTTCATGTAGTGATTAAAGGATAAAAAAAACGAAATCGTGTCATTGTGGAGAAAAAAGTTTGACATTTGGGTAAAAATAAAGAGACGCATCTGTCAACCCGGTTTCTTATTTTTTAATTTAAAACTTCACTGTTTCAATTTCTTTAAATATTTCATTTAAGCATTTGTTGTTAAATAAAATATAATAATAAAACAACATTAACAGCTATAGCTTCTACCAATTTTTTATTCCAAATTAAGTCATTATGACTGTACTTTTTAAAGAATTCTTACTGATAAACTGTTAATAGTTGAAATTGAATATATTAGAAACATGGGAGATGCCTATTTTAATTTGAAACATAAACTTGAAGAACTTGGTTATAGTAATAGTTTGCCCATTGAGGCAGTTCCTTTAGTAGAATGTGTTCTTGCCGATTTGTTGCAGACTACACGAAGCTTACAGCATTATATGGACTTGTCGAAAGAGGCATTACAACAACGGGATGCTTTGATATTAGAAGCTGAACCATATAAATGTGATAATGCGAAGCTTATACAAGAGAACAATCAACTTCATAGAGATGTTATAAGGTTAAAAGAAGAAAACACAAAAATTTCAAAAGAAAATAAAAGGAAAGCTAAAGCTATGTCTGAAGAACTAATGAGAAAAGATGCAACTATCAGTAAGCTACAACATGATCTTAGGGATTTAAGTTTAAGGGGATTATGTGCAGAAACTCAAAGTAGTAGAAACAAAAGCAGAAGGAAAGATGGTGGAGATATGTTACCAAAATTGTGCATATGTAATGAAAAAAATAATACCAATACTCAGAGAGATGTTGCAGACTTGGTTACGAGAAACTGTTTACTAGAAGAGAAAAATGAGGAATACTATGATGAAATTGAACTTCTTAAAAATCAAGTTGAACATAGAGATAATGAAATTGTAAGGTTAAATATGCTATTAGAGGGAGGAAGGCCTATTGCTGCTATTAATAAAGATTGCTGTAATCTGCCATCTGATAGTAGGCTACAAAATTTAATGAAACAGTTACATGAATTAGAATCAACAAATGATTCTTTAAAAAAGGAAATTGACAATGGACTTGAAAAACAACATGAAGCTATGCTTAGAGCCCTTAGTCTTGCTGATAAAAATAAAGTATTACAGGAAGAACTGAAAAAAGTAGATACATTAGCTTTAAAGGTTGAAGAAGACTGTAATAAAAGGTTAGCTGCAATGATGAATGAGGTTAACTTTTTACAAACAAGAATAGAGGGTCTCATTATGAAAAATTCACAATTAGAAAAAGAACTGTCACAGCAACATTCTAAAGAAAGTTTACTTACTCCAGTAACACAAAAAAATCAAAATTCCTTATGTGCTATTTTAAAGGAGAGAGACATATTACAAAAAGAAATAAAAGATCTGGTAGAACTTAACAAAAGTTTACAAGATAAAATATTTTCTGTATCACAGCTAAATAAATCAATTCATAATCAGTTCAGAAATGACTTTGAACACACTAAAGATAATAAAAAATGTCCCACAAAAGACGAGTTGCAAGTGCTGCTTGAAGATGAACGGAAAAAATATGAAAAATATATGACAGATATACAGCATAAGTTGACAGAAACATTGAACCTTTTTAATAATCATTTATTAAAATGTCAAAATCAAGATATTTCTAGTCATAAAATTTCTCATGAAACCTTGTTTGTAAAAGATCTACATGGTAAATTATGTGAAAAAGAACAAAAGATACTTATGTTACAAAAAGAAAATGATGAAATAAAATCTAAAATGTATCACCATGATGAAGGTACTAAACAAAACTATAAAGACATAATAAGTCAATTAAATGCAGAAAATGCAGAATTATCTAAAGAAAATATTTCTCTAAGTCAACAACTGAGTCATTACAGAACTTTAAATAGTGCAAAAAATGATAGAAACAAATATTGTACAAAAGACATACAAAAACTAAGAGATAAAATAGATGAGTTGACCCATGAAACACAATTACTGAAGAAAGATAAGCATGAATATAATATGCGATACAAGGAAGCTATGGATTTAGTAGACAAACTAAAAAGAGATTTGGCATTTAAACAAAGAGAAATGGAGTTATTACAAGAAGAAAATTCTTCTTATAAAATGACTCAAAGAACTGGAAAAGCCTCTGCTGATCATCTTAAAGATGAGTGTAACTTTTTAAAAGAACAAATAAAGAAAATGCAAAGTGATGTTATTAAAGAAAAAACATTAGCTAGTCAGATAAAAAATATACAATTGGAAACTGAAAGAAGTAGCAATGAAATACAAAATGAACTATTGGGCACACAAAAGAAACTTAGTTTATCAAAAGATACGATTGATTCTTTAGAAAAGAAATGTAGAGAATTACAGTCTGAAATATTGGCTTTAAAAAATGAAAAAGCAAACTTAATTGATAATATAAGAAAACTAGATCAAGAACGTGATAAATTGGTAATTGAATTAGATCAAAAGACAGAGACTGCTAGTGTTTTGGAACAAAAGATAAAATCTCAATCATATGAAATCAGTAAATTAGAAAAAGAAATAGCTGAACTAAAAAGAAAGTTAAATCTTAATAAAGTGTCAGAACATAAATTAATTGATAATGAAGCTCAAATAGCATATTTAAATGGTGAAATTTTGAGATTAACACAACAAATTGATAATGCTATAATAGAAAATAAGCATTTACAAAATAGCCTTGGTGATGCTAATGGTGTATTAAAAGTTACAAAAATTGAGTATGAAAAATCACGAAAAGAAGTAGATAGTTTAAAACAGCAGTTGCAACACTATGTAGCAGAAATTAGACGAATTGAAGAGCTCTTGTCCCAAAAAGAAGCTGAAAGGTCTGATATGTTGGAACAATTTGCAAGTCTTTCAGTAGAAGCAAATATATTAGAAAATACTAATCATTCATTAGAAAGCGAGTCTGCTTCAAAATCAATCCAATTGCAGTCTTATATTAACAAAATTCAAAATTTAGAAACTAATCTTTTAGACAAAGAAAACATAATTGATTCTCAATCTGCACATATTGCATCTATGACTTGTAAAATAAGTACTTTAGAAAATGAAGTTAAACTAGTAACTGAAGAAAAATTGCTTCTTGAACAGAATATTTCATATTTGAAACAAAAGTGTAAGAATATGCAAATAGAAAACACTAATACTACAAGAGCTATTGTTGATACAGACTCTGAATTAAAATTATATGAAAACAGAATTAAATCTTTGACCAATTCTAAGGCAAAATTAGAAGTTGAAAAAGATAATTTGAAAGAACGTTTATTAAATTCAGAGAAACTGTTATCTAATACTAGACAGGAAGTTGTGGAACTGAAATTAGCATTGCAAGATGCTACTTCTGAAACAAAGTCTTTACAAGAACATGTATCAAGACTTAGTCGGAGAGAGATCAATGAGGTATTTAAATTTAATTACTATAATTAAAAGCAGCAAAAATAAAATAACATTGATCAAATGTGTAAATAATGTGCCATTATTATTACCCATTTAAGTGTGATTGTTATTTAATTGTTACTTTATTTCACAGGCAACATTAACTACAGAACTTGAGTTACCACTTATGTTAGAAGAAACCATACATGAAGTTAGTCATGAAGAAGATGAGGACAGTGCACGGTATCCTGAAGTGCGCAAGAGATTCTCAAAGTATTCTCGCAGTGATACATTATAATTTACATTTTCATTACTGATTGGATAAACAAGGTCTGGATTTGGGGTACTTCGTTTTTATTTATAAGTACCTTGTAACAGTATTTTCATATTTAATCACTTTGAATTATGAGTTACTATTAAATTGTAAATTTAATTATTGCATAATTAAAATGCATTTCAATATAAAATTTCTAATATGTATTTATTATATGATTGTAAAATACTGTTGATAAATATTTATTAAAATACAAAAGTAAAATTTTTAATTGTCTTAATACTTAAATTCACGATTTTAGTGTCAGTAGCTGTAGAACACCTATAAAAGGGTCTAATTGGAACAAAATGTTTGCTTGGTAGTCACTGCCGGCCAATGATAATTTTTAAAATATTTTATATAGTTTTTGTTAGAAAAATGTATATAAACTTAAATAGGCTAAACAATAAAAACAAATGAGAGATTATAAAATCCAAAGTTTATTAATTTTGGATAAATATGATAATGTATGTATTCCTCCTTTACCAATTTTGTATTGATTACATTATATTCTACAACAAAATCACACTAGCATTGTTTTATATTTACATAATATTCTACCCACATTATTCTTTGTTGTACATCATATTAGACAAAAGTATACATTCAACATTTTTCTTTCAACAGCAAAAACCTTGTAAAAAACTTCAACAAGTCTTTTGAAATTGATATTGCTAGATTGATGCGCAACTCAATTGTTATGATTATACAGATAGGTAAGTACAAATTGTGTTAAGTAGATGTTTGTGCTTTGGTAACAAAATAATTGTCTCAAAAATAAACATAACATTATTTAGTTTTACTAATGAGGTTTTTAAAATGTTAAATCAGTGAGCAAACTCGGTGGGTACAATTATACAAAATTTTAACAATCCAATTTCTTTATGTACATTGTGTCCATTAATCATATCTATTTTATAAGGGAGTGAAGTCTATGATAGCTAGCCAAATATAGTACTCTATCACATGTCTATTCATATTACTCTTGTATCAGAATTCTTACAAATAACTAAAGATATTTTTTTTTATTTTCAAATTAAATTAATATTCTAAAATATTAACTGAATTTTATACATCAATAAATTATAATATTGTTCCATATTATATACTGTCAGTATATTATTGAAAAAAAAAGTAATCTGTATTGTATACAAGTTACTTTTTTACATTACAATTGGATAGTATTATGGTGTATTCATATGGAATGCAATTAAATTATAATGATTAAAAATGATAAAGTATCAGTCCTTTAATTTCACATTATACATGTTACATTTATCTACACATATTTACATATTTCTAGTTATTAGTGTTATTATATATATATATATATATATATATATATATATATATATATATATATATATATATATATATATATATATATATATATATATATATATATAATTTGCAATATATCTAGGCCACAGCTTTACTAACTCATTCAACTATGTCATGTTGATTCTCCTATTAATATACTAAAAGAACATTTTCCTATAAGAATAACTAACATTTGGGATCGGACTTATCAAGGCCATTATCATGAGATATAGTTATACCAGAGATTTTTGTGTTTATAAAGTACAATAAATTAAGTGAATATTGATGAAAAGGACATGATCAAAGTATTTACAAAATGTATCAAAGTTATTAAACACTTATTGCATATTCACCACAAGGAATACCACATTAGCATATATTATTATAACTACTTACATAGTACAGTATTAAAGAGGAAATCACACATCGACTTTCAGCACCTTCCTGTAAGATTTCCATAACAATATTTCTAAGATAATTGACCTTCAATTCATTTGAACTATAATTAGATTGGTAATAAATACATTGCAACATAATCAGTTAAATACAGAGTAAACTAGAGTCATGTTTTATTACAGTGTTGCCAAAATTCTTGTAAAACCTATACCAGCTCCTAAAATAGTTTGTCCTATACCCCATATCATTGCATGTATTGGAGGCATAGTTAAGTCGGCCGCCCGATAAATAAAGGCGACGGCAGCACTACTGGCTACGCCCGAAGTTACCGGATTCACTACACCCATTACTATCAACAGAACTGGAAAAAATTTACCATATTTATGTTTTCTTAGAGTTCCAAAGGAGACAAGAGCAGCACAAGTGTGGACAAATACTGAAGAGCACAAGGACCACAGAAACACTGGATACCACATTTCGCCGAACGTGTCCAAAGGGTCGCCAGGAGTCAACCTTAGTATATCCACGAAAGAATCGAATTCCGAGACACGGAACTCTGACAACATGTCATACATGTTGTCCTACGTATTCGTAAGCTTACAGGCATCGGGGCAGCTTTGTTGTTCATTAAATTTTCTTGAAATAGTAACCATGAAAAAACGGTACAAAGATAGTAGCCTTTTTGATAGTGGCTACTTACATATGTTTTTATAAACTCTGTTATATGATATTAGCAATATTCACAATATTTTTCTTAGATTTCTGTAATTAACGTCGTTAATTTTCATCTAAGACTAGAGTCAGAAAATTGTTAAATATTAAACACTATCTCTTAAAGAAGAAACAACGTAAGAATGAAAGATCAAAGAACTGAAAACTGCTAAAATCGAAACTTTCAAGTCTGTCAGTCAATTACAGTTGTCAGTGGGCTGATGTTGTTGTTCTTTTCCAATTCGCCTTGAAGGCAGGCAAAGATAGCTAAACCGTACAGTCAATTCTTATTAATTGATTTCGGACACAGAGATTGAATCTCAGTCGCCATTTCTATAAATGTATACTTATAACATTAACATATAAACAAAATTTATAATAACTTCGATTTAAATCTCTCCATTATTTAGTTTATATTAAACTTTTGAATGAAGATTTTGTTATGACAATAACTTGAAATTAAAATATTATTGAAATTATATTTTTTTTATGGTGCTTTTACTATAAATTTATCTCGGTTTAGAGAAATGGCACCACAGAATCACTTCTTGAATTCCTTATTTGAATTAAAGTTCCCGAAATGGAGTATTTTTTAAATATAAATCGAATTATTTCTAATTATTATTTGTATGTCTGCGCTATTTTGTTATATATATATGACATATTAGTTTATAGTTAAAAGTTTACTTGCTTTTGGCAAAGCATTTGTACAGAGAGAATTTATCTATATAATCTGAAAGTGCGACTTTGTCCATCCGTTCTTGCGAAATCATTAACCCACAGATATTTTTTAATAACAAATTAGGTTTATTTGACGTTTTTATGAATAATTTGTTTATATTTTTATTAAGTTTTATTGAAACCGATAACTGCTATATGTTGATAGGTATCTATTAATTTAGGAACGTACATCAATCGAATAACTTTGACCACGACTGAACCTTACTTCATACAGAAGTTTCCAACTTTATTGAGTTGACTGATGACACTGGCAAATTTTGATTGACTTGTAGTGTAATTGGTTTCTGTGTAGATTGATGTTTGTTAAAATATAAAGTCCAGAAAACACATGAATTTGTATTATTGTGTTAGTGTATAATTCGTGTTGTGCGGATTTCGAATTGCAAAAGGTTTGTACCTAAATTTTTATTTTCATTTTCGGCGTTCGGTAAGGTAAAGTTTTATCGATATGAAGTTCGTTCAATCTCTATTGTGTACAGCTTGTCAAGTAGTAGCAATACTTATCTAACCTAGAACCTTTAAACCTCGTGATTTTGCATATTTTCTTAATTATATTTCTGTTGAGTTGATTTTATAAAATGGGGAAAGTGAGATCAGCTCCAGGCGCACCCCGGAAACAGGGGTTCAATAAATCTGCACATTCTATGAATCCAGATCGGCCTACTGAAGGGCTCAAGGGTGTTGGAAATGCCAGAACAAAAGGAACCATCAAAAGATTGCAGATGTACCGTAATTTTAAAGCTAAACGGGATAAGACTGGTAAAATTTTAACTCCTGCACCATTCCAAGGTTGGTTGCCGTCGGGAACGAGAGCACGCGTTGAACCTAACCAAAAATGGTTTGGAAATTCTCGCGTAATTTCACAAAGCGCCTTACAGAAATTTCAAGAAGAGTTTGGTGCAGCTGTAAAAAATCCTTATCAGGTGGTTATGAAACCAACTAATTTGCCTATTACATTATTAAATGAGAAAGCTAAGAATGCTAGAGTGCATTTATTAGACACTGAAGGGTTTGACAAAACATTTGGTCCCAAAAAGCAGCGAAAAAGAGTGAATTTAAAGTTTACTGATATAGAAGCATTATCCAAAGCTGTGGAAGAGAGTACTGACAAGTATGATGAATCTAAAGATGTGGATAGAGTTCGTGAAGATACAGGGGTGAAAGATGGTCAAAGAGACTGGGTCTTTGGTGCTGGTATGAGTAAACGAATTTGGAATGAGTTGTATAAAGTTATTGATTCATCTGATGTACTATTACAAGTTCTTGATGCACGAGATCCAATGGGTACAAGAAGTCCATATGTTGAAAAATTTTTGAGGGAAGAAAAACCTCATAAGCATTTGATTTTTATCTTAAACAAAGTTGATTTAGTGCCTAATTGGGTAACACAGAGATGGGTAGCCATACTAAGTTCAGAATATCCAACAGTTGCCTTCCATGCTTCAATGACTCATCCCTTTGGAAAAGGTTCTCTTATTAATCTACTACGACAGTTTGCTAAGCTACATATAGATAAAAAACAAATAAGTGTAGGGCTAATTGGGTATCCAAATGTAGGAAAATCCTCAGTTATTAACACACTTAGATCAAAAAAGGTTTGTAAAGTTGCACCAATTGCTGGTGAAACTAAAGTGTGGCAGTATATTACATTAATGAAAAGAATATTTCTAATAGATTGTCCTGGTATTGTATATCCATCAGCTGAAACAGACACTGAAAAAGTACTTAAAGGAGTTGTACGAGTTGAATTAGTGCAGAATCCTGATGACTACATAGAAGAAGTTATTAAAAGAGTTAGAAAGGAATATTTAATTAAAACATACAAAGTGGATGGATGGGAGACAGCTACTGATTTTCTAGAGAAGTTAGCAGCTCGCACAGGTAAATTATTAAAAAAAGGAGAACCTGATGTTAATCAAGTGGCACGGATGGTACTCAATGATTGGCAAAGAGGGAAGCTTCCATTTTATGTAGCACCAGAAGGTTATGAAATTCCTATAAGTAAGCTGCAAAAAGAAACAGAATCCAAAGAAACCGTTCCAACAACTGAGGATCAAAATAAGGAAGAGCCCCAGGATGAAACATTACTTGAAAAAGAAAAAGATGTCTCTGAAAAACCCACTCTTACTATTAATAAACTTGTCATTGCTCAAGACTTTGCTAAAATTAGAGTGGGACTTCAGTTTGATAATGATGATGATGTTAAACCTCTTGATAAAATGAATATACCTGATGAACTACAAGGCATAGATGATGAGAAAGGTGATGAATCTAAAAGTGAAGATAAAGAAGATGAACCTGTAAAAGATAATGATGATGATAACTCTTCAGTCATAAGTGGTTTTTATAGTAATGATGAACAAGTTTGTAGTGATGTTGAAGATTATTTGACAAATGATCCTGAGACAGTAAAAGAAATGAAACGAAAGAAATTAGAAGCTGCTAGTGGAGCATTTATAGTTGATGATATCCAACAAAATAAAAAGCGGAAGGGTAATAATGATAATGGGGCTGTTAATTCCAAAAAATTAACTGCAAAAGAAAGAAGAGCAATAGATAGAGCTCAACGTCGCACTAAAACAGGAAGTAACTTTTATGAAGTATCAAATGTTAAAAATCGCAATAGAAATAAGAAAAAAGTGGTTTAAATTATTTGTTTAACAATAAATTACTTTAAAACAGTATGTGTATATTGTTTATGTAATATTTTTTATATCCTAGATCTATGTAAAAAGGAAACAAACAGGTAATTTTCTTTACAATTGTATAGTGAGTGACATTTCCGAAAATAATGGTATTTATGCTTTGCTTTTCCAGATGTCATCAGGAAGTGAAAGTGATGAGGATTATGTACCTGGTGAACCAGAACAAGTATCAGAGGAAGGATCTGCAGATGAGGAAACTGATTTACAGTATGAACAAGAATTAGAACATAAATCAAAAAAACGGAAAGCAAATAAGCAAGTTAATGAAGGTAAGAGAAAGAAAGTAAAAACTAGGAAAGCTAATAAAGAGACAGTAACAGAAGATGTAAATGTTGAAGTGTTGGAGGAAGTAATTGATCCAGAAGAACAAAAGAAACGAGAGGAAGATTTGTGGGCAAAATTTTTAGATGGAACTGATACTAAACCTAAACCAACTTCAAAGCAAATTACCTCTACAGCAAGTCAACCCGCAAAAACTAATACCAACAATACAGACATTAATGAAAGAAAACCAAAAGATTATAAGGAAAGTAAAGATGATGAAAAGGCTAGAGAAAGACGCATTTTTGAGTTTGCAGGTGAAACTATTGTTGTGGAGAATAATGTCATAAAAGAAAAAATAAAAACTCCTGAAGTACCTACAACAGGTAATGAATTACAACTATGACTATTTCATAAGTATTGTTTAGGTCTTGACTTCCTGTGATAAGTAGTTTATTGATTAATTATTTAAAATTATCATGTGTAAAAGTAATTTCAAAACCTTAGACTACAAAGAAATTAACAAAATAAGTATATTGTTTGGTCTTGCTTACATTTAATGAAAGATTTGTACATTTCTGCACCAAGTATAACAAGCAAAAAAGAGATTATCTCATCTTTGTCTGTTATGTTTAGTTTAGAAAAATAATTCACTTCCCAAGGATGTCTTTCTGTCTGTTAACTCTAGTCTCACTAAAACTGTCGCACATAGTTTTTTTTATTACTGATACCTGTATAAAATATCTCTATACAAAGTAAATTTTTTTAGTAAAATTAATTTAATATCTATTTTTGCATGTTTACTCTATTGAAATTGATGTGTTTAGTATTCTGAGTGAAAGAAATTTAATTTTATTTAAAAATTACATTACAGCTAGTAAACTAGATGGTCCATCATCGCACAATCGTCCATCAGGCGGTTTGTCCGGTTTACTCAACAACTTAAATAAAACTAGTAAATTATCCACTTTGGAGAAGTCAAAACTCGATTGGCTCACATTCAAGAAAGAGGAGGGCATAGAAGAAGAAATTGAGAGTCACAACAAAGGCAAGGCTGGGTGAGTGTCTAAATCGATATAATATTATTAGTTGTATCCTGTTTTCGTGGGTCTGTCTAGTCAACTGTTAGGTCAGTGCCCTAGATGTATCAAATATCTAATATGAATTTCAAGTATCGCATCAAAATATCCGTTCAGCTAGTGATAAGTAATGCTTCCTTTATTGAGAATAAGGTCTGTCTATAATGTATAATACTGATTGCAGTTTCATTCCAGTAGTAAACGAGATCAATGTAATTTGTAAAACAATTATTTTCATACTATGGGATGTTTTACGTAAATTCATATATATAAATTAGTAAAGGCCTGCTACCTGACTTATATGTATAATGGAGGGCTTAAGTTGTATCATATGGTTTGCTTAACTGAATCTGATCATTTATGTCCGGCTAAAAAATTAAAAACATCCTTTGTAGCATGTGACTTGCATAGTAACAGTTTTACATACGAAAGCGTCTACATTTTATGACTATTACAGTATTTCAGTCTATGTACTTTTTGTCACTTATTGTACTATTAACTTCCTATCTAGTATAAAGTTTCATTGAAATCTCTTCAGATATATTTTTGTGATGTGAGAAAAAGGAAGGCAAAGATCATTTTCTAAAAATAATGTGTACACTTCAATTTGTTTAATATATTTATATAAAAATTTATTAATATTTTAAGATTTTTTATTCTATGTCCATAATTCATGACTCTACCGCTTCCTTTATAAATGTACTAAGATTGTACAATTACACAATAACATATTTTTCAGCTATTTGGATCGGCAAGACTTTTTAGAAAGAGCGGATATTCGTCAGTATGAAATTGAACGAGATCTGAGAATGAGCCGGCGCAGTAATCGATAAAAAGAAAAACATAACTTTAATATTGTTGCCATATGAAGGTTGGACCCTACTGGACTGGATGAAAATACTGCACAAATTCTATTGAGCGAATGTTAATATGATTTGGATTGCATAGGCGTTTGCTCGATTGATTCGGTTCACATAGCCAATTCATTTTATATTATACAAGATAAAATTGAAATCGTTACCGGTACGTAAAACTAAGAGTCTATCTATACCATATAGAACATATATATTATGACAGAAATTTTGTAAATTAGTAATTCAAAAACGAAAATAATTTGATTTTCCCATGCTAAGTCAACAGCTTAATACGCCGTGTTAGTATCAAATATTTTTCCGGTTTCCATATTTCTTTGATGATATTGTTCAGTGTCACTGGTAAAACGCTCTCTTTAAACGATTTCGATTTTACCCTGTAGCCGATAGCTCATAAAATAGACGATTCAACTATGGAGTTCAGTTTTAACAGCTTACTATCTAATAAATGTCGTCTTAGGCACATTAAATCTTTTTATTTTATTATAAGTTACGCTCCCGACATCGTCAGTCCGTATCTCTTGTAAATAAATGATATACTGGTTCAGGATAAAACATAACAAGAGCCTATGTTTCCCAATTCTGTTGATTGAACAAATTAGGCGCTAGAAGGTAATAACCAACGAAATTATATTACATTTACACTGTTAGGACGAATTAGTAATTAGTATGTAGTAGTTTTATGGAATGTAATGTAATGCTCTCTTTTCCGAGCTTAGCCTTTCATTTGGGCCGTTGTGAGTAGAATCGTGGCTAGTACAGCCAGCCCAGCTCCGCCTAGAAGCACAGAAGCTTTCTGGGAACTTCGCAGGCCTCACGGAGCGGCCTCACCGTTCCGAGGATTTCTAAACGTTGAGGGGCCACAGCTTCACATTCCAGGATTATGTAAGCAGCCGTTTCTACGGCGTCAAAACAGCCTCGACATAGAGGGCTGTCTGTGGTTCCTATTGTGTGATAGTTTTATGGAATTACCAATATTTATCGTCGCCTAAGTGCAAATGCTAGTTTTTATACGTATTATTACATAAATTTTTGCCCAAATCTGTACTGGTAAAGTGTATTTTTGTGTTTTGAAGATTTATTTATTTATAGCAAGGCAACAGATTACAAATCAATACATAAATAAAATAAATATTACATAAAACAGCATTAAATTTGTACTCCAATAACTGCTCTGCATAACATTCGATATTATATACATTGAAAGAATGACGGTTATAGATTTAAAGATGGGATATAGTAATGAATTCACAGATTACAGAGGCTTAACACTATACTTTGAGAGATACCATAGGCGTTACAGAATCGGATTGTTTGCTGTCTATAGGTGACGGTTACCACTTTCCATTAGGTGTGCCATCGATTTGCTTTCCACTCTAAGTGGTATAAAAAAATTACTAATTGGTATGAAGTAATAGTATAGCTCTGATTGTTTAAATATACTAGCTAAAATTATAATTTGGCATACACATAACTGGTAACTATTTTTTTTAATGGATGATAAAGAAATGGTAGCCCAGTTCACGCTATCGGTATACACTAGCGGGAGGTTTCACTGGTGAGTGAGGGATAATAAGTAAGGATGAAGTCAGGTCAGTTGGCCTATCATGACGAATTTGGCAATAATTAGAACAGTTTCCAGGAGAAACCGCGTGGTAGTCGACCTGATAGGGTATATTGCTAGCAATGGGGATTAACGTCCCCATTACTAACAATTCTGTAAGTAAGAAAGTATACAACATAATTTATAAATAGATACAGGTTGCAAATAAAAGTGATTTCATTAGTTTATTTCGTCGCCGAAGAGTTAGAATTCAAATACAAAGTTTGTATTTACTGCTTTTGGGCTATATAACACTGAAGTACATCACTAGACCTATATGAAAGTGTATCTAATAATCACGTTTCTCACAACAATACAGTGGCCATATGGATCTCATATCGATGTGCATCACAATGGGTTAATAGTAGTAAATGAGCTTACAAGGTTCATTCCATCCATTCTCGTCAATCACGTCAATGAGTTGACTTGCGGGTACAGCGATCAATTTCAATCTGTGCATTTGAACGGCCGGCCGGCCGCTGTGTCCAATGATTTGCACACGTTGCGCTAATCAAGCTAAACAGTTTATTTGTCGAGGCCGTGTCGTGTAGCCATAGCAGTATTGAATTTGCTACTGAGAAGGTGACATTGTTTGCCATACAAATAATTTAAAAGTGATTATTGACAGCGGCTGGATGTGATACCTATCTTATTATTTGTGAAGTGCAATTATGACGACTTATGGCAGGTGGACGATGTACGATGGACAAATGGAGGGAGTTCAGGTAAGTTTATCAAACTTTTTGCGATTTTGTCTATTAACCTACTTATGCACTATGTATGAACGTATGAAATGAGTCGATGCAAATCAGAATAAGCTATTGGTACTAGTACATAGCATTTTTTTACATCGTACGACATGACGTAATAATAAATAGGTATAATGAGTTATATTACCTAATATTTAATTATTAAATATAATATTACCTAACTAGTTTTTTTTTATGTGTTTTACGGGTGTAATTAGCTTTTGTATAAAATAAGCATCTTTCTTTAAATACGAGATAATGAATTGAGAACCCTGCTTGCACTATCGGTATACTCTGGCAGAGTACCAGTGAGTGATGATAAGTGAGAATGAAGTTAGGCCAGTTAGCCTATCGTGACGAATTCATTAGGAATTTACCACGATGGTTTCCAGGGAATCTACCTGACAAGACTAGCAATAGGGTTGTCAATACCCATTCTTCCCCCTAAAAAATAAGTACTACGTTGACACTTGTGTAATTATCATCACATATCTCCATATTCGCACATATACTGTGCTGTACAGTTCAATTGTTTGTATAGTGTAAATAGTTACGTATCAGTTCCATCCTTGAAGAACCCCATACTGTAGTCTCTAGGGGAAAACCTCGGCAGGGAACACATTCCACATTGAATAAAGATATCCCGGTCAGACGGATGAAGTCGCGGGTAAAAGTTAGTATAACAATGCGACGCACTCTGGAACCTTTGGTACGCCCACCGTTGTAACATAATCCGATTCACATGTTCGTTTATTGGAGCCTAACAAATTCTTGTTGTGATTAATTCGCACGTCTCTACATTCATCATTCATAGATACATTTTAGCGATTAATATTGAAGTAATTAGGTATTTCTAATGAAAAATACAAGTTGTAAATTGCAAAGTAATTTCTTTATTATCATTTTTGTAATATGAACTACTTAATGTTAAATTACTTACGTAAGTACTTAGAAAATTAACCGCTGACGTATAGTGTATGGTATGTATCTATTTGTAACCTGTAAAGTAATAGCGTAATATCAATTACTATAATTATTATTGTCTTCATAGTTATGTAGTTTATTTATTACTAAAATTATTAAAGTAAGTCCTGAATTGATTTCACATTGTATTTAAATTTATTTGATAATTAGATATTTTAAATAGATATCTAAACAAACATTATAAAGAAGAAAGATTATATATTATTTTTTATTTATTATGCATAAACTAAAAAAATAATTGTCTTAATTCTTTTACCTAAAGCTATATAATCGGCATGAAACATAGGCTTTATTCGTTTTAGAAACTTGGAGATCTTATTTAATCTACTTGTGCGAAGTCGAGCCGTTAGTTCTTTAGGTATGTATGTGCTTTTACACTTAAGTCTACCCTACAAGGGACTTAATGTAAAGATAGATATTAGGACATTTAGTAATTTAGTGCAGTTAGAAAAGTAAAAGTTTAATAAGATTCTACTTCTACCATTGATCTGTAATTATTTATATCGGCTTTAGTCACGTTTTAATCGTTTACTATTTAACAAACATTGGTTTGCAAATTTTCTCACATTTGTCTATTAGATATTGGTGTGATTGTGTGGCATGTATTTTATTTGATGCTTGCTATTTTACTGCACATTGCAGGCAGTAACAATTGACATTGGGTTCTTAGAGGTTTCTTTCATTACTCACTTTTGTAAATGAAGTAAAGTCAGATAAAAAATAAGTGAGGGAGAATTCAGTATTCTGAGATCAGACATTTAAGAGTGCAAGATTTTTTTTTATTGTATCTAATTGAAAAAATGCTCATCAAAATATGCATTTTATGAAGTATATGTAAATTATTACTACCACAGTTAGTAGATAAGTGTATCTATATCACAAAAAACAATAAGCGATGTTAGGTTATACCGTATAGGTAGTCTCGTAGAGGTAGTACTCGTATGCCGTCGAAGATATTCCAATGAAAACCTCACGTGAGAAACTACAGTCGTTAAAGTTACGGCTGTCCATAAACTCGTGTAATGTAAAACATTACCTGACGAGCCCAGTTTACAAATCGACGTACCTACGCCTTAATAAAGTAAACATTCTGTTAGCTAACTTGCATTCAATTTATATCCAGAACACGAACGGCGAAGGTAGGTAACTTAATGAATGAAGGGTCATACACCAGTATCTTGTTCAATGACGTAATTCGGGACAGCGAACGTGGTAGAAAGGAAAAGTGGGCGAACTACTGAGTACAGCCTCGACGCCCACGCTAGCACTCCTGCGTTCTCCTGTTTATAATTCGCCATCCTTATAAAGATCAGTTTAATAATGTTGTACCTAGTTCAGTTAAGTGGACAAGAGCGTATCGGACACGAATATAACTGCCGAACCATAGTTTAGCATTTATATTTTAAATTTTAACTTGGTCGCTCATGCCCTGACATTTAAATTGACACATTTACACCGAAACCTTATGCTTTGTAGTATTCAACGAAAGATATATTTTCAATATTTTTCAATGCTATAAAGTTAGTAGCATTACAAATCAACAGTCTTGTGAATCTTCAAAATTAGAGTTTGTATTAAGAAAAACTAGACTACAAAACTTATTTTTTTTATACAATTTAAAATGGCAAACAAGCTGACGGTCCACTTGATGGAAAGTGGTAACCATTGCCTATAGACATAAGCAGTACCATGGACATAATAAAGAATACTGTTTCGCCCATGATACCCCCCATGCGTTGCCATTCCTGAGGACTTGGATGTTATTCCTCCGTACCTAGTAAATTCACGCCATATCCCACCCTTCAAACCGAAACACAGCCATGCAAACACAACTGCTTTATGGTTGAAATACGAATGGGACAGAGGTACCCAAGCAATCGACTTTTGTACGAAGCTAAACTTAGCAACTCAGAAGTAAACAATGAAAGATTTGACATGAAATCTCTAGATTTATATAGAGATAAAATAACGTTTTGTAAACAGGATGATTCTACAGTTGAATCAGTATCATATGTGTGTACAATATCGTGTTTATGCATACTACTGCGGTTAATGCTTAATTGCTCATACTTCATACAACACATACTTACCAAAATACCTCATAAAAGTATCTGACCTTTTCAGTTACCTAAATTATATAGAGAGCTAAGAAGATCTTTACTTTCTTGGCTTTATTTCAACTTTTGAACATTTTGTCAAAGTGATGCTGAGACATGTAGGCAGAGATACATAACGAAAATAAAGGAGTTTCATTATAGATAGTTGAATAGAAAACCGGAGACAAAAGGAACATATCAAACATAAAATGCCTGAAGCCTGAAGAAAATATTGAATATATGATCACCATTTATATGTTACTAAAAGTTCCCCGCAGTTTTAGCCTTCTAATATATAATAATGATATATGATATACATATATGAATCTGTATGTAAGTTAATTAATCTATGTGTGTACAAATACAAATACGCTTTTTTCTGTCCTAAAGCAATGAATGCGTTATTGTATTTCCGTATGAATAAATAAATAGCAAAGTATAATTTCTAATACTTTTTTTTTTCTTGAATTTAAGGTGCTGTAATTATTTACGAGTATATAAATTTAATTCTTATTTTAAAATTCGGGAATTTCCGACTAGTTTCGAATTTGATAGGAGCCCTTATTCATGGTTTAATGCGGCCTATTTATCAGTAGAGCTAATATAATGCTGGTACACAAAGGCCTATAGATACTATTTTTTTTTTATTTATTATTTTAGTAAACACTTCAGTCTTTTAGTAAAAAGGTAAGTATTTATGTTGTTCACGTTAGTTGTGTATTAAGAAATTGGTGGTGTTCTTTATATAGGAAGTACTAAGTGTAATTTTTTTTAAATAATGCAGATATAATTATTGTTACATTGGGCATTGACTGTAGGTAGAGCCGAAAACCAGGATACTTGTGATTAAGGGCTTTAAGTATGCAATTAGAACAATAAACTGTAAACAAGCGATTATCTTTATTCAAGTAAATTGTATCGAATAGATATCTACATTTTACTTTGATTTTTGGGAAAGTTTTTAATTCTGTATGTAGAGTATTGTAGAGCGGGTAAGCATATACTGTAAATTACGGTGAATACAGATACACATTGTTTCACGTTTTATACAGAATGTGTGACTACTAATTAAGTGCAGTGTTACAATGTACGGGTCGATGAAATGCACTAATTAATTACAACAACTGGAGCAGAAAACTGTTGTCTTCAAAGCTCGGCAGTTATTGGGTTTCAACACAAGGCACCTATTGTCGAATTCCATAATATTTGCTCAGGTGTGCGTTATACGAGCCGAGAGTCGCACAAGTGAATGAGCTACGGCTACGGCGGTAGTGCACCACATTGCGCATGTGTACTCGCGTTCGATAACCGCACTACGGCCGTGTTCGCGGCACGTGTCCATGTGGTCGGCCATGGGGGTTCGAGTGCTTCTAGAGAGATGAAGGAGACTGCTCTGCCGACCCCGTGCGGGCCGAGCGGCGCACGAGGGCCGTGATGCGAAGGCGCGGGGTGAACGATGCGCGCAGCGGCCGCCGGTGGCGCTGGCGGGCGCGCCAGTCGTACGCTCGCGCCTATCGGGGCGGTTGTTAGTCCGGTGTCTCATTTTATCGTAGCTCTACACGCAGCCGTATTCTGATTTATTGGATTTGTATTTTTTCTGACAGTGCAGGAATTTTTCAGATCGGATGAGGATAATAATGTGATGTGTAAAATTGATCTGTGCCGGTACTGTGGTGGCATTGAGTAAACTCGCGGAAATTCGCTTTTCGGGGAAAGTGTTTTTCTTGTGTGAGACGCCGGTGGGACCGGCATCGGGCGGGCGCGTGCTCGTAGTGGCGGGTCGGTGGATGGTGCGGCGCGGGCGGGCGCCGGGGCGCGGCCGGCGGCGCCGCTAGCAAAATGTCGATACCCCTGGGCCGGGAGACTGTGCTCCCCACACAGGTGAGTCTTGGTTGTTCTCGCTTTTCCGAATGAGTTGATGTGCGTGTGGCGGCCGCGTGCCGTGGTGCGAGTGGCGCTAATGGAATAAGTGGCTGAGGGTCTAGTTAGAGGTGTAGTGTGTGGGAACTTGATAGATAACCAACTAGCTGATTGCAAGAGATTGAGTAGATACTAGGTATTTGATATGGTTTCATTAAAATTAAACATCATTACCATTAAATATTTGTACCTAAAAGGAATTGATTATATTTCTAGATATGCCTAAGTTACTATTCAACCACTGAATATGGCGTTTATATTTATATGATATACCTAGGAATAAAGAAAATCAAGTTTTTTTTAAATATTGGATACTTAACCTACCTATTTGACAGTACAGTGACAGTTTACAGTTATCAGTAATTTATTTATATCCGATATCTGTTAACCTACCTAATTGATAAGTAATATATAGAGGTGATGTGGGACTGATAAATATTGATTAGCGAAGTGTTTATTGATATTATATTCTACTTGTTGAAGGGTAGATAGGTATATGGTATTTTTTATATTAAATAATTATTTATATATTGGGAGTAGCAGACAAACTGACGGCTCACCTGTTGGTAAGTAGTAAATACTGGTCATAGACAAAAACAGCACCATGCATGGGCATAATACAGTGCTGCTCATAGTAGGAGAATAGGACTTGTGGTAGGAGTAGCAATGAATGAAACCAAGAGTATGTTGAGTATGTATGTAATGTTGTAAGAGGTATAAAATATTTAATAGAACTGAAATTTATTATATTATTTTGTTTGCTTGTTGATGTTTGCTGTCATGAATAGACGGACTGACCGACAAACTCAGAGAAACTTATATTCTATGTGCATGGATATGAATAAGGACACAGTATTCATTTTGAAGAAATATAAAATTGTATGGTATCAGGTTACAGGTTTATTTCGCTGTAATGTAATATGTTCGTACTGTTATCTATAACGATAGCGGGAATGCTAACAATGATAACAATATTTCATGTCATGTTTGTTTACGATCCCATACAAAGAGATTGCAAACGGAAAAAAATGTTAAAAAATCACGATAAAAAATAAACTGTCAAGTAAACAATGTTAGAATAAGCAATTGCTTATATAAATAACTACTGCAAATAAATATATAAAGCATTTGTGTACTTTGCTTGCTTATCCATTGGAAGATTAGACTGAAACCGATGATAATTAGAAAGATTTCTTTATAATCTCCCAGATTAAATAGCAAGTCATATTACACTCTCTCCTACAAGGGTTAGTGGTAGGTACCTACTACTGTATAATTATTTATTACCATTTTATGTTGGATAAACTTCATTACTAACTCACCCTATGTCTATCCATTGTTGTAATGAATTCCCCAATTTCCTTCCCCATTGACTATCATTGACTTAACATGTGGCTAACCCACTGCTACTTTAGACATTTTTAGACAGTTACAATTAGTTATATAATATATATTAATAATATTTTGTCAAATTTCAGTGTCCAGATCATGTCCCTTAAAGACATTCCAAGTACAACTCTATTCTCACTCATACGACTTCTAATTTGGAGGCCTTAACAGGAGATCGCATTTGCAAATATATGTAGTTACTTTTGTCTATAAGTATTACAAATTTTATGTCAACCTTAGCTGAATATTTGGACTACTGATCCTAAATATTTGATCAATAGATATTAGTATTTTATTAATTTTGTTCTGCAGCATTCATTTAAAAGAATAAAAGTAAGAAATAAAATATATATATATACCTATTTATATTTTTGATTGTAAATAAAACGTACACTATAGTATAGCAAATCAGGAACTGTATATAAGGTTCAGTTCGACGCAAAGTTCAAGGCTCTATTGATCCACAGTGCAAGGTTGTAGTTGGTTATTTCCGTTGACTATTTTCAGGTAATTCCTGGTTGTGGCATCTTTTAATAGTTACAACGTTGTACTCTATTTTTGTATAAAAACATCAATACGTATTTATTCAATTGATACAAATAAATCGTACACTGTGTTCGATTTATTGTTCACTACTAATTCTTGTTCAGTTTGTTGTATTTATTAACGCTTGTGCTCGTAAAATATAATTATAGGTTAACGATTGAACAAATGTGTTGATTTTGATTAACATATCAATTATAAATTTTTATGGAGTAAACATAGTTGTAAACATTTATGACTTTTACTCTCTCTCTCTCCCTATATATATGTATAAGTAAAATTGCAGTTTTTTACTACTTTATCTATCTATTTTCACGCTAAGACCTTTGCGGGGTAGGCACTAATAATAATTTTATTTTATCTCAATGAGCAACAGTTATAAGTACGTAATTACAATTAGCCATATCATCATCACACTTCCTAAACAGTTTAGTGCCCGTGTTCCGCCTGTGGCTGTGCATCTGTGTCGCCGCCGCGTCAGTTTAAACTAGTCGCATTACTCTCATGTGACTCATGAGACTCTTCTGCGAAGCGGTGCTTATCTTACAAGGCGAGGCAAACTTACGTTTAGGTTTAAAGTCAGTAAATTAAGTACTGCACGTTAAAACAGTACTTACTTATAAAGGAGTTTTTAAACTGCACCTGTAAGGAATAGCTTTTTTTTTAGATCTTTATAAATGAAAAACTTTGTTTTTCATAGGTTTTTTATACACAAATCTTTATACATCGTAAGTAATATAAAAGAATACGTCATTCTACATTCAATCACTACAAAAATTAAAAAAAGAATATAATTATTAGTTAAATTAATAATATATAAATATATTAATAATATATCAATGAATAAAGAATATATTAGTTAAATTAATAATGCCATGTCCTTACAAAAGTCATGTGTCTTTAAAATAATTATAATATTATTTAAAGATTCTTTATTAATGTAAATTATTGCTAAGCAGTGATGTACTAAATTGGTGCAATATGTTTAAGCAATCAAACGATAGCACTTACCTTATAAATAAAACGCTCCAACAAAAATATGTAAGTCTTCAAAGATGTATTTATTCTCGGTTATAATATAGGTATTATATGAATATCTACTGGCATAATTCAATACCATCGACTTGTTGCAACCCAATGGGTCATGCTTGTGGAGGCACGGAACGACCTCCCGTTCGGTCCATTAGCTTTCATTGCGTCCTTTATACCTAGTTAGGCACCTACAGTATTGATTTACTTGATCTTTCTAACTTCTTTGTAATGAGGTTAATAACCTTTCTTTGATAATACTTCCTTGAATTTTTTGCCATTCTTTAAATGTTTTTACCTTAGAACAACTTTTTTCTAATATATATTGTATATTAAAATTAATTTATTATAATTAATTTTAAACCTTATTTTTTAGAACGTATTTTTTACGTTTTTTTGTTTAAAATTAAAACTGATTCACATTCTATTGTTTTAATAGAAACAAAAAGTAACCAAGTGGTACCTAAATATTGTGAACGAAAAATTGTTGGGACTACCGATCAACTATAGAGAGCGAGTTAGTAATTATATAGTATATATAGTATATTTTAGGAATATTGTATGATTCGGCTCACTATCTCATTAGGTATCTGTTTGGATATTATAAAAATATAAGTTAGGTAATTAGGTTTTCATGTGTCAACAAATTTTTTATTCATCAAAGGATTCTTAGTTTTTACTAAGAATCCTTTTAACTAACCTTAAAATTTTCATATAATTCTGCGTTGCCAGATTTAGATCGTCGGTTTACGCCAAAAGCATTACAGTGCTCATTTTCTATACCTTGAATATAATTTCATCTTACAGAAAAGTGAGGTATTCTACATTTAGCGTGTCTAATAATGCTTAGTAACTAGGTTATCCCAGGCTATAACCCTTATCGCTGGGACGTGGTCTGTATCTATGGCTGATCGTATAACATTAATGCACCGTTGCCTCCGCCTCATGGGTTCATCTAAAGTGTGTGTGTGTGTGTGTGTGTGTGTGTGTGTGTGTATGTGAGTGAACAATGCATTCATCGGCTTCCTTTTAGTATTGGCGTTATTAGCGGCCCTTTTTGAATACCATTCTGAAATTTATAATTGGTACCCTAAAGATAGACTGGATAAGTAAAATGAAATACGAATTAATTGGACTAGTTATAGTAGGTCTTGTTAATTTGTACTGCATTCAGAACTTATTCTGAATTCTAAGTTGATATTTTTGGAATAAATATTCTAATTGGCTTTTTGCTCGTCACTTCATATTCCTGGATTTGAGAAGTAGAAAAACAAAGGATGTAATAGGCCACCTCTAAAAGACTTAGGTACCAAGGTAAAACATACATCAGATTTTAAGTTAGACCTTCAGGAACACATCCTATTTCGTATATTGGTTTTAGCGTGATGGCGGAACAAATATATAGATAGATAAACACAATTTCTAAATATTAAAGTTTAGGTTTCTGTTGCTTCTCATATAAGGGAAACCTACGTTCAACAATGGATAGTTAACGGTTGATATAATAATAATAAATTTCCCATATACTGTCTGTATATGGGAAATATCGTCAAGTTACAATTTGATTTTATTAGTAAGGTTAATCATGAACTTTCAAATAATGTCTATTTTCTATTAATTTTCATAGACCGGTGCTAGTATGTTATATATGATACATAGCGCATGTAAAAATATCGTGAATAATACATGATTATCGTTAGACGTCCTTGTCAATTTTATTTACAAAAGACACTAACAAAATATGCGAAGTATTCTGAAATTGCCGAACATCCAGTTGCAAGAATTGAGAGCTGGTTTGGGTAACCAAGCAAAAAAACATCAAGAATCCAAACTGTTCTTACTATGAGGGCATCGCGTGCGTGGTTTCGCAGAAGTATCCGTTCCTTAAATAACCACAACCAGTTGCAGTTTGGCTTCTTATCCGCCGTCCTCGGCGGCGTCCTTTTGCCTGCTTTGGGGAATGCTCCCAAGACCCTTATTAGGTCACATAATCGTCCGTCGCTTCTGAATTGCAAGCAGTCTCGATTGTTCGCCCTAGTTTGGAAATGTGAAATTTTTGTATGTAAAAGTATTTTTTAGCATAGCATAGCTTGTTAGATTAATATTTTGTTCTGAGTTTAATCAGCACGATTCATGTTTATATAGCCACTCTTATTTTTATATAAAAGAAGAAAAAGTTTATTCCAATCGAAGTATTAAAAATATTTATCTGTTCCCAAGGGATTTTTGGCTTGTTATAACGAATTATATGAAATTTAGGTTTCCGGCCAAAGATCTGTCTTTTTGTCATGGGCCTTTATCTTTTAAAACAAATGGAATAATGTGTGTGATGCGGGACAAAAAAATACATGTTTATTATTAGTATCTATTTACACTAATACATTATTATTAAGTTTTTGTAGATGCCTAATATTCATGAAATTTTACGAACGTGCAAATACTTACCTACTTACGTTATCAATAAATATACCTATTGGGTAACTAATAACAAGAAATAAGTTAAAACTCTATATTGCTCACTCGAGTAGATACGTTCTGTGTAGTTAAAACATTTCCATGACATTTAAATTAAAAACAAGTTAAGTGCTGCATGCGAGTTGCGTTTAAACAATTTAGGGCTTACGCCTAAAATACCTGCGCTGTCGCAAGTGCACACACGCCTCGGCGACGGCCAGCGAGCACCTTATATGGAGCTTCTCGGTTCCACATCGGGGCCAGCCCTGTGGAACTCGGCTTCGTCACTCTGTCACCTCGTTTTAGATGCGACATTATCTAAGCTCTAGTACAATTTGAATACCTTATTTTAACAAAAAGTAGATTATAAATGAAAAAATTTATGGCTGTAGACAGACAGTGCAGGCAGATACAGTACAAGAATTCGAGCTGAGTTTCTTGTCAGTTCTTCTCATCTCGAAATCATTCCGAACTGACGGTAGATTTGACATATCATAAGAGTCAGTAATAAACCTACATGAATAAAGATATTTTGATTTGAATTGTTCTGATTTAAATATGTGATTGATACACATACTTTTTTGGAGACTGTCAAAATGCACTAAATAAGCATAGTATTGCACTATATACAGTTTAGATGCATAAAGTTGTAGCGCAAAGCTACTTTTAAATGCTGTTGAAAACTGCCAGCGGTTGGCTCCTGGGATATTGTCTTTGCTTATCCTGAAGTAATACGATTAAATATAATTTGTTGTGCTTATTATTATAAATATTAATCAGTTATTCAATATAATCATAGTCGACAGGTAAAAAAACGCCTGGTGTTATGTCCGCCATATGTACAATTTGTCACGTGGACATGAAGATAAATAAGTTATATATATTATACTAGCTATGTATGCTTCGGTAAATTGACTACTATTATCAAATAATTATTGTAGAATTATTGAAAATATATGTGGATAAGAATATTTAGATGCAGGTAGGTATATAATAAATGTGACAAGGTAGAGTTTTCAAGTAAGTAAGTTGCTTATATTATTTAAACTGAGGTAGAAAAGGTGAAGAAGCATTTAAGGTAGTCTTGGTAGCTCAACTACTTGAGCGTGAATTGTACACTGTATAATTTTTTCTTTTTTGGTAACAAACAAGTATAAATATATAATGATTATTAAACAATTATTATTTTATAATAGATAAGTAGGTATATATTAAATAAGTAACAATTAAACAAATACAATTAAATAAGTAACAAACAAGAACGTCATAACTACATGTTATCTATGTAGTTCAGACGTTCGTTTACTCGTAATTTATTTAAAAAACTAAATATTGATTACGTAAGCCTATTACTATGTACGTAAGTGATGGCCAAAATATCTATAATTAGTAATTGTAATTTTTAATAGTTATAATTTTGCTCTAAGATGTGAAACAATCGGGGCAAGCAACCACAATTATTTTCATACGTACAGGAAATAATGTATCATACCATACTAGATTGTGGTTAAGTAACTTCATTTTTAGATTATTTAGGACAGCGAGATATAGCTAAGAATATAAAGAGGTGTATGTCCTAGAAACAATTTATCACGTATTGGTATCAAGTATCAATTTGTCTCGGGAGATGGGAGATATCGGAGCGTCGCAACCGTCTCTTGTAGATAAGACACGTCTAGAAACTAGCGCAAATATTCGCTACAAGCTAATCAAACGTTAGCCCCTGGCGGTTGCGTCCTCTTAACACTTCATATACGACGAACTAATATCAACCTAATGACAGCCACTTAGAATTGAATAACACAAAGTTGACTCAGATAAGTGACTGCTAGCTACTGCACACGTCTCAATAGATCGTTCCCGAAGATCGTAACTTACTTCGGAAGCATGGAATTTTGAGTCTTGTAACAGTAGGCGACAGGTCTTTACAGTAGATCATCATGGGATTTCTTAGGACACCTATCAGTCCTTTGAAGAGCGTGATGGTATGAGAATTATTTTGAAGTCAAGTGCTACCGTTCGTTACAGATCGTTTCTATGTCTGACATCATGGAGGACACACTGCTAAATTGTAATTAATAAAATTAAAATTGTGCAATTAATAACTGTATATTATATGCAATAACTAAGATTGTGTACAAAAAACCGTCTTTAATTGTTGCAAAACATTCATTTAAAAACAACTGAACCGATTTTGATAAAATTTCTATGGGACAAATATGTAAGTATATCTTTTCAGATAAAAAAGTAACAAATACATAAAAATGTAATCGATTTGAGAAGTTTATTCTCTTTGAAGTCGGTTGAAAAATATATGTTTATTATGTTTCATAACAGCCAGATATGATACTCTATTTTGGAGAAAATTATCGTTTATCGTTTTGAATGAATTTGGGATTGCTTATCTAACTTTTTGTTACACCTAGAAATGGGAGATAAAAGAGATATACTTAATGCATATTTTGAAATTCCAAATTTAAATAGTTTGAAGTAATCAATGACAAATTTTATCCTATTTGATTATTCGTTCGTAGTTTCTTTCTTTAAAAACCACTCGATACCGATATTATTTTCTATGAAAATGTTTTCTTTATTGGAAAAAACTGAGTATGAATGATAAATTTCGTTTTCTCTCTTATTCTTCTATTATTTTCAAAATACAGTAAAATATAAGAAATCTATAAAGAATTTTGTTGCTATAAAAAGAAAAAAAATGTGCAAAATTATTGCACAGAGCTTTAATCTGCTTTAAGCTAAATGTTTTTTCGAAGGAAGTTATATTTTAGAGAATATATACGTATTAATAATTACTATCCAAGACGCATTTATGTATCGGCATAATTTAAAAGAGGTGTTGAGTTATGTCCGTTTTATATGTAAAACTATTCATGGAAGTAAGGTAGACGTTGAATTCAGTTTAATTAAAACCGCTCATCCCCGAAATGGTTCGTGGGTGGATAATAGACATCGATTGACTCCAAAATGGGAGTTTAAATATTAAAGTTCGTTACAGATATAATGAGATTTTGATCGTGTTTATTGAGGGTGCTATAATTAGACAGTTTAATGAATAATTTATTAATATCGGAATTATTCAATTTACTTTACGGGTCACGGATTTAAATTTGTATAAGCATTTTTATGTAATTCACATTTGTATAAGCATTTTTAAGTAATCTAAATTACGCGTCTTCATCGTAAGTATATTTCTGGAAAAGTTTTAATATTGCCATTCTTGAAAACTGAAAGAGCTTAACTTAGAATGACGGTAGAAACACGAATATTCAAGCAATCGAATATAATGTATGCTACTTTTTCTATGCAACTTAGAATGACAAACAATACTCGTAAATATAAATTGTCCAGCTATTTATAAATTCAATCAACTGTCAAGTTTCATGTTATCTGTAATAGATGTTATATTTTGAGCGCAATATTCACTTAAATAAGTTTTGTAATTATCCGTACAAATGAAACAATTTCAAGCAACAGATTATTAAAAATATATTACAACTTGTTAAGTCGAAATATTTAAATTTATCTATTTTGATAACTATTATAAACATGTGTGCATGTGTGCATATACAGAGAAAGTAACAAGTTTTCATAATAATACTGACAGTAATCAATTTCATGAGTTCTCCGTAAATCTGTGATCACACAGTTATGTACATCTTATAAAAAATATATTATATTTATGTACAGTATCTATGTTGTATTTATAACTTGACACCAATATCTCAATAAAGCAATTCGCAATTTCAAGTGTCAATGGCACAATAAAAAATAGCGGACACGCGACCTCGATGATAATATATCTCAAAAGGCAATAAGGCCTCGAATTAATCTTACACGGACGACCCTTCGCAGCTTCTGTAGACAATAATACTTTAACATAAATAATCTTGCTTCTGTGTGCTTAATGGAAACCGGACTGTTATCTATTTGTCCAAATACTTTTTGGAAATGTTAATTGAAAAAGAAACGTGGAAAATTTTTAATTGTCTACTTAATTTATATGAACAAAAAAGGAATGGATCGAAAAAGCTTTTCTTTTAATGAAATTAGACCCTATATTGTTTTGATTATTAGATAAAACCATTAAAATAGTATTCTAGTCATAAAATATAATATTTTTATTATTTATTTATCGAAGTGTCATCTAATTGGAATACTTGACAAGCACAAAAATGATAATACTCGAAATCGCTCGTTATGTGTTTAAATATTCAGAATTGGAAATATAAAGGTAGAGTTATTTAGAGAGCTTGTACTCGTATATTGAGCTACTATGAGTGAAATTGTCGCTATGGCTGGTAGGAGCTGCTCTAAATTTCTAAATATAAACGGACATGCAGAAAAAGGTAAGGTAAGGTAGAACATATAGATTATTAGTAAGCATATTTAATATAATGGAATATGGAAGAATTGAGATTTTTTCAATAGGTGAAAATAGCATCGTAACTCCGCCTGTGCTATCGGTATACACTGGCGGCGGGGTATCAGTGAAAGGTGATAGGTGAGGATGAAAAGGCATGTTAGTTAGCCCATCGTAACGAATCACTACGACGACGACTAACCTTCCCATTTAGTATTATATTATCTGTGCCATTACTAACAATCCCTTCCCCCATTTATCCATAATTCATCGAAGACCTGTAAATAATAAGTCTTTCTTCACAATAAGAGGATATTAGATATGAGCTTACTAATTTTACTTTATTATATCAAGGTCTGGCGGCTTGATATTGTATTTATTTGTAGTTTTTTATCATTTCCAGTTTTCCTTCAGTTAATAGGCAAAAAATAATAAATTCTACCTATCTAAGCAATTAGTTTTCAAGAAAAACAAGTGACGGTGGCTATTTTAGCGATACCAGTAGTAGGACGACAGAGTAAGCCCAGGTCGTCAGCAGATATGGAGTCAATTTGCAGTATGTAGCCGGCAGGTCCGAGTTACTTTTTATAACCTGCACAGGTCGTTGACACGGCTCTAAACACACTTATTATTGCACGGTGTCAACGTTCTGAGAAATGGTAACGTTTTATGTTTCTTCTTTATTTACATAAGTAAACCTAGATATGCCTACTTTTGTATATAAAGGTACCTACATATATGGAATACAAAAGAGGTTTGCTGCAGACAGCGTTTTGAACAACGATACTTTTTAGTTCGTAATTATAATATTTATTTCATACTGTTTATATTAACACATTTAAAATTAAGACTAATCTACTTATATCCCACTATAATTTATTACAATTACAATCTATTAAGCTGCATAGCTTATTAATACTTATAGTATATTATGCAAAAAACATATATACATACCTCTGAAAAGCATTGCCTTCTTTTTTTCGGCAGTCAGATAAAGTAATAATTACGTTAGTTTATAATTAAATTAGGGAACTAAATTATTGACTAACAAAATGACATCTTAGTCCTCAGGATGCTGCTAGCATGTTTGTATTTATTTTATGTGTGAAATTGGTATGGTGACCCCGCCTGCGCTAACGGGATACGCTGGCGGAGCACCAGTGAAGGGTGATAGATGAGAATGAAAACAGGCCAGTTAGCCCATCATGATGAATTCATCAGGAAATAACCATGATAGTTTCCAGGGAGAACCGCGAGGACGTCGATCTGGTTGGGTATATTGCTAGCGATGGGATTCCCAGTCTCCATTATTAACAAACCCTTTCCCCCCGCTAGCATGCTTGTTCATGTCTATCATCATCATCATCTCAGCAATCACCTGTCCACTGCCGAACATAGGTCATAGGTTCTTGTCTACAGACAACGGTTATTACTTTCCTCCAGGTGGACTATTTTTTAGGATGGTAACTCCATCTGTGTTAACCTAGCAGGGCACCAGAGATGAATGATAGCTGAGAATGAAGTAAGGTCAGATGATTTAGCAGGAATTTATCACATTGTGCCCAGAGGGCCGTGCGGTGGTCGATCTGATAAGGTATACTGCTAGCAATGGGTCATTAATACGCATTACTAACAATTACTTCCTCCCATCTCAGGTGGGCTATTAACAGATCACATGTATTTTTATGGGACACTCCAAGTCCCATATAGGAACACGTGACTCATTCACACCGAAATTGTACAAGATGTCTATCATTACGCGTTAGTATGTATTTTTTAATGGGAGATAATGGAATGGCAATCTTGCTCGCGCTATCGGCATACGCTGGCTGGGCACCAGTGTGGGATGATAGGTGACGTTGAAAGCAGGTCAGTTAGATCATCGTGACGAATTCCACTAGAATTACCCACGGAACCGCGTAGAGGTCGACCTGATTGACCTGACTTGACGACCCATTGCTAGCAATACAGGTGTATTGCTTACAGCTTACTGTTAAACACCATTACTAACAATCCCTTTCCCCCCATGAATATGTATTAGGTAGTTATGAATGGCGCGTAATTTATAATTACACTTTTTTAGGCAACTTAGACTTGCAAACAATCTGACGGCCGACCTGCTGGTAAGTGGTAACCGTCGCTTATAGACATGAAAAGTACCATGGATATAACCGAGAATACTGTGTCACCCATAATACCCCACATGCTTTGTCATTCCTGAGGACTAAGATGAAATAACATTTGTTGAAATATATTGATATAGCAATTAATTCATGCCGAGATGACCTCAGTTGAATTGTCTGTGCCATTTCTAGGTTGATAGAATTGCCGACATAGCAAAAGCGATAGGAGCACGTATCTGTAGATCGATTATTAGATGACGCGGTGGAAGTGGAACATAGCTGTAGATCTTCACTGGAATCTAAGAATACCTACTTTAAAAACGGCTAAGTGTCTTTTGGACCACTCTCGCAGTGTTCCGTAGCTTGTAATTGTATAATCATCAATAATTAAATATAAAGATCATGTTTCATTAACATGACACAATTGAACAATTATTTTCATAGACAATGTAATGATTTTATTTGTATTCTTTGTACAGCTGAAGTCTGAAGTTGTTTTTTTTTTATAACATGAAGGTTCATAATAGGTAAGTACTTATGTGACTTATGGTACAACTCATGCTTTCATACCCATACATCAGTAATGTTATATTATTATATATTAATAATTTTACTAAAGTATCATAACACTCTTCAAACAGAAACAACATTCATGCAAATACAGTTTTTATTTTATGGGTGAAAATGGTATGGTAACCCCGCCTGCGCTAACGGGATACGCTGGCGGAGCACCAGTGAAGGGTGATAGATTTTTTTTTTTTTTTTTTTTTTCCCCTTGTTATCTGCAATCGGCTCTTCCATAACAGCCATAATCAGATAGAGTCATGTGTGAAAATTAGCGTTTTGAGAAGCAGTCCACTGACAGCTCTCTCAGAATGATTTTGTAGAGCTCTTCAAACTCTAGTGTCAAGGTTCAATACAAGCCATCGTCTCAGTCTTGTAGATTGTTGTGCTGTTAGTAATTCTCCAGCCAGGTCATTCGTATGATTTATAAGGCGCTGTTTATATTTTTTGCTGTTCATCCTTATCTCTTCTTTAACAGTATTAATTTGCATATAGTTATGTATCTCCTCGTTTCTAACAAACCATGGAGATTTAGTAATGTTTCTTAAAATTATGTTCTGAAATCTCTGTAAAATCTCTATATTGGAATTACTAGCAGAACCCCACAGTTGGATTAAGTCCATATAGGTTTTATTATGCATTTATACACAAGCATCTTGTTGTTTAATGATAGTGTTGAATTTCTTCCTATTAGCCATGACAGATTTTTGCATTCCAGGTTTGCCTGAGTTCTCTTAGTCTTATATATCCAAGTGAGTCTTCTATCCAGGTGCATTCCCAGATATTTAACACTTGTTACTTTTGGTATATTTTGTCCCTTATATACCGGTGTTGCATCTCCCTTTCTTAATGTGAATGTAATGTGGTGGGATTTCTGACTACATTTTATTCGCCATTTATCAACCAATAATCAACTTGATCTAATTGTGCTTGAATTTTCTGTGATGCCACATGGGGATCTGTGTCACTTGCCAAGCATGCTGTGTCATCAGCGTAAGTTGCTATTGTTATATCGTTTGTCATAGGTAAGTCCGCCGTATATATTGAATATAGTACAGGTCCAAGAACGGACCCTTGCGGGACCGACGCACATAAATTGTAGAATTTTGAATAAGCTTCACCAGATTTAACTTGGAATATTCTATCTGCAAGATAAGACTTCAAAATCATATAAAATGAATTAGGTAGTTGTGTTTTAAGTTTATATTTGTGCCATACTTTATCAAAAGCTTGTTTTATATCGAGGAATACAGCAGAGCAATATTCTTTTTTTTCAAACGATTCTCTCACTTTTTGTATAACTCTATGCACCTGTTCAATTGTTGAGTGTTTTTCTTTAAATCCAAACTGATGATTAGGTATGATTTTGTTCTCATTTAGAACTGGTCTCAATCTATTAAGTAATATTTTTTCAAAGACTTTTGACATTGTAGGCAAGAGACTTATTGGTCTATATGATGTAACTTCGTTGGGACTTTTTTCAGGTTTCCGAACCATGCACATCTGTGATACTTTCCAGAGCGCAGGATAGTAATGCAATCTAAAGATAGCGTTAAATATCATAGTCAAGAATACCACAGCCTTTCTGGGCAGTTTATTGAGCACTTCTCCTGTTATCAAGTCGTAGCCTGGTGCCTTTTTTTTTTTTAGATAGCGTATATATCCCGCTGTTTCCCTAGGTGTGACAAGTTTCAACATAGGAGAAAGTTGTTGATCACTATTCAAGACCCTATCTATTTCTTCCTCAAATCCTATCATATCTGACTGGTTTGCAGTGAAGACTTCCTTTAAGTGTTCAGCAAATAATTGAACCTTTTCTTCGTCTGTTTGGGCCCACGTATTAGATTTTGTTTTAAGTGGTGGTATGTGTTGAATTGGTCTTTTTAAATTTTTTGTTACTTTCCACAATGAATAATCATCCTTTTTTGTGGAAGATAAAAAGCTTGTTATCCAGTGTATTGTTCACATGCAAATCAATCATCAACGTAAGTTCTTTCGCTGATCTATTATAGGCTTTTTTATCAAACATATTCCTACTTTGGTGCCACTTTCTACGTAGTCTTCTTTTTTCACAAATTTTTTCCCGTATCTCTACTGTTATGTAAGGTGCCCGATCTTTTTCCTCCAGGTCTGGGGATGAACGCCATGCTGCTTCTTGTATTAGGTTGGTTATATAAAATGTCGCATCATCTAGATCTTCTTCAGTTTTTAGATTAATCTTCAGATCAATTCTATTCTCCAGATAATCAGCAAATGCGTCCCAATCTGTTCTTTCATTATACAGGGTTATGGGTCTTTTTCTCTTTAATATGACAGTACTGATTGTAGCTATTACTGGAGTATGATCAGAGGAGCCATCAAGGCATGATTCCACAACGGTATATAGATTGGACAATCCTTTCACTATATAAAAATCAAGCAAATCAGGTGTCTTATTGATATCAGTTGGCCAGTAAGTTGGTTCACCGGCTGACATTGGATGTAGTTTCAATCTATCAACACAAGTTTTTAGGTGTCTTCCTCTTGTTGTACTCAGTCTAGACCCCCAGAATGTATGCTTTGAGTTCCAATCACCTCCACACACAAATCTAGGACCCAATGTCTTGAAATAGGTAGCAAATATTTTATCGCTGATTTTTTCATTTGGTGGACAATATATGGCACTAATGTTTAATGTTCCTTTACAATCCATAACAGTAGCTGTTGTAGCTTGCAGGTATTTTTCTTCAATTTTATTAAGGTAGTGTTTTAATATTAATGATAACAGCTGTGAATACGATCGCCTCATCTGGTTAGTATTATAGACATCATAGCCTTTTAGTTTATATGTTTTACTATTATTAAGGTGTGTCTCTGATATGAGGATGACATCAAGTTTATGTGTTTTTATTAGAATCTCTAACTGGTCACTATTGGGAAGTAAGCCGTTTATGTTCCATGTTGCTATTTATATTTTAGACATTCTTACTGATTAGCTTTGTGACAAGATTCATCAGTGAAGTCATGGTTTCTAAGATACGGTCGACTTTTTTTGACTGTTTTAAGAATAGCTCTTCGATTCTATGTAAGGTGGTAGTTTCATGTGAATTTATTTTACTTGCGTTACTTTCATAGTCGTTACGATTGTTTCTCTGTGACTTAGAGTCATCTGTTCTTGTTTTTTGATCTTTCTGTGTTCACTTTAAAATTAGTTTCTATTTTATTTACTATCTCGCTGTATGCAAATATTATTTTATTCTGGGTTTCTTTCATACATATTTCTTCTTTTGGATCTTGTTTCTTGTTTATTTTATGCTATGGTGGGTATTCTGATTTATTGTTTGTAATGTCAATTAGTTTATTAGAATTTTGCGTCTCTGGATATTTTTTCTCATCTTCCTTGCTCTTATTTCTTTGTAAACTTGACAGCCTTTGTAGTTAGCTGGATGTTGCCCTGAACACAGCGCACATAGAGCTGGAACATTTTTTCGATATTGCAATCTGTAGTTTTGTGATCATTAACAAAATTCATGCAATTGTTTTTACTATGACAATAACTGTTGACATCTCATGCACTGTACTATATTGCTAGTGTTTTTTTATCCTGTATTTGTATCCGCTGGTGATAGATGTAGGTTATGTCTTTGACTCTTTTATTGTTTTCATGCTCTAGATTTACAAAAAAAGTATTAATCGTTCTTTGTTCCTTTGACTCTTGCAATTATTATTTCGCCTTTAACTTTATTTCCTGTTTCTTCTATAGCTTTTATTATTTATTCTTTGGGATTGGAATTATGAAGGTGTTTGATGACAATCTTTTGGCATCGTTCTTCTCTTCTTGTAAAAGTGTGTCCAATTAGGCCTTTGCTTCGTATGTGCTCAATAAGTGACTTATATTTTTCAACTTTGAATGAGGATATAATTAATTGATTTTTGGAAGTTATTTTGAATGTGTAGTCTTCTTTACCTATTACTTCTTCGATAAATTTGGCAAGTTTTTGAGGTCCTCGATTCCATATAGAATTATAGGTGGTGGTTTAGAAGATATCTTTTTTGTTTTATTTATTACAGCTTCATCTCTTCTACATCTGTGTTCAAGCCATCAAACTTATTACTTGTTTCTATAGTGAGATCTACTACATTCATATTATTTTTTAATTTATTGGACTCTGTTTGTCGTTTTTCATTGACTTTTGTTTTCTTTATTATTGGATTTGATTCTGGGGATATGACTCTTTTATGTTTTGGCCCTGGAGCTCGTTGCCATGATGGTCTTTGCTGGTTATCTTTTGTAATCTGTTGTCCGAGTAAATTTGATTCACTATTTGATTTCTCCCTACTGTAGAACATGCTTCTATGGAAAGTCTGTTGGTTAATTTAGTGTGTGGTGTAGTTTTTAATACAATTTCTGTGTTTACAGTGGGCTTTATTATGTTTTCATTTTGACCAGTAGCATTAACTAATTTGATTTAACATCTCCACATCGTCTTTAACCAATTTCACACTCGACGGTTACCCCCAAGCGCCGGTCGCTAGCCGGAAAGCATGGCACAACATTATAAATTATTCCATCCATCATTAAGTAATTTTTTTTTTTGGATTTATAATAATAGGGATTAATTATCCCCTATTTTTTCATTTTAAATCGTGGTATAAAACGCTTTCTTTTTATCAATACATTTCTCCAGAGAACTTGATAGCTGCCGTTTGTTTGTTTATATGGAGCACAATATCTATGAAAGTTATTCTGTTTAATACCAGCTCCAATGTAGCCTGTAACACCAATAAAGGTGGCAGCCTATTTTTTAAATTTAGCTGTTTGAATATTTTTACCGATTGATGAATCTCCGCCATTATAGCCGTTGAGGTCTTCACCCGTAACCCTGGGCGTATTATCCCCTGAAGAACAACAACCGATATTAGTCTCAATCGATCCTACTGATTTTTTGCTCGAGATTGAGATGAGTACCCAAGTGGAGGACAGAGAGGTGTCTAATATCAATCGGAATGGACGTGTGTGTAACCACGAAAATCTTAAAAATAAAAACAGTTACATCATTTTGACTTCATTGATATTAAATTTATTTCATAATTTAATGTATATTGATTACAATGGCTATTTTCAGTTTCCATTACTAACAATCTTTATGCAAATACAGTTGCATCAACAGAATGACGTTTCATAATTTAATAATAATTCTTTACATACAATTTAATTGTTAATAATATTTACAGTCGAGAATGTAATGACAAACTTTTTAACCACACAGACACGTGTTAGAACTGTATATATTTACATAACTAGTATATTATACGAGTCATTATATATCGATATTTTTTTTGATCGTATAAATCTTGACTTTCACTGATCAAATATTTCTACCGGTCCACGTTTTGCGAAAGTGGTTGCCCATGGCGAGAATTTAGATTTAACATGTACATTCTTTTTCTTGAAAAATAGAATGTTAATATTAAAATCCTTATAAAATATCTATATTTATGGTATGTGTCTGTAAAGATCAAAATTCAAATTGGGTTATTTTTTTTACATTAATTTTGAATAAGTATTTGATAATCCAGTTTATTTTTAATCCCAGATAGTAGTTATTGTCATATTTATTAATATCGTAAAATAATTTAAAACTGTCGTCTTTTTGATTTTTTATGTATTGTTGACTTTATTGATTTGACTCTCTAAATAATAACAACTTGACTAAAAATGTGAATCAAATAAAGTTTAATTACAAAACCTAGGTTAAAGACGTTAAAGTAATTTTATTCAATTTGCTATGACAAGATGACACAATGTAAAATTACTTTTGGCAGTTTATTTTATATCTACTATCGTTATATTGCTTGTAGCACTTTAGGATATTCCATTTATTAAAATCCTCCAAATCATTTACGCAGCTTATTATTTTAACGATTTCGATATACTTGCATAAAGTACATATACTACAGAGTTTTCTACAAAAGGTATCTTATAATTATCATTAGATATTACGATATACGAGGTTTATTTTAGTCTATGTCTACTACAATATACAAGTTATTTATTTTATTATTTTATAATTTTAGACTTACAACTTTTGTCTCTGTGTTGATTAATCAGTCAGTTTTACGATCCAATTTAACAAAGACTTCTATATTCGTGATTACATAATAGACAGATAAACGTCAATTCTAAAAATTTATAATGTTTTAAATTTTGATTATTTACATTGTTTATTTTCAGTTTCGCCAGATAATTTTCATAAAAAAATTCAAATATTCACTTTTTAGTTCGTGCTCTCTGACTATAGACGTTTAGTTATTCGCGAGACAGGGTTGTATTTCATGGTTTGTTACTATTAGTTTTAGAATCATGCCATTCATAAATGTCAAAGCTTTTAAATTACAGTTACATTAAAGAACTAAATGAGAGCGTCACCGTAGATTAGAGGAAGATTAAACTGTTATTACAGCACGTTTTTAAAAAATAGCGATGTATCTTGTAATTAATTTAATAACCACATTGATATTTTTATAGGTGTAAGAATGGCAGACAGGTTAATAGAAATAAGATATATATATTGTATAAAAATAAATACGTTAGAATAAATAAATGTATTCTTCTTAATCGTTTAAAAAAAGACTTTTTTTATTTTAAATTAACGATCGGAACTTAATGTGTTACTATGACAAGTGAATGGTACCCACATAGTTGATTTTTGTTGCTGACGTTTCGACGCGGGTTATACCACGTCATGGTCACGGCAGGACTGAAGTAAACGACGACTTCTTCGACTACCCTTTCATTGTTATCTATATTTACCCTACACACCATAAGTACTTATTACTTGTAATTGCGTTGTGTTAAGTTCCGATCGTGAATTTAAGATAGCATATTAAATATTAGATAGAATATTAGATTTTAGATTTTTAAATAAAGCGAAAGTTTAAAATTAACTAAGACCTTTCTTCTTTAACTTGGAATGAAAACAAGAACAAGTTGATGGCTTACACGACGAAGTGTAAGTTATTATAGGTATTATATACCTTTGTTTCTATAGTCTGTAATTGCATTGACATATCCCAATGCAAGCACAGATGTTTTGCGTCAAAAATAAATATACAATTGGAACAGAGGTACGAGTACATATGCAAATGATTGTACAAAATCTACCGTCTGGCATTGAATATTATTTTCAGGTTTCCTATCTTTTAATAAATATAAGAAGGATACACGATTGTACAATGGGATTGAATATATAAAGGGTATTATGTATCTTAAGGCTTATAAAAGCTTGAAGGTACATAATACCAAACTATTAAGTAATCTGCTTTTGAACTTGCAAACAAACTAACAACCTGTCTGTAACAACTTGTCATTGTGCTTGAGAACTCCCCGAGCTACGCCTAAGTTTTAACTCAATATGAGTACACTAGTATTTGAAATTACATCGTTGATTTAATAATGACTGGAATACTGGGATATTTTACTTTCTCTTTTGTTAAAATATTATAATTTATGCCGACACAGATGTGCCTTAAGTTTTGATTTATTTTTACGTAAGTATATTTACTAAATACATATAAAAAATAACAAAATCAGAAATACTAAATATCATTGAGTATTTTTAATGTTTTTTTGAGCGTTATTATTAAATACATTAAATACTGATATGTATAATGAATTTTAAATTTTAAATTATATGGTCGTAATAATTGAGTGTATAAATAAATAAATGTAGCCCTTTCACGGCACAGCAGGCAGGTAGGTACACAGGCCCTTGTGAAGATAGGCGCCCACGCGACAGTCTCCCAACAAATTCACCTCACGTCCCAACAAATTGATATCGGTGCACGATTTTAAGAAATGACGTGTATAAAAACACATTTAAGGAACTCTATTAACATTCGTGAGGGCTTTAAAATGATAAAATGTCGCAACGAGTTGAATATTTATTAGCGGGGTGCTATGGTTCTGATTCGACTGTTTAGAATTCCGTGCAGGATTCTAATAACAAATGAGATAGGCAGCTTTGTCATTTTTGCCTCTTTTACGCAGATATAAGTTAGAAACCACAATTTTTATTGAGTCATTAAAAATTTGTCACAATTTGCAAATCTTTGCAAAAAATAATTGCTATAAAAATAATATTTTGTTAATTTATCTATATGTGACCTTTGTCTTTCTTGTTCTTTACAAAATTCAGTAAATTCAATTATTTTAAAAGACCCGAATCATATTGAATATTTAAGACATATAACCTTTTTGATTTCTTTAAAGACTATTAGAACTTTAAAGGAGTAAATTTATAATGTCATTATAAGTAAAAAATAAATTAAATATAAGACGAAAAATTCCATTATGACGTTTTATTTATCTTCGATATTTAACTATGATTTGTGCACTAAAAACAATTTGATGTTTTATTTGAAAAGATTTATTTTTTGAGAAATTATTCATACTTATTTCAATATGGCACACATTTTTTTTTTAATAATAATAAATATTTTTTTAATAATTCAAAACCTGTATTTTTATAATATAGATTATTTCTATTTCAAGTTTAGTGCCGCCGTAGATCAATATCTGTTTTTAAATCCTTATTTGTTACCATTAAGCATTTAATGACAAATTTGGATATAGAAAGTGACTTTATTATAAATTTTGTATATAAAATTATTAAATTTATAAACACATAAGTTGCGTAATTTAGGTGTCTATACTTATCATATATTTTATAGATAGCTTATTGTTTGTGCAACTAATACATAATTATATTTAATAATAATAATCTTCTCATTTATAGTCACAACACAACATATTCGATATACTTACCTACTGTTAGGGTATTAAGATAGTATTAAGAGTTAGGTGCAATTTGTTACATATAATTTATATAAAATCTGTTGATTGAATGAGCTTGAAAATTAATTGACATGCCTATAAATTATCTAACTACAATTAAAACACTGTAACTAAGTTTAAAATAAGCAATAAATAGGATTTCATAAGGTTTTCCGTTTTATACAGGCGTCTCCAAGGGAAATAGCTAGTTGATTAAAGCAACTTGTGTTAAGTGAGTTGTGAGCGCTAAATAACTGTAAGTGAGATGAAAAGAAGGAAATGGACATACATTTTGTGTGTATGACGGTAAGTAAAAAGGCCAAAACGGGCTGTTTTGTTATGAAGTTCGTGTCAAGATAGCATCGGGCTCGGTAGCAGTTGATAGTCGTGACTACGTGTGATTAAACGGGTAATACCGAGACACTGTATTTTTTTTCAGAAAGGTAGAGAACGTTAATTGTATTAAATTAAATTCTACAAAGATTTTTTGATATTTGTAACCCATAAACTGCTATAGTAAGTCCTTTATTCGTCATCAAAACTTAATGATAATAAAATTAATTACAAATTCTCACTCTATTATGTTATTAATATTTTAAAATCCTTATAGATGATAGGCATATCTATAGTCTGCACTTGGACGGCAACACCTAGAAATTAAATCACTTTAATATAATAAATCACATAGTCAAAAAACAAAGCGAAAGCTTGTGAAAGGCAAAACGCTTTTTATAGGTACCTACTTACACATAATGAATATCATAATGTCATTCCATTCATTTTAAGTGAAACGCAAAAAACTCGTCTATGTATTTATTATGCAAGCTAAAATAGATAAGAACAAATGAACAGGATATAAAATGAACGTTACAGTACATAAGAGATTTGTGCGGAGTACGGTTACAGTGAGCGATAAAAGAAAGCTCGATTATTTCTACTTTCAAGCGAAGTCCTATATGTCGTAAGTAAAGACATTTCAACCACATATGGACTAGAAGTCATTTTGCTGAAATAACAAGGATTTTGCATTGTATGGTTAGTGTATTAAAATATCAGTAATTAAAATATCTATCTATCCTATTTAAGAGCTGCGCTCTTGTTGGTGGAGCTCTTGCCACTTGCAACTTGTTATAAAATATAAAAGTTAAATTAAATATAAGATAAAAAATATGGTTATTATATAAAAAAATTACAAGGACTATAAAAGTTACTTGTTGTTACATTCATATATAAGTAATTTTTTAATTTCTTTTTTGTAGGGATTTTGTCTTGTAGACATATAACCCATTAAGACAATACTAAACTATCAAAAAAAAAAATACATGATGCACCGAGAATAAAGAATTATCTAAGACAGTAACTTACGATAGAGACTGCGATAATTGGAGCATGCGAGATACTCTGAATATTTAACCGTTTAATATTAAATAAAAAAAATATTAGAAACCCACTCCGGCTTCCTACGAATAGATTAATTTCACTAAAGTACTAATTTATCTTAAATTAGTACTTTAATGAAAAATTAAAGACAGGTAATTTTTATGATTTTATAACTTACATTTGTACTCGTATGTTATGTACCGATTTAAATGAAACTAGGTAGTAACTTTATAAATGTGTTATCACTTGACACAATTTTGTCGTGTATGAATACTTCTCACAGCACGATTGGCTAACATTTGATCGATACAACACATGATAGATTGTAGACAGGCAGGCCCTTCTCATCGGAACATGACTGATATGCCAATACAGCAATGATATGTTGTCAAGACAGCTAACTACCTTTAATTCGATCGATGTTAACCTAATGAATAATTCAGAGAGTCTTCGTCGCGCCGTGAAACAGATAAATCAGAACGATGGTACAACTACTTGTTCAAAGTGATATAAATCACAAAATTAAATGTTCTCTATATATTTATACTAGTGTTTGTTAAAGTATATTTTTTGTTCTGCATTTAATAATTTTGTTTAACATAGAGTATAAAGACTGTTGACTATATTGATTACAAAAATAATTGTTAAAAGTAGTTCAGACATAGCAAAGATCATGGCTGATAAAAATACAAGTAAAGAATACAGTCGAAACATTTTTAAAATCTTTGCTCGAATTTTCCCGAAATTAGCGTTTACTACTTTTATATAAGTAATAAATCTGTGTAATAAAGCTAATTAGTTACAATTAATACTTAGTTGCTGTTAGCTTTAAGAAAAACCACTGAAGTAACATTTCGTTTTCAAGAGATATTCACTGGATCTATTTTATGTCTTTCCATTATTTACCATATGGAAAGCAATGCAAATATCATTGACACTTCAGTACGGACACAGCTGTACTGCATTGCACTCACGTGAGATGTTACTCTTATTTTTGTCAATTGGTTTTATACCTAATATCGTTATTAATTCGATGTCTATTCTCTCAGTTTAACGGATATTCGGACGTCATTTGGTTTTAATCTTTGATGACTAATTGTAACTGTAAAAATTATACAGGTTATTTTTTAGATAAATTTAACAATGGAATCGTTCGCTACATAAGAGTATCTACAAAAACTAGTAATATTACATAGACCTTTTAACTAGTGAGGTCTTGCCTATGTTTTGTTATAAGGAACTGAAATTCAAGGACATTTCTTTTCCATTGAAATTGATATATATATATATATATATACGGATATTGGTTCTTTGAGCTATATGAATTGTTTATTATTACTTCAGATTGTTGATGTTTCGGTCTTTATTTTTTAACAGTCACGTTCTTCTTGGTCAGACTCCATTAATCGAATCTTAATGTAATAAATCATACATTTACAGATTCAAGAGACCCCTTATTACAATTGAAAGTGATCGTTTAATTAATAAGTGGTTTGAGTTGTCCTTGTTTGCTGGCACAAATTCTTAACTTGGTGCATTAATTTTTATTTACGCCCAATTCACAGTTATGAAAAATCCATTTCATATGTTTTGTTAATGTATACGTTGTCTATATTATTCATTTTAACTTTTTTATTTGTATATATTATTGTTGAAAACTGTAGTAGTAGAGACTAGAATTCTTTTCTGTCTTTGATATTCTATTTGTCAAATGTTCGTTAATTTTCGAAAATATAATGTACATAATTAGGCAATATCTAAAAATTATTTTTTCTTCCCTGTTTTAAAAAGATTATTTCGACGTTCGAGAAGCTGAAATACATTTCTTAGTGAGCATATTATTATACTATTGACAGGTTTGTTAAGTTTTACATAATAATTATAATTATGGTTTCAGTATGTCGTTATTGCTGTGAGATTTTGAAATAAGATTGAAATGAACATTAAAAATGTAACGATTTGCATTACTGGGTAGCCTGTTTGCATTGCATTTGTGTGTTGTATAGGCTGGTTCTATAAAACTGTATGTTTATTGTAGGACTGAACTGGTTGAACGGCAAACTTATGGAGGCTAGCAATTACATTTAAAATAGCCTCTGTCAGCCCGCCCAAGTAGTCTGCTATCCATTCTGTCTCGCAAAGACATCGTGGTTAAGACATAAATATATTTATTAAATGTTTTCGTTATGTGACAGGAAGTTACTTGAGAATCAGGTAGCCATATTATAATATATACTACATTTTCTTAAATTGAACGTAAATAAGTCCATCCGTCCAAAATCCATTTCCGTCCAAATCCATAATATCCGTACGGTGATTTTAATCAGTAAATATTTATATTTTTGTTGGTGTTAAATATTTATAAATGAAAAAATGTTTTGTACATTATGCTGTTAAATTTCATAGATATACATATTAAGTTGAAATGTTTATATGGTATATATACAGACAGATAAGAAATTAAGAGAATTATATATTAGTTTAGATATTTATATGGACATGTTTAAGATTATTTTAAAACCCCTTAAAAAGGCGCATGTTACTGTTAAACATGTCTTTGCGAAGCTTTACTTACATCCTGGGGTGAGTACCAAACGATTCTAGGATGGACATGGTTACACCTGGCCCCCCTCTAGTTACGCCTATGGATATTGATTAAATTATGGTAGCAGTCAACCATGGGTCAAAGCTAAATTTGCAAATAGTTAATATTACTTTAAGCGTTCTAGTAACAGTTGTCTGCTTGATGAAACGCAAAGCATTACCTGCGGTCTCCTCTTATAAATCAACTGGATACTCCAATTTATTAAATGGGATACTCTATTTATTACTTTGAAAACCTTTCGGAAGCAATAAGTATTCTTGACAGTTTCGAAAATGATTAACTAAATAGAGAAATTTATAGAGAACAGGGTTAATGATTTTTTTGCTATTTTACGTAATTATAAGGTAAAATTTCATCAAAGATTAATGACAATAAGTAATCATATTGTAAAGACTGTATTCCTCACTGCATACCTGACGACAAAAGATTTTATAATGAAATAATTTAAATTTGTATTTTGTAATTGTATCTTAAAAATAATAATAATAGTTTGTATAATTAATAATGTAACTGTAAACTATGGGTATATACCTGAAAATAAAGAAATTTATTATTGTTATTATTATTATATCCAACAATTGTCTACATCCACATAATAATAAATCTTTGCTAAATCTATATACCTAGTAATATAGCCAGATGCATTCGTGAGCAAACCCGTGAGAAATCATTAATTAATATGCCTTTTATTAATGAAAAGAAAGCATAATTACTTTGTTATATTACTTTAAATTAACTATTGAAACGTTTATAACTATAAGATATAACTATAGCATACGTAATGGTCTAAGTTATTGCACATGGTTGTAATATAAGGGAACTAAGATTTTACGTCACTCACTTCCTTAAATAACAGATTAACAGTAGCTCCAAAAAAGGTGGGAAGATATGCATCAAGGGCACAAACAATCTCACGGTACCGGGTTATCTCCCTGTAAAGGAATCAGTAGTGAGGTCGATGACCTTCGGAAGTCACGTTCCATTACAAAAACCGTGACGCAATAAAGCATTGAAATACCACTCATCTGTCATCTACTAACAGCCACCCTGGGCTCCTTGTACGAACTATACTTAAGGCTCACTGTCAAAAAAGAGTAGGTTGTTTATTGAGGCTTTTTATTATGCCCTCGAGTCTCTCACCCTTTGTGTTCTCTATATGGATATAATACAAAGCCAGTCATACTTTGACCGTAAATGTGAGAGCGAATTGTTAGTGGTGAAGTTTTTTTCGTATGAATTGTAACAATATCGTAATATTGGAATTTTTCTTTGTTCCAGGTGTGTATTTTATTACCAGGCTTCGATGCGAATTGGCCGAATATAGGTTGGTGTTGGGCATAAAATACAACAAATCCGTGTGTTTTATATTTTTGGACCCAAATCATTAGGTATGGAGATTTTAATCTGTCAATTTACTTTTACTTGTTTAATATGTGTAGTTATGCTTATATATCTAAGGGTTATTATTTATAAGTGCGTACACTTATGCTTTGGTTTTATCTGTAAAATTGGTGTTTCTTACGTAGTATAGAAATACTAAAAAGTAGTAACCAGAAGGTTACTACTTTTCAGTTTCATTTACTGGTCTTTCTTCAAGAGCTCTCCTAACTAATGTAAGTTAAAATATAAATTTCTCTGAAGGAATCTTATTTTACATTTGTGATATGGAATTGTTTATCTCCTCTTCTCACTTTCTATTTTTTGTACAAAGACTAAGTTTATTTGTTTTTTTTTTGATGCTTTAAAGTTATTCCCAGTATTAATCTCTTCATGATATTTATGCTACTGTGTAAGGTATAAAATTATTTTGCTTGAAATTTGAAATATATTTAAGGACATTTTTAATTTTTAAGAGTTTCATGAGTAATTCGAAATTCTCATAAAATGAATCGAGAGTTTTAGTTCTAGAATTTTTTTCTCTTATTGGTATGCCAATTATTCTGTTATTAGTCTTAAACCTATATAGAGATATCCATATGTGGTTCTCGTTTTGTAATTTACGTTCGTTCACATCTTATGTGTGACAGAACCGGACGCAGTTATCAGGAATATCGAAGAAAACTATATTCTGTACTACCAAGCATTGCCCGTTATTTCATGCGCGTGATCGGGGTAAAAGTAGCTTATGTCTCTCTCCGTGCCAAGTTTTATAATGATTGATTGAGTTATTAAGGGCCAACAGTTGACAATCGAATAAATTCATTTTCACAATCATTATAATAATGATCATGGAAAAACACGAGCAACCCATTTTATTTCAATGAAAAGCTAAAATTACAGTCTAAATTAAAAGTGCACTACAAAGGGTTCTTATCATGGAAATGTCTACTGGAACAGAAAACAATAGGTTCCGAGCGGGTAAATCTTTTTTTATCTTCTTAATAATAAGTTATTTTTCGTGGAAAATTTCAGTTTATTTTATATAAATTATGTTGTAAATGCTGGGCCACCTTATACGACATGACGATTTTTTAAGAGCATAGTAGAAGGAAAGATAGAAGGCAAAAGAGGAAGAGGCAGACCGAGGAATAACTACATGAGACAGATAAAGGAAACACTAGGCGTCATGTCGTATAGGGAGATAAAGGATATGGCCTGGGATAGAGTTGGCTGGAGGAAGATGCATAAATTAGTTGCACCGACAAGAGAAAACTCTTAAATGAAAAGAGATGTAATATAGATGGTAAAAGCTCCAATTAAATATATGGTAGTTACTGTAAATACGAGTATAACAAACGAACATCATTAAATCAAATCACTATGTATGTATGTTTGTTTGCTACCTTCGAGGTAAAAAACTTATAAATTATATAGTTATATAGTCGGCACCTTATTAAATTTGTAGCTAGTTATTTGTATTTTTATACAACTTGAAGTGTCCTAAAAGCTGACGGTTCACATGATGCGAGATGATATATGGTTTCTGATATACAATGAGAAAGTAATAAGTCAAATGATCAAATTAAAAGATAATTATTATATCACAGAGTCGGTACTGTGTTGTATAAGTAAATAGAATGACAAAATTAAGAGATTACTGTTGTTATATGCCCTAGAGCCGGTTCTGTGTCATACAAATAAATATACAGTGTGGCTTTCGCCTCTTTTCGCCGACAAAGTGCGCGTCAAGGCGGACAATTAAATCAGTCTCGACTGTATCTCGACGAGTCGTCTGTCTGTACTCTGTACGCTACCTTTGTCCTTTGTGGTGGGACGGCTTTGGTTTAGCGCTCGCGACGTGTTCCACACTGCTACATTTATTGTGAAGTTATCTCCGCTATCTTACGGACAAAAGGCATGAGTTGTTTTCTTTATGATCACACCCTTTTGAAAACAATTCATTTTAATGGACTTTAAACGCCTTTTGGCTTCATTTTGAGTTTGACAAATGCGACTATTGATTCATTATTTGGTTGTATGTATTGTAAGGGAACATCAAGGGAACGTACTTTGCATCTTTTTTTGACGGATTAGACCAGGATGCAAAAGAAATTAAAAAAAAAATGCCAAACGTTTGTAATTGTTCAATGGTGCTCTTAAGTATTATAGTTAAGTGCTTTGACCGGTAGCTAAGTGATTGCCTGTAAGTCCTGTCAAGGATGTGGTGTATTCAAGTCTCTATGATACAAAGCAAAGAAGTATGAATGAAAGAGTTAAATGTTTTAGTGTAATAAAATTAAATTTAAAATTATAACTACTTTCAAATAAAATTTAATAATATATTTTTGTTAACATTGCATATACATAGGTACATCTGATACCATTACATCTCAGAATGGTGTAACGTATAGATTTTTTTTTTATATTTGTTTTTATACAACTTAGAATGCCAAACAAGCTGACGGCCCACCTGATGGAAAGTGGTAACCGTCGCCTATAGACATGAGCTGTACCATGGACATAACAGAGTATACTGTTTCGCCCATGATACCCCCCATGCGTTGCCATTCCTGAGGATTCAGGTGTTATTCCTCTGTACCCAGTAAATTTACGCCATATCCCACCCTTCAAACCGAAACACAGCCATGCAAACAACAACTGCTTCACGCTTGAAACACGAATGGGACAGAGGTACCTAAGCAATCGACTTTTGTACAAAGTCTCCCTCTGGTATATTATTAATTTCTGTTTAATTTTAGTTATAATTACTTTATAGGAGAACATACAATGTTTTACATCGATGGATGTATCTATAACATTACTCGAGTGCACCATATGGCGGTGCATATGTTTGTTTGGACGTCACTTCACATATTGGGTCATTTCCACTCGATACCGTCGTTCGGTCCTATCATATAGAGCGGACTGTAGATCGATAATCGAGTTCAGTATATAGGTCGGGCTGTGCATATTTGTGCAGCCCTTATCTCGCCCATAAAAAGCAGGTAGTTGCGTTCCCAGAAATATACGGGCCACTTAAAGACGCATCGCGTTCGCGGCTTAAAACAAGTTATAATAAATTATATTAATGGATGCTTTTAAGCGCGAATATTAGTTTTAACATTTTTAGCAACATATGGTTCCCATACGGTGCCATGTTGAAGGTCGTCCCTATCAGCATAGTAAAACTAGGTAAGGTCTCGGTAGTTTAGTTTTCAGTGCTATGATCTTATTATAACAGATGTTTAATGTATACACACTAAACAAATTAAGCTCAGCTACGTAGATGTTTTTGAAAGAAACTGTTGAACAAAATCAAGTCTATATATTTAAGGATGTGAAGATTATTATTTTTAAGTCTGCACTTATCTAATGTTTTGTTTGAAATCAATAGTTCATATGCAGCACCTTAGTCGCTACCGTTTAATAAATCAAGTTTCTTTTTTATTTCATTCACTGGCCATTCTGCGGGAAGTTTCATTGAGTAACATAGCATAGAATGATTGGTCTCAGTGCAGCGAAAACCAATCATTATTTAGCTTATTGCTGAATATATGGTTTGCATAAATAAAAAAAAATTACTGAGCTTTAAAAACTTTCATTCATCAATATCGTCTAAGCAGAATAAGTGCTTGTTCCATTCAACGTTTTTTTTTTCGTGACCTTCGGTCCGCGTTTTGAAGATAAAACAAAAGTAGTGGCATGCGGTTCCTATTGAAATTTGAACCGTGGCTTTTGGGAATTTCAAAGTCGGTGGTCACATTAATGAAGGTCTCTACGGTCTTTGTGAATTTATTTATTAGTACCACACCCACGCCTGTTTGTAGTCGGCTTTCATTACCTACGTCCAGTGTAGGCGGCTTCGTTAACATCTCCTTTGATAATCTTCATCGCTAATAGATATTTAGTGAGTTATTCCGTCTGTCATTCTTAAAATGAAAAAGAAACGGTTACTTTTCGCAAATTTAATCCTACAAATATTATAAATGTAAAGATTTGTAAAGATGTTTAGATGTTTGTTACTCATATTTAAATGCCTCAATGGATTTAATTGATATTTGGTACACGGGTTGGTTATATTTTAACTTAAGACATAGGATACTTTATATATTGCCACAATATAAAAAAATAATAACTAGCTATTTCTTTCTTTAAACCAATGCTTTAAAATCTAAACGATTCTAATTTAAATAGAAAAAGAAATATCTTTTACTGCTTTAGTTTCTGGAGTATACTTATATCACTTACAGTAACAAAATAAGCAGAATATTCTGGCTGTTCTCTGGCAAGACGATTATAAGGCGACCAGTATATTATTATTACGTCAGATTAAGATTCGTAAGGTGACCCGAGGTGACTCAGTCAACCGCGGACCCTGCAACAAGGCTATATGTAGAAAGTGCTAGGGCACCCAGCAGATTAAACAAAAGGTCAGCTGCCATTTACGCAGTTCCCAATTTTATTTACATGCCTGTTTTAATAAATAAATTAAGGCATAATTTGCATTACAAATACTTTGATACTGTGTAAATATTTTCTCCATCTTTGCTACTTCCATTTTAGAATATAAGGATATGAATTCAAAAAAATCTTAGAGAAAAATTAGTTTTTTTTAATTATATCATATCTTTATATTTTTAAACCTTATAAATTAAATATATGTACAGATTTATGTCAAATATGTACACATTATATTTTAATGTAAGGACATTTAGATTGACTTTCGTCTATTTTATCAAGAATGCTCAATTACTTTCGGGACCATCCATTCTCGATTAATTTACACGTAAATTAATCCTTCTTACATTAAAATGAAAAATTAGTTGTTAATTTTGTGACCAAAAACGACGTTAGTTACCTTTTTAGTGTTTAGGGTACCGTATAACATTAGATGAAGCACATAAGCTTTGTTTAAAGGATATCTAGTAAGAGCTATCTATGATATCAATGTGTTTAATTAATAATTTTGTGTCTAATTTATTAAATATATTTTTAGAAAAAAAAATAGGTATGTATTTAAGTTTCTGCTCATGGAGATTAGGATATTATTTACTTATTTTCACCAAATATAATAAAAATACCAATGTATTAATGATTAATAGAAAATGATAGTATATTTAATATTAAAACGTTTTTAGGAAACTTATTATGTCGCTCATAACATATTATTATAATTGAGTTGTGTTATTTTTTGTATCTAAGATTGTATTAGCTATGTCTTAAACAACATTATAAGTAATTATTGTTTCACAGCAAAAATAGATGGTGGTTCACACCCGCATGAGTCATACAAAACTCTACAATCAGTGAAGATAAGTCAATACGGGAAACTGATTGTGGATGTTATTGTGGTATTTTTTAAGGTTTTGCAGGCCGATGGATAATCCTCCTTGTATTTTTTTTTTATCCGTAAACGTGAAATGAGTGTAACTTCGCAGCCTATTGTAGAGTAATACCAAAATAACAAAAAGAAAAGCTAGAACGTGTAATCTACGTAAGTTTAGACTAAAAAATAACGGTATTTATAAAGAACACAGAACTACAGCAGTTCTTATAATTACTAGAATACTCATTTGTTGTTGATCTGCGCTTTGCGTTGTTTATTATTGATTCATATTGTTTTATTGTGCTATTATGTTTAATGTTGCCATGCCAACCGGCTCTAGTGAACGCGTTTGAATTTGAAGGAATAGACAAAGAGTGAACGTTTACAAAATTTCCCATCTTTTTGATTTTAGGAAATTTTGTCTTTAGCGTTCAAAAAATACGTCATTCGTGCAAATTAAGTATGTATATGTACTAACCGTCAATTATTGGGGGGGAAAGGGATTGTTAGTAATGGTGACTAAGAATCCCATTGCTAGCAATATATCCAACCAGATCGACCTCCTCGCGGTTCCCCCTGGAAACTATCATGATTAATTCATGTTGAATTCATCATCATGGGCTAACTGGCCTGTTTTCATCCTCATCGATCACCCTTCACTGGTGCCCCGCCAGCGTATCCCATTAGCGCAGGTGGGGTTACCACTCCATTTTCATCCAATAAAAAAAAAACCGTCAATTATTTAAGTACGGCCATACATATTATTTGCAATATGCATATGTTATAATAAATAGGTAGCTATTAAATCGATGTTGACTTTGTTGTGTCAGATATGTAATGTCTTGGACGTACTTTTTAAATGATTTGTTTTCTATTAATATAGTGATAAATAATGATTGATTAGACTTTGTAATAGATAATAGAATTCACATGATAAAATTAAAATTCTATGCGTCATCTTTTATTTTCTCTTAGTTGAGTCCTTAACTTATTGTCATTTAAATCATAATATTTATATACGATAACAAACGAAAATGTAACTAAAATATTTTATAAGTAGGGTTTAATTTGTATTTTTCAAATTAGAAATATGTATCAAATGCGTTATTGTTAATCATTATTAAATGATAATATTTACGTTTATTAGAATACCAAGTGTTAAAAATAGTTTGTAATATCTCATCCAAAAATTGGATAATTCTGCGTATAATGCTATACATTTTTTGTGTATAAATTACTCGATGTTTCCGTAAATTTGGAGTCATTTTTAATGATTATTTTATTAATCGAAGGTTTTACAAATTGCATCAAATACAGAAATTTTATTATTATATTACGATATAAATACAAGTTTTAACACCTTTTTAAGTTATACGTAACTGTATTTGTCCCGTACAATAACATATCTATAAGCGAACTTAAACATAAATCAAAAGGCATTTCGTCTCGCACTGTGTGCACATTCGTTCCGGATTCGATTCAACTCAACTCTGACTCAAATCAAGCAAAAGATCGATAAAACATAATTTTGCACATTGTAGCGGCGTTATATGAATCTACATGATATTTGTGGTTAGATAAATTAGATAATATTTATACTGCGTAGGTATTATATATAAAATTCCACGAAGAAATTATTATAAATAACGTCAACTATAATAAGGAAAAATATAGGTACTAGATTCTGCTGTAAAACATTTTTTAAATTGATAATCTTTGCACTGACCTAATACTGTAAACATATGTTATAGTAAACTCTTTTTAACTGCCTTCTCTTTTACCATACATAAAAAAAGTTCAAAATGTGTATATCTTAGACAGGTATTATTGCGTAGTTGATATTATTTGCATGTAATAACACAAATATATTTCAAAATAAAAAAAAAAATATTGATAATTGTTATGATAAATTTGTGTATCTAGGAAATTATTATATTATAGTTACTGTTTTATAATAACCTCATAATATCTCATCTAGAAATTCTTCCCATAAGAGTAGGATCAACGCTAGTTAAATGGTATGGTAATAAATTATTTAAACCCAATACCAAACTAGCGAACGTTATTTTTTTTCTTCCACTTTATTGTGCTGAGTTCTTTTAGTAGGCTCTTACGATAATCGGAATGATAAATCTCTATCATATACACAATTTATCACATATCTTGTTTGAATAAAATCAAAACATGGAATTTAATCCCAACTAAATGTATCTGTAATGCAGTCAGTTTATTTGTTTTGTTTATATAAATATACCGCCATGTGTGGAGTTCGTACTCGACACAATAAAATAAAATATCCGCTGATGACGTCCATCCATGAGATTATGACGGTGAAGCACGATGGAAGTGGGTTTATTTATTTTAATTACATGTTTATGTAAGACGTTGCTCATTATTTCTAATCTGGCTATCTTGGCTATGGCTAAACATTTTTCATATTATTTACAAAAAAAATAGTTTAATTTTAATTTTTTAATAGATCGTAATTTGAATAACACATTTATTTTCTGCTTTTTGTCTTGATTATTCTTTGTACATAAACTGCGTCAGTTAAATTCTGAATGCCTGAATTCTGAATTGTCGCCTTTTATAGGTATATGTACCAGATATAACTATATATACATTTTTTTATTTATTACACATGTACTGTTAGCGTGTCTTGATAAATAAATAAGTACCTATAGTTTGTGCCTGTATATGGTACAGTTGATTATATGTAATTGTAAGACTCGTTGCATCGTAATGTTTATTTATTTCACCCTGATGCACTCTGTTTTATATCATTTAGCGAGTATTGAGGTAACTTGAATAAGTTTACAGTACTGTTGGGCGAGATGCTATAAGTTCTAAATTAAACAAATTGAAGTAAACCAGTAAAGTGCTCTTTGGCTGATCTTCTATAAATAAGATGCAATCGAACGATTAACAGGTAGAGAACAAGTTTATCGGTTTCCTATTTATAAATATAATAATGGTCAAATACTATTAGACTATGCTCTTTTTTATTTATTAAAAAAACATAAAACTTTTGATCAAGTTTGATGGTAATTTTATCATTGTACAAATAAAAAGATTCGACCATAAAGTTTTAACTATTTATTTCAAAAGATTATAATCAGATCTTATTTAAGTCAACAAGTCATATTCAATCCATCTCAGTACTAGACTACTACAAACATCATGGTGATAAATAGCGTAAACCGATCGCGCACAGCTTTTTATCGCTTACACCATAAGCAACATTATAAAAAAAAGAACCTATTCGTATATTTCATCAATATTACTATAGTTATAACGGTTTAACGCACGATGGTTTCCTGTAACATAGTTGTGGCTATATTTTATATATATATACTTTAATAATATCTATGTATATTTATAATAAAACAGATGAACGATAGACATGTGTAGATCCATGAGTTTTATTACTTTATATCATTATTGAGTATCTGTTGTCATCGACAGTAGGGAACTAATATGTCGGTACCTACTCGCAAACAAAACATGGGATCAGTTCAATCTTGGTCCCCTGTCAATACCACTGATTGGAAACAAGCCGACTCCCCTCTATCACTGTTTTATTGCTTTTATTTATTTGCAACATTCTAACCATTATTTAAAGGTTAAAGCGAGAGGCAAAATATAAACTTTTTTATCCTTTTTTAACTTATTCTCACCCTTATACTTTGTAGTTCCTTTGTTAGTCATCAACATGATTTTATACTTTTAGAATTTTCAACGCAAAAAAAAGTTTTAATTACTTAAATTCATGATCCCACCGTGAGTAATAATCCATCAAAGTGCCTTTTATATCGTGAAATAATCCCCCTTTTATCTAATACGTGTGATGTAACATCAAAAGGTACTTTTCATTGGGGTTCGCTTTATGGACGAAAATAAACTTCAAAAAGAACTTATTATTTGTAAGATTTCTTATTAATTGAGTATAATAGTATATGCACTTGTAGGAAGATATCATAGGATATGAATGAATGTCTATTTCATATAAGATATATAATAAATACCTACATTTATACATAAAACAATAGTACGGAATCCTCAGAAAATAAGTTCAATTTGTACTTATGGTTTCACGGTTTTATTTCATCTACATTTCTTGTCGTAAATATCATAATAGTACCATGTAATCACTTTTCAATATATCTATCATGAAACGCTCTAGCTATATTAATTATACCCGAATCTATGAAATCAGTGATTCTTATGTGAAGAGTCTGGAAAAATCTACATTGTTATTTTATATCCTTTTCCATTTTGGTGGACATTCTGAAGTATTATGATATTATATGTGGGAAAGTGGCGGCAAACGTTATCTTTCGACGGCAGCCGCGCGTGACCACTCATCTCGTTACATCCCCTATCCGCCGTTGGCACCCCGACCCCTTCCCTTATTCCCTTTCCTAACTGCTCTCAGCACATTATAAATTTAACTTAATTAAACAACACTTTATATTTAACCTTATTTCCTGTTTTCATAGCCATACTGGGAAAAAAGTAATCACGGAGAATGGTGATAATTAAGGGAACGTACTTTTTCGAGTAGATCTTTAATTAAGATCTGGATTTCATAGATTTTGTTTCTGCACGTTTTTCTCTTACTTTATTGTATCATAAGAAACTAGGAGCAATAAAATAAGAAGAACGGAAAATTTTGGTTTATAAACGAATCTATTTATGTGATGGGTGGTACATATTTTATTTTCTCGGGGATTAATTAGGGATTTTTATATAACTTACTTAGTATCTTTCTTTGAAAAGAACAATAAAGAGTTTTTATTTACTTATTGTTAGATCCTATTATCACATGTGCACGGGGATCGTATTTAATTCAATTTAGTTACAACTACCTATATATATATATATATATATATATATATATATATATATATATATATATATATATATATATATATATGCAATTTTGTTAGTGTGTATGTGTGTATAAATATCCTATATGCTGATTTAAGATATAACCTACCCGTGTACCGAATTTAATTTAAATCCGTTTTTCTTTAAATTCGTGAAAGAATAACAAACGTCCAGCCATGGTTACAAACTTTTACATTTATAATATTATTATTAGGATTTATAATGTTAACAGGATTTCAAATCATCTGTGTCATGCTAGATGTGCATGATGTAAATAAAACAAAATGTTCGTTTTTAGTAAAGCGCAATTGAATTTTTGAAGGTTTATATTATACCTAATTGAAGTAACATGAGTTATATATTTAAATATCTAACTAAAGTATCTAATTATATACAATATATATATAATAAAAAGTGACTTCGCAGGCACATAGTAGAGCTTAAAAACTTACGTATTACGCTGTTAGGATGTAACTTAACTAAGATTCGCGTGACATGGCGGAATTATAATGGACAATGAATCTACCATGCAACATTACGAAGTTTCGAGCTTAAATTTTGAGCCACGATAAAACACGATCATGCGGAAAAACAACTTTGAAAAAATGCTGCTTTATTTATCATATACTTTAACATACGAGGTTTGTCCGGAAAGTACGTATAAAAGTTTTTTAAAAATTTTATTTTACAATTATTCAGGTAAATCAATTTTATCCCCTTCAAAGTACTCCCCCTGTGACATAATGCACTTGTGCCAACGCCGTTTCCACTGTGAGAAGGCTCCTTGAAAGTCCTCTGGTTGTAGGTTTCTCAGCTGCCCCGTCGTAGCTTTTTTTATCTCATTTATGTCCCCCAAATGCCGCCCCCGAAGTACCAATTTGGTTTTTGGGAACAAGAAGAAGTCACACGGGGCCAAATCCGGCGAATAGGGGGGTGTTCGGTCACCGTAATGGAATTTTTACTCAAAAACTCACGGACAACAAGAGAGGTGTGGGCAGGGGCATTGTCGTGGTGAAGAATCCAACGCCCCTCTCGCGCCAATTCTGGACGAACTCGTGCCACACGAGCTTTGAGGCGTCTGAGCACATCGACGTAGAATTTTCCATCAACTGTCTGGCCTGGAGGGACGAATTCTTGATGGATAATCCCCCGAACATCGAAAAAAACAATCAACATTGTCTTGACATTTGAGCGGGATTTTCTTGATTTTTTTGTTCGTGGTTCCCCGGATGTCTTCCACTCTTTGCTTTGGGATTTTAATTCGACATCAAATTCGTAGAACCAAGACTCATCTCCAGTGATGACTCGGTTCAAAAAGTCACCATTCTCGTCGGCTTCCAACCAGTCCTCACAGCAAGCAACTCTTCGTGATTTTTGATCCGGGGACAAAAGCTTGGGAACGATCTTGACGCAAATTTTTTTCATTTGAAGTTCGTTTCTTAGAATTTCGTGGACCACGGTTTTGCCCAAATTAAGCTCTTCAGCCACCTGTCTGACCGTTAAACGACGGTCCCCATTAACACAAGTTCGAATTCTTTCCACGTTTTCGTCGGAATGTGAAGTGGAAGGACGTCCTGAACGTGGGTCATCTTGAACGCTTTCTCGGCCCTCTCTGAATCTTTTTAGCCACTTGTGGACGGTTGGTTCCTTCACAGCATCATCCCCATAAACTGTTCTGAGATCGGCAAAAATTTCACGGCCATTCTTGCCGAGTTTCGAGAGAAACTTGATTACGACGCGCTGCTCTTCAACGGAAGCGGGCTCCATGCCGACGGGGTTTCGTTAAGAGGTAACTTCACAGATGGCGTGACAAGCCAGTTCGCACCGCACGGCGGTCAGACCAGAACTGAAGCATTGTTAGGGACATAAGGAAGGGGTCCTGCGCTTACCTGGCCTCCCCACTCCTCTTTCTCGCATTCCAGAACACTTTTATACGAACTTTCCGGACAGACCTCGTAAAGAGTACGAATGCTCAAAATCCTATGATTTTGCCAACATTTCTTACGTTATTTCACATTAAGTTCCTGTTTCATTCGGTTCCGAAATTTCGGAATAAAATCATGGTATAAGTATATATAAAAAGTGATGATGTAGGAGTACTTAACTATATAATCTGTGAAGGTTTTGATGGAATAAATAATGCCGAAATTACTTATATATTTGTTCCAGCTACAGTGAGGTAAGTTACATGATTAATAAATTCTATTAACCTAGTTGGCCACAAAAGCCATCCATATTCGTGCCCCTAAAACAAATTCACCCCGAGCTAATTTTAGGGTCAGAGGAAAAACATCACAATAATTTGTTTGCTACATAGGACCCTTATTTTAACTGACCCCAGGTTATTTATTTGTGCACACACCTCAGTGGAGCTTTATTTTGCCGCTGTTAATTTATGTAGGTACTAATTTATTTTCTACCTAGTTAACTATTATGATTTTTTATATTGAAAAATAATGTATCAAAATTTGCATATAATTTAAATTAAGTAATATTTTATAGTGATATATATTTAATTTGCTATATTTTGTATCTGATTGTTTCTTGTCTATTATGTAATATACGAATCTAATGTTGGCTTGTTACATGATGAGTGAAATATCTTGCACAATAGATAAATTTAAACATATGTATAAAAGTAAACCCTTATAAAGTTGCTATGTATGATGTTTAGTTTTATGGGTTCTCCGACATTTACAAAGCACATCTATTTAACATAAAAAGTTTTCTATGTTTCGTTTTATTATTAAAAATTAACTCAATGATTTATAGGTACCTACTTATCTAAAAAATGGACACACTTTATCGCGTTGCTTTCTAATAAGTAAGAACAAAAAGAAAGCATTTTAGGAATCATTTGCAGCGTGAACTGGTTTCTTTTTGTGGATTGGCGAAATCTAATAATTTATTATATTGTGATGATGAAGTTGATCATTGTAATGCAAAATAATTCGTATGATATTCAGTAGAACCGGAGTATGCTTTTCCAAGTATTTCACTGAACCTCTATTTAACAAATAATAAATTAAACTATTAGGTAATCACTGATGGTTTTTTGTATCAACGCATTGCTAAAACTATTAAGTAAGTTGATTAAAATAGGTGCTCGTTAAGAATGGATTTAATTAAGATATTTTTACGAAAACAAAAGAACACTAAAAACACTAGGTCCCGCGTAGACAAAGTCGTGAGAAACACCTATAGCAACTTTTGACATAAGATACTTTACCAACATATGTATCGAATATAGTATATTTAAAATAATTGTATTTCAATAGTATTTACATTATACGTTATGCTTACAGGCAATGTTTACTGTAGGCGCAGTACGAATTTTTCGCTTCATCTGAATTGAAAAAGTTTAGAGAACAGAATAATATATTTCTGTTATTATTTAAGTAAATAAATAATTATATTCCACGTGGAGGATATCACGGACTCATTTTTATCTTCATTTGTAGAAAGATAAAATTATTTAGCTTTAGTATATGATTTTGTAAGTATGTACTCGTATTTGTAGTTATCTAAATTCTTTGTTTTACAGATATAGATAAAGTAAAAAGTGATACTATGATATAGATATGAATCTGTTAGATACGAGTAGATAAAGTACTTCTTTCTCAGAAACTATGTAGACATATGTTGTTACCGCGGCATTCATTTCATGACGACTTCAGATATTCTATCTACATACATAGATCGAGTTTGTAATCTAGACCAAAAATCTCCTTAGTAGCATTTACTGAGTACCTTAAACCTACAGATGGTGAGGGTTAAAATAATCTCTCGTCTTGGGATTAAGGCGCCTTGCAGGTGCGTCCCTCGCTTACTGAAATACGAAAAACAGACCTTATTAACGAAGCCACAAAGCTTGGTTTCGCCATGGTTGCGTTTAATGTAAAATCGATTACACCTATTGTTTGCCGAGAGGATTCCTATCTACGGAGTAATCTGTATCTTACACCTCCAGACGCCGTTCCCACCTTCGTACAAGTAATCGAATAACATTCACTTATGAAAATGTGTGCCATTGGAAGCCTGTATTTTGAATATTGTTGTTTATTTTACAAATTTCAATTCTAGTGCTCTGGTTAGTCGCGTTATATTATGAACTAGCTTTGTGTCCGCTACTTTGTATATATGGTTTCAGCAGTAGGAAAACCATTCGTGTTTCAACTGTGGAGCAGTTGTGTTTTTGCATGGCTGTGTTTCGATTTGAAAGGTGGAATAAAACAGTAAATTTACAGGGTATAGAGGCATAACGCCTTAGTCCCCAGGAATGACAACGCATGGAGGTATCATGGACAAAACATTAAACTCTGTTATGTCCATGGTGCTGCTCACGGTTACCACTTTCCATTAGGTGGGCCGTCGCTTTTTTGCCATTTAAAGTTGCATAAAAAACAATAAAGTAGTTCACTTCTATACTTCAAGACGAAACATAATATCAGAACATGCCGAAGATGCAGGAACAAAAGTAGAGGCAGACAGGCAGAATTTCTAAAAATCATTGTTTTGACCTCTATTGATCTTATTATTTTTTCGCAACTATCACCCATATACAGACACCGTCTAGTTATATATATATATATTTTATTATATTAATAAGACACCTGTTATTCTTATCGATCCGGGAGGATCTGTAGAAATAATCTGACGAGAACTTCCGAATATATGAGCGTTCATGTATTGTAGAATAACACGAAAAAGTCGAGGTATATTCTGGAGGGTCGATGCTCACACTGACTGTAGAAGGAAGGTTTATTAATGCCTTCAATTTCTAGTCTTGAGCTCTTTCGATAAATAAATATGAACGCGTATGTGTATTTAATGTCATATTTTATAAAATGTAGTAGACAAGACATTACACTGATCATGATTTAGTTAGATGGTGTTGAAAGGATATCAGTAGTGCATCCTGACTAATTATTACTGGAAAACAGTTGTACTGTACTATTTTTCAAAGTATCAGAATATTTAAACAAGTGTTAGGTGTTTAAACAGTTATATATTTGTCTTGTCTTCAAGGTGTCAGAATTGCAGGCTATCGAATAAAATAATTTACCATTTTATCTCTCCTTCCTCCAATTTTTTTTTTCAAACGAGCTTGTGGCTTTACCTGATGGTAAGTGACCAAAGTATTGCAGGTGTGCTGCCAGTCTTTTAAAAAAGGAATATGCTCTTTTCTTGAAGATGCCGGTCTACTAGATCTATTTTGTCCGTTATCTGATGATGAATACAAGATTGGGATTTATACTGCTCTATCAATTTTGTAAGGCAAGTTGTTATTTTGAATATTATATTTTACGTAAACGTACGCCGTGTCACAAGGAATAAATCTTTGTTGGGTTGTTATGAATAAAAATTTAATTGGACGTTTATGTCTTCGAAGATCGTTGTTTGTGGGTGTTTCGCATACAATGGCATGTTTAACATGTTCTTATGGTAGTTGTCGGAGCTCCGGCATCGCGCAGCGCCGGCGCCGCGTATTTCTCGTATCACATTTTATCGGGTTATTTCTCTGTTGAGCAGTGAAGTCGCGCCGTCGACGCACGCGCAAGGTCGCCGGGTGCGCAGCTATCTGCACTACTGGCACCCGTGTGGCGCCGATCATCTTTGGTGCAATGTAACTGCAATCCTTTGTCAATACACTGAACTCTATTTTACTTTACTAAACAGCTCAGTGGTAATAATTCATTACGTCAACGACTCTAGATGAGTCGATGCCCGTCCTATTTTAGACGTCTGACAATTTGCAGAGAATATAATAAATTATCAATGGGTAGTATTTATCAATTGCGTCACATTGATCACTGACGGTGGGCTCTTTAATTCTATTAATAAGTACACAATTATGAGACATGTAAATGCTTGCGCTTCTGAATGGGTTTATTGTTTTCATTAACGTACTAAATACAATACAATAACTAAATACTAACAAATAAGTAAAATTAATATTTAAAATATCTCTCAAACCAAAAGATAAAGCGTAGATTCTTTTCAATACTTTACTATATTTCTTAAAGATTTAAATTTAGTTATCTAGGCATATTTGAAAAAAAAAAATTGCCGTAATACACCTATTGAGAACGATATATATTACGTTTAGTGCAGGTATATGACGAATTTACTTCTATTTATATTTATTACTTATTTTCTTTAACAGATAATTGTTCACCGTGCCTCAGCAAGGTATCGAGTATGTTTATTTTTATTTAGTTATTACACATTGCGATAAATTGGTATATTATTGTGTATGATTCTATAATAGATAAGTCTAGAATTGAATCATTTTAACAAAAATCATCGTTTATATTAATACACATTAAGAGATAATTATTATCTATTAATTCTATATAGTGCTGCCCCTCGACTTTAGTCATATGTATATTTTTTATAATATCTAAAGGTAAATTTTGTTATAAACAATATCTGTTTCTTTTCCTTGAGTTAACATGAACGGTTACTTAAATATTATTTATATATTTGATTATTTATTTACTTATTTGTAATGTGAAACATGGGATGTCACTATTGAGTAATTTATTTTATTTACAGTCAATGATGTAACGTCATCACATAAAGTCCTGATTGTTATACACAAATAATACTAGGTATAACACGTACTTAAATAAACCACTAGTAAATATCTACATGTATAAGGATTACTACAATGTTAAGTATAGCATGGTTTCTCAACTATTTAGTATTGTTACGCACTATATAGTCAACAATTAAGTAAACAATTATGTGTAAAAGTTATCGCCGTGTGGTCCCTGCATAGTCCCGTAGGTGTCGTAAGTCGACTTAAGGAGGGCGAGAGATGGGCGGCAGCGTCCTTCTTAAAACATCTCTAAAAGCCTATCTGCGGTTGCCAACCCGCCTGCCAAGCGTGGCAACTACTGGCAAAACTCCCTTTATGCGGAAGGCTTAGTTTCAGCAGTGAACAGTTAACGGCTGAAATAATAGTACTCTATGTTACTATTACATAAGTAAACCTTTATCAAAGTTTTAACCATATTGTAAAGGCGGTATGACTTGAGAACAAGATCTACTTCTATGAACTAATAGACATCGGCTCCTCAGCTTGTTTTAACGATGACATGACTGTTTTCAATATTAGTGTTGTATTATCGTATATTATATTAATTAAGACATCTGTTAGTTTATTCATTTGTCTTAATGCGGCATATGTCAATATATACAACCTCAGAAGGAGGTTTGTATTACCATAATTAGGACCAAAAACTTCTAATGCTACGAATATAAAATTTTGTCACTAAAGATATTTAGCTGTAACACACTGCATAAATAGTTATTGACAAAAATTTTAAATATTTGCAAAATTTGGCGGCACACAGTGGTTGAGAATCACTGCTCTAGATATTTAGATGTAATACGTTTGAGTGACAATTAGCTCAAATTATGATTATTATTCATGATATTTTTTGACCTTATATGCGTGTACTAAGCCGCAGAATAGGTTCATATTTTTTATGGCCAAAAAATTTATCTTTATAATCGCGTGAACTCAATTAAAAACGAAATTTGCATACATAACTGTAGTAATTTTTAAAATATAATTTGACTACACAAGTAAATTGGTCTGAATATAACTGTTTAAATATTTCCTTAGAGCGATAAAAATAAAGCCCCTTGTAAACAGGGTAGTAATTCGTTGAGGATACGGAAAAGCCATTAAGTAAGAAAAGAAACATTAGTGCTGTTTACTTCAAGTTAATTTTGTTTATTAAGTGAGAGGTTTATCACATAGTAAGATTTAAAAATGTTTAGGATTTTAATAACTTTGTTTTTTATTTAAATTGAAAATAAAATTGATTGCTATTATTTAAATAAATGTGTACTTTACACTTAGATATTAATTTACAATTGTTAGACCAGATAATATGTTTTTTACTATAAAGATTAAATTAAAAGATTAAATCACATTACAGGTTTAACAGCAATTTATAATTACTAGTTAAATTTTACAGCGACTTCCAAATTTTCAATTTCCCCGGTTTAGAATCTTCCATGACTTTTTATCTGCATTTTAATCTTCCATGGTAAACTTGACATGTGTATACGTCTTTTTAGGAAAATAATTTTAATGTCCTTTTTAGAACCCTGTTTCTTTGAAAAATTATCAGTTTCATTAGTGGTTTACTCCCTTAAATTGTTGCTACCAATTTCGATTTAACCTGAATAATATATTACAAATATATTACAGACTGGATTGCTCAATGGATAAAATTAATTTATAGTCTCCCGTTATAATCCCAAAGTGTCGTAGTTGTATTTTCATGTAGTAAATCGATAAAGTCTGTCATCAATCGTAGTGAACGTGTCCGGACTGTGCCCAAACAGATTACTACCCTCCATTCTACCAAAGGCGGACCCTCACGAATAGGGTAACTTACGATTACATTCACGTTTATTGCATTATATACTTCTGTAACGAAATGCGAACAAGATTTACCTTTTAGAAATTTACTTGACTAATATTAAGGGAAAAATATTTAGATAATATCAAATGATGAATTTCTTGGCTTTTTAAAATTTATTGTGGTTCCTGGCAATTGATAATACCAAAATGAAGGACGTCGATTTGTATACATAAAAATGTAAATAATTTGTAGTTGAAAAATAAAAAAAAAAAAATATTTATTTAGTAACAAAATTGATACAATACTAAGATACTTTTTGTGACCTTCTAGTAAGTGTTATCACCTGTATCAGAAGGTCACGCTCCTCCAATACCATTTAAATACAAATCATAGTACCATAAAATTAAGACATAAACATTATCTAGTATTAGTAATAAGTATATCTAAATGCATGCTAGCGTGTGTGTGCGCATGCACACATGTGTGTGTGTGTGTGTGTTTGTGTAGTTACTTATTTTGATATATTTTTACGAAACTCCGAAGTGCTCTCTTCTGATACAAAAGATGTGAATGACCTGTTGTTTTAAAATTGAAAATTGCATCTATCGGAACATAAATAGTCTGACATAGTATAGATACTAAATTTTATCAGGCACTAATTCCTAATTAATTGGTTTATTGACCTAACAAACTAACTGGGAGGTCTTAACCAATATTATCTCAATTCTGCTTATAATGTGATGTTTTCAAACGCCAAAAGTGTGTTTATGACTGTGGTTTTGGATCGTTAAACGTTGTTATTTATAGATTTATACAAATATTAGGGCGGCAACACAATTAAGCCCGAACAGGGTTATGTTTGTTTTCGTGCAAGTCATCCTTCCAAAGCACCATCAGCGCGAAACCTTTCATAAATTTCGTAACATCATTTGGAAGCGGGGGTCAAATTTAATGTTCTCGTAACGATAAGGGAACGGTGTAGGCAACATTGCGTATAAACATAAATTTTTCGATGATTTCATTATATTGGAAAGGGTAGGTGTATTTATATACATATAAATTCGTATACACATATTATAATAAAATTATATTAGTTAAATTTAATTAAATTATAATAAATTAATTAAATTGGGGTATCGTGGCGGAAACAGTATACTCTGTTAGGTCCATAATACTGTTCGTGTCTATAGGCGACGGTTACCACTTTCCATCAGGTGGGCCACCAGCTTGTTTGCCATTCTAAGTTGCATAAAAAAAATAATGAGACCGTGCACTTTTTACGCGATTGTCACTTGTCGGTTTTTGATGAAATTTTATTTAATTTGATGACTTTGATTTGATGTTCAGTTTAGTTTCATTTGTAAGTAAATTCACTGGTTTCGTATTGGTGGATATCTATCACGACTAAACCTGGCATAATTAATATATTCCTGTGCTTATTATATTATTTGTCCTATAACACAATATTATTATAATATCTAATATATAAAATTCTCGTGTCACGGTGCTTGTTACCAAACTCCTCCGAAACGGCTTTACCGATTTTCATGAAATTTTGTGTGCATATTCAATAGGTCTGAGAATCGGCCAACATCTATTTTTTATACCCCTCAATGATAAGGGTGACCCACCCCTAAAAATTTTTTTTTATTTTTTTGACAAAATTTTTTATTTTTATTTTAATATGATTTAGCATTGAAAAATACATACAACTTCAAATTTTCACCCTTTTACGATCAATCCCTGTTTTTTAAGCGCGATTTTTATATTCCGCAATAGGGTTTCAAGATGGCAATCGAATATAATTTTCATGTATAGTTTATAATTACAATTTGGTTTAATTATATATTTTTTCTTAATTAAAATTAATCATCAACCCTCACCGGTCGATAATTGATCAACTACCAATCGATCAGTTACATTACGGAGTAGGGATGAGGACAAAGCCGGCCTCCTTTCTTTCACTCTCTTTACAGTTTTCGTCCATTTTTTTTGTTTTTGTATATATGGCAAAACAACGTTTGCAGAGTCAGCTAGTAATACTATATTAGTAGCTATAGCTATGGACCAATTTCCTACTCGCACTCTTACAATCCATCTGTAAACCGCCTCAAAAAGGGACCGAAAAAGTACCGCTAAAAGTGATTTTTAAGCTTTATTTACACCCGAGGGAGTCGATTAGCAAATACTTGAGATTTTTTTAGAATTCCAGATATGTACGTCAAGCAAAAACTTTGTGAAACCGTAACGAGTTTGTCAGGTTTTAATTGAGCTTTCATTTCTTTCTTGCTTGAATGAAATTTGGTACATAAATAAATCATCATCATTATATCAGCCTTTAATTGTCCACTGCTGAACATAAGCCTCCCCCTTGGGGGGTTTTGCCAGTAGTTGCCATGATTGGCGGGCGGATTATATTTTGTATTAATATATATTTTTAATTTCTTCGTGCTGGCAAAGCCATTTATTTTAATTTAGATTTATTTTGTTAGGATAGACGGGTTTTAGCTAGGATTTTGATTTCGCTTGTATTTTATAATAATGACTGTAACCTATTAATATGATAAAGGCGAGAGCTTACAAAGAAGGTTCTTAATTAATCACAATGAAAGTGCTGAAAGGATTTAAGTGAAATTTGGTACCAGGGTAGGTGATATTCTAACTTAACACATTTTTGTATACTGATGCACATCGGCAAAGCCTCACTAAATAGCTAGTTATGTAATATTTCTTACAATCGTACCAACAAATGCCGACATGTGACGTATATTTCAGACACATATAGGGTTAAAAGGATATAGATGGATTGGAGTATTCGGAGAGGCTGTCTGCCGTCACATAAGGCAGACACGCCGCGCGACGTGACGTGACGTCAAGTAGACAGAGCTTCACTCCCCTTATCCCCCTCCTCAATGCTACTTATCTATGAGACAGGAAAATTTAAACATCACTGATCCGTTTGCGGAAAATGGCTTGTAAAATAAATAATTTATTTACTAATAAGATTAGTGATAGAAAATTTTATTATTAGTAATTTTAAATTAATTTTAAGCTGGCACTGTGCTGCTAGAAATGGCATTGCCACCATGGTCTTGTACTAACAGATAAATTTGAAGATGTTGAGATGTCGAGAAAACTTTTAACAACCGAAATAATTTAGTCTAGGTAATATTAAGTTTTTTTTAGAACAGAAATATCATTACTTAATGATAAAATTTTGCTGAGGCAAGACAGGAATTATTTAGGTCATTTATGAAAACAACATACCTTTTGTAATATAATAGATTGAGAATTCAGTAAGTAACAGTTATAAAATTTACTGGATGTCTAACAATATCAATTTAAAGATTCACAAAATATCCACAATCATGACTATTAAAAGCTTATCTGATTTTTTTTTTCAATAACATAATAGAACATGTAAAGTTGATACGTGTTATGTGACAAATACTAAATCGCAAGCTCTAGAGATGGAGCTGAATTCATTTTAAGCTTTTCAATAGGAAGCCGAGAACATCGATAAATTCAATATTGATTGCAACTTGCAATACAACGGATGAAAATGTATGCACATTTGTAGAGTTCTTATTGCTGTCGTCGTCGCTTACTGAGGATTGCAGTTGTAGTAATCACACAATCACATGGAGAGTATCTGCCTATATGAATTGACGATTTTTTTGTAACGTTTTACATATCACTAACCCTATCAAAATCGTTTATTATAATACAACTATATGTTGATTGACCACGACAAGTAGTAGTCTATATCCTTCTTCGTTCGTGTATACAAATTCCATAGTGATTGGTTAAGCGGTTAAGGCGCTAAGAGGTAATAAACAAATAAACTCAGTTTTACATTTATAATATTAGTTAGGATAAGTATGTATAAAAAAATATAGTACCGGTCTACAGGATTCTAAAATTTAAATAATGCATATTATTATTCCAATGTATTCTCATTGCTTATAAAGTCATCGCGGGCAGATGATGTAATGCATTATGATACATGACAGGATTGTAATACATATGTAATGTACTCAAGTTACATTCAAATATGGCATTAGATAGATTATTTATTTACCTCTCTACTATATAACTAACAAAAATGTAACGCAAAAAAGAAAATCAAGTAAGAAGGCGGCAAATTGTTACAATATTTAATATAAATTTTATATTAAATATATAACTTTTACGTGCATTTCATGTATCATGCATACACATTGAATTCATCTATTTGCCCAACAAATTAACATCATCAATCACTAATTAGCCCATAGACCAGAAAATATACGAAACTTGACGTGTTAACATTGGGTAAATGAGAAAAATGTCTCGAATAAGTTCAGCCAACTGAATATTTTGGGAGGCACGCAACCAATTTGGCCTGTATAAGCAAACTGATTGCCTCAATTATTACAAATGAAACATGCGATCGTTTAATTTGTTCCCATAACTTGTGTTGGTGCCATTATTCAAACTTATTGGTGATTAGCCCAATATAGTTATCTTCGTGTTGTCGGGCACGAATTGAGATCGTTTGGTTGTATCATAAAGATATTCCTTACCTCCATTTTATAGCAAATAAAATTATACCTAAGAAAGTTATCGCATCCCGAACATATTCTACATTACCTATCTCTCTTATATTCGACAATACGATTTTAACAATTTCTGGAAGTATCTTTGTTGTATTCTAAATATTTAATCTTGCAATAAGACTTAATCCTTCACTGATCTACCGTACAAAATAAAATTACGAAAATTTAAAACTAGTTTTTGTGGTATACATTTATGTCCGCCTTGTTCTGCGACTAACATCAACACACAGTACTTTCGTATGATACGAATTGCATTATACATATAATATAATTATAATATATGTATTATATATTCATTCTTTTGAAAAAGTATAGACCACAACTCAATGTATATTGTTTAATAGTTTTTTTTATATTGCTTAAGGTTTTATCGTCTTTTTTTCTAATAATTTAAATTGTATTGTTCTGTCTATTAATAATGAAATCTTCTCGCTACTAATAATAAAACTATCTGCTTGGTAAAACAGAATATTTTAGTTTATTACGTTTGTGTAATTTACTGTGATTTATTGTATTGTTTCGATGTACTTACAGAAAATATATTTATAATGCTATTTACTATTGTCTAAAAATAATAGAATTTCTAACGTAATTTTAGGAAATATATATACATAAGCATTACTATAAAGATATATATATGTATTATAAATAAATTCTATTATTCTATTAATATTATATATAAATGCGAACGTTTATAAACATATTTGTTTCTCAATCACGCTGAACAGCTGAACATATTAGAAGGAAATTTGCTTCACAATTGTAACTTATCACATATGATACTTTATATATTGATTCGCGTGGGGAAAACCGTGGGAAACAGTTAGTATAATGTAAAACTTTGAATCCTGATTATTATATACCTTACACAGCTAACTAGACAGACAGACAGAAGCGACAGCGCGACAGGCTATTCATCAAATTGTCACTACCCTTCACTATTTGTTTGCCGAGGACTAGGACGTCGGTACATCCAACGTTTATCAGATCGATTGATCTTTCCCACATCACACGGGTGGATACTTCTGAACTCTGTGATGCCGCATTCTTTCCGATCTGACTTAATGATTATATATGGTTTAATCAAATTAATTATAATACAATCATTACGTCGTGTCATCATTATCATGTCAGCTGTTAACTGTCTATTATTGAACATAGGCCTTCCACATAAGGGGGGTTTTGCCAGTAGTTGCCACGCAGTTGTCACTTGGTAGGCGGATGGGCAACCGTAGTTAGGCTTTGGTGATGTTTTAAGAGGGACGTTGCTGCTCATTCCTCGACCATTAAGCTTCTTTAGTCGCCTCTTACGCCACCCACGGGAAAGAAAGAATGGCTCATTTTACGAGACTATACGGCAAATAATGAAGTATTACGTTGTGTACGTTGTGCAAACGTAGGAGTATAATGTCACTAATATTATAAATAAGAAAGTATGTTTGTTTATTACATTTTTGGTATCTTAACTATTCAGCTCATTGTCATGAAATTTGGTATAAACAAAGTATTTGACATGATGAGGCTACCTTTTATTTTGGTCAATCAATACATTCAAGACGATGTCGCGGAGAAAAAGCAGTATATATATAATAATTCAAAACTCTTGAATCGTTGTCATGGAACTGAATTAGTTTCCCTTTCTTATGGGTTGAAATATTAAAGTGGGACTATTACACCCATTAAAGTTTTAATTTACTACTACTACGATACTATTGTATAATAGTAACATAGAATGAAATTGGCTAAATTTGAACATAAATTTGTAATTACATCTCTAGATTCTGCAATATTATTTTTATATGCAATTGTACGAATATTAATCGTAATTTAAAATTACATTATTGTTTAAACATTTTATATGTTCTGTATTTATTATTAGTGTCTTTTTTCTCGAAACTTTTAAAAATGGCCATGTAAAATTAGTTTTCAAATTTAATAAATTTTATTATGTAAGTGGGAACAATTAAGTGTCTATTGTGCTCATGTACGAGCTTAATTTATTTACTTAATAACAAACTTTTAAAACATCTCCTAACATTCAAGAAAGTAGAATATCTTCATTAGACGCCGTGAGCTAGCATAATTTTTGTAATTGCTTTTTACCTTCACACATCGGTAGTGTTGATTACAATGGGCAGACACTACACAGTAACTTGTCTTAAGACAAAGGAAGAAAGTAATTTGGATTACGGGAGTGATGGATAAGGGCTATGTGACTGTAATGGTAGAACAACATGTCTACTTGAACCGCTGTCATGGAAACGCGTGTCTATGTTTATACGATTGTTTGCGTCTATTTGGGGGAGCAAAATGGTACATTATTGAGAGTACTGCATAGCTATATCTCAAGTTGCGCGCTTAAAAATCGGAGGGTGGAAAAATTACTCCTGTCAAGAGACGTCGTGCCGAGGGAGTTGGCTCATCTTTTTGCGAGCAAAAAATATCCACATTTAAACCCTAATTGTGGGTTTTATGGAATAAAGGTAATCTTGTCAGTTTAAAAAATTCCTTTTGAATTAATTAATGTATTCAGAGTAGGCATCTACTTGTGTAATTTTATATAGGAATTAATAATAGAATTAATAATTAATTATAGGTGATAATTTTAGATTTTTATTAGAGACTAGTTTTTACCCACAATTTTGTTCTCGTGACTGGAATATGTTTACTGACCAGGATAAAAAACTTATATCCTTCTTCATCCCATATAATACCAGAGTTCAGTGCCAAAGTTAAGAAACATACATACACTTTGATTATATTAGTGAGAATAATTTTAACAATATTTTTGACTAAATATTTGCATAAACAAATTATATATTTCCTTATAATTGATCTAATTTCGTTCAATCAAATTAAGCTGCAACGAACAAACCCACTGTTGTGTTTAATGGATAAGTAAAGAAGATAGAAAATATTCCAAATAAATAATGAAACAGAGATGAGGGGAAGTTTAGTAGTGCCGCAACTGTGCAAGTACGTGTTTCGTCTCTAGAGAGCCATTGACTCGTCTAGAAGCAGCAGCTTTCAAACTTTGAATTATTGTTGTCCTACGAAACTTCAGTAAATAGGTATAGCTGCGAAATACCGCACCGACCCATGTCTTCAAAAGTTGTTTACTGTTTCCCCAGATTGATCACAAAACGACGTCTCAGCTATTCAATCTATTTGAATTTTACTTTGATACATTTTAGACTCGAAGCGTTTTGGTGTATTAATTTAATAAGTGATGTATTTTTATACAGTTAGTATATATGCATTTGTAATTTAAAATTTTTTAATAATGATATTTTTATATTTTGTATATCAAGTGACATTAATGCTAACTAGTGTGTGCCTTATCGGACGTAGTACTGTATAATGTAATCAAGGGTTTCGTATTACGTGAGTATTGTTTGAGAAGCGCTGATTTAGCTAGGTAGTCGATGCTAATATAATGCATATTCTAGAGTGCCGTCTGGCTGCCTCCGTAATGCCAAATTTATAATACACGCCGCATTACATTAAATTCATTTGGACAACTATATTACGCGTCTATTAAGTACTGCATACCGTACTACAGATTAAAATTATGTTATGTAATGTGACTTGAACATTGGGATACGACACGAGCGTTCTGGTAACCCAATTATATCGTTTCTATTCTAATATCATTAGGTTCTTTTTGTCTTTGTTAACATTTAACGACTATTTCTTTTTTTTTTTAATGTGAAAGCAAATTGTATTAATTAGTTGTTCTAGTCTAAGTTTAATGATGCACTGCTCTAGACTCGTCTCTTCAGTTTTCGAGTACGCAGTTGTGCATCTGTCGTAATTGTTTGAATATCCTTTCGGCGTCTGTGTTTCAATATGGCTGTACAATTTATAAAACATTTATGACTAATACTCATTGTACACGTTTTAATATTTGTGGGCTTCTTCTGTACATTATACTGTAAAGTCCATCACATTGCATTGGAACTCGAGCCTCATAAAGAGTTGCTCACGCAACACGTGCCCTATCAACGCACTCATTGTTACCGCATGTCTTTCAGTAGTTTTAAATGCTTTACTTCATCATAATTTCTAAGAATTCTACCGAATGTTATTCTAACAAAAATGATATGATGGTGATATAAAGATAAATTGAACAAAGGTTTCTATAATATGTTTGACATCAATAAGTTTTTATTAACTCTGGTCTGAAAACTATTAGTTTGTCTTTGACTTTAATAAATTGTAATAATAATGAGTAGTTAACTTAGGTAAAGAAATAAATTAACGTATCTACGTACATATTATTTCGTAATGATTTCTATTTAAAAAATCATGTGACATTATGTGAACTGTAAATACACTGACACTTAAGAATTCGTATTAATTTATAATACTTATACCAATTTAAATATTACAGTAAAATTTCATAACTGATAAACTGAATTACTTTGATTTCATTGGAAGATAAAAATAATCTTGCATCTTTTACTAAACTGTATATTTGTGAATTAAACATCTATGTATTACTTAAGCAATGTATAGTAAACAATTCGACTCTGTACTATATAATATAATAAGTATAAGCTATATAATAATGTGCCGCGAATGACGTCGCAATCCCGAGCTTCCAATGTGGCTCCAGTCTAGATTACAGCTACATCCCGCCATTGTCTATGCAAATTTGCACGTTGTAGGCAGATGGTCTCTAGTAGATACTAGGCACCACTGTATATTTATTGGTCCACGGGGTAGGATCGCATTCTTTACAGACAGACGTGCTCGAGCGTAGTTGAAGTCAATTGGGATGAAATTTTTCTTAGCTTCTATTTTAATATTAATTTCTTTTATTTGGACTTAAGTCCTTTTTAATAAATGAATAGAAGAGACGATTTATATTAGTACAGACTCGTAAATTAGAGTAGTAAAGATATACTAATAAACTTACATAAAACTTACCCAAGAGTAGGTATGGTCAGAAGGAATGCATCTTTCGTTACTGGTTGTGTATAGGAGAAGAGCGACAGAGAATGCAAGTCAATGAGATGGACTGACATAATTCAAGATGTAATTGGAGTTATCCTAAAAGAATCCATCATACAACTTGGAGATGGCATAGGGCTAATACTAGCGATGGGTATGTTCAATATTCTGTGATCCGCTCTTTGGTCACTTTCACTTATAAAACAAATTAATATGTTGAATTCTCTGCCTTTTATATTTATATATACCTAAATATATACCATCGTGTGATCCATGCACAGAATGGATCACCCCTTCTTTTCTTGTATCGTAAGAGACAACAAAAATTAGTCGTCGAGGGATAGGTAGCTGCGTCCCTCTTAAAACATCAACAAAAGTCTAACTGCGGTTGCCAACCCACCTGCTAAGCGTGTCAACTACTGGTAGAACTCTTTTTATGAGGAAGGCCTATGTTCAACAGTGGACAGTTGATATGATATGATGATATACATATCCAGGAAGCATATTTTTTTTTACAACACAGGAGGCAAACGAGCATGCAGCTCACCTGGTAAGTGACTACCGCCGCTAACGTGTAGCGTTTGACAGATATAGACTGAGATGATGATAACGATCTATTTATGATAAATAAAGACCTTTGGAATATGATGTCACATCTATTTCAATTATGCAACGTGCCTAATCTGTCTGAGATCTTGAATTACGTATACTCATTAAGTGTAATTTTATTGTTCAATATAACTTTTATATTCTGTCCACATCACGTTCAGTGGTAGCGTGTTGAATGTAACAGTTTAACTTTTGGCCGTGTGCCAAAACAGTCCAGCCACAAGTGTCAGTCGCAGACTGCAACTTGGCATTTTCCCTTGCGACAGATAGGTAATTGGGCGACAGAAATGGGGACACGGGTTCCTTAATTATCGCGGTTTAGTGAATAAAATCTATAAAACAATGTACTATTTATAATACACAGTTGTTTAGTGATTAATGGTTTTCATAAACTTTTTTTGATGCAATTCTTCAAGGATACTTAAAGTATCACATTTGTAAGTAATCTTTTAAATGAATTTTAGTAATTAACCAACTTCAGAAAGATGATTGTATTTTTATATGTTTGTTACCGCATAACTCTGTCAGTTGTAAATCGATTAGGAAAAATCGTTTTTTGTCTGTAACAATGTATTTACAGATTGGTTGTTGATTACAGTAGTTTAGTTTAGAAATCAAACAAGTTTTGCCACAATTAAAGTTGTTTTTTTGTGGAACACAATCTAAAGATATTAACTTATAGGGCGAGGGAGAGGGGTAGAGTTGGGTAATTTTAGGTTATCTTAGAATAAAAATAATTTATCTATGTATCATAATATATTGTAATAACACTGAGTGGAAAGTGGACAGTTAATGGCTGATATATATACACACAAAAATGTTCTGAGAAATAATGCAGATTATTAAGATCTGACATTTTCCATTACCCAATACATAAATCTCTACAATGAAGATTTACACATATAAGATCTAATACTTTTTTGTGGCTAAACAGAGCATAGACTTGGCCTATTTACAATTTGCTTTAGTTTTTGTATTTTATTGTATTGAAAAAACAGTAGGTAATCATATTTAAATAATGAATGAAATAGAGTTTTAAATTTATTGCTATTAAAAAGATTAAAAAGAAAAATCCATTAATTCTTTTTCTACATAACTACAATATGTAGTTATAAATTGCATTACTGCCGACTCCCTCATCCTCGCCACCCGTCGGGAAGGGATCCTTTTCAATTCGCCCCCTCGTTGTCCGACTGCTCGCTGTCTCCGTGGTAATGTTTTTATTGAAATTCTTGATAAATAATGGCAACTTTGTTAATTTACATTTTTAATTTAAGTATCCACTTATACGATGACGGTGGATGCTAAGTGCAACAAGAATAAATTAATATTCAAATCACATAAACAAGCTAAAGTTTTATTTTTCATTTATAAATTTACAAATAGACAAAACTTTCTTAGTTTATGCCTGATTAGATCATTTTATATTTTCGTCTAAGAAATTTTTCAATTCGACTAAATTTGTATGTGTGTGTGTGTAAATATGTGTGTGTAGATTGTTGTAATTTTCTTCTTTACTAATTTTACCCAGACTGAACGGTCAGTTTTTAATGTGAAAAAAAATCTATAGAATACTACAGTAATACAGAAAGAGTACAGTAACTTCTTTATATTGAGGGGAAAGGTATTGTTATTAATGGGGTTTAACTGACCCATTGCTAGCAGTACTCCCTATCAGATGGACTTCTACGCGGTTCTTCCTGGAAACTATCGCGGTTAATTCTAGTCAAAATTCGTCACGATGGGCTAAGTGATCTGCTTTCATCTATCACCTATCATTCCTCGCTGGTGCCCCGCCATTAGATATCGATAGCGCCGGCGGCGTTACCATTCCATCATCATCCATAAAAAAAAACTACTTTATTCATGACAATATTTGATTCATATTTAAATGTCCTAAATAATGTATAAAAAAATTATAATATAAACATTAAATAGATAACTGTGGTAATAGGTACATTTATCCGTTTACAATACAGTTAACGCAACCTCATCATAAACTCCAGCCCGTGGTAACTGACAACGATGCGTTTACATTATCATAAAGGCATGACCACTATGACCAAACAATGTTTACCATGTTGGACAGGCGTCACATATCATGTCTATCGGCCCGCTGGGAACACCAACATCGGTGTATCTACATTACCCTCCTACACCACCTTACCATGTTTTCCCACGAAGCTTTATTACCTTAACCATTCAAGTTGGTCAAGTGCTTTGGTTTTAAAATAAATTGTATTCAATTATAATATAGTATGTGATAATTTATAAGTAGTTAGGCATCTGTATTAATATGGTGCGCTCCAATGTTAAGTTAAAAAAAATTGTAAATTTTTTATCATTTTTCGACCCATGTTTATTTGGAAATATGTCCGCTTATAATGATAGGGATTAAAAGGATGAGTTCAATTTTATACTGCATACCAGCGCTATAATATTCCCATTAAGGCATGGTTTTATTTTCATTACATTACGCTCCGTGGACCTATATTTGACATTCAACATTTTGTTATCAAAATTGTTAGTAAATATAAAGTATTTTCATGAGTATGTCATAAATTAAATATATTTTCTTTATTTCTTTTAGTAGTTTACCCATAATAGAGAATACGGTTATTTATTTTCCGGATGCTGATTTCACTGTTTAAACGGTTTTGTATTTGTAACATACCTACATAAGATTGCGTGCGTAAAGATTTATGTTTACTTAGTTTACAATAGAGTGTAACAACGAAAATAACATTAATGATGCGGTCAATATACCCAAACCGCATATGTAATGCTTATAAATTAATTGAAGGAGTAGTCACCATTATTACGAGATAGTAGGAATGACAAAATTATTCTTAATGTATAGGTATTTATTAATTTTCCTTCTACTTACATGTTAAAATATTTATGTAATTAATTATTATGCTTTTTATTACAAATTGGAAAATTAATCTAAGCTTGTTATATACCTATCAAAATATTTGTCTTGATTCTTGATTGCTCCACAGATTGCCCTTATGATTGATTGACGTCCTTACTTATATTTATCATTGATACCTATGCTTATTCTCATATTTTACTATTCAATATCTTTAGATCTACTAAAGCACTGTCTAAACCAGAAAGGGAGTTGTTAGTGATCGAATCTAGCGTCTCCATAGCTTGCTAGCAATGAACATGGAGGTGACCTCTATGTGATCCCTTAGACTTTACCTGACTTCATTCTCAGCTTTACTTACTGGTACTCTACCATTGTATATCGATCGCACAACCTAACTTCATTGGGGGAAAGGGATTGTTAGTAATAAGATTTAACAGCCCATTGCTAGCAATACTCTCTATTAGGTCAACTTCCACGCGGTTCCCCCTGGAAACCATAGTGGTTAATTCTTATTGCATTAGTCACTATGGGCCAACTGATCTGCCCACATCTTCACCTGTCACCTTTCACTGGTACCTCGCCAGCGTATACCGATAGCGCAAGCGGGGTTACCATGCCATCTTCACCCATTAAAAAAAAACTAACTTCACCTTGTTTTATTCTCTATGTGCCTTTTATTAAACAAAAATATCTCCTTTTTAGTCAGTATAAAATATTGATAAACTATCTTATTTCTATGACATTATTTATTCAGAAAGGTGATTTAAGTATCAGAATTACCTACCATGAAAACAGCATATACCTAACGCTTTTAAGTGTAGCCGTTGTAAACAACTACATACTAATATGCAATAATAATGATTTATTAATTTTACTAAGGATTTTCCAAAGTTGGAATATTCATTAGGGTTATTACCCTAAAAATAAAAGGAGATATATTATTCAAAAGGTATTTACTCAGAAATATCTTTATATCAACACATTTCTAACTCACAGTAGGTAGCAATTCCCTGTTTGTATTTTGTTTGTTTAATTTGATGTACCCTGTTAGATAGAATTTTACTTGAAATTGTACCTTTTAACTTTAGTTATGAAATAAATATTCATAAATTTTAATGTTTATGTTTTTAACGAACTGTTTTGTTTGAATTTTGATAAATGTTATAGGTCTTTCTACTCTTAAGCTATAAACACCCATAAAACCTATGTTTGAATCTTATCTATGGTATTTAGGGTCAATCTATTTATTAGTTCAACTCATGCACGTATAACGTACTTACAAAGTTCAACTAAAGACTACATTAAGATGCCTCTATTTCTTATACAGATACCATAAAAGCATTAGTAGATTTCCTTTTGAATATTGAATGTTATTACTTTGCTAACACATTAAATATGCCAGATTCAATATCTATGTAGAACTTTCAAAAAGAAATAAGAGATAATAATAAACTAACTAAATTTTGCAATTTCGTATCTAGGAATTTTAGAGACTTGATTCGTAGAGGTAGGTAGGTATTTGTTAATTATGCCTAATATTTATTTTGCTTAAGCTATGAGTACGTATTTCTATTACATTATTTCTATTACATTATTTGTATAATAAATAATAATAAATGACATTAATAAAGTTGTTAAAATACAAATGTTTAAAGTACCTTTTTATAAAGTAATTTCATTCGGTTTTATTTCACCATTGCTGAACGTCCCTTTCTCCCGTAGATTGCTACGAAGAAAAGTCCGCGTCCATCATATTTAATGTCTTTTTTTTTATTTAATGGTGGAGACTGTGGGAGGACGGAGGTGTTGGGTATTATGTAAGTATTACATATACCTTTAGAAACGTTTAGATGTTAGTAATTTGCATTTACAAGGGAACAACTTTAGATAATAAATACAATTCAGCCTTTTTTTCTTTAATTGTGCCAACTTTAGATAAAAAAGTACCTTAAACTTACAACGACTGTTATAAATGATGTTCGGAAATTAAACATGACAGGAGGAGGATTAGTTCTCAGCTACTTTGTTATGTTTTTTAAGCTTTCATCCATATGGGTATGGAGAATTATTTAACCTTCTTTACATAATGGTGGAAATTTCCATCATAACATTGAATGCCCAAAAATTATATAAAAGAACAAGTTCACTTTAAGTTGATCGTGTCTGGATACCTTTTTAATGTCCATTGCAGAAAAAAAAATATAGCTGTCAAATTTATTTTTAAACCATTTTTACTTTAATTTTGAACATGAATTATATCACCTTGATTTATTTCACCAATAAAAAAAATCATGTAAAGAAGGGATAAATGTCTTTATCATCACGCACTGGTTGGTTGTTATTGATGTTGACAAATTGCCTTGTAGGGGCTTTGTATTTATTATCGTGCATGATAACAACGTGTAAATGATATTCTTGTTTAGGTTCGATAAAGCGACTAGATATCAATAATACCTACTAAACAAGGTGAACTCACCTGGCCGAAAGTGGTAACATGAACGACATGTTACGCTTATTAAAAACTGGCTTTTACTTATGCCTTGTCTGCGTAACTGAGATATGTTCAATTTCTAGGATAAAAAGTACTCTATATCCTTCTCCTTCCTATATATGTATACCAAATTTTATTGTCAATTGTTAAGCTGTTAAGGTGTTAAGAGGTAACAAATAAATAAAGCAGTTGTGTCATGCTCATGTCTATAGGCGACGGTTACCACTTTCCATCAGGTGGGCCATCAGCTTGTTTGCCATTCTAAGTAGTGTATAAAAAAAAAATCGTTTAACCGTTCAAGAGCAATTGAATAAAAAACATACCAACAGAAAGAGATATCTTTATAAACTCCTACAATAATTTTATTTATAATATTAGTAGGTAACCGTGACACCAGCATAATTCCTCCAATGGTGCCATTCCTGAATACTAAGAAACAACAAACTGTTCTTTGTACAGCAAACAGCAAAACTAAGTCACTTGCAGACATACACGATTTCGCATATTTTTGTTTATTAATATGTACCTACTAACGTAATATACCTCAATGATTGCTAATAGATTATACATATCATTCGCTATTCAATGTTATCAAACACTATTATTATAATAGTTAATATTCTTCGACATTGATATTGTCGCTTTTCATAGGTTATATCTTCTGTATTATACTCGTACTGACACGAATAAAAAGTTTGGTTATTTCCTCAACGTACATTTGTATTTTGTTATCTTTAGCAATCTCCAATAAGAGTGAATACAAGTGGTTGATGCCGTCTTATCTGCAGGTGTATACCAATACGCCTCATAAGTACCCACATATGGTTATTCAGAGTTCCAACTTAAAAATTAGAAATGTCAAAAAAATAACAGATATTTTATTTCTTATCGTGTCTAAGTTTGAAATTTGAATACATGTATAATATAATATTAAAGTAATATGAATTAACTATATATTGAATTGGATACTATATATTAGATATTATATATATAGGCGTAGGTATATGAAATAAACAATTAATATAGGTACTACATAGCTTATTATGTATTCTTACTAGTAAATGTAGATAGAGATAATTTGTTACTTTTTGGTTTTTAAGCTCCTAATTTTTTTTTATGATACTTAGAATGACAAACAAGTAAACACTCTACCTAAATAAAAATAGTGATGGTCAGCTATAGATATAAATAGCACCGTAGAGATCTCAGAATACTGCGATACCCCTCATGCGTTGCCATTCTTGAGAACTGTGGTGTTATGCGTACCCGGTAATTTTGTTACCATATCTCACCCCTCAAACCGAAACAGCCATCAAAACACAGCTGCTTCATGGTAGAAACATGAGTAGGACAGAGGCATCCATTTAGGCGACTTTGGCTTTGAGTCGGCCGGAGCCAACTCTGGCGCGGAGTTCTTACGGTCTTTTTCGGCTCTGTTACTCATTAGGCATAGTCCCAAAATTTTGGAAGACTATTTTAGAACATCCAAACCCCAAAAAGGGAGATCGCTCAGATCCATCTAACATACTCACACTCACAACTGTAGGCTCACAATTATTACATTTTAGTTGTGGTGAACTAAATTTCCTGCCACATTTTGCCGGACTAATTCCGATCTAACAGAAGCCTACCGCAGTCTCTCGGATCAATTATAGGATTTGTTAATTGTATTCTGTGATACAGCTGAAAAGCAATCGGGAATTCGAAATGTATAAATATGTAATATATACTAGCAGTGTCTCACTCGGTTTTGCTTACGTGATTTAGGATAAAGTTGTGTTGCCTAAAAGTGTGTCTATCTATGTGCCTTTAAATAAAATTATTTTTTGAGGCGATATTAAAATATGTTTATAAACTTGCATATTTATTTATTGAACTCTTTGTTGTAGCAAAGATATAAATATATATATATATAATGACAATTAGAAAATTCAAGTGAAATACAGTAGCATATTAATAGTGTTTTTGATGTACAATAATAATTTTTTAAGGTTCTTTTTTATTAATATAATTTATTACATTCTTTTTCATTATAATATTATTGGTGTAGCGGACTACTTATTGTAGTTTATTTATACATATATAACTAGTGAATTACATTATTCATTTCTTATTATAGTTTATGCGTATGTCGGTAAATATAAAGAAAACGCAATGGTTTTTGCTTGTATAGGTATTATAAGAAAAAAATAATAGATGCGTCTAGACGCGAGGCGCCGGACAACGATTTTATTGTATTGAAAATGCACTGTCGCGGAGAAGACTATTTTAAAATGAGTGCAGACGCTTCCTGATCCATTTATTTGTCTGACACGATGATTATACGAGTTGGTTGTTAGTTGTAAATGGTATTTCTTTCTTGAGTTCTAGTTGAGGGCCAATAACGGTAGCAGTAAAAACATGTAAGTTTCCTATGGAACATGCTATTTATTTGTGTATCTATCGAGGATGATTTCAGTTCGAAAGTTATTTGACACAGATGGATATTTGTTACTCTATCATGCAAAAACTACTGGACGGTTTTTCATTAAATTTGGTAAGGTAGGTTATATCTTAATATATAGCATATTTATATACTGGTATATGCTGGCAAAGCCAGACATTTATAAAAATATAATTTCCCAAACGCTATTATTTGAAACGGATATAAATGCCTACATGTAAAGTAGGCAACAAGATTATATAGAGGTGACATGTGCGCATGCGCGGTAACCCTTCGCGTACTACGGTGGCAGAAGGCGACCTTCGTAGGTCGCCGCCCGCTAGCAGCGCCATTCAGTCCCTTTGAAACCCATTGATTTTCGACTCACATGGTAACAGCTTAACCACTATTCGACCGCGAAAACTAAGTAACCATACGCGTTTGACTGAATATTTAAAGTCGTTTTTAAAAATCAATGAATTATCGATATTTCGTGTTGAATAAACAAGGGTCTTTTTCAATAGTTATTTGTGTAATGTATGTTGTTACTAATTATTTAGTAATTTCGCGTGATAAATAGAAGGCGCAGTGAACTGTTAGTATCTTGTTGGATTTATACATTTTTTGTGCCTAGGTAATTTTTAAAGCGGTAAGTCGATTTAGAATAATGTAATAAGAAGGTAATTACTTACATTTCAGACATATTGCATATTTTTGCAGAACTGAATTTTTTTTATATCTCAGTTTGTTAAGCGCAGTTTGTTGAGTCTCTGATGATGGTATGCCTACATCGTTTACAAACCTAATTAATCCCAATGCGATGGTTGATCACAGAGGGCGACACCTCGCTACTTGTATAAGTATTACTCGTATACGTTGGATTTAAAATCCAACATATTCGGGGAAATGTGGGAAAATTGAGTTATTAATCATACGGATAACAGTTGATAATGTTTTTCTTTATGCCACCTGAGCCTACAGTTGTTAACATACTCGTTGTTTGTTTTAAAATTCGTTCAATATGGACAGGCAAAGAGCATGGCCCATACAGCCTAGTCATAAGTTTGTTAACATACTCATATGTTCTTTTTAAAAAAAATTACTTCTTTTTTTATTTCAATGATATACCTTAAGTTTGAACTTTTATATGTTGTGTAATTAAATAAAAGTTTTAATTACCAAAATTTAATAATACCTTTACATACATACACATTTTAACTGTTAAAAACATAATTTTTCGTAGTATATAAAAATATTTTTTTATATTTAAAAAAAATTAACCTTGCGGTTTCTGACCTAGCGGACTTGTGGTTTGCAAGTTGAACTTATTTATAAATTAATAATTATTCTAAAGTTATTTTGTTATATTGCATTATATAAAGACAAATGAATTCATTATTTAATATATAGTTTTTTGTTTTGTTAATGTGGTTTTTAGTCTGGCGCCAGTGGTAATAATCTTTAAACTTTACTAATATATTATAAATATAAAAAAGAGTGTTTTTTTGTTATTACATCTTGGTGCATTAACAATTAAAAAAATTATTAATAATTTAATATACACATAGTATTTGTATTGGTGAAGAACACAGGTTGATTTTTCAACCGAGGCGAGAATGAGGCTCTTTTTGAAGTCGGTTGAAAAAACCGATTCAATTTTATTTTTTTATGTTTGTTATCTCATAACTCCATCAGTTCTAAACCGATTTGAAAAATAGGAGCCATAGAATTTTTTTATCAAAATCGATTCGGTAGGTTAGTTTTTAAATCAAAATAACTGGTTTTTATTGTGTGGAATACAATTTATAATAATTATATTCTGGTTATTAATATATCTCGGTTGTGCGAACAAAGTCGTCTCTAAAAACTATTTATAAATTAAGAAAACAAAAACGATGTTCAAGAAAATGTTTACGCAGATAAATCGATCACAATTATACCTCAAAATTGGTTTAGTATTGGCAAAGATAAAAGGTTATTTATGTCACGCCATAAATTGTATTCTAAAAAATTGCATTACCTACAGAATTGTATTGAAGAAATATTGCTTCACAAAACCGCAAAAAATAATTTACGAGTATATCCTTCCTTTCATATAAAGGAATTACGAAGCGTTGTTTTTCGACCTAGAACTTATTTATTTCTTTTACTGGTTTTGTCATTTTATTAAGAAATCGAGTTAAAAAGGAAAATATAATTAATATATAGGTAAGTTACAATATAGGTATGAACAGACTTGTAGTTTAGAAGGAAAATTTAAGAGACGTGATACTTGTGACTGGGCATTCGGGATATATTGATTGACCGAGATATAACTCTATTCTAAATACACGTTGGCATACATATATACATGGCAATTTGCATTACGAATTTCTGAACGATTAAAACATAGTATTGCACCGTAGTTTTATCTATGATTAAGGCGAAATAACCAATTTAATTTAAGATAATCTTTACTAATATTATAAATGTGTTTGTTACCATACAGCGCTATAACGGATATAACTAATCACTGACCAATTTCGTATATTGTGTCTTTAGGGTTGGAGAATGCCATAGTCTACTTTTTATCCCGGTCAGTAAACATATCCTGGCCACGCGCATGTAGTCGCGGGTAACTACTATTTATTCTTATAAAGTATGGATAGGTTTAAATTAAAGTGTAAATTATATTAATAGGATAAATAAAATTTTAAGTGTAAATTTGTTACAAAGGTAAAAATATAAATGCCTGTTTATTCATTGACAGTCGCCATATTTTTGTTCTGTAACATGACCAGTCACCGCAAAAGTGCCATCAGTTCCCTATTTACACTACGTTACTCATTTCATTATACTTGTTTGTCCATTTCTGTGAATTAAAGGTCAGACAATGACCTCACCCATACGGGTTACGTGCATGGTGAATGTTGAGATGATCGCCCTGCGCCCGCGCAGTGCCTGACCGATTCCGCGAATGCTGGCTGGCGCTATGATTCATCATCTTTGTCTTGATATCCGGTACACATTAACCTTTTATAAAGGAAGTAGATTCTATACTTTCAATTAACATCGAGAAGGAGGTGTTTTCTATTCAACTATACGCTTTTGTTTTTCACATTAATATTATCTTCTCAATTTGTAAAACGATATCATGATTTTTAAAGTTTTAAACTCTCATGTACTTTTACCGAAAGTCTATTTTTAAAAGACTATTAAATTAAGTACGTTTCAAATGTTATTGTTAGTTCAAAGTACAAAATAATACCTACATCATCATCATTATACTTTTCGTAATAACAGGTGAACTGATATGATATGTTTATCTAATCAAAATAAGTCGATATGAACTGTCTTATAATAACAAATCTATTGGAGGTAAAACTGGTCACTGAGTGTGCATATATCATTTAAAGCATTGAACTTATTTTTATAATTTCTATCGGAAACCAGCATTGATTTGAGTGTTGCGAAGAGTATATTATTTTATAAGAGATATGTTTTATTTCATAAAAGACCGATTACAGTCCTAGCAAAACAAAAATACTTACGGTAGTGTTGTGGGATTTCAAAGAATTTATTACAATACTAATAGTATTGTAATAAATTCTTTGAATTAAAAAATTTCTTAATCTGTATGAAATTGGTGAATCTACAGCTTAATATGTACATAAGAGAAATAAAAATAGCTTAAGGTACAGTTTCGCAAAGAAAACAGCGACAAACTATGTAATACCAAAATTATCGAATTATACAAAAAATCCTTCCTTCCCGTGTAGTCCACGCATATAATAGGCCATCCCTTGCTATCCTGTCGTAAGAGGCGACCAAGGGAAGTTCCCTGGGAATGGTCAAGGGAGGGGCAGCAGCGTCCCATTTAAAACATCACTAAAGCGTAACTGCGGTTGTCAGTCCGCCTGCCAAGCATGGTAACTACTGGCAAAACCCCCCAAGGGGGAGGCTTATGTACAGAAGTGGATAGTTAAAGACTGATATGATGATGATAAAAAATCCTATTGAATGCAAAGAGAATTATCAAAATGAGTTTATACTTAATTGGAAAAGGTATTGCGTAACATACACGGATGAATTGTAAATCTTGTTGCTTTAACTGCTAGACCTTAATTTTTTTATTATGGTTTGAAGTACGAATACTTAATAATAAATTATTAACCATACATTACTATGCATTAATTAAAAAAATCAGGACTCAAATATTTATAGTATAAAAAATTATATAAGATTTTTTAATGTTTATGTCGAATTCGTTGTACCAATTATATATAAAATACTGATATTAAAATCGAGCAATTATGCCTGACTGCATATTAGAAGTATCATACCTTATTTATTCCTCCTTGATCTGGTACACATCAATGACGTTGTCCATGACTCATACGCGCGTAAATATTAAAACTAATAGCAAAATATTGTAATAACATGATTCAAATTTAATTAATTTATTTTCGATGAATGAGACGAACTAATTAGTTCGCCTCTGTTGATTGGCAGTATTACGTCGATTGCCTAGTCGGGTAGACGCGTCTGTACCTACTGCAAATGACTTTGTGATTTGTTATATGGAAGGATAATCGTCATATACAAAAATTAATTTGGTGTTGAAGCTGAGGATAAATGTTAAATATTGTGATCATGTGCAACTGTAAAGGATCATATTATGTGCTCGCATCTATACGTGTGCCAGAAAAAAAGGTTAATATAAATTTTAAATGTTATTTTGTATATTTAAAATGTGTATATTAATGGCATGTACTTTTAAATTTTTAAAAAGATAAAACGCAAAGATATTCTTAAAGTCCATGCATGCATTTTATTTTTAAATGTACAATATTTTGAGGTTTACTATAAAAATTAGTTATAAAATTCATTAACAGTTTTACATTTATATTGCATTTAAAATCAATTATAACTTGATACAAGATTAAAGATTAATCAAATTTAAAAAATATTTAAATTGTCTACATATTGCTTGTAAATTTGGAATAATGCCATCTAATTAAAATTTATTTCTTCCAAAAAGACAATCAATCTTGACAATATTTATAAAGCACTAATACAAGTGTAAATTAAACACGTTCGATTAAAAACTCATTAAAATCAGTAGGCATAGAAGTTAGGTACCTATAAGTATTATATATCTAAATATAAAAAGGATGGAGAACTTCACCTTTTATGAAATTAGTATAATCTAAGTTTAATATTTGTATGTATGTAAATGTATTTATATATATATATATATATATATATATATATATATATATATATATAAATGAGTATGGATATATATTTACATTATTACATATATTAACACTCCATATTTAGAAACGATAGAATTTTCATCGTGCCTCCGATCAAACTGTTTATAATTACTCCTCTCCATCCGAAGGTTGCCTGGAAGAGATCGCTTTTAGCGATAAGGTCAACCATTGGTTTCTCACTGTGATTATTTCTTGTAATTGTTTGTATCTATAATAAGTTTAATGTTGTAATCTTTTGGAAGAAACAATAAAGAGTATCTATCTTTAATCTAAGGAAATCAGTTAACAACTGTTTTATACATCTTTAATGTTCAGCTCTTATAAATGTATAGAGCCAAATGTATAGGTACGTATGTATAATTATGTAGGCCGACATTGCCTGAATGAACATATCAATATTTTGTACCATACTGTATCAGAAACGGACATGGCCTGCCTCAATAACGGGTCGCCCACAGTAATATTGTACTTACATTGCACAATGCAATCCATCATTAGAGGCTGATTTAGAACCCACTCCACTGCAGCTGCGTACTGCAACATATGCACCGCAAAAATAGATGGCGGTGTCGAATTCTAATAAGGACAGCATAGATTATAACCAACATGGGAGCATAGATGAATGGTGTTATTTTAGCATTCGATATCATAATAACTGTTGTAAATAATTTTTAATGTATGAGATCCATAGTTTAAAGTCTTGTAGGTGTTGGGTGGGCCTATTTGGCAGTGGGTGTCGGTTTAATATTCCCATTTGATTTATTGTGTTTATTCATGTTATTTAAATTGTGCAGTCAATAATTATTAGGTAAAAAGTAAGTGCGTCACGACCATCCGTGTGGTCTTTTTCGTAAGATTAATATTAAAAGCGTAATTAAAAACGATTTTTTAATCAATGTACCTAATGTGAGAAGTACCAGATGGTCGACAATAATCGAAATTTTTCAAACATTTATATTGAGTGTTAATCATATTTTACAAAAAATACCTATATGGTGAAAGAGATGAATATAATGCTACGAGTATATAGCATTCTTTATCGATAGACCGTAATCCGACCAATTTATCATCACGCTTTATACTTTAAAATAAATTCCTTATTGCGTCTGATTCGCTAGTGCAAAATATCCTATTTCTTTTTAGGGAAGTTTATATTTTAGCTTATGTAGCAAGAAAATGTTCGGTAGAAAATTATGGTGTGTCAGCAAATTAAATAAAGTTCAAAATTAATTCCACTTATTAAGCATCATCGACCGACCGGAATCATTGCATATGAACCACTGATTTTATGTAGAATAACAGTGCATAAGGTACACAATTAACTACACAACACTTTTACTATATCAACCTCTTTATTATTAGCCATTCACAGGTCGCTGCTCATTTACCCTTCTAGGAACGATCCAGCCACCTGTGTGAGCTATTTACTTCAATTGACTCCTATGACTTCCTGTGATGTATTTGAGGTCGCTCCACAATCAACAGATCTCTAATTTTTTAAAGATAGATAAGAGTCGCAGACATATGTATATGAGAAATTTACAAATTTACCTTAATTTAGGCAAGAATATTTACTAATCTCAAAATTAGCAGATCTGGTTATTTACTACATATACCTTTAAGAAAATAAATCCATCTACTCCTATTGTTCCCTACTGACAAATAATTTCCATTGTTTCAGTGCATGGCGCGAGCGTTGTACGATAACATAGCCGAGTCGCCGGACGAGCTGGCCTTTCGTCGCGGCGACCTCCTTACGGTGCTAGAGCAAAACACGGGCGGCAGCGAGGGTTGGTGGCTGTGCTCACTCAGAGGCAGACAAGTACGTATGAGAGTGTATCTATTCGTTATCTAATTTTGTACTTTTGTTGTATTTTTTGTTATTAAATGTGACATGGCTAGTTAGCTTTTGTATCTTAGTTTTTACTAAATTAGCCCTTACGTGTGACTTCCTCAGCGTGATCGGAACATGGTTAGTGATCAGAATAAACAGCAGCCTATGTCTAACTCCGTCCCATATAAAACGTGTATACCAAATCTTTTGACGATTGGGTATGCCGTTAAAACATACTTATTTACACATTTATAGTAAAGTAAGGATACCGATTTAGTATTCTGTCGATAGTGTGAAAGTACTTTTGGATAGCTAAGAGTAGAGTTTTCCGGAGGCATAGGCATGGATTTAATATTTTGGTGATTAATTTATGTACTGATAAAATTGGTATCAAAGATAATTCGATAATTCAAATTCCAACGTCACGTTTCTAATACAAAGTACTTTTATTTATTCGAATATACATTTTCTTCTTAAAAAATCAGATACACACTGACGCAAAAGCAATTAATCAAAGGTAAATTGACAATTTTGAGCAATTTGATCTTAATAAACTGCCGTCGTCCTTCTTGGATGACGAAACTTTGATTGTAAGCTATAACTTGATACTTTATCACGTAATAGCCCTGATAAAAGTTAAAATGTGAATTGGGTCATGCTCTGAGTAAGTCGAGAGATTGGATAATCACCATTACCCATCTTGAGAACATAGATGAGAAATTCTAAAAGTAAAATAAATCATACTGTTTTACTGCACATGAGCAAGATTACAATTATTCCTTAATGATGATGATGAAACACTTTTGAAGTATTGAAAATGGTTTTTACTACATAGTACAATACGCAATATAGAACAGTATGGAAAGACTTTTATTATGGTAGAATAAATATGATTTCTTTTTTCAGGGAATATGTCCGGGAAACAGATTAAGGGTGGTGGCGGGTGTGTTCGATGCCAGCGCCGCGATGCAGAGGCGGCGCACGCGCACCCCAGCGCCGGTAGCTCACCAGCCATTACCGACTCAGCAATCACCGCCTTTTACTAAAGTATGTTTGCTCTCTGCTTATGTATTACTTATTATTTATTTTAGTTGCAAATGTAACAAGAGAGCTTATGACGCATAAGCATTGTAACAAGCCATTTCTTAGAAACTCTGGTAACCTTAGTCATTAGAGCTTTAAGTATTTATTTTCATTCGAACATCGCCTAAAGGCTACTCGATTACTGTAACTGTAGTTTTCGAATAAGTAGAATAAGATTTTTTTATCTAAGTGAGCCAATAAAAGAAACTATTTCATTTTAGTACAGCACAGCAAAATTAAAATTTATTATATATAATATAAAAGCAATATTTTATTCCAGATCGAGGAATGTTCACACTATGATGTTCCACGTGCTCCTATGCCAGTGCAGCGTATTGTGATGTATGATTGCCCGCGAGCACAAGCTGATTGGTATGACGCACCAAGGGCACCACGGCCCGCCAGTGCGGATTCAGCTTGCAGCGGAACCGGCTCACTCACGTCAGCTACATCAAGCGCCTCCGCCAACAGTGGTAGCTCGCTTCATTCAGCGGCGTCTGCTTCGAGTACATACGACGTGCCACGGTCGCGAGCCTTACCTTTACCGTGTGATGCTGCTTTAGAAGCCCTGGAAAGATTACAGGTGTGGTTCCTCATTTACTTGTATCTGACAGACTTAACGAAATAAAAAAAGGAAATTTCTTAAGAAATTCTTATAATGGTATGAGTGAATATAATGAATTTACATAGATAGGTACTTCTTATGATGATCATAATTATGACAGAAAACATCGATAATTTAGTAGGCCTGTTCTCTGACATGTTGGATTCTGCCCGATATTTTCGACAAATTTGGGTATGTCAAATGATACAATCAAAACAGTAGCGTCAGACGCATCGACAAATGTGAGCACTTTGTGTTTTTATTTAGGGGTCTATATTTATACTACTTAGGTGACCCTAGAATTTGTAGAAAAATTATTGTTTTTCCCACCATGAGAACTTTCCAATATATCTGATATGATATGATATTTTTCTAAGCGTGCTTAATTGTTAATTTGCTTTAAATATGATCAGGAAGAGGCGTCGGCAGCGGTGTCGCGGCTACTGTCGTATGTGTGCCCGGGCTGGCGGCGGCGCGGCGCTCTGCGACCGCGCGTGCTGGACGTGCGCGTGGCGGGTGCGCGTCTGCGGGCCGCCCTGCACGACCTTGCCGTCTTCGCGGACGCCACGCTGGCCAACGCGCACGATGCACAGGACAAAGGTCACTACTACACCAATTATTTTTACTTTTTCTAGCTTGACTTTTTAATTTTTTACCTACCAAGTGGTAAAAAGATTGTCACATCCACTTCTTTATCCATTGGAGGAATAATTGCTGATTAAATGATTATAATGGTCGAGGAATGAGCAACAGCATCTTTCTAAAAATATCATCAAAGCCTAATTGCAGATGTCAACTTGCCTGTCAAGCGTGGCAACTAGTGACAATACCCCAACATATGCCTCCCATATGTTCAACAGTTGATAGTAAATGCCATGTCACTCTTATGTTTATCATATCATAATATGTGATATGTGATCTGTGTCAGATCCGTCAGTATTCTACGACTATGACGAAATGCTCTAAGATAATTATGCTCAAGCTTTTGATGCAAACATATTATAATATGTTTCTTTTAATTTCCAGGTATCGCAGTCAAGCTACGGCCGCTGGTGAAGGCGCTAAAAGACGCGGAACGCATAACCCACGAGGCGACGAGTGCGCTGGACGCGGGCGACTGGGCGCCCGAGCGGCTGGAGCGCGACCGCGAGCCCACCGACGGCTCGCTGGACGCGCTCGACCAGCTCGTCGCGTGCGCACGATCACTTACCGAGGACGTCCGCCGGGCCGCCTCCTTCATAAACGGCAACGCCTCGCTGCTGTTCAGGTTAGCTGTTTTATATACTGATATGCTGCCGGGACACCAGTCAGTGATAATAGGTGAGGGTGAAGCCAGGTCAGTTGGCCTATCGTGATAAATTCGTAAGGAATTAATCATAATGGTTCCCAGGGAGACCGACCTGACAAGATATATTGCTAGCAATGGGCCGTTAGCTACTACGTTACTACCAAATCCTTCTCTCCTATATACTGATGCTATCTATGCTATATCTTACATTGTTAGTGACAATTATCCCGCTTTTAATACTTAGTTATCCGATATTGGGCCACTACATAAATATAGTAACTAAACCTATATGTATCGCCTACCCTTAATCTGAACTCATATTACTTTAAAAATCCTTTACAATCTTATATTTATTACTAAATAACAACCTATCTCGATAACAACCTATCAGGATCGCACTTGATATTGATTTAGGATACTTGAATATTTTAAAGCGATTTGCAATAATAATAATAATAAATAGATTTATTTTCTCTTCACAATTTATCACAGTGAGATACAATGAGACATGCTTATATTAAAGTAATCAAATGGGCAATGGGAGGTTCTTACTTAATTCATCTATAATTTTAGATAAAGTAGGTAACGCAATATCTACGGAAATTTTAAACGGATTGTAAATTTTTAGAGTAATTTTTGAGTTTAACTATTACAAACAATTATTACCTTTTTATAATATTAGAGTAGCTATAGATAGGTATACGTAAGTGATATTTATTTTCCACACTTTATCATTTTTATATTATTCGTTGTAGACGATCTGCGACTGTGCCAGAGCACGAATGGACGGAAGAGTATGACTACGTGCGACTAGAGTCGCGGACTTCGATCGGTAAACGCAACGCAGAGATCCGCGCCGCACTGCCTGATAAATTAAGGGCTTCCTTCGATGCGTTAGTGCGAGACGCTGATCATGCCGGCGAGGTGAGTACTTTTAACCTAAGAACAAGGAATTACACAGGAGTGATAAAATTGACAATTCATAGCAGGCTAGTGTATTATAGAAAACGTAATACGGCCGTATAACCTTATCAAATTCAGATACAACCTGCATGCATACTTTCTGCATAAACTGTGTCAAATGTATAATCTAGTAATGTAAAAGTTGTTATTGACAAATAATTGACATATCAAACATTTTCTATACACTAGCCTGCTGTGAATTGAGAAAAATAGCAACTGATGGTGTATCTTTCGTCCTCTTTTTACTAATTATATTTGCTTAAGAAGAAAGGAGGCAACCATATGATTTACAATTTTTATTTTATCATTCCTTCTATATAATTCGTTGTTCTTAGCTTTTAACTAAATATATAAGATATTTTATAATTAGATATAACGTTGACATATTATATATAAACTATTATCTTTTATTTTTGATGTAGATAACAACATTATTAGCTAATCTTTGGTGGTTTAAATATTAAATTTAATAACCACTCATTACTCATCCAAATATTAACAGCTCTTAATAAATTTGTACAAAAATATATTTAGGTAAAATGTCGTCATAATTTTCCGTAATGACTAGCGCCCATCAAACATAAAAATGTAATGACACATGTTTTAAGGAATATACCTATAATATAAAATTCTAAGATAGGTTTATTGGATTGGTAACAATAAACGCTAATAAAAGCAATACCTACAAAGAATGATTACTTGTGTAATAATTGTTAATTGTATATTAGACCCGCTGTAGTTATATTTAGACGTAGCTTCGTTATATCCGCTTCTTTGTCACCTCGTACTGATAGGTTTTTCTCCACTAAGATACATCTGCTATATATGATGGTGAAATTAGCTTAGAAACTTTTGGGGAGTAAATAACATCCTTACACTAGTAACTATATACAATTGCTGCTATATGTAAGTCTACATTGGACCTCTAGTCTAGCTAGTAATATTTCGATCTGTGGATGAAATGTTAATCAAGTGTTGTGGTGCAGGTGAGCGCAGTAGCGGCAGCGGCACGATTGCCTGCGGACGACCGCGCATTAGCGGCGTTCTACGCGGCGCAGACGGCCACGTACGGCGCCCACCTGGCCACCGCCGTGGAAGCGTTCCTGCGTACCGTCGACATGGGCCAACCGCCAGACGTGTTCCTCGCGCACGGCAAGTTCGTCGTGTTGAGCGCGCATCGCATCGTGCACGTGGGCGACACTGTGCACAGGTGGGATCTCAATCTGTTACTTCTTAAGTTTTAGCTCAATGATACTGTACATAGATAGGATTGAAGTAGAGTGAGCTCTATTATAATGTGTTTAAGGTCGATTATATTACATATGGGATCTCACTCTATTACTTGGTGCGTTCGTCGTTTGAAAGTTCATTGGTTCCGCGACTGTTGAGTCATCGTCAAATCATTCGATCAGATTCCGTGATCTGTTTTATATCTGACTCAGCGCTACTCTCTCCAGTATACGTTTAATATTTACTTGTATAGGTTTTATTAAAACTTCTATGCAGATGACCTCGCGTATTTTAGAGATATTATATTCATATATTGATCACCACAATGTATATATCATTAACGAATAAGATGGTTCTCTTTACACTCGATGAATCGGCATTATTTTGTCTACAGGAGTGCCCAACACGCCGGGCTCAAAACGAAAGCTCTGAGGTGTTCCGACGCGCTGTCGGACGCGCTAGCGACGACGGTGGCCAAGACCAAGGCCGCGGCGCAGAAGTTCCCGTGCGCGAGCGCGGTGGCCGAGATGGCGGAGGCGGCGCGGGCGCTGGCGGCGCGTGCGCAGGAGCTGCGCCGCGTGCTGGTGCGCGCCGCCGACCCGCCGCCCGCGCCCCGCGCCGCCGACCCGCCCACGCCCGCCACCGCCGTGCCGCCCTCCGCGCCCTCCACGCCCCTCACGCCGCTCACTCCGCACTCCCCGCACACCCCGCACACGCCGCACACGCCGCACGCCCCCTCCGCGACACCCTCGCTGGCTACTCTGCAGATATAAGCCGTATGTCGGCGTCCAGTCGACGCGGGCACGCGGGTGAAATGAGCGCTGCGTCATCGCATGTGAATCCTTAGCATTCGAGTGTCATCTCTCTCCGACGAGTTGCGGAGTCTCCGGGGCGACACTTGGAGTGTAAGTGTGCGAGGAGAACACTTCGCCGACGAGATGGCGCGGAAGTTGAAGCACCCCGATGGCGACGGCCGTCGGGCCGGGTCTTCCTTGCGCGGCCACCGAGGTAGGAAACCGAGGGGCGCGCAGCATTACCAAAGAAATTTGTCTAGATACGACGTACAATACGATAACGTAGACTGCCGACGTGTGACGAGTTTTAACGAGTTTCTATTTAGATGTTACCTATAAATATATCTATGGTATAAAACGAAGGCTGCCATAATTTAGAAATCTTCATTTTTTAAAACGGAGTTCGCAATAGAATAGCGACTTTTTTATTACTGGATGCTCATTTTGCCGTAGTGAGTTGAGTTGTCCGTCCAGTTTTATACAATTTTGCAACAGTATCGTAAATATTTGTAGAATGTGTATGTGGATATGAATGTGCGACATTATTTTGTCGCGCAGTAAGTAGTTCTTTAGTTTTACATCGATTGAATGAGTCTCGAGACGCGTTTCATCACTTGTACCATTTTATAGTACTTAGTATCGTTAACGCATTTTATAACTGATTCAAACTGCTTGTACATTCTTGTATGAGTACTGTTTAGAACGACGCCTAACTACTGGCAACTATGTATGTTTTTAAAAGAAATATATCAGTTTTACTAGTTTTATGAATATAATTCATATCGATACGTTCCTTGTCTGATTGAATGCTCAATACAATATTTTACTAAAAATCAATAAACAATATGCAAATATGAATATGTAGAACATTTTATATGGTCAAATCAATGGCATCTGGCCTATGAAGATAAACAACCGCTACTATCTACAGAGCTACTAATTTGGTAATGAAGAATTGTGCTACATGAAGAGATTTCGAGTATTATGATGCCATACATATTTTTGAATTGAATAATAAAACGAATACAAGACCTACTTAAAAATAGAATAGCCTGCTAGCAAATGTAACGCAATCTGCTCTGAACAATCATGACTGACTCGACAAATAGCAATTTGTGCTCAATTACTTATATGTTAAAGCTGATCATCATTAATATACTTGTGGCTTGTCGTTACTTACTGTATGTATGTACGTACCTACATTTTGTACTTTATACAATATAAGTAGATAGATGTAGGATAGATATGATATCAGTGTAAAAAGCATGTTGTAAATTAGTGATGTGTAATATATTTATAGGTGTCGTAGTTTAGTTAGGTATAGATGAAATTGTACAAATGCATAGGTATGTATTAAAATAATGATTTTAATATTGAACAGTAATTTAATCATCTTGTAAAAGCGCAATCAATTAAAATATACAAATTTTCGTATTTAAAACTCTCGTTTCATTTATTTTTACCGTTCACCTATAAAAAGTTTAAAAAATTACCTATGAAAAGTTAGGATTTCAAGTCTTTATTTACAATGAGATCAATATAGGAAAATTATATAGAAAAAAAAAAAATTAATTGCGAAACAAATATCGAATTACGGACGATTTATTGACTCGTCAACAATACTCTAGAGCAACATTATTTCAAATACTGTTTCGTCGTTCTACTACAAAAAATATGCACTACTTTCGGCTTGCTTATATGAGTAAAATTTCGTTGCCAGTGATCTCCGTCCTTTTATCCCTGGTACATATTGGAACAACCTTATTCTGGGCTAATGACTGGCTTTGAAAACTAGTACTACAGTATAAGAAGATTTTATACAGTGGTTTATCACCTATAGAAGTCTGTTGTCATGCATTGCATTCATGTCATTGGTACTTCCCCCCTGGTGATCGCTGGTGGCGAAATTTTAGTAGTGCAAAATTACTACCGTATAAATATGATTTTATATCATGTACGAAGGTTGCGCACGCGCTTCCTGCTGAGCATAGTGGAGGGCGGGATGGCCGACCGGCAGCTTCATTTCGGCAGCCACTACTTCCAGCCTTGCCGCGCGGAGTCGCAATGCCCTCTCTGTCGCTCTCATTTCTCTAGCGATTGCTTCCTCTTGTATTTCGTCTTCTAACTTTTTTCTTTTTAACTGGAAATGATTAATTTCGTGTGACTTGCTTGGTTCAATACCTATCTTATCTATTTTTTTTTGTATGAAATATGAAGTATACATGTGGCAACATTTTGCCATTAACTAAACGAATAAAATAATAAGTGGAAAGTAGTATTTTTGAGTGTATTGTAAGTTTGTCCGGATCTTAGAAACAATATTTAACTAATCGCTTATAAATAAATTATAATAAATAGAATTAGAGAGTCGTCAAATGTGTCTTAATTGCGGATATTATATACTACATAACTTTAGCATAAAATAATTATGATGGATATCAATAATACAAAAAAAAAAAACTTCAATAAACCTGTTGGGTTTTATGTGGTATTATTATATCATATCGATTTGTCATAATATGGCAGTGAGTTCCAGGTTGAAGGCTAAGATACCCAAAACAATTTCTGACACAGGAAGACTGAGGAGCGATTGTAATTTAAGGCTTGAAATGCGATATATTTTGCGATACCCATAATGGCATCTTAATGGTGTTTGCTTATTTTTCACTCACAATAATATAAAAAGAGCAATAATTAATTAAATTTCTAAGAATTAAGAAATAACTAACAAATAATACCTATTACATAGCATAAATACTGCGTAAACAACTTACTTTGGCTGTTTCTAATTCATAATTCAACAACTCTTTTTTTAATTCCAATATTTCTTTGTTATCCAACATGTTAAAGGATTCCATATTTGTTACTGAACCTGAAATTAAATTACCATCTAATGAGATTTAATTATTTTCTATAGCCTTTAAAAATGTAAGTAATAAATACTTAAGAATTCCTTTCTGTGAAATTTTAATTTATTTTTTATTTTCCTATATTGTACCTGTCGTGTCGTGGGATAGGCCAATGTTCTTTAAAACATATAAAATGTTATAGAAATAAAAAAGGTATCACAATTGTAATCCAAGACGTAGTCGAAATCAAAAATCGATAAAATTCTGAAGATTTACAAAACCCATAAATATTATTGCGTACGTATAAGTAGTTCAACAAGTACCAAAATTACATGAACATCGTATAAGGGCAAATTTGAAGAAATATATACAATGGGGGAAAGGGGTTGTTAGTAGTGTATACATACTATTAATCCAACAGGTCGGCCTCCACGCGGTTCACTGTGAAAACCATTGAAGTCTGTTGAATCTATCATAAAGGCCAACTAATCTGCCTCATCCTTATCTATCATCACTCACGGTGCTTTGCTAGTGTATACCAATAGTACAGGGGTGAATACTATTCTATTTGTATCTAATAAATAAATATATATAGACATAATGGTGTATATATATATATATATATATATATATATATATATATATATATATATATATATATATATATATATATATATATATATTACGCTTATCAACTTTTGATGTTGGCCATACTAGCTTAACATTTTACATATTTGATATTATAATATGGGGTATGCCAGAGAGGAAAATAGGAACTAAAAATATTACCTATTCCCGAATCACTGTTGAGCACTGTGCTAAGAGGATCTGGCGCCATGTTAATGGGATTGTTATTTACATTATTGGGAATTTCATTAAAATCATTATCATCATCATTGTGAGCATCATCATTCTGCATTTGTTCATCGTTGATTTCATAAATAGGCTCTGTTTTTATTGTCTGCAACACAACATAGTATAATAGTAGTAATATAATATTTTGTTCCACTACAAAACAGCAAGTTATTATATATATATATATATATATATATATATATATATATATATATATATATATATATATATATATATATATATATATATATATATAAATCAGCTCAGAACTAATAAAGATATTGTATAATGTACTTATAACCCCCTCTTTTGGTTCAAAATATATAACTAAGAAATTGAAAGAGGACTGCATCCTAATATGACAATTTTTAAGGTAAATTTCCTGTCAAATCAAATTTTACAGCACTACAACTGATTACTAACATATGTTTATTTATGATACAAATTTCTGAAAAGTATCTTTATCTTTACGCAAATTGAGTAATAAATATACATAAAGCTTTACAACTAATAAATTCACGATATCAGTGAAATAACTGAATACAGTATCCAAAATCATTAATAAAAATACCTTATCACTATTACTACATTCTTCATCTAATTGGACATGTTTCTTATTTATTTTCTTAGCTAAATAACCATGTACACGAATTCTTCTAGATAGTCTTTTCATGTTTGTGAATTTTGTGCGCAGGACTTTTGTTGTTCTTTTTAGTGGACACTGTTTATTGTATGCCTCTGTTACCTGCAATTTGATAAAAAAAAAATCATTAAAATATTTGTATATTTTATTTGATGGAAACACTTTTTATGAAATACAGTGTTAAAGTGTACTCTGTGATGCGCCATGGATTTTACGGAATATAATCTTTCACATATTCCTATTTTCAGATATGGTTACCACTTTCTATCATGTGGAGTCAGCTTCTTTGCCATTTTTAATATTTCTTCATTTAAATTAATAATTTATACTCAGAAAATACAATTAATCGATCTATTATATATAGGCCTTTGCAATTTGATTTTGTACTTTTTTTTATATATGCATATAGTCTGAAACCAGTCTGGTAAGTAAAAAAATCTGTGAAATTCTTTGATGGTAATGAATTTTTAGTCAATTATAATTTCAGCCATTAATTGTCAATTGCTGAATGTATTTAGCCATTAATTGTCAACTGCTGAATGTATTCAGCCATTAATTGCCACGTTTGTCAGGCAGGTTGGCAACCGCAGTTAAGCTTTCCTAATTTAACTTCTCTAATAACTAGAGAAGTTTTAAGAGGGATGCTGCTGCCTATCCCTCTACCACTAAATCTCTTCAGTTACCTTTTACGATACCCACAGGAAAAGAAGGGGTAGCATATTCTATGCTTGGTCCACACTGCATAGAATACGGCATTTAAGTCATTATTGTGGACAAATTCAGTACCCTAATCTTATTAATAACTAACGTGACCAGATATCCTGTTTTGAATGAGACTGTCCGTTTTTATAATTACGAGTCTAGGTGTCTTCGAAATGAACTTGGGGATGCAAAATTGTCCTGTTTTCGGAAACCGCACGAAAATTTGAGTAGTTTAAAAGTGATATTGACAATTCAATTATTTATTGCTATTTCATGTTGTAACAATATATTTTTTAATAATAAATTAGGTTCTTTTTTTGTACATCAGTAATAATTTTGTTACTGCTAGAGGTTTCTATATACATAAATTTATTAAAATTAAAACAAATGATGTAGATCACAAATATATTGAATTTTAGGTAGGTAGGTCTGAAAATTAAAAAAAAATATATATGATAAAACCTACCTAAAAAGAAGAAAGAAGTCTTCTGAAATGACTTTTTATTTAAAAAAAAAAGAGCACAGACTTGGAATTTTGTACTTTTTTTTCTTTTTGTCTCTTGTTTTGAATATAAATGTACAATAAAGCTTATAAATAAACAAAAGTTCCTAAAAAAGCATAATCAAAATATAATAATTAGTTTAAGAATTAATATATCATAAACTTATAATAGTAATAATTTTATTATATTTTATCATAATCCCACAATAAAAGTATACAGTGAAAATCTACATAATTAATAAAAATAGTTACATACCCTACACCAAGCATCACTCTTCAATTTATTAGCTTTAGTTGAGTTATCCTTACATAAGATATGTATTTTTTCTGCCCTTACACACTTAAGCAGCAATCTGCATTCATGTGGGGAGAAGTTCATTGATCTACTTGTATTTGAATATAACCTAAAAAGGAAAGTAATATATTGATTATTTTTTTTATACCACTGAGGTGGCAAACAAGCATACGGCCCGCCTGATGGTAAGCAGTCACCGTAACCTATAAACACGCGCATGCGATGCCGACCCTGAAGAAACCTCTTTACCCCCCTTTTGAAGAACCCATGCTGTAGTTTCTTGGGAAAACCTCGGCAGGGAGCTCATAGTATTTTATCTATCACTTAGACTTCAGATTAATTCATATTAGAAATATTTAGTACTGTTAGAATTTGAAAAGCAACATAAATGTTTACCCTTTCTTTTGTTCACTTTCACCATCTGAAAATCAAAGTACTGATTAGAAAATTATATTTAAAATTACATATTATTTTCATGACCATTTTATTTATAATAAATACCTGTTGATTCATCAGATTCTTTATTATGATTATCTACCCAACTTTTCAATGCCTTGTCTTCTTTCAGAGTTTTTTGTACTTCTGGTTCTACAAAATATAGAAAAATAATTATTAAGTAAGTAGTATAAGTTCTAAACTCAAAGTCTTGTTAAGCATGACATTCATTATTTTTGTAACTTGTGGGTAATTTAGTGCTAAGTTTTTTATTACCAATTTGCCCAACTACCAATAATATGTAATACATTTTACTAACTACCCTCTAGTTATTTAACACAACTTGATACAAGTAATTGACACAGATATCATAAAAAAAGTCGTGCTTAAAGAAAAATGTATTGTTTATGATAAAGTATTAATTTATTATTATTTTTTAACTACAGATAAAATGTCATAGTGATTTGCAAAACATCTTAATCATAATTAATAACCTTATTAATAAAGATCACTTGCAAGTAATAATAGTGATCAAGTGTAAAACACATTTTGTTAAATGTTTTTATTTTATATTAGCTTTTTGGTTGCTACTTCATATGTGTGGATTTCAGAAGTAGGAAAACCAATGAAATAAATCTCTTCTAGACGATATATCAAGATAAAACATACAACAGATTTTAACTCAGGTCTACAGGAACTCAACTGTGAAAACCACATTAAATTTAGTACAGTAGTTTTTTCATACTACTAGAACAAACATTCAGATAAGTATACAGAAAAATTTCTAAAAATGACTGTTTTGGCCTATCTGTCTTACTAAAATCTCTCATATTCATTTTTCTTAAATATATACAGACATTTTATTATATTAGGAAGATAGTACATGGGCCCCCTACAGAACCTGCAGGTAGAAACAAATGCAACAAAAGCCCTCATTCATGCTTGTAAACCATTAAATATTTAATTTTTTCAAAATGATATTAGGTTTATGTTTCAGACAAAATTTATTCATATATGGAAAATAAAACAATTAACAAGAGAACTAAATATAAACATGTCATGAATATTCCTTACCTTTTATTTCTTCAACAGTCTCTTCTGGTAACTCAACTTCACATGTACTGTTTTCTGCTTCATACATCATACTTAATATTTGATTAGTTAGGTCACTATATTCACCACGTTTAATTTCCATTAGGTTTTTTGATACTTTTCTTGCTTCTTTTTTCAAATTTTCCCACTTATTTTTTAAACAGTCTCCACTTCTCATATGTCTAAAGGTATGACTATTGAAAGCCTTCGTTATTTTCGCCCAAATAATTTCTTTAGCATGACAAGCTGCAGTACTTGTAGATTTATTTAAAACTATAAATTTATATTTATCTATTAAGTTGACCAAAGTTTCGATTTCATCTAAAGCAAATATAGGACTTCTATATCTCCTGGAAATGCGGCAAAAATTTTATAATTTTCTTGAACTAAGAATAATAAACAAATAAATAATACGGATATCTTACGAAAATGGAGTTGCAGATGGTTTATTATCTTGCTCGTCTTCATTCATCTTAAAGATTTAAAAGTAAATTATATGGAATTCAATAATAAAGTACGAAATAACTACTTTACTATTTTTTTTATTAATAAAGTTGATAATACTTGGAGAAAGAGAGTACAATATTCATATTATCTACACCAGGACAATAAATTTCATATATAGGAACAAATAAACAGAGATAATAATAAATATAGGTACTAAAAGTCAAATAAATAAAAAAATTAAAAATAAGATACAAAAAGAGAACAGGAACACAGATTATAAAGATAAAGATAACAAATGTTAGATGTCAAACCGACTACGAAGAGATGCAAAGTTGATAATAGATTAAGAATAGTATTCGTGGTCCTAGTATCCTATGATATGCAATGACAGTAGCTAAAACGAGACATTTTTATAATATAACATTCGTTAGTACAATGTATTACGTTAATATGTTTGAAAGTTGTTTTTTGCCTTTGTAAGTTGTATAAAAAAATTATAAATTTAAATAAATATAATAATTTATACAAGTATAGATTTAACTTAATTTACATAAATGGCAATAAAAAGTAGGTTATTTGACTTTTATATGAATTTACCTATCGCGCTCTTTTATGTTATCAATTTACGTGTATAGGTAGTTATTATTTTTATGTCAGTGAAAATAGTCATGACAAACAAGCTGATGGCCCACCTGATGGAAAGTGGTAACCATTGCCTATAGACTGTCGGCACTTGGTGGACTTTGTATATTGTATTATTTTAATTTATTGTACCATCACATTTCAGAAGATTTCATTTTTCAAATTTTTTCGTTCATAGACAGTTTTATCTGATAAGGAATAAAAAATAAAAAAAAAATATTTAACATATGTCAATGTCAAAATCCAAAATTAAAGGTTAGGTATGAATAAAAATTATATTATTCTATTTATTAATTTTAACAACGTTTAATTAAAAGTACGTAAATAAAGATAAAGTATAATTATACAATGTTATTTTATAATTAATATATTTGGAAGGAGTGGAAAATTACAATTTGTTTACATTTTAGTTTAGCTTTTCTTAAGTTACATTTTTAGAAGAGGCCATCAAAATGGCGCTGTAGTTTACAATACTCTTAAACGATTTAATTTTTATAATCTGACACGCTTGTAAGAATCACTCAGATTTTTAAAGTACATATTTTTGTTGTTCTGGTAAAGTGAATGCATTAATTTCGTGTTCATTAATGTATGCTTAGTGAGAGATGAAGGAGGCAATACTAGCTTTTATAACCTTCGTGTGTAGTGTATTGTTAGTCTTTGTCTTTGTATTGTTTTGTAAGTAGCCCGATTTCTGATATAAATTGGCAGGTTTCATTACTAATATATAATAAATAATTCACAGTGATAAACTATATAAAGATTGTTGTTATTGTCTTAGTAACTGGTTCATGTTATTTTTCTTTGTTTCAGGTTGGTACATTGTTTGGAAGTGTTGCCTGTCGAAATTCCGTTTTGTTCGAGAGCTTCTAGGTGGCATGTCAGATACTCCTCCTGCTTCTGAAATAAGACAGCCAAGAAAACTTAGAAGGGAATAATTTGAGCAAAAATTTCTCAAAGAAGGTATGTGATTTGTTTCTATTAACAATATACAGGTATATGTCTCTGTCGGATTGTTTTTATCTATCTGTTTTCTGACGTGATGTAATCTTTAATTTTTGCTAAGTTGACATTTTTCTTCCCTTACTATTTAAAAATCCTGAATATCAAATATATATATATATATATATATATATAATGCTATGCCTCAACATATATGTACATATATATATGTTGAGGCATAGCATTGCATGTTTAACAATAAATTGTTTGTATAAATATTTATAGTTCACCAGGTCAAAATGAATATTCGGTGCGCAAGGCCTAGTGATCTCATGAACATGCAACACTGCAATTTATTATGTCTACCAGAGAATTATCAAATGAAATATTATTTCTACCATGGTCTTTCTTGGCCACAACTCAGTTATGTCGCTGAGGATGAGAAGGGACGAATTGTTGGTAAGAATTATGTTTTGTTAATTATTTACATTCTCTTAACAATAATTAATATAATAAATATAATTATAATGAAAATTCTAGGTTATGTTTTGGCCAAAATGGAAGAAGATGGAGAAGATAATCGTCATGGACACATTACCTCACTTGCTGTGAAGCGTTCACATCGTCGTCTTGGACTTGCACAAAAACTTATGAATCAAGCCTCTTTAGCAATGGTGGAATGTTTTCAGGTTTACACACAACAGATTTTACTATTTTTTTTATAATATAATAGTAAATTAATTTCTATGTTACATTAATAATTTAAATTTGTTTGTTTCAGGCTAAGTATGTTTCACTCCATGTTAGAAAAAGTAATAGAGCTGCTCTTAATCTGTACACAAATTCTCTTGGGTTCAAAATTCTTGAAATTGAACCAAAGTACTATGCTGATGGAGAAGATGCTTATTCTATGATGAGAGATCTCAGTGCATTTTCGACTGAAAATAAATCGGACAATCAACAAACAGAGAATTTGGAAATCAAGTCGGAATCAACAGTTATATCACAGTGTTGAGAGATTAAATAATGCATTTAAAATTTAACCCTTTTCATTATTAATACTAGACATGATCTTGTCCATAAGGTTATATCTTCTAAATTTGAATAGTCAATAAATTGAAAGTTTGCTACAGTTTTTGTCCAGTAGTCTTTGTCCTTTAGATATAAGATTCCGTTAAATTTGGAAAAAAATTTAAAAGCATGTTTTTAAGCTTAAAATTTGGAGAAATTTATCTTAATTTTACAATAAAATTTTTTTAGTTTCTTAGGCATATTTAATTTTGATTGTCTACTTTTATATTAAATATATTAAAGTTCAACATGTCCTTTATAATAATTAACCTTAGGTGTCATGATTGATTGCAATTTCGGCTGGAATGAACACTAATGGGGAAAGCAAAATGGCAAATACATCACTCATTTCCGATTTACCTTAACAATCATGGCGGAGTCACTAGTGGACTTGAATACTATGTTAAATGACCTCAATCGTGCTTAACAGGTAGGTCTTAGGATGAATATGGACAAGACTAAAATTCATGCCTAACCGTGTTTTTTTTTTGTGGATGATAATAGAATGGTAACCCCCGCCTGCGCCAACGGTATACATTGGCGGAGAACTAGTGAGGGATGATAGGTGAGAATGAAAAGGCAGGTCAGTCCGCCCATCGTGATAAATACCTCTGGAATTCAACACGATGGTTTCTAGGGGACAACGTGAGGAGATAGAGGGATATATTGTTAGCAATTGGGTGTACTAATCCCCATTACGAACAATCCCTTCTCCCCCCTAACGACTAGGTAAGTCCAATTTTGACTAAAAGGTCAACCGACAAATCCAACTCGGCTGAGCAGCGTTTAAAGAGGAAAGTCTTTAACTAGTGCGTTTTGTCAGTGATGACTTATGTAACCGAAACATGGTCCTACATGATTGCTTTAAATTACTTAGCAAGCTATAGAGAGGGTTTTGCTCGGAGTTTTTTTGCGTGACAGATTCTAAAATTATATCCACAAAACCAGTCATCGGCATAGCTCGAAGGACGAGCAAGCTGAGGTGGCAATAGGCTGGTCACATACCGCGAAGAAGAGACAATCGATAGGGAAGGTTCTTGAGTGGCTACCTCGTATGAGCAAACAGTGTTGGACGGCCCCCCACTAGATGGAGTGACGACCTCAAATGCATTGCAGGGAGTCAGTGGATGCAAGTGGCTCAGTACCGTTCTTTACGACAGTCTATGGGGAGGCCTGTGTTCAGCAGTGAAGGAATATACGCTGATATCATGATGATGAAATCAGGCTAGTTGGCCTATCATGACATAATTTGTCACAATATTTTCTAGCAGGACCTATGTGGAGATTTGCTACTTTGACCATTAGACTCCGTTACAAACAATTCATTTCCTCATTTGCTATGATATTTGGTATAGATACATATAATATAGGACTTTGCTGTATAATTTTCTTAACAAGAAACTCCTGGTTAAACATCTAAAGTATTTAAAATTTTTCTTATAGACTAAATGGTCATTTGGTTTATATATGAAAGTCTATAAATACAGATATGAATACATTTGAATGGGTCCTGCATTAAAAATATTTTGATGATTACAAATAAGAGATAGAAAGATGAAATTATATAAATGGGTGGAAGCTTGTGGACTAAAATCACAAGATAAAAAAGAATAAAGGTTAGAGGAGGGTTTTGCTAATAAGTAAGCAGATGAGGAGCAAGACCTCTTAGAAATAATGTTATATGTGGGGGAAAAGGGATTGTTAGTAATGGGGTCTAAGAGACCCATTGCTAGCAATATATGCTATCAGGTTAATCTTCATTTAGTTCTTCCTGGAAATCACCATGGTTAACTCTAGAGGGATTCGTTTTGATGGGCTGACATACTTTCATCACCTGTCATTTTTCACTGGTGCCCCACCAGCATATACCAGCGTAACCATTACATTTTATCTATTAAAAAAACCTATATTATAGTTACCAATACATTATCACCTATTAAAAACATGTAACAATGTAAATGACAAAAACATGTATGGCTGATAGAATAATATATTAACATAAATTATTGTGACTCTTCATCATCTTCATAAAGATGGTTCAGCTTTAATTCTATTTTTTTCTCATTATCTGTTTTAACTAAAGATGTACTTTTAATTAAATTCTCCTTCTTTTCTTTCTTACGGGTGACTCCCACAATATATTCTGGCATGACAATCTTATTGCTCTTGTATACAGCTTTTTCATCTTCTGATTTTAATATTTTCTTTACTGTTGAGGAACTGTGAAATGTAGGCTTTTTAAAAACAACCTCTGCTTTTTCTTTATCACATTCCTTGTCGATTTTGTTCTCATCTTCTTCTAATTTTTGTATTAATGCCAATGCTGTAGCTGTATTTGTAGCATCAGACATTTGTTCTGGTGTAACATCTGCTAATGAATAATATACCCATTTTTTCGGATTTTTTATGTAATCAGGAACAGATTTCGCTCTTAAACATTCCCGGATATTTGCGTCTTGTCTTTTGTAGATACTTTCTTTACCTCTGAATTGTTTCATTTCATGTTTCAGTTTTCTGTACGTTTTTTTGTCTATTTCGTTATAATTAGGCGGAGTAGTTTTATTCGATTTAGTGAATCCATGCTGGTCTTCAGCGTCTTTTAGATGATTAAAAAGGTTTTTTTGTCTTTCGTGAAAAGAAGACATACCTAGTAGTTTTTCTTCAAATTGCTGTTGAGTTTTGATTAAAAGAAAAAGCGTAGTTTTTAATGAATTGAAAATTAATTTTCATCTAAATAATAACAATATAAACTTTACTGTCTTTTCCAATTATGAATAGATATTACTGTATATATTTATATTTAAAGAAGAAAAATTATTTCTGATCTGTGTGATTAAATTACAAACAAATCACACAGAACACAAATTAGAAAAACTCCACCGTAAATAGTTACTAGAATATGACAATAATCTAATTTTTTTTTTTAGTACGTTTGTTCCGTTTGGAACAGGCTAAGGTCGGAGACCATGCTGCCTAGACAATAATCTAAAAGCAAATGTCAACATTCAGACCACAGATCATAACACATTTATAGGCTGCTTAAAAATGTATACATTTACATTTATAGATTGCGGGCATTTACGTACTATTCTTAATCTATGTAGCACTATAAATGTCATATCAAATAAAAAATCTTTCGCTTCTTCCTTTCCGCTATGGTAATCGGCGCCATTTTTACTATTTTTTCCCGTATCATTTTTGAGGGTCGTAACTCGAAAATTACTTTATTTTTCTACGAGTAGTATTTAAAGCACACTATAATCATAATAAATGATTAACCATTGTTTTATCACGTATTTATGTATACTCAAACTACAACTCTTCAATTTAAACTAAATGTACACCGTTCAAGCTATTTTTTTTTATCGAATTAAAAGTCAAAATCTTAGGTAGAGATATTATGATAGTCGCTGTAAATAAATAAAATGAAATAGGATTATATAAGTACTTAATACATAAAGGTTCATATGTTTTTCCTTATACGAAATGCAATATACACTTCATTGACTAATTCATTGAATGGTGTTTTGACATTTTTTGTGTTGTCTTGCGAAAAACTTTTGGGGGGAAGGGGAATAGTAGTGGGGGCTTTAACCCCCCATTGCTAGCAATATACTCTGTCAGATCGACCTTCACGCGGTTCCCTTGGAAATCATCGTAATTAATTCTTGTTGATTTCATCACAATGTTACCATTCTATAAAAAAAAAAAAAAAACTTACTTCCAAAGAGTATATACCTATCTACTACTTCAAAACGCTTTTATTTTCAACTAGCGACCCGCCCCGGATTCGCAAGGGTGCAATGCTGATACTAAGTATACCTACCTACTACAGAATGTCCTTATAAATAACATTTACAGCTTTTTGTCATTAGACAATACAAACATGATAAAGTGCTATAGGGCAAAGTGCGGCCTTCGACGCGCTATTATATAGGCACACGCCGCCGCACCGCTATGTCCCTGCATTTTAAATCTAATCTTAATAATATCTTCGGAAGTATTAATTTCAATTACATGCTGGAAAGGGTCATATTGATCTATATTAAATGGAGAATGTATTTAAGATACTTAATTGGATAAAAATTAATGGTGTATTGCTTAAAATCATTTCGTAAATAAGCCATTTTTACCGTAAAACGTAAAAGATAAAAAATGGTTATTGTGGGTTATCCTTAAGAGATAGACATATACCATCGCGGACTTTTTGTTGACCTTTTTAAGGTGTACCATACTGTAGTATATTATTTTGATTTATCTCGCGGGGTTCAGCCAGCGTTTGCAATATAAGTGCAAAAAAATGTGTTTATTTATGACATCACATTAGAAACTGAAGATTTAAGCATACATAGGGACGGACAGACAGCGACAGCGACTTTGTTTTATACTATGTAGTGATGATGATGATGAGGATATGTTGATAAAATTGTAACTCCTTTGTTTTACTTTTTTTAAGCTTAATAAAAGAAGATATGTTTAAGATAACATACGATTACAAGATATTGTAAACTTTGATAACTTAAATATCTTTCTAAACACAGAGCAAGTAATCATTACGTTATTTCTAGTGATAACTTTTGTATTATTTTGTCTGGGTTTTGTAATAAGCTAATAAGATAGGATAGGTTTCAATTTTGAATTATATACCAATGAAAAAAAAAATTATCAACATTTAATCCATACTCGATGACTTAGCTGACAGAGTTTTCTCTTATCGTGTAACAGTGTTAAATATAATATTTTCATATTAAAGTGGTAATTATATTTCTTTTCGATAGTTACTACAATTTGTACTTATTTTAACAGTAAATACACTGCCTACTTATTTGTCTGTTTCGCTTATTGTTGATTGATAAAGAACACACTTTTTTTTTAATTGATGGTAGATAGGTAGATAGAGTCTTTTTATTATTTCCTTCAAAAAATTACAATAGTAAACTTATTATAGATATAAACAATTATAAGAAATAATCACAATGAGAATACAATGGGCAATCTTATGGCTAAAAACGATCTCTTCCAGGCAACCTTTAGATGGAGAGGAGTATGATCAGAAGGCACGGTGAAAATTCAATTATTTCTAAATATGGAGATGTAATAATGTAAATATATATCCCTACTCATTATTATATACACACACACACACACACACACACACACACACACATACATATACACATCTACACAAATACATAAAAAATATATAAATACTACTCACTCACTATATCTGAAGAAATAAGTATGTTAACCATACAAATAAACAAATGAAGAAGATGACAACTTGCTCAAATAAAAATCCTTAAGTTTTGTTTCAAAACTAGGCAGACATTTTATATTTCGTATAGAATTAGAAACTGGTAATGGAATTGTAACCCCGCCTGCGCTATCAGAATACATTGATGGGGCATCAATGAGGGATGATTAGCGAGGATGAAAATGCAAGTCAGTTTAGCCCTTCGTGACGAATTCAACGATAAATTAGTCATGATTGTTTACAGGGGCATCCGCGTGGAGGTCGACTTGATAGAAATAGGGGTTAACCTCTCTATTACTAAACAATCCTTTCCCTAGAGAATGACGATAAGTTTTAGTCCATCATATAACTGTGCGATGAAATTTAATTAAAAAAATAATAAATAAAATACGTAGATTTACTTAAATTATATTGCTTTCAACATAAATACTAACATCTTACATTATAGATAATATCTATACCATAATTTAAGATCTATACCTAATCTTATAATTCAATTTAATAAAAATGTAGACAAATTAATAAAAACGTTAATTGACCCGACTATAATAGGTTGATGATGAATTTAAATGGCCTTATGGGGTCGATGAAATTTAAAACAAGGATATCCGCCAAATATGAAGAAGTGACTGATGTACCTATTTCGAAAGATTAGCAAGAAATAGTATTTATTAATGGTCCGGCCAGCCACACAGCTCGAACAATCGATAACAAAGACTCAGTACTTAGTATATATACATTATGTATATGATATATTACGTTTATGGCAGACACGGTTGGGTTGAAAGAAACTTTCTTGTGTGGCAAACTGGCCATTTAACGAGATAACGTGACAACCTTAATGATGTTTAAATTGAAGTGATGTTGATAATAAATATGTTTACATATTATAACGATGCGTTAAATATAAAACACCTAATAATTAACATAAGAATCATTATAAATGAACGAATACGAGATTATTATAAAGTCAAGAGATTATCGCATGTTAAAACATAAACACTATATTTTTTTTAGAATGTTATGATACTTACTTCACATTTTCGAGAAATTATTTTCTTTTTTACAAAAATGTACTTTGAATTAAGATATTAGATAAAGAAACTGTGGTTATCGCGAGATAGAGATGATTCAATATGATCAAATATGTACGTAGTAGAAACTAACATTTGTTCAATTTGTGTTTACAGTGAGTACATAAGTTACCGAAAGATAAAAGGAAAATTCATGTTTTAGTTATAAGTCTGTAAGGCTATTGAATGCTGGGCTAATATATGGATTGTTAATTTTAGTTTAGGGCTTCTAGGTCCATTTCTGAGAATGTGATTGTAAATAAAATAATAAATAAATATATAGACTTAAATTTTAATCGAATTAGAACCACCATCCTTTCGAATAAAAAAGTATCATTTAAATCGATTTGCGGTTGGGTATAAGTATACAATCAATATATGAATTTCCTATTCATTCGTTGAGAATTCCCTCTCTCACGGGATGTAATTGTTATGTTTATTATATTTATCTATATAAATAAGTATATTTTATTTAATTGTTAAATTATTACATTTTATAGCCTCGGGTTAGACGAGACATGACCGGAAACAGGAACTACTTAAGGCCAAATGTTATTAATGTAATGTATCACATTAACTACAACGAATCTTTCTATAGCGAGTAAAATAAGTAAAAGGTCTAATAAGCATACAGATTAAAACCTCGAAGTGAACAATTGTTGGTCCGTGCCACTGTATATAATTTGTTTGCGCGTGAGTCACCGGCACGCGCGCTGCATGCGACACTGACGTAATGAAGGTAAGTATAAGTACTAGTATAGTATTGTCTTTGATTATATAGAAAGAGCATCAAGTCTCAGAAACGGGTCAACTTTTTATCAGCTAATTATCAAATTCGCTGACTCGTTTTTTTAACAGTGTTCTATATATTTACGCACATAATGTATTTTGACGTATCTATATTTAATTATTTAATATTATTATTATTATAATTAGTAGTAAATAACTTTTCTTTCGTAATGTTTTCATTGCACAACGAGGAATAGATAAATTCTTCTTGGTTTAGAGAATTCAAAACAGGTTAATAATTATTTCAGAGTATATAAGAAATGGGTATTTATTATTACTGTTTAAGTCTTTGTTCCTTATTTATCATTATTTTAGGGAGTTTTTTTTTTATTGTTTATCTTCCACTTTTTTACAAGTTGGCTTAATTTTGTTTATTTCTTCTTTTTAGTGTAAATAATATGTACGCAGTGAGTAGAAAACTACTTCTTATCCTACAATCAAATTAACATTATATCATAGCAGAACTTTAAGTTACTTAATAAATAAATAAATGGTTCGTGTAATTTAGTAAAAGGATTCGTTGATATAGTTATATTCTTATTTGGTCATTAAATTACCATATTTTCTATAAGAATATTGGTACTGCATGATGAAAAAGCATTGTAGGAAATGGAATGATTAAGACTATTGTAAATACCTATGATTATAATAATTGGCCAGGCCATTACATTACACCAGTATGTCGCCAAGTCAAGTTCTGATGATTACTTTTTTAAACTTTTTTTTTTGTAGTAATAACTACTATCTAACAACGTTAAACCTTATCATTCACTCGTCAATATAATGCTTTCAAATCATAACGCATGTGTTTTATTCATCGAAGCAAAGTTCTAAGCTCTCCAACATACTCCTAGATGCAATCACCTAAATACCTTGAAAGAACCTAAGAAACGGATTATATTATATTATTACTTATATTGTTATTATATGATACGTGATTATAATATGCAAGAAATTATCCCTAACTCCTAACCGTTAAGGAGTCAAACCTATTATCAGTCTAACAACCTGGAAATTAATATCCGGGCCTCCATAAGGGGGAGCAAAGGAAAAAAAAACCTATTATCAGTTAAATATCTTAAAGGTCTATAGTAATTAACGATACGCATAGTTAAGGTAATATCCATATCTTGATATATTAATCTTATTAATTTTCACAATTGAATCCAGAAATATAATATGAAATTGTTATTACAATACCTCATTAATATAATTTATGAATGAATTTGGCATAATAACCTACTGTTTCAAAATAACTAAGTTATATTCAAATATTAATCTAACATCGTTTGTTCTGTTAAATTATCTAGCAACTAAAACTGTCAAGGAGTACCTAATTTAAGTTATGGTATAATTATTTACGTTATTCAATAACAAGTGCCTACTGTACTTGTATATGGAGCATGTAACAGAATGGTAATAAGCTAAATATAGGAAATAAACGAATGTAGCTTCATTCATTTCAAAACCACGGTCAAATCTATGATTGTTATTTAAAAAATATAACAATAACAACAATTAATATAATACTTACCTGTTATATGACAATAAAGGCGTTCGTAACAAGTAGCTCAAGTATGTCATTTCATATGTCAGGTTTCACTTAGTCGGATTTAGGTAAATAACTTTCCTATTTTGGTTATGGGGATAGTATTCTAAATTATGAACGTATTAATTTTTTTTTTTTTTAAAGATGAAAATGGAATGATAACTGCACTTGTGCTACCGGTATACCAGTGAGTGATGATACATGAGAATGAAGTCAGATCAGCTGGGCTATCGTGGTGAATTCATCGGTAATTAAAGATGATGATTGCCAAGGAAGATTGAACTGTCAAAATATATTGTTAGCAATAGCAGCTCCATTACTTTTAATATACCCTGACTCGACCTAGACCCCATTATTAATAATCCTCTTTAACTCCTGTATTATGTTACAAGCCGTATCTTGTGACTACACGTGAGAAATAGGCTAAAATGTATAAAAGTAAAATATATCTTAAAGCAATAACCCGACTTTAAAACGTGATCCATTAGATGTGATTTTAACAATTGCATTCACTTACCACACTATGTTGTAACCACAACCTGAACGACTAAAAGTAGCTTCTGTACATGATTTACTTAGTTTATATATATATATATATATAATACCATGAATATGGCAAATAAGCATACAGCCCGTCTGAAAGTAAACGGTCACTGTAGCCTATGGACGCCTGCAACATTAGGGGTGTGTTTTTTTTCGTGTTTGACTAGTATTTTCCCTTTTTTTAAATATTCTCTACATGTTTGTACTAAACTTATTTCATTTGTTGTTCATTTCATTGTTGTTTACTAATATATTAAAAAAAAAAGTACAGATTATAGGTATAGGTACACGTGCAAAGCTGAAGAACAAACACTAGATAATCTGCAACTCCAGTTCGTATCGCACTAAACCTGGTTTAGTTCAATGTTGAATCATACAATATTGTTGGTGAGGGCACATACAATTAGTTACGTCGCACGTGGTGTCACAGTGTTATCATTTCGCACGTATGACGCATATTTGTTTTTCGGTACTGAATGAAAAATTCTGAAATATAGAATGTTATTATTTATTTATTTAAAGCTGTATTGACCACACGAAATATATGGTATAAATAGCGAACTTATAATCGATCAATGGTAAAATTTACTATTTAAAAATAATACAAACATTTATCAACAATCAAAATAAATATTTTCATTTAATTTTTTCCATGAGTAGTTAACGGTATACGCTGGTGAGACACCAGTGAGGGATGATAGGTGAGAATGAAAAAGCAGGTTAGTTAGCCCATCGTGAGAATTCATCTTGAGAATCATTGTCTGACGTGGAGGTCGACATGACAATCATTGCAATAGGACTGTGTCTGCATTACTAACAATTCCTTCCAAATCACTTCAAATCCATATTATTATTTTAGGTAAAATGTACAATATATCAGAGGAAAACTTTGTACAAAAGTCGTCTGAGTAACTGTAAACAGGCTGTTAATTTTAACAGCGACGATGGGAGAGGTAAATAATTAGAACACATTTATTAGTAAATGGATGAAAAAACATGTGTATGTAAATATTGGCATTGAGGTCCTATTTTAGTCGAGGATAAATTTAAATTAATGACAAATTAAAAACATTTTAAAATGCATTATCCAGCATTTGATATTACCTAATATTAGACATATTTTTAGTGTAGTAACTGAAAGATGCAAACCGAAAGTAAAATTTTCAGTTTAAACAAGCAGTTTTTCGTTCTACAAAGAAAAAACAGCCTTAATTGACCTAATTAACAGGATTAATATGGAATTTGAGGAACAAAATTTATAGCTTGTAAAAAGAAATGTGAAAATCAGTTTAGAATAGGGAATAATCACGTAAGTCAGTTGTAAAACAGTCAGATTAATGAAGGCTTCCTTTTGGATGTTGTTTTAAAAGATGTATTATGATAGTTTCTAATAAAACTTGACGAGAGGTAGACTTTATTGATGCACCGTTTAGAACTTCTTTTAGCCACATAGTATAATAATAATAATTAAATTTAATAAATAATTTAATAATTTTTAGAACAATAATATTTTAGCAATATCATTATTAATAACGAACAGTAACTGTGGTAGATAATAAAGTTTTTAATATATTTTAATTTCGTAGCCAAAGTCGAATGAATATTGTCATTATCCATACTGCCCGAACATTGGAAACGACTTCCTTATTTTTTTATACAATATTAATGAATATTGATGGAAAATTATGAGCAGTACCATGGACATAACAGAGTATACTGTTTCGCCCATGATACCCCCCATGCGTTGCCAAACATTCCTCTGTACACTGTAAATTCACACCATATCCCATCCTTCAAACTGAAACACAGCCATGTAAACACAACTGCTTTACGGTTATACCCAAGCAATCGATTTTTTATTTATTTTCATAATATACAATATTAAAAATATTTTAATATAAATCAAATTGAAATAAAAAAGTGCTTACTGAAAATAATAAAACTCAAATACTAAAATAAATCCTTTTAGATTTGATGAAATTCTTAATCGTAAGCATACATATATTTAAAACTGTGCCAAACCATCAACGATTTAAAAGATATAAGTGTCATAGACAAATATACAGCTAAATATTTTTTATGGTTATAAAATCTATATGATTGCATTGTATTTTTCCTATTTCTATTTAGGTATTAATTATGGAATGATTGTAACACAGGTATTCATATACAATACTTCTTACCAGACAATTAAATTACGTTCCTTCGCTTCTCCGCTAAAAGGTTGCCTCTGGTATAGAGTTATGCAAGTTTTTTTCCTTCTTTAAATAGGTATATTAATATAATATAGTTGTCAAAATTAGTATTTATTTATTTTTTGTTCCTCTATTGTTTTTATGATGAATGAAATAAGTAGTGAATAAGTGTCATGAACCGGTAGTAGAATAAAAAAAAAATATATATATATATAGCATGTTTGCCAATTTTATAAAAACTATTTATAAATGTATGACTTTATGGTCACAAAGTCACAATAAATGAAAAAAAAAAACTTTATGGTCAACCGTATATTTAAAACGTGTATTTTATTGCTATAATTTATAAAATGCGAAAAAGCATTGCATTGCTAAAAGCAAGCAGGGAATATTAAATCTCAAGTCCGTAATGTAAGGATTTGCAAGTTATACATGGGTAAGTAAATACATATATACTGTTTTGTTTATAAACGTTATTTAAATGACTCCAATATACCTATAAGCAATTTGTTTTCTCTTCTCAATCTATAATTGATTTGATGCAAAAAAATATCGAATGACGGTCAACGATAACCTTTAGATAGGTACTGAAGTACTGAACTGTAGCGGGTAGCGGCTACTGTTTATTTAGCGGTGGACGCGCATGCGCGGCCACAACTCCGATAGTCATAACAGCGACCACTTATCATTCGGGGTTTGGCAGAGCCAACGTACTCACGCTCGGGCGAAAATTGATACAGCGGCGGGAAATGGGTTCGGACCGCGCGGAGTGAAGTAAGGCGGGCGGCGCGCGCCGGTCGCCCGGGCATCAGCCATAATGTCTACCATGTTATTATCGACGACTCCACGCCTCTCGTAGTCAGTACTTTGCAGGGGCCAGTGAAGTGTCTAACAGCTGATTGTGCTATTGAAATGTGGACTGGCTGAAACAACAGGTAGGTAGTGAATTTAATTAGGACAATGACTATTCAAATTTTTTCAAGTCCTTGTGAATTATTGAAAGCGAGTGGTTCTTCATTTATTTATTTATAGTAAATTTATTTTTATTCCGCCAGTATTATGATTCAATTTGTGTTTACTGACGACTGTCATGAAAGAAACTGTATTTGCAATATGCATAATAATGTGTTTCAGTTACTAGTAAAATTTTAATATTAACGTAAATATTTTACAAGGTGTTACGTTTGCCACTGTAAGTACATTATTGTCGTACTTTCATTTTAGTTAACACGTTTAATTTTATAAATTAGAAAAATATTTTTTATACATAATAACTTTGTTTTCTTTTTACATTTTCTGTCTGTATTTCAGTTAAGATTATTTTTTATAATAAATAATTGCCTAGTCTATTAGGATGCCTTTATTAGAATATGAAGGATTAAACATTAAAAATTTGTTTTGTTGGATTATCAACTGAAAATACTCAGATATTCAAATAATTATGAGTATGTATCACATTTTGAAAAAATGTAATACCGACAATTCTGTTTGTCGTTTTCTAAAGTTCTCAATAGATAATGCAATCAATTTTAAATATTAATGTCGTACACTGTACCTTATTGTAAATTAAAAAAAAATTAACGAAATTTGCACATAAAAATTAGGCTTTCATTGTTTTGTAGTATTTAGGACGAAAATTGTCGAAAATTATTGTTAAATTTGTAAGCTAAGCGTAGTCGCTTATATTCGTAGAAGTAAATATCTGAAAAAAATATAATTTTAGTTGTTATACACGTTGTATACTATAGTTGTTATACAAGTTTATACAAGATAAGACAATAATAATGGTTTTTACTAATGGCTCAGTCTTTTAAATATCATCAAAATGTTAATAAATATTACAATAATTTTAGAAATATTAAACCCCAATCAATTAATCAATAATTTATTTGCATAAACATAGGTAGGCACAGTTATAAATTGGAATTTGTATTTTACATAGAACGTTGGGTATGTTTTGCTACTGTTGGGCGTAATTGACAATCAAAAAGTTAGTTCATAAAATTAATTATAATTTTATTTTATTATATAATTAAGCAAGTTTGTTGTTGTTGCTATTTATCATTGCTCGTGATGTCTACATTTGCTGAATACATTTGAAATTAACGTGACAGGGAGTGAGCTCACCATATTGCCATTTCCCAAATTAATTAGGTTTGATAGCGGCGTTTTTTCCAGAGGAAATTTTATAGTTAACACAAAGTTATAATGTTGATTGGAGACGAACTGACTATAGAGAACTAGTACTACTTGTACTAGAAATAGTAGTAGTGTAAATAACAATTTCCTTCTTTTGAAATGTAAATAAGACCTAAATAATACAATAAACTGTACACAGAATAATTTTTGATGTCATCAAAAATTTCATTTTGTAGTTCATTGGCATTCAAAGTGATGAGTAATTTAAAATGTTAATTTATCTTTTTCACATTTCAAATATTTGTTTTTTTTTTAACCATGATAACACTGCAGTAAATTATATATGGTATAACCGTATATATCATTGAGTATTACAAACTATATAAGTTTGGAAGGTATGGTCGTGACAAGATAAAATTGACGGAATTTAAAATTCGAGAGAAGAAGAGGGTATCTAATATTACATATTAAAATTTAAAAATAAAAAAAAAATGCCTAAAATATAAAATAAAAATAGATATATCTAGTTTGTTAACGCAACAAGTAGCCTAAACGCTTTGATATATTATTAATCAAATATAGGCAGATTCGTTTAATTGTAGGATTGCTATAGGATATAACTTGTTAAAAATTTTACGTGTAAAAGACATGAGTTCATGACGTTCTCTTCTTTTATATTATTTCTTCAATACGAGGTACGTTAAGACTACTAAAATTAGAAAAAGTGCATTTTGGCGGTGATGTTTCGTGCCAGGATTTAATATAGTGGAAACTAAAGACCTGTAAAACATTTTTCTAGCAATAGCCATGTAAAAGATATCAATATGTAGAGAAGTATTTTAATACTGAAATATGGAAGTTTAAAATACACAGCTGAGTAAAACAGATAACAGTGATATTATGCAAATTTCAATTTAGGCTGCTGTTTAAAATAATGTATATGTAGATATGATATAGTTCAGATAGTCTAGTTAGTAGGATGCTACGAGAAAACAGTATAACTTGTTTATGTATACCTAAGTATTTTAAAATTTTTGAACACTCATCTTTAATTAATCGTTTTCAAGGTTAATAAAGATGTAATGAAACTTTTATTTTTATACACGTCTCTTATTAATTATGTTTGGGTTTAATCAACGTTTTAATAAAGCGTATCTTTAAACTATTTATAAGTAAATAAATTGAATTATTCTAAATCTAGAATATCTTATTTATAAAATTAAAGAGGCAACTTATTTCTTATATTTTATAATAGATCATTTTTACATATACTGTTTGTATATATTATGATATTAACAGATACATATTTAAATATTGTTGATCTAAATTAATGGAAGTAATATTTTTACCTAGGTTTTACACGCAACTTCGTCCGCATGCGTAACATATTTGAAATTATTTCCCAGGTGCGGTTTGCTTTCTTAAAAAAGGTGTATATGTACTCATAGACATGCAGTTGCCCATAACTGAAACTGTTGCCCGCGATCTTGGGGAGGACAACTTACAATTCTGGAGTGGGCGCGGCCCACCTGGCGCTCCCTTAAATACCCCTGTGTCCGCGTGACTGGGATTGACCCCCCTTCCCTTAAATACATTTATATCCACGTGACTGGGTCATGTTGACTAAATCAAGACATATAATAGTATATGAATTTTTTCATGACAAATTTTGTAACAATTGTTTAAATCGTTAAAAAGATGCAACAAAAGACCTGATTTTCATATTTATGATATAAGTAAGAAAGTAAGACTTATTATTTAAAGTTAATTCTCATTTATTTCATCATCATTATCATCATATCAACTATTTACAGTCCACTGTTGAATATAAGCCTCCCTCTTTTAAGAGGTTTTGTCAATAGTTGCCATGCTTGGCAGGCGGGTTGCAATCGCAGGTAGGCTTTGGTGATGTTTAAAGAGGGACACTGTTTCCTATCCCTTGGCTTTTAAGTTCCCACCTACGGGATAGGAAGGGGTAGACCATTCTATGGGGCCCATTATATGAATCTCGGGACCACACGGCGATCCATTTATTTAGATGATCTTATTCACAATTTTGCTTTGCACTGTATACGTAAATAACAAGTGATTGCATTTTTAGGATTTATTGTCTTGTAACAATACCTTATATATTCGTTCAAATATTTTATTAGTTATTACATGTAATGATTTGTAAAATATGAATTGTAAAATATGACTTGTAAATAAGATACGGTTGGTAAAATAAAATACAAAATAGATATCAATTTTAATTTTCATTGGGAGTATTCCGAAACAGCAGAATTATGTAAGTGACTGAAAAAGATTTTTTTTTATACAACTTAGAATAGCAAACAAGCTGACGGCCCACCTGATGGAAAGTGGTAACCGTCGCCTATAGACATGAGCAGTAGCATGGACATAACGGAATATACTGTTTCGCCCATGATACCCCCCATACGTTGCCATTCCTGAGGACTCAGGTATTATTCCTCCGTACCCAGTAAATTCACCCCATATCCCACTCTTCAAACCGAAACACAACCATGCAAACACAACTGCTTTACGGTTGAAACACGAATGGGACAGAGGTGCCCAAGCAATCGACTTTTGTACAAAGTCTCCCTCTGTGTATATCTACAATGAATAAATTAGTAAATGTAACTAAGTACCTTTTGACTGAAGAGGTACTTGTTATATAAATTCACCAATTCCGATTCAGTTACCAATTAACTTCGAATTTCGTATCAATTAGCGAGCGTAATTCGTCTTCAAAAACATTTTTTGATAAGGATTGTATAAATTAATTAAAATGTATTGTCTCGGTTGTTATTGTTCGTAAGTATTATTTATGTACTTATTATTTATGTATGTATTTCCGAACCGATACGACATCATAACCTTCAAGAAAAGAGCATATTTCTTTTTAAAAGGCCGGCAGCATACTCGCAATACCTTTGGTGTTGTGGGTGAACATGGATAGCGGTAGTCACTTACTATCAGGTGAGCCACTTGCTCGTTTGCTAGGTAAACTGCCGACCTTCTAAAAAGGAATATGTTCTTTTCTTGAAGGTTATGATGTCGTGTCGGTTCGGAAATACTGCTACTGGAAGTAAATTCCAAAGCGTGGTTTAATGCTGTATAATACTTACTTATGAGTTTATAGACCTAAACTACATTAAACAGATAAATGAAAAACCATAAAACTCACCTGGTTCATGGACCTTGAGAATGGTACGATTAGTCAACGTCATATTTTTGAACTGTTTACTCGTTTTTTGGCGTACTGCCAATGTGTGGGTATTATTCCTTTGATTCATACATATAACTGTAAGAATTTCAGGTCCATTCGAAAAAGTGCTTACGTGTCTGAAGCAACACATAAAAAACCAATAAATTGTTGTGTTAATGTAGTTCGAATCTAAGTTCTCTTTCTTTTTTCTATCTTAAAATTCTTACATGTTTTACAGAAAGTGGAACATTATTTAAAACTAAATTATTTATTTAAACTACTTATTTAAGTAATTATTATTTAAAAATGAAAATACAAGTTTTCTTACTTTAAATTTTCATCATTAAAACATTGTTTTTGTTACCTTATAGTAAAAATGACGACTTAGAGACAAAAGATTATTTCAAGTGCCTTTGAAAATTCGTAGCTGAAGTTTCAGTGTATTATATTAGCATTGACTTAGGTATGCTACAAATCTGTAGGTTTTACATATACTACATATAATAATTTAATTTATATCAGCCGTTAGCTGTCCACTACTGAACATAGGCTTTTTCCGTAGGTGTATATTTTCCAGTAGTTGCTACGCTTGGCGGGTTGGCAATTGCAATTAGTCTTTGGTGATGTTTTAAGAGGGACGCTGCTGTCCATCTCTTGGCCATTAAGCATATATATATATACTATAGCAAACAGTTATTTAGAGGAAGGAGAGTAAGTCGATACAATTTTATAATTATCTAAGTTATTAGCGAAGACTATCTATATTGAACATTAAATAGAGAAAAAAATTTTTTGTTTCTTTGTAATTTATAAACTCAAGAACTACTCAAATTATTATAAAAATCTTTAAACTACATTATTAGCGAGTAACATAGGCTATATATTTCTGAAAATTCCATCTACCCGTGCGAAGCCGGGTCGGATCGCTAGCAGTGAATAAAGAAACAATATGAGTGAAAATAGTTGTTAATATAACAATAATAACACTGAGTAAAACGTTTATTAATTAAATTAAATATTATGAGGCAATTGTTATAAACGAAACCGCAAAACATATTGACAGTATAAAAATACTGTTTCAGCTCGTAGCGTTTGTGATAACTTCTAACAATAGCACAATTTTATCACTCACTTCCTTTAATGACTTCACTAACTGGTAAAAGCGAGTTTAGTTACAAATAAGTTGTAAATTTTAAACTAAGCTTTTAAATTTTTTTAATTAAATTCTATAGTTAGGAATATAATTTTAGTTTGATCTTAGTTAATAAATCTTATAAGCGAATACATAATACGAATATTTTTAATACCTATTCCTGACACTGGACTGCATATAGTGCACTATACAAATAGTATATCTAAATAAAGTTTTTTTAATACCTTACGTAAATCCTTGTTAATTTGGCATCGATTTTGTCCCACATTAATTTATCTATATTGGGCAATTTTTTTGTGGAGCAAAATAAGGTTTTTTGATTAATTAATAATTGTAAATAATTGAAACTATTTACTGAAGATGTTATAAAACAAGAATGACGTCACATGTAATACAACGGTCAATATCGTATCCCACATCCTTGCACATAGTGACCTCTTATTCCTTCCCTTGCACTCTTTTAAAAAATCCTGTCAATAATTTAAGATTGCGTCCCACAAAAAAAAACCGACTTTAATTCTGATAAAACCAGATATTTTGATCTAAAAACTAAATTAATGAACCGGTTTTGAAAAAAAATCTTTGTGCCCAATCAATATATTTTTTCAGGAAAAAAATTGGTCTAGATGAATTCTATATAATCGGTTTAGAATTGATGGAATTATGAGGTAACAAACATAAAAATTACAACCGAACTGAGAACTTCGTTCTTTTTGAAGTCCGTTCAAAAATTCACTCAATAATCAATCTAAAAATTCCAAACACCAATTCGTTTACCCAGCATGGTGACCTATGGGTGATTATGTTGTGATTTATGTTTTAAAATTCCTTAATAAAAAAAATAAGCTCTCAGTGCGATAAGCAGAGGATTGCATATATTGTAAGGCATTTTGGAAAGGGCTATATCCAGCAGTGGATAACTATTGGCTGAAATGAAGATTATAAAATATAATAACAACTTCCTCTGTAACAGCTCGTTCTACGTCATAGTATGTAAAGTTAGAATGATTCATGAACGGCTACGCAGCTACATAAGAATGAATATTACACTTCGAATGTAGTCGATATTCCATTGGATACGTCATGGTGAGCCAATGGAAACTTAATAGGTATAATGGAAAACTTATATAAAATTACATAAAAGTTTCCTTGCAAGTGAAATTCAATGAATAACGTGAATGTATTAGTAAAATGACACTATATTAAGTTGAACATGTCTGAAACTTTCGTAGTGTTATTTTGTCTTGCAAAGTGGTATCATAGTTAATACGCAACGCTAAAATAGAACTTTATGTTTAGACGAATGAGTATTCTTTATATTATTTATAAGCCGTTTAAGGGTTATATTACATACATAGATTCAAGATATCATATGTATATTTTATTTAGAGTCATATATAAGTATGTGCTCGAAACGAAAAGTTATCTAACTATACGATCCCTAAAGTACAGGCATAAGGATATTGTAAAATATTTGAGTGATATCATGCATAATTAGTTTAGTAGGTACTTAAATTGCAAAATAAATCGATATGTATTGGTACTGTAATAATTATAAGGCAATATACTTCTACGATGATAAAGTTTTGTGTCTAAGTCCTGAATGATTTTGATGATTCCAATCGGATTCATAAGAATCTTCTAAAATGCTATAACTGCTTGAATATTATTTTTAATATGCATATGCTTTAATTTACTATTATAATTTCAGTTACGGTGGTTCCGTTTGTGATTTTACTTAAGTGCACATAAAAGCCTTGTTTCTCCAGATTTAATATTTGATCAGATATATACCTACTAAGTATACACTCATAAATTTCTCCAAACAAAATATATAATTATATGACAAAAAACTTATTTAAAAGTATTTTGTGTAGAGAATTGTAAAGAAAATTTGTTAAAAAAATTTAATAGCAATTTGACAAAATATTCTAACAAAATGTGTTCTGTTAAATTTTCATAAAAAAATCACTAGCATCAAAAGTGTATCTAAAATATGACCTCAGGAATTGCAAGTAATAAGTATAGATGGCTGTTCCCGTTTTTTCTCAAATGTAAGGCAATAATAAAATATTAGTTAAAATAGTTTAAAGGTTTTTATTTGTGAAAAACTAATGGTTCTCTAGTAATCGATATAATAATAAAAACCATGGATATCACAAAATAATTATACTGTATCACCCATGGTTTATAGGCGTTGCTGGTTCTGAGGATTAAATGTATAAAACCATGGATTAAAAATTGTTTTGGATACTGATTTTACGTTTTAGACTTCTGAAAGATCAACGTAGGTATATGTTGCTGTTTCATGACAGAAATAAATTACATTTGCATATTTGTTTTTACTATGGTACCTATAAATGTAAAGTAAAAATACATATAAAAATCGTTAAATTTGTATGTATCTAGAACAAGATCTCGACCAACTTTATAGAGCTTACGTGTCCCGACATCAGTTGGCGTGTGGTCAGATGTCATGATTCACATAATATTAAAATGATATGTTGTGAATCAATTCAGTTCATAAAATGTATTTGCGCATCACAAAGGATTTTGACCTTCCAGTTTAATGGTTTTTTTAACGAACTACATAACGTATAACTGGTATAACTCCTGAAGCATGCTATAAAGTGAGCTTTACGAGTGATCATAGGTTTCATGACAAGAATCTTAACTGTGTATTAGGTACTAACGATTTTTTATTGTAACCTTTAGGTTACTGGCAAAGGGATTTGATTGATGATTGTGTACATTAGGATTATTTATTTTAGTTAAACAGAAAATATAAAAACATAATATTTCTTGTTAATATTTCTTTCAAAACATGATCCGAAAGTGTTACGATTTCCCATTTCCATTTCAATAAATAAAATTTCATTGCAAGTAAATTTTATCCCAAGTTATACAGCGTTTGGAATTTTTCATTTTTAGTGTAACGTTTTCATCGACTACGGAGTACTCTTGACCCAGATTTCGTATATAGGGCGGCTTCGGGTGCCCGCCCGGGACCGCCCTGCCCGGCCGCCCGCGTCTAACTTCACAGTAATATTGCCAAACGCACAAAAACAATAATTATATAGATTTTGTCTTAATTTCATATGTTAATGATTATAATAATATAATAATTTCATAGTTTTTCTCCGTTTATTATTGTCATCATCCTGACACTTTCTAATGTTTTCATAATACATTTGATATTTCGATACATTTTTCTTAGAATAAATACTCAACATTATGTACAAGTATATTATATATTTGATTTAAATACAAAAATACCTAAATAATAAAGTTAAATATTTATCTATTTGTTTTCACACCAGGTTCCTTGCGATGTAGGTAGAGAGAAATGAGTGCCGAAGTCTTCTTTTTTCATTTGAATCTTTTCATGCGGTGATGCTAGTTCTTGAACATTTAGATTCTTTCTTTTTTCTGATCATGAAAGGTTAGAAAATGGGATTACAACGAATATTTCTATAAATAACAGCCCCAATAGACGTTATTCTGTTCAATATTACAAATAATTTACGGATATATAAAAAAAATATAATATCGGTCTATTCGTTCTTATATTTAGCATTTATCAAAACATTCTATTCTAAGGGAAGTTACCAAAGAACAAAATATTTATTTATGTAGATTTACATAATAACTATGTTCGTTCTCCAGACTACGGAATTCCTATTTTAAATTTGGTCAAGAAATTATTAAGTAAGATCTAAATAAAACGCCTTTTGAATATAAATAATATATTCATGCAATATTATGTTAGTTCTTGTTGGTTCCATTGTAATCTTTATATGCTTTGACCAATTTAGTGTCACTTTAAACTTGTTTAGAGGTCGTACTTTAATAAACATACAATAATATTATTTCTTCGCTTTCAATGCCGGTATTCTATAAAAGGTGATGGTTGTGAAATAGGTATATATATTGTTCAAACATGTTTATTTGAAAATTAATGAACAGCATTTGTTTTTTATTTAAATTTTAAGATAGAAATAATTTAAAATTTAAATAAAAAAACTAATTTTAATATAGAAATAAATTTTACGTGTTTCGATATTCGTTTATTCTAATCTCCGTAACCTTTTAACTGATTTTATTAAAATTTTGTAAATGTGTAGTGTTTGATCTAACTTGAGAAAATGAATAGTTCTTATCTCGATAAAAAAAATGGATCCGATAGTTGGCGGTAGGTATCAACTTGCTGGTTTAGCTAGAAGATTATTAACAAAAATACACCAAAACTTTAAGAACAATTTCAATTTGTACTCTTACGAGTATAACTCTGTTATAACAGATTTCAAAATAGGAAGTCGTTCTTAACTCGGTTGGAAGTTTTTATGTTTTTTACGTTATATCTCCGTTATTTATAATAAACCGATTCTAAATATTGTTTTTATCCAAAAAGATATATTTTTAGATTAGTTTCATAGCAATTGTATTAAAATCGGTTCAGTTGTTTAGTTTTAAAATAAAGATAACTGGTTTTGTTATTTTTTTTTGTCAATTCCTTGTCAATCTTCGGTAAAAATTTAATACTCTAATCTATTGAGACACAAGTTTAAACAAGTATAAAAAAATTTAAAATAAATACGATACTTATCTTGACAAGCATTGACTACAATGATATAATACTGGAAATCATAAAGATAAATAACAATATTTAGGGAATAGTAATGAAATAACTTTTATTATCTTTTTTCTAATAAACTGTTAATAATTACGCACGAACTATATTGTATATATGAGTCAACATTCCATAAGTGTATCTCCGTGGATTTGAAGTGTTTAGTTATCAAAAAATCAATTTTAGAAATGTCGCGTTGTAAAAATTATCTATATATTGATATCATCCACCGTTGCCAGATTGGATATTTTTTCGCAATTTTGGGTAAAAAAATTTGTTTGCGAAATTTTGGAGAAATGAAATTATTGACGAAAAGTGACATGGGCTTTGAGAAGTTTTAGTATTTTTTTGATAGTTTTGGTATTTCTAAACCATATAGCCGTATATAAATATAATAAAATATATCAATGACGATAGCATAACACAGAATGGGATAAAAGAAGGAGAGGGTAAGAAAAATTAAACATACAACGAGGGTAAAGATTATTTTTCCGTTGTTCGTATTGCAGTATATGCCACAATATACTGACAAGCTTGTGATTGGATAAAAGTAAAGGTATAGAGAAAAAAATATTTGAAATTGGGTAAAAATAAAAAAATACATCTGGCAACTCGGATATTATCTGTTTAATGTAACGTAACTAAAATTATTATATTTATTTAAGTACTTAATTTTAACATTTTGATTAGTGGTTTTATATTAGAACTAACGTTTACCTGCCATTTCGTTCGCGTGGCCAAGACATGCTCACTGCTCGGGATAAAAAGTAGCCTATATTCTTCTTCATATCATATAGTAAATACATGTATATCAAATTTCATATGAATTGATAGTAATTGGATAAGCAATTAAAACACTAAGGGGTAACAACAAACTCACACATTTAGATAGATAGATAGATAGATAGATAGACAATTTATTTGCATTACTTACAGCACACAAATTACAATTAAAAAAAAAAAAACATACACGTAATACACAGCAAAAGAGACAAAAGAATAAAAATAAAAAAAGCACAAATAAAAAAACAAAAATACAAAAACAAAATACATAATCTAACAATCTCCTTTGTTAACATTCCTTCATGCGTGTGCCATAGTAACACAAAATGGTCACAGCTCAGTTTATTGCTTTGCCCTTAAAAGAGCAAAACACTGATATTCTGCTGTGGCCAAGAGTCAGTCGCGAAACTTTTCATTAAAAATTTACAATATAAATATATATACACATATACACACATACATACATATACACATACATACACATACACACATATATATATATATATATATACACATACATATATATATATATACATACACATACACACACACATACACATACATACATACACACACACATACATACACACACACACACATACACATATAAATAAATGTATGTGTCCATTATATTTTTCCACTTGACATTATATTCTACATAAATAAATAAATAACAGATACCATTAGATGAGGGGTAGTCAGAGATCACTTTCTGTCACATTCAGATATTCAGGCAATAAATATTTCGGCTACGTACCTATTGGGTATTCCAATTTTTTGTTTATTAATTAAAAAGATTTTAAGTTTTTTTTTAAAAATGTGTTTACTATTAGACAATCTTATTGGGGGTGGTATATTATTCCAGCATTTCGTAGCTTGGTAGCGGAAACTTCCCTCAAACGCCACAGTTTTATGAGGACGCCCTGCTAATAAGTAGCGCGTGGGTCTTGTACTATATTTGTCATGGAATGAATTAAATTGTAATTTAGAATATAGATATTCCGGTTTATAGTAATATTAACAAGGATTTAAATGATGAATTTATTAAACTTTTAAGATTCTTTTTCTTTGAATTCCAATTATTAATTGTAATGTTAAATTTGTATAATGCATGTGGTAATAATGATGTAGTTTGACGGATTTATTCATTATAGGTATGAACGAAATTAAATTATTAAGCAATGCGAAATAGTTAATAATATTTGGCGATAGATACCAAATATTACATTTATTTATTTTAATAGAATAAATAGATTCATTAACTACACTTGTTTTGGTTTTCTCTGTCCTTTTTGCCACTAAAAGATGTTTTTAATTTAGGCATTATTACCGCGTTGGACAGACGGATGAATAATTAAACATTTTAATATTTAGGTAAATCATAAAACATTAAGAGTTCCATTAAGAATTACAGACATAAAAAGGTTATTATCACATTAAAATTAAACCATAATTAAACCTAAATGTTCAGTTACGTCATTGACCATATTTGTCTAGTTAGCCTAATTAATACAATGGCCACTACCTAATAAAAAACGCGGAGAAAAAAGCGACATTAACATGTAAGTATTTATATGTAAAACAGGAATACCATTATAATTTATATCGATGACTAATGATTTAACAAAATGACTGTTATTTAAATAATATAAGACTTGTGATTTGATACTCAGTAGTTAATTTGTGCGAACTGAAATGCTTCTCTCTCTATTAGTAATTGGTATACAGACAGATCACAGTTAAAGAATTTCCTTTATAGGTACCTTTATATATAGACGTATGAATGAAGACTTGGCATGATATTACTACCATCTTCAGATTTTATTCATAACCCTACAGTTATAGGCACCTCACAGGATTTAAAATAGATACTGCATAGTCTTCATTTCTCATCATATTATAAATTTAACTAATTGAAGTAGGTACATACTGAAATATAACCATTTTGTGTTACTGTGGCACACGCATGAAGAAAAAGAAAGAAAGGAAATTGTTGGTTTATATATTTTACTTTTTGTTTTGTTTTTTATTTTTTTTTTATTTTCATTCTTTTATCTTTTTTACTGTGTATTATGTGTATGTTTGTATTGTAATTTGTGTGCTGTAAGTAATGTAAATAAATTATCTATCTATCTATCTACATTAGTGACATAAATAGTAAGTTTTAAAATTAAAATGATGTGGTTAATCCCCATATAGAGACGGATTAGATTTACCTATAATGTGTCTCTTTTTATGGAATGTAAGGTGTCATAAATCCTCATCTCTACAATGCTGTAAGAGGCGACTAAATGTGAGGAGAGTTTGTACAAAAGTTGTTGCTTTGGGTACTTCTGTGTGTCTGTTTGTGTGTGTCCCATTCGTGTTTCTGCCATTAAGCAATTGTGTTCGCAAGGCTGTATTTCGATTTAAAGAGTGGAAGCAAAGACATGCAAGCAACCTCGAAATAAGACCCTAGGTCATGCATCTTACTATAGCGTGGGAATAATAGGCTTATTAAGAGAAATCTATTACTCTAGGTATTATGTATTAAACTTTACTAAAATGTATATACCGTAATCATGCTCGTGAACTCTAGAACACTTGTAGCGTTCTATTCATTAACCTGTCTACATATGGCAAAATATACATGATACTCTGCTCGGTGGCGATTCAAAGCGTTTTGTTTCCGCATGTCGCAGGCGCGTTCTATTTCAGATGCGTTCTGCTGCAATCTGCGAAGTTTCATCTTGCGACACTTTATTTATAAGTATTTGCTGAATATAGCTGACTATAAATTATTTATCAAATATATATTTTGTTACAGAAAATTAAAAATGGTTATTTTTTATACTTTTTCAATTTTTATAGGTAGTTTTTATAGGTATGTACCTACTGCAAATGATTTATTCTATTGATTAATTCATGATGAATTTTTAAAAAAGCAACAACTGAGTTAGTTGCCCGTTTTTTATTTTGCTATTGCGTTCCGAATGGGCGATAATAAAAATATAGACTGTTTAAATATGCTTATTTATTATCTAAGTTTATTAAAAAAAAAACTTTCATTTTTTTTTTGCATATGTAGATATCTAATGTTTTTTATAGTTTCTAAAAATTAGGTATTTAGAAATCACCTCGTATTAAATGTAATAATACATGTAGGAAGGTATCGTTAAATTTAATTAAAATAAAAATACATATGAAATATAAATTAGCCGTTGGATAATTATCGTCACAATATTCAAAAACAAGTGAGTCATGCCCCTAATTAGAAATTAGTTTTAAAATGCACCGCGGTTGCTTGCTCTCAGCTAGACTTAACATAGACTTGTCTTAGGACTAGAATAGAACTAAATGAAACGGTAAACAAGTTTTGTTCAGTTTATCATAGAAGAGTCCTCTAAATGAAATTAGTAACAAATAAATATTGATTTCATCATCTGTTTGTTTACATTTTTATTAAGTCCTATTGAAACAGACTATAGGTAGAGTAGTAAAACTGCACAAAAAATAGATACTAAAAACATCCAACACTAAGTACTTCCTGATAATATCTAGTTCTCAAAATATGATAATTTAAAACATTTAAGTGCAACATTTGACTTCTGTTTGCGTTTTTATTGCACATTTTACATTAAGTAAATAAATAATTTTGTGCGGTAATATAATTTTGAATTTAAACGACAAATGTTTGGACTTTATAATTTTATTTCACAAAAATACGGACTGCATAGTTAACAAAATTAGTATTAAATCAACAAAATAATCTCTACGAATCCACTTATAGAAATAGTAATTTATAGAGATATCTGATCAAGTTATACTAATTAATTCACTGAAGTATTTGTATCTATGTTTGCATGTACCCTTTTTAAATAAAATTTTAAAAGAAGGAGGTTCTCAGTTCGGTGCTATTTTTTTTTAGTTTTGTTACCTCATAACATCGAAAATACTTTTTTTCTCATTTAACGTATTTAAAAAAAGAAAGAGGTTCCCGTTTCCGTTAATTTTTTAAATTTTCGTTACCTCGTAACTCCGTCGGTTGTAAACCGATTTGGATTATTTTTTATCTTAAAGGATATACTGACAGATCGGTCCCATAGATATTTTATCAAAATCACTTTAATAGGTTAGTTTTAAAATTAAAATAACAGATTTTTCCACAAATGAAGTCGGTTTTTTTGTGTAACACAATCTTAATTATTCGATATTTTACCGCTCCTGAAATTTCTGAATATATTCGATAGACAAGTATCTTAGTTGCACGTTGTAAAATAATTAAAAGTGCCTTGATTTCGGTGCAAGGTTGCTACTACTTACCACTCACTGGCTATTATTGGAGTAAAGTTACGCCATTTGTCGGATACACGCATGAGCACCAGAGTACAGGGACCTTCATCATGTTTACATGATTTATTTTATCTTTAGTTGCTGAATGGATCGTATCTTATGTCTTATTTAATATTATCATATTAAGATTAACTACACTGGGCGTTTGTCAGAGGTGCTTCTATTACATTCGACCATTTAGACGAATATAAATTAATCTTAGTAACTAAGCAACTAAAGATGTAGCAACCATAATAATGCAATTAACGTACGAAATCAAGGATTTCAATCTGTTAATGCTAAGTGACGATAAATTGGTATGATTTTTTTAATTAGTTTAACCGAGTCATTCTTCATATATAGAAAATAAGGTCTGCAGAATTGATCGTTTTGGTATAGGTAATAATATACATTATTTTTTCTTTTCTCCTCTACTAAAAGGTTGTTTGGAAAAGATTATTTTAGCAATAAGATTTACTTTTGCACGCTTTTTATACTTCTTAAGTTTGATATATACGAGTATATAAGGAGCCTTAAGGAGAAAATAAATATAAATTCATGTTGCATTACAACATTGATGTACATATTCAGTAATATTTACTTAATTGAGACTTGCATATTTAATAGACCGGGCAGTCTCAGCATAAACGCCACACTGTGTGATTGTGCTAGATCTTTGTGTGTTGCTAGTAGCCTAAAGGAAGAAATGCATTTGCTTTCGTAATGTTGCGCGCTACGATCATCTCTAAATATAGGGCAATCTCGGAACAGCACCGAAACTATGCAAATGTATTTAGGTCATCACAAATAACCTAACCCGACAATCGTAAATGTCCCTACAGTTTCGAAATTACATTATGCAGCTCGTATCAGACAAAAATATAACCGCGTCTGCGGATTTTGTATTGCGCAAGACGAAATAAGGAATTCGACAGTGGACAGCTGTTACGGAAAACATTCTAATGGACTAGATTATTTCAGAAATAATAGTTCAGAACACGGAAACATAAACTGATTATGTAGATATTAAGAAGTCGTGGCAGATCGTAAATTAAAGCGAGGTGAAGAGTTAATCCAAATAGATAGTCTAAAATAGAAAATTTGGACAAATTTTACAAAAATCTTTAATATCATTCCGTGTTGGGTTTTTATTTTTTAATGGGTGATAATGGAATGGTAACCCCACCCGCGCTATCGGTATACACCGGCGAGGCACCAGTGAAGGATGATAGGTGAGGATTAAGTAGGTTAGTTAGCCCATCGTGACGAATTCATAAAGAATTGTTCACGACGGTTCCAGGGGAACCACGTGGAGGTCGACCTAATAAGGCATATTGCTAGCAATGGGGCTGTCAAATTTCATTACTAATAATCCCTTTCCCCCTTCCGTGTTGGGTTGACTGAAAGAGATCTCTGTCAAAGATAAGTCCACCCTTGCTCACAATATTTATAAATGCAATAACAATGTTATTTACAAGTGCAATAAAGAATATATAATAATAATATTTTAATAAAACTAATATTGGTATTACGATGAAAGTATTTGAAAAGGAATCCTTTTTATCTTAACTCTCAAGATGTACTTTATGTGAAATTTTATTTATGCCGATCGGTATTAACCGATGAGGAATTCGACGTCTAGAATTAGGCAACACGTCACTGTTCTGGGATATATGTGGTGCTGCTCCTATTAAAAAAATATTTAAAAGCGATGAATGTAGGGAATAATCTCTGTAATTTTTAACTGATTTAATAATTTTACAAAGGCGATGAACGTTAGAATAGGCGATGGTTGTCACTGTCCATCAGATGAGCCATCAGCTTGTGTACAGTTGTAAGATGAAATGTCAAAGATATAATATAAAAAACAAAGTTCGTGAGATTCAAGGGGGCAAGAGTGAGTTGTAAATTGTATTTCGGTACGGCCATATCCCGTGTATATTTGTTTAATTTTAAGGAATTGCACACTTGCTCTGACGCATAGCAGTGTTGACGCACGATTCGCACAACACGCTTTCCAGCTATTTTACAACGAACTGCCTCAATAATGCGTTTACATTCTCTGTTCTGTTTTTAAACAAGCTAATTAAAGATTAAACACTAATTTAGTAACATTGTAAAATATTACTCCAATATAGAGTCATATTTGTAACAACAATGTTGTTGAAATAAATGTTTTTCGACTGAGTTACGTTTTTCGCAGATTTTAAAGAAAAAGTATATAGGAATTTAGATACCTAACTGTACTTTTGTACTTAAACAAGTATATAAAGCATCCTATGTGTAAGTTTAATTTAAGCTGTATGCGTGTGTACTACATTTAAATAATTATGTTCTGTCGTTTAGGCGTGGTGGGGTAAAATAGATTATTTTTACTACTTATAGCACATTAATAAGGCATATACACATAATAAATATAGGCATGTACAATAATTAAGATTATGTTACACAAAACACAAAAACTGACATAAATTATTTTGATATAAAAACTAAACTACTAAATTGATTGATAGTATCAATCTGTAAGTATATTATTTCAGATAAAGAAAAAAAATTTCAAATAGGTTTACATCTGACAAAGTTATGGGGTAACTAAAATGCAACCGAAATGAGAACCTCTTTTTTTCTAATCGGGTAAATAGAGAGACAAAAGTACAAAAAAGGAAAATACATAAAAAGAAGTATTGTAGTATTTTTTTGTATGTGTATAATTTAATGCTTTGCTCTTAAAAGGGCAAAACATGGATTTATAATTAAAAGCCAGATATTGAATAAAAAAAATGGTAAGATCTATCAAAACATGCCATGATATTCATTAGTTTACTTCATATAGTAAATAATTTAAATATCTACTCATTATAATTCGGTAAAGGACCTAAGACAACGTTTATTCTACCTATATATGATTCCGCGTATCTAGTGAAATGTCTGCGACGAAAAATCAATAGGTAACAGCTTTCTGCTTACGTTCGGTCATATAAAGATACTGGTGTGTTAATATGACCTATTTATCTTTTTAAATGAGTAATTTAAATGTACAGATATCGTCATAGTCGTAGAATACTGACGGATCTGACAAATATTACATATATAGATCCGTCAGTAATTACGACTACGACGGTATTACATTTATTCCCAAATGAATATTTTAATATAAACATATTAAAATTATAAACCGTTCCAGTTTTTGCGCATATAATGAATTGATATTTCCTCTCATTCCTTAATAAAACAGTTGGTATTTATTAAATGTATATGAAAATTAAATTCTTCGAATTTTAGCAAAATAAACAATTCAAATTATCCCTTCCTTTCTCGTGGGTGTCGTAAGAGGCGACTAAAGGAATTTAATGGAATTTAATGCCCATCAGCAGGGTCCATCTTAAAACATTATCAAAGCCTGATTGCTATTGCCAAATGTCTTGCTAAGCGTAGCAATTACTAGTAATACTTCCCGTATGGGGGAGACCTATATACAGCTGTGGATAGTTAATAGATGATATCATAAAAATACATACGTTTGAAAATGTAATTAGGTACACTACAAAATAATTTGTCCATAGTGTATTACAAATAAAAATGTAAAACCTAACGTCTTTAGTCATTTATCTCTGGTTTAATGGTAGAGACGAGAAAGTGTGATTGATTTCTAGACAATTGCTGATGTTTATATTTCTCTTCTGCAAAAAGTGAGAGTTGAAGTTTTTTTAGTAGCAACATATGTGATCATATACTAATCTAACGAGCGTGTTTAGTAAAGCAACTTCCAAATACGGTAGTTGAAATTTTCTCAAATTCTTTCTCATTTGCGTGTAGGACTGAAATGAAAAATAAAAAACAGTTTGGGGCACATAAGGTTTATCGTGCTACATTTGAGGGGTGAATAAATAATTAAAATTTTATTGTAGCTATACTCTCACTTCAGTTGTGGTTTAAATACTAATTTATTTTTAAATATTTTTTGTCTAGGTATTTAAAAAGATTATTATATAGAGAGAGAGATTTAGATTTTAATAGTTGTATATTTTAATATCTTCAAAAGAAATAGTTAGGGATGATCTATTTAAAATTATAATAAATGTTTCTTGATATTATACAAGAAGCCTAAATATGAATTTTCCAGTTTTAAAGTTCAAAATTGACAATTCTTTCACAAATTGTACCAGTTTATAGGTATATAACATAACATGCGTAACATATTTTAAACTATGCATACCTTTGTTGAAATAACATACATATTTTTAATCAGATCAGTGATACACTCGTAAATGTATATTTTTTATTTAACAGATTCATTATATTTAATAAATGATTAAGAATCCCAGTGTTCAATTCTTATTAAGTTTGTCACATTAACTTGTTTATGGGTTAAATGTTGGAAATTTCAATATTTAATTATCATTGCAGAAAGAGTGTGTTAGATTCACATATGTGAATCTAACACACTCTTTCTACTATATAGTTGTAATAGATACCAGTCAAGTGCACTCGCACATTGACTGGGTTAATATGTTAAGACGACACATGATACTATTATGTCAGTCTCACATACCATGCATCAATGTATGTGTAAAGGTGGAGTTAGAACATACGAGCTCATCCTATTCCTTCAATTTTGTTTGTAGCATTGTATTAAATGAATATTTTCTTATTATGTAAACTGAGGAATTCAAAAAATAATTATTGTTTTTTACTAAAGCAAGTAATAACTGAAATGTTATTATAATACACTAGCCTAAGTTAAATATGCATAAAGTGTTGAACATCTAGATCACTAATGCCTTATGTAATAACATACTAAAAATCATTCTATTATATCTTAGTTATCAAAACAAAATATTATTGGTAGTTCAAAAATATTTCGTTGTGCGTTATATTGTAAAAAAGTAGATAAATATTAAAGCAAACAACTATTGCCCTTGGCGCTCAGGTTAGCACTTAGGATGCCTCATAACACAAGGCAAGGCAATAATGATTCTTTATATGGTGCTGATATGCTCACAAAGGAATTATAAGGATGCTAAAAGGACTATTTAGCGACTTGTTCACGATATATGAAAAAGAGTAACGAAGTAGGAAATTAATACAGTTATTTTAATAGATTGTTTTGGAGATATTACTACTACAACGACTACTGTTACAATGAATTGTAGTGGTAATTATATATTACCAAATTATTCTTATCTTACTAAGATAATAAAATTGTAAATGGACAATGTTTGTAAATGGGAGGTATTTAAGATTAATATGAGGGGTCTTAATACAAACAATAGATGCCAAAATAATAATATTCAGAATTTTTCTCAGTTTGTCTATATGTTTGTTCCGTGATGCCGGCAAAAAACTACTACACCAAATGGGACGTAGTGCTCACTATTTTGCTCCTGAAGATCTAACTTACAAGTCAGTGTATGTTCCATCTCGATACACCATCTAAACTTAGTCTATTTCATTGATTTTCCAATTGTTAAATATATACGTATGAAGTAGTGGGAACAAGATTTAACAATTTTAATACTAATTCAAATTAAGAATATATATTTTTATCTTTCACTGCATGTTAAATTTGGGGAAGGTTTATAAAGCTTTTCATTGCCCTAAGATGTTATATCATGTTAGTTACATGTATATATGTAATTTATTGTAGATTTTGTGTAATAAAAGTTTGTTATTTTTAGTTTGGGCTACATTAAAATTATATATATCAAAATTATTCAGATTTTAATTTGTCGTATAAATTTAAAAAAAGGGTACTAATTTTTCAACTTTATAGTATACATTTTTCCTCTAAATAATCAGCATCAATTGTCCTCTATTTTGTCAATAAAAGTAAAATCTCTATTTTATTTTATTTCCAGGTCAAAAGTGAAGCACGAAAATGACAGTGGTAACAAATCCAGCGTGTACCACGCAGTCTGACGACGAGATAGAGTCGGGGCACGAGAGCATATCTGGCGGAGAGTGTGGGCTTATGCTCGATGAAAACGCGCGATTATACGATAACGAGAAACAAAGTGATATCATTTTCGTAGCCGGTATTAACGGCGACACCTGGAGGTATCCAGGCCATCGACGGGTTTTAGCCGCTACAAGCCCTGTTTTCGCAGCTTTACTTTCTGCTAAAACTGATGTAATCATCGTTGATTATGTCGATCGTCGTGGTTTTGAGCAGCTACTCCGATATCACTATTGTGAACCAACGCAGCTCAATTCTGTGGCAACTGCACGGTGTGCTCTCGATGCGGCATACAAGTTCCTTTGCCCGCCCCTTGCGGAACGCTGTGCTCGACGTCTCGATGAGATGTTAGATGCAGGTGTTGCTTTAGAAATATTGAGGGATCTACGATTTCTATGTGCAAGATTACCTGGAGCCGCATCAGCACCACCTCTTCCAGCACTATCTGATGACGCCGCTGCAAGATCACTAGCACAGTGTTCACGTTGGTGTGATTCTCTAGCTCATAATGCACTTCTTGTGTTAGACAACGATGCCGACGCGGCTCTTACTGATGAACGACTTGAAGATCTCACATACGAAGATCTAGCTCTGATTGTGAAACGGGATACATTGCGAGTATCTAATGAACTTGTTTTAGTCGAAGCACTAACACGATGGAGTACCGCTGCTTGTAAACGTACCAAACGGGAACTGACGTCGAGTAACAAACGTGTAGCACTTGGCGAATTAGCATACTGCCCTCGATACCTTCTGTTATCGGGCGAAGAGTTAGATAGAGCTTTGGAATTGGAGTTGTTAGAACCAATGGAGCGGGCTTTAGTAACTGCAAGGGCTAAAAAGCTGTCAGCACCTGTTCCTGTGGGTGCAGAACAGGAGGCATTGCTGCGTAGATGGGCACGACCGCGGCCCAAGGAGCCAGCTGCATTGCCTGTACATTTAAGTTCACGCTCAGAGCCTCTTCCGGAACCACAGCCGAGCAAATTATGTGCGCGCCGTTCTAAACGGCCAAAACAGCCAAGTTTTGCGCCTGAAGAGAAACGCAAGAAACCTGGTTGCTGTGCGCGTTTCGGCGAAGGCCTTTTGAGAGCTTTTATCTGTTTATTTGACTGAAATTGAAGTATTACGTAATTGTATACAAAAACTACAGAATAGTTGATGTGTATGTGTGGAATGCTTAAAATTAATTGTGAAATAATTATATCGACGTGAACTTGTGTAAATATTATATGACAATTTATTTATTTACTTATTCACAACAAAACTATTGAAAAGTAAAACTGAAACATTACATTACATTAGTGTAAAACTAAGTGCACAGATAGAAAACGAACAGGTCTTCTAGTAAAATTTATATGTAAAATATGAGGGGATTGTAAAAGAAAAGTTAATACAGCGATAGATTTAGATGAAACTTTGTATGTAGAATGACTATACCTTTTGTATTTTTTTACAAACTAAATCCTTTAAATAGGTACCTTGTAAAATATTCGCTTCTTTATTATTTTCAAAATAATTATAGCTATCAGTTATTATTAGGTATGATTATTTATAAGAATAAATGAATACATACTTGCATTATACACACCTACTTCATATTTAATGAGAATGTTTGTTGGAGCTTATTACATCTATAGTTATAATTTGAAATTTAATTTGGGAAGTGACTAAGATGAGAGGAGTAGCAATTGTAACAAAATATATTTGGGTAGTTTTTTCTGAAAAAGTAGATTATTAATTAATAAATGTTTCAATACTTTGAATTCGTAGCGCAGCTACGGATGTTAATGTTTATGTGACTCTCATCAGTATATGGTAGCCGTATGTGTATTTTAATGTTGTGATATCTTTGTTAAAATAATTTGATGTTAAAATTGTCCAACAATTTCTTATTTAAGAATATGTTTATTCATATTTATTACACGTATCTATTTCAAAGAATTGGTGCACAAACTTTGTATTGACAAGTACTTACGTCTTAGACACGTTTAGAGTATTTTTTGTTGCATTTATATACATTTATATTTGTTTATTGTATATTGTTAAGTAAATAAATTTACTAGTTTTAAATTAGAATAAATTTTCCATACTTTAGTATTTGATATCTAGTCGTATGTTAAGTACATAATAATGGTATCTGTGTAATTTATTTACTGCTGTTTCTTGTATTGTTATTTAAACTTTTTGGAGGGAAGTTTTTACTTTTAGATTGTGCCATATTACTAAATGTATCTTTTTTCGATTAATGTTATTTTTTATGTAGGTAAATAAGTAGTTACTTTAACGAAGCTAGAAATAAATTCTTTTTCCTATTTAGCTAAATTTCTTTACAAGTTTTTCTCTATAAATTAATTAAATTGTTAGTCTGTTAAAGGTATTCTAATTTACTAGCGCGCTTGAACTTTTCTGTGGATGCCAGGAACTAGGGTTGCCAAATAATCTCACAAAGAATATGAGAAATTTTTAGTTAGGTGAACTAAAATAAAGGCAGTGGATAATAAAATATAATAGATACCTATCCTATTTATGTAAAATAATGTGTACTTATTTGACCTTTATGAGACACTGGTTAATCGGAAATGATGTAAAAGTTTTCTTGCATTAATATTTCTTTTTTTTTTTATTTTAAGAGAGCTTGCTCAATTATCTCGCCACTTAACGTTTATTGTGGATTTTTTTTATTAAATTGGAAGCAACATAATCAATAAACAATAATTTAGTTAATATTGGAAAAAGATTATTCATAGGTATCAATGCGAATCAGCACTATCTAAAAATTTGTTTACAAAATAACAGAGAAATGGAAATTTGTAGTCAAGCTAAAAGAAATTAGATTTGGCTACTATATATTTTTTGAACAGTATATAATATGTTGATCCAAAATATGGATAATAGAATACAATATTATATTATGTATAACATATTTAGATGGCAACCCTAGGTTAGGTACACATGTAGTATATACATGTTGTGATAGTTACCTACCTATATGTGAATTACAAGAATTGTACTTGAAATAATATTTTACTAAACATTATGTTAAGCTCATTGCCTGTTATATTATTATGTTATTTATTTCATAATAAATTGTCCTTGATAGTGGGCACTCAATTTTAATGTCAAAATAAATCAATGTGTTCAGCTCAGAGCTGTAGTTATAATAAAAATATATGAGGTTATGACATGTGTATTTAATTTTTTTACATCAACGAAGCACCATTATATAAAGAATTGACCTATTCAATTTGTGTAAATAACTGATACCTTTTCTTTCTTATCAGATATGTGTAATAGTGGATGTTTCCTTTCCTTCTAGAATGGGGACCCGGTTTCGAAAGGAACTCTTCTTAGAATGCAAACCGTGAGTCTCGTTATTAATAGTAAGTGCATCCAGACGTTTCACTCTTAGGAACATATCAGCTAGAGTAGATTCAGCGTTTTGCAAGTCTTTCCTCAAGCAGATCACAGTATTTTGTAATTGCAACATGGAGTCAATCTTTTCGTCTATTTTTCAAATTTGCTGTTGATAGATTCTCGTGCTTTTTGCGTCGCATCCATTTCCGACAAGATCCTGGACGTAATCACCTTTTTGAGTTCCCATAACTTTTTATCGAAATCAGTCTCTTCTTTACTGTCACACCGTTTACGTTCCCCTGTAATGGATAAGGTTCCATATTTATATCCTGAACTGCGAGACGTGTAGCAACTTTGATGATATACTTCCGACATGCTTCTGTAATTTAATGAATTCACATACCATTTCATTTTAGTCACATGTTTCCATTTACGTTTTTTTTTGGTAAGTAAATAAAAATAGTAAGTGAAAATTTGATTTCATGTCATGTCTACTAAATGTCATGATTGACTGATTTAAAAACATGAAAAAATTAAGTGTTCTTATTTTTACCAAGATTGAGGAAAATACCCAGGTGAGTAAAATAAAATTATACTTTACAAAGTAAATTCGTGCAGTTTTTTTACTGGAATTGGAATAAATTCCTTTACAACTGTTTCTATCTAAATGACTTCATATAATAAATGTAATTTAAGATTTTTTAAAAAACTAGAAAATGTCATTATTATAAAAAAAAAATGGAAAACAAACTGACGACAAATCTGACGGAAAGCGGTAATCGTTTCCTATACACGTGGTCTGCACAGCATCATGGATATTAAGGAATGCATTATAACGCTCATGATATCCACATGCTAGGGCATAGCACCCGAGTTTGCACACTTGTGTGTCTCTGTCTTGTTTACTGTCATATCTTACAATTAAAAAAATAATAAAAAAAAAATTAAATGTCATATGTATATAATGTCATAATAAATTAATTTTAATTATTATTAAAATTAATTTATTTTAATTAATGAATTAATTTTAATTTAATTAAAATTAAATTAAATTAATTGTCTCTTTAAATTGAAACACCGCAATATATGAAACTCATGAGGTAGAAGTATTCACGCAGACGACTTAGTACAAAGTGTCAAGGCATGTCGACTGTTGCCGTGGTTATGAAGGTTACACTCGACTTGTGCATATTCCATTACATTAAGCATATTGGAAATTAACGAAGTGAAAAGTGAAGCTTTTTGAGAATGATTGTTAAAGTTCAGGTACCAATTTATATTCGTACCTTAATTCTTGTCAGTCATATTTCTGTCTGTTTCATTAGGTACTCATACAAATTTAATAAATATAACAAAATTGTAACTCGACGATGTTTGTACATGGAAGGTATTGAATGTAATTTCTATGAGAGGCCTTAATAAGAGCAAAAGAAGCAAACCCATATTTTATTGAAATTTTGTCTGTCTGTACATTTGTTCCAATATCATGTAAAAACTATTGCATATAATTGGATGCGATTTTCAGAGTTGAGTACCTGAGGGACTAACTTAAAATGTTATAACTTAAAATTTTAATAAAAAAAGAATTACCTTTTTATTTTCAATTGTTTTATTTATATAAGTAATTAAACAATTAAAAGAGCTCTAGTAATTTTACAACAGGAACATAACCGTGGTCAGGTAGTAACAATAATTTGGCTATTCAATGTAAAAAGGAAGATGTTTTGAAAATTTTCAGCAAAAGATGGAGCCTGCTAGCTGGGAAATACTTCATTGCAGTGTTCTTCATGAGTATGTGTATATAATGTTTTGAATAAAAAAAAGTACCTATAGATTTCATATGCTACGTATATCCTTTAATATAAAATATATTACCTACTTGTGTACCAAATTTCATTCAAATTTGTTCTGTGGTTATTGTGTTAAAGAGTAACAAACATCCACCTATCGTTACATACTTTCATATTTATTATATTAAATGAATAATAATAATTAAAAGTAGTCATTGTTAGGTAGTTATTTTAATTGCATTAACGCTGAAAATGGTGATGTGTCTTGGAACCGTTTGCGAAGTTATTTTAGTACAAAGCGCCTGACCAAGTAATGTTGCAAGCAGGAAACATAGACGTCATCTATGTACATAAAACAATGTACATTGTAGTTGGATTTAGTATGATCACAATTACAAATACATATAATCACAATGGAAAAATATATTCGGTTGGTCATAATTTTATGGTACCTTATACGCCATCTATAGACTACTTGTAAGTAGTATAAAATTACAAGCATCATTCGAAACATGAAATAACTCATTAGTTTTATATGTTGCCGATAGAGGGCATTATGTGTAACTGGTCGGATACACTTGTTAATTCAACAATAATTTAATATAATTAATCGGATATTTTATCTGTTGTAAGAAAACATTTTAAGGCAGATAAAACATCCTTTAATTAACAATAATGGTACAATTTAGCAATTTTAAAGCATATTTCAGACATAAAATGTACTTAGTACAATAGATATACTTCATCCATTCTTTTACTACAAGGTGTTATTAAATAATATAATTAGGTGGTTTATATTTAATTGTCTATTTTATAGCATATAATGAAAAAAATGTGTAATTAATGAATTAATTTGAATGTTTATTTTAATAGAAAATTAATGAAAATTCATTAAAAATAAATTATTATAAGACAGTCTGCCGATGTCCAATAATAATAGTACCTCAAATTAAAAGTCAATCAATTGATTATATGTATCGATTTGTTGCTAATTTCCTATAGAGAGCGTTTCTGTGATAATTTGAACAAAACTTGGTTACATTTTCATTATGTTATATTAAAACAGAAATAGACATTAGCTTCTATTATCCATATTTCTAAAATATGTATCTGTATATAATTGAAACCAAAATAAGTTTATACTAATTATGAAATTTATGGATCTTGTAATAACTAAAAGACAAATCAATATTTTTGTTTAAGTGATCGCATACAAAATTGATACAAAATTCATGGACAAAAAAGTGATGTCTTTTCTATTTTGTTTTTGGCACCACAGATACAGTAACAGATATAATTAATAATTATAAATACATAACACCAATGAACATTTTTCGCAAAAGAAGCATGGTCAAAAAACCACAAAAAAATTTAAGCCTCTAATACGGTGCGTCAAGCTGTCAAGTTAGTGTGGTAAACTTAGCGATAAATAAGTAACTTTATGGGTGGTCTCATAAGTAAAAAATATTGTTTTGTTAAAAATTGAAGTAGTTTTTAGAGCTCTGTACTAAAAGGGTGGTGCAAAAGAACCCTTATAATGCGACTTAACCCTTATGTCCGTCCGTCCTTCTGTCGGTCACAGCGTTATATCTTAGCAATTACTAATGTTATGGATTTAAAACAGTTCACATACCATTAGCCCGCATAAATTGCAGTGGAAATAATTGAAAAAATAGTACATTTTTCTCCGTTAGTGGTTTCAAAACTGAATCTGTCGTAGCATAGCGTCCAATAGTTTATTGCTCTTATAAATTACAAGTTTATCTACAATTTATCAATATTTGAGTGAATAAAAGATATTTACGGGTATTAAACACTTCAACAATATAGAGTATGGTAGACTAGACGTCTGATGGCAACAATCATGATAAGTTTAGCTAGCTCTTGATTTTAACTTATCTGTATGTTATAATCTAAGCTTGTAGTATAATAGAGATTAAATTTTTTTTTTCCATTTTTATATCTTTCTTTTATTTTGCAATAAATTATAAATTTTCAATACAGTCCACTTTAACACTTTAAAATGCTTTTTCAAACTAAAAATTCAAAAGTTTTAGTTTGATAATTTAATGAAAATATATACATATTATGTTATGTATAACATATATGTAACTACATTTAAAGTAGGCAAATCTGACTTAACTCTATTATAAAAGTTCATATTAGTGCTGGGAATAATATTTCATTCAAAATTCAATTACATTCAAAGTGACATTTTTATTATAAAAAATAGCCCTCCGAGTTTTATTTAAAAGATAAAGACCCAAGTACAAGATAAACTTATTAGACTACCTACCTACAATACCATCTAGCGAACAGAAATAAAATCAACTATGAAAACATTAAATATGAAATTGGTATTGAGTAACATTCAGCTTTTCTTATATTGAGCAAAATGAAATGCGGTCGACTATTGTTAGAAACAGACAATGAACTGGACATAAAAGAATTCAATTTATGACTACTCAAAAATATAGTAAAAAAAAAGAACTTATTTAAAAACAATATTCAAGTTGTTCGACATTTAAACCAACAATAGACAAGAATCGATGGGTCCAAAGGTTTTTATCTCATTGTCAAGGATGACAATGGTGGAAGCAGGTTGGGACTTGCATTATTTCGAGATAAATTTATTTTTGATGAACTGCAAAAGTAGTCGTTTGACAGTTTTTCTGTATAAGATTATAATTTGAACACAATGCGGAGACATTAACCGTGGAGGGTTTTGCACATATGCGCCCAATATGTCTATTGTGCTTTGTGAACTGCCTGCGCTTAATAGATGTTGGTGTGAGAATTCCCTTTACAAGTGTTTTTTTTTTTTTTATTATTTTAGAAACACAGATGGATATTTTTTTACGTTTCTCACGATGTCACATTTAATGCAAAATGCCTTATTCATATTTATTTGTTTTATTATAAACGCAGTGCAGTGATCTAAGTAATTAAGTATATTACACCATTTAAATTTAGCGTGATATAATGATTAATTCTGTTTATTATAAAATTAATTTCGAATTTCTTTTTATAATAAAAATGTGATGTAACCTTAAGCTATTTAATCAAATTTCTATTTTTTTATAACGAATAGTTTTTACACTCACCGTATGTAATATTAATGGTATAATGGTAAATTGCAGTTTACAGGATTTCGAAGTCCATTTGGCAATAGCTAGTTAGCGCAAAAATAATAGATAACTAATATAATAAAAAAATATCATTTTAACATGGACGAAACGCATTTACAAATAATATAGAAGTTTGTTGTTCTTAACACTTGCAGACGTATAAGTAAAAAATTATTTACAAAATATTACATCTATTAAAATATGATTATTATAAGATTAATGGTACTTTACATGCGCGAAGCAAAATCTGCAATTATAAAGTTATAAATAGGTGTACATAATAATAAGGCTAGAACCAAAAAATATTCTTACAAGACTGAAAATACTAATATTTTTCCTTAACTATAAAAGATATAATAATTTTTTCTGACGTTGAATGTATACCTCCAGTTTAGTTACTTATAAACCTGATGGAAATTGTCTATTGTCGTCTATAGACATGAGCAGCGCCATGGTCATTGCATTATTTTCTAATGCCCACAGTACACTTCATTATTTTTATGCAACTTAGAATAGCAAATAAACTGACGGCCCTCCTGATGGAAAGTGGTAATCGTCGCCTATAGACATGAACAGTAGCATGGACATAACAGAGTATACTGTTTCGCCAATGATACTACCCATGCGTTGCCATTCCTAAGGACTCAGTAGTTATTCCTCTGTATACTGTAAATTTACTGCCATATCTAACCCTTGAAACTGAAACACAGCCATGCAAACACAACTGCTTCATGGTAGAAACATGAATGGGGCAGAGATATGTGTTCGTATGTATCATGCTATTATTTTAATGGTTACCCCGTCTGCGCTATCGGTATACACTGGCGGGGTATAAATGAGGGATGATAGATGTTGATGAAGCAGGTCAGTTGGCCTATAGTAACGAATTCAACTATAAATCAAACACGATAGTTTTCAGGGATAACCGTATAAAAATCGACCTAATACGATATTCCTAATAGGATGCTATTCCTAAGGACTGCGTTGTTACGCCACCATACCCTGTAATTTAACATTTATCGTTTGATAGTATCCAATTATATATCTGATGGTGTAATATGTACTTCTTACTGATAACAACAAATTGTTCGTATAGTATTCAAAGCACGCCACTCCCATACGCCGTTCCCCATTGTCGTCGTATTAACGGACTGAGCAATACTGGGAACTTCAGCAGGTAGACACATATTACAATGGGGCACTTGAGTTTAGATTTGAGTTTATTTATTGCATGGAATTCAATATACTTCGGCGACTCTATACCATACACATTTAAGCGCCACCTCCCTAATTTTTTATATTACAACACCGACGTAAAATCGTAGTATTGGTTTCTTTTAAGATCTATTCGCCGCGTGACGTTATTTTTTTCTACGATACCTTTACAAAATGGATCTTTCCCAAATAACAAGTTGAAATGTTTTTTTTTTTTTTTGTAAGGTGGTATTATTAAACACTTGTGACAGTTGAGTAAAAACTTTGCATTCATTCTTATTATAACTGTTAAGTCACATTCGCTGTTTCGTTATTCTAATATTAAATTATTAGGAACTCAGATACGAACGAATATGTTATGTATCATATTTTGCATTTGTCTCTTTCTAACAAGAATAATGTTATTTTATTCTTACCTTATTTATTTATTACTTACTACTTGTAACCCGCAGCTCTGCCCGCGTGAATCAGTATATAAAATCTAAATTTTATCCTTTGTGCTAAGTTAGGACAAATGAACCAAATTAATAAGTTAATTAATTAATTAAGTTAGATAATTATTTTTTAAGTTAGTTATCTTAGATTGTAAGATAGAATCTCGAGTCCACAAGAACGGGTTAACTTTTTGTCAGTTAATTGTCAAATTAGATGACACGTTTTTTTTATTAGTGTTCTATATACTTACGCACGCGACGTATCTCGACAAACTTATTTATATTTATTTATTAAATAAATAAGATTAGTTTTTGCGCATTAAAAAGGTTTAAAAATTATAAATCAAAATAAATATAAAAGTTATAAAGGAAACACTATCACGCAAAGGCATGCGTTTGAATGAAGAATGAAAATTTTAATTAAATACGATCAGTAATTTTTGCGTCACAAATATCCATCCATTCTTTTAAATTTTTTTATTTATAATTGGAATTAATTAAATAATTACTTATAATATAATTTAACTGTAACATGTTTATATTTACTTATTATTCTTAAATTGGTTAAGTATCTATACTCATAAACCTGTCGCAACATGTTTGCAATGTATCACTCATTGAATTATTTCCTATGAATCATCGATATCATGAATAAGCACTGAAGACAAAATAATTAATAAATAACCTGTTCTTTTAAACCGACTTCAAAAAAAGAAGGTTCTCAATTCGGTTATATTTTTTTTATTAGCTCATAACGCCATCAGTTGTAAACCGATACTTACAGACTGGTCCCATAGACATTTCTATTGAAATCGAATATATATTTAAATATGAAAATATTTTTGGAACGCAATTTTATTTTTTAATATTCCTTTTTTGTATTTATCATTATTAATGCTATTAATTCGAAAGTGAGTATATTGTTGCTTTTATTGCAATTCTTTTAATTTAGACATTGTAAATTTTCTAATTCAACCATACAAAAAAAAATATGGAGAAGAACCTACTTAGGTATTGTATAACGTAAATCAGATTTTTTTTTAATTTTTTAGAATTTTTGGAACTGAAGGATTTGATTGAAATTAGGGTTAAGAAAAAGTTTTTATTTTACAAATCTGATGCAAAATGATTTATGAGCTAAAATCTAGAATAACATCGATATGCCATTATTTAAAAAAAAATTAAGCAAAAGAACGTGGCTATTTGTTTAGTTATTGTGACATTTACCACATGAGGCCATAAAAGAAAAAATGTGACACGCACATTCCTCATTCCTTAGAGGCTACTAAACATTCCAAAATAGTAATTCGACACTCTACGACTTAGAATAAGAAAAAACGTAAATAACGTTGATGGTGCACTCCAGGAGTTAACTTTTTGTATAGTATGGACGGTGTGTTGATCGGCTTACGTCATAGTAAAACACAGAGAAACAGTAATTCAATTTCGGCATATTTAAAAAAGTTTAATAAAATAAATAAAAAATAAACTAAATAAACTTTTTTATTCAAGTAAACTTAATCGTAGCGTTTAGTTCGAAATGTAAATCTAGCTGAGAAGGATACGCAACTTTTCGTTTCGTTTTTCAAATAACAGTTCAGTTAACAGAAAAAATGTGAACGGATAAAGTGGTTACCATAAAGTACAATCAATAACAGTGTTCTTGACAGACCAGTCCCTACTAGAAGTACCCGTTCACGAGTATGACGAATGAACCACATATTGACGTGTTCTTTAAATCTTTAAACAAAGTGAGCTTAATGACCCGGCCCATCATACCGACACCAATCTGGATTTGATACGGATCTGGATTTTAACATTTTAACTCTAAACCTTTAGAGTTAAAAAGTTCAGCACTAACTCATACACTGCCTAATTGTATTAGCATCCTATAAAAGTATTGTTCTTCCATTGAAATTAAATAATGAACAAAAAACGACAAAAAATATTGAGTTTTTTTATATTAAAACGGCGCGTCCCACTGTCTAGTTGTAATGGAAGATTCAACAATTCTTACTGATTTTTTACTTCTGTTATGGAAAAAGGTTAGGTTTCTATAGTTTGATTAGTAGGAACGATATATATATATATATATATATATATATATATATATATATATATATATATATATATATCTTTAGTATAAAGTAAAATAAATATAAGAAATAAAATATTTACCAGTTATATTTTATTGGAATATTATATTTTAATTGTCCATATAAAATTGTAAAAAAAAATTAAAAAAAGTTTTTGTTTATTTTATTTACATTTTTTTTCACCTACATGTGATATTGATCTACTGTTTCTTTTACTTTTATCGTATTATTGGCGTCAGTATTCAGGGGCCACGTACACCCATAAAAACTTACCATTTCATTTTTTATTGATCGTACATTGTCCGACACTAGGCCTCGAGATTATAACTAGCTGATGCGACTCCTAAAAGGAAACCGAAATCTAATTTCGATGTCGTGTTATTTTTTTAACAGACTGGCATCGTCAGAAACTATTTTACGAATTTTTTATGGGTGATAATGAAATGGTAACCCCGTCTGTGCTAACGGTACACGTTGGTGGAGTAAGGGATGATAAGTGAAGATGAAAAAATAGCCCATGATGAATTTACTTAGAATGAAATACGATGGTTTCCACTGCGAAGAGGTCGACCTGATGGAATGTATTGCTAGTAATATGGCTAATTCCCATTACCAGAGAGAGACTTTGTACAAAAGTCGTTTGCTTGGGTACCTCTGTCCCAGTCGTGTTTTAACCGTAAAGCAGTTATGTTTGCATGGCTGTATTTCGGTTTGAAGGGTGGGATATGGCGTGAATTTACAGGGTACAGAGGAATAACATCCGAGTCCTCAAGAATAGCAACGCATGGGGGGTATCATGGGCGAAACAGTATACTCTGTTATGTCCATGGTACTGTTCATGTCTATAGGCGACAGTTACCACTTTCCATCAGGTGGACCTTCAGCTTGTTTGTCATTCTAAGTTGTATTAAAAATATTAACAATTCCTTCCTCCCTACTATTTTATGTATTAGATATCTTCAATTACGAATCAAACTGAAACAGTTTGTAATAAACTTTGAATTAAAAGTATTATTTTATAATAATAATAATAATAATTCTTTATTTGGAACAAAAATATTGGTTACAATATTATTGAAAAACGATGACATCCGCAGAAGTTATTAATGAATTATTTTATGAACTTCACTTATGAGAAGGAATTGTCCATTGAACTAATCATGTTTAGGCAGTTTTATAGTTTAGGTTTCTTTTTTCTCCCTAGTTGTGTTTTTCCTCGTAATTAATAATGCATAATAGCAACGTGACTGGTAGTCCATCAGTCACATTTTTTTTGATGGGTGAAAATGGTATTGTAGTCCCGCCTGCGCTAACGGGATACGCTGGCGGAGCACCAGTAAAGGGTGATAGATGAGAATGAAAACAGGCCAGTTAGCCCTTCATGATGAATTCATCAGGAATTAACCATGGTAGTTTCCAGGGAGAACCGCGAGGAGGTCGACCTGGTTGGGTATATTGCTAGCAATAGGATTCTCAGTCTCTATTAGTAACTTCCCCCCCCCCCCCCTAGTCACATTGCTATCAATATACATTGTGAGGTCGATCTCCACGTGGTTCCCCTAGAACTATCGTGATGAATCCCAGGTGTATTCATTACGATGAGCTAACTGTTCTGATTTTTTATTCTCACCTATCATCCCTCACTGGTGCCCTGTCAGTGTATACCGTTGCCGCAGGCGGTCGACATTCCATTATTATCCATTAAAAAAAAAAAAACGATGCACATAGACAATTAAAAAAAGTTCTTTCTTTCAATATTTGAGTTGTCACAAAATAAGTATAGATGTATTTTATTTATTACCTGACATGAATAGCCGATGACGAGTACTTTTACAGTTCATTGCATTAAAGGGCTTTATGGACAAGAATTTTTGTCCAATTGATTATTTTTTGGGGCGTCATTTCTACGGTCCACTGCTATATAAACAATAGTGTATGATCGCCTCACTGGCGCCTGTACAATTACCACACCTCGTTTCCAAAAAGGAATGTCTCCTTCGGGATAAAGTCACTTCAAATGTGTATAAATTTACGTCGTATCTCGTCCGACTGTTTGTTTATTTTTTTTTTGAGAGACGCCATAAGAAAGAAAGAGAGATTCGTCGAAACGAAATGACGAGGAACCTGAGGAAGGTCCGGCATTTGAAGTTGAGTGCGGTGGTTTTATCGTGAACAATGCGCGACGTTAATTCTTGTCCGTAAAAGCTTTAATTGGTCGTTTTTGTTTGGCGACATGGAGGCCCGGGCGATGAGGCCGAGCAAAAAGTGGAGCCGTCGCGGAATGTGCCCGGTTGAATAACCAGCCGTCTGATCCACGTTACTAACTATAAACAAAGAGCCTGTTGCGTAAAAATACGTTATGCCCGAGCGTACCATATCGTCGTGATTTATTTTCCGTGCCACCGTGCGCACTTTTAACAGAGAGTGGGCTTATTTACGTTGGTGTTCGTTTATTTTTTCTCGGATTATCGGAGTTGCGCCAAGAATGTCGAAATCATTCAGGCCAGTAAGTGGGTAGAGGAATTTACCATTCATATTATCGCACAAATTGTCAGGACAAAATTGAAATTTCGGCCCAGAGAATTTTATTATGGGCTTATTTAAATAACTGAATGATGACAATGTTAAAGACATTATAAATTAAATAATTCAAACTTTCTATGTATGAATGAATTTTCGTTTTAATGTATGTAACACATATTTTGATATAAATTAGACACTGTTTATTCGTATTATATTTACGAGGAAGCGGACGTCATCTTTTTAACACTTGGGATTTACAAATATGTAGGTAGCTATACTTAGTCATTTCTGTGTCGTAATGAAATTACTATACAATTTAATATCCATAATACTATAAGAGGCGAGTTAGGAAACAAATTACATTACACAGTTTGAAAGAGATGGAAAACATTACATCTAACAGGTTATATTTTGTATTATTGTTTAAAAGTAGAAAATGAAATTGCGCTCTTTTCTATACTAATGTTATTTAATGGTAAGGTAATGAAGGATGAAATGATGAGGATGAAGTCATGTCATTTGCCTCATCGTGGCGAAATTAGGAATACAGTCACAGTTATCCAGGGCGGACCACGGTGAGGTCGATCCGAAGAGGTTTATTGTTAGCGATGAATACTAATGTTCCCGTTACTAATCATCTCTCCTTACCCTCTATTTTTTATACTCTATTATATGCCATGCCATATATCCATGCCTCACAGAAAGATATAAATGGGTTGTTATAATGTAAATACAGCTTAATTAAGACACTATCGGCAAGTTGCTAACAAACACAAAAAATATAGTCGAATAGAGAAACCTCTTTTTTGAACTTGGCTAAAGAATACATATAGAAGAAAAGATTTGAGTGAAATTACTACGCGTTGTTTTTGAAATAAAAATGAAAGTTTGCTTTTGTTTGTATACTCATTGTAAGCACTAATGTTGGCATTCGTATTTGTATATTCTGTGTACGTGTACTTATAATGCATACAAAGATGTCAAGAGGTTGTATTGTAAATAGTACGAGTAGTACTGAGAGGTCTAACTGTGCGCATGCGTCGGGTCATTATCCTTCGTTTTTCTTGAGCTTAGAGTTGAAATGTTAGCGTCTTCTTGACTACATATTATTAGATAAAAATTAATATTGTGATGTATAAAAAAACTGACTTCAATTATAACAAAATTTTAACATAATTTTGATATTTCTGAGGGAGCATACATATATAAATTTATTTAGATAAAAATAAATTTTATTTCGGTTTACAACTGACGGAGTTGAGATAACAAATATAAAAAAATACAACTAAATATAACTCTCTAAATATAACTAACCTCCTTTTTTGAAGCCGTTTGAAAAAGATTTTAAATTATTTAAAAAACAATTCTTAATTTTCCGGAATTTTTGTTTTGCAAGCATTTTTGGTATGCTTTATTTTTGTTAATTCTGAATCGATTTAGATAATTTATTTAGCAATTGATTTTTGTACAACGAAATCTTGTTTGTTAATTTTTTATATTAATTCCGTGTATCATTAAGGTAAGAAAATATTATGATTGATCAATCAGTGCACATATATTTATGATACATTAGAGACATTTGTGCAATGGTTGATACGTATTGATTACAGAAAAAAATATAGGCAAATATTTGCCGAACATATTTTATAGATGTAAAATCGTCAGAAAACTACATTTTAAAAATATCTCTACAAATTTCCATCGACTTTTTATTAGAATATATATTTTAATTGTTTTTTTGTTTGTTTTTATTTCGTACTAGCTATATCCCGTGGCTTTATCTATGTGAATCAGCATATAAAATAACATATACAATAAGCATAACATTCCATTGTTTCTGCCTACCCTAATGGGAGACAGGCGTGACAGATATGTATGTATGTATGTATATACAATAAGTTAGAATGTAACCAATCCATATACCAAATTTCATTCAAATTCGTTTAGTAGCTTTTGTGTGACAGAATAACAAACATAAAACCATCAATCTAATCTCCCTCTGGTAAAATTGAAGTACTGAAACGTAAAATAAAACGTAGCCCAAATACTAGTGTATAAATAAGCGTAAAAGCTTAATAACTATCACACCGTGTTTCAATGAAGCGCGACGAAACGTCTCTTAAAAAAAACGCTATATACAATCGCCCGTTGACAGGTTAATGACTTTCTTAAATAACCATTACAATCAACTATGCTGAAAGTATCTTCTATAAATTAGACATGGTCAAATTCTAAAATGTAATTAAATGCTAGTTTTATGGACCAGCATAAACATTATCCAATTCAGTTTTAATACGCAGTTATTTTAATTTTTATGCGTCTCGAAACAGGAAAATTCTCTTTTTTTTCTTTAAGTCTTTTTGCATTCGACAGATTTTAATATCGTATTAGTTGCACACTAAAAATAGAAATAAATTTTCTAAGAAGTTAACGATGTAAATAGGTCGACATTTTATGAAAAAATTCTTTCTTTAAAATACAAGGAAAAATACGTTTTTACTTAAGTTTAAAAAAGCTGGAGGTACGATTTGTACGAAAATATATTTAGTAAACTGTTATTTATTAATTTTAAGATTTTTTGTAATACGAACATAATATATTGTACATATACAATGATTCAATTGCTTTGTATTGTTAGTAAAAATTTAACGTGAAACATAATTTAATGCATAGAAGTCAAATAAGGTTTGAATACATTCTTATTTGAAATATAAAAACGTATGTTGTTCGTTAACAGTTTACGAATTTGAATTTCAGAAATTATTTATTAAGGATTAGACGATAATATAGATGTAATGAAAATGATATAATCTCCAAAGTAAGTCTATAATAAATATAGTAATATTTTTTTTAACAAAAAAATATCACTTTCCTTAGTAATCAGTTATTTTTTTTCACATAATGAACAAAATAACAACAACAATGTGAAATTATATTTCGAATTATGTTTATTTCTTCGCTTGGACTTGAAAATTGTTCACTTTCATGAATGTAAATTGGTTTAGGGTTGCCTGATATAAACTATAAACTAGTGATTATTATCCATTAACTGTTTTCGCGGCTTTGCCTTACTTACTTTGGTATTTTAGTTAATAGATAATTTACCCGTATACTAAATTTCATTCAAACTCATTTAGTCATTCAATCATGCATTGTAATACATATACAAATATTCAAATATCTTTATAATCTTTCATTATATTTTATTAGTAGGATATCTGCTCTCCGTATATTCGAAGCAATACATTCAGGTCAGAACTTTGAATAAAGAACATGTATACAAAAACATGTTCCTTATTTCAAAGGAATTCATATTTATGGTAATCGATCGTATCTCGGTCCTCGATGATTACATTTTTCAGACTGTTAATAACAATCAAAGAATCTGGAATCACTCTTGACATTTTTTCTTGGAATATACCTACGTAGCAGCGACTCAGCGTCTGAGAAATGTAATATTATAATAAATAAATATAGCAACATAGATTAAGTTAAAAACCATAGGTATATATCTCTTTTAAAATAAATTCTTAATGTGGAACGACTAGTCAATAAAAAACTCAAGAATCTCCTGATTATCCAATTATGTGTTCTTTTTAGAAATCTGTATACTAAAATCTCTAAATGGGACTGGATTATAAATTTTAATCACATAGTAGTGAGTAAGAGACAAAACATTGTTGAAATTAATTGCCTGAACCAAGGCTGCGGGGGTCGACGTCCTTGCGCCATGCGCATACGCAGCCGCCGCGCCGGAGTGGGCGCCCGGGCGTCCGCAACCGTGTGGACTGGAGTGGGCAGGGTAGCATAATCTCGACTCTACGTGTCGTGGCAACATGTCGTATTTTGTTTATTTTCACTTGCATCCATATTACTATTGTTATATAACAAAGTAATATTTTTATGTAGCTTTGTACTTAGGAATAAATAATGTGAAATCAATATACCATACATAACTATTAACCATGCCGAACAGGCAGTTTTATTACAATCATATAAATATGTATTAAGGACTGTTTTTACCTGTTATCAATTTCTACAAACATGTAAATTATAATAACAAATCTCCCGTAATTTATTAGAGAAACTAAACTTCCGAAATAATCTATTGCATTAGCATTATACTGTACGTATTTGTAGATAGATAGATGTGGTACGCAAGTGCTGGAATTACAATTTGCAACTTGTTGGCGATTCGATCATATAGGAATACTTTCACATGTTTTACTTCAGTATATTATATTTTTATAGTATATTCACTACTTTTAATAGAATTTTCAAATAGTTTAATATTATAAGAATGTACATATGTATAAGTGTAGTTTATATAAAAAAATTAAAAATAAAACAGGTCAGGTGCGGGTAGAACTTATACGCAAAGGGTTCCGTACATAAATATTTAAATATGAGATAAAATAACCTGCATTGCATTTCTCATACTAAGTAGAGACCTAATAGTTATAATATATATTGATACTATAATAATATATATTATATATATATATATATATATATTATATATATTATAATAATAATATATATTATTATTATATATAGCTTTTTTGTTAGTTTTGTTATATCAAAAAAAGAATAATGTTAATTATAATATTATTTTTTTTGTAATATAAAATATACAAATAAAGTTCACTTGGTTTAGATATTCTTTTTTTAATGGATGAGAATGGAAAGGTAACCCCGCCTGTTCTAGCTGTATATAAGATAAGGCACTAGTGAGTGATGATAGGTAAGAATGAAAACAGATCAGTTAACCCATTGGAATGAATTTCATAAGAATTAACCACGATTCCAAGGAGAATTACGTAGAGGTGGACTTGACATATCCTATATTGCTAGTAATGGAGCTGTTAGTTCCATTACTAACAATCCCATTCCTTCCACTTGGACTAGTATTTTAAAAGTTAAATTTGTAATTTTGAAATTTTGAGTACCCCTTTTGCATACGCTAGCAAAGTAAAATATTTTCTTCAATTATTTGCATTGTAATGTGTACGGTTTAATGATATGTACTGTACAAATATTCCGAATATCAAATCGAGAGCATTAGTAGTTGCTAAAATATAACTTTGTGACAGATGGATAAAGTCGCACCATAAAGGTTTCTTTGTAGCATTTGTGACGCGTATATAATATACGTCAAAGTTAGGCAATTTTATTAAATATTTTATTGAACTAGATGTTATTCAGCGAAAGTCTATATCACAGGTTAGTTGCTTAGAATAATTTATAATATATATGTATATATTACATGTATATTACAAATGTATTATAAATATATTATATTTATTATAGTAGTAGAATTAAAATAATTGTAATCAAATAACCGGCAATGTTATTAAAATTATACTACAAAGAACAAGCGTATAGAATGAGCTACATGTACTTTATTTTTTGTGTTTATTATTAAAACTTCATTTTTTAAACTCAGAAGTCATTGGTTTTAAAAATATTTTCCGTTGGCAAAGAATGCAGCCCTGGCGCCTTTGAGCTACCGTATTACGTCGCCGCCCCGCGCACCGCCGCGCCGGCCAACTCGCTCCAGCAGTAATTGTCAGCAATCATTTGTTTATTGGCTGCATAAGCTTCATATTTTCGCGCTACACTCATTAATGTTGCTATTTTAAGACAATCACGTCTGTCGCCTGTCCCACTTTGATACGATACACTTGACACGCAGAGACTTTTTGCTCAACATGCTGTAATTGAAAACTTAGAGATAATAAACCTTAGAGATTCAGTTGGTGTTAATGTTTTATGAATATTATTGAATAACGTGATACTTTCTTGGAATCCGTAATATCCGTTGCAAGTTCCGGGTTCGGTTACCTCAACGGTTCAACCTAAAAAATATTTATTAGTAACATGAGTTCCTTTCTTGTAATAAGATTTTAATGTTTCTATTCGTCTGTATGTAACGTTCGTCGTAGGTTAAAAAAATAATTTATCGGTCAAGTGCTGGCATTTAGTTTTCTATAGATTTGCTTGATTGGTAAAAATAAGATTTTGCCAAAGATATTATTTATTACATAACTACGTTTCTAAACTGCTGATGTAATTGTAGCTGTACCGTTTGTTATTTAGCGAGGAAAAACAATTTGTTTAGTTAGGCTATTCTATTAGGCATGCTAACAATCTATTTGTTACGAATCGCTGTAATAACCCGGAATTGCCATCACTTCAAAGAATTTGGCAATCATGCTTTTTATGGATTTTTTATCTATTAGCTGACGTCATTGACACATATTTATCGTCTATTGCTTGATCGGCTAATCACATTACTATAATATATGTGAGTTTGTTATGGGGCAGGGTTTTAACACAGTTGGTGTTTTTGAAATGACTAGACTCGTAGAGTATCTGAATTGAACTGTCTTTATTATTACAAATCGTCCATATATATAGTAGAGATATCTTAATTACTATTTACAATTACAATAGTCAAATACTTCCATTGATAGAGTGACAACAAATACAGATAATAACTTACTAATGGAAATTTGTATGAGATAAACAAATATACAAATATGAATATTAAACAATATAATGATTTCGATATCAAATGGACAAATACAAATATACAAATAGGAATGTCAAATATTATAATGATTAGGTCGTAGGCTGACACATGGTCTTAGGTCACGTACTCTTAATATATGTAACACCTCCCCCCTTAGAATAAAGATTGGGCTTGAGAGCTTGATCTTTGAACTCTCGGTGTTGAAGTTCTTGGATAATTTTCTTCATTTTCCTCTTCGTCTTCCGTTACGCAGGTACTTGTTGCTATAGTAGTCATCGGGACGGCAACTTGGATTCTTTGACGTCGTGATGTGTTTGAAAAACAGTTGTTAAATATTTGTATACAACCATTATCACGGCTTGGTCTTCGGTTACGCAGGAGTAATCCATTAGGACAACGTTTGCTAATTTTATAAATGAAGTATCCTAGCATTGTTATGAATAACACGAAGTATATCCATGTAAACGTTGACGAATATCTTTGTAAGATTGGTCGAGATCTCATATTTTCTAAGCTTTCCTTAAATTTATCGACATGATGTTTTATTTGTTTCAGTGAATCCAAAGGCATTTCATTAATTTTAATAGGAATTAAGTTTGGAGCTTCAAAGTTCTTGTATTCTTCAAAGCAATCGTCTGTTCTAATGTCTGGAACTATTACAGGATATGTTACATTTTCTTCAATAGATTGAAAGGCTGTTAGCGTACTATACCCAGTATAAAGTTTGCAGTTTTCCGGTAAGGATAAAATGCCTGCTCCTTGTAATTTATGATGTGTAACTTCCGTTTTACATTGAAGTATACAATTAGTGTCTTCTGTAAGTATGTAAAGCCATTGGTTGTTGTCAATGTTTTGAAAAGTGTTAATTCTTGCTTCAAATGTGGATGTGGTACAAATTTCAGGTAAAGTCTTTGAAATGCTTAACAGGATCTGGAGCTCACATAATGGACGTGATGCTGCTTCATATGCGACAAAAGAGGTGCAGATCTTCTTCTTTATAGCGTAGGACTTGCATGAAGTGAAGTCGCTCGTAGATACGTATATATTACCGCTAGGATTTGTAGCCAAATACATATGCTCAGGTAGGATGGTTGTATGCAGAGAGGAATTAAAATGTTGAATTGGAATGGAATATATGTGATAGAGATTGAGAGGTTCGCCTTGAGTTAATGGAAAATCTAATATGTATACAAGTCTATCAGAATATACATAAGCAGAAAGAGAAGCTGAGTCTAATATTTGATGAATATTTTCAATAGTGACTGGAGTAACTAAGTGTTTGTTGGTACGTATATGATTAGATAATAAAAGTTCTTCATATAGATGTTTAAGAGTTATTATAGAGGGATGTATTGTATTAGATTTTACGAACAATATGCTTGCTAAACAATCATTAATTTCATTTTCTAGATTTATTACCGATTCTAATATCTGCAAAGAAATTACGGAAATGTCTACACTAGCCTAATCTAAAGATTTAAAATAAAGAACCTTTTAACTTGAATGTAAGTCATCGTTGAGACTGAATATTTTCATTAATTATTCGATCATCATAAGTTATCTTAAATATACTTTCATTGAAGTTTTTAGTTGTTGAAGAAATAATTAAGATTTGTTCGAGCATCAAGAAAGAAGATTCTATTACAAGTTTTTTTCTAATTTATTAAGGTAATATCGAATTGAACAAACATAAGAACTATTATTTATAAATTTATGTTTTAATTATGTTTTATTTTTTATTAGAAATAAAGACGATTTTAGGACGATTCGTAAGCTAACGAATATAACAAAAATGATATTTTGTATAATGATTAAAATTGATTGATTATTGAAGAATTATTGATTTAATTGATTATTGAAGAATTATTGATTTAATTGATTATTGAAGAATTATTGCTTTAATTGATTATTGAAGAATTATTGATTTAATTGATTATTGAAGAATTATTGATTTAATTGATTATTGAAGAATTATTGATTTAATTGATTATAGAAGAATTATTGATTTAATTGATTATTGAAGAATTATTGATTTAATTGATTATTGAAGAATTATTGATTTAATTGATTATTGAAGAATTATTGATTAAATTGATTATAGAAGAATTATTGATTTAATTGATTATTGAAGAATTATTTATTAAATTGATTATAGAAGAATTATTGATTTAATTGATTATAGAAGAATTGTTGATTTAATTGATTATTGAAGAATTATTGATTTAATTGATTATAGAAGAATTATTGATTTCATTGCTTATAGAATAATTATTGATTTAATTGATTATTGAGGAATTATTGATTTAATTGATTTTGAATATTGCTTATAATAAATTAATACTATAAGTTGTTTGATGTGGAAACAACTTAACATGTTAGAGCTATTCTTTGTACAAGCCGGCGTCTATACGGCTCATTGTTTGTTAGTCGCCTTATACGACACGTCAAATCTGAACGTCAGTGCTATTCTTTGGTAAAGCCGACTACTACACGGCTGATTGTTTGTTAGTCGCCTTATACGACACGTCAAATCTGAACGTCAGTGTTATTCTTTGGTAAAGCCGACTACTACACGGCTACTTGTTTGTTAGTCGCCTTATACGACACGTCAAATCTGAACGTCAGTGCTATTCTTTGGTAAAGCCGACTACTACACGGCTAATTGTTTGTTAGTCGCCTTATACGACACGTCAAATCTGAACGTCAGTGCTATTCTTTGGTAAAGCCGGCTACCACACGGCTAATTATTTATTTAATTAACGAGTTTATTTATTTCATAAGGTCTTAATCTATTTGCGTGAACTAACTGATGTCTCCCGGATTTACGAATAACATAATTTTCATTAAAGCCTACACGTATCACATCGAATGGCCCTTCCCACTTATTATCTAAATTATTTGGGTTAGGGACCTTGATCATCACCTTGTCACCTACATTGAATTTAGCAATATTTTTAATTTTCCCGTCGTAACGTTCCTTGGCTTTTTCTTTCATTTTCTGAACGTTCTGTGTTGCGACATCGCGGGCTATTCTAAGTCGTTCGTTTAAATCTTTAATATAATCGAATGCAGCATAATCGGGTATTGTTTTTAATGAATAAAAAGGTCTTGGTTTAAAACCAAATAGAAGTTCGTAGGGTGTGAAACCTGTAGAGCTATTAACTGAGGTGTTATGACATATAATAGCCAGTGGAATAATTTGATCCCAATTTTTCAATTTACGTGCCTGGTACATTCGTATGTGATCTCGAAGTGTGGCATGAAACCTTTCTAATGCACCATTAGTTTGAGGGTGGTAAGCTGTATTAAAAGTTTGACTTGTACCGAGAAGTCTTATTAATTGCTTCATTAGTCCATTCATGAATTCAGTACCTTGGTCAGAATGGAAACGTCTAGGTACACCGAAATGTTGACAGAAGTGAAAGAGTTGCTTAGCAACTGTTAGAGCTTCTTTATCAGAAATTGGATAAGCTTGGACGTACCTAGTTAGTTCATCTTGTAGTGTCAATATGTATTTGTTATTATTGTCACTAATGTCAGAATATGATACTAAGTCTATAGAAACACGTTCAAAAGGTTCATTAGATTGGGATGTTAATACCATTGGAGCTTTAAAAGTTTTTCTTTGAATCTTATTGCGCTGACATATTTCACAAGAGTTTATGTAATTTTTGATGTCTTCGGCCATGTTTTTCCAGAAGTAATGTTCTCGAATTTTCCTAGTGGTTTCAATTATACCTCGATGTCCTGAGAGCGGTTCATCATGGTATGTTTTTAGAATGCTGGGAATTTCTTGAGGCGAAGGATGAGTAATTTTATTCTCGCAAATGATTATATTGCAATTATATATTTCTGCCAAATAAGCTGAGATATGTAGCTGTTGGTTGCCCTGAAGCTTGCAAGTTTGATCATATTTCAGGTTCGGTATATACAAAGTTTCAATATTATGCTTATGTAAGCACGATAACAATGATTTAAAATAACTCTCCGCGTCCCATGGATCATAGTATGATGTTCTAGTATAACAAAGGAAAATGTTTTGCTGATATTCAGAAGTTATTTTATCTATGTCGTAGACTTGCTTTTCTGTTTCAGGTTGATTGCTTTGGGAAGCACATAGATCTAAAGCTTCGTTGTATAAGTTATTAAGATCTGATTTTTGACACGACACAGGGATGAAGATATTTTTATGATTAGACTCTAAAAGATTTTCAGGTGAAGTTTTAAGCTTATGTGAATTAGCGCTACAACCTTGAGATAAGAATTGTTCATAGTTTGTTTTTAATAATGTTTCAAATTGTTTTTCAGGGTTGTCTGTACCCATATTTAATATAGGTGGTCGTGATAAAGCATCGGCGTTTGTATTATTTTTTCCGGCTTTGTAATTTATTTCATATTCATATTCTTCTAGTTTCAGTCTCCAGCGAACGAGACGTGATCCCGGATCTTTAATGGAAAATAACCATGTGAGTGGTTTGTGATCAGTAAATATTTTAAATTTTCTACCGAATAAATATGGTCGAAAGTGTTTCACGGCCCATACTATTGCGAGAAGTTTGCGCTCTATGGTAGAGTAATTACTTTCAGCTTTATTTAACGTACGTGATGCGTAAGCAATAGGTAAATCTTTGCCAATTTCACCTTGCGAGAGAATCGCTCCGATAGCGTGGATTGAAGCATCCGTAGTTAATATAAACTCTTTAGTAAAATCGGGATATTGTAACAGAGGAGTCGTTGTGAGAATTTCCTTACAGGAGTCAAAAGCCTGCTGTTGTACACAACTCCATGTAAACGGAACATCCTTTCTTAATAAGCTTGTTAAAGGCTTAGTGAGCTTACTAAAGTTAGGTATGAATACGATAGTAGCCTGCGAGACCAAGAAATGATTTAATATCTTTACATGATTTAGAGACTGGAAACTCACGAACTGATTTTACTTTTTCGGGATTTGGCTTTACACCTTCACTCGATATAATATGACCCAGGTAAGCAACTTCTTTTCTCAAGAATTCGCATTTATCTGGTTGTATTTTCAGACCGTATTTTCGTAACCGATCGAATACTTCAGTTAATTTCTGTTTATGTTCTTGAAGGCTGATGTACGATATCATCAAGGTAAACAAAGCATCGTTCTCCTTGTAATCCGTAAAGTACACTATCCATGGCACGTTGGAATGTAGCTGGTGCATTTTTGAGTCCGAAAGGCATTCTTAAAAATTCGTAATGACCAAAAGGAGTGCTGAAGGCAGTTTTGGGAATATCCTTGGGGTCTAATTCAATTTGATGGAAACCGGATGCTAAATCTAAAGTTGTGAAATATACTGAATGTCCTAACTTATCTAGTATGTCAGTTATGTTAGGCAACGGGTAACTGTCTCCAATAGTGACGTCATTTAATTTTCTATAATCAATTACAACACGCCATTTTTGTTTTCCAGACGCGTCTAATTTTTTTGGAACTACCCAGATTGGACTGCTCCATGGAGAAGTACTATCTTTTATAATATTCTGTTGTAACATTTTGTCTATCTGATTTCTTACTTCTTGTTGGTGTACTTGAGGGAATCTATAAGTTTTAGTATTAATTGGTATATCTGACGTAGTAGGAATAGAATGTTTAGTGTGATTCGTGAACGTTAGTGGATCGCCTTCCACGTAGAAAATGTCCGAATATTCTGAAGTTATTTTATCGAGAGATTCGCTTTCTTCTTTATTTAAATGATCACACCTTATAAGGCTCCCGATATCTATTCTTTGTTTTATAGAGATGTTGTTAATTTGTGAATTGGGTAAGGAAACAGACTGTTGAATTAGTTCCGATTCGTTAACAGAATTTACATCTATAATAGGCGTTGAAATATATACGTCATTATCACTCGAGTTTACACAAGTAATGAGAAAGCTATTATTTTTGACATTAACAAGAGCATTAGGAATACAGATATCGTTACTAATGTTTTGCTTATTTATCATTGCAGTTCCGTCTGAGATATCATTAGTTAAACATGATATAACTGTCTCCGAACGACGTTTGATAATTTGTTTACCATTATCAAAGTACTTTGGTTCATCTCCCAGAAGGAACAACTGATAAGTCCTGTCATGTATTCGCATCGTTTTTGATTGAATATAAATGTTGACATTGAATTTTGACATGAAATCATTACCGAGTATACCATCAGCGTGTATGTTTAAATTTGCGACATGGAATTTAAATTTTGGAAATTGATCTAATGAAATGTGGGATGTGCCACATGTTTGAAAAGGCGAATTTTCATTAGAGATACCAATAATAGAAACGACGTTTGATGTATCGATGGTAACCGATTTTATTTTTATTTATAACTGAAATGGCTGCTCCCGTGTCTACTAATAACGTAACTGGTTGGCCATCAATATGAAATTTACAGTGCAAAAGATTTTCAGGAGGTATATTTAATGTAGAGATATTGTAAGATTCATTAGGATAAGCTCTTTTCTTTATTTGATTCGATTTTAGTTTTATTTTTGATTTTTGTTTCGATTTACGAGATTTTTTTGATTTTTTAGTCTTTGTAGTTTGTTGATTGCACGTGGGATTTGAATTAGATTCTTTTAATATAGGTTTTAGACATTGATCTTTTTCAGAATTAGTCGAATTAGTGATACAATCTACAGAGTTAATAGGTTTCTTTGATTGAGTTAGTAAGGTTTCTGTGACCTTTATAAGTGATTCAGTGATTTTTGTGAGGTTAATGATTAATGATTCAGAGAGCTCTAAGTTTGTCTTAGTAGCTATCGTAGTTTTATTATCACAAGTACACACATCGCTTAATTGTCCCCGATGGACTGGAATTGTTTGCGCTTGTGTAGTGATGTTTGTATTAGATAATGTAGTATGACACTGATTACTATTGAATTTTACTGAATTTGAAGATCGTTTATTTGAGGTTCTAGGGCAATATCCTGACCCTCGGTGATCATTGAAATATTTGGGCAATACGTGGGAACCGTTTCCGAAACTGTGCCCGTCAGCTCGGCCGGTTGCAAGTTTAAATGATTTACTCGAGCTGGAGTCGGATTATTTCGCGGAAATTGGTTATTACGACTATTATTAAATATTCTCTTTCTACAATTAGTTATATGATGCCCGGGTTTTTTACAATAATTACATATAATAAATTTTCGCGGATTGGTATTAATAGTATGTTTATCTGGTGGTTTATGTATTTGAGGTTGATTGATCTGAGGTGGTTGACGAACGACATTGCTATATAGCGGTGTTGTTATTCGACTATTTTTAAACAAACTTTGCCTAGCCGTATTCATTTTTCGAATTTTTTCTTCTTGAATTGCAAAGTTTCCAGCATGAGTTAATGAATCAAAACCTTTTGTTCTTAACATTACACCTATGTCAGAACTTAATCCATTAATAAAAACGTTCAGAGCTGTTTCTTCCGTAGTAGTTTTCCGTCCTATTAATGTCGCATCTACCACTTCAGTTGTTAATTTTTCTAAGATTTTATTTCTACATAAATCTACGCGGTGGAAAAATTCCGTTACCGATTCATTTGGTTTCTGAAAGAGTGATTGTAGTTCGAGATTTAGATGTGAAAGAGTTTTTGTCTGCGAAAATTTTTGTATAAGGAACGTTTTTAAGTCGTCCCAGTTTGAGTATAGTTTCGCGTGGATATCAGAAGAAGTATTCCCACTTATTTTGTTTAAAGCGTAAATTAATAAAATTTCTTCCTGCTCTAGACTTGCTAATTTAAAAGCTGAATCGCACGATCTTATGAACTTATATACTTGACCCGATTGTGTTGTATCGAAATCCGGTATTAATTGTAATAAAGTATTTAGCGGAACATTTTGTTCGCAAAATTTAGGTTTTGTGTCAATATTTTGTTGTGACATAATGAATTAGAATAATTGAATTCGTAAAATCGATATAGTATAACAGAATATTAAAAATAGATAGAAAAATAGATTTTGAGTTTGAATAATAAAATTATTTTATGATTTAGGCGAAAAAGATTTATGAAAAGGAAACAGAGAAAGGAAACAGAGCAACATGTGTTGACCACTTACCCCAGTAACAGCAACAGGATACGCATTGCAGAGTATAGATTCGGCGAACTATTCAAAGCCCTTCAGGCACCGTCCTAGGATTGTTGGCGATGTTTGTCCGAGTCCCAGACGTTAAGTTCGACTTGCACTATTACGCGACGGATCCTACCGACTGCGCCAAAATTGTTATGGGGCAGGGTTTTAACACAGTTGGTGTTTTTGAAATGACTAGACTCGTAGAGTATCTGAATTGAACTGTCTTTATTATTACAAATCGTCCATATATATAGTAGAGATATCTTAATTACTATTTACAATTACAATAGTCAAATACTTCCATTGATAGAGTGACAACAAATACAGATAATAACTTACTAATGGAAATTTGTATGAGATAAACAAATATACAAATATGAATATTAAACAATATAATGATTTCGATATCAAATGGACAAATACAAATATACAAATAGGAATGTCAAATATTATAATGATTAGGTCGTAGGCTGACACATGGTCTTAGGTCACGTACTCTTAATATATGTAACAAGTTCTTAATAGGTATTTTGACCATGTTATTGGTGTATAGGTATTAATGATTGCAAGGATATTGCTTATATTTGGAATGATCTATTACGTTTAGATGTTAATTATATTCGTAAATAATACATTTGTAATTTTTCAAGACTAGTAGCAAGATTGGAAGGCAAAAGGTTTTGAACAAACAGATAAATTAGTTTTTTTTTTTTAATTTATTAATGCCATATGATTTTTAAAAAGCTGTATGGCCAGTTTATGTCTATGAACGTTACGAAAGGTGTAGTTTCATCGCCATAAAATTGTAGAATAGTTGTTTGTTAAGCTTATCTATTTATGTTACATCTAATACATGACTGCGATATGAACAGGATAGGAGGCAATTTTGGATGTATTTTTCTTTTATTTTTAAGGACTTTTACCTTCTTCAGGTATAAGTTTTATCGTATCCTAAACTGATTTGTCATATTAAGTTTTATGTTTTATAACATATTATATAGATAGATACATTTTCTATCTTAAATAAATTCTTAAGTTGAATGACTGTTTCAAACTGATGTATGTTCATTTTTGTGTGTGCACGTCACTTTATTTTCATTGTTGCATAGCAAGGTACTGTTGCGTGAGTCGGATCTTGTTTCGTGTGGGCCGAACAAGGGCTACGCTTGTGTTGTGACCCATTAAACGAACAAACAAAGCGGACCTGTATCGGAGTAGTAGGGTTGTCGCTTGACACCATATTTTCTGGAAATATGTAAAATTGATATATTTTTTTTAGTATATTACATAGATGTTGAGCATTGTTTCAAGCGAGTAGTAAATATGATTACCTATGCAAAAATACGTTCATAATGAGGATAAAACATTATGATATTACATGGCTACATGGATTCTGTATGTATGAGTAGCTCATTCAACCATCATCATTAAAAAAATTAATAATAATATATAAATATCTAAGTTCATAAAGTTTTTTTTTTTAAGGTGTGATCAAATTATTCAGACATTATTAAAGTTGCTATTGCTTTCTTAATAAACAGACAAACTTTAAGTAGTTTTTTTAAACGTATTCTCCATCATTATGGAGATTTTTATTTTACTGAAAGACAACCCTACGCTTTTGTGGATACACTCACAGTACGTAGAGAGCTATCGACTTAACACACGCAAATAATCAAAACGACGTCGTCCATTACTCTTTATCTAAACATTAAGAGCTATCTCACTGGCGAGACAAATGAGTATACGAGCCAGCAGATAGATTATGACAGAATTTCTTAATAAATTCTTATAGTTTAAACTATATTCTATGTTCTTTTTTAGACACTTTTTGCTTTCTTCGTTCTACATATTTGGTTCGAAATATAATTTTAAATAACTTGTAAAAAGTATTGGATGTAAGTACTTATCTACTGTACTCATACTATAATAATTTGGTATCCGTTCCTTAATAGAAATGTGTACTAATGTCATATTTCATTAAAGGTAAATTAATAATAATAAAGTTAATCTATATACAATCGTTTTAAATTCAAATCATGCAAAACTTAGGATTCATCAAGCTTTTGGAGCCATAAGTTCCTTTTTTTAAATAATAATAATCTGCATCTTATTACTAGCAATACAACTTGTCAGGTCGACCTCCACGTGGTGACTAATTATATATGTATTCATTAAGATGGGCCAACTGACCTGTTTTCATCCTCATCTATCATCCTTTATAGGTGTCCTGTAAGCGTAGGGGTGTCGCAGGTGGAGGTTACTATTCCATTATTATTCATTAAAAAAATCTCTTCGCAGTGTAAAAACGTGGGTGATCAAGCTATATCAAATTATTCTCACGAGGATCTGCGTTAAAGTTTGCGTGATCGATCCGTTTCGTCCAGTCGACTGAAGATACATGAAGCCCTGAGATATTTGAGTGTTCATTGATAAAATGCGTTACTTTAAATAGATAAAATTACATTTTACTTAACAGACATCTCGTTCTTAGTTTTCGTCCTAATCTTTTAATTACTTTGAAGTACCTCAGCATTTAACACTATTTTTTTAAAATATATAATTATTTACTTGTTTATTAATACAGTTGTATTCTACATTTGAATGAAGAAAATTGGTTTACTTTCTTATAAAAATCTCTTGTAAAGTTTGGAATTGCCACAGAAGGGACAAAGGAGTATTAAGAATCCTATGGTTTTTATTATATTAAAGATTTTATAATTCGAATTTAGAATAAAGTTATGACTTACGCAATACTTTTCTAATCAAACCAGTTATTGTTTTTTTTTTAATATCTTAACGTCAGTCTGTCTGATCGCAAATGACCATAACAAACGTGGCAATTAGAAAATATATTAATCTATTTGATATGCCAATTTTTTATCCAAATTATTGGTGCTTATTAGACATCTATCACATATCTCTATATGCGTCATATCAAAATTAAAATATTTTATTTCTTTTATTTTTCAAAATTTATCGAGTAATTATAAGATATTCATATGAGTAACATAAAATTTTATTTAGGTACCTAAACACATATATGATTTTTTTTTAATGAATGTAAGTGCCTTTATTTGAATGAATAGTTTTAGTATGTATGTATAAGTATAATAAGGCTGTCTTATTTTTGAAAGCAATCTTTCTTATAATACTTTCCAATATTACTTATGGATTTTTATTATTATTCATCATATCATATCAGCCGTTAACTATCCACTGATAAATAATAATATAATATATAAACAAAAATATAAATAAATTAATATATAAATAAATAACATAGGCCTCCTCCATAGGGGAGGTTTTGCCAGTAGTTGTCACGTTTGGCATATTTTAAGAAGAACGCTGCTGCCCATTCCTCGACCCTTAGTTCCCTTAGTGCCTCTTATGTAGTAATTTGGAAAGGAATGGGTGGTCCATTCTATACCGGGACCACACTGCAACTACTATTTAACTACACCTCAACTTAATATTTTGTGTTCTTTGTGCACCTAATATATTAAGGTGGTTTTAGAAACGGAGATGTAATTAGCACACAATAAAACATGCGGAGAATTGCAGTCGACAACAAAAAGAAGTACAAACGTTTGCGGCCGCACTACTGTACCGCGTCGGCATGCCCATAGCCGGTGGAGCTTTTATAAACTACGTGAGTGCAAAGTTTTTTTCAATTCAATGAAAAATCATACGCAGCGCCATAAAAAAGGCGTGCCATCGGACCATTAAAGAAGCATGTTCCCAGAATATGGAAGTCAGGAATGTTGCATGAACCACTTTATTAGGAGTCCGCGCGCTCCACAATGGAACTACGTTGGTAGGTAATTAATAAAAGTGTGTAACATGTTTTTAGGTAAATATGCAGTAGAAAAATATGTGTGATTGTGAGTGGACTATTAATAAATAATAATAGCGAATAACCTTTACTAGTATATAGTATATACAGTTACAACTGGTTTATACATTAGTAAGTATATTAACAATCTCCCTCATAGAGGAAAGTGGAAGCAATTGGGGGAGGCCTATGTCGATAGACAACCTGACCAACATAATGGTTACTAGTAAGCTAGCTTAGTAATAAGTAGTAAGTTAAAGTAAAATTGTGGTCAGAGAATAAAGGCTTTATTATTATTACTATTATATATTAACAATCGTACAATCTAATTTATTAGATATTATTGTTATTTACCACTTAATTTGTTAAATAATGCTAGAATTAGATTTCTCAAATATAGTGTTACTTTATTCTTAAAATTATATAGATAATTAATTAAAGTAGTAATAACAATACTTTTTTTTATTATAGTAAATTTAATGACAATCATTTTTATCTACCTACTTACATAATCCTGCATCTTAAATTAATGAATGATCATTCTATTACAATTAACCTAACTAATATAAGGTAATTATATAATACCAATTGTTACAAATATTCTTTTTAGAAAGATCCAAAATTACAATATAATACATAGCAATTCTAATGATAAATAGATATTATTTACCTGTCTTCACTATTAAGAATTTATAGTGTATGGTAAACATTGAGTTTATTGATATTTTATTTGACAAGTATGAAATAAAAACTTTTTATAGAATGAAGATGGAGTAGTTAGTATACCTGTGAATGGCGTGCAATGGCAGAGCAACAGTGAACGATGAAACAACGACGATAAAGTCAGATCAGTTGGTCTGTTGTGGCGAATTCACTAGGAATTTATCATGATGGTTTCTAAGAGAATACGACAGACGGTTTAGTTAACCGTCTATCGGGAAAGTGCATTTCTAGCAACACAATAAAGTTCACTTTGAACTACGGAACCCAAGAGGTATTAATTTATATTCTTATATTAAAAAAGCTTTTGCTGTCAAGGAAAATAAGACATCATTTCTTCAGAAACTTAATTATAAGTAAGAATACTCTACGAGAGATCATAATAGTAAATTTATGGACATCTAATTATAATAAAATTACATCCAAGTTTAATTATGACCAAAAATATAATATTTTGTGAATTGTTCCAACATTTCTTTTTTAAATTTACATAAAAATAAATACATAGATTTTACTATGTTTGTTTTTTTGTGATTTGTAGATGTGTTACTCGATTGATAATGTCAAAAAGAAGGGATTCTGAATTAATCATGTTACGAGTTCGGTTGGTCGCGACAGTGGAATGCGTCCCCTGATCGGCCTGTATTCACATCTCACGAAACATTCTTTTCGTGTTTATTATTTTTATTTAGCATCCATATCTTGCAAGATGACCGAGTTCAGTTCGACAGATTGGACGGGTTTGGAGTCTCGTTATGTGCCTTATATAAACTTAAAAGTTTTATCTGTAATTTATGTCTTATAATAAGAAACATAAGACCACACATCGCCAGTTATGTAATTATATCGAATGGGCGACATATACAGATACAATAGCAAAAAGTAATTGCCACGAATAATTCATATCGTGTGCGTGGAGCTTTACATTGAATGCTTTCCGATTGCAAAACAATCGAGTATTCGAGTGTACTCATCGCATTCCTTTTTCAAATATTTCTTTTTCTCGTTTCGCAGTTTCCTTTAGCGGCTTAGTGCCACATGTTTTATTGATGGCCAGTTCATTGATATTACTGGCTCGTTCAGGCGGTGGGTGAGTGGCCACTTATGTGAGCCATAAAAGGCCCAGCCTTGGCCATACGGGGAAGCCGCCGCACTGCGAATGCATTCATGCGCGCGCACATATCAGATCGACGGTTTACAAAACAGAATGACGGCTGAATTTGTTATACGAGATAAAATGTCTTTAAATGTTAACAACATAAAAAATATAAGAATCACAAACTCGTATGAAATGACAGCTTAAAGTAACATTACAGTCTAAAAACGCATATTATTATTACTATAACTTGGAGATGAATTGTATTTTTATTTTCATAGATTACTTCTACTTATATACGAGTACTAAATATAAAGAAATAAGTTAAAAATATGATGGAGTAATCCCGATTGTATATTTATTAGAATTTTTTTCATACCTATTAAATTCGGGAAAATCCAAAACCTAATTATTCAACTATTACTTAGGTAATATTCAATAATATGTTCGTAGGTAGTTGTCCATAATAAATTGGCACGCTGGCAAAATGTTGTACATGAGTACTCGTCTTGTATTCTAATTACTAAATTACCACTGTCACGAGAGACACGCACAAGGTGACTGCAATGAGTGTCCATCAGAATGAAATAATAAGTGGTACTTATTTGTACAGTCTTGCTACTTTGTACTTACAAAGTATTGTAAATATCTATTACTTACATCGCCATGATATTGTTATGTAGCAACACCTTCATTAGAATTCTCATAGATAATTTAATACTATGTGTATATAACATAAATACAAAGGTAAGTTCGATTGATAAAAAGGATTAGAATGTAAGAAATTCTACGTATTAGTAGAAATTCATGTATTTTATTTTAGTCACTTGGGGCGTTTATATCTATACCTAAGTATTTATTTCGATTCAGTTTTATCAGGGAAATAAATCTTTTTTTTCTGGTTTTATGTTTAAAATCTTTCAGACCAAATATGCTAAAATGATAGGTGTCTGGACATTAAAACTCCATTTTCACTTCTTTGGTTTTTAACCAAAGGAGTGAAAATGGAGTTTTAAAGTAAGTAATAGGTAGATACTATATGTACTATAACAAAAGCAGTTCAGTCAGTTATGTAAAGTGTCATAACATTATAAATCTTCTCATTCTATTCCATTCTATTAATAACTTTTTAATAGTTAATATACCATTTGAGTCTATATATCGCCGTATGGACTTGACATAGAATGAGCAACCCCTTCCTTTCTCGTGGATGACGACTAAGAGATGTTAATGATCGAGGAAAGGGCAACAGTCTCTCTTAAAACATCCCCAAAGTCTAACTACGGGTACCAACCCGTCTGCCACGCGTGGCAACTTCTGGCAGACACATTTATGGGGAGTTCTATTTTCAGTAGCTATAGCAGTGTAGGTCTAGGCATAGAATAGGCCACACCTTTCTTTACCGTGGTTGTCGTAAAAGGCGACTAAAGGAGGGTGAGGGATGGATAGCAGCATTCCTCTTAAAACATCTCCAAAACCTAACTGCGGTTGCCAACCCACCTGCTAAGCGTGGTAACTGGCAAACCCTTCCTGAGGAGGTTATGTTCAGCAGTGGACAGTTAACAGCCAACACAACAACTATTAAACAACTATTCAATATATAGTTGACAGCTGATATGAGAATGATGATGATGATACTGACTTTTGGGTATTAGGTTAATTCTTGTTCTTAGTACAAGCACAATTTTTCTATGATTGACATATCTTCTTGACAGACAGAATTCTATTATAAGAATAAATGGCTGTGTTTCGGTTTGAGGGGTGGGATATGGCGTGAATTTACAGGGTATAAAGGAATAACACCTGAGTCCTCAGGAATGGCAACACATGGGGGTATCATGGGCGAAACAGTATACTCTGTTATGTCCATGGTACTGCTCATGTGTATAGGCGACGGCTACCACTTTCCATCAGGTGGGCCGTCAGCTTGTTTGCCATTCTATTACGTATAAAAAAAATTAAGTATGAAATATCTATTAATTTTTATAATTTTGCATAATTCACTAATTTGTATAATTGTCATTCAAAATAAGTACAAGTGTAATTTGTACAAAAGAGTATAATAATATAATGAGTCTAAGTATATCGATGATTTAGAATTGTACTTCGAAATATGAGAAAAATCTAGTGTTCAGCAGTGAATAATAACAAAGATGCTGTAAAGATTAAAGTATGGTGAACAATCACCGTGGACCTCTAAAAAAAAAATCACAAATAAATCTCAATATTCTGTGATTTTAAATTGTTTAATATTAATATTAGTTATAGCATTTTGTCTACTTGAATTTTTTATCTTAGCTGAGTTACTTTGATGGCCATATTCAGAAAGCATATTTCTCGATTTATATTATTCTATATAAATATTGTAGTCACGCACTAGCATAACAATTAACTCATGCTAATTGGCACATGTAATCTTTATTTTTAAATACATTTATTATTATATTGAACATGCAAGAGATAACTGCTTTTTAACTAATTAGCTATGTATGGAAAAAATATAGTAATCGTAAATGTTTACGATTGCATTGCTATTATGAACCTGCATGTTGAACTTTAGACATTAATTTTATTACTTTTGCAATTTGAGCAGAACAATAAAAATGTTATTAGTACTTATCTAAAAGTAATATAAGATGTATATAAATACAATAGAATAAACTTATGTCTTTTGTTTTAGTTTAATGACCTTTAACCAATTGTACTGTCGTTGCAAATACTGAACATTTGATTCCAAGCTTCCTTACTTGGAAGATTCCTACTTGTAATGTTTTTTTTTTTCTATTTTTCTGTATAAGCATACAGTAACTAACTAATCAAAATAACAATATAAAGCAAACAGTATATATTAGGTGAAATATTTTAAAATTATTTTCAATTCAAATTACTTATCTATATTAAGTAAAGTATAAATTAAAAATGCATTAAGTAAATAAATAAGTAATTACCTAATCTAATTCATAGATCAGCACAATATATATTTAATAATGAACCTTTATGACTATGTTTCTGTCGAAAATATTAAAATTTGTAGAAAACTGATTCCATGTTTTCTAAAGTTAGTGTAGAGAATGCTGAAGAAGTAGTAACAGTTGTAGTACCAACTCTTTCCAACACATAAGATATGATCTTGTATTAATTTACCAGATTAAGTTGTAATCCTAGTAAAACAACAGACATTAGTGAATGTTTCCCGAATTTGTATGTGTGCCACGTACGTTGTATTTACAATAGACATTTACACACATACGTTGGCCGGGTGGCGGAGCCTGACCCGAGGTTGTATCTACACTAGACAAAGTACTATATGCACGTGTCGCTCAGCTGATAGAGAGGGAAGAGGGACGACCACCTTCCACCCGCCTGACCCACCACCCGTAGGGTAGAGCTGACCTTCCCGCTCGGGTAAATAATATCGATGTGTAGGCAAGTTTAATTATTATAAGAACATAAAAAAATTTAAGATAATAAATAGTCTTTAATAACAAACAAGGCCTTGTTAATACAGAGTTAAAATAGTGGTATTGTTTGTTAAGAAACAATTATTTTTCTCATTGAAATACTAAAAAATATACTAGTGTAAGAGAAAGATTACATGACATAAAACATTACAAATAAGGCGTCTGTTCATCACCTCATAAGGATGTTTATTTTAATTCTTGATACTTATAATGGCAAACAAGCTGATGGAAAATGGTAGTTAATGCCTATAGATATAACTTGCACCATAAACATCACAAAATGTTACAATATGGTATGGTTTGTTAATTAATTGAATGAAAAGAGAATCGTAGTCTTTATCCTTATAATTTTGTATCTGTTTTATCAACAACTTGTGTTATTACTATTATGATCCCACATAAAGTCAAAATACATTAAATAGTACCTAATGTTTGTGCGTGGATTCAATTAAGTATTTTATGAAACAACACAGTTGGTACTGTAAATAAAAAAATGACAAACACGGGTTATTTGTTTATTTTTAGGTTCATTACATGTAATTACATGATAATTAGATGTAAAGTCTTTTTTGATAAAATCGATACATACCTATAACGTATATATTTTGTATTTTGATTGTAATATGACAGAAGAGTGATATATTTTGTGCGTTTATTTGAAAAAAAAAACAAGTGGAACTTTATGTCTCGGCAATAAAAGAAGATTTATGACAGTGATATCAGAATACAAAGTGATGTTTTGTTGGTAAATATTGTTTATCGATACATATTATTGGAAGGTCGAGCTACGGCCCTAGTGACGCACGTGTCTCGCGGCCAAGGCTGCGCCGTGAAAGCTCTGTGTACGTAACGCCCACGCTTCACAACCGCACACTAGTACGCTTCTTGCACACATATAAAGAAATTTAAGGCTGTGTGCAAACTCCAACCGATGACTCTGGCCGGCTCTGTTGCCAGGCTTGGAAAGAGTCTTCGTGTAACTTTGCAACGAACTATGTGTGCCTCAATAAATAAATACATTGCGATGCACGGTTGTGTTCGTTCAATCGCCATAACTTGTTTTGTGTACAGATTATTAGAATCACGACACTGTCAGAGCGGTTTATCTGTAAATAGCGAGAATTTCTTTAATTGTAACCTGTGTCATAATTGAATGTCATGGAATACGTCAAAAACTAATATTTATTAACTATATTATACTCTTTGTATATATGTATATACAAATATACTGTTTCTTATATTTTTTCATTCCTTACATTTTATTTATGCCTCGGAATGTACCTGTATCCGGACGCAATCGCAATTTTTTTAAAATATTATTACTTAGTCTCATTTCTGTTCTTTCATATTCTCAATTTATCGAGTGTGATAATGTTTCGAGAAAACGAAAATTTCTTATATGGCGATCTTAATAGCCAGGAAAACATAATTAATTTAACAATACACCAGATAGAGTAATGATATCACATGTAAGGCATTATACAATTTATTAATATATTTTAGTTTAATGTGGAAAGGTACATTTAGATAGATAGATAGAATTTATTTAAATCGTTTAAACAAAATTTTATCTAATATTCTATTCTATTGGAATTGAAAGATTAGGAAATAAAACTACGACTACTTTGTTATTTGTTTTATATCTTGGTATATTAAGTAAATAAACTTATCATTTCTTTGTATCAAATATATTCATTTATAAATAAAACAGACAAAACGTAATATGTAAAAATATTTAACCGACGTGTCAACAACATGCTGTTTAACTGTTAGTTCGTTATTGTAAGCTTTTTAGACGTAGGCGAGTGAGTTATTTATTGTTTTTGTGTATGTATCTGTATTATGTATTTTGTCGCCAAATTTGAGCTATTTTGGATAATTCTTTTATATTAATTGAAAGGGTTTAGTTATTCGTGTCCTAGTTCCAATGATCAATCGATTGTCATAAGATCTATCGATTGATACAATATTGATTTTTTGACCTTTGATTTTATTCACAAATCGATCTGACAAATCACAATTTTAGTTCAAAATCGAAAACCTTTCCGAGTATGAAATACATTATATTATTATTATAAAATAATAATCGAATATTGCTTATGTACACAATTCACATATAATACGTGTTCTTATTTAAAATTTAATAGTAACATTACTTTATCCTGAGGCATATTATAGCATGATGAGAGAGCCACTTAATTTTGACCTCTCCTATTTCTTGCTTCTATAAGCCCCTTATATGAAGCTGAAGGAAAGTGTCATCAAGAAACGAGGGCTCTATAAAACTGGTTTTTGCAATCCAGGGGTATGAGTAGACTGTGCCCTTGCTTGCATCTGGGTTACCAGGCCGTTGCATCCAGCCCCTGCCGAGATACGCGACCTGACCTATATTTCAGAATGTATGCAAATAAACCCTTGTTTCTATAATATACTCAGGGGTTTGTTTATACTAAATCTTTTTTATTTCAATAACTTCCAAATTATGTTGTTACAACTATAACTACTTGTAGTTACAATTATGTATGTAGTTACATACATAATTCAAAAGTTTTTTTTAGTTATTTTAGTAATTATTTTGAATATGCTCGCATCTTGTTTTCTTTAAATAGATTTTCTTTTTCAGTATTTTTGTTGTTTAACTCTGTATCTAAACAGTTTTGCTATCCACCGAGGATTGGATTTACCTTATTTATTGATATTATCTGCTAAATATATCTACTTATAAAAAACCAAGTTTACAAAACCACTTTGACATTTGCAACTTCTAAAATATGTAGACTGCAGTAGTAAATAATAAAATATTCAATGTTCTATTCTATAAACTTATTATTTTCGTAGATATCTTTGTCTGTTTGTAGAAGCTATATCTTACTTAAATATGTGAGACAAATATCAGGTTATAAGGAAAATTATAAAGTACATAGGTGGACTTATCCCTTGAAGGGATTTCTTCCAATCAACCTTGAGAACCTTGAGAATAACTTTAAGAATATATCTATAGGCTTTGTATGTTTATTTACATTTAAATTACAAAAACACTAAACATTAGGAAATGCTGAATAACATATTAAATTAAAAATAAAGAGGAATTTGAAAAACAAAATTTAACTGAGTTACCTAATATGGCAATGCACAGGTTTTAATTTTTATCCAACTTCCAAAAGGAGAAGTATCTCAGTTCGCCTGCATTTTTTTTTTGTGTAGCAAATTCTTAAATTCGTCGTTCACACGACGTAGCAATCAATAAGAAAGTATCTATGAAATATTAACTACTAAGTTAGTAAAATAAGAAGATATGTTTTACATAATATGCCTATATACCTCCAACAATGCTCGAAACACAAACAGTGATACAGTACTAATAAGTATTATAAAAGGAATTTTAAAAGTGGAATTCTAGAATTCCTTTATAGTGGCTCCATTTCACTAGCCGATCTAATGACCCAATTTCGGCTCGGATATGAATGGTACCCCAGTGTGTACATAAAGGAAGCGGCCCTCCCAGCGGGGGTGGACTCCCTCGCTGGCTGAAAACGTTCGTTTATAAGTACTTTTTCATACATAAAGGACCCATTTGACAACGACAGATACTAATTTCGTATACTTATGATTCATGTTACTAAATCTATTAATTACTAAATCACTATCTCTAAATCATACAAACCAAAGTGCGTGTTTGCGTCTGTCTGTTTCTCCGCTTATTTCTTTTAAACTACGTAACAGTTTCACCGTCATTTAAATATTTTTTTTATGGAAAATTTGTGTAAAAGGTGTACGGTAATTAAACATGTGTATTGGTAGATAGTGTGGCAATGACTGGCAAAGCCCCCAAAGGGAGGTCTATGTTCGACAGTGGACAGTTAAAGGCCGATATGATGATGATGATTGATAGATAATTTCACTGTTTTGTAACAAATTACACCCTAACTTTAAATGACTTCAATCATAAACAAATCATTTAAAGTAACAGTGGAATATTTAAGTTTGACCAGAAAAACTGATGCGAGGTAAGATAAACGTAAGGTATCTTTTGTACTACTAATAGTGATGTTCATCTTAGCATGTACTTCATTGTTTAATATAATTCATTTATACATAATAAATGTGATACTAGACCATGTCTATGCTCGCTTCAGGCCAAAACTACTGAACGGATTTTAATAAAATTTAATGAGGCGTTAATATAGTACCTGGTTTAAAATGTAACATATTTTATATAAGAATAATTTCGTGGAGAAATACAAAAATTCAGCATAAAACAACGTCGCTAGTGCAGTTATTGTCATAAAAATGAACTCGGAAAAATATATGTAACACCTTGTCGAGAATACATTGAGGTTATCAAAAGGAAATTATAGTACATATATTACAATAAATATAAGACAAATTATTTGAGCCTCTTAGCAAATATTCACTTAGTTTGTTGAATGAACGAACGCACGCGATTGACATTACAGTCTAATCGACCGCACGTGTTGAGTTAATATCTTCGGTCATTTATTAAGACTAAATAAATTTATGGTATACTGTGTTTAGAGGACAAGTTACGATGATAATCGATTTGGTCGCTTTATGAATAGGTACTTGAATATTAGAGTTGAGCTAGAACTAAGAACGGAAAGCTATGCCATTTCTCGGTATTAATACGAGTAATGTGTTAAATTACAGGGTATTAGAGAGATAGGGGGAACTGAGTGCCAAAAACATTTATCTATCCTTAGACGTGTCTCTCACTTCGTCTATTTTCATATACGAGTATAATTTATTAATGTATATGCAATGCTAAAATGTATTGGGACTGGTAATTTATAATGAAAAGGCCGATTATTTAAAATGATTTTGTAATAAATTTATGTTAATTTTGTAAATAGGACATAATTCCAGATTTGCCGCACTGAACGATTAGGTAATAATAAAAATAATTTCTCATGCGCATGAGTTTGTTAGAAACAGTCACCAGACCATATAGTATATTTTGATTATATAATTTAGATGATTATATCATTCGATATTTTTTATTATTTATATAAATAGACCATATTCTTGATTAGGACATAGTTATACTACTAATACGGGTAAAGCAACAGAATACAGTTATTGTATCGTATGTACCAAAAGTGACGTCGGTTCTGTAACATTGTGTTAAAAATATAGCATTTTTTAAATCTAGACATTTAAATAACTAATTCAGTGACAGAAATAAGATCCTGCTACTGACAAATTAATATCAATTTTAATTTTTCTTATTGAATTTCTCAATTAATCCTTCAATTTATTGATTATTTCAAGATAAACGGTAAACCCATTTAATAATTGGATTTTCAGTAGACATTAATATGAGTGGGACCAAATTATTCATAGGCCGCAGAACTGATTATCGCAGTTCGCCCATTCGTCAACGCCACAGATTAACTGCGTGCTCTAGGTATATTTATATAATATATCAAGTTGTAGTTCATTTTATTCTATTGTATGTATAATATCTTTAATTATATTCGTATATACATCATGATGAAGCATCAAATGTTAAAAACGATGTGTTGCTAAGGGAAAAGCTCGAGAATGGGTGAACCAGTTCGGCTAAATTTTTTTCGAATTTCCGATGAACTACGAGGAAGATTATTACAAAATAATTGTAATAATTGTTTAGAAAAACATAAAAACTCTAATTTCTTTCTTCTGTTCTAACTACGGGAAACTGTTTCTAACTACAGGATAAAGTAGCAAAAGTAGCGAATATAAATGAATATTGTTGGTAATATTATCTTACTGATATAGGTAACAATATTGTAATAAACAATGTCTGTACATGGGAGATATTAAGAAAAAATAATATAAGGAATCTTATAAGACCAATAGAAAGTCTAAATAATTGTTTTTAGAAAATTTGTCTGTCTGTTTGTTTCGGCTTCGCGAAAAAACTACTGCAACAAATTGGCTGCAGTTTTTACAGTTGAGTTCCTAAAGTTCTAAATTTAAAAAATGGTATTTCGATGATTTTCGTATCAGTATCTTTATCGATTTTATCTTGACGTACTATCTAAAAGAAGTTTGTTTCATTGCTTTTCCTACTTTTGAAATCCACATGTACGAAGTAGCGAGCAAAAAGCTAGTAGTAAATATATAAAAAAGGGGTTCTGTAATAAAAGCCACCAATTTCAATATTCTCATATAATTTTTGAGTAGGATAATTTTTGAAAAAAGTAGATTATTTTCATCAAATAAGCGATATTATCTAGACAGGGCCGTAGCTGGACCCATGTTTAAGGTTGGGCAAAAGAAATTTTTGGTAGGGCAGAAGCCATAATTAAGTGACTGAAAAAGCGAATCTGTCTAATTTTCTTGGGGCCTTTCATTTTAAGGTAGGACATTGGGCCTTTTAAGGTAGGGCACTGCCCTTTAATGCCCCCCTAGCGATGGGCATGTATCTAGATATTATTTATCTAATAAATGTATCTATTATTAATTTTAGATACACTACTCGTTAGAAATAAAATAATATTCACGGGATCTTCTTCATTAATATGATTATAAAGGCTATTTTTCATTAACAATAATGTAACGAATAAAATATAACATTATTATGATATTAAGACAATTTTCTGCGAATGTAGTAGGAATACGAACAATTATTGCATTTCTCCTCACTACAATGTATAATATATGTGTGCTTCAACAATTTAAAATTCATTCTGCGGTGCCTAGACTTTATACGTCGACGGCAACAATAGTGCAATTAATTGAAGGAGGCATAATAGACCGTGCGCACAAACTATGACGTGACATTTATACAGCAGCCAACACAAAAGTTTGTCGAGTGTATCGATTAATTAGCTTGTAGTAGAAGTAAAATTATACAGATAATAATAGGGTGCAATATAATGGGTTTAATGATCCTAAATCTATTGAAGGTGTTTTCGTGAAATTGAACGACTTTTCTGAAAGAAAAATATTTTATATTAAAATACTTGTTTGACAATAGATATGTTATTCAATTTCATAAATTTTTATTTTGTTTTGTACATTATGAAATATGAGTAGATATAGAATTATTCCTTTTTTATTAGCAGTAAATAAAATAGTAAGAAAAAATGTATTAAATTCAAATAGGTGTGTTTTGAATTAATTATTTATAATAATATTGTGTAAATGCAATGATGAGGTACAAACTTAATATATACCTACCTACCTGAAATAATTTCTCAGAGTAATGTGAGCAAGTCGAGAATTATGTTTTTAACAGCAATAACGGTCGATCCCTTCTAGGATTACCGCATAATTATTTTCAACAAAACCAAATATGTACCTAAATTTTTAGAGAGTGCTATTATATATTTTAATTATATAGAGGACTATTAGTTATTTCGAACAGTTTCGGTTAATTTAGCTACCGATGCATTGAGCTTGTTCGATCCAATCGGCAATGCGAATCAATTTAGCGTATGTTCGTTAACCTAATTAAAATAGCTAGTAATGAGCGTCGCATTCTCTGTGGCGGCCATGACGCTGCACGGTGCTAATTTATGGGCAACTGCAGCAGGTTGGGTGTCCGTAAAATGCACCTGCTTCGACTCTACATTGCTTGTGGGAAAAATAATAAATTGCACCGTGAAACACAATTATGAAATACAGATTTGTGATGTAAATTTTCAAGCATTATATTTTAATTTGTAAAATTAAATTTAAAATAAAACTATTAGAATAGTAAAACGGGTTGAATTTAATTAAATTAAAGAGTGGGATATGATAGTCAATTTATAGGATACATTAGTATAACACCTGAGTCCTCAAGAATAGCAACGCATTGGGGTGTCATGGGCGAAACAGTATACTCTGTTATGTCCATGGTACTGCCAATGTCTACAGGCGACGGTTATCACTTTCCATCAGGTGGGTCGTCAACATGTTTGCTATTCTAAATTGCATAAAAAAAATTAAAATATTATGTACAAAAAAGTTTCAATCTTAGTTTTGGAAATTTTGCTTTATCCTAATGGATTTATTATTATTAATGCATTAATTCTGCATTTTTTATCCCCACCTATCATCTCTCCCTGGCAAAGTATGCCAGCATATACCGGAAGCGCATAGATTTTACTTATTGTTTATTGTAAATTACAATAAACATATTTCAAATGTAAATTAAGTAGAAGGCTACAATGTTTTAAACTATAACAATTAGGTATCGTTTATATTACATTTGAGTTTTGGCAAATAATCTGCACTAGTTTCAATAGGAAGTGAAGGTAATGGATGTAAACAACACAAGCTTGTTCCTAATGAGCTGGCACGCTTTGAATTCAGACTCGTTTCAGCTCAGAACAATGTTGCTTTGTCGTTCTGGGAAAAATAAATATTCACACGCTGGTGCCTCGTGTTTACTATGGCCGACAGCTCGTGTTTCTTTTGCCACAAACGTAGCTATTACGAAGTTAAACCGCACTCGACATTAGCATAGTTTACAGTTTTAACAATCGATGCAAATTCGACGGATAAGGTTTCAAAATTATTATCATTTGATTGTGAAGTTTAAAAACTCAGTCGTTGACATTATTTCGGTGGACAAAGATATACGAAAGTTCAGTTACTCTAAAGGGGTAATTACACTTACCTACTGATATTGTAAATGTAATATTTTGTAAAAAAATCTTAATATATTTAGATATTTATTATTTTATCATGCTTAAACGATTGAATAGATTTCAATGAAATATAGGATACGAGGTTTTACTTACATATATTCTAAGAGATATTTTTTATCCTAAATAGGACGCTTTAATCTCAATTTACCTTGAAATAAGTCGAAGCGTACATATAGTACATATAGGAATAATTGTGCGAGAGAACTTCTACAATGTGATATGAAAGTTTTATGTAATTATGCACACAGCATAGCTAAAGCCATGAGATTGTCTTGAAAAGTATGCTTTCAATAATAATCCAGTCTTATTATACCAATATATTTTTATCAAGTATGTACATAATTGTTATGTTTTTATACAAGTATATTATTATTTATATCTATGGTAAAAATAATTACAAATTACATCAAAATTAGTTTAGCCGTATAACAATGAAATCAAGCAGCTAGAGAGAGAGAGAGAGAGAGAGATGTTACAAACATAAAATATGGATTACAACTCTTTTAAAAATTAAAATTATAGAATTAAATGACAGAGGATTAAAATAATATCGTATTAGATTTAAAAATAATACAAATTAGGAAACCATCATTTGTATTTTTATGTGCCGTATTATATAAATATAGATGTATTTCAATTTAGAAACGCCTTATGTTATTCATCAAATCAAATAGCCACATCCACTTTAACTAAGTGATAAAATCTATAAGTAAACAAATGTATTCAATAAAATAAATCCTCCCATATGAATGTTGCAATATGTCTGTCAATGCAACCAATGATTAATACATTTTTATTGAGGAGAATCTTGTACAGTAGAATCTCGATTATCCGAATATTCGATTATCCGGACTTATTTTTCACGGCGCTAATTACCAATTTAGAAATGGTATTAAATATTAATTGGGTAAATAGGTTTTATGTAATCCATTATCTTTATAGCTCGTAATTTTTTTATATGGTATTTTCTAAATGACGTATATAAAACCCTTTATGTACGTCATACAAATAGTGATCTAATAATTATTATTATGGATACTGCAATACGTATTTTTTTTATTTTGGGCTATGGCTATAATTGTGGTTAAAACTTAGACCGAAAAACTAAGTTTGTATTTGAAGTTTTTTTTTTTATAATTACTCAAAGACAGTGCTAGTTAGAACCGTCTTTTTAATAAAAATTTACGGGGAATTTTATTATATAACATATTTTATTTTGTAACAAAATTTCATATAATTGTAGTTTAAAAAAGTATATAATTATTTAAATTATAATTACATGAAACTTAATGTCTAACAAATTTTAGAAATAAGGGGAGAAAAATGTTTTTTTCTCACGTTTTCGATTAGAAGTAAAAAATTACGCAGCATGAAAATAATTAAAAGACAATTTTAAAATGTACAAATGAACCTCTTTCATATGAGCCCCTATTTGGATTAGTGGAATCATTTTAATTTTATCACTTATTTCTCTCACAATATGTGTGGGCTGATGATATTTAAAACTGTTTCAAATCGATAGCATTTGTTGACATAAATCACTGTGAGAGATGGACGGACGGACGGACGGACAAAGTCGCCCTATAAGAATTCCTTTATACCATTTTGGTACAGAACCCTAAAAATGGGCATATCTAGTATTTTTTTTAAATGGGTGATAATGGTATGCGCTATCACCCACCCGCGCTATCGGTATAGACCGGCGGGGCAATAGTGAAGGATGATAGGTAAGAATGAAAAGGTTCTGCAGTTAACTCATCGTGACGAATTCAACAAGAATTGTTAACGATGGTTTCCAGGAGGAACCATGTGGAGGTCGACCTAATAGGGCATATTGCTAGCAATGGGGCTGTCAAACTCCATTGTTAACAATCCCTTTACCCCCATATCCAGTATTACATTCATTATAATGATCTCAATATACACACAATAAATAGATTTAAGCTTTACTAAAGGAAGAGTAAACAAACAATCGGGTTAGAGAAGAGAAAGTCTGTACTCTGTACAGAGTCTTAACGACATGTTCAGTTTCCATTTAGGGAATCCATACTAAATACGAACGTCATAATACTAACTATACGAAAACAAATTAGTACTTGGATGTTATATTTTATGTATATAGATGCATATTATATTTTATTGCATTTGTAAATTACAAATTTTATGTGCTTAACCGACCTCCAAATTTGAATAGTTACATTTTTTTAAAAGGAGTTTATGATATTCTCCCAAAATTACTGTTTTTTTTTTTGCGTTTTTGTTATCTGATTAAGGGAAATGGCCGTATTAAGTGGGTATGGGGTGGATCGGTTATTATTTAGCTGTTCAAAATATGATCGTAATAAAATAAAAATACCTATTTTAATACGTTTTTATTAAATTCAGTTTTTTTTTTGTAAATTTATCACTTAAATGACTTCGTATAGAATAGACCGCCCCGTCCGTTCTGTAAGTGTCGTAAAAGGCGACTAAAGGAACTTAATAGTAGAGGGATAGACAGCAGCGCCCCACTTGAAATATCTCTAAAAGTCTGGCAACTACTGGCAAAACTCTCCTTATGGGGAAGGCAGTACAGCAGTAGACAATTAACGGTTGAAATGAGGGATATGTACCACGTATCTGTGATTATACTGTGACGATTAATACTTTCTATAAATTAGAACATCAGTTTGTTTGTAATTCTGAGCTTAATTCCGTCTATAGAGTTATTTATCTAATGTCTAAGCCATAAAAAATCTCTCGTTGTCAGTACGGTACAGCTGGAAGGAAGGGTTTATGGGGACTTTAATACCCGTTGCTGATATTATATCATGTCGTGTTGACTTCCACGTGGTTTTCCTTAAAAATCATTGTTCATTCTTGACAAATACGTCACGATGGGCCAGATGACATGCATTCATCTTTACTGATATCCTGCTAGTGTGAAGGTATCGATAGCACAGACTGGGTTCCTATTTAATTGCCACCAATACAAAAAGATCATAATCCTCCTTTTTTCTTCGCTGTTATCGGTTAATAAAACTACTGTAACTTCACACATATCGAAATTTTTCAGACTGGGAGGAAGGGATGGTTAGTAATGAGGTATAGCTTCACCATTGTTAGCAATACACCCTGTTAGGTCTACCTCCTCGCGTTTTCTCCTGGAAACCATCATGTTTAATTCGAGGTGAATTCATCACTATGAGCCAACTGATCTGCCTTTTCATTCTCATTAATCATCTATCACTGATACCCCGCCAGCGTATACCGTTGGCTTAGGTAGGATTGTCTTTCCATTATCACCCATTAAAAAAAAAACTATTCCAGACTGCTGATGGAGTTGTCACGTTGCTATACCAATCGTAGACAGCAATGTAAATAATACAAAGACAGCAGTTTATACCCATGACAAACAAAATGCGGACTGTTAATATGCGTGGGCTTAATCGGAAATAGACGGTCGGTAGACTGGACGCGACGCCAGCAAAATAAAATGTATATAACTAGACTAAATAAATAAGTAGGTATTCGAATATTACTTTAGTTTGCACGTTTTGTTAATACTGATCATGTTCATTAAGCATGTTTTTCTATACGTATAAATAAAATATGCAATTTAACACTATCTTTTTTTTGTTTCCTAATTTAATAATTAAATATTAAAAAATGTATTTGAAGAATCACTGAACTAGCATTAGACATCCACTTTTTGCAAGCTACCGAATCTCTAATATAAGATTTGGAGGCTTGCAAAAAGTGGATATTTTTAATATACGTTTGAACAGCAGATTTTAAATTTAGAATATTAAAACTTGGATATACTTATTATAGTTGCTATATAGCTATATATTCTTTTCATTTATATTTGCTGCTATATTTCACATATATATGCTGATTCTATGTCGTGTACTAAGGGAACTTAATGGTTAATGGATGGGCTCAGTGTTCCTCTTAAAACATCACCAAAGTCTAAGTGCGGTTGCCAACCCGCCTGTCAAGCGTGATGATTATTGGCCAAACTCCCTTTACGGAGGAGGTCAGCAGTGGACAGTAAATGGCTGATACGATACAATGCTGCTATATAGTCTATTAAAGACATGGTCTTAAACAAAATAAACAAGTGGCTGTCTATATTCGATTCTTGTTAAAGCAAAAATTTTTGCATTATTATAAGTAATAAAACTCTAGTATTTAGTACCCATATTAGTGATAAAACTCTAGTATTTACTAGAGTTTTATCACTAATATGGGCGTCTGGAGATGTTTGGCACATTAGGTTTAATACTTTTCACATGTTCTCAGAAGTAGTAATATGAGGGGATGCTACGGGTGGCACTGTATATTCTATGATAATAGTGGATTTTATACAAGTTTAGTATCGCTTAGACTAATTACTAATATTTTTATATTATTAAAACAATCAGATTATATTATGATTATTAAAATTTGCTCAGAAACGTTCGCAGTGATATCTATTTCATATAGGTCGGTATTACGTACGCAGACAGACGAACAGAAATAGTCTAAATGGCAAACTATAATAATAACAAGGTTTGGCTCAGATTTGTTGCATAGTTCCTGTGCATTCAAGAGAAAATGCTGCCACGGAGAGTGTAAATCGTATTAGGCGAACATTTTGAAGTTTATATTTATTTATGTTGATATGTGAATTAAAATTAATAAAAAATGTAATTATATAAGAGTTATAAAGTCTGGTTTTTAAATGTTTCAATTAAAAACAATTGAAACATTTAAAAACCAATAGGCTCGTTTCTTACTGAATGTTAATATTGTGAATAAATTTTAAAATTTGTAACTTTGTGGTTACTTATTAAAATAGTTTTTGTTAATTACATACATAGTCATCTGTATTAAAAATCTCTTCTCATGTTGTGATGGAGGAAGAATATCATCACTTATTAAGGATTTAATAAGAGGCGATAGATGGAACAGAGTATATATATATATATATATATATATATAGAAGTATTAGAGAAGGAAAAATCTATATATAATCCTGTATTGCCTGGCCAGCATTGTAATAGCTTTATGAAAAGGTTAAGTACCTACCGACGAAAGCACGTTATTGGATCTTATATCATAATTAAAGAAAAAAATTTCAACTACCATGCGAATGGAAAATTAGCACAAATTTGAAATAAAATATCATTGATACTTAAATACAACATACAAACATAGAGTATTTATTATTGTAATTCTTGTAGTAGATAACTTATTGAAGACGTTTTACAAATATATATGTATACTTAAAATTTTATACTTACAGACAACAATTATACTTAGCATATAACATATATAAATATGTGATGTAATGGACTGTACCTAGCCTGAAGAAAACTTCTCGGTAAGTGCGAACATAAGTTGACTATATAGACATCTTTAAAAATGAACGTTTGCAATATTGCTACAGTCGCTCGTATCATGAAAATCTTGAACCACAGCACCGCGTAATTTCATTGCCCTATCTCATCTTTCAAACTGGAATACAGGATTAGATATCTACTGAGTGACATGTCAATGACTTTGTCTCCCTCTGCTAAGCTTTTTATATCCGTCAGATGTTTACCGATGGAAAATCAATATGAATAAATTGAATTCCTTAGAAGGATATAGATATAGATACATAAGTAACAAGCTATAGTCACGAATAATGCCAGTCTCCAACTCGATCTAGCTATCTATAAATCTAGACAGGTATTTAACTATTTCTACCATGGCAGACGTCTGCCTGCCCACGCAGCACTCAATGCCTCCCTTTGCTAAGATACATTTTGTAACTAATGAATCCAATACTTTACCCTCAAGATATTGCAAATTGCAATGAGTTTTAATACCTTGGGGGGTTTATATTGAAATATATTTATCGGATAAAAAGGATTTCTCCTGGTTTTATCTTTTAAAGTACTACTTCGTGACCGTCGTTTATAAAATGAACATCCTCATGCGTTAAACCTTTTGAGGATTTGATCATGAGGAATTCGATGTGATAGTCTCTTCCACTTCTCTTATTGGAATCCAATTTGACAGAGGCCGAGAGTCTATCGAGGTTCTAATGATACTGTAGACGACTAACTGTACCGGCTTCGTACGGTTATTATAAAATTAAAATACAGCCCCTATTACTTGCTGATTTACTGAATGCTCAATAAGCTTAAGATTGATTAACTTATTTAAATTGCACAACATTTAATTTGCACAATCTTTTTTTAGAACCCACTAGGGTCGCAGGAAATTCTGCCACTTGTATAGATAATGTTTTTTGTAATTGTGAAGTAAAGGTGAAAATGAATTTCGACTGTCTTGGATCTGATCATTACGGACAAAAAGTTATAATTGAAACTAAGGGATCTAAAGGGACTCAAACAATTACATGCAGACAAATAACACAAAAGAATTTGGCACGTTTTAAAAATAAAATTGAACATAAAATATCTAGTGTCATAGTACCTCAATATGACCCGGACATTGTATGTGAACATATTTTTAATTTAATTGAACATGAAGCTAGCAGTGAATTTAAAACAAAAACATTTTCAACTAGTGTAAAATCAAAGTTTTGTGACTGGGCCACGTTTGGTATTTATAAGTCTAGGGCTAATCTTTACGAACTTTACGAAAAACGAAGCTATATATCCGATCCCTTATTTCATGAACATGTAAAATCTTATTCGAAAATATTTAAAAAGGTTTGTCATACAGCTAAGTCTCTCTATTTAGGTAAAATAATAACTAAATCTAAAGATAAAATAAAAGCCACTTGGAAAGTAATAAATAGCGAAACTGGAAAAGTTAATTTTCAAAATAGCAAAATAGCTTTAAATATTAATAACAAATTGGTAAATTCCGACACAGAGGTCGCGCATACATTCGAATCTTATTTTACTAATATTCCATTAATTACGACACAGGCTCTAAAATCTTCCCCGTCTGCTGCTGAAACTTTACTAACAGACAATGTTAGCAAGTCATCAGCTGTATTTAACTTTAGACATACATCATCAGTAGAAATAATGAAAATATTCAAACAACTTAATAATAAAAAAACAGAGGATCTATGGGGTATATCTGTTAAAATACTGGATAGTATAATGGAAATTATTGCGCCCTCTCTTGCTTTTATTTTCAATAAATGTATAGATGAAGGTAAATTTCCTAACATAATGAAAATTAGTAAAATCATACCGCTTTTTAAATCTGGAGATAGGAGTGACCCAATAAATTATAGACCTATATCCATACTCCCAGCACTCAGTAAAATTTTTGAAAAAATAATCCTTATGCAACTTGTCAGTTATTTCAATTTAAATAATTTAATCCACAATAGTCTATTCGGTTTTTCCAAAGGTCGTTCAACTACAGACGCAGGTGCAGAGTTGCTTAGACACGTATTTGCTGCATGGGAAACTAAAATGGATGTGATAGGTGTTTTTTGTGACCTTTCTAAGGCTTTTGATTGCGTTGATCATAATACATTGCTAAAAAAACTTGCTTTTTATGGCGTCAAAGACAATGCTTTAAATTTAATAAAATCTTATCTATCTGATAGAATACAGAAAGTGAAGATTAGCAACGCTACGTCTGACGGGTCACTTGTGCAAATGGGTGTACCTCAAGGATCTATTCTCGGTCCATTTTTATTCCTAGTTTACATTAATGATCTCCCATATGCCATGCAGGATAGATGCGGCATAGTATTGTTTGCAGACGATACTTCATTGATTTTTAAAGTTAATAGAATGACTAATAATTATGACGATGTAAATAGTGCTTTGCGGCGTCTCCTGCACTGGTTTACAACTAACAATCTTATGTTAAACGCTAAAAAAACAAAATGTGTTAATTTCTCTCTATCTAAAAGTTTTAATATTAATTGCAATATTAAATTAAATGACGAATCTCTCGAATTTATAGAATCTACTGTCTTTCTAGGAATCACACTAGATAATAAAACACAATGGGGTGCACAAATTCAAAGCCTTGCAGCGAAACTAAGTTCAGCAGCTTTTGCCGTGCGTAAAGTTAGACAGTACACTGATACTGATACTGCTAGATTAGTCTATTTTAGTTATTTTCATAGTTTACTCTCTTATGGAATATTACTATGGGGAAAAGCGGCAGATATTAAGAATATATTCATATTACAAAAACGTGCCGTTCGAGCGATCTACTGTATGAAGAGTCGTGACTCATTAAGAGAGAAATTCAAAGAGGCAAATATTCTCACCGTTGCTTCTCAATTTATATATTCAAATATTCTATATGTTCATAAAAATCTTGACTTATTTCCAAAAAACAGCAATATTCATAATATTAATACTAGATTTAAAGACAAACTTGCTGTCCCCAAGTATCGTTTAGAAAAAGTTAATAGGTCTTTTATGGGAATAGGTATAAAAATTTACAATAAGATACCAAAGGATATGTTGGAATTACCCTTAAATAAATTCAAAACATCTGTTAAATCATATTTACTGAGCAAAGCCTATTACTCACTAAACGATTACTTGAATGACGAGTGTGCATGGCAATAGTTGTTCATGCACTGAATTTTCATTTAATGTTAGACATAGACACCTATATAAATATACATTGTAAATAAACTGGCTTTAAAAAAAAAAAGTAATTCAATTGAGTTTCTTGCCAGTTCTTCTCAATTGGATCTATATACCGAACTGGACGGTAGGGAAAATATAAAATTATAATGTAAAAATTTGACGTTCATAAGCGGCTAAAATGTCCTACATGAATAAATGATTTTTGAATTTGAATTTGAATTTGAATTTACTACATACTGTTTTCGAGAGTTTTGATCAATCGTCTTATGCTCAAACTTGACGACTTCCAGCCACCCGATCAAGCTGGCCCTTTCGATAGAAAGGGCTTCAGCACCATAGACCACATACATACGCTACGACAGACTATACAAAAGACCGAAGAGTATAATCTGCTACTATGTTTGGCGTTTGTGGACAATGAAAAAGCGTTTGATTCGGTCGAGACATTGCCGACACTACGTTTCTTCCAGCGGTGCCAGATTGACTATAGGTATATCGAAGTTTGGAAGTGTATGTATAGTAAGACTATGATATCTATCCGAGTACAGAACCAGAGTACGACACCCATCCCAGTGCAGAAAGCTGTAAGACAGGGTGGCGTCATATCCCCAAAACTTTTCAAAGCTGCATCGGAAGATGTTTTTAAACTCTTGGACTGGAAAAGATATGGTATAAACATGAATGGTGAATACATCACTCACCTAAATTTTAGCGAAATAAATGTAATAAGTACCTGGTAGATCACATGATGGCTGGGCGTCGGCGTGCGTCGCGCCGGCACACCTGTCATCGTCACGCACTAGCAATCACCACGCTACCGTGTCGCATTGCTATAGTCGCGGTGTGCGTATACAAATATCATAATGAACCAAATTTTCCCTAAATTCTATACAACTACAGTATAAGTGATAGTACTACATAATATATAGCTACAACCTACGCTTATCCTTTCAATGTTACTTAAATCTAAAAAACTTAATAATGAATTTCACAAGAATTACTAACAGTATCTCCCCCCCCCCCCCATATAGTACTATATGAACAGTGAGTTTATATAGTAGTGACAAATATGGATCACTTTTTTGCATGAAAAGTCCAGGGTGCGATACTTTTGCTTGGGAGAGGGCGGATTGTTGGTAATTTGGACTACCAGTCTTACTACTAACAATATACCGTAGCACGTTGACCACCCCTTGTTCCCCCTGAAAACCAGCGTGCTGAATCCCAAGTGTGTATTTATCACGATGGGCTAACTGACCTGCCATCCTTCCATTCTCATCTATCATCCCTCATACCAATACTTCTGCTCGTATGGGTAGTGGCATCCTCTAACATCAAATTTCCTATGGGGGGAAAGGGATTGTTAGTAATGGAGACTGAGAATCCCATTACTAGCAATATACCCAATCTGGTCGACCTCCTCGCGGTTCTCCCTGGAAACTATCATGGTTAATTCCTGATGAATTCATCATGATGGGCTAACTGGCCTGTTTTCATTCTCATCTATCACCCTTCATAAAAAAAAAAACATCAAATGTCATCAAATTTCAAGAGGGTGGGAAAGTCAGCTTGAAAGGGGGGGGGGGGATAGAGGGAGTAGTACTCATTTCGTGACAAAACTCATTGTTATATCATTTTAGTCTCTCATTTGAACCCTCATGTTAGAATACCTATAATATATGTAGGTACAGTTATAATGTCACAAATAAACACTCACTTTCTAGATTTTGTATTTATAATTTGTTAGATAAGTGTTAAGTAAGTAATATTTTTTATATTAATCTGTAATATATTAATTGACTGTAATCTGCATTAAAAATTAAACTAATAACCAAATCTACGGAACTTGGAAACACAAAGCTATGATAGGCATCTTAATAGTCATGCTTATCGGCACTTGGTGGAATTTTATGCATATTGATATTATTAGAAAACATTTGTAATCTTCCAAATAAACCCGACTGCGTTTCCCTGTCATCCTTAAATTGATTGCAGGGGGAAAATGAGTATAAAAATTAACCTTTGAAAATGCCTAAACGGGGAAACCGGATTATTATAAAACAATCACTAATAATATCAACATATACGATAGGAAGTTTACTAATATTTGCTCTACAATCATGAATCGCTCAGTTATTTTAAGTACTAGGAGAAGGGGATTATTAGTAATGGGGTTCAGGAGCTCTGTTGCCTTGTACCTAATGTCCATCCATCCGTCCAGGATGACAACGTCGTCTCTCGTGAAAATCATCTTGATTGTTTCTTGGTGTATTCGTTTTGATAAGCCAACTGACCTATCCACCTACATTAGCATTTCGACAGCATATACCAAAAAGCTATCATTACTACTCTAAATTCTTAGTTTATAATTAATATTCCACTTATAAAATATATGTAAAAAATTGTGACTTGGTAGTCGCACATTACAAATGTTTAATTGCTTACATATTTCTTCTCGATTCGCTGATAAGCTGGTGTCAGATTCATACGTTCGTTACAAGTTTATGATTACATTTTCTGCTAAGTTTGTCAAGTCACAATATATTCTGTCTATAGAATCACAATTTATTGATTATTTTATGACAAAATTTGAGAAATAATTTATGGTATTCCATAGTAGAGTCAATGCTCTATATGACATTTTACAAATTATTACTATTATGTAAAAAATATATTATGTAAGTATAGTTTTAAATATGAGATTTATTGGTATGCTTTAATTTTCTTGGTATGAATTATTAGGTAATTGACTCATCAATGTAAAGACGACATTCCTAAACATAAATGTATATCTTAAAAATTTGTATGTTTTCTTTTGTGTGTTATGTAAACTAATAATTAATTATTGTATATATAGTTATAGTAATATTCTATTCCTAAATAGTTAATGGATTTTAATTACACATTGATGATACATGATACCTTTAACTTAAAACCTTAAGTTTATTAACAATAACGAATAATGATATGTTTCATACGAGTATTATTAGCTTTTTTTATGAAAAATGTCAATTTCTTGTTGTCATTTAAAATTATCTATACCTAATAGATCCTTTTACTTAATAGATTCAGTAGGGCATTCTTTAATTACTCTACTATTTTTAAAGGTAAACTATCGATTTTGATGTAGTTTTTGCGTTGTTATTTTAATCTAAAAGTATTAATACGATTTCATGGGCTCTTATTCTATTCTAGCTATGAAACAGTCCGCAAGCTCTTTAGAATATTAAGTTCTTTAAAATAAGGAAAGCATAGTCTATGTCTAATTTAAAATCTTAGAGGCCTTTCTCATCATTTCACCGTCTATAAACTTTAGTCTTCAGTTGGCTCAAGAATTATAATTATGTTTACAATTTGAACATAGTATATTAAAATTGAGAATAAAATATTAAACTACACTAGAAGTTTATTAAAATCAATGCGTCAGTGAATAACAAGTGTATGTTACACAACTCAAATAGTTCAGGAAATGTTTTCTATAGTGGTCGTGATCGTTAAAAAACGAGTTTATTTTTTCCCTGCGACTGAGCGTGGCAAATCGTCCGATGGCCCTAGCCGAAGAGTTCAAATGGGCTCTAGCTATAAGTACTCTTGATGGTATGATGTTAAGCAAATTGCTTACATTCCGTACTCTTAGTTTTTTAAATGTTAACGTACTATACGAGAAAAGAAATTGATTTATTTGTCGACTTACAGCCGACAGCAGAAATAAAATATAATTGTAATTTTTTTATGCAATTTAGAATGGCAAACAAGCTGACGGCTCACCTGATGGAAAGTGATAACCATTGCCTATAGACATGAGCAGTACCATGGACATAACAGAGTATACTGTTTCGCCAATGATACCCCCTTTGCGTTGCCATTCCTGAGAACACAGATGTTATTTCTCTGTACCCTGTAAATTCACTGCCATATCCCATTCTTTAAACAGAAACACAGCCATGCAAACAAAAATTGTATTTTGTCATACTCATTCAGATAATATTCAGGAAACCCACACGAAATCATAGAAATAACTTCGATAGCGTGTTATGTAAATAGTAATGCAAATTTTGTTGAAATGAAAGATCTGTTATTACTTACGGTAAGTGCATTCTTGATAATAGAATGTTTTATAAACAATATAAAACATTTTATTATCAAGAATATAACTATTTAAGTTCGTCATAATTTTTATTTAAGTAAGGTTTTTTTTTTGATGAGTGAAAATGGGATGGTAACTCATCCTGCGCTAACGGGATACGCTGGCGGAGCACCAGTGAAGGGTGATAGATGAGAATGAAAACAGGCCAGTTAGCCCATCATGATGAATTCGTCAGAAATTAACCATGATAGTTTCCAGGGAGAACCGCGAGGAGGTCGACCTGGTTGGGTATATTGCTAGCAATAGGATTCTCAGTCTCCATTTCTAACAATCCCTTTCTCCCCTTTTAGTATGATTATCATCGTCATCTTTCGTGACATTATTAAAGTAGCGCTCATTTATGATTGTAATATTTCCGAATTCATGACAGCCGTGAAGGATAAATAAAATCTCGACTGCTCTCCGCTCAGTTATCATATTTTTCTTGAATTTCTTGATTGTATATATTTCCTTAGTAACAAAGGCTCAAGTTAACATTATCGCTATTGAGTTTTACTTTTCGCAAGATTGTAGAATTCGCTGTTGTAATATATAATCAGAAAAAAGAATCTTATTGTATTCTTTTACTATATGTAATACCTACAATTATTTTATGATTACAGAGAAACCATACCTATATAATGTAACATATGGCTTGGGAACCACCAGTTAGGCTTATCTATTACCAATTTCTAGAACACCTTCTCCCTCCATCCCATGTAGCACATATATAAATAATTCCGCAGTATGGTTAGGCCATTCGGGCGCTATAAGGTAACAAATAAAAAAACTTACTTTCACATTTATAATATTAGTAAGGATTCCGTTACCATGCCATTCTAAGATGTATAAAAAAAAAAAAAACTATATGGAGTTTTTACTTACAATAAAAGTGACACAAACTAGTACGGGATTTTAAATATTTATTTAAAAAACCTAACTTGCCTGACATATTTATCGAAGCTTTCGAACACATTTTGGACATTTCCACTAATGACGTTAAATGTTATTTTATCAGGGTCCAGAGATAAAAGGCGAATTTGTATTTATAGCAATGTCGCTTTGTGGTTAAATGTTAAAATGTACCTACAACCAGCATCAAATTACTAGTAAGAAAAGAAATTTCCGCTTCATTACGCATCATTTAAATGTTTCACGAGCTGTCTTGGATACGCAGCTATTTTCTTAGTATGCATGCTGAACCGGTTTTAGAATCTAACCATTACAAAACTGCTGGAAAATCCCTATACTAGATAGTGAATAGCTAGTTTTATATTTATGGTAGGATATAAACTGTACAATAAATACCTAGTACGTAATTACTTGATTAAACTCATTGATATGTTCGTGGAAATACAAACCGGCATTAATTTCGTATCAAAACAAGAGCGCTATCCGTAAGTCGTTAGGTAGAGCTACGTAATAGATTAACATATTGAATTTTTTGAACTGATTGAGTTCCAAGAAGACAGACCAATTGCATCATGAGCTTACGTGGCGATGCGATAGATCTGAAGCCGATGGCGACTGCCACACGCAGGCAAGATTCGGTGGCAACGTTCACGCAGGAATTCATTTCGTCTCGAGAAGTGTCCGGTTTCAGTCTGGCACGACGAGCGCTCATATTGCATTTAGTATTTATTTATGTATCGGTCGGGCGCAGGTTCTATCGGAGTCGGCGGCGCCGCGGGCGGAGCACGGCCCAGGGGGGCATACTTACTACGTGATTAATCCTCGTCCCCCCGCCCTCACACTCTGGTCCGTGGCCGGGCGCTCCGTACTCGCGCCGGGTTTCCTCGTCCCCGCTCCTCACGGCCACTCACTACGCACGGGGCTCCGCGTAGTGCCGCCGTCAGTCGCGCTGCGACCTGCGCCATTGTCGCACTACGTTTGTGTCTGCCTTTTCGCGATAACCGTGATATCATTCATGTTAATCTCCGGCCGTTGATTTTCCTGCCGAGTGACCGCAGTGGAACCAGCGCGCTGTATCGCGAGTGCCGAATGTTCGTGGACGTCACGCCCGTGTACTTTTCCATCGGATCCCGAGTTCACGAAACCAGTTCGGTGAGGCGGACGTCGCCTTTCCTCGGATGAGATCTTCGAGTGGCGAGCGTTGCTGTGATCTACGGCCTGCGATGCTGCGCCCGTGACCGTCTTGCGACAGTGCCACGAAAAGTAAGGATCAGTCCAACTGTCCGTTCATTCGGGTGGCTCGCGTGTTCGGGCTGCCTTCCTATTTGCATGGCGCATACGAGTGGATTTTATTTTTGTCTGGCGGCAGATGTGTGTGTAGAGCGAGTGTGTGTGAGCCTTGGTTAGTGTGCGCGATGGGTGTGTGTGCGCGTCGCGTTCCGCGTTCACCGAGACGGCTACTCCCTGCTGGCCTGCTTTATTTAGGTTGTTTCTGAGCATACTGGCAACGCTAGGCCTGGCGCCCGCCGCCGCCACCGTCACCACCTCCTGCTGCCGTCACTGGAGGCCTGCTGTTACCTGTGCCATTTTAAAACTATAATCATTATCTTCGTGTTGACAGATGTAGTACTAAACAAATAGTTGTTCTTGTTGTGTTTTGAATTTGTTTTTTCCTAGAGTTACTATATTTTATCTACTTCTTACCTAACTATTGCGGGAGTAAAGGAAATTATATGCAGATTCCAATTAAATGAATAAATTCGTGCAACATAAACGGAACAAAACATGTTTACCGGAGCTAAAGGTAGGTACTGAAGCTTTAGATAAATTGAGTTAGATAATATACTGATAGTAGTAATAGAATCGAAGTGCATATATACACACAACATACATACTACAAATGTTATAGTTTCTTACCAACTACTATTTTACTTAATAACTAAGTTATGTAACTACTTACTATGTAAATACTCGTCGAGTACATTCTCAGTAGCAATAGTTTCTATATCATCACTGTACCTAGACAATTTTTTTTAAATAGTTTAAAATTCTATTACATTTACCAATATTTATAAATAAATATAGCAAATTCTTCAAGCATACCATTGTAGAAGGTAGAAATTATTAGGAAATCTGTAGTAAAACCTACACGTTGAAATTTCTCAAAATGTAGAGTCTCCGTTAAGAGCGTTCATCCGGATCGAAATATAGTTGCTTAGGTTTGCATTATTTGTCAATTTTCTGTAAATAATAATTTTTGATATTTCTAATTTATCAAAAAGTATCAATTAATAAACGACATTGTAATACTCTAACCCCTTATTCGTTAAAACTGAAACCATATTTATTATAACTAAAGCATTATTTTGTCCTTTTTTTTTCCAAACTGGAAATTTAGCTCAAAAGGAAAAAAGATAAAATAGTTCAATAGCTTTATGAGAGGTTTGACATTTTTATGAATAATGTAATTTCATTAATACAGATTGTCTTTAAGTGTTAAAATGAGATGAAGTTCTGAAAGATCAAAATGGAATGGTAATACTTCTTGCACTGTTGAAGTGTAGTACGAGTATACTAGCAGGACACCGGTGAAGGATGATAAGTCAAAATGACGGATGACGGAAGGATTAACGAGAAATCATGACGGTTTCAAAAGGAAACTGCGTGGAGGTATATAAATTATTAGAAATGTATCCGATAAGTTATATTTCTAACATTGCAACTATTAGATACTATTATTGATATTTTTTCTATGTGCGCAAATGAAAATCCGTTCACGAAGAATCTACTAAACATTTGTCCATATAAATAGAACACTTAAAATTACATTGCACAACACACACACAAGAGACTAAAAGTACTGTTCTCGGAATTTTCTCTTTGTAGGTGTTTATTGTAATAAAGTTGACTCTAAAAGTTACCTAAGTCAATATGTATAGAGTATTTGTCGAAAAAAGGAAACTATTACATCCGGATTCATACACACATGCGAAAAGAGGGTTTTCTAAAATAAATCGTGAGTTCGACTTTACAGGACTGGTTGCGAATGTGACTTGCAAGTGCAAGCGTTACAGATAGTTATGCAAATCAACACACAAGTTGTTGTCGGTAGATCCGTACGTGAAACAGGTTTTTTACAAATCGCTTTTGGCATAATCTGTCTATTATCGTTCACACTATTTATCTACTTATAAAAATAAATTATATCTATTGATAGTGTTTTAAGCGTAAATGCCTATTCTACTTATTTTGGATAAGTCAGTAATTTCAATTACAATTTATAAATGATAAGAACTAATTTATGATCTATATTTATGACGACTGTGTTGTATTATAATTTTTTAGTTTGATAAATTTTATTATGACACATCTCAGAATTCGCATTTTAGTTTTTCGTGCTCCCAATATTTTTATTTTTAAGAAGCTTTTGTATCAAATTTGTATGTATTTATATCAAATTTCCTTCCTTTATTATATAGATATATTTTCTATTATATATAATATGACCCGCTTCTTAGTCATTGTTTAATCTCTCTCATTCCTCCATTTATTTTTAAGACCAATATCCTTCACTGTCTATTTACTATACTTTCTTTAAAGTTTTGTAACATCTTTTTTAACTAAAAAAAACTCATCCATAATGTGTATGTACCAAGATACCTCATTCTACATTTCTCGTGATTACGTCTCCCTTTCAGAACAATACAATCTTGTAAGTACCTTCGTTCTGGCATCATTATATTATAATTTTTGAATACCACCTTGGTACACTCGTACGTCTATGACAAAATTTAACCTCTAAATTACCTTTAAGCCTTAAATCTTGATTATCTTAAAGCTTCTTGTGGTATAAATATGGTCTGGATTTCTTAAAGTCGATATTTTTATTTAGATATTTATGGGCATGTCTGTTAATCAACTGACAATTGCAATGCACATAATAGCATCTACCAATTTTAGGTATATATATTATACGGTCATGTCCTTTATGTCTGTCTATGTATTTTATGATTTATTTGCTTTTCATTTATTTCACTTACTATTTCAACATTAACATTCACATGTACTAAATATTGTCTGTCCATACATTCAACTCAAGAGCTTCATAATTTTTTTTTTATATTACAGTCCCTTAACTCCACACTTTTTTATTCTTATTTTTATGTATCATTCTATGTAAAATAAACATATCTAATAATTGCTTATTATGCCAAAGTGTTTGAACTGATTATGTATGTATATGTGGATTGATAATCTTTTAGAATCGTTATTTTCAGTAAATACCTACCTACTTTGTTATTATTGAATGATAAAATAGTAATGTTAATTACTTGTTTACGTAGTTGTAAATTACAATCAAACAGATAATCGAGTTATTAAAATATTTTAATAGATAAAAATACTATTAATTAAACTTGTAATAGTTATAAAGGTTAGAAACAATTTAGACCAAAAAAGATATTCAAAGGTGTATGAACTTTTATAGCATTGGCTGAGAGGGCTACTACATTAGGATCCCAGTTAATTAATACATCTCTAATAGTGATCATACAATTAACACATATCTGTAGCTGATAAGTATAAAATTAGGAAATTAGTAATTTCTTATATAACGTAAGTGATTACTGATTAAGATGGGACTGAATTCAAAGCAACTGTTGGACATATAAATAAGACACGAGCGTTTTACAAATATACTTAATAAATATGTATATTACCGAAATAACTTAATTATGAAGACACAAAAGATAATGTTAATACTGTTGCAGACATTTTACTACAATACTATATTAATTGTATTGTAATTAATCATTTAAAATTAGAACAAATAGGAAAAGTACGCGGCGCGGTCGGTAATAAAGTAGTCCTGATAAACTTCGACCCCCGAGTACGTTGCTACAAATAATTACAGCAATTACTTCTTATCGTATTTGCCATAAGATTCAAAGTTAAACAAAAAGCTCAATTGGTTGAAGTGTGTGACATGACAATATTCCGTAAACAATAATGTTACAAAACTAAGCAAAGAATATACCCTATACACTGTCTAAGCTACTTACCTAATAAAATTGATAATTTAATTATGTTGCGTTGAAGTTGTGAGTCATGTAATAGTTCATCTTTATTGTACGTGTTTTTTATATTAAATATCTCAAATCTACCAATAAAATATTTATCTATTTTATAATAACTTGCAACATAATATTACTGTATCATCCAAGGTACAACGCTACAGTCCTGTTCTCTACAGTCCTCAGAACCATTTGTTTAAAGATTAAACCTTAGATCGATATATTTTTATACCTATCCGGTTTCCTGCTTCTTCCATTTTGATATCATTATTATTCCTCTTAGTGATATGGTAATGGGAGAACTATAAATCAGGTGCATTGTTAACGTATTCATTCGTTAGTAACTATAGGAGAGCGTGGCTAGTAGGAAATGGTGACGCAGGTGTTATTCAGTTCTTGGAAAAAATTGTGATACGATGATATCTATCTGAGTAAGAATAAATTCCTCTTTGAATTAAATAAATATTATAAGGTAATACAAAATTATTTTGAGCACATTATTCTGTATAATAATACGATATTATACCGTTTCAGTCATTATTTTGATTAAATTCATATTTTTATCTATTATATTGTAAGAATGTAGGAAATTGGGCGAGTTTTTGATACTTCAGGATCCATATTGCGAAAGAGGCCCTTATTATGAATTATTTGCATTTAAGAAGCCCTCTTCAGTATCTACAGACATCTCATTTAATGGGACTATGGAATAGATAAGTTTGTTATATCATAATTATCATATCATTGAAGTATTGCGTCAAAATAACGCTAAACTTGTTTGTCTATATTTCTTTTGTTTTCTGGAGTTATCAATTGAAGTATATTTTCGTGTAAATGAAACTCGTTAAGATATAAAAGTCTTATATTAGGTACTTGCATTACCAGAGACATTACTTGCGTTTAAAAATCTGTGTGACTTAGTATATTTGATAATATTTTAAATAGTATACATATTAATATACATTTTAATAGTATATAAAACGTAACCCTGTTCGCATTCGGGAATCATAAATTTTCGCCATCGTAATTAGTTGTCGGAAGGTAATTTTTTCAACTTATTAAAAATAACAAATTAAATAATAATATTTCATACGTATATACATATCTGTCATGCCTGTCAAATACAAAAGAATAAATAATTCAGTAACCACTAATTTCGCGGTCGGATTACTGTGTGCGAAACCATTTTATGAAGAAATAAAAGAAAGACTGTTAAAAGTGACGACACTCCTGACTGTCTTCAGGCTCTTGCCTGCGAGTGTGGTTTAACTGTAACACAACCTCGATTTTTACAGTGGCAATCTCGAAAAATAAATTCTCCTAGTAATGAATCTTCAATAGTAGTGAATCTTAGAACATCAAACTAGAATGCAAAGGAGGTGTAAGTGTTAGGTGCAAGGTCAGACAAAAATTTTAATATAATAATTCTAATTATTCCTGTTTTGCTATTTGTCTCCAAATACCTGCACATAGTCGGTATCTGAGAAATATATAGCCATGTCCGTAGCGTGAAGCGTCCGATAGAGGGCTCACGGCGATACGGATACATAGTCGTTATCAGCTGGTTTGCTGTGCTACTTTACGTTCTTAATATACTATTCACTGTACCGCCGGCGATAACTCGAATCCAAACATTTACTTTTTACATTCATTTTACATATATATAATACATACATATCTTTCGTTGAAAGTATTCAATGAATTTACTCAAATACAAGTTCTGAATGGACTATACAAGTAAAATATTCGTTTTGACTGTTGAAATTGAATAGGTAAAGAAAATCTGTATATTCCTTTTGTATCGACTATAGACTAGGAAAATTCCACGCATGGCAGAGCACTGAAATTAGTTACAATATTATTCATATATTACACGCTAATTAAGCGTAAATATGAGTAAAACGAAAATGAATCTCCATTCTACTATCATTGTTTATTATAAACACCATGCATTGTTTGTTACGAACTTTATAATGTACACTATATTTTGCCCTGCGGTTTTCCTTCTGGAAGGAGATAAATAATATATAATTATTCAATATTATTTATAGGATTAAATTAGGTATATTAATACTTCGTTTACATTCCATTATTTCTGTGCTGTGTCCGGAAAATTGTTTTATGTTTCATGGAAGTTGGAATTGTGTTTTTTTGAAGGTCATTAGAGTGAGTTACAGTAACTTATATTTATGTGGAATACAAGCATGACCATAAGAGAACATTTTGTCAATGTCAATGTAAAAAAAATATTTTGCCTAATTATGAGAGTTCTGCAGGTTAAAAAAAAATAACATTTTAAAGTAAATATGGCGATCATAAAAAGTTTAAATCTACTTTTATGTCTGGCTTTTATTAATTTTGACAGGTCCATTAGTTTGGATAATTTTATTACATGTATGTAACACACTGTTTATTTTGAATGTTGAATGAACTCAAACACTTTGTACTTTATATGTTTGAATGGATGTTATTGCAGTGTACACAATAATAATAAGGGAATAGTGCTTATAAACACATCTCTTCTGTTTGTTTATGCAGAGGTTTGTTTGTTTGTTTATAACAATTAATCTGGAACTGACGTTTTAGTATTTAAGATAATTTATTCATACCTATATGGATTTTCAAAAAATATCCTATACATAGATACGGTCTCGTTTATTTTAAATTCTATAACCTAAAATATTTTAGTTTGATTATTTTTCTTTACTATAGTTTGTCATAGGAAATTAACTCGAATTATTTAATCTAAAATATATCATCAAGGTCGTATAAATACTTATTTAAATAGGTATACATGTATAGACTTATAAATGTTTTCAGTAAGTATTATATTAAAGAGAAAACAAACATGTTCTATAAATACGCATCTTAAATAACTTTTAGTTTAAAATAAGATCATTGTTATGTCGCCATATATTTTGTTGGTTGTATTACAATGTTGCATACAATAGCAAGTTTTAAAATTAAGACAACATCTAAGAAAGCTTTTAAAATATAATGTGTATATAATTACAATAATTATCGTAATTATTTTTATTAGCGGTATAAAATCAATAGATATGATATATTTTTATGACACTCGCTCGCTCGCAAACGGTGAAGCTGCTAAAAAGGGAGTTTGTAATGATGGTCTACTTAAGCCACTTGTGTTTCTGCCGCCATGCAATTATGCTTTCATGGCTCCATTTAAGTTTAGTGAAATTTTAAGGAATAACAACACTTGAGTTTTAGTCCTTAGAAAGGTCACTGTACAGTAATGTCCTTTACGTATACACATATCTATCCATATGTCATCAAAGTAGGTATAATTTAAAATAGATCAGTGGATAAATTCGTAAAATGAATAAAATATAGAACTCGAACCTTTATTATGTAACCTTATTTGTATTTTTATGAAATTGGTCTCTATACATACATACATATCTGTCACGCCTGTCTCCCATAAGGGTAGGCAGAAACAATGGAACGTCAAATGCTTCGATTTAATATAATAGGGAATATTTTGTTTTACAATCACATAGGTATGTGGTACCTACATATAGTATGATGTGCATATATTGACGTTTTATCAAATAGAGATAGTGTGTAATATACTCCAATAATGTAAATTACTTTATAAATAACTTTATAATTGCATTTTATCACTTTAATATATTATATAGGTAGATTAGCTGCCTACGTAATGTAGCTATAGTTTTTTCATCATTTTCTTGAACGACATAATAATGTCGTATCAGTTCGGAAATACTGCTGCTGGAAGTTGATTCCATAGAGTGGTTGTGCGTGGACAGAATTACAATATTGTTTCATCGTGATCACTCGGTTATTATTTTTTTTATTTCGCCACTGCTGAACATAGGGCTCTCTTATAACTGAAACTCTGGAATGTATAGTTCGAAACAAAATTGAAATAAATATTGATAGGTAATTAGAGTTGTTGTCATTTAATTTCTATTAGCTATTTAGTACCAGAATCCTAAATACAAAATTTTAAATAATCGAACAAGGATACTCTTTAAAGGATTTATTATGTAAACTGTTAAGCCTTTTTTTGCCAATAAAGGGGACCGATTCTTAGAAATTCTTATTTATCCGTTGTCTCTTGTATACACTCAGGACTAATCTCTTTATAATACATATTAGTATAATATAGTTTGAGGTTCCGTGCCGAAAAAGGATTTCCTTTTTACGGTTTTGTAGCCTGTCTAATCGTCATTTCGTTAAAGCCTTTTTTTCATGAACGATTAAAGCCCAAGTTGGAATAAATTTAAAGTATTTTAAACTTACACTTACTGTACTATGAAATTTAAGATTTTAACTTAAGCAATAAAATATTATGACCCTTTAACACTTACTCCGAAAGAGTAACAAAACCATTAAAAAATATACTAGACAACGTTCTTGCACAAACAATACAGTTATTTCTACAGTAGCTTTGCATTTGCTAATGAATGCCTTTGTAATTTTTCATGATAAATCAATGTATGATTAGTTTTTAGTAGTGAGTGGGATTAAGTAACTCGTATTCACGTGCGTTGCGGTCTTAATCAATGGGCCTGTAGTTGCGCCGGCGCCGCCGACGGTTACGTCACTGCTTTCGCGGCCACACCGTATAGTAAGATGTTGCGAAACACAACACTTATGCAAGAATAATGCGATACTAAAATATGCCAAATGAATGTTGCATACATATGATGTTAATGTGATGTTGCATCGTTGATAGATTGCATACTTTTTTGGCAGACAAATAAATAGGTCATGAGTTCACGACATGACCGCACCGCTCTCTCGCATTTAGCGAGAGTACGGTGTAGTGTAATGTAATGTATATATGTATCTATATGACTAATCATTGAAGATTTTGTTCTACAAAAGAAACATACTTCAACCTTTACAAAATTAGTAAGAGCCCACACTAAATGTTGTCGACTCTAATAGAATAAATACAATTGGCTGGGGGGAAAGGGATTGTCAGCAATGGAGTTCGACATTGTTAGCAATATGCCCTATCAGGTCGACCTCCGCGTGGTTCCCCCTGGAAACCATCGTGAACAATTCTTATTGCATTCGTCACGATGGGCTAACTTACCAGCTTCATCTTCATCTATCATCCCTCACTGGTGGCCCGCCGGTGTATACCAATAGCGCGGGTGGGGTTACCATTCCATTATCACCCATTAAAAAAAAATACAATTGGCTCATAATTGGCAGAGAAATAACTAGCACATAAAAATTAAATATCGTTGGATTTAGAACTAGCATTTTTAATCGTTTAATAAGACAAGCATAAGAAAGTTAGCCTGTTAGAATCAGCATTAAATACATTGATTTTATACAATTTCTAATCTTAACTCGGTAAACACGGGTCGGAAACAGCGGTCTACTAATATTTATTGACGAAAACCAAAACAATTTACGATGTTTAAGGAAGGTAATTAAGTGCTTCCGTTTATACTGTTTCTTCCTTTAGAAAATATAAGATTACCTTATGAATGCAGTGTAAATGAAGTTCACTGATCCCCTTTCAAACAATGTTATCTATTTATGACTGTTATTGTAAGCAGATAATAGATATGACTGGAGGGAGCGGTGAGTTGCTTAAAAAAAAAAAGATTGCATCCATTTCAATGAGAAATACGCTGCAAATATGTACAGTGTGTTTTAGTAAAATTAGGGAAATTATTTAAGAAAATATTTTGCTAATTTATTTCATATTCAACTGGAATATCAGAATTAGAATATTTCTTTATGAATAGGTAACTAAGATGATGTTCAAATTGTCTTATTATAATTACAGAAGTACTCAGAGTTAGTTCTTTAAAACTAAAATTACTAACTAAATTTTTTAAATATTTTGTAGTTAAAGATAAAGAAATATCATTTGACTAGCTATTATATTAAAAAAAAAAGGAAATAGTACATAAATATTAGACACGCAGGTTTCAGCTTTGCCATGACTTTTTCTCCCCTACCGTAGTATCTACTTTCACATTGTATAATTATTACTGATAACCCTTTAATTACGTTCAAAGATAAATCCAGATATAATATGCTATAATCATTCCTTTATCTAACTTGACAAACAAAGAATTTTGACAAGTAAACCATTCATTGTTTTCAATTTTATTTCATTTGCGTAATCTATGCATATGATAAGATAGAAATGATGGTATATCATCCATGCTTTTGATAAGATACGATTCGTGCATACGATAAATCTACAATCCTTTGTGAAAGTGAGTTTATTTGTTTGTTTGTTACCTTTTGACGCGTTAACCTCTTAAGTATGAAATTTGATATACAGGCAGTATATGGGATGAAGAAGGATATAGACTTCTTTTAACCCCACTCAGAAAAATATAATCCCGTCACGCGGACTAAGTTACCGGAAAAAGTTAATAGATATATAAATGCAACGAGAACGCAATATATATGTATATTGGTAACTCCATGTAAAGCTGCCTAGATTTCTTTATTGCAGAATTGCATTTTAATACATCTGTTTTCAATGTATGTAATAAGTTATATGTGTTATGCAAGATGAATGAGTTACTTTATATGGTGTTACCACATTGCTGCTGTAACGAATTAAACTTCGACCTCAGGAAGGTGTTGCGCAAGGAAATAATTGATACGAAAGTGGTCAACAGTTAAAAAGAAAAGTAATGAGTTGATATTTAATAATAATTGAAATATAAATGGCCTTTATTTTAATGTACATTTTGTATTATGATAGTCGAGTTAGATATATATAGTTTATAGTATTGATTCAAAAACATTTTCGTAAAACATTGTCGTGTAGGTCCCGGTATAGAATAGGTCATTAGCAGCTTATGGTGGAGGGACAGGCAGCAGCGTCCCTCATTAAACATTACCGAAAGCCAAAGTGCGGTTGCTTGGTAACCTGATATAATTCTAATTTCAAAAATATTTCTTAAAAATATTTAATATAACACCAATTGAATATGAATTAGTTGTTACTTTAGTTTATGCCTATCTAAAATATGTCTTAGTCATTAAATATCTACTTTACGAAGCAGTAAAACAATATCACAATAATCTCCTATTTTATATGCAAGATATTTAGCAAATTCGGTCCGTTACAGAGTGGTGTGGTTAGGTGGCGCGGCCTTGCGGGCGTAGTGTGGCGCACGTGTATGGTGACGTCACCCGCGCACGCACCGTCGTTCAAGTTCAATGTTGACTATTAATTTTATCGTGCCTTTCCACCACCGACTAGCTGCCAGCATTACACTTATTCTGTCTTTTATATTTTGTTTTTCGAACACCAGTGACGTCGAGTTTTCGACATTCGTAATTTAGTCTTGCACTTCCGTAATTCACAAATTGAATATTTAATCTTATGAGGTAAGTTCTATTTTTTAAATTCGTAAATTAGATGAAACATTTTGTTCTTTAAATTTACAGTTTCTATTTCTTTGCCTGTCATTAATAAAGTAATCTGTAGTATCTTCTACACACGTAAAATATAAATCAATTGCCTTATCAACATAATAAGTATTAAAAAATTACAATATCAAGTAGTGTACTCTTAACTCGTGTACTATATTCAAATATGTTTTAGTAAATAAATGCAGCGAGAAGGGGATAGTATACATAAGTCTTTGGATAAAAAACTATAAATTGTTGCAATGATAACACCTTTTCATAGCTAGTATAAAATCACCGTTCGCTTCACATTTGCAGTATTTTACTTCGCCATTTACAGTTGATTCAAGTATACGAGTTTTGTTAGATTTAACATTAATTATTGTTATACATGTATTAATAAGTATAAACTTACTGTCATCGCGTAAATGCGTATGTAGCAGGATTATTAAATATATTATATATTTATTATTACATATTATTATACACCTTCATAGAAAAAAATACCCTAATTTCCCCAAGCCCATTTCACTTTTTTGCAAAAACTTCTACAAGAATTTAATTTCTCCAAAATTTCGCGAACAAATAAATGTTTACAAAACAGATGAAGGAAAAATATTCAAACTGGTATATAGGAATTCGTTGTTTAGTTATTTCAGTTTATCTAGTAGTCTCAAAGTATAGCTTGGCACCATCTTATTTAAGTATAACATATAATAAATGACAACAAGCAGTGTGATAAGCTAATTAAAAAAATGTGCTATGTAAAATTAGATACTTAGAATACAAAATAGCTTATGCAATCAGAAACTGTTTTTGTGTAACAGTCTAGAAATATAAATGACTTTATTCTGTATTTTTCACGACACTTTTTGTTTTACTTGTTCATGGTAAATTATAGCCTAGGAAGATTCGATTAGTAGTCCTTTTGCAAACCAATTAAGTTTGGCCTTATGCTGTGTGACCGTGTAAATGAGACGGTTTTTATTTCTAACATTTCCCTTTATATTTAGTGAGACTCACCCAAGTAATTAATGATTACCATTATAGTTATCTCTAGCTAACTTCTAACCCTGTTAGCAACTCTATAATATTGATTCTACCTGTTCGTTGCATTCGTTAAGTACTTATTAACACATTATTGCATGATATTTGATATGCGGATTTGATAATTGGACGTTTTTTAATACATTTTATGTTTGTGACTGTACCAGACTAATTAATGATACAGTAAAGATAACGATCTTCGATTTATTTAATACAGTTTCACAAGGTCGTGTTCGTTACATAGTATTAAAAACATTTTAATGTGACGTTTAATAAGTTTTTTAAAATTACATGGTAAATCTGCTTGAGCTATTGCTTTACCACTGAGGGACGATAGGTGAAGAAGTCGATACACTTGTCCATCGTGATGAATTGGAATGGAATTATTACTCAGATGAGATTTAATAGGATTATATGGAGCCTTACATAATTAAACTTCAATTTAAGTTGCTCAGGGTCAAGTTAAATGAGAAGTTTTTAATTCTCTCTATATATAGTGGGACTGCAGCCGATTAACTAACGTTTACATTGAAGACGGTGAATATATTCATTAGGGTTTCTAGTTTGCTTTTACCACTATTAACAACTTTGTAATATCGACTATAGGTACTTCTTATTGAATTGGTTCATTAACTAGTGATGGACATTTGTGACAAGTACATCTATTATCATAATATGATGTTATCAATACTCTACCTACTCGTTTATTGAATTTGTCATATATACAATTTTTGCATCACTTTTATCTATGTACTAGCATGATATGATAACGCCTATGTAGACACTTTTACATAGGTACTTACTACTTTCTGTCTTTGTTAATGAGTACTAAATATAGTACATTTTGGTATGTACTAAATTATTGAAACAATGTTACATTCACAAAATCAATTTAAGTACAGTAGCGAGTATTTAATAAAACTCATATTTTTTATTTTTCTAAACAGATTATGTATCGTGTATTTAGTAACATCTTGTTAGATTAGACAATAGTTTTGTCTGTAATAATTGAAAACTCAATAATTTACTAAAATACTGTACTTGGGTACAATGGGCATTGGAATTTTCTTTAGAGCTGTAATTAAGAAAACACGCGTGTGCGCCTTCCCCTTACCGTAGTCATTTCCTCGAAGAACGCGTGCGCAACTGTCAACACGTACGAACTGTGCGTGTGTGGTCACTTAGGCCATTGTGACGTCACGTGTCAAACCGCTCTCACTTCCAAATATTTATTATTTACGGATTCAATTGACACACAGAACAGTGTTGCTTTGTTTAGAATTATTTTAAAACGTATCTTAGGTATACAGTTTAATTTTTAATCATAATATAAACATTATTACATGATTCAAAGTTATCATATTTATTATTTATTTGGTTAGTTATACTATACCTAATTACTTATTACATAATTATTAGAGGATTTGTTATAACTAGGTTTGTATCCTACTGCTGGGTTAAGGAGTTATTAAATTGCTTTTAAAATAAAGTAATGATAAAGTAGTTTACAGTAGTACATCTTATATTCAATGCAATTTATTACAAGAGATTTATTTTTCTAGGTTACACAAGTTAATGTATTGTGAAGAACTGGTGTCTCAAGTAGGATAAACCTGTATTAATAACTGTATTATAAAAAGAATAATATATCCTACACATACTTATACATTATTTTAATAATATTCTCACAAAGTTACAATGTAAATAAATAAATATAATAATTTAGTTAGTTTTCCGTGTCATCGTACGTCAAACTTACTTTATAGTTTATTGATTTAGTTTATTACCTATTATATTTTATGGTAAATAGTAAAAATATTTGAAATTATTTGATGTAGATAAAAATGAGAAAGTAAATGTGTTATATTCCAGTATTATATTGATAAAAATCGATTATTAGAATAATTTATAATTATAAATCTAATTAATATAATTATTAATTAATTAGATTCAATTAAGAATAAATTTTTAATTCAAATCTATTGACAAAGTTTTTAGTGAATTAGTTTTATTATTATATCAAGATTATTTTTATATATTAATGAAATTGAGGTAAATAATCTCAAAAAATGCGTATTGGATATTTTTTTAAATACATTATTGTTTAAGATTATAATTTGTAATGTTTATCACTTTGGGAGATGATTTATGCGTATATCAAACTTATAGCATTGTTAAAATTAGCACGTTTGAGACAATATAATGTATCAAGTTATATCTTTATAAAGATTTAATTATAAATAAATATTCATTAAGTAAACACACTCAATCAAAGGTGATGAAATAAAAAGTGTTAAATGTGTCTTAGGATATAAAAACAACAATAAAAGCTGTTTTAAATATAAATGAAATTAAAAAAAAATAAACTACACATTATAAATGTTTCAAATTTACATTACATTAATAGTGGCATATTGATCTTTTAATTATATATGTATTATAAAATATTTTTTAAAAATTTAAAGCTTGTATAGGTTTTGATCGATTACACATATTTTCTTCTTAATGAGATGGAGCAACGACCTCTAAAGTACTTCGATTGCGAACATTACCTAAATATCTAGGCGATGTGTACGTGACAAATGTCATCAACGGCCACCGAGTTTATCAATAAAACATTTTAATTACATTAATATCTATAAAAACATTTTTTATTTTTAGAAAAATACAAAGAAACCGGATTGCACAGTGATATTTGATTATTTCTCATGTAAATTGTGTACTTGCTTACACTATACTTGCATAATAATATTTTAAATTGGTCCCCAAATATATGTATATATTTTATTAATTGTTATATCTCTTTTATTTGGCCTATTTTTTGCATATTGTGGAACACTAGGGTCAGACATACGATGCCACAGGTCAAATATTCATTTCGTGTCACTATAATACCTATTTAGTAACAGCAGCTGGGTGCTATCTCATCCACGAAACCTGATAACAATAATAAAAACACTAATAAAATTTAATCCATCAGCAGCTGTCATGTAATCCGGAAAATGCATTGAATTGATAATGAACTTAAATAATGATACTTTTTAATTAAAAACAATCTTGCCAATAAGTACAAGTGAAAATAAAATCTCTACAGATCTATAAACGATATTATTGTAGCCTTAAAAAATAGCATATTTATTTGTTAAATATGCTATTTTTTAATGAAAAGTGTAAAGACATACAAATGGCAAATTGTCATTGCTCGTATGAATTTTCCTGTAAAACAGTAGGTAGGTAAATAGGTAGGTTTTTAAAAATTATGAAATTATATTAAGTATATTCTAAACATTCAACGCATTAATTTAGATAATTTTATAATATGATATGATGATGATGACATACTCGTATAGTTCTAAATAACTTGCTATCATTTTTTTTCCATTTTCACACTGAATCCATTGTAAACATGCATGAAAACAAGTGATCTATTTAACGTACATTTACTTAAGTGGCAGCTGATAAGTTCGATAACACTGTTTGTTTTCATTATAAAGTCAAACTTCTCGGATAAGCGTTGTCAAAATAGCTTTCCGACACGTGATTCGTTACATCATCATAGGATGTAGGTAACATGCAGCTTAAAGGTCATTATTCAACAGTAACGCCTCACCGGGGCGTACCAGTATTATTTGATATCCAGTGTACCAATTATTACTAGTTACAAGTCGTTAGAAACGCAATCTTCTAGGAATCAAACATTACAGGCTAATAATATGGAAATAAATGATGCATACATCTCAGTTTATACAGAACGTGCCAATATTTTTTCTATTTAATTTTATATTTCAAAGTCTGTCTATTGACAGTAAATCTCTTTCGATGCTAAAGATTTAAATCTGTTGTCTTCGTATGCATTAGGTACGTGTTTTTTGTAACTGTTCATAAAAAAAAAAGTTTATGACGTAACGAATACTAGATTGAAATGTGGGTTGTATCTCTACATCCATTTTTGGATGGACCGTATGTTATAACCAATATTCTATGGACAATTTGTAATTTGTTAATTAGTTTTGATGTAGCTGTCTCAGAAACAAATAAAGGTAATTTATTTAAAACGAATTTGAAATCTTAACTCAAATTCAAGTTATTGAAAATTTTATTATCTAAAAAGGCATCATTTTGATTCTGTGAGATGTACTTACGACTCTTCGACACTGATCTTTCGTAGAAGTCTATACAGCACTTTTACACATATATACGTATATATACTGTATGCAACACTGAAATGAAATTAGTGTTAGGTTAGTACATAATATAAAATACATACGAAACATGTACAATATATAGATAAATATTTAATGACTACATGCTAGTGTAAGAGTGAAATACCTCCAACTATAGAATAGTAATAGAATCTTAGAAATGCAAAAGTTTGTAAAAATGGATGGAAGCTTGTTACTCTTTTATGCTTAAATGGCTGAACGGATTCGAATGAAAATTTGGTAAAAGGGTATATTATACACCCTGACAATTTTGTTGTCAAGGGAAAACCAATTTTTTTATAGGTAGGTGATCAATTAAAATAAATTTTAATTACAATTCTTCCACAATAACCCTGTTTTTGTATAACAATGTTTTTATTTATGTTACAAAAAAAAAATTCAGAAGTGTCCGGGGAAAAAAACATATTTCGCCTAAATGTCCGGGGTTTTTGCCATGTTTATCCGGTGTCGACAATTTAGGCGATACCGATACGCGAAGCTACGGTAAACAGCTAGTAACATATAGACAAATCAAACATGTCAATTACAAGTAAAATATTATTTCCGTAACCTTGATTATTGTACATTATTAACCTTAAGTTACGTTGCCCGTATTGTTAATATGTTTGTACAGATGTTCGTTGTTTACTGTGCAAATCTTAATCATATTCATTTATCGAGGTGTAGTAATGTGACGGGCGGGAGGTAAATAGCATACATAATGTCATCGTGTAATTTTCAAGTGCTCGCTCGAGTATCAGTGGTTAGAGTCAGTGTGGCGTGTAGCTTGTGGCTATTTAGCATACAATAGCCACAATCCTCGGTAATTCCTACTGTTGGATGAGTCACGCGGCTGTTCAGATCTACGTTTTCGTATTCTGGAGGGGCCAGCGTCCGCCTACACTGGAACCACTCGCCAGTGGAATCTAAATCGATAGGCTATAACTGTTCACACGAGGTCAGCATTTATACGTATGTTTGCAAATACGACTAAATAGGACACGAACACACTGTAAAGGTGTTGCCTCTATTAGGTCGCTAGTTCGTTACCAACTTGATGTGCAGGTCGAGGTATGAAGTGCATTGACAGTTAAATAGATACTTATGAATCAACGCGTGTTTGTTCTCATATACATATGTAAGTGCGTTTCTCATTTGCATTTTTAATTATTCGAATTATGCATTTGTAATAAGAAAAATGTAAGCATACTTTACCAACACTTAGCGGCGGAGTTCATGAGAATAATTTTATAATGAACCGTTATAACATTATTGTGAGATACAATGATATTATTATACTGTTGATCCCGCACTCTTTGTTGTTTCGTTCGAACTGTAGTTGGTAGGTACCTAAGTATGTGAATTTAAAATAACCTCTTTTAAATTCTTTGTATGTTTAAATGAGTATCTAAACTATTTAGAATGGGTGTACTGATACATGTCTACTTCTTTGCAAGATGCATATAAATATTAGATACTTTTAGTTGCAATATATTTTGAACCCGGAAATTTATATCGTTTTCAAGTTAAAAGGTTCAAAACTGTTGGTTACAATTAGTTCCTATTTATTTTAAATGAAAAGTTTAATTCAAAACTTCAACGTCGCGTGTTTGGCACGGCACGAGATGTCTTTGGCGATGTGTGTGTAAAGTGGGTATCGACATGAACGATTGATCGATCGCTACTATTATTGATAGGCACTTGGTTGTATTTAAAAATAAAAAAAGAAACTTTTGGCAAGCATCAAGCTTCTAAGATATTTGGCATTTCTACGATAGACAATTTGCTTTTAATTATTTTTTTTTTCCTTTATAATTATAATCGATTATACAAACAGATACAATAAACTAACAAAATAATAAATAAATCGTGAATTACAGAAAGTATTTTTACTTCATACTAAAATATTTTTTACTGGATGCAACGTTTAAAATTAGTGCAATTAATTGAGTCTCCGTTGAAAACGGTATAGGAAAAGGAACTAAATTTAGAAGTGACCTAGTTTCGTATCTATTTTATGGATTAGACTTGACCCTTGTATCTAAAATAACAATATCAATAATACTGCTTTCCAGTTAGATTGTTCTATTTACAGCACTATTGCTTGTATTGGTCTGACTACTTTAATGATTCACTATATTAGCGCTTCGCTTTACTACTGTCTTTCGTCTACTGGTAAACAGAAACCTCTTATATATTTCTCTACTACGTAAGGTGTAGTTCCCGTGATTTCATCTTCACTTATTTAATATCATAATTTCAGCCGTTAACTGTCCACTGCTGAATATAAGCCTTCCCTATAAGGGAAGTTTTGTTAGTAGTTCTTACGCTTGACAGGTGCGAAATAAGAACTGCGGTTAGGCTTTTAAAGATGTTTTAATAGGGATGTTATTTAATATACTACACTATAAATGACACTATCGAAAAAGAACAGGGATCTTAGATACAGACACTCGTTTATATTTTAAAATCATGAAATTGACAGTTTTCCAAGAGAATCCGTAAAATTGGCCCTCTGATATGAATTGCTGATAAGTCAAATGGCTGAATTGTTAAAATAAACTCGTTGCTTAATTAACTTCCAACAAGCGTCCCATTTTGTGGATTCCCCTAAAAATCTGTTATTTAGAATAAATCTTACTTTCCTTCTAATAATATAAATGCCAAAGTTTGTAAAAATGTTTGAATGTTAATATTTAACCATGCTTATGGATTTGAATGAAATTTAGTATCTACACATACGTAGATATTATTCTTTATACTTATAATAATTTTAATCGTAATTCGAGCAAGTAAATTTGCAAGCCAATCAGTAGATAGTATTTTGAACATATCTTAGGTAATAATGTCCAACCTTAGCTACAATTTTACGCTTCAAGGGACTTTTAAGTTAACGGGACGTTAGTCCCGTGTCTAGTAATGCAGAAACGAGCTATCTGAAATAGCGTCTAAGCGTCTATTTAGTGTCGTGGGCGGACGTCGGCTGACGTTCGGTACCTATACAAATTTCAGAATACCATTTCGATTACTTAGTGTTAATTAATTTCCCGGTTGATTTCACAATATAATAATACTTTTAAAGCTTACACACTGAAAATAAAAAAAAATCTACTTAGTCTAATGCATATGCAAAAAATGAAATATTAGTATTTTTCTATTATTTGTATAATTGTAATAAATATATAATACGGCAGTATTATATAATTATTACAATTACTGGCAAGTAAAAATCTAAAATCGACTTATGTGTAAAATGCGTGATTTTAATTATATGAATAACCTTAACAATTAATAATTATGAAAATAAAAATATGTAATGTTTTCATCTAACCTCTTCTTTGTTACAGTAATAGACACTAGATATTAAAAAATGAAATTAGTATACGATAAATTACATGGTATTGAAATAGGAGGAAAAAATACAAACAGGAGACATAAGCCGTACTTGTTATTTCACAATAATAGAGATAAAACCAATTAATAAGACTTTGAACTGATTAATTAGGATTGTTACTTAAATTTTGTATCGAGTACATAAATACTTTCTATTTTATAGTAGGATTGTACTGTTTTTAAGTATTAATGACTATGTAACCTTAGATAAGGTTATCTATTGTGAAAACTCTCTTTACACACACCTTTGCTGCAATATTGTAGTAATATATCGATATCATGACTAATGGCAGCACTACTACATCGGACCAAACCGAGATTTGTGAAATGTTTGCGAAATATTTTTTTTCTTCATTCAACATTGATGATAGCCATACCAATTATCATTCCGATTTTATTGACTTTTTGGAAAATAATAGCCAGTGTTTATTCGCCCCAGTAATTAAATACGATGCATTGTTAAATCGACTAAAGACAATAGATAAGAACAAGGGAGCAGGACCCGATGGGATCTCTCCGATATTTATATCAGCATGTGCTTTAGAATTAGTTTTGCCGCTTTTTATTATTTTTAATACTTCTCTTAAAACTGGAGTTTTCCCATCAGCTTAGAAAGTTGCAAAGGTTGTCCCTATTCATAAGTCTGATTCTGACAGTTTCATAGATAATTATAGACCAATCTCAATGCTTTCAGCTTTTCCTAAAATTTTTGAGTCTTTAATTTGTCCCCATATTCAATATCATTTTCGTCTTTATCTGTCGGACTGTCAGCACGGATTTGTAAGTGCAAGATCCACGTGTACTAATCTCAGTACATTTACTGAATCAGTCGTGAATGCAATTGACGCTGGTAAGCAATACGACGTTATTTACACCGATTTCTGCAAGGCTTTTGATAGAGTTCCACATAGAATATTACTATATAAGCTTTCTGCGTATGGTGTAACGGGTGCTTTGCTCTCCTGGCTAAGGTCTTATTTATCCAATCGTTCGTTTTATGTAGTTTTGAATGGATATCGTTCTTCTTTCCACTCGGTGGTCTCAGGTATTCCCCAAGGATCTCATTTGGGGCCGATCCTTTTTAATATATTTATTAACGACATCATAAACTGTTTCCAGTTTTCTGAGCTATACATATTCGCAGACGACTTGAAGTTTGCTAGGTTGATTACAACTATTGAGGACGCATTAAAGCTTCAAGACGACTTAAGTAGACTACATAAATGGTGTCTCCAAAATGGCATGAATTTAAACACTAAAAAGTGTTTTAATATGAAATTCTCTAGAAAATTGCACATTATTGATTACAGCTACCATATTCAAAATGAAATAATTGAATCTAGGAACACCATAAAAGACTTAGGAGTGACCTTTGATACAAAATTAACTTTCGTGCCTCATATAGATAATGTAGTTAAAAAAGCTAGCATGATGTTAGGATTTATTATAAGAAACACTAAAGATTTTCGTAATAGTCGAACCAAAATTATTTTATATAATAGTCTTGTCCGCAGTATACTGGAGTACTGTAGTGTAGTCTGGCGTCCACATTATTGTATACATATTTTACGTATTGAACGTATTCAAAAGAGATTTTTGTGGCACCTCTCGTATCTAAATAATAAAGGAATAAAAAACTCCTCTTACATTGACAAGCTGAAGCATTTTCATATCATCTCATTAGAAAAACGCAGAGATTTTATTGACATTTCTTTTGGTTTTAAAATACTAACGCATATAATAGATTGTCCACAAATGCTTCAATTGTTTAACTTTCGTGTTCCCTCTAGAATACCTCGGAAACAGATAACACCTTTATGTCCTCCGTTAAGAAGAACAGTGTTAGGAGCCAACTCGCCTGTACCCAGATTGTGTAGGATTCTGAATGCTCACAGCGATCAAATTGACATCAATTTTGGACCCACCAACAGCAGATATAGCTTATTGCGGAAAATCTTAGACATAAGTTCATAATTACTTATTATTCAGATAATTTTACTGTTATTGTTAATGATTTATTAAATATTATAATAGTGCATGTGGTGTTCGCGTATAAAAGATTTTTACATTAGGCAAAATTATTTTTTGTGTTATTAAGTTGCATGTAAAATGTAAAAGTTGTATGTGAACCTTATTAAATAAATAAATAAATAAATCTTACTAATAATATTTAGTAAGAAAAAAATTACAAATAAGTACCTATGATTTGAATAATGATTAATTATTAATCACTGGTGGAGTTATCCACCAGTAGATGTAACAACGACATAAAAGGTAATACAAAGAGTTGATAGACACAGATAGCTCAGAAATGAGCTGTATTTTTTTTATATAGTATATTGTTAACTGATTTAATTTCAAGAAAATAGCACATGGAATTAAATATATACAGTCTATATCACCATCACCATGTCAGCATTTAACTGTCCACTGCTAAACATAGGTCTCTAGGTAAAGTATATTTAGTATTTATCCACGTGAAAAAAAAAAATTAATAAGATTCTTCTGTGTAATAAAAATAAAAATCTATTCAGCCAATTAAGGTCGATTTTCCAAATCTTTAAATACTTTCACCTTTACTATATTAGTTCGTAGGATAAAACAGTATAGCTTACTAGAACTTAAGGTCGTTAACCCCAGTTCATATTAATACAATTTGTATCTACGTATAATTATGTTCGTCAAATTAAATTCTGTTATTCATATTACTTCTCTCAAAACACGTCTCCTCCACGTGTAGATAAGTTGGCGAATCGACCAAAATAATGCATATTAGCAAAACATAATAATGTCATCGTAATTAACTTGGTTTGTAAATTAGCTAATAACCAGTTAGCGGTCGTTGAACCTTAATTAATGTTAATTTAACAGAACGCTTCTTATCGTTCCAATAGTTCCTTTGAATTTCAAGTAGCCGCGCCGTAAATTTTGCACAAATAACGTCCATCCGTAACGGGTCGCTACGCGTAAACAAAATAACAGTATGTTACACCTATTTTGATGACGACTATCAAAAGCTATGAAATGTCAGCCAGTATATTGAGAAGACTTCCTTTTGATTTGTCGAAGTATACATTCTGTAATGTTTTAAAAATCGATGGAAACTATTTAAATTTACACGCATGGAACCGACAAATTTTAAACCATTTTTAGAATTAAAGACATGATGGTTCCTTATTTTCCTTCTTTATTCTTCCTTCTATTCCTTAGATTCCATGATAGTTCTTTAGTAATTTTGTTAAAATTGTAGTCTGTTTTATTTGTGGAATATACTTCTAAACATATGCAGAGTGTTATTGCTATACAATAAAAACAAGTATCTGTCAATATTGACAACAATAATATATGAACTATAAACTAAATTTAGGTCTTAAGCTTCTAGATGGTTTTCTGTCGAGTATCAGAAAACATCCTAATGAAAAGGAAGCTGACAAACTGATGGCTGATGCATATTTTTTTTTATAAAACCACCGTTTTTCATTGATGGAAAGGTACAAAGGTAACAATTTGCAATTTATAACTATAATATTTTGTCTCCTACTCAGACACATACTCATAAATCGTATAAGTCTACGTGTGATCTATACATAATAATACTTGTTTTACTCAAATGAGAATAAAAAGGTTTTGCTTGCTGCTTTTGGCAAAGCATATGTAGAGAAAACAGTGAATATTACTCTTAATATTTACAGATTTTATTAATAAATATTATGAAATACCTATAATATAAATTAATGTTGAAATACAAGTACTTGTTTAATTGAAATTTTATTGAAATAATACGACTACGTTTTCAATCTTGAGTATCGAAAAAGGCAGAAACTGGAAGGACCACTTTTTAAAAATACAAGTTCAATATGTAAATGAAGACTGTTTGGACATATTTATGGCCTGACGTTCTGCGCGAGACAATTAATTTTATTTGCATTTGATCAAGTGTAAGCTTCAATGATTATAGTCAATTGCCATTGTTATATATTGCACATTATTTTATTTGTATAGGTATTATTATTGTCGCATAAATATTAATGTGGCAGATATATTATAAGCGCATTACGATTATTAATAAAGCAAAGTGTAATTATGGTCAAACATCGGCGTTTTAAATGGGGTTATAGAAGTTTTTTTAGTCGTCTACGAACCATCTTTGCCGATCATCAGCTTGTTAATTCACTATTGAAATAAATTTTTTGCGAATTAAAATGTATCTATTTGTGAATTGTAGATAAAAATATAATTCAAGTTTTTAATGAATATATGTAAACATTTCATATTGTTACATCTAATTAGTTACATTAATTACATAGGGAAATTATTTCATAGGGAGGTTGAGTTTCTACAAAATTAGCTATGTACCTGATATACTCGTACCATAACTGTAGGGTTAATTAAAATAGGATGTATTAACATTGGTTTTATTCAACATAGTTGCGTAGAAACGATTATTATTAAACTTGAACAAATAACCAATTATAAAATCGCAATAATGTTGAGTTCTTTCAAACGCAATAGATGTAATCGGACAGACAAAGGGCATTTATTTCGGAGTTTTCGACAGAATCGTTTTTTAAAGTTAATAGAGATAATAAGACGATAAATCCGTCAAGATAAACTTTTTATTTCGTTAAAGTACGTAATTGGTTTTCATCGAAAAATAATGGTTACTTTAATATAATTATCATTAATTAGTACAATAAAAGATATCAGATATAACCATAAAAAAAGACCTTAATTTCCATATTTTAACATACTATTACGTTCGAATGTATACTGCTATACTTTGTTGTATTTGTTATGTATTGTCAGGCCAAGGTTTGTATGGAAGGAAATGCTTAAAAATTATACACAAAAGTGAAAATTTTGAGTTAAAAAAAAAAAGATTTGAAAATAAGTTTTTTTCTAATGAAAAATTAAATTACTTTGAAAGTTACCTCGCTTTAACAATGAGTGCCTATATATTAAAATGTACTTAGATATATGAAAAGTAAATTGACATGCGGCGTATGAGTGTGAATGCGACGCGGCGGCAGTCGTGTCGTGGTCGCGGTGCGGCCGGCGCGCGGCGATGCGGTGCCTCGGTGTAGGCGGGGTTGTTTGCCTCGATTCCTATTGCGTGATCCACTCAATAAAACTGTTGTTGATCTCCAAATTACGACGTTTAAACGAACTCGCTGAGCCGCCTCTATAAACTTTTATATATACTCGACTGTATTACTGGATTGTACATTCGTTTCAACTCACAGTAGCATTTTGAATGACTTCTGCGACAGTATCAATGTTTTATCTATTTCTGATGTGAAGCATCAACGCCAACATTATTGTCTTTCAACATGACATTTAAAAGAATACCAATATAATCTCTACAAAAACACTGTCCCATAATTTAAGACTTTACTGTATAATAAAGTGTTACAAACAAACAAACACAGATAACAAATTTGATATATATGAGTATAGGCCCTTAGTCCATATCGATCAGTCGCATGCACATAGTATCTGCGATCGATACCTTACGTTGCAAAGTTGGTATTTATACGCAATAATTTATAAGCCCGACCACTTTCCATCGGATAAGGCTTATATTAGCTTGCTTATAATTCTTAGTAATATAAAGAATATCACAACTTTAGCACTTGAGGAGAGCCTCACCTTGTATTCCATTTTAATAAAAGGTCAATTGGCGTTGCTTTTTTTGGTTGTTCTACATCTATAACTAAAAAGGATTTGTTTCTTATAATTTGGATTTCAAAAAAATCTCTTTATTTAAAATGATTTTTGAATTACATAAAATTGTTTAAAGAAGAAAATATTTATAATAAATTCAGTTATTTATATATTCGTACGTATTCATGATTAAATAAACTACCGAGCCTCTGTGCCGACATACAAGTAAAGCTACGAATGAAAAAAAAAAGAAACCGGGTTCCGACATCGATCAAAATGCAAGTTAATATTATAATCAGTGTTACAGCAATGTAAATAGTCTAATTAACACGTCAGTTGCCTTTACCACAAACAGGTAAGTATTGTGGAAATCTCGCGTTTACGTAACATCGGTCGCGTGACTGCGGACGAGCGTTCATTCAAGCTACCAAGTGCAGTGTACTCGTATGTTCTCTATATCGGAAATTTATGGTGCATTGAAAATATGAATACATTTGCTTCTAATCATCGATAATTATTGATTATTGATGCAACAGGTAGTTTAGTGCAGTATATTAATAGTAAATAACTTATTGACAGGTTCGTAGTTTAAAGTCTTTATTACTACCATTAACTTTTTTTTAGGTTAACTTATTCTAACCTTACCATTATAGTGATAGTAATATGTTTAACAGAGGGAGACTTTGTATAAAAGTCGTTTGCTTGGGCACCTCTGTCCCATTCATGTTTCTACCATGAAGCAGCTGCGGTTGCCAACCCGCCTGCAAAGCGTGACAACTGCAGACAAAACCCCTTATGAGGAAGGCTTATGTTCAGTAGTGGTCGCTTAACAGCTGAAAAAAATCTAAATATTCCATCTATTTTCTCGTCAGATACCAACTAACGCCAACGTACTAGATTTATATATTTTGCTTCATTTAATTTCGTGCATAGAGATCAATTCCGGATTTCTCCTCCGGCATCAGCATTATATATTCTAAGTACATTTATGTCATCATTCTTTCACCGTCAAAGTACTCATTTAAAAGAAGCCTTTTCTGACTTTTACACTGACATTCTTTTTCAAAATTAATTAATTTCTAAAACATTTTTTTCTGCATTAGGAACGATTAACGAACCATTATATACCATATATAACCATAAAGATTATAGATATTTCAGAATATACTCTGGCGCCAGTTAAAAAATTGTTCATTAATATGATGAACCATGATTTTTTTAACAACTCACGCTTACATTTAAATAATAGAGCTTGACAGGATAACTTGATCGGGTTATATCACCATAACTAATATGTCCCAATTAAGTTAACCTGCATGACTTACCATTTAAATGTAAGATTTGGCAATGCAATTATGAAGTGACGTCAGTCACGTTTTACCAATATAAAATAGCATTTTGGCATTATAAATATCTACATTGATTGGCGTGACCATTTTGGTTCCTTGTATCGATAATAATTGTAGTACCTATCTCGGTACATCATAGTCAAATCGTTACGTTTATTCATTGGTAAATGTGACTTTTCTCTCTATCCTATTTTGGTTTTGGCTATAATGTAGATTGACTTTAGTTGAACTAGCATCTTCTATAATTAAGAATACCCTTCAATAAATTATGAATTCTACAGATTATACCTACGCCTGTGTAGGCAGCATGAACCTTTTTTTTTATAAAGGTCAATTCACCGACGAGAGCATCAAACTTATTGACCGCAAGATAAAGTATTTTTGTACAGGTAAATTTTTCTTCCATATTTGCCCCCATTTATATAAAGAGGCTCATTACCAATTAAGGTTGTCCGAGCATTGAATGCTGTCTATTTGACTTTTATTCGAATTCCCTTGTGTTTTGTACATACAAAACAAATAGGATCAGTAATGACGAAAATATTAGGTAATATATGTTCTCGATAATTCCTTTTAAAATTAATATGGTATGAGAAAAAAGAAAAGAATTTGAGGAAGTAACAAATATCTTTATAAATTATCGTGTTTATTTAGTATTTTAATTACAATGATTATTATAAATGTGATATCGACCACAATGATTCATACTAAAAGCTAAACAGTTTTGAATGAAATTTATTAGACTTATAGCTGATATATAATACATGGGCAAGGCTGCAATTATTCCATATTGTAATGATATTGTTACTATATAATTTATAAGTACCTAAAGTTATAACAAATTATAGTATCGATAAAATAGCAATCAATGAAATAGTATAAAAAGTAGATACAGATTACATCATAGGCCAACAACATAAATAGACCTGCCGTCGTATAATTGTGTTCCCTCTATGGACAATGAATCATAGAACTATAATAGAAGTTACACACAGTATAAATGCATCAAAGAATAACAATAAATAGACGGATAACTACAAAAGAGGATACGTTTTTCCTTGTGATGTGCATATAATTTGTGGTATCTAATAAAAAATTATAGAGTATTCACTGCAAACTGTTATGTATTTGTATAAATGTATACTTTAGTTGCTACATACATGGAAGATTAGTCTGGTTTCTCTTCTTGTAAGAAGTAAAAGAAATCTATACTGAAATCCTACATAATAACCAAATAACCCCATGATATAGACTTTAAATGTATACATTATTATAAAGATTTAAGATGCTATTTTATATATTGAAGTCAACTAATACAGGTATGATCAAATAAAACGTCAAAGTTTATAACAGTCTTTAAAGAAACATTTTAATTTTTTTTTCATCGTATAGCCTTAGCCCATTCTAAACCAATTTATTTACTTTTTTTTTATTTATAGGATCTTACCAATTATGTCGACAATTAAACTCAGTTTTTTTTAGAACAACTTGTCACCTCAAAGGCGGGAAACTCTAGGCCTGAAAGTTTAATGGGATGGAGTGCCCCTAGAGTATTTAATATTCCTCTATATTTACATATAGATGGATTAAGAGTTACTCATTCATTCTGCGTGTGAACTAGTTCTCTTCAGTTTTCATACAATTATCAAATCATAGCAAATATTTTAAATTTAGCTGTTCCTGCAATTTCGTCCTTGTAACTAATAGAATAAAAAATAAGTTTGACTATGTCCTTACATAATATTATACGTTAATCAAATTTTATAAAAATTTAATCGTTAGAACACCTAGAGGTAACAAACTCATTTTGACACAATAGTATTCATATATTTGGAAAAATTTACATTTCCAGCTCCACTAGTTTTGCTGTGCTGATATTGATTTATATGTCAGTCAGCAGCACTATGTATAAAATCTTATTTCATTTAAAACAAATAAATTTTGTGTTACATTGTTATCTGTGGTGCTTATTGATATAATTGTTATTTTTAACAATGTGACTTAACATAGTTTACATTACTAATTAATATAAATAATTCAATGATATTTCTGTAAATTAGTAATACAAATTAAAGGAAAACAAATAAAAAATATGTTACATTTATTTATTAAATTGATAGTGTGCACCAATACCTACTTGAATTTTAATAATGAGGTAATTGTTATTATTATCTTGTATGATTAAAAACTAACATTGTATGAGAACGAGGAAATATGTCTTACCTAAAGTACCTACCTCCATAATATTTTTAGTCATAAGTTAAATAGATTAGTAATAAAAAAGAGGTACCTAACATACAGATTAGTTTTGATAGGTATTTTAACAACGGAAACGGATATTAATTGTTTACATAGGTAACAACCATAAATGTTACAATGTAATATAAAGTTTAGATGTTGAGGAATTCACTTTTATAAACAAATTTACAAATCTTTATCGAACTATTATATATTACCTATATGGTTATTAGCTCCACCATCAAGAGCGCAGCTCTTAAATAGGATAGATAGATATGGCTATTGGACTGCTTTGCTTTCTAACACTGTATGAGAATGAGAAAATATGCCTTATAGAGAGGACCCATCTCCATTATATATCCAGTCATAAGTAAAAAGGTAAAAAGGTAGCTACCTAACATACAGTTTCATTTCAATAGCTATTTTAACAACGGAAATGGATTATTAATTGTTTACATAGTTTATAACCATAGATGTTACAATGTAATATAAAGTTTAAATGTTCAGCAATTCACTTATATAAATAAATTCAAAAATCTTAATGTATTTAATTTATTTGCTAAGTATATTTATTTTTATGTTAAAAGGCTATGGATGGAATTATAAGTATAATGTAAAATACAAATCAAGCCTTATATACTTGATCCTTATTAAAAATGTTTCTAATCATCTTATTATTCAAAATGTAGGGTTAATAAATATTAGTCAGTAAATATTAATCAGTAGGTATACAGGGGGATTCATTAACTTGAGTGGATATTCTCCTTTAATGGTTATTTAGTCTACAAAGTTATTATCTTCCAATAATTATCGGTCGTTTCAAGGTAAAATGAGGTAAACTAAAACAACCATTAACAAAACAAACTGTTAACAGATAGGTACGGACAAATCAAGAGTGAAGTCAAAATAATCCTAGCATTTGTAAGTTCTGTTGCGGGTGGCACTAGGGGGCCGTTGGTTCGTGGGGGAGTTTTGATGGTGGCGAGGTAGGGGGAGATCGTAGCTGCTGTAAGACGCGCCGTGAATGGCGGTAGCAAGGTCAGGGGCGTCGGAAGTGGGTTACGGGCGGCGCGGCGCCCTATCGACCGTGCCGCCCGCCACGCCACCTATCTCAGCTGTATTATCATAATGGTAAAAGATACACAACTCGCTCTTTGTAATCGAGAGTGGATTATATTATATTAATGAATGATCCTACTTACTAGTATATGTAAATGAAAAACTTCGGAAGTTTTGATGTTCGTTACTTTATTACATTTTATAGCTGAATGGATTTGAATGTTTGGCACATTGATCAACTCTATCAATGATTTATATTAATATAAAATACTGTTTATTCTTATTCATGGAAGAAAAGCCTAGATACATGATAGTATAAAAATAATATCAACTCAACCTTAGATCAACCCTTCAAACAGGCGTCAAACAAATGCCTCTAAAATAATTAAAATTGCTCAGAAAAACGTAATTAGAATAATTCGAATTTCGAATAGCTAATTAAAAAAAAAGACTTTACTTATCAATAATACACGTGGTAGATAATTTTACGTTTAAACCAGTAAGCATTCTCAAAAATACAAGTATACCCAGATATAATACAGAAAATTGAAAAGTTAAATGCACGCTACATTTAACGAGGCGGCAAGTGTATAATAAACAAATAATTAGCAGCGGCATAGTTACGGTTCAATGGTACGAGAGTCAGTCGCCATATTGCGATTGTTGCGCTAGATCGCTGAGCGCCGCGTGATGTAAGTTCCGCGCAGCTTCGCAAATTCAGATCGCCATTCATTCCGACGTTTTTTGCGCGGCCGCCGAACTCGCGTCCTTGCTGCGCCTACGCTGTACCGCTGTCCATAACTAGGAACACAGTGTGAACAATCAAACTTTCAAAATTAGAACGTTCTATATTAAAAGGTTTTTTGTTTCTATTTAATTTTAAATGAATGAAAACTGAATAGCCTGCGCTATTGGCGTATACTGGAAAAATTGGATACTTCTCCAGCATATGCCAATGAGAGATGGCCAGTGAGAAATAGATAAAAGTGAAGATAAGACAGTTGGTCCATCATAACGTATTCTCTAGAAAAAAAAACAACAATAGTTTCTAGAGGAAGCACGTAAATAACGAAGTGACAGGGTATACCTACTTATTCCAAACATTGAGAACGCTAGTCCTGTTACTAACAATCCTTTCCCTCTGGTTTTGCTTACTGTAGACTAATCTTAAGAGCTACATGTACCTAGAGATTGGTCCCACAAATCTGCGGATTTAAATTATGTAAGCGACTTCAAATAATTATAAATAATATAGTTATTTAATTAATGTATTTATCCAAAAACCATAAAAAATAGGTATTACCTATGTATCTTCATACCAAGTGTCTTGAAATATTACCTACTATAAGTAATAAAGGTAATAAATAGGTATTTATTCTTATATAATTCTAATGTAACATTATAAAAGAATGCATAACAAAGGAGACCTGAAAACAAAATTTTTATCTTGCCGTTTTATGCTGAATAAAAATGAATAGAATAAAAATATTATACAGATTATAAACTCGTACCTTACTCATGTAGAGTAGGTACCAAGATCAAGGCAAAACATGAATTTGATATTAATATAGGGAGAACATTATACAGCTACACCTACTCATATTTATTATGCCCTGTGCCTGTTTTCAAGAAATAAAGCTCATCGTAACAAAATATAGTCCTTAGAAAGTAATGGTAAATGTTCCTCTTAACTTTTTCTTCTACATTTTGAATATACAAGCTGAAATCGAAACCATCAGCGTCGATATATGGCATTGTTCGATCCGTGAAACTTTTCAAAGAAACCGGGTCACAGAAGAATAAAAAAAATCTGTGTCTTATACCAAGTTGACAGCTGGAGTTTGGACGCGACATGTTACAGTGAGAGGTTTAAAATGTTTTGTTCCTTTTTTGACCTATATTTCTTTGGAAAAAATGTTTAAATCTTAATATTACTCTGTATTATATACATCCACTTAATTTCCTTCTCTTGTTCGTAATATACTTAAATATGGATAACTAGCTGAATCGACAGTCATTGTCTATTTTTTTCTTTATCCCTGAAGACCTTAATCGAACTATTATGAAAGAGTTCCCAATAATCTGTTTACAGTATTTTATTTATATATATCGGTGTATATTTATTAATATTTTAGACGTATAATTAAAACAAATGGGCAAAGAATTACTTAGTTAATTAGTTAGCTTAAATTTTTAAAGCCAATAAAACAGACATCTAGCCATTTTATGAATCATCACAAGCACTGTTAATAGAGTTTTTTCTTAGCTGCAAAAACTTGAAAAATAAAAAGTAATAAGTCTTTGGATAAATTTTGATAAACTACAGCACGAAGCGTCTGTTTACGAATCTCATGAAATTATTATATGAGTATTTTTCTATTTCTAGAATTGTATGTATTTGCAAATTTATGCCACTTTTGAATCGGTATCTGTCTAAAAATAGTATAAAATTTGAAATTCATACATTCAGCGATATTTTTAAGCAGGTAAACGTCGAATATAAAATGGTTCCAGTTAGTTAGGTATATCAAGGTCACGCTAGGTCTAGAAAGCTTATTATTTGGCAATTACCAAATAACTGAGTAAAAATATTATTAACGTTGAGTTTTTTTTTTATACAACTTAGAATGGCAAACTAGCTGACGGCCCACTTGATGGAAAGTGGTAACTGTCGCCTATAGACATGAGCAGTACCATGGACATAACAGACTATACTGTTTCGCCCATGACACCCCCCATGCGTTGCCATTCCTGAGGACTCAGTGTTATTCCTCTGTAGCCAGTAAATTCACGCCATATCCCACCCTTCAAACCGAAACACAGCCATGCAAACACAACTGCTTCACGGCTGAAACACGAATGGGACAGAGGTACCCAAGCAATCGACTTTTGTACAAAGTCTCCCTCTGGTAAACACGAATATCTAATAATTACCTATACAAAAAAACTCATCTTTTTCCCTATAAAGCAGGCAGGAGACATTATGTTTTTTGATGATGCTTTTATCTTGGTATATTTTAAATTATAAATAAATCTGAATAAATTTAATTATTAAAATATGTGGAGACTATGTCGGTATACGAGTATTATGTTATTCAGTTTCAGCCTCTTAAATGTGTAAGATGTAAACGAAACTGAATTATTATAATAAACTAGTAGGTATTATGTTATCTGTAATGTACTAAAAGCACAAATCCCCATTTCGCTTTTTTCTTGACGAAAAGTTATCTTTGAAATCTATATCAAGAATATATATATAATATATATATATATATATATATATATATATATATATATATATAGGTCATTAAAGTTTGGTAAAAAAAATCGATGATGTAGGTACTGAAATGGTAACAATATTAGGTACCTAACTATAACCTAATATTGTTACCATTTACATAAATGGGATCTATATTTTGACATGTCGGCGAAGAGAAATTATTGGTTTACCTAATGATTTATTACATCTGTGTGTAAAACTGTATTTAAGACACGTTTCAACTTTTTTTTTAACATTTATATATAAAATCGTTTGTACTGATTCATTAACACAGCCTAATCTAATGGGAGTAAAAGCTTGAAATTTTGACAGTAGACGCATTTCATGATGTAAATATAACCTTAAGAAGGATTTTTAGAAATTCCATCCCTTAAAGGAGTAAATTAAGGGATGAACGGTGGTATGGAAACCTGTAATTTCAACAATACAAGCATGAATAAAGCCTATAAAAAGCATGGTTATTAAATTCAAATTCAAATTCAAATTCAAAAATCATTTATTCATGTAGGACATTTTAGCCGCTTATGAACGTCAAATTTTTACATTATAATTTTATATTTACCCTACCGTCCAGTTCGGTATATAGATCCAATTGAGAAGAACTGGCAAGAAACTCAATTGAATTACTTTTTTTTTTAAAGCCAGTTTATTTACAATGTATATTTATATAGGTGTCTATGTCTAACATTAAATGAAAATTCAGTGCATGAACAACTATTGCCATGCACACTCGTCATTCAAGTAATCGTTTAGTGAGTAATAGGCTTTGCTCAGTAAATATGATTTAACAGATGTTTTGAATTTATTTAAGTGTAATTCCAACATATCCTTTGGTATCTTATTGTAAATTTTTATACCTATTCCCATAAAAGACCTATTAACTTTTTCTAAACGATACTTGGGGACAGCAAGTTTGTCTTTAAATCTAGTATTAATATTATGAATATTGCTGTTTTTTGGAAATAAGTCAAGATTTTTATGAACATATAGAATATTTGAATATATAAATTGAGAAGCAACGGTGAGAATATTTGCCTCTTTGAATTTCTCTCTTAATGAGTCACGACTCTTCATACAGTAGATCGCTCGAACGGCACGTTTTTGTAATATGAATATATTCTTAATATCTGCCGCTTTTCCCCATAGTAATATTCCATAAGAGAGTAAACTATGAAAATAACTAAAATAGACTAATCTAGCAGTATCAGTATCAGTGTACTGTCTAACTTTACGCACGGCAAAAGCTGCTGAACTTAGTTTCGCTGCAAGGCTTTGAATTTGTGCACCCCATTGTGTTTTATTATCTAGTGTGATTCCTAGAAAGACAGTAGATTCTATAAATTCGAGAGATTCGTCATTTAATTTAATATTGCAATTAGTATTAAAACTTTTAGATAGAGAGAAATTAACACATTTTGTTTTTTTAGCGTTTAACATAAGATTGTTAGTTGTAAACCAGTGCAGGAGACGCCGCAAAGCACTATTTACATCGTCATAAAAAAATGCCTTGCGAAGTCGGGATGAGACATTAGTTTTTTTTTTCTAACTGTACCTATTGTCTCACTGACATTTCTTATTATGTGCATTACATTTATTATTATTTATTATTTACACGATTTATTTTGAACCAAATAGATTGGAATCCAACGAGAAGAGACTCGTGTACACATAAGTAACACGAGCTAAGTGCGTTATTTGTAAAGTATAGACATCCAATACGCGTAAACTCAACCTCAACCCCTCAGTGCACAGTGCTAACTCGACAAAAGCTTATTGTTTGCGCAGGTGCGTTGGCGCACTCTTGGTTCTACCAATTATCGTTTGAATAATGCGTAAAGGAATCTTAAGGACCTCTACTAAAGTCGTGCATATTATATAGAAACTTTATTATCGTATAGATCGTTCATATATTTTTCATTTTTGTAATACTTAAGTATAGGTTCTTCAAGTAGGATCTTTAATATTAAAGTATGAATGTAAAACTACAACTGAATTTGCTTACATCCATTGCAAATGGAACCAATATTCTAATTTGATTTGATAGCCTGCGGCTTCGACCATATGAATTACCATAATAATGTCTTCTGTCCTATTTACAAAATTAATCTAGGATTTAGTCGATCTGTCTATCAAGAGTCATTAAAATACGTATCTGTGGTCATGGTTATATCAATAGTAATTCTTTATTATCTTATGGCTATTTTCAAAATAATTTAGACTGCAAACCCCCCGCTCCAGCCACTCCTCTGGGTGACGTTCGAGCGGGTGGTCGTGTGAGTCGCATTGTGACATATTATTGTCTATTATTTTCTACACCTGCCTATCATACCAGGAGATTGTGCTCGCAAAAAACCGATTTCAAGTAAGGCAAAACTGGTTATTATGATTTAAAAACTAAACTACTAAACTGATTCTAATAAAAATTCCATGTGACTAATTTGTAAGTATAACCTATTAGATAAAAAACGAATTTTCCAAATCGGTTCACTTGTAAGTGACAAGGTTATGAGATAATAAACAAATACAACGAATTAAGAACCTCCTTATTTCTGAAGTCGGTTGATAAATGTGTTTGTTTATTAGTTCGTGATGTCTTTATAGCGACGATTCAAGTAAACATCATTCCCGCCTGCGCTATCGGGATACGCTGGCAAGGCACCAGTGAAGGATGATAGGTGAGGATGAAGCAGGTCAGTTGGCCCATCGTGACGAATTCAACAAGAATTGTTCACGATGGTTTCCAGGGGGAACCACGTGGAGATCGACCTAATAGGGCATATTGCTAGCAATGGGGCTGTCAAACCCCATTGCTAACAATCCCTTTCCCCCAATATTAATATTTGATACGAGTATCTGACATGAAGAATATAGGTTACTTTTTATCCTGGTCAATCAATCATCATCATATCAGCCGTGAACTATTTACTACCGAACATAATCCTCCTATTTGGGGGTTTTGCCAGCAGTTGATAATTGTTATAAAAATATTTTTGTCATTGATAACTATTAGTATTATTTTTTCTTTATCTTTCTATAACTTTCCAATATACCTACTCGATCGTAAATAATAGAAAATACCTAAGTATTGCAATATTTATGTATAAATTTACAGTATTTTAATGCATCAGGCATTATCACGTCAATGATTATAAATTATGGTATCGAGGCAATTTAATTACACATGCCTTTAATTCACTAATATACCTACACCTCTGTAATGATGGAACAAGCTTAGTTCTAATTTAGTATATTCTTATTATAGTAGTACCTAATTGGCTTCAGTCTTTGACCGATAGATTGTTGCCAAAACAATTAAAATTTATGTCTTTGACTTGGCAGTTACAAGTAGGTACCAATCTGCTAGTAGCATATTAACAGACCAAAATGAAATGTGGTGTTTATATCACATGACAGACAACACAACGTCATGTGGTAAATATACTGAATTACCTACCAACTTTTATGTATGTGAATAAAATCTATTTATAAAGTTGACGTCGGCTCGCTCCACATTCTTATCTCGACGTTATACTCTAAAGTCAAGTTAGTAATCTAACACAGATGTCAGATGTTACTACATGTATGTAGCAAAACAAGGGCTTATTACGAACCGGTCCAGTTCATGTTTATTTATGGACAAGATTCACTGAGTATGCCTTTATATGGATTTATTAGACATTTGCATTCAAAGTATTCTCTTATTAACTTTAAGTATCTATATTGTAACAGTTCAGAAACGATATAAGCCACGTTTAAATATTTTTTTAATAAATTAATAAATAATTTACCTAAATAGTAGTAGATATGTCTCGCGTCTTGTATTAAGGCAGCCAGTATTAATACAACGCCAAACCCTTCGATTTTTAAAATCGTTCCACCACATACATCAATCTACTCGTATTCGTACAAGCTAACAGAGTGCTTAGTGTGAGTTGTATAAGATTTACGTTATGATTGCATTCACATGTACTGCGTTAGATTTGTGTGGAAATCTGAGTTTTCGAGATCATCCGCTAGAGGCGCAATTAAGTTTTCAATTCGAACTTACTGGCTACGAATAGGCATTTTCTACTTGGCTTACTTCAGCGTACAATCTGGTATTCTCTTTCAACGGTGTAGGTGTAATGTAATAAAAAAAAATCTTTTTTTTGAGTTTAATGCCTGAATTGAAATCTTGACTATTAAGCCTACTTTTTCTCGAAATGAATATCTTAAGGACACACTACTCCATTTTCGTTTTAACATCCATATTAATGGGGGGAAAGGGATTGCTAGTAATAGAGACTGAGAATCCCATTGCTAGCAATATACCCAACCAGGTCGACCTCCTCGCGGTTCTCCCTGGAAACTATCATGGTTAATTCTTGATGAATTCATCATGATGGGCTAACTGGCCTGTTTTCATTCTCATCTATCACCCTTCACTGGTGCTCCGCCAGCGTATCCCGTTAGCGCAGGCGGGGTTACCATACCATTTTCATCCATTGAAAAAAAAACATCCATATTAATATTATTACAGGTATACCCGCATATAATGTTATATTTATATCTACATAAACTTCAAATAGTATCTAATAGTAAGTCAACTACATATATAATATACTGTCATTAAATTTGGTTATACATTTTCTTAATCCATTTTAACAATGTTATTTTTTTGTCCACAGCGCGTCCGATGATCTCGGCTAGCCTCCCCGGCGAGGCGCTGCCCCAACTGGGGCAGCTGGGGCCCCTAAGCCACTTGTACCCGCCACCACCGCCTGCCGGTATGGCACCCGAGTTCCTCGCGCCGCCACCGCGGCCGTACGCCCGCTACGCGCCCCGGCGGCCTCGCGACGCCATGCCCGCGCCGCCGACTCCTGCACCGGCGCCCTTTCCATCTGTCCCTGCGTATGCACCGTTCCTCTCTCATCCATCTCCTTACACGTCGTATCTGTATCGAGCTCGAGCACCTCCTCAGCCACCTCCCTCTAACTACCCTCTACGGCCACGTCCCACTTCTGGGTTCGTGCCGCCAGCACCAGCACCCCATTCGCCACCTGTGTCGGCACCAGCGCCTGCACATCCACCCAGAGAGGTTAGTACTGTTAATCAAGCAATGATTTAAATACTTAATTTAAAAATAAGTAAGTAATAAAACATTACGGTCATTTAAATTGTGCACATATTAATCTGTGCCAACAAATGGTCTTTAGCCGTATGTTCCCGGTATAGAATAGGCCACCCCTTCCTATCCCATGGGTGTCGGAAGAGCCGCATGAGGGAAAGCAAAGGATGGGCAGCAGAGTCTCTCTCAAAAGATCTCTAAAGCCTAACTGCGGTTGCCAATCCGCTTGCCAAGCGTAGTAACTATTGGTAAACCCACCAAGGATTATGATCAGCAGTGGACAGTTAAAGGCTGATATGATGATGATGAAATGGCCTTTAGCTAAAAAAATAAAAAAAAAATTAAAAGGATTTAAGAGGTTTCTTCAAGGTAGGCAACGCGCGTGTAATGCCCCTGATATAGCAGGCGTTCATAAGCCATAGAAACTGCATACCATCAGCTCACCTGTGAGCTGTATGGTTATTTGCAACCTTGGTGGTATAAAAAAAAAAACAGTTAAACACAAGCAGAATTTTCTTCCGCGAAACTATATGACTCCAATCGTTACAAAATTCATATGGGACCAACACGGGAGTAAACAATAGAACTTTGGAATATGAATAGTCTATATAAAATATTCCAGGAGCCGCCGATGTCGCCAGAACGTGGTACTTCTGCTTCGCATTTCTGTCGAGGAGCGCTCATTCGGCTGGAGGACGGTTCATTGCGACGGGTCGAGGAGATGCGCGTAGAAGACTTCATGACAAGCGCAGAGAGGAACGGCGATTTGTCTGTTACACAGTGCACTGTGTTACGTCTTGACGAGCGGGGAGACAAGTTAGCCCTTACGCTCGTATACGACAGGAATCGGTCACAGGTGTGTGTACTTAAGTTGACATTTATCTTTTTTTTTTGTCTATGAAAATGGGCATGTTTGTGTGATAGATAGAAGGTACAGCTTGTCGAGTGTATAGCGGGGACTTAATAATTTCGAATGTAATCATGTTTTTAAATTAAAATCTAAGCAAATGTGGGAGATAAAAGTTCAATATTACATAAAAACTGTATAAACCAATATGAAACGTATAAAAAAAAGATATTATTGAAATAAAACAATTTCTATTTACGTATTGTATAGAAAACTTGTTTTCAAAGAAAACTAAGTCAGCATGTAAATTACTGAAACTGATCTAATATTTCACTAATATCGTTAATAACACATCGTTATGAATAAATGACTCCTTCAAGTATTATATCATAAAAACATCTTGAATGAAAATACACCTGTTCATAGAGAAATGCTTTCAAATTCTAGGTGGAATTAGAATATACCGCGGAGCATCCGTTCTTCGTTTACGGTCGAGGGTGGTCGTCGTACAAGCCGGAGCGTACACTGGCGCGGTACGGTCTGCGCGTGCAGAGGTTGCAAGTGGGCGACGTGTGCGTATCGCTGGTGCCACGTAAGCACGCGCCCACCGCGCCCGCCCCGGCGCCGGCGCTTCCCAGTCCCGCTCCCCCGCAGACGCACCCCGAAAACCTCAGCGTCAAAGAAGACGCCCGCAAAAGACGGTGGTCTGCGTCCGACGTCTGCGAGGACGACCGTCCGCCACTTAAGAAACGTTGAACGTGACCGTAACCCGTTGTCGCTACTTTTATGTGTAAGTTTGGAGGAGAACTATCTTGAATGTGATGTGATCGCCTTCGTTGCAAAAACTTTCGTTACGAACTTTGATATTTTAGTTTCAATATTTCCTGGAAGCGTTTGTGACAGGCCATCCGAAATGTCGGTAAATGGGTAATGTCACCATTTAAATGTAAAATACTTGATTAAAAACAAATGTAGATTGATGTTTAACGTATCCCAGTGAGTCACTGACCCCGTGTGTCGCCCGAGAGCGCGGGGTCGTTACCAGATTCTGCAGCGATCGGCAGTCCACAATCGTACGCTTATGATATTCTATTCGGGAACTCTAGGTGCTTTTTACTGTCGGGTGCTTCTGTACGCGTTCGTGTACGATGTTTGTAAATATGTATGTAACTTAGGTCAAAGTTTAACGTTACTACACTCCATGACTAAATTAATGTGTCACAAAAGTAGCATCGTTGTTATCGCTAAATGTGCTACGTCCCATCGGCATGCCGATTAGTACCATAGCATGTTAGTCGTATGTTATGGACACACGAATGTTAATGGAATGCACAGACAGTTTGTGCATTCAAAAATACTATAAAGTATTTTCTAAATGGAGTAACTAATTATCAATTGAGCACAAAATATCAATGTGTAAGTTTCTACCAGATCTTATAGTAGGTTAGATATTGTGATAACCATTGAGATTTAAATTGTCAGATATGAAACGGCTCCGCATACTTTAGACAAAGGTACAATGAATGTTAGTAGTAGTTAGTAGTAATGGGCTGACGTGTGCTTAACTCTTGACTGATTCTCGTCCTTCGTGTAGTCCGGTTTTATAAGTTTCTTGCAAGCAGTCAAGTCAAAGTTCCATTATCCTACAATGGTTGTGACTGCAAACATATCCGCCGACGTGGCGTCGGTTTACCCTCGGGATACAACGCAAGGGCATTCCTACGATTCCCAGTAGGTTTCCTTCATGGTAGTTGTAGACACAAGTGATAGATACTTCGCTGAGTAACAGTGGCAAATTCTTCTGACAAATAATATAATCGTATATACCTAAATAATATTAATGTTGATAATTGATATATATTGTAAAATAATATATGTAATATTCATGGTTATTAGATGTCATCTCTATTGGTTTTTGACGTCCATGTGTGATACACATAACTTTTCTATGAGAAGATGTATACATAATAAACACACAGTCTGTGATATTTTGTAGTTATTGATCAGAGTGGTATGAGGTATTGATTGAATAAAGGAAATGTATATGTTTTAGGATAAGTGAGTTATTGCTAAGAATAATGTTGTATACTCAAAAATAAATCGCTGAGAAATCTAATACTTAAAACAAATGTAAACAAGTAGCGTCTGTGATTAATATACATATATCGTTATGTGAAGTAACGACTAATGCATGGCCATATCAAAAATCAAATAATTTTTTGTATGTTATTGATAAGTAACTAAGCTTTTAATTTGGGTTTGCCTGATAATCTTGTCAAAATTATTTTTTCACAATGTATTATGACGATTGCATTCATTTGTAGCAGTTATTATAAGTCATGGAACACTGTAATGTTATATAGTGTAATTAAGGTAGAAGGTCGCAAAATCGGTTGCTATAGTGAAAAATTCATTATTAACCGTGACTATGCCACTTTTGAATAATATAATATTTATAGAAAATTTGCCATAGTCCGCAGCAAACGAGTAATATTTTAGTGAATTTGCCAAATATCGCGGAGTTTGCCCGTTAAGAAACGTAACAAAAAGGGAATGGATCGTTGAGTTTGATAAATGTTAGTTTCATTGTACCGCAACTTGTTTCGAGCTTATATTGGTACGTTCAATATTAATTGACTACCACGGGAAACGCCTCGCCGAGGACGGGAGGCGTTGTACATTTAATAATATTATGTTGTATGTAATTCTAGTTTTATCGTCTTTATATTTTATTTGTAATTATAATGAAAGATCTCATTTTATTAATCGGTATTTTCTAACAAGGCGCTTTCATTAGATCATGACTATGCCTACCTCACAAACTTTAAGACTAGTGTCTCGCCGCGGCGAGGTCCGCCTCGCGCGAGCCGGTCGCAAACAAGTCTAAACAAGATCTCAATTTGATGAAAATAAACTTTTAAAAAGACTGGGACGCTTTACTGAATGTTGTGGGATAGTAGTTTCATTGAAGATATTACTTAAATTTATGAGAATAAGAGCATTTATTATGAAAATGGGCGCGCGCTCGTGCCGTGGCACATCTGGCTCGGCTCCGCTTCCGATCCGTCGCTGGATCATCATTTAGTACAAAATTCGTTACAAAAAAGTATTATTTCCTAAATCCACATTCAGAAAGTATTAATTTATTTCAGTGAAAGGTGCTATAAATAGCTTTGTTTCTACGAAAATACTTCTGGCACAATCATGGTAGATGTTATTAAATAAACAATATTAGCAAGCGTGGCGCCACGTCACGTTTACCCATACAATAATACTTAGCTATTGGCCAAATATTGGCATAATCGTTGTTCTTCCACGTCTCCTACTGTATGTTAGCGAGTCAATTATACATACACTTTAACGTAGACAAATGTCATCTTGTGTAATTTTGTACATTTTACATTGGACTTAAATTTGTGTAGATGTAAATGAGTTTCAGCATGACCTTTATTAAAGTTACGATTTATTATAATCATAATTGTTACTGTGAGTTAATTGTAAATAATATTATTTAGACGCAAGAGACTGACATAATAATTTTATTTTATTTGTAACCTATCAAATATTTGTATCATTTAAAAAAAAATATATCTAAACTAAAAACTCTAATGCATTCTTATACCGATTTAGAAGAGCACTTTCGAATATCTATCAATTTACATGAGCCTATTCACTTGTAAATGTTGACTCGACTTAAAATGTGGATGTGACAAACAACAAAAAAGAACCTGACTGTCCAAAAAGTTTTTTTAGGGTCGTCATATTTGATTCACACTGTCGTTATGTAACTTACAGTACCTACTCGAGCAATTAAATCTAATTTAACCACACACTATCATAAAAAAGAAAAAAAAAACTATGACATTTCTTAAAATATTTATATTTTATGTTATGCCAAATATTCAGACATATATCTTAACCCTTCTTTGCATAATTTTTTTTATTGGTGAAATAAATCACGGTGATATAATTCATGTTCAAAATTAAAGGTAAAATTAAAATAAATTTGACAGCTATGGTTTTTTTCTGCAATGGACATTAAAAAGGTGTCTAGACACAATCAATTTAAAGTGAAATTGTTCTTTTATATAATTTTTGGGCATTCAATGTTATGATGGAAATTTCCACCATTATGCAAAGAAGGGTTCATCAACCTTCTTTCATTGATCGGTCAAAATCGTTATAGTCGACATTAAATACGTTATAGAAGTATTACGAACTTTTTCTGAAAACCAACTCAAAACATTCCAGTCATATGTCGGTCTAGACTAGTTCTAGTTTTAACCACACATGTAAATATTTTTAAGAACATTGAACTATCAATCATGTACGTTGAAACGATGTCGAATTGCATGTGAATAGGCTCTAACCTTCCATCTTTATGGCGCTGGTACTTGTGTCAGTCTGTTGAGTTTAGTCATTTCTTATTTATTCCGGAAACAATAAAACTGTTTATTATATACACCCCAAAATAAAACCGATTAATGATATCATATTTACCTGTATTAAAAACATAGTAATTATATTTATATAATTACATAGTATTTATATTTACATTTTTTATTTCAGTCCATAATAAAGCAGTGTGTAAATATATTTCCAAATGTCTACTAAGTTTTGTTCGACAAGACTTTCATATGAACTATTTATAGGTAATAACCACAGACAAATTGAAATAGATGCCGCAATTGGGTGTAGGTATTCTGCGTATAGATTTTGCTCTAGTTCAAAGAATCTACTTGATTCAATTACATAGCAAGATTATAGATGTTCTTTATCTGGAATAGGTTTGTAATAGGTTTGATTAATGTATAATTTACTAATTCTATGTTGGACGGTATATAACTTTTGCGATATCTCAGAAAAAAAAATCATCATAACATTTGGAATAAAATATCAAGTGAAATTAAAATGCGTAGGTCTAAATTGTTTATCACTAATAAAAACATTTTTTTAACAGCATTAAAGATGATATTTTTAAGGTGTTGATTGCGGAAAAGGGTTTGTTATCAACAAATGGCTTATGACATCGCGGCAAATAGTAGTTGCGTTTTTAATTAAGCCACTTGCGTCATCTATCTTCAAATCTGTGGTAACGACATTATTCAAGAGATATATTATCAATATTGTGGTTGCCAACACACGGCCAGTATTGGTTCCAGTTTATAATTTTAGTCCTATACGTATACAACCAACTAACAAAAATTGTCGACACTGATTGTGCCATTCATAACGATTTTGTCAATATATATTAGTCTTTCACTAGTTTAAGTTCGATTATCTGTTTAAACTTTAAAACATTAGTGTTAACACACAAGAATGTATGATCTTTTCGTTCATCTCACCCCAGACAGATTCAGTAAACATAACGTACTGAAAGCTGGTTTATATTTCCATTATGATTTTTTTTTATATAAATATTAAATATTTTTACACACTCCAAACTGTTTTCATAAGAGTAATATGTAGAGAACAGGAAATGTTGTGTCATTTAATAGATAAATAAATATAAAATTGTTATATAATTATATGACAAATATGGCAAAAATATATATATTTTATTGTATAGCGGAATGAGTACTATTTCAGATTTAAATTGTAAATGGAAAATGTTATAGATCAAGATACGTTAAAATAAGTTAACTGTTTGTAAAAAGAAGAGAAAATATGTATAATGAATATTTGCTATAAATTTGTTTTATTTTCACAAACCTTCTTCATTTTAGGGTGGACATTTGAAACTAATACGTTTTATTACGACATTCGGACATACAGAATGTCAGATATATTCATACAATACAAAAGGCATCAAATACCACCAACTAAGATCTAAAGAAAGCTTCTGGCCATAATTTTTAGAAAATTAGTGTTTTGCCTTTTTTAGGGCAAAGCAATTGAGTTGTTGATGATTGATTTATTGAGTCGAAATGTTGCTTCTTTTATATATTTTACTTTTCTATGATATTAGAGGGAGACTTTGTACAAACGTTGGTTTTTTTGATATCTCTGTCTCATTCGTATTTCTACCGTGAAGTAGTTGTATTTGCATGACAGTGAATTTACAGGGTACAGAGGAACGTGTTATTATGTCGAGTCCTCAGGTATGGCAACGCATGGGAGATATCATGGGTGAAACAGTATACTCTGTTATGTCCATGGTACTGCTCATGTCTATAGGCGACGGTTATCACTTTCCATCAGATGGGCCGTCAGCTTGTTTGCCATTCTAAGTTACATAAAAATAAATAAATGTTTGTAGGCATGTGTTTCGAAATTTTCCATATTATATTGTAAAGGGAAAACTGAAGAGTTCAATCCAAAACCTAGACCTACGAGATAGAAATTAACAGGATGCATAGACAATAGTAGAATGTTACGCAGTCAAAAAATGAGGGTGAATGGCAAAAATTAGGCTGGTAAAAAGGTGACGATAGCTGGTCATACAATGTTTGTTCCGGGATCTAACTTAAAAATTTATGTTTGTTTTGTTTGTTCTGGTCTATTTGTTATCAGGAGAAAATTATTAAACCGATTATTTTAATTAGGTAAGTAACTACTATATTATTTCTATAAAAACTGATAGCAGGTTCGGATGATCGAATAATAAGATACAACTTCCGTTAATGTACAAATCATACATAACAGCTTGTAAAAAAAGAAAAAAAAACATAATATCATCATAGTCGTAGAATACTGACGAAACTGACAAATATTACATATATAGATCCATCAGTAATTACGACTATGACGATATATATGTTAAAGCGAGATACACAAGTAAAGCACTTGTTTACACAATAAAGTGTGAAGCTGATTTGGTGGGAGTATGAACAATTTCTAATTGTTTTTACGCTTTGAAGTGAAATTAGTTTTAAGTGAATATAATTAGAATTAAGTGTATTTGTACCTGTATATAAAAATTATAAACAAGAAATACAAAATTTCACATTTTTCACGTAATTAGACTTAAAACATTTAATTCTTTAAATGCAACATTATAGAAAAATCAGAAATATTCTGTATAAGAATTGGGACAAAAACATAATTTAACCCAAATAAAGTTCTGGATGCCCACTTGAAATTAAAATTATAACAAACACATGAATTTTTGCTAATTTTGTTACTTTAATTGTATATAAAATCAGAAGTGTAATATGCCCACATTTATTGTCTGGTTTTTGTTATTACTATGACAGACTGTCAGTATGTAGTACATTATGCTACGTTCATGCATTGGACGGTCATTTTTACGAAAAATCTTATAAGGTGTTAATATAAAATAGCACGAGTTTTATTCTATACTATCTTTTAGTTATTTACAACTAAAATTCCAATATTTTCAAAGGACTACTGACTCTTTATATAAATAAAAAATATATGTATGTATAAGTAGTTATATTTAAATGATCACAACATGAAATACTACTCGTAGTATAAAAAAAGTTAAAACCTAGTACACTGTATAATGCATTCATATATCTGACTTGAGATCCAGCATAACTTTTTCTCCAGGTTTGAACGCCGGCATACCTAGGTACGGGCACGTTGCGCAACGGAATGCGTCACCCAGGTAACACTGAAATAAAAAAGAAATTGTGACATATAATAAAACTGTAGAGGTCAAATCTCTGTTCATAGAAAAAAAAAGCTAAAAACCGAGTCAGGAGGAAATGAAATAGAACACATCCAATTATTTTTTATCTTTAGTTTGTCTGTTTGTTTGGGCTAATCTCCGAAACTAATGGACCGATTTAAATGAAATTTTGCATCGTGTCATCCTACATTCCCGGTCAAACTTTCAAATAATTTTAATTACGGAAAATTAAAGTGTTCCTGTGGGATAGTTAAAAAAACTATAGTAACTTATACAGCTTAGTACACAACCTACTTAAGTAAAGTCATTTTGACCTAAGGCAAAGAGACACCAGACATAATAAATAGGTAGGCACATATATTGATACATACTAAACAGGTTGTCTGTAAGAGATTGCTTTTAGCGATAAGGCCGACTTTTGTATATGCACATTCTGTATAAATACTCCTTGTATACATCTCTATTGTGCGCAATAAAGAGTTTATTATTATTAATAACAAATACTACGCGGACAAAGTTGCGGGCATCACCGAGTTATGTACATAAAATAAAATATGTTCAACGATGTATAATAGTCATTTGTTGATATAAGTTAGATTGAATGCTACGTTCAAACACTGGACTCAGAACAAGTCTCATCACCATTAACATCATTAAACAATACGGTGGTAGGCTCCTCATGAGCATTCTCACTGGCTTTTGGGAATGTGTTCATAACTAGGCCGATAACAACCTAGAAAATCATCAGCACTTACCTCCCGCACATGTTTATACAGGGTAAAACAAAATTGTTAACGTTAATATCTATTTGAAGTTAGAAAAATATTTTTAAAATTGATTAATTTTTATATTTTTAAAAATTCACAAATGTTTTTTGGACATAATGGAGATTTTTCACTTCGAGCCTAGTTACCATCTTAAAAATGTAGAAAACTACAAAGATTAAAAAAAAAGAACAAGTAGAATTAATTTACTAAATTATTAATTGAACAAAATTTTTTTCGTAAATTTAAATAAGGAATTCGATGCAAAATATTATTTAGATGTATAATTTTAGTCTAATGATGGCAATCAAAGCAACTTTGACGTTTTGCTATGTGTAATTTTATTTTGCCAATGTTAGATTCGGAACTTATATCAGAAAGTAAAGAAATATTGTGTGATATATTACTTTGGAATAAATTGATTGGGCCTAAGCTTCATACATTTTTTAAATTTTAACTTACTTAACTTTAAAAAACCTTAAATAAAAAATAACCCTTTCCATATAAGGAATTCTAAACTGAAATTAGCTGGTATCAAAATAGTCTGCATAAATGTATATGCAATATACACATACAATTGCAACTTCTAAGTCTGACGTAAGAATATATTTTTTTACTATTAACAAACCTAAGGCCCATCTGATAGGCAATAATGACCATCGCTCATTGAACTCAGTTATGAAAAGCGTCATAGAAGAATGATGTATGTGCTGTTAATAACAGATTTCTCGAAATTTCCACAGTAATGAACGAGGATTACGCAAGAACAAAGTGGGAAGTAACAGTTAATAAAAGATACTTACACTTCCACAGGATGACTTGGGAGTTTGCTTGGTTTCACCGCGCAACTCTTCGGCGAGTCCACATGAGCAGTCTGCGCATGCTTTTCGTTTCCCAGTCGTCGCACACACTGAAAACATTCATAGAATTGGTTATAAAATAACTGTTTTCCAATACCTGAATGGCACACTGGCAAACGACCGCAGTAAAGTGTATGCTATAAAGCAATTGTCCTCTAACCACATCTTGCAAGTGCAACTTTGCCAGCTTCTACCAGGTAAAGAAGCGATGGTTTGTGGCCAAATTTTATTTGACAGTTGTGTCCCGTCATGCAGACAGATTTGCCAAGCACGTGAGCATAACGTGTCGGTCCGTTGGGGGAAGGAATTCCTGAGGTGTAAGTCTGGAATTGTTATGCCTCTGTGCCCCGTAAATTCATTGCCTTATCCCACCCTTCAAACTGAAAGACAACCATGCAAACACAACTGACTCACGGTTGAAACACGAATGGGACAGAGGTACCCAAACAAACGACTTTTGTACAGTCTTCCTCTAGTAAGGTTTCAATATAAGAACATAGAACCTTATAACCTATTATTCCTCATTGGTACCCCACTATAACACTAGTATTGCGTTTATGGTGCTTAACTGAGTAATTGATTTTGTTCCACGGCTTAGAAAGCTTAGTAAATCTGACGAAAAATACCATAGAAGCAAGACTTCATAAAGCCAAAAAATGTACAGCCTATAGTACTTTCTATCCGATTCGTAAAGAAAAAAAAATACAAAAACTAACATGGGAAATCATAGTATAAAAAAAACACTAAAAACTGAATTGTATCCATTACACTGACATTTTTTAGGCAAACTAGAACTAAGCGATAGAATCTAATTCAGTATTCTTTTTAATTTATTTGTCTCTTACGTCATCACGAAAATATGTCGAAACTGATTAAATTTGTATATAAGTAGGTATTAGCGCACCTTAAAAAAATATTTATTTATACTTTTGCACATACTAAAATATATCTACAGGTCAGACATAATGCCTGATGGCATTCTCTTCCAGTCAACCATTACGCTAAACAGACAGAGTAAATAGCGGTGAATAGATTAAAAAAAATATGTATGAATCAGTGTTAGGATCGATAAATAAAATCATAATATACTGATTGATTCCTTGTTAACTATAAAATTTTATTTGAAGATTCCCTGGATGGAATTAGCATTAAGTAAAATTTATCTCGTCTAAATACTGTGCGGACAAAGTCACAGACATAGCTAATGCCTTAATAAGCACATGTTTACATGCTGACTTGACGTCACCATAACAATTCCAAGTTCAATTTTAATATATATCAAAGAATGTTCAATGGGAAAAGATTATCTATCGGGTTATCTAACGATAACATGTATGACCCAAAACCTTAGCGGGTCAGAATGTTTTATACCTAATAAATGTGATGGATTTATTAGCTATAAAACCTGCTACACATGTAAACTGCATAACGATATACTTATCTAATCACATACCATACAACTGAATTACCTGACATACAAGGGGTCTACCATGAAATGAAATTCCGAATTATCGGATTCAATTTCGTGTTTTTGTTCATGCCAAAATCGGTCCAGTAAATGAAGCTAAATAGTTCGTTCGTCATAAATCTTATCATAAAAGTCCAAAGAAACAATATTTAAATATTTTTAAACGGTATGTAATTTTAACATCAAAATTGTACTTCCTTCAACCCCGAAATTTCGGAAAACATTTCATGATAGGCCCTTTGATTTCGTTAAAATTTAGTAGATACCTATGTTTATTAGGCTACTAAAAAATATGGGTTATAGATATTTTAGAATTAAAAAACATTTTAACTGATGACAATTGATTTGACTGTCACAGTACTGGTACCCCGCCAGCATAAACCATTATGAGCACAAAGGTGGGGGGGGGGGGGGGGCTATCACTCTATTTTCATCGATTAAAAAATACCTTACGTAACTAATAGATATAATAACTTATAAAATGTACGACTCCCTATAAAATCTACGTTCTGTGTACAATTGTCAATGTAAAATGACTACCTATATTGAATAATAGTGAAGCAAGGTGACACTGACTTAACAAAACCGTTTCAGCCAACACTGGGAACACAAAACCTCAACTAAGCGTGTTTTATCAATGCCAGCTGTTGAAACACAAAACTTCGTGTTTTCTTTATCATGATTACTTTCAGATTATTGCGGTTTGATAAAATATATTAAATAATATGAAAATAAACAATACACATTCCTGTGCAAAATTTATTTATTTCTTATTTCAATATCATATATTACTATTATTAATAATTTTTAAGTAGAAATTGGTAAAAAGTATATATTATATATTTATAACCAATGTAAATGAAGCAAACTTCTAAACAATTATTATAAAATAAATAGGTGTTGATATAGACCTTCAGTTAAATAATTTTAATTAAATAATTTTACAGAACCCACTTATTATTCGAAAACTGAACATTTTTTTTTTTTTCATTTCAAAATACCTTCTTAGCATGTTTGTCCTATATAATATATTGATATATAAAATAAAAATGTAAAAACTCTAAATCACATCAGAACATCAGAGATCAAAAACTAGTACTAAAAATTATATATATATATATATATATATATATATATATATATATATATATATATATATATATATATATATATATATATAGTTTACCATCTAGACTAGATTTGTATTTTATTTATTACTTGATATTTAATCAACTCTACTCATGCCTTGTCCTATGATAATATTTATTTATTCTATTTAAATTTAGACAATTAAAACAGTTTATTAATAAAAAGTTAACTAACCTCTTAATGACTGCTCAGGTTTTTTCAGATCATTTTCATCCAACAACTGATCAGAATCAATTATATCATCATCATTGCCTCCCGTCCAAGCTGCCTCAACTGTATCCTCCAATTTCCAAACTGCTGCTTTGTTTCCAAGCTTAAGTGATGCTTTTGATCCAACCTGCCAAGTTATAATGTTTTAATACAGTTTAAATATTATTAGATATTAGTCTTCTACCCTTATACACATATCTCTTTTAATCTATTTTTACTAACTTATCTCACTAGTCTCATACTGTACAAAAAAAAACTAAATGAAGGAAATCTTTAAAACTGATTTATTGCATACACATCAGTTTCAACTACTCCTTTAGATAGTATATAATGTAACTCTTTATTATAAGTTATCTATTTAACATAATATGATTATTCTATTTAGTTTTTAAATAGTACATCAACATAACCTCATTTTTACAGAACCTTTTTTTGACTATGATAATGTGCTAGTGCAGGTTAAAATAAATCAATGTACAGTCTCAAAGAATATCTTAATGAATAATTTCTTTACTCATATTTAACTAAAGGGTTGCCTGACTAGTTACTTAAGTATGAAAGTAATTTATACACATATAAGATAAGGAAGACTTAATTATAATATAATACATATCACAATACATATTATTAAAAAATAGCAATATGCTGTGTGTTAAATTAAAATAATTTAAAAACAGAATATTCTTTTTCATGTTGTTAAGCTAGAATAGTAATCTTACCTCAAATTTAGGTTTTTCAGCTACATAGACATTATCAGATTCTTTAAGGACATTCACAAAACCATTCAACTTGAGAGTACTAGTTAGATCTATTGTATCCTTTAATATAAGTTTGCCACTTGGTTTCAGCAGTTTTACAATTATTGCAAGCAGATTATCATTATGAATCATAGATTGTGGTGCTAGCCAATTCGATATTACAATGTTAAATGAAGACGGTGTTCGAGAAGCTAGAAAAAAATATATGATACATTATATAAATAAAATATTAAATACTATAAATGTTGGGGGTGTTAAAGTCAAACAATTATTCTTCAACTAGTGTGAATTAATGTTAATGTTGTAATATTCTGAAATAATTATTAACTGGGACTTCATAAGGAAGAAAAAGTAGCCTACATTCTTTTTCATTCTATATAAAAATAATAAATTGATTTGCTTTAAATAGGCTGATAAATGCTTTCAATAAAGTTTCTTAAGGCACTTTCAGATGCAATATTAATTACAGTAATTACAGCTTTTATGCACAACTAAAATTTTTTTAATATATGTATCAACAGCATTGCTCCAGAGCAGTCATCCATATCTAATCACAGATTCAATATACGGAAAATATGCTGTATTGTTTTGATATTATTTACCATTTTGATTGACTATTTAATTTGTAGAGTGCCAAAGGAAATCTTTTAATTTTTGAATAAACCTTTTCTAATTGTTCTTTCAAAATCAACATAGAATTTCTTGTTAATAATAACCACACAATTCACTTTTTTTTTATTTATCCATTTATATCTATATTAATTAAAATATTTTTAAAGTTATTGAAATTTATCATTTTTGTTTCACCTAAATTTATACGAAAATTGTTTTCTTGTGTCCAGTATAGTACATGTATACCATATTTCATAGTGATTGGTTAAGTTGTTAAAGCACTATAAAGTAACAAACAAAATTACTTTCACATTTGTAATATGGTAAGGATGTACTGTATGTAATATTCATTCATAACTTTTATTAATACAACATGAAATCAATTATTCTCATAATTATAGAACAACTGTACACAAAAAATAAAATATACTTACATTCTGTGATCATTTCAGAGTTTTCCAGAACAATAATTCCAGTTTCAGAAATACTTTTAATTTTATTTACTAAACTATTTAAGTCATTTTGATCACTGTTTTTCCAGATTATCAAAACATTATCACCATTACATACGTTATTCATTTTTAATGTAAATTATATTTTAATATTCACTTCGAAATTTCCAAATATTTTAATGTGTATTATTAAATAATGGATAGGTAATTAAATGTATTATAAATACAAGAGAAAAATGCGATGTGAACGCATCAATGCACGACATTCACTCTTTTTGAAATTTTAGAACAAAATTTGCAAATTTTTTATTCGTTTCATATGATGTCTTCAGCGAATACAGTACAATTGTGTGAAAATATTTTTTATTCCTTTATATAGGTAGGATAGATACGATTAAGAGATTGCTTTATATATATAATACATAGTTATGGTATCTATATATAGACTAGATATCCAGAGTAGGGATGTGTCGACTCACTTCTTTTAAATGAGTCGGCTTAAAGCATATTAAGCGAAAAGGTTATAAAAATCGAACTTATTTTTTTAACTTGTGAGTACTCATTTAAAAGAATATAAATTCTTTAAAATATTAGAATGAATGTAAAGAAAATTAAAAGCAAAATCAGAGTGAAGGTTTTTTCTTTGCTTATTTTGGCGAATGTCAAAAAATACAGACAGCGATACACATTACCCTCTGCGCCACGGTGCAGTTTTGAGTTAACTTAATGAGCACAATAGGATGCGTCTGAGTTACTTAGTTGACGCAATAAAAATCTTTGAGTCACCCATGTTTAATATAGAATCAATACCAAATACGATGTTTGTATGTGTTTATTAGCTACTATATATAATATACACTTTTTTTTAATGACCCCACCGAAGAAAGGACAGGAATGGTAACCCCACCATGAATTGTTAGCATTGGAGTTTGACAGCTCCATTGCTAGCAATATGCCTTATTTTTTTTTTTTTAATGGATGATAATGGAATGGTAACCCCACTCGCGCTATCGGTATACACCGGCGGGGCACCAATGAAGGATGATAGGTGCGGATGATGTAGGTCAGTTAGCGCATCGTGACAAATTCAACAAGAATTGTTCACGATGGTTTCCAGGGGAAACCACGTAGAGGTCGACCTAATAAGGCATATTGCTAGCAATTGGGCTGTCAAACTCCATTACTAACAATCCCTTTCCCCCGAGCAATATGCCTTATTAGGTCGACCTCCATGTGGTTCCCGCTGGAAACCATCGTGAACAATTCTTGTTAAATTTGTCACGATGGGCTAACTGACCTGCTTCATTCTCACTTATTATTCTTCACTGGTGCCCCGCCGGTGTATACCGATAGCGTGGGTGGGTGGTACTATTCCATTATAATCCATTAAAAAAAATACAAACCAAATTTTTAATACATTTTAGTGATAATTATTATAAGTTTAGTATGGAAAATTATCTTCTTTCCCCATAAAGGGAGTTTTGTTAATATTTGTCACATTTGGCAAGTGGGCTGACAAACATAGTTAGACTTTAGTGACATTTTAAGAAGGACGCTACTGCCCATTCATCAGTCATTAAGTTTCTTTAGCCAAAGGAAGGGGTGTCCCATTCTATGCCGGGATCACACGGCAAAAGGTTAAAAGACTGATTTAGAGAAATGGCACCTCAGAATTGGTTTCAATATTTTTTATTTTTATATTATTATTTATATTTAGATATTGAACTGATAAAAGTGATATAGAAGTGAGTGATGACTCTTTTTTCTCTTTAATAAACTCGATGAACCCAAATTTAGATACTAGATAAAATTTCAGAACATATATTAAAGATATATTAAAATCCATACATAGATAAGATTTTAAATCGCTCATGACAGATATTTTTTTTTTTTTTTCTTCTTTTGTGGCGTTCACCCCGATATTAGGGTATTTTGCCAAGAACAAAACGGGGAAACGATAATAGTAATAAAAATACCTAACACAAACGAATTTAGAAAGGATAAGGATTAGGTCTAGGATATTTATAGGATATGAAGGATATACTTGTACATATGAGAATATACTTATAAATATATAGGAAATGCAATTATAATTAATGCAACTATAAATGTATTCATGTAATATAACTAAATCTTAATATTGTTATCATATATATATGAAGATAGTATTTTATAGATAATAGGATCATTGGAAGAAAGTAGAGTAAGAATAGAAGTTGGGAATGGAACACGGATGGATCGGAGATGATTAAAAAGGGAGGTGTGGTCAAATTTAGAACATGAGAAGAATATATGATTCAAGTCCGCCACTTCAGCACCGCAATTACACGACGAACTTTGTACAATACCAAGCATGTATAAATGAGAAGGTGTGCATACGTGACCTAGACGCATACGAGTTATAATAGTTGTTGCGGTCTTTCCAAGCTTTAATTTACAAAACCATGGTTTGAAAGGAATATCGGGTTGTATAAGGCGATAAAATCTTCCTTTTATTGTACTTGTTTTTTCCCAATATTCCTTCCAGGCATACCTTAAATATATTTTTGGGAGACAAGCTAGGTCACTACAGTAATTATGATACGGATACATATCACCACAAGTTACAGCCTCTCTTGCAATAAGGTCAGTTTTGTCATTGCCGCTAATACCACTGTGTCCTGGTAACCAGGCAAAAGAAACGGAATACCCTCTCAACATGCAAAGATAAAGACTTTGTCTTATGTCACAAATAATGGGATAAACTGGTTTTGATTTAAACGGATATTTGGCTAGAGCTTGCAAAGAGCTCATAGAGTCAGTGAAAACTATTGCCTTATGTAATTTCATTAAAAGTATATATTCTACAGCTTTTAAAATACCATAGCATTCCCCGGTAAAAACTGAAGATTCCGGTGGAAGTTTAATTTTTTGAACGATATTAAATTGTGAATGAAACACACCCACACCTACACAACCGCTATTGTCTGGTTTTGATGCATCAGTAAAGATGTAGTGCCATTCATTCCATTCAATGTCAGTTATAAACATAAATTTGGCATTCAATTCTGAATCATTTTTTGATAACCCAAAATCATATTTAATATTAGGAGATAAAACTAAAGATTGATATGAGCATTTATAAATGGGAAAACAGGACGATGTAAAAGTGGGAGATTCTATGGATTTATATTTTTCATAACTTTGTATTAAACATGGAGGTTTTTTATGTTTCCAATAAGATGAAGACGAAATAAAGATATGTAGTTGAGATAACTTTTGAATAAGCGGATGATCAGATAATTGTAAACAACGAAAAAAGAAGCGATCAGATAGATATTGCCTTCTTAAAACCAAAGGTGGATCACCGACTTCGAGCTGTAAAGCATTGATTGGACTTGATTTCATTGCTCCAGAGATAATCCTCAAGGCCTTTGATTGAATTAAATCCAATTTCTTAAAAGCAAATGAACTTCCTGGAGCTAACAAAAAAGTTCCATAATCAATGACACTCCTTATAAGACCATTATAAGCAAGTTTTAGTGAAACGGGATGTGCTCCCCACCAAACTCCAGCAAGGCACCTAAGAATGTTGAGGTTACGCTCACATTTCGTAGAAATATAATTACAGTGGGACAGACCTGTTAATTTATTATTTAGCACGATACCTAAAAATTTAATTTCAGTCTTTACAGGAATGTATGAGTTATCATAAAGCACCTTAATTTGTTGCGGTGATCTCATTCTTGAAAACAAAACTACACTACTCTTGGTTACAGAAAGATTAAGACCATTTGCATCTAACCACGTTTTTAACAAATCTAATGAATCAGATAATTTGGCAGAAGCAGATTCTATGGACTTCGCAATAAAATATAATAAAAGATCATCAGCATATTGTAAAATTTTGACGGATTTATCAAGGAATAATTCTAGATCGTATGTGTATATGTTAAATAAGATTGGACTGAGAACAGATCCTTGTGGAAGGCCTTTCCATACTGTTCTAGATAATTTGGTATCTTCATCTAAATTCATATATATTGTTCTTTCTGATAAAATATTAATAATGAAATTAGAAAGCATTACCGGTACATTTAGAGCTTGTAATTTAGTTTTTAAAATAGAAATTATTACATTATCATAGGCAGAATTTATATCTAAAAAGGCTGAGAGGATTGACAAATTTTGTGAGAAAGCTATATGAATATCTGAAATAAGAATGCTCACATTATCTAAGGTGCTCTTACCTTTCCTAAAACCAAACTGGTTCGGGGATAGTAAGTTATTACTTTCTAAAAACCATTCTAGACGGTTCTTCACTAAATGTTCAGCTAGCTTTAGTAAGACAGAGGAAAGTGCAACAGGACGGTATGAAGATGGTTCAGAAGGTGGTTTATGAGGCTTTAGAAATGGTATAATAATCTGAGACTTCCATGAAGTAGGTATATTTCCCGAAATAATTATGGAATTAATTATATTTAAAAAGTAAATTAATGTCGCATCGCTAGCATTTTTAAAAAAGGAATACGGTATACCGTCTTCTCCCGGTGCAGAGTCTTTAATACAAGCTAGAACACCTTTAAGTTCTACAAGAGTAAAAGGAGACTCAAGTTCGGATAATTCGTCAGAGACGGATAGAGAAATATTGTAAAGGCATTCCGGCACATAACTAGGAGCAAGGCGATCTAAAAATTTATTCGCTAAAGTTAAATCGAGTGCAGAACGTGATGTATGATCACTAAAGGCAGATCTGAATCTTTTAATATTATTCCAAACGACTGATGAATTAACTTCTGGACAGATAGAAGAACAAAATCTTCTCCAACCTTCCAATTTCTTTTTTTTCAGTAGTTTTCGAGTAGAACGTGAAACTGCGGTGTAAATTTCAAAATTTTCTGATGTCATGTAATTATTATAATTTTTTTCAGCCTCTTTACGATTTTTAATTGCTTCCGTACAATCTTTGTCCCACCAAGGTGGGGAGGGAATTTTCCCTGAAGCACTATTTTTAACAGGAAATAATAAATCAGCAACCTCCTTCATATTAATTATCAAGTCATTACAACATTGATGTTCATTTCCATGGTAAACAATAGGTAACTCCGATATTTTATTATCTAAATATTGTTTGTAAATATTCCAGTCTACATTTGATAAATTATATTTAAATCGAGGACCACTCTTTCGACTTGAGGGAATGGAAATTGGAAAAGAAAGAATGAGGGGAAAGTGATCGCTTCCGAAGGTAGAGGAATGAGGATACCACGACAGTGAAGAAGCTAAATCAGAAGAACATATTGAAATATCAGGAGCACTAAACCCTTCATTCGGTGCAGTTCTACGTGTCGGTACATCTGAGTTAATAATACATAAGTTGTAAGTGTCAATTATCGTCAGGAGTTTTCCACCATAAAAATTAGAAGTAGAACTGCCCCACGATTGGTGCTGAGCATTAAAATCGCCCATTACGAGAAAAGGTTTAGGTAAATTTGAAAATAATTGTTCTAGTTGTGAATATATTTGGCATGTAGGATCAGGAATATATAAAGTAACAAAACAGATACCATTTATAATTATAGCAGCTGCATTAATGCCGCTATATACAGGAAGCGAAAAAGAAGAAAAAGAAGGGAGTTTTTGACCAATATGGCAACACCGCCATATCCGTCAGCTCTATCATCACGGAGACTTGTAAAGCCTGAAATCCTAAAAGGATATCCTGGCTTTAACCAAGTCTCTTGTAGAGCTATTATAAAAGGATTATATTTATTAATCAAATAAAATAAGTCTGATTTCTTATTTGTTATGCTACGACAGTTCCACTGAATTATTTGGACTTTGTAATCCATTGTGAGAAGTTAATAATTGAGAAAATACATTGTACATGGCATCGTTGGACGGTGGTAAAGTTGTTTGTATCATTTTTGATTGCGATAACACTTTAATAAGCATGAGAATAATATCAATGATGGATTGATTATTGTCAATATTATTTGATGATAATGCACAACCATTAGAGGGAGCAGGAATATTATATTCCTTAACTATGGCTTCATGGGCAGAATGATCATATCCTTGTTGTATTTTTTGAGGAGAGCGTGGTTTAAGTGTAACTGTTTTTTTATATGATGATTGTATATGTGGTAATGATGATTTCTCTTTAAGGAAAGAAGATTGAAAATGAGATTTATTGGAAGGAGATGATGATGTTAATACATCTGAATATAGTTTAGAAGTTGGAGGATGAAATTTTGATGCTTCAGCATAAGAAACACAACTATGGGCCATTGTTTCTTTAATGGCTTTCTGACGTGCATATTCAGGACATTTTTTACTAATTGCTGAATGAGAACCATTACACAAGATACAAGAAACATTTTCCTCATCTACTTCACATTTATCACCTGTATGATTTTGCCTGCATTTATAACACCGAGGATTTGAACGACACTGCATCTTGACATGTCCGAACCTACAGCAGTTATAGCATTGGATAGTAGGGTAAATGTACAAATCTACAGTTAATGATGTGTAAAACATAAATACTCTTTTTGGCAATATTTGTCCATCAAAAGTAATAACAACGGTTTCAGTATTAATAAAACTTGGTTGTCCTTCATTAATTGTCTTTTTCTTTATTCTTCTGGTTTTTAGAATTTTCCCACAACCTATCGGTACTGATATATTTTGGATTACTTCCTCTTCTGTCCAATCTTTAGGAATACCCCTCACAATTCCCATACGGGTTACATGGAAAGAAGGTATAAATGCCTTAAAATTATGTGTCTCTAAGTTACTATTATTTAAAAATGCATTTGCATTTTCAAAATTTGAGAAAGAAAGCGATAAACGGTTTCTTCCTATTCTTTTGAGGCTACCATTCACTATATTATTTATCTTATTAGTGTGTAAAAAGCGACCAAATGCAATAGGATGTAATGTAGTGTTATCATTAGGATGTGTTTCATTTTTTTGTACATGAACGACATAAGGTGCTATATCCTCGGCATTGTACAAAGTTCTGCTTAAAGTACTGGGTGGAGAAGCAGGTTTAACAGACTCGGTATTGTTTACAACTGGTATTGATACTTGAGTTTGATTCTCATCTTCAATACATTGACAATCACTATCTTTAATTTTAGATTCAAGACCCTTGGTGTGCCTCCTTCGTTTTTTATTGCAATGTTTGCAAATGCGACGTTCACCACGTACTCGCTTACGTTTAGAACTTGCAACGCTATAACCATCTGTGTCCATACTAGATTCACCCAATATATCAAAACTATTATTGAATGGAATAGTTATATTTGCAGACACCTGGGGGGTTGTCCCCCCAGGGTCTATAGGTGGATCCATAATGTTAATATAGGTAATTTACTTACCAATATTTACAGCAACAAACACTATTACTACAAAATATACAATTAAATATACAATCTAATACACAATATATAAAAAAGACTAATCCTTATATAATTAAAAATAAAATTAATTTAAAGAAGATCAAAAAACACTCCCGCTTTTTTAAACGTTTCCCGCGCTTTTTCGACAGATATTATGCACATGTTTAATAGGCATGATCTATGGTCTACTATGCCATAATAAAATGCATAGATTTTTGACACTAGAGTCATACTTAAAGTAATTATTTGCTCTGTGGTACATAGGTAATTTCTTGTTCTTAGGTAATTCCTAATTCATACGAAGTTGACATATTATACATTATTTCTATATGAATGTAAATCATAGATTAAGAATAATATCATAATAGATGTAAAAAGGCGTTTACATTAGATAAATCATTCAAATTAACGTGAAGTTATTTTGGTACAGAATAATGTTTACCGAGTGTGACGCATGTCAAATATGACAGTCTCACTAATCTGTAAACAAGACGCAAATGAATATACCTAGCTATCACTACCTATGTAAAAGGCTCTTCGAAGAATTTCTATTTTATTATAGGTTAGATAAATGCATTCAACATATGTATTTCTTTACTGTTTGTTTATTTCAATTGAAGAAGTAGAAATATTATTATTTTATTAATATTAAGTTATTGTACTTAGCTAATGTTTATCGAAGCCTTTTTAGCTGGTATATGGGCATCAGTAGGAAGCTCTTTGGGAAAATTATCGGGATCTCATTATGTAGTAGTAAGTACCAAATTTTTTTTTTTCAATAATGTCTAGATATAATAACAACAAGTCGACTTTTCTAATATAGAAGTGTTTGTATAATTTACAAATACAAAAAATGTGTGTATAATAAATACCTTGTTAGGTCAATCTTATTGCAATTTTTCAGTTTTTCTAAACGAATTATATTAAAAATTCTATTCATTTTAAAAATTCTTTCACCAAAAAATTCTATAGATAGCTACATTATCAGCGAGTAACATGAGCTGTATTTTAATTAATAAAATGTGGGAAGACTGGGCAAGCTGCTGGAAATCTAATATTTTTATATGTCTGTATACATATGGGAAAATAATGAACTCACTTTGTTGCTTCCGACAATTGTTAGACTTCATCAGAACCTCTTCAAGTGTTTCTGTCGAAAATGACAAAAACATTGAATTAATTAATTTCTTGTATGTCTATACACATACGAGACACTGAATAAAAATGAACATAAGTTGTAAAAATAATATTTTTAAATGATTTACACACACTACCCTATCTGACTATCAGGGTGCAGTCGATAATCATTTCACCCCTTAAGCAGGGGTTTGAGTGATTATAGGTCGTTTTTGATCAGGTTTGACATAGTTCTAATCTTTGTTCTCGAGAAATGATTTCCAAATAGACCAAAATATAATTGCGATAGCTGCAAATTAGAAGACATATATGCTGTTAAAATTTATTTTTGACTTTTTTTTATTATATTTCGTTGTCTTGCCACTATAGAGCTATTTTGGAACTAAATTTAAGCGCAATTAAAAGTTACTCTTATATTTTGGTACTAGATCGCAATGCGAGACAGGCGTGACAAATATATATGTATGTATGTATCGCAATGGCGCTGTATTTGAATTGCACGATTATAAAGCAATCGTGCAACGTAATAACAATTTTGGCAATTGGCAATCATTCCGTTCAATTATTGCGATGTTTTTACCTCAAATATATAGAGTGCTAGTAAAGAATTAGGACTTTCTACAAAAAACCTACTTCAGTTGTGACAAAACTGGTTATTTTTATTTAAAAACAACACTACTGAACCGATTTTAATAAAATTTCTGTGAAACCAATCAGTAAGAATTCATTGCCCGGACCACATGGAAATGGGCTACCCTTTCTTTCCCGTGGGTGTCGTAAGAGGCGACTAAGGGAACTTAATGGTAAATGCAGCAGCATCCCTCTTAACCAAAAACATTACCTAAGAGAAATTGTGTTACCAATCCGCCTGCCATGCATGGCAACTACGAGTTAAATCCAAATTCTCCAACGGTAAACTGCCATAAGAAACGGGAACGTTCCTGGGGGAGGTCTATGTTCAGTAGAACGGTTGAAATGATGATCAATTTTTTAAGAATAGTCTTCCAGATAAAAATGAACTTTCCAAATCGGTTTACAACTGAAAGTTACGAGATAATAAATATAAAAAAGTATAACCGAATTAAGGACTTCCTTCTTTTTGAAGTCGGTTGAAAAGAGAAAATAATAAAATAAGCATACTAAAAGTTTCTTTTCTATGATTTTAAAAGTGTTCTGTTCCAAAATTATGTCGTCCGGCTTCAAAATGCTTTTGGGAGAGAAGCACTACATTTAAGCAGGTTTATAGGGTTATACACTGCATACCATCTCCCGGTCTTCATTCTCCTGTTGAGGCATAATCCGTCATCGAAAGGAGAATCTCCATCATGATTAATTCTTATGGAATTCGTCAAAATGGGCTAATTGGCTTGCTTTCATTCTAACTGGTGTTTCGCCAGCGTATAATGATAACGCGGACGGATTACTATTCCATTATCACTCATTTGAAAGAAAGGTTCAATTGAATGAAAAACGAAATGTTTAAAATATAATGGAGAGTACTTTGAAAAACAATAAATTTAATATTTTATTTTAACTTGTTTTATTCAATCTTATGCAAAACTTTCAGTTTGCCTTATATACTATAGGTAACCAGAACAGACATATAAATAAGGATATAAATATGTGAATCGTACCTGCGAGTATTGAAAGATAAGGCGGTATGTTGAACAACTAGACCATTATTATTATATTATTTTTAAAATGCATAAATTTTCTCAGAAAGAGCAGATATGGTAAACGAACCCTCGACAAAAACAGGCCGGAGTTTAACTTCACTATTTTGTAAAGTTTTTCACTTCATTTTGCAATATACTTTGACTTCACCTACATTTTCATCTACCTAATTTTCATATTCTGTAAGTTATGACAATGTACAAATGACGATAGCGCATTTGTAAGTGCGAGGGCTGGGCAGTAGCGTCTCTCTTAACACATTTCTAAAAGCCTGACTGTGGTTGCCAACCTGCCTGCCAAGCGTGGTAACTACTGGCAAAATTCCCCTTATGGCGAAGACTTATGTCCAGCAGTGGACCGTTAACGGCTGAAATAATAAAAATAGCGCACTTACCTTAGTTCACTAAACGGTCACCACCCTGAATCACGGAATAGATCTCTCATCGATCTTATTTGTTTATAAAATAGTAAAACTTGAGTTTGACTTTACAGAAAGGCACTACAGGGCATAGTGACATATAAATTAATTAATTTTAAATACATTATCGAGACTTAATGCGATCAAAAATCTTTGTAAGTAAATAGTACCTATATACCTGCTTCTTTATTTGCCGACTTTCGACATGAATTGCAACACGTCGTGGTCACTTAAGATAGTATTTAAAATATGTGTAAACAACGCGAAAGTTTAAAATTAACTTATGTATTAATTCTTCTGAAATTTTTCATATAAAACACAAGTAACAAATTTTGAGTATCTACATTTTAAAATGTTCCGTCTATGTTTTGTCAGTTGAATAAGTTCATCTAAAGATATTTTCATTAAAGTTGTCTAAATAGGCTACATTTCACTTTCTTTTCAGCTATAAATCAACTGTGTTTGTATGGCATATGACAGTATATTTACTCGGTACGGAGATTATCACTAGTTTTCAGGAAAAGTGACGTGTTACTATAGGCGTCGCAGTTATTCAATAAGTTGGGCCGTCAGCTTACCTGTCATTCCAAATCGTGTAAAAAAGAGAATAGGAAAATCCATATATTATATTTTTTATTTGACTAGGGTGAGAGTTACGTCATATGGGCCGGGTTGCTTGTTGCTATGGTGTTGGCTAATACATGGGGTTGCCGCCACTATCTCCGGTCACTCGACGCGGCCACAAACTCCGTCGCACCTACAGTCATATCCGCTGTTTCCAGTTACGTTCTTTCTGTAAGTTTCTTCAAATATAAATTTTGCTAGAATTTATACTTTGTCAAATTTAAAAATATGTCGTTATCGATTTGGGACTATTATAAAGATGATATTATTTTTTAAATACTACTTGCATTTAAAATTGTAAAAGTCGTGATAAGATCCCGTCAAGTATGTATACTTTATTGATACAATAAAATTATAAATAAACAAAGCCTGCATATAGGAGATATTTAAGAAAAAATATTAACAGTAATTGAACCTAACACAATATTTTTTAGAATTTTTGTCTGTCTGTACGTTAGTTCCGAAATCACGAAAAAAATCTGCATTACTGTGATCACAGTGTAACTTAAAATTTTTACTTAGTATACAATGACGCTTATCTGTGAGAGCTGTATACACCTTTAATTGATGTGTTCATATGGCCTTAAGCTTGGTAGGGAGGAGTGAGATCTTTTTATTCAAGTAAACTAAGATTTAAGCATTTTTGAATAGTAGTTTTTCACTTTTACTTATTTACAACATTGAACATTGCCTGCTTAATTGTTGTGAGCATATTGTTGGTGTGTCTTTTATAAATAAATAAATAAATTAAAACCTGATGTAGATCTTACTCGTATCTTGATATGTTAACTAGAAATGTTTTATTTTTTAATAAATAATAATGCAGTGGAAACCTTGCCTATGCTAACTGTATACACTGCTGGGTCACCAGTAAGGGATGACAAGTGAGAAAGAAAAGGCAGGTCAGTTAGCTATCACATTGCAGGCTCTAGCGATGTGATTGGTAGTTTGCATTACTAACAATCTCTTCCCCCATCTAGAAGTGGTTGCATACATACCTACTTGCAAAACTTACATATAGTTACAAAATTAGTTACATATAGTTTTAAGTTGGTTTTTTATGGAACAAATACTAAAAAAAAAATATCTTCTCTTTTATAAACAGGGCGTGATTGGCATAGCTTTGTTCGAGGAAGGTGCGTCAGTACGGTGGTGGGCTGGCGCAGTACTCATTATTATGGGCCTGGCGTTAGTGGCGCGACCACAGAACAAGCATAAACCTGCATAGCTTTCGTGTTACAACATATTTTTTACAAATGAAGGTCATTTAAACTTAGAAACTTAATGTACCGCATTCCAGCAATGAAGTATTATTTTTATATAGTAACTATGTACATTTAATAAAAGTAATCATGTTAGGTGTTATTTATAGAAAATGACTTGTTTTTAACTCCTAGGAGGAATAAAAAAGTTACTTTACTTGAATCATACAATAATTTATTTTGAATACCTACCCACCCAAATTTAATAGGCAAGTCGTTCTAAAGCAGGAATATTAATGGACTTGTGTATTCTACGGCAATTTATGCGTATTGTAATTTGAATCGTATTGTAATTTGTGTAAAGTGATTATTTTATCTCCTTGAATAACTTTGTGATATACTTATTTAGGGTATTTTTAGTGGATGATAATGTAATAGTAACCCCGCCTGCACTAACGGTATAATAACGGTGAGGATAAAAGCAGATCAGTTAGCCTATCATGATAAATTCACCTGAAATTAAACATTATAGCAGGGTATATTGCTAGCAAAGGGGGCTGTTAGTTCCCATTACTAACAATCCCTTTCCTACCACTTATTTAGGCACCAAACAAACTAATGTAACCAGTAAACATTTTATTTGATATAAATTAATTTAAAATTGTATACCATTAAAAATTTTCAAATTTTTTTATTATATATTAAAAATAATGTTTATCTAATTTAAATACTATAAAACCGAAGAAGTAAATTTCTAAGGTACAATTCAGTTTATATATTAATAGGTATATTTAATTCTTTTTTTGTTTAATGCTTTTAATTATATAAATCAATGAGTATAATTAATATGGTTCTATCTAATGTAATGCATTTTATAAGGCTGTTAACTTTACCTTAAGTAATAATTAAGGATTGTTATTGATGACGAGTCACTCCGAAGATTGTTGAGGATTATCTACACGTGACACTGTTATTAATTGTCCTATTAATAAAATCATATTTTAGATAAATGTTTTTTATTTATTACTGTCTTTTTTTTTACACAATTCTATCCGTACAGGAATAATGAGATTTCTTCCGTTTTCGTATTTAAAAAATTTTAAGTTTGTTTTCAATCGTTATATAATGTTTTTTTTTTACTACGTAGGTTTCTTGTAACAAATATTTAGAATTCTATTGTTCTAATACTGTGCTATAGTACTGTACCACAGTAACTTTACGCTCTATGACTAGAAATTTTTTTTTTATAACACAAGGAACAAATGAGCATGCGGTTCACCTGATAGTAAGTGATTACCGCCTGAATTTTATAATAACTTAACAAATAGATGGACAAAAATAAATTGTGCAGGATGCATCGAAGCTAACGTAATACTTGCTCATAGACAGTTGGATAGATGGTTTTTATTGTTCCCTTCAGAAGCTTTAAAATTTATTAGTAAAAAAATTATAAGAAAATACCTATGAGTACCTACAGAGAAAACAATAGGTCATATACTGGGGAATGCCAGAACGTGGTCTTGTTAACAAGCGCAAATTTTGGAATCACTAGGTTCCTAAAGAACATAAACTGTTCCACAAGCAGCTTAGATTGTGGCAGTCACCAGAAGAGGCATACAAGCATGCATCCGCCTTATGGTTAACGGTCTCCGTAACATATGCATGTTGACTAGAACTACCACACTCACAACAATTATCCAATTGCGATTTTAAGTGCTGAAATATCCGACTAAATTAGCGTAGTCTCTAGCTACCTTAATACATTAATCAGTTAGGACGAGAAGTGTCCATTTTAAAACTATTCAATCTTTTATCCCAGATGTCGACACGGGAATAAAAATAATACTGTATAAAACAATAAACTTGAATAGTAGCTACAAAATCCAAGACACTCGTACTAGGTTCAAAACTTTTAGGTACTACTTAACAACTCAATCTAATGGGTTTCGAATCTGTATCAAATCGAAAGTGTTTTCAGTTATACGAGTGGATTTATTGATGCAGGATTACTATTTTAAAATATGTTCATATATAAATAGATAATTGTGTCTATCTGTCTATAAGTTTATGTGAAAATTACAGTTATACTATATCCAAGTCAAGGCTGATTTGAAGAAAAAAAAAAGAAATTATAAAACGTAAACACTGTATCCAGATGCAAGCAACTAAGTATCCAGTAATGAAAATAAAATGCGTATAAAGTAACGTCACATAATTAAAATAAATTTATCCCGTTTGTACACAAAAAGTATCACTTTGGGCAAAAACGCGACGGTTTTTAACACAAAAGTAACTCACCCTTTGCTCAGCTTTCACCCAGCCACTGGTAGGTATGCTTATTACTTTTATCGATATCGATATTTTTAATTAGCGCAAAGGATATATACATTTTAGTATTGAATTATTTTTATTGAGATACGCAATTGATATGATTGATGACAGCAGCATAGTAGTAAAGAAAGAGGTGATAAGTAGAATCAAAAGACAGAAGATTGTGATAACTCATGTCGAAATAATTAATAATAGTAATTTTTTTAAATAGTTAATAATAAGTTAGAAATATAATGTCTCAAAATGAACTTCAACAAAATTAGCAACATTTAGAAGAAGCCAAATAAATCTAAAATTGACGGACATGTTAGAAGAGATATCTCTAGATTTCTTTTTGCATGTTTGTCAATTTTGGTTTTATTTGGATATTATGCATCGAATTTACCCATTATCCGTTGTAAGTGTATTTGTTCTATAATTTTAGTCGATTTCAAAGGAAAAAAGAGTATAATAAATTCAAAAGTATAGATGAAGTATTTGAAAACAAACAATACTTTTTCGATTCGAGTATAATTTTTTATTCATTCATTAATTAAAAATGGCATTCGTTTTTTTGAGTTTCCATAGTGAATAGTAGGGTACGTACTTATTATATCGGTTGTAAGCTTATTAACTGTTATCTATAGTAGTTTTATACAAGCGTTATAAAAGTTACACTACAGTTACACATACACATATATTTCGTTTAATAAAACAAGTTGAAATTATAAAGTTGCGTTTCTTTTTACAGTTTTTATGTTCCTAGGTAACTCGATGATCTCTATGACTTCATTCTTCAAGTTCAAGAGGACATCATTTTTTAGTCATTTTAGGGTTACAAACCTACAGGCCCTACGCGAAGAAGTCCTTTCTACCGAATTATGGTTAAGCTTTATTGTTAAGCTTTTTTATCTATCGACAAATTTATATCGATGTTAACGCATCACATTTGTATTTTATAGACGCAGTGACGCCGTCAGTGGCGCGCCGCGGGTCGAGTTCGCTACACGTATATTGTCGGTCTGTCTCGCAACTCCGCGACATACGGTCTACACGCCCCGTCTCGTTTGAAAGAATCTCGATCAATAATAAAAGCACGACCGAAACTTGATGCGTCCTTATCGTTATCATCCCATCCCTACACGTGTTCATCCGTCTTAATGCACTGCACATTTTTATATAACCGATTGTGATCGACGCCTATGTACTCGTAGAATCGCGTGGCGCACCGGCGTCAACAATGTAGCCATAGTGACGTGACCGTGTTGACAATTTGACAGATTATTATGAGGCTACCATGCAATAATTATTAATGAATTTTTATAATTAATTGTTGGGTGTTATTATTTTTTTTATACATTTTTTAAATCGACAATAATTCAATATATCTAGTTGTAAAAGTGTTATAAAATAATTGGTGAAAATGGGGAATGGAATGAATAAGGTAAATATAATTTTATTTATTAATGAATGATGAAATTAGTTTCCGTTATTGTTAATTTGTTCAGAATGCGGTTGTTTTGCGAGAGATCGTTACGTAACCACGACAGCGTAGCCGTTAGTAACACGTAGACGGCCCGTAGCGACCGTAGCTTCGTAGCCGCGAGTTCTTGAATTGCCGTATTCTCATTTAGATATCTTGTCAAGTTTTAAATATGTATATTAAAATAATAACTTTTTTAATTAAAGTATCGTGTATTTAATGCTTAAATTATTTAATATTTTTTTTTTATATAATGAAAATATTAACTTATACATAAGAACTTGTTAGTAGATTTTTAACTATAAGTAGACAGTTATATCAATGGGTGCTTTTGTAATTATCGCATTTTTCTATATATTACGACGATTTAGTAGAAGAGAAAAATGCTTGTAATATTAAGGAAATGCTTTTAATTTTCCGTGACTGTGCCCTGTCTGCACACAGATTCACGATTTGTGGATGTGAATGGAAATTTAAAAGCGTCCCTTTATTGTTGCATTGCACTTTTCTCTCATAACGATAAAATCGTACGATATTAGAATGCGCTACAGTAATTTATAAAGGTTTTTTTTTATAATAAACCCTGCTAAATATGATCTGTTATTAGATATCTTACTGCTTATAAAGCAAAAACCATATTTAAAAATAAAATATGCTTAGCGTAAAAATACAAGTAATATTAACCCTAGCGTACACAATTTAAAAAAAATCTAAATAAACGGTAAACAGACTCTGATAGTCAGAGTTGAAGGTTTCATTGAGCAATGTGTCAACTTAGCTATATATGACTTAATATCAAAATCACATTTGGAATACTGCCATATGGAGACAATTTTTCATTTATTTTAATTTACTATTTTATAAATGGCGCAATAAAGTGTACATAATAAAAATAATAATATAAAATGTTAAATTATTAGATAAATAATATAAATTCTAACTTTATGTTTTAATATTTACATGGGCTTTTTTTCTATTTCTATATTACTCTCTATTCTAATACTATTATAAATGTCGAAAATAAATTATTTAAAATTATTATTAACTACTAACTTCTATAAAAAATCACTTAATAATACCTACACTGTTGCTAGTTTTTTGAACTTACTGTTATCGAGTAGTATATATATTATATATACCCTCGATTCTGTTTTAGTATCTTTGGTAATTTATTATACGAAAAGGCATTAGGCTCGGAGATAAAAAGTACTTATTTTTAGTTAACCGAGTACAATGGCTGTCTGTGCGTGACATTATAAACTGTTATTTTTCTTTAATAAAACTCGATCTTTACTTGTATATTTTTATTTCTATTTCAATTCTTAACAAAGAACATTTTTCTTTCTTGCCATAAACAATATTTATTCTCTTATTACAAAACATAGACATAAAGTGATGTCAGTACACTAAACATATAAATACAAATGTACTCGTACACTGTCAATATTAAAAACCGTAAATTAGTTACAAATATCAAAATATTTTCACATTTTTTCAAAAAAGTTGTAAATATTATATGTAAAGTAGCCGCCTGCCTTGGCACTGCTCGGGTACAAGTTATTCACATTTTCATACAATTTTTCAAATATTTTCTTACAAACAAATCTCGTTCTGACAATTATAAACACATCAATAAAAAAATTAACTAAATATTTGCAGCCATTCTGAAGTGATGCGCTTCCATACATTCAGCATTTGATTTTTATTTACATAGATAGATTTGTAAATCGGTAGATATTGTTTATATGTTTTCCATAAGTACAATAAAGCATTAATCGATTCAGATTTGTGAGTATTCGCTTCTCCTTTGCATTATATATATTTTCATAGGCTATACAGAGTCATAAAATTGGCAATTCGCCTAAAAGGGGCTCGTAAAATAACGATACGGAGATGACATAACGTTTTTACCTATATCTTTGACAACATCTTGTTTTGGTCAGATTACCACAGGCATTGTCATAATTTTTTTTGTTGATAGTCATAAATTGTGCTAGGTATAAATATTATCTAATGTGGTATTTAAATATAAGCAACTGTACTGGCTTCGTATTAGTATCCTTTTAATCTCTTCGTAATATTATTTCTATTAAAAATAATCCTTATTGATAATATTTATTTATTTAAATTTCAATCTAAAATTATATAAGTAAGTATACATATAAAAGATTTAATACCTAATGGTGTCCTCTACCAGTCAACTATGAAGCAAATGGAAATTTAAGTTGGCGGTGCATTTATCACTAAAATGAGTACATCTAAATTCTTCTTTAAATTACAAGGTATAAAAATGCAAAAAGTAAGAAAAATGTCGCGGTGTGAGTGAATAACCTTATGCTGAATATTGTTGATATCTTCTACTAGTCCAAGTAAATATTTCAATTTAAAATACTAATTCTATCCGTGCGAAGCCGGGGCGGATCGATAGTTGGTAATATTATAAATAGAATGCAGAAAATTTGCGGCAATTCATTCCACTCCAAACAAAGTTTCCTTATTAGAAATTAGTTTTCCACTATCCGCGATGCCTTTGGGCATGCGTTTCTTACCCCTTGAATAAATTTAACTAAAACTGACTTCCAAATTGGTACTACCACGAAAGTATGTTAAATCAGTTTAATAGCCTCGGCCCAATTTCGTCTGGCAGTAGGTAATTGTTTCACTTATTTATTCAATCTAATTTTGTTCGTTTTATCTACGAATATCTAGTTCTGTTCTGTAGCAATGTATTTGTAACAGTTGTATTTTTATGATGTATTTTTATTTATTCTAACATTATAAATGTAAACGTGAGTTTGTTTGTTTATTATTGTTTTAATGCCTTAACGGCTTAATTAATCACTATGAAAATTGGTAAACGTATTATACGGACTGGAGAAGGATATAGGCTACATTTTATCCCGGTCAGGGAACATTTACTGGTCACGCGATCGAAGTCGCAGGTAACTGATAGTCTTATTTAAATAAAGCTGCAGAGAGGTCGAGCTTACCGGGTATACATACACCATACATAATAATGTATGTATGTTAGCAATGTATGTGTATGTTAGCAATAAGGCGGTTGGTTCCTATTACTGGGGGAGGTAGAGATTGTATTGGACACTAGAGACTCCTTATTGGTGCATTATATATTCCAGAAGTTTCTAAACTTCTAGAATAACGGAATACCTAACAAATACACTTTATTTTATAGAACCCCATATCAAATATATACAAATCAAAGGCACCGATATTTGAATAAGAACAAAAACTTTTTTTAACAAATATTTTAAAAGTAAATTCTATACTAAAAGTAAACCTATAAAAGTTAAGAGTTATTCTCAACATATTTTGTGCTAATTTAAAATAATATTTGTACTTAATTGTGGTATTATTTAACATCCAAAATAATGTATTTTTTACAACACAGATGGCAAATGAGCATGCGACTCGTTTGCCTTCTGTGTTCGCTCTCTCTCTCTCTCTCTCTCTCTAGTGAATTTTCTATGGAATCTTTAGGTTTCATGATCCACTTCACACACAAATCCACTTTAGAAATCGCCCATATAGTCTGTCCCATTGTGATTAGTTCTTAATAAATATGTCATGATTGACTAACTGTTTCGACTTTATTTACTCTAAATATAATATAATACTTAAGCCTCTTGTGTCAGGTAAATATTGTATTTATTATTTCTCTACCAGAGGGAGACTTTGTACAAAGGTCGATTGCTTGGGTACCTCTGTCCCATTCGTGTTTCAACCGTGAAGCAGTTGTGTTTGCATGGCTGTGTTTCGGTTTGAAGAGTGGGATATGGCGTGAATTTACTGGGTACAGAGGAATAACACCTGAGTCCTCAGGAATGGCAGCGCATGGGGGCTATCATGGGCGAAACAGTATACTCTGTTATGTCCATGGTACTGCTCATGTCTATAGGCGACGGTTACCACTTTCCATCAGGTGGGCTGTCAGCTTGTTTGCCATTCTAAGTTGTATAAAAAAAAAAAAAAAAAAAAAAAAAACCTCGGATCCTTCAAACGTAGCGTCAAAAGCAAGGGGTATCCTGGCACAGTGCGGTGACAATAGAGAGTAGAATATTCTCTTTTCGGTTGCCCGCATTCGTGGAACATACTTATATTGTCCCTGTGTTTGCTTACGATGTGTAGTCACTATAATTCAAGGTCACATGTTATGCTATTAAAAAAAATTTGATATACAAATTGGTGCTGCACAGGTATGACCAGACTATTACCAAAAATAAAAGATGAGAAATCCAAAGATAAAAACAGGACATAATTTAGATAAAAATAAATGAATGTCGTTTGCTCTTCTAGTTCAGCAAATGATATTCGACTGGGTTTAAATTAGATGCTGAAGCTAAATTGAATCACATAAATTTAATTGATATTCAAATAACGTAATAATTATTATCCGAAAGTCCAAAATGTAGGGTTCTTAGTCAATTTTTTATTCAAATTATGTGTAGGTTCTTGTACTTGGTGATATATAAGAATAATACCTATGCCCAATTTTGCCAAATATATATAAAACAATATTTTTTTTATTTCTAAAATTTTTATTTAATGACCGATAAAGCATTTTTAATATAATAAAAGATCATCAACAACCAATGTGTAGGGGGGGGGGGGGGTGGGTTAATACAAGTAATTTTAGAACAAACTAATTTTGAGACGGATAACTGGGATCTCTTATACGGTTAACATTACCTTCAGAGTTTACGAAAACAATTTCCAACCTCTCTCGACTCGACGGGAAGTCGGAAAATATCACCTTTATTAAACACCTGTTTACCTCAATGCGAGCTTTATATACGATATTACTTTTTTAACGCCATTTCGAAGTATCGTAGATTTATCAAGAATGTAATCATATTTGCTTCGATCATGTTATAAATAAATATATATTGTATGGATCTCGTATGGTTTACTTATATGTTACGAATCTAATAGACCGTTTGTTTATTGTAAAAACATCACGTTATAACTTTTGTAAACTAATTGTTTGCTTTTTAACCTCTGTATCACTCATATGTGATCTCTCTGTATTACTCATATTTGCTTTAAAGGATAGTCAAAACTTCAAAAATGTAACCGTATGATTGGTACCGTGGGCGTCACAGCGTATAATGTGATGCCTATGTTTATGAGCAATGGTTACCACCTAACATCAGGTGTGCTATCAGCTTGTTTATTAATTCGATGTCAATAAAAAAAGACATTAAAATAGAATAAACAAAATAAGTATCTCCTCCTTTTAAAGTTAATTAAAAATCTCTAAAATATCTGTTTTCTAGTACAACGTTTTTTCTGCTAAGTAGGTGATACATTTTAACGATGCCAATATTTTTACATCTTTAGGTATCTAGATAATGATCAAAGGTATGCGTCCTTTCTGTTTGGTTTAATAACGTATTCAGAGTCTAACCTAATTCTATTTGAAATGGGTTATCCAAAATATTTCAAGATCCGCAAACATCTCTAAGGTCCGAATTAAATGAAAACAATCACGAAGTAAATAATATTATTATGTGATCTAAAGTAAAAATAAATTGAATTGGGTGAAATAATTGAAGGCGGTTACAGCGTTAGCAATACCTATTACTAACGCCTTATTACATAAATCATTCCTCTTAACAGGAGGAGAAGTAGGCACACAAACAGGATTTTATATATATGAGTAGAGCCATATTTTACTTTTTTTTTTAAACAACTTAGAATGGCAAACAAGCTGATGGCCCACCTGATGGAAAGTGGTAACCGTCGCCTATAGACATGAGCAGTACCATGGACATAACAGAGTATACTGTTTCGCCCATAATACCCCCCATGCGTTACCATTCCTGAGTCAGGTGTTATTCCTCTGTACCCTGTAAATTCACGCCATATCCCACCCTTCAAACCGAAACACAGCCATGTAAATACAACTGCTTCATATATATATATATATATATATATATATATATATATATATATATATATATATATATATATATATATATATATATATATATACCTATTACGTATATGTACTAAGCTTAGCTTAGTTTATAGTTTTCTTGTATATATTCTGTGATCGAGTGTACAAATATTGTTTCTTCTGGGTCGATATCGTGCTCTTGACAACCCTAGTGTTGCCGCCTTCGTGGTATAAAGAAAAAGTCTATTAGACTTATTTATTACTATTTCTATATTAATAATGACACTTTTCATAATAAATATTTATTTAAAATAAAATACTATACTATACTTATATCAAAATTTATATAAGTAGGAACCTTTGCACGTAGTAATTATTTTTCTCACGTTACAAATCCGCAGCTCTTGTCAAATTAAAAACTTTATGGACTTAGTTTTGATGTTTGTTGGCAGGTTCTTCATGGGCTGTACGTGGGTAACTATAGGGACTCAAAGGACCCGGTACAGCTTGAAAAGTACAAAATCACACACATACTGTCCATACACGACGCAGCTAGACGATTGCACGCTGTAAGTATTTACACTAATACATACCACAAAATCATAATATTATATAATAATAGTTATAAAATCTATATGTAGTAAATATATACATACATATGTATATATATTATGCTAATATTTAGAAATTTTGAATATCATGGTAATGATTGTCATTAAAATGTAATTCATGTATTTTCTTTTCGTATAAATTAAACAAAACAAGTGTTTTTTTTTACGCCTAGATTGCCCCTTATCCCAGATTTTGAACAGGTGCCCATATTAATTATTTAATAATGAATAATAAATCCCATAGACAAGTGCAAGAGAAAAAAACTCGAATTAAATTTATACCGAACTGTCTGGCCAGTAATAGTAGACTAATGTTTTCCTCTAATGTATAAATTGCCATTTATTTTGAAAAAATGTAATTTCTAAAATCTTGCAAAAATCTTCGAAAAAAGGTTTAACAATGGGTTTACTTCATGTAAATGATTATCCTAATCGTCCAAATAACTAGAAACAAACCTCGCGTCCTAGCCTGCGGCCGGAGCCGCTTTCCCTCATTCCCGAGGGAATTCTCAAAACCCTTTCTTGAATAATTTACATAGAGAATCTCTACAAAGTTTAAGTTTAGTAGTATTTAAAAGCAAAACATTAATATTAAGCACAATATCATATTCATTTATTCAAACGATGCCAGACTTACACCTGTTGCGAAACTGTTTATGGGTAGTCGATAAAAACAAATATTGAACCCTCAAATATTCAAGGCATATTTTGTGTATTTGCAAGTTAAAATAATCACTATTATCATAATAATACACGTTCACTAGACATTGGTCTCTCTCCCGTAAATAACAAAATAACAGAGAAATAATCCCTATAATAAATATCCCTGTACATATCAGGCAGCGTCATCTAGTTTTAAACTAAGCAAAGCTTGTTCAAGTTAGAAGGAGGATAATAACCTATTTTTAGTTCTTTGCAACCAGATGTTAGATGTAGAATATTATTTATAAATTTTCTTTTCTCGAATTAGTATATTGTGCTTTATTTATCTAGACACAGAATTAAAAATAATAATATTTACCTCTTACGACATTATGCGCTTGAAAAGTATAATATAGTAGTAAATACCTGTAACATTCAATTAAAATAAAATAATATAATTAAATTGTTATGTAGTAACAATAGTTCTACAGTGTTATTAACAAAAATCTATAATATACTGTGAAAAAGTTATTAGACAGGGACTTTATTCCGAATTAGGTACGTTGTTGTTATTCGACTTGCCTTATCGGATTTCGCCGGAATCCTATCTTATTCTGGTTGGATAAACTTCATATTCTTGAATAATACTCTTGGTATTTTTTGAGTTAAGACGGCTGTTTATGTCTTTTCCGAGAATAATGAAACCTTCCATTCGTCTTGTAAGCAGGTATATTATGTCTCTCATCTTTTTATTTCAATGAAATGAATAGATTGTTGTATTGAGTGTTTTATGTATTTATTTTATATTATATTTATTTATTTATTTTATAGAGTGTTTTATTTTATTAACATTATAATAGATGACTGTATACTGCAATGACAGTTGCCACTTGTGCAATACAGTGATGCGAGTTGAGAAACTAAAAATTTTATAAGAAATATCAAATTTATTTTCGTAAGCAATTAGTTATTTATATATATATATATATATATATATATATCTTCAATCCATATAAGGCGTGTATACTAAATTTCATAGTGATTGGTTAAGTTGTTCAGGTGCTATAAGTTAATAAATATACAAACTCACTTTTACATTTATAATATTAGTAAGAGCAGTAAATATCAGCAGATATGTCAATAAAATTAATAGTATTATATTTATTCTGAATCCAAGCAACCAATAAGCAACGCGTTTGTTTTACAAGAAATCAGAAATAAAATTTCCGTCTCGTAAATATAAATTTATTCCTTACTATTTTTTTTATATTTGTATATTGACTTTCTGCCTATATTGGGGAGAGAATGTAAACACTGTCCAAGCAGACTTTTATAAGATAGTATAAAAAAACTATCTTCAATTAGTCACTTTCTATTAGACTTCCCTCAGGGTCAACATCATGTCTTTAATATTTATTGATCATATTTAGGAAATAAGAAAATGTCACTGTTAATAATTATGTTGGTAGCTCATTTAATGCTCATGTCGTAGACAGTTTTGCTACGTCATGTTAACCATTAACAAAAATTACATCTTTATACAGTCAACAAACGATCGATAGCTACCTGATTTATACTAACTGTGAGTGAGCACTTTTGCAATTCAATTTTCATCATCATCATCATATCAGCCGTTAACTGTCCGTTGCTGAATAGTAGGGCTCTCCCATAAGGGACGGTTTTGCCAATAGGTGCCACGCCTGGCAGGCGAAACCGCAACCGCATTTAGTCTTTTGGTGATGTTTTAATAGGGAAGCTGCTGTCTATCCCTCGATCATTATGTTCGTTTAGTCGCCTCTTACGCGAGTGTCCCGCGGGAAAGCAAAGGATGACCCATTCTTTGCCGAGTCGAGTTATTTAGTTTTGTCGTAACAAAATAAGGCAAGACACAATTTTATCATCTTGATTTAAAAATAAGTAAACAGTGGAGCTACAGTATGAGTAATATAAATCAAAACAATAATTTTTAGAATTTTTGCCTGTCTGTATGTTTAATCTGGTATCATGTAAAAAGTACTGCACTAAAACCAGTTTTCGCAGATATGTTTCTCAAGGTGGAACTCAAAATCTGACATATACTTTATTTTGGTATTTTATCTAAAAGTGGCCTATTTTATGGGTTTTCCTACTACTAAAATTAACACATAAAAAATTGCGGGTAAAATCTAGGACTGACACACATTTTCGCTGTGTGTGTGTGCAGAACCTTATTATGAGTACTTTATTATCTAACCACTAGTTAGTAAGTACGTAACCTACAAACAGTAACTACCACTCTAGTAACTAATCTGGGTCACCTAATAGCTTTCTATATGGCTCTGCAATTGACGTACGTAATTACGTGTTTTAAATATAATCCGTCCACTGCGACCCCTCTAAAATTACTAATTCAAAAACCAATAATCAGCCGTAACTGGCAATTTTGTCCGTGATTTTTTTGTTTATAATTTTTTTCTTAATTTTATAATTTACGAACAACCTGACTGCCCACTGGACGGAAAGTGATAATCATCGTTTACATATCATAGACATCACAGTATATACAGTGACGCATACGGTACACGATATGGGTCGAGATTCGCATATCGAAACAAGCTCGGCTACTTGGCGGCAACACAGTGGAAATATTCATGCAGATGACATTTGTTCCTTTTCCCTCTGGTCTCTTAGAACCCTCCTACTACATACATACGTCTAAAGTACACAATGGATTTTGATACGGTTTTCGCTGACAAGATTTGACACCCTTAGCAAACAATACAAACGACCTCGTTTGTATAGGATTGATAGAAATTGAATATATCGTATATCTTGAATGTCCTCGATCAAATTTCGCAAACGTTCATAATATGCATAAGGAAGCTACTTCGATCTACCGATTAACTTTGACACGGTTATTACATCGAAATAGGTCTTGGAGACTGTATTATTCATAACATTAGTTGGAACTGAAGCTCAGCCGTTGTAGGAACTTAACTAATTGTATTAAACATAATTGAGTCAACATCTTCACGCCCTTGTCGGGTCCTTAACTAGTTTGTTAACATACCTTTAATATGATTAATAATAACTGGAGGGAAGCTTACGCAAACTTCTGCGAAGGTAAAACCGCGCGTACCACTTGAAAGTATATCTACAAAGTGATTTTTAAATTTTTAACGACGGGAATCGTTTTTTTTTTATTTTATTTCCCCACCTATCATTACAGACTAAAATGAAATTTGTTTACGCAATAACATAATTGTACTGCCATTGTCATAAGTTAGTAGAAAGCTTTTCTATAGATGTATAACTTCACAGTACACCTAAAACGTATTACTATGTATTTATAAGCCTCAATATTTATACTTATTTTATATTTACAGTCGAACGACGGTTCAGCGGTTAAATTTTAAGGTCACTGAACACTCATTAAATTCTTTTTATTTTAGGGAACCTGGTACTAAATAAAAAACGAAATAAAAATAATGTATGCTCACGACTATAAATCGTATTATAGTCAATATGGTAGGGGGCGGGCCTACCGCCATATCTTGGATTATTAAAATTTAGATGAACATACAAAGTTTTTGGTGTCAGTCAGATCTTTAACCTTTATGATCGTGGTAGTTAACCCACTGTACTAAGAGTGTTTCGTACTAAATATTAATAGATCCTTACCAATATTAGGTATAACAATGAAAGTGAGTGTATTTGTTACCTCTTGTTATTATCGTGCTATTTGACATAGTTTTAATATGGAGTATGGAAGACGTAAGTTAAATACTGTTTATCTAAGGAATTCAATATTTTTCGGTGCAAATGAAGTCGCAGGCATAACTACTATTAATATAACCAGTACAGAAAATTACATGTTACATTATTCTTAAAAATATTATCATAATTATATTATCAATAATATATTATATAATAATTTATTTTATTTTATAAATATATAATAGTAATATATAATTTATTTATTTTATTTATTATACAATAATTATATTATAAATATTATCATTATTATATTATCATATTATAATATTTATTTTAGATTTACGGCCAAGCGGCAGTTCAACTGTTCCTTTTTTAGGACATTGAAATTCATTAAACTCATTTTAATTTCGGGAAACCCATAGTAAATAATAATGAATGGATGTAAATTTGTATGTTGACTATTTGCCTTTTGTTTGCTTATTCAAATCACGTAGATAAAGTCGTAAGCATAGCTATAAGGATACTGAAATAAATTTAAGGTTATTTATAAGTATAGACTCCGCAGATAATCGACAGTGTTTATTTTAGCGGTAATATAAAAAGCCCTAAACCCTAAAATTGCAAGCTACAACGCACACGTGCTGTGCAGGTGTATGTGCATGGTTTAAACAAAGGAAAATTTTGCCTGTGAATAAAATGACCACGGTCTGCTGCTTTCAACTTTATAAAAAAAAATACATCATCGAAAAAGTATTATTGCTTTTTTTTTCTTTCTTTTCTCGATTAATTGAAAATTATAGACGAGAGTAAGGAGAGAAATGGAAAAAGTCCCTTTAAATGTGTTCTAGTACATGAAAGTTTATGTGAATAATTCTATAGTAAATTATTTAACTATCCATGTAAATGAGAGCAACAATGAAATATTCCTGTAACTGCAAATTAACAGTGAAGAAAGTTTGTTATCTATTTAGTGTTTTGTTGGTGTCAATTTTTAGCCGCAAAAATGAAGAGTGCGTTGCCAAAGGATAAACCAGGCAAAATGCGAATCAGAGCTTTTCCCATGACTATGGATGAAAAATATGTAGAGAGTATATGGAGCTTACTATTACTATTATTGTTTTATCTTTGCTCTTGATTGTAAGCATGCTTAGACAAATCCGAAATATACAAGTAGACATGCACTTATAAATGCTACAGATTCGCAGAACCCGTCTGACGTTTCCCTGGAACCCTCTTTAGGAATCGCTGAATTAGATTGTTTGTCTGGCTCTGCTATGCCAAAAACAAGGTATTTGATAAAATTGTTTTCCTGTTCTTTTCGTAAACATTGTTTAGGAAGTGACATAAAGTGGCCATATGAAACATACCATATGATGGTAAATATTCCTAATTTAAAGGTTGATTACAAAATTGTTATAAACCATTACAAATATAATATTTTTTTACTTGTAGTTCTGCTTGAAATATAGGTACTTACTATCTATGGTATTCTTATGTATACATAGTTTTATAAATGAAATAAAATAGTAATTTATATGTATAATGCTTAATAAAATATAATAATAATTTAATAAATATAATAATATATTTTTTATGCAGACAAATAAGCTGACGACACCTTTTAATAATAATATCAGTTACATGAAAACTGTGTCCCTGTATCATTGTATAAATCACATTTGTTGCTTCTCAGAAAATCGTCCGACCAAAATCTTTCGCTTTGCTTTATTTCATATAAGCGAAGCCTTAGTTAAATGTTATTTAAATATATTATCTTACTATTTATAGTTTTTTTCTTTAACAAAAGTGGTGTAAGCTCTCTAAGGAGACCCTCACATTTACAAAGGAACATTTATACCGGTCCTCTTGGGACTTGCTTCGATCCGGATATCAGTGTGATACGGGTATTTGACAGACATATAATTGCAATTTGTCAGGTATTAATCTTCTGAAATAGCAATGGGTCAGAGTTATATTCATTATACCTATATGTATGTATGTAATATTGAGAACATGTTTATATATTAATTATATATAACTTTGATAATAAATGTCTGGATTATCTGTGTGCGAAAAATTATTCATTTGGGCTGGATTAAATAAAAAGTAACATTAAAATATTTCTAAAAAAATTACATTTGGAACTTGCAATATTTTACGTATTTATCTATATGTAATTGATAATTTACTACTGTTATGAAATGGGCATATTTTAATACAGGTTATTATATTAACCTATTTAGGGGCTCAGTTCTAAAACCATAATTACTGTACCCTTATAAAATTATAATATTAATATTAGTTAGGAAACTACAGTTATGTTTTTTTACGAATAAATCTCATTTAATTTAATTTCAGATATGTATAATTTTATTATTTCCCTCGCCTTTATCTGCTACTTCGTCCGCATAACCGAGATATGTTCTCTGAATGCGATAAAAAGAAACCTATGTGTTCCTTCACCTCATATAGTACGTGTATTATACCAAACTTCATAGTGACTGGTTAAGCAGTTAAGATGATAATAAACGGACTCACATTCATATCATAATATTAGTTATTTCATGAAGCTCTGATGCGTGATTTAGGTGTATTCATAAATACAAGTATAATTATTATATTATGCATGTAAATTACGTCCAATAGAAACAGCGAAATTTTCAGGTCAGGTCGTCTAATTATATAGGCATTTAGTTTATATATTTTCACGACAAATCTGTTGCTGAATAAACAATACAAATATACGTATGTATATATGCTGGCTGGGCACCAGTGACGGATAATAGGTGAGAATGATAGGGTAGATCAATTAATCAGGTTTCAAAGGGGGAACTGTGGGGAGATCGTCTAACTAATTGCTAGCAATGGGATTGTAGCTCCGTTACTAACAATTTCTCTCTTCCAATATACTTATTTAGGTATTTAAACTTATTTTAAGTATAACAGTGAATTAATGTTTTTCGTAGCGGCATGGTACGCTGAATCAAATCCGATTTAATAGAAATTCCTGACTGTAACTCACTAATCGTATTCAAAGATGACATGACTGGCGGAAGCGGACAAAGCAAATCGAGCTCAATAAGTTCAAAGCTCCGTAAATCAAGGCGACCTCTTTGCAGGTCACAAACGTTTGAAAACAACGAATGTCTAGATAGTGGGGGTGGGTAATATTATACAGCAATGTCTATATATGTATTTTAGTTACAATATTTATATACTTGTTCATTAATGAATAAGTTATAATGCCTGTAATTAAAAAAAAATATATTGGAAAAATTATATTATAAAAATTATTTGTTTCTGCATACCCTAATGGGAGACAGGCGTGACAGATATGTATGTATGTATATGGGCTAATAGATTTTTAACATATTCTAAAATGAATAGGTATCCGACCGATATGGGCGATATCGAAATGGGTGATGACATTTTTTCCGCCATCAATGTCCAGAGGAACTCAATTGGTCCTCATATTAATCTTGCCTCCAGTAGGCATGAAATTATATTATTTTATATATTTATATAAAATTAGCTATTAAATTTAATATTTATTTTAAATTATATATTAATTAGACAAAGGATACATTCTTTTACAATTGGGCTCGATTCCAAATTAGCATTTCTCTCAGACGCACACTTGACCAGTTTTATGGAAAGTTTTTATTTGGATTCAGACGAGGATGATCAAATAATTTGTAAAAATTTTGAATAAATCAATAAGTAAGTAAGTACACTTTTCTCATCGACTCGTGACAGCTGACATTTGCATACTTTGCATATTGTTATTATCTAGTTACAAACACATGTCTGGTTCTCATCTGTTATTATTATTATATACTTAACAACTCATGAGCAATAGGTTATCTACTAATCTAAGTACCAAGTATAATGATACATACTTTCCCAAATAAAATACATTTTTAAAATCAAAGTTCTTTAGTTTGATAAGGAAAAACTGATTTTTTTATGCAATTCAGAAAAGCAAATTAGCTGACTACCCATCTGATGGTAAGCGGTAACCGTCATCTATAGACATGAATACACTGACAGAGTACACTGTGTCGCCCATAATACTCTTATATGTGTTGTATGTTGTATATGCACTCATAATTAATTTTGTTTCATTGTTAACTTTCACGATGTTTTATATAATTTCATTTTTTTTATTAGAATATAATTGATATAAAGTTATGGATTTTAATATTTTTATATCCATTTGGTACAGTGTGCCACTTATCCTGATTTATTTTTGTAACGGCTTTACTGCTGTTAAAGGCGCCAACTGGTGACAAACAAACATCTACTTCACAAAATTTAATATACATGTGAATTTAGAATGGACAAGGAGATAGTCTACTTTCTGTTCCAATCAGTCAATATATCAGGTCACGCAGACGAAACCGCGGGTAAGAATTTGTATTTTTGTATTTAGTACAGTCTACATAACAAATTCATAATTGTGTACCTGTATTCTCGTTTCATATAGATTTAAAATTAATATGTTATCAACATGAGCATAGATGTACTCGTCATTGAGTTAGTAACAAACTCACGATAACGCGGGAAAGGATTTTGCATACTGAATGCCCTCGTTCCAGTCTCGCTTTAAATATTCAAACAGTCTAGTTTTGTACATAGCACTGCAGGGATCACTGATTGTGCAGACGTGCATATACATTATTTTGTGTACTTACAGTTTTCTATCAGAGGTACTATTGGGATATTATTCACTAGCCATATTTCGCTATAGTGTTTTAGTATATACAGTATCTAAGTTAGGATATGTCCTATCTGTGTACCAAATTTCATTTAAATCCGTTCGGTAGTTGTTACATGAAAAAGTAACAAATATCCTTCCTTCCTTACAAACTTGCATTTATTAATAGAATGTTTCTCGCAAGATTGTCGTGCCCAGGATACTTCTTTATGAAGTGTAACACTACCTGCGTTGTAGTTACGCTCTGACGGGGTGAGAGTTACATGAGGTTGAATGGTCCATTGACCCATTGTGATGAATTTATCAGGAATAAAGCTCACTGATTTCCAGGGAGACCACTTCAACGTCTATCTAACAAGGATATATTGCTAGCATTGAGACCACACGTACCCAGACTATAGACTCTAAAGGTCGTTAATTCTGTTCTGGCTGGTTCTGGTTCCTTAAAGGATTTAAGGTGTTCACCTTAAATCCTTTAAGGAATAAATTCCAATCAATGTATGTTACCTACATAGATTTGATTACCTGTAAAGTGAATTAACAAAATATTATAATGATACTTTTTATCTTTGTTTCGATCCAAATTATAGATGTAATTTCTTTGCATTAATATTATAAGAAACTATATAAAAGAACATTACAAAAAAAAAAAAAACAAAAAAATAACAAAAATGGTTCTGCAAGGAAGGAACCGGATAATGGGTGGGTTTATTTTATAAAAATTCCAGAATAATATTATCCATATAAATGCGGGAATGAATTAACTTTTTCCCATCTTAATTCCAAAGGAGGGAGTGATAGGGATTGTTAGTAATGGGTACACTTGTCTCCATTGTTAGCAAAATACCTTGATAAGTCCCTTCTAAAAATCATAGTGCTCAAATTCAGGTGAATTCATTACGATGGGCTTACTAACTTGTCTTCATTGTCACCTATCATCACTCACTGGTACCTAGCCAGTGTACAGCAATAGCGATAAATATTTTATTTTCATCATTAACAAGTGACCTGTTTTTTCACCTATTATCTCTCCTTGGTACTCCGCCAGTATATCTGTTAGCGCGAGCAGAGTTACTATTCCACTAAGCATTAAAAAAAATACCTAAGAGAGACTGTACAAAAGTTTTTTCCATGAGTATCTTTGTATCACTCGTCGCATGACGTGACCAGTTTGAAGATTGGGATATGTAGGCACGTAGGCATGGCACTTTAGTCTTCAGAAACGGCAATGGTTATGATATGTGCCAGAGTAAATTCTATGGTGTGCATTGTTTTGATCATGTCTGTAGACGACGGTTATCATTTCATATAACAAAAAAAAAAATTACTTGTTGATCGTAATAAATAAGTAAATCAAATTGTGATACTATTATTCATCTTATAAATCCCCATTTCCCAGATTTACTCTCTGGACAATAAAGTGGTGATAATAACGGCGCCTCGTAAACTTAACGACACATTAATTCGAGGCATTCTAGATTATATACTTACTAAGTGAACCGCGACTCTCGTGAGGGTATTTCTAGTAAGTTACTCTTAACTTGAATCGCTATTTCAGTTACTATATATACAAATTCGAATAGTGCGTTAATGTTTTATTTAGTTTATTATATATTTTCAATAATACTATTATCAGCATTATGCTGTACAGGGTGCATAACTATCTAATTATGCATCCTCTATCTACTGCATAGATTTGTAACAGGAATCTAATGTGCTGACGATACATAGGTAAATAGTTTTTAAGAAATAGATAGGAAACAGACAGATTCATATTTAAAAACATTCAAATTTGTACTACTAAGTTTGACCTAGGTCACTGGGTATAAGTTATTGAAAAATAAGACAGAGACGCATTCATAGTTAAAAATATTAAAATTCATATTCGTAAATTTAACTAGGTATACCTTATTTAAGTGAATAAATATTACTAATGTGAATAAATAGTTTAACACAAGGGATACTATATATGAATAGTATTGGACTTATACTATGCTTAGGCACTACAATGTACCGACTTAATAGGTATAACGAATATATGTATATTATGCGTAAAATTTCTCTATGAGGAACGGCCATAGTTTATCACGCATCACGCATAAGAGAAAATGTCAGGGGATGATTAATCAAACGCATATCAAACCGAAGGTGCGCGACGGCCATGGCCTTGAGTTGTAATCTTTGGGGTGTGTTTTTCTAATATACGGAAAAACTTGTGTGTGTATGATGACTATATATTTAAAGAAATGTACTATAATTTAAAGAGAGATAACACTGTTATTTTTAGTTATTACTTCTATTGTAAATTACAATTGATTCCGATACGATAATTTTAATATGTAATTATGTGACGCACAATTTTTCTAATTCTAAACTATTTTTGACATTTGTTACCATATAGGGTTACTTCCATATTAATTCTGTGCTTAATTAGGTTGACAAAGACAATCGAAAGCTATATCCACTATTTTACATATAACATTTTGACAATTACTTGGATTTTTAAATTGATTACTACGGGAGAGAAAGAGATTGTTAGTAATAGAGACTAAGAATCCCATTGCTAGCAACATACCCAACCAGGTCGACCTCCTCTCGGTTACCCCTGGAAACTATCATGGTTGATTCCTGATGAATTCATCATGATGGGCTAACTGGCCTGTTTACATTCTCATCGATCATCCTTCACTGGTGCTCCGCCAACGTATCCCATTAGCGCAGGCGGGGTTACCTTTCCATTTTCACTTAGCAAAAAAAAAAAAATTATTACTACGCTATTTTGCAAGCTTTTAGGTAAAATGATTGTAACGTGTACAAGTACGGTACGGTACGATTGCATTTATATATGTTGTTATTTTATATTATATATAGGTAACTTTGATCATTGCGAAACGATTTTAGCTGCTATTCCCATATCGATCCCGTATTAATTTCTAAAAATTTTTTTTTATATATATAATAGAGATAAAATAACGAAGTGACATCTAAGAACTCCAGATAGGTAATATCTCCGTTAGGTTTATTTATGAGGTCAGGCAGTGGTGAAATTGTGGTATTTCTGGTCAAAATATCATTATCGTTGTGTTGTCAATAAATCTTATCTCGATCATTTATCTTGAAATTTTAGGACGGCAGCCGAGCTGCTGTAATGGACTGAATAAATGGGTCAATGCCATTATTTACATTCCATAGTAAAATTGAAAATTGATTACGTGTAACTTATAAGTTACTAATTTTTACTAGTAACTTCGTCCGCGTGACTCGCATATGATCGCCCGGATAAAATGTAGTTTATGTTTTTTCTATCTTAATAATATTTTATTGAACTAGATGTTATCTTGCGGAAGTCTATATCACTGGTTATTTGATTAGAATTACTTTGTTTATTTCCGCGTTCGTTCGCAGTTTGGATGCTGAACGGTTAATACTCAAATCTATAGAGGCTCCGAGCACCGATTTAATAATTTGTCTGAAGATGCCTTGTTTAGAGGTGAAACACGTATCGCAAAACTTGTGTGAACAAAATGGCAGTCGGAGATTAATGGCTAATATGGAAGGTTGTGGAACTTCTAGTAGTAATAGTGGTGGTCAATCTTCGAATGTTGGCGGTCACACACATACTAATGGTAGCGAAAAATAAAAATAATTCTAATATATTTAAATGATAATGATCTTATTCATAGGAGTATGTAAAATTTTTGACAATTACTTGAGTTGTTAAGGAGGAAATAGGTAACAAAGAGACAACGAAATTTTATGAGTGAAGATGTCAAGATAAAACCTTATTTACGAGTATATTGTCACATAAAACCATATGTAAAATACAATTACATATGTAATTGTATTTTAATAAACATTGAGATATATACCAAAATCTTGCTATTAAATCTTTGATATTGAAATAAAAGTTAATTTTTGAAAAAGTATATGTTGGTATATTAGGTATGTAGTTATTATTACGAAATTGAGTGTACAAGCTGTAGTAAAATTAATTGCAAGCGTTATGGAGGATCTTCGGTCTTTGCATGTAATATAAACTCACTGCCGTGTAATAGGGTATTCAATACTTTAGTAAGCTAACGACGACAGTAATAGAATTTAATAGTAGGTAGGTACTTTCTAGATTGACTTTATAAAGTTACTCCCAAAGGACATACCTCAAACGACACGGGCTTTTAGTTGCACCAGAGCTCACAACCAGACGACTTCTATTTTGTTATTTACATTGTTGAATTCAATTACTTACGTTTCTATTTATCTGTATGATCGCACTTAAGAGATGAACGCAGTAGAATATGCTTGATTGAACTGAGGGCATCTGAAACTTGAATTAAAATTTTGTCCTTTTGGGGGTAGTTTTCAGAACTATGTTTACAGCCATGTTTGTAGAGCTTCATCAAAATCAATTTACTGCTTTTTATGTGTTTATGAAGCAAATAAACTGACAGAAAATTTATCTTTGTATTGTATAAACCAACCTACTCGTATGCCATAAGACTCTAAAGATTTGATCTATCTAGAGATTTCATTTTTCCGTTTGTTGTGTTCAAAAAATACTTAACAAATTTTAAGACTATTTCATTTATAGAAAGCTATATTATCAGTAAATAACATGAACTATATTTTAATTAAAAATAATAATTTAATAGTAATTTTTTTATCTATGTACCCGTGCGAATGCGAAGCAATTCACAAGTAGTGTATAAACTAGTTTTTATAATACTCTTTTATTGCTTGTTCTCAGGATAAACACTACCTCTGCATAATGGCTTCCGACTCTCCAGACCAGAATCTGACACAGTACTTCAGTCTATGTAACGACTTCATACATGCAGCGAGATTAAGAGACGGCAACGTACTTATTCATTGGTAAGTAGGTACTTTGTCGATAATATATGCAGGATGGATTGTTAAGATGGGACAGTAAAGGTCGGGTTATTTATTACCTTATCGTTTTGTAACTTCAGAAAACATTTTGAGATGACTGTCCATAATTTTTAGGCAATAATATATTATAACGTCCACCACAGAAAAATAATGTTCATATAAAGATATAAAAAAGCATATAAGATCATAGTTATGTAAGAATATGCATATAGCTGTATGTACAAGAGCGCAGAGCTGTAGATAAATTACAAAGCAGTTGCGCGGCACTAAGAATATACATATGTATATTGCTTATATACCTATATGTTTACTCGAAATAAATACTATACTAGTACTTGCACATATAACTTTTGTAAAAAAAATGTACATTCAGTAAAAAATTTAATAATTTTTAATGAATCATTTTGTTGACAGAAATAATAAACGATCCTTTCTTCTTTTTTTTTTAAAGACAAGAAAATATAGCACATACATTCACCCGATAAAACTTCATAGCGGAAGATATTTCATATTTCAATTAATGTGTTTAGTTTGCCATGATGTTTATGCGACACTTGCATCTATATGATTTTACAGATGTGCTTTCTGTAACAGTAGCATTGTTCCTACAAAATTTACATCAGTTTAAATTTGCATTCTCATTGTATGTTTCTATGAGTACTTTGAATAGATTATTAGGAAAGTAAAATTCATATATGTAGTTATATGTAGCCTTTGGAATTTTCATGTACATGTGCAATATGGACATGTTATCGTCGATGGAAAATTACAGACGTTTCACTATTGCACACATTTTGCTTTCATATTATACAGTTACAATAAAATTGTATCACGCTATGTAAGTTATAAAAGCGTCCATTACCGTATAAGATAGCAATATAAAAAATTGTTTTCCATAAAAATGACTTCTATAAAAAATAAACTAGAGAACCGATTTTGTTAAAATTTCTATGGAAGTAATTTGCAAGCATATTCTTTTAGATAAAAAGATAATATTCCAAATCGGTTTACAATTGACGAAGTTATGAGGTTACAAACATAAAAAAATACAACCGAATTGTAACCTCCTTTTGTTAAGTCGGATGAAAAGTTAATACTTTTCATCCGACTTAATTAATTAATTTGCAAACAGTCCTCAGCTTTGAGTCCTCAGAAACAATGTATTTTCTAAGCTAGTACATATTTTGTAAAGCTGTTATTATTTACTTACAAAATTTACTGCTATAGCTTGTATAAATTCTGCTAAAAAATATCATGTGTTAGTTTAGGATATAGGCACAGTACAGTACACCTAATAGTCGAGATAGGATAATTTGAAACATTTGCGGTTTCTTAATATAGGTACTAAGTATCATTTTATATTAAAGCTATCGTTTAAGTTTAATCTGTAGCGCTTTACTTAATCGTTATTTCCGTCACCGGTTACACAGTTATTTACGCTGAGTGACTTATACTTACCTACCGAGTAAGGTATATATATCTCTCAAAGAAGTGGTTCAATTCTTTGTTCTATAAGCTTTTTTGTGGTTAACTAATAGCTTACGTAATGGACTTGGGGTGTGAGGGTATGGGGACGGGGCTGACTCTCTTTGAAAAAGTGAAGCAAGGTGGAGAAAATATTAGATTTTCCGTATAAAAAAAATTTATGTATAGCGAGTATAGAACTGATTGTTGAAAGGTCTGTAATTAATTAAAAGAGACTTACAGTTGTTATGGCAGACATTTATATATTTAGAAATGTAAATTTCTGTAAATACAGAAACAAAGATGAAAATATCAATACATAAACATAATATTAAATAATAAAAAAAGATAAATGTAGGTATAATAACCAGCTTGGGTTAATAAGTTTATGAAAATTTATTCTTTTATATTTATGTATATGTACAAGGGGGGCTTAATGCTAAAAGAATCCTTTCCCAGTCAACCTTAGGAAAGTGTCAGAAAACTCGAATGCGGTACTAGTAATAATTGTATTGTATCCATATATACTAAAATTTACGTATATAATGAAATAAATATACTTACATATATATAAGACACACGAACATGAGAATAATAGATAGTACTTACTAAGTACAGAATTCTTTGGTTCAAGTATTTATTTTCTTTTAGTTTAGCGGGCATGTCCCGAAGTGTGACGGTGGCTGTGGCATACATAATGTCGGTGACCCCGCTCACGTGGAGGGAAGCACTTAAAGTGGTGAGGGCGGGCCGCGCGGTCGCCAACCCCAACTTCGGCTTCCAACGGCAGCTGCAGGACTTTGAGACTTACAAGCTGGTTGAGGTAATCTTTACCTTATAAATAGTTATGCTATATAGATTAATTAATGTTCTCAGACAAATTTAATTGTTCCTATTTGAAAGAAAAATAACGATCATAAAATGCACTAAATCTTCAAAAACTTAATTTATTTTAAATTACATCAGTGACAATTATCGAAGGCTATTGTTTCTGTTTTTTTTTTTTTTTATAAAGATACATACTCATATTATATACGAGAAAAAACTATTTTGATATTTTTATATGGAAGTACTAAAAATCTATGCAGCTTTTAATAAATTACGTCAGAGCTAAGCCTCTGTTTCTGTATAGTACATAAACTCATAATGTTATTCATCGTCTAAAAATCAACCAAAATGAACCAAAGCTAAATATTTAATTGTGAAGATAAGGGTCAAAGAAAATTATAAAACATTTCAGAGAGCTCCGTTTAAGTATATTACTGTGTGTATTTATGTGTGTGACTGCCAACGAGTGTCCAATACTCAAACGGTTGTTGAACACTCGTTGGCAGTCGCAAACATACTAACAGAATTAAACAAAATAATTCTATTCAAATAATCAGAAATATGAACTTCCGTAAGATAACACGTAGTTCAGTAAAATAAATATTTTATTTCTAAACTAATAAAAATTTAATTAAACTTTTCCACGATTTTATAATTAAAAAAAGAAGAGGTCCCCAATACGAACGTAATATTCTTGTATTTTTGCAAGACCTAGAATAATTTCAGTAATTCTTTTCCAATTAATAGGTCTTACTCCCGGATTGTCCTTTAATAATTTTGTCATTATTGAGAAGGCTGTTTCTAGTGAAGCAAAATCTTTATTGTTTAAATATAGAGAGATTAGCAGAGTAGTTCTCTATCTGGTAGGAGTGTCTATACAGTGATTACTTCATCACGGTTACAATTTGCAGAAATCACTATTATCTATCTTGATTTGAATCAATATTAATTTTCAAGCAAGCTGCCGAGTTGCTTCCACGAATTCGTTTAATATTGTTTATATAATTTTCATAGCAGTCCTCAGCAGTAGGGCGTTACATATTATATATAATATAAGTTTACATTATAAACTGTTAGAAAAATAATAATTTCTACATTGTCATGCTAGTTCCTTAATAAAATAGACACCTAATTATTTTCATTACTTTACAAGTAGTAGAAAAATAGTTTACAAGTTTACAAAATTTTTAACAAAATATAGGTATATTTTTGCAAATGTTTTATTGATCGTTCTTTTTCTAAGTTGCAAGCTCTATTGCAAGTCTTGCAAGTTACGTTGAAGTTGACAAATTAAGCATCGACCTTTTTATTATTATTATTCCGGGCAAGTATTCAATAATGTCCGGATAAGGAGAACGGAATAACGTAGGTCCTTCCATTATTAAAGTTGGCAGAGAGCTATAAATCAGAATTGTTTAATAAATAATACTAATATTTTACTGTGTCCACAATGTTACTTATATTCTTTGTAATAAGTAAATTCTTTGAAAAAAGTAAATGTAATGCCAAATCAAAAAGAAATAAATGCGCCTCTCTATCTATGCTTGAAGATAGAGCTTACTCTTACCATGAGAATATATAGTATATAATAGGTTCTTACTGATTGGTTGATATAGGTCGTTTAGTTCAGTGTCAATTAATGACTTTAAAAAATCAGAATTAATTGTAGCCGATCACACTGTTGATTTGTATTATTTACTACTTTAATCTGTATTAGTCTTTTTCTTTAGTCTGTATATATGGATGAATCACAATTATCATCATAATGATATGATGCCTTTGCCATAATCATTTTGCAAATAAATGTCATATAATCAACAACGGAATGAGTAATGTACAAAAGTAAATAATAACGGTTTTGAATATAACGTAAAATCCATTTCCGAAAAATCTACATTGCTTGAGGTTCATATTTTTAATGGAAAATTAAAAACTTACACACCCGTACGTACGTGTACATTAATAATACGAGAACATACACACATTGAAAAAAAGACAATGATGTTGTATACTTACATTCTCAAACATAAATGAATTAAAATGATAATAATATTTTTTTTATTTTATTTAGGAAAGGAGACGACTCAAGGAGCGGTACCCGTCCCTAGCGTTAACAGACCGCGATCTTTCCGAGTGCCGAATTATGCTAGACTCATATCAAACGATGTTGAGCGAGAAGACTATTTGCGAAGGGAAATGTGCCATGGGTCGACAATGTCCTACAGGTAACTTGAAACTTAAACAAAACCAATCAAATGCTTTTTCTAAATCTGGTATTATAAAATTTCACTAAGAAATAGTGAAGTCCTAGAAATTCGTAGCTTTAGTTTTTCTACCAGTTTGCAGTCAGAAGAGACACTTACACTGAATGTAGATTAATATTTACACACCTCTATCAATACGAGTATAACTTTTTTTTTATTAATGTGAAATGTTATGCTAGGTTACATTAAAATTGGGGGATATATTTTCAGGATATTCCAAATTATTATGATGTGTTCAGTTGCTTTAAATATTAATTGATCATGCATTTTAAAAATGGAATTTTAATTGGTATTTCTTACACGCGTAGACCCGAGGATCTGATGATGGCAACTACAGCAAAACCTGGATCCTGGGTCCTTTTGGGGGTATTTGCGTTTGCTTTGTAAGTTTATTGGCTTTTATTGAGTGATGATAATCGATTGAAGTAATTTGTGAGCACTTCGATAGAAAGATTTTTAAATCATTATTCATTATACATAGTTCATAATAATATTCTAATTGTAATCGAATACTCAATAGTAATCGAATTTTATAGAACATAATACGACTATGAGAATATTACAAAATAACTGTAGGTATTATTTAGTAGAAACATGCTTTTTATAACATTATTTCAATTAATAGCCTTTAACGCTCATTTACGTAATTATTTGAAAACTTACAATATATTTTAATACAAATAATGTTAATAACTTTCATAATAATAATAATAATATACATACAATAACATTCAGTATAAATTAAAACTAATTAATCTATGCTTCAAAATTATAGAAATCCCGGATATCTATATGAATTTCAGTTATCTTCGTTTGACTTACAAAGGTTAAACTTACACAGTTCTTGGAGTAGGTTACGTGTGTAAATAATAAATAATAAAACGTTATAATAAAAATTATTCTTTTCTAATAAATTAAATTTTGAGTAATCCAACATAGAAGTTGTAGTATAAATTATATTAATACAAAACGCGAAATAAGTAGGTATGTACTTATGAATAGCTCTCCCTTGCCAACAAAGTAATAGCGTGACAGTAAAAGCAATTCAGAACACGTTTTCAGAAGCAAACATCTGTTTCTTATATTATATATATTTGTAAATGTATTTCGTATCGAGTTTTCGGTCTTTAGCTCGACTTCTTGTTATAATACAATGTATATTGCATGTCGTTTATTATAATCAATTCGGAAATCACCTTTGATGTATTAAATGACTTCCGAAATGAGGAGATTCTCGGTTCGTCTGTATTTTTTGTGACAGTTACGCGGCAATTCAGGTTTGTCGCTGATTTTGTTGTTTTTTTTTTTTACAAGATTTACTCTCATATTTGGTGCTATATTTATTTAATAATAAAGATTAATACTGCTCATTGCAAACCAAATTGTACTCGTAATCCAATCTGCGTTCTAATTTCAAATATTCTTAATCCAATATACCTACAAAATATCTCCTTTGTTTATCAGCGTATATTTAGAGTAGATGCTTTTTTTTGCGGAATAATATATAGGTAGTTTTCATACCTAATGTGCTTACTATTATTAATATAGGACGCTTCATAGGATAGGACAGTTCATCATCGGATGCTTATGTATAACCGCAGTAGGTGCACTTTGCTTAAAATTACGTAATAAGTATGCTTTTATTCAGTGGTACACGCTTATATTATATTAACACTTACAAAAGCTAATCGCTACACAAACAAACCACATGCCGTTCGTTCACTTTGGGTGTAACTAAAAACAGAGAACAAATAGGTATCATTTCCATAATTTTATTAGTACATAATAAATATCTTGTTATGTCACATATTTGAATTTAAATCAGCTATTTTGATATATATAGACTTATCTACTTATTATATGCACATAAATTTGAGCACGAAATAAAAAGCGGTTTTCTCAACTTTGGAAGTTTGACTATAAATCTGATAGACTTACAAAGTTGTGTAGCTTTAAAAGAAGTGTAGAAAGCTAAAAAAGAGGGGGCACTTTAATAATAGGTAAAGAGGTAATAGCTATACAGTGAAATTTAATGTTAAAATAGTTGCCTACATATCTATCTGTCAATATTATTATATGTAACTTGGATATATTATAATGCTTATGTGTCTAACATAATATATTACATACATAAATTAGAATACGTTATATTGCTCATTTTAGATGTATAAGCATTATAATATACGTCTTTGACTTTCACTATCTTTATCAAATTACTGATAATGCAAATGTAAAAGTAAATTCGTTTGTTCCTTTCCTGGAACATTAGCGGCTTTAATTTTCTTTAGATAAATTTGAAAATTGTAAAATTCTAAAATGTTTACTCTTTCATTGATAATGACAGAAAACCTGTGATGAAAATTACGCGGCTATTTCTAATAACAGCCTTATTTTTGTTTTTACACTTAGAAGAATTATTGCCCAGTCACGTATATTATTTCCAATTTCAAATTTTTTTATTAAATGGAGACTCGACTCTCATTGTATCTAACAATACAAATATATCACTGTTTAACAGAAATAATAATAAATATTTAGTCGACATCAGCTCTTGTCAGTATAGCGTCTTTAGACACAAAAGAGTGATTTTCAACAAGTACGATTCCTGTCCAACTTCGATGCACACGAAAGGATTTCTTTAGCGGTTTGAAGTTTTTTTTATAACGGATGATCCCTTATTTGTGTGATATGGGTAAACGGTTTACTTACTTTCCTCTAAGTATTGTATTCCTTATTTTTATGATAATATTATTTATATTATTTTTGTAATCTGTGTAAATACAACATGCGATATAAAACTCTTGTTTTTATTAGGTGTTTGTAGAACGGGTTCGAAAAGGCAATCTAGGCCACGGAAGCCTTCCATTCCCGTGACAGCGACCGAAACTGTTAGTGGGGGTGGGGGATTGAGAAGATCTCCTTCGACTCTGTCTACCACTTCTACAGCATCAGGATATCGTCCCAGATCCTCTCCAGCAGGTCTCTACAGCTATACTGGTGGTGAGTATACCCTTACAAACTCTTATAAATGCATATCGATCGGATTAATTTAGTTTGTTGACGGTATTTTAATGTAAATGTAAATATAGTTTTCACCAGAGGGAGACTTTGTACAAAAGTCGTTTGCTTGGGCACCTCTGTCCCATTCGTGTTTCAACCGTAAAAAGTTGTGTTTGCATGGCTGTGTTTCGGTTTGAAGGGTGGGATATGGCGTAAATTTACAGAGTACAGAGGAATAACACCTGAGTCCTCAGGAATGGCAACGCATGGGGGGTATCATGGGCGAAAACTCTGTTATGTCCATGGTACTGCTCATGTCTATAGGCGACGGTTACTACTTTCCATCAGGTGGGCAGTCAGCTTGTCTGTCATTCTAAGTTGTATAAAAAAATAGATATTTTTTTGTGTTGGCTAAATATGAACTCATGATCTTCGAAGTTTACAAATTCGATAGTATGTATGCCACTACGTTACGATGCTCTTAAATCATTTATTGAAGTATGAAAACAATATTTCAATTATTATAGTGTAATTGAAAAATTTTGAAACGAATGAGATTGAGAATGAGAATTCCATGCCTTATTATTAATGCTCTTCTGTATATAACTGAACTACTGCTTCATTAAGTAACTTAAGTAACTTCATACATAGACAGTAGTTTTTTATGGATAATTATCCCGCCTGTGCTAAGTACCAGTGAGGGATGAATGAAAGGGCAGGGCAGTCAGCTCATCTTGACGAGTATACTTGGAATTCAGCACGATGATTTACGAGATTTGGGGGAGACCACGGGGAGGTTGACCTGATAGGGTATATTGTTAACAATGGGATCTGTAGTCAGCAATACTAACAACCCCTTCCCCCCAGTGAGTGATAGATGACAATGAAGTGCGGTCACAACTTGCTGGTGAATTTATCACGATGAGTCAAAGCCCATTCACCAGGTTCCAAGGGGTATTACGTGAAAGGTGACCTGGTATATATGTTGCTAGCTCCTTCCACTTATACGTATGTACATAATGTAAAAGTGGTCGCATTTGACATTAAATAAATAATTTAACAGCCCCATCGCGACCGTCGCGGTCCGCATCAGGGTTAAGCGTGACTCGTATCACGGACCCGGTCGGTGGTGGGACCGCGATGGCTGTAGGTGGTACGGAGTACTCGCGGCGTCGCGCTGCATCCGCGCCGGCTACACCAGCGCTGTCGCCGGCTTCATCACCACCTGGATCCCCGCACAGAGCTGCTCATAGGTGATAATTGAATATTAACTTTTAGATTTTTGTCTTGCATAATTTATAAAAGACGAGCATGATTCATGCAATTATTTAGGTAAAATATAATAATCGTACTCGACGTTTCGACCAAGTAACATCGACCGTGGTCACGAGTTAACTGGTAAAGCGATGTTATGCATGCGCTGCCAAGGTAGAAATATTATCTTCGATTCACCCATTTCATTTCATTTTTTTCATTTTACTTATTATTAGACACATAAAACAGATCATGACCATAAAAAAAAAAAAACTTAAATTGTAGTTGCATTTGTGATACAGCTAGGTTACAATCCAATTATATTATGTGCACAGCTTCAGTAATTCATGTAAACACAAGCTCATATAAAAAAGAAAATTAATTAAATGGTATATAAAAGATAATACAATAAATAAATATTACATATGTTCAATCATATTTTATAAAACAGAGAATAAGTTTTTTCTAAAGAGTAATTATTTTGCACTGAATATGTCGATGGATTTGTAGTCGAGTAGTAAGTCGTTATAATGACAACACATCTTTACCACAGGATTGTAATAAGAGGTGTTATTTCTGTACACTTGTAATGTAAACAACTCATTGTCATATATCATATTAATTATGTCCCGACATTGAAGATTATGCGTCGGGAACAGAGAAGGATGATTGTGGGTTTTTTATTTTTTTATGCGGAAGCAAACAGAAAAGTCAAATCATATAAAGATAAAATTATGAAAGATGCATTGTATGTGTATTTCATTTCAAAATACATTACTTGTTTCTTTGTATTATTATTATGTTTTATTTTATTATTTATAGTCATGTTTTATTATATTTTTTTCGCCATAGGGGTGGCTGTTCGTGGATAATACCCACAATTAACTGGGACCCTGAATCGATGTAGATACTGTACTGCACTTCCAAGTATTTGCATAAACACTTCGCTAACACTCCGTTAATTCAAGGTTATTTTACTTTGTAAGAATTATTTTTAAAACCTTTAATATTGTTGTTTAAAATATTTATATAATGTATAATCATTTATGGGTCTCTTAAGTTGCAGTACGATATTGAAATTAGAAATTATAGTAAATTAATATCTAACTAGCGACATAGAGCCGTCATTTCGTATTTTTTCCATAAACAATAAAAAAACACATTCATAATTCATATATGTTACCAAAATACTACTACCTATTAAATTAATCGATGTTTCTTTTATTATTCAGTAAACGTAATTAGATATACCTATTAAATAAAAATATAAACTGGCCAGTTATTGAAAACTTTATCTACTAAATAAATTTGAAATCCTTACATTCGAAGAGACTGTCTACCTTCCATAATATACTTACTTCTTGTTCAGATTATGTCAACAGTTCTTAAAAACTATGTCTGCAACTATTTTCCTCATTGTAACTAGCTTTGCTTTTTAAAGTCTCTTAAACCTTAGATAAAAGCAAAAGAAGGATCTATCTATGTCATTACTATATAATGTATATAAAGTACCTATAAATAACTACCCATGTATGTATGTATAAAGAGAGAAACTTTGCTGTGAATGTGAAACGTGCTGGTAAGAAATCCTAAAAGACATTATTCAGCTTTTTGATAGGTACTCAGTTATTCCGCAGTCGTCACTTGATCCGCATTTGAAGTTGACTGGGCCGATTTTCTCTATGAATAGCTTTAATAGTCCGATTCCGGTCTACAGTTATTTGTTCTCATTGTGGCCGATCATAACTAAGTTATTTCTCCGTCTACGTTATTTCCTTTACGTTTAGAGTCGTATAAAAATATTTAACCTTCACGGTTGGGTGTTTTTGCACGTATATAGGTAGGTAGCTATGCATGTATTTTTTTCATAAGAAGTGTCCTTGATAAGGATTTCCACGTCGCTAATCTCAATCAATCATTTATTTGCATAAACATGGGTACAGTTATAAATGATGATGTTGAATATTATGTAGAACGCTGTATTTTTGTGTCAACATTTGTGATGCTCTTTTCATTAGATATGATCATTTTTGTAAAAGTTAAAAAAATATTTATCCTTAAATAGTTTTAATATAACTGAGTCTTTTAGGTGTTTAATAATAAAAACTTTAAGATATATGTAAGTTAAAGGGTTCAGTATTTATTCTTATGGATTGAGTTAAGGTCATTATACTAAAGCTTAACACTAAAAGATTATTTTGATGTGAGAGAGGAGTTAAGACAATAAAATGCAAGAGGAGTGATAGAGCTTAGGCACTGAGTTTCTTTTGCTTATACCATAGGGCATCTAATTATTTGAAGCAAGGCTTTTTTATTACTTACCTATGTATATGCAACTCAGACGATGGATGCATTTTCCATTTGGTGGATCGTTCGCTTATTTTCCATGACGATTTCTTTTTTCTGTTTCCACCTCACGTGACAAACTTCATCTGTGTAGTAAATTTCATTCAAACGTTTTTACAACTATTCGATTTTCAAATATTACTAACATTTCTTTATTACTAAAATAAAGAAAGAAAGAAATATTTCTCAGTGGTACCAATTTGTTGGAGAGAAAGTACCACTTAAAAACAAGCAACAAAAAAAATACAGGCTTAAGTTGGTGATAACAAACGGTGTTTAAAATTGACAACAGAAACTTTATTTTAGGAGGATCTTGGATAAACGTGATGTGTGACATATATTATATATGTAAATAAATACTACAATAAATATATACATAGTATATCCATACTATGTTGTTAAACAAATTGCCCTATTAGAATATCAGTAGATATTTGTAACACAAATTGAAAATTCACAGATCGTGTGCAGTACAACGGTGCTCGTAGCAGGCTGCGCCTCGTCCGTCGTCTCGCATCCGCCCAGTATCATCCGCACAACGACGTTGAAAGCATCCATTTTAAACGTAATATTTATTGGTCCAGTTGGAAAACAATGATTTCGATCCTGATCTTAAAAGGTGTCTCTTATTCACTGGTTTAATTTCGTTAAGAGATTGAACGCCATGTTATATAAATGTCTTCAACGTTGCATTGAATTATTGTTGCGAGATGCCGCCAATGTTGAAATTATTAACTTAATTATTAAGTACACAATTTAACAGTCAGCAACGAAAGTTGCTGCACATAATTTATTGTAAAATATTCCAGAGAAAGAGAGAAAGAGAGAAAGAGAGAGAATAAGTATATTTTACTCGTAAATTACAGATCAAAGTGGACAACAATACAACTTGTTATCACTAAAGTTGTTATACCATAAATTTATAAACATCATTGATTATGGCACTTATGACGTACTTAATCCTATCTGTGTTTTTGTAATTTTGAAATTATAGGTGACTTTTTTATATTTTACTTTGTCAAGTGATTAAAGGTTAATGTAATTTTATATTTTGTATCTGTATATGGACTTTCGTTGCTGACTGTACCTAAGCTTCGAAGCTGGAAGACGTCGTATGTTAATGTATACACTCTGCCTTATATGTCCAAATATTTTAGCATAAGGTAGTGTGTGACACAGTGACGCATTTGTGCTATATATATGTTATGAAAAGACCATCACTGGATGAAATTACATTGTGATTATTTAGCAGTGTGGGTGGAGACGGATAGCTACACCATGAAATGTGTGAAACATACGCTCATCAACGAAATAATGCTAGTATCATTTTGCCATGGTCGTTGTATCTAAATAATTGTAGCTGAGCTACAAATATTTTGCAATATTTTATATAGGTAGTGCAATTATAATAATTTTAGGGCAAATAAATTATGAAAAGAATATATTGGAATTGTTACCTATCTACGACAAATTAAAAATCTTGTTGCCTCTTCATGTTGAAACTTAATAAGAGGACAATAGGTAGGTAAGTATATTTATTATATATTTTCATAAAAATAATGTTTTAAAAGTAATATTTCATACAATGTATCAAAGCAAATTTAAAGAAACAATAGATTATTCAAAAATATTTTTGAAATATTTTTTTATAATTTCAGAAATATGCCTGTATAAATATAAAAATTAGTCCATTAACTGTTGTGATTTTATTATTTATTAAAATTACTTTTAATAAATAATTACAATTTTTATAATTTTTTATTTAAATATTTATTAAAAACATTATTACACATTTTCAGAAAATATATGGAATAGTAGGAAAACGTATTTATTGGTTTCTAACCTGCCTACCTATTTACAACAAGTTTCGTTAGCTTTTAGTGTTATTTTTCATTTACCTCTTTGTTCATTTGTGATTTTAATTAATGGAAGAATAAAATAAATTCATATATTAAATATATTTAATATTTAAATATATTACCGAGAAAATGTCTTATTATTAAATTCAATTATTATATAAATTACGGAAGCAAGAGTACAACGTGTGTAATATCTGATAAAAAAGATATAATTTATACATAATGGCTGTATAAATCGGTATAGTATTAATAGTAAATTCTATTAATTAGGTGCGTAGTTACGTACGTACTTGGTCGACCCAGGTAGCACCTAGTGTTAGTAGGTTCGGAGTAAGAAAATCTGGCTGGTACAGATTTATAATATTAAGATTTCTATTTTCCAATGTGTGTAGCGAAATTTCAATAATATTAGATACTTAGCTCACAATTTGCGTGGCATGAGTAGATATTTTTTAAGATTACAACTTTCAGTCACGGCAAGTTAAATTTAGAAATTAAGAGCATCTAATAAAGCACGAAAGGTTGAACGGTAAGCTTGATTTTAAGGGAGCAAACTATTTAAAAGCCTTAAAATTATTCTACGAGATTTAGTTTCATTTTTTTCACTTATTACATAGAAAACTTTATTAGGTACCCGCTTTCATTATTATTTTTATTTATTTCTTTATTAATAACATAAAATAAACTAATTAATACACATTTTAGTTAGGTACAAATTGGAATATACCTACACATAATAATTTAGCACTATTATGGAAGGGTTGTGCTAGCAAAATCTCACTTATTAAGTATCTAATAAAAAGTGACCCCCATTTTATGAAGACAATTGATAAAAGTAAATCTGCAATTTCCCAAAGTATATCTCCCTATACCTACTAGTTATTGAGAAGCTCCTAGTACTTTTTTTCATATGTGATTATGGGGAAATCTTCACAGATATGCCGCACGTTTCAGTCAGTGAAACGAGCGGAGTTATGGGATTCTTATACTATAAAAAACTCATTTATCGCCTTTTTGGATGCAGTGCCGAAACCACGTAGCCGCCTTTCGTGCCGCTACAGAACATAACAATATATAATTAATGTCACGTAATAAATTTAATTATATTTCACACGCTAGGATATTTCAGTTTTTATATATTTATTTAAATTGCAAAGCAACCTAGAGAAAAGCATAGGGCTAAACCGTTAGTATCTTTGCTTTTCAAAAATCTTCACAATAAAGACAAGGAGTGTTTTACGTTTTCTCTATCGTACTACTCTAAGTAGGTATCTCTGAAATTCATCATTTTGATAAACAGGCAGACAGTTAGATTTCAATCTCAATATTGCCATCTATCGATTCCATGACGTAAAAGTTATAAATCTAAAAATAGACTACCTATCAAACATTATTAATTTTGGAGTCCTGAATGAATGCTTAAAAGTATTTTAGTATCATACCTTTCGGGTGCAAATATTATAATTTAGTAAGCATTCACGTAATTTGTACGTCTTATTTCTAAGTCCTAACCTTATTATATAATAGTAAATTATTTTTAAATGTTAACTTTAGCCTCGTATTTTGTAAAACCTTGTTGTTGCTCAAATTGAAAACAAGTCCGTTCCTATCCTAGCACTGCACAATTTAATTTCGTTCGCACTTGTATATAATTGTCATATTGTGCTAAATCTATTTATATTTAGCAATTAAAGAGTGAAAACTCAATTCTAGGGTTGAACTATGTTGTGAAATTTTGCATATCTCGTATCTCTTTTTCTCATTACTCCAGGCATAGCCTGAATTAGAAAATTGTGATTTACATAGATGCCTTTAGTACCTACGGTGGCATTTGTAGTTGATTAGTAGCTAAGTACTTAACTTGTTCGGGTGAGCTGAGGGCAGTGGTTGGAACAAGAGGGTAGGTTCATGACGAACCATGAATAAGAAGTCTAATGTAACTTATATTTTGTTATTCTTTTTTATTTTTATTAAAAGAACATGCGATTTACCTGATGGCAAGTGATTATCGCCACCCATAGGCACCCGCAATATCAGAGAAATTATAGGTGTATTGCCGGCATTTTTAACAGTAATATACTTTTTTTCTTGTAGGTTCCAATGTTTCAAAGAGACACAATGTATTTATGATCGACAAAGACATCGGCAATAAATATTACATTAATATCACACTGTTTTTGTAGGTCTTTTTTGGAAATATAAAATACTAATAAAAAGTTAAAAAGCAGAATAGTAATTTCTACAATAGGTATTTATATATTTATGTATATCCATATACTGTACGAGACATAAGTTGTTTTACAAGGAATATTTATTTTTATTCGAGTACGTTAAACCTCAGAAGTTTTTAGAAGACTATTTATGAAAGTGACCAATTAAGTACCTACCTACTTAAATTGTATAGGTAGTGCCCATGAGTATATATATACCAGTGCCCTCAGACTCAATCAGACAATCCTTTGAAATGATTATGAAATGCTGCCACTGTAGCTTTGTTAAGAAATTGTCATGAATTATCATAGATACATAAATTATTATTTAAACATTTGTATAAAATTGAGAAGTGACAAAACGGAAAATGGATTTTATGTAGATACAATATAGATTTATGAGATAAAATAAATATAAAAGATGGATTGTATGTGAGAAAATACGAAGAAATGAATTTCTGTAGTAAGGCGAGTGGGATGCCTGGATCAGAACTAGCCCTTAAACAAGTGATAAACAAATTTATCGATCGATAGATTTTTACTACTGCATATATGGGACAGTAATGTCTGGCGTTTTGTTTTTCGTCATGTGTGTCATAATTGAAATACATATATAATAGGGGTGAGTAATATATAGCAATATCTGTATATCGTAATTAAAATATATGGATATTGACCCAATAATCCAATATTATAATATTGAAATGAAGAACTCGATTGAAATGAATATAGATCCAACTGGTATGGGCGATATTCAATTGATTGATGACCTTTTTTCCGCTATCATTGTCCAGAGGAACCCAATATATAGATATCGGTATGGTACCGATATTACCCATGCATAATATATAGATAATTAGACATACACCGATAGATTTGTGACTTGTTTCGGGGCTAGAAAGGGGGTAAAATGTAGAATAAAAAGCGCATTTTTGCTTTCTTTATTTATGCTATAACGATCCTGCATAGTGAGAAAAGATCTCAAGGGTGATGACAAACTACAGATAAAAAATACCAAAAAAAAATCTCAAAATAACATCAATTGGCATAAATAGATATCTGAATTATTTAGAGTGACTACACAATGGATGGTTACTGTAAGATTAAGTACCTATACACATTATTATTACCCCCAATAAAAAACAAATAACGACCAACGTGTGTTTACAGCTGATACGAATATGTAAAATGTGCTGTTTCTAAATGCTGACTATATAAATGCGAAATGCTCTATGTTATGTTTAACGCATGTTTATCATGTCAACATTTACGTAGGTTCACAAAAATAAATTCGTGTCAGATATAAACGCGTGTTGCCCCTGCAAGCGTTTAACGCCTGTCATCCGAATGTAGCCTTATGGATTGTTATAAGTAGGTAGATATAAAATTGAATTTCTGTCCCTCACACCACGTTTACCTTGAACATGAACCTACCGACTCGTTTATATCTAGATGGAGCGTCCACTGTCAAAAATGTCTTAATTATTCACCCAACTTATTAACTGACAAGTATAATATTTGTTTTAAACAAAAATTTTCCCATTTTTCAATGTTGCAGTTAATTATTATATTTGGATATCACTATTTACGCACATAATAATTAATTGTGTAAATTAGTTTCATTTAGGTATAATATAAAATTGACACAAACACTTATAAAAAAATATTTGTTTTAGAAAAGCGTTTGTAAATAGATGCTCTATCTAGATATTATTAATCTATCCTACAAAATATATACCTATAAGTGATTATACCAAATTTTATACATGTTGTGTTGTGATAAGTAAATCTATAAAACCTTGTTTTTTGGTTGTGTAAATATCTTCATAGCCGTTTCCATCAGTACCTAAACCTAGGTGGAGTCGCAAACATGACATATTTTAGGACTTGTAGGTATTTTGATGAAAACTAGGCCAGTGATTCCATATAACAGCAAACACCGCGTAAATACTTTTTTCTCCAACAACAGCGCCATTAGCGATTAATTAACAAAAGACAGAAGTACATATAAGTATAAGAATAACAGCAATTTTAGTTTGCAAATTATTTGCTGTTATAGGGACTACATCCTTAGAGATTGTGATAAATTTGACCATCCTTGATGCTATATGATGCTATTGCTGAGTGTACCAGAGCATTATTAATTTGCCAATTCAATTATAGCAAAGCATTTCGAAAAGTTTAGGTACTTAAGTATGTATAGGTACCTAAATAATATTTTATTTTATCGTATGGTGGCCATATCGTAACTTACTCTTGTGTTATTTGCATTAGTTTAATATCATGATGTTATTTTTATAATACTTACCTATATTTATAAACAAAAATAAGACAGAAATTTAAATATGTACATGGTGGTTTTTTACTTTTTTTTTAAGTACGTTTGTTCCGTTGTGGAACATGCTAAGGTCGGAGACCATACTGCCTAATTTTCAATGTGAAAATTTGTCTGAAATTTTATGTTTTTTACTATTAATCATTTAGTTTTTTTTTATTACTTATATTTAAGTATCCGGGAAAAAATATTCAATATGGCGGATTTTTAATCCTCATCAACCTGATAATTGATGATGTGGCCGTTATATGGTATTTTAGGGTATTTTATATAACCTGTTATGGTTACACAATTGAATTCAGAGATTTAAAAAATGAAGCAATAAATATAAGTAAGTACCTATTTTGTGATTGCAAATAAGTACTTGGAAATCATAATAATTACTGCAACTCTGTACCTATATTTTTAATAAAAAAATAATTATATTTATGTACGATGTTTTATTTCATAATTTGGAAACAAATATTACTAGTAAAGTTATGTAGATGGGTAAGTATATAAGAAATAATTTAAATAAAAACAAATAGATTAATTATATCAATATGTATTTCGTATGTAGTACTTAAAAACTTGGAGCTAAAATATTTTAATTAATATCTAACGTTTTTTATATCATACTCTTTTTCAACAATGATCCAGACAAAACTGCTCTATTACTGCATTTTTCCACTAAGTATTTCAGTTACAAAAATAATTTTATTTATAATTGAAAGAATCAAAGAAATATTTATTAATTCTAAATTACAGTAAAGTGACTTAGTTATTACTTGATTTGATTAAAATTTTTATTTATCTTTATGATAGGAAAAACGATCGGTATATTCGACCATTTGTACCTAAGTATATCGTGTTTACATCTGTAGCAAATTATCTATAGGTATATTCACAAATGTAAAGCCGAGGCAAAACGAAACTGCGTTCATGAGTAATAAATTAAGAGAGCTTAAATTTTTGTATGTTTGCTCTAATAACTCATGACTTCAGCAGGTATTACATACATTCAGACTCATTACAGCTTGTCACTAATTGTGTTGTATATTGTATAATAGATATGTAAGTACATTTTCAAACCGACTTCAAAAATTTGTTCTCGATTTGTCTGTACATTATGGGACATCTTCGTTAATTTTAAAACGATTTCGACATTTTTTTTAATTGGAGGTAAGAAATCAATGAAGTATTATTTTCTTCAATACTTCAATTAAACTAATTTAGCCAATGACTCAACTGACAATATGTAGGTTTGAAAGTATATCATCTTCTTGTTCTTATCTCATATCATTTGGGGTTGACGTTACGTTCTTCTTCCATTCTTTGCAGTCATTCTGGTATTTACTTCTTTTATAGCTATATAATTTTCATACAATCCATGCACCTTTTTTATATCTGCCTCTACTATTATAACCATTCACATCTACAGTTATACTTGGAAACATTCTCCTCATCTATACTCATCACATGACCATACCAAGACAAACGATTACAGCTGCAAGAGAACTGCTTAGCTTGCAATCCAAAAAAATATTACACAGCACACGATTAAAATTTATAAGATAACCTCCTTTTTGGACGTTGCTTTCCAGATTTCAGAAATTTTAACTGACAGATAAAGACAAACCTATCTACGTTCAAATATTGTAGTACTACTGGTACCTTACTCTCAGCGATCAATATTGATAAGAATCTAATAACATTCAATATGAAATTTCAGTTTTAATATACATACTAAATTATAAAATAATTTACTGCCAAACTTTTTATAACTAACGACAAATTTATCTCATTTTTAAGCATTTCAAAATGTTTTTCATCTTTGCCGACTATAACTATTTACGATTACCTACCGGAGTTGACACATTATCGTTTTACATAGTTTATTAACTATCAAATTTTCTAAACCGCTCCATTAGTTTGGCCCCGGCTTTGAGATTCATAATTGACAAAAAGTATAACATAATAAATGAAACAATGACAACTACGTTCTACTTTTAAACAAATAATGTAAAAACCTACGTACATACATACAACAAGTAATATTATTAAAAAAGTAAATATGACATAATCTAAATTTGAATCTTAGTTAGAACATTTAGTATTTCATAAAGTTAGGCTTAACTGAAACATGTGTGCCCACGCACTGCGTAAATGGAATAGGTATCTAACAACGAATAAAGCATTCATAATAATTATAAAAAAAATGCTTTTCTGGCAGAGAACTACAAAAATATATTATTTGTAATTCTGATGTCCCTATGTACAAATTACAAATTATGTAGATAAGTAGGTATCTACACCTACATATGCATCTTAGCCCTCAGGAATGGCAACGCATGGGCGAAACAGTTATATCCATAGTACTGTCTATAGGTGACGGTTGCCACTTTCCATCAGGTGGGCCGCCAGCTTGTTTGCCATTTTAAGTTGCATAAAAAAACATATATACATAATAATATTACTTTTTCTAAACTACAATCGACTGACATTGAATGTATGTGTATGTCAACTAATATGTCGACAAGCGTATTCAGATTCAACGTAAAACATTTAACATCTTAATTAGGTATGTTAACGGTGTTTACCAGCAGTAGCGTTAGACGGATTTTAAAAATTGACATACTTTTGAAATAGGGACACGACCAATTTGGAATGAAAAAGGGCATGGAACAGTGCGTCGTAATCTTAATATACTAGACACATATAGGTAGTTATTATCATTTATATAAAATAATTATAGATTTTTACCAAGTAGGTAAGTACATAATAAACACCCATATACCTAATTTCCAGATAAATCGTAACAAGTAAACAGATAACAGACATAATAAATAAACTAGGTATAAATAAACATAAAAATTATAATGCCATTATTAGTTCTACGTTACATTATTTGATTAATGATAAGTTAGCAAATTTCACAAAACATTTTCAACCATAATTTGAAACGGAAAGAATTTGATTTTATGTAGGTAGTTCTCATTTAGTATGTGCATAAATCTATGAACATGACAAAAAAGTTTATTACAGACAAATTAAAATTCAAGGCAATTCGTATATAATAAATACTTACTCTGATATTAAAATAACATAGACAGTGACTACATAATGAGTGTACCATACGCACTGGACGGCGAAGCGGAGACTGCAGAAAACTGTGACAAAAATTAATATAATACTCTCCGATTAATAATACCAACTAGATAAAGGCCAAATCTAAGAAACAACAGTTAATAAAACGCCTCAATTATACAGAGAGCTCTTATTTTTAATAATTTTTACTACTGTAATTTGCAATTCAAATTCGAATTATAAATCGAATTAAAATTTTGAATTTCTTTTATAGCGAATGTTCAGTTAGACGATGTCTATTGTTGACAATTGTGTTCTATTTTAATTTATGAGGCGTCATTTATCGTAGTTATAATAATTACGTATTATGAATATGGTAGTACGATTTCACTTCGGGAGGCTTTACCTAGACGACATTGTTGATCGAAGATATCGTTATAGTCGTAGAATACTGACGGACCTGACAAATATTATATGACTATGACGTTATGTACTACGTGTCTAAAGATAAAGTAACATTCTATATGCAATGGTATTTGCAAAGTGCAAGATGTATGATAATTGATGATTACATTAAATCAATGTTATAAATAATTCAATAGTTCTTGGTAAACTATATAGTATAGTAATTCCCATACATTTTACACTTTTTCATTACTAACATCACTAATAAAATGTTACTTTGTTTACAGGCTCAAGGATTACTATTCCGATGTCGATTGTTTGCCATGGGCACACCTACGTCGTTTTATATATATAATATACACCATGATATGAAGTCAAAAAAATAAAAATAAAATTAGTAAATCCTTTTTTAAATAGAAGTGCTTTAACTATAATGAAGTAAATTGAACTATTTATTCACAGAGAAAATACAATCAATTAATTGCAAACAAGAAAATAACACGGCAGGTTCACTGACTTATATTCGTCTAGCATTCTGTGGTAATTTTCCTAAAATATGCCATCATGAAAAAAATGCTTCAAATTTTTTTTAAGTTACACAGCTTTCATATTTATTTATACATACAAAGTAGGTATTATTTTTATTTACAGTAAATCGAATTCCGAGATAAGAAAGTAAAATAATGCAGATTACAATGAATGCACAGTTTCCATATACAATATTCAGAGATGGTTTCTCAGTTCAAGCATTTTGTATGCAGTAACCTAAATTTCTTTGGTAACACATAGACACAGGCACTAGGGATGTACATACTTACATCTGCTCTATGGCATAAGGCAGTGATGCTTTTATGCTGAATGGAAACATATTTTTGCCTCTAGATCTATTATTTACAAAGCCAAAAACACATATAAAAATGGAACTTCCATTTTAAAATCGTACCTGTATTCTGTATTAGAAACATCTATTACTAAAACTTGACATTTATTTATATATTTTAAGAACAATGCTCTTGAATTCAAATAATTAAAAACAAAAATTAATTTTGTAATAATAGCTATAATAAAATAAATAAATGGATAAATATACACATAAATTTATTACTCTCTAAACCTAGTTTTTTTTGGTAATAATTATATATTTTTATATACATTTTGTTGTATTATTTATTATACTTATCTATAATTTTACAGAACTAGATGCAATCCTTAACCTCAAGCCAAAGTTACCGTGTTCAATGAATCAAATAATTTACTAGGTAACCACAAAATATTTAACATTGCAGAATGACAAATTGGCAAAGTGCTGATTTAACTCTATTATTTTTAGACAGCCATAGATTTTATAAATCAGGATATGAAATTAATTTTACTTGTCGTCGTTTAAATGTACAAATTGCAATGTAATTAGTTCATTATTTTCTCGCAAATTCGAGGAAAATAATATATATATATACGTAATTTGGCAAGATACAAATTAACAGCCTCTGGCAAATTACAATTTAGTTACAAAAAATCAGTTTTCATTTCAATCATTTTGTTGTCTCAAAATCATTTGTGAAATATGTATTTTAGCTTTGCCTTGTCTTTCCGCTATTATTCGGATGTTAATCGCTTTGTTCATAGACTCGATAGAAATGTATTAAATAGGCGTCTGTACATATCTATATTCATAATTTTATCCTGAGAACAACTTTTGATTAATCAACAGCTGTTTTTAACATCCATTTCTTACAAACTGGTTATAAAATTGCGAATGTAATATATTTTCACATAGATACCTATGTGTGAAGTTATTATGTTATATCTATTATACATTTTCATTAATAAATAACAAAAAAGGTTGTATTTTTTAATACTAAAATATACTTACCTATGTGTGAACAGCGAAAAAAAGAGGTCTATGGCTGACACAACAATCACATATTGCCAATAATCTCACATAGATACTAACAAATAACTTGAAAATTTTTTTTAACACCTGACATGCACAGCGAACTTGTTTATAATTTTGTTCAAGATATTTGTTGTTGTAAACTGTAAATTATGTCGTAAGGGTATTTATATAATCTGTGGTATTCATTGAAATTCGTCATCGGAGCTGAGTAGTGTAGTTTTCTCGTGGTAGTTGGTGGCATGGCTGATGGTGGCAACCCGCTGAGGCAGCGGTCGCGGCGCTAGTGCTGCACCCTCGTCACCGCGCTTCCCCGTCCCTGCACCACCTCGCATCACTATTTTCAATTAGTTTAATTATTTTAGTGATTTGAATGGATTTCACGGTTATAACGGTTAAGTGCGTTTTAACTGTGTTACTCTACATTATGATATATACAGGTGAAATGATTACGAATATATAAAAATCAGTTATTAAAAAAATTACACAATTGGTGAGATAAGTAATTTTGTGTAGTAATTATTTATTGATACGTTAAAATCCCGCCATTTTTTAATTACTAATTTCATAAAAAATAACGTAAAATGTTACTTATAATTAGTAGAAATCAGTAACGGATATTCATCGTTAAAATAAAAATAGTATAAAACATAAAATAGTGTAATTAGTACAGAACAGTTTTATTTTTACTAGTATCAAAAATATACGCTTTTGTGCAAGGAGCTTTCATGTCACGAATATTCTAGTCATAATTAATTAAAACAAATTAAATAATTATTATTAATATATATATTTTGTAAAATATATAAATATTTAATACATACGTTATAAATTATTGTATCGCCTTAAAGCCTACGTTAGTCAGTACTAAAGACAATGGTCTTTTATATCAAAAATTGAACTAAATATTTTTCCTACAGAAAGATGCACGTACCGCAACTTCAGTATTTAGTGCTCTATGACTCGGGTGCAAGTGTGATCATACTGTGGCGACGTACTTCATAGTCTAACAAAATAGCATAACCTAATAAAATAGTATTTAGCTATATTGACATTTAGCTGACTCAATGTGACGCATTAATAGTTGTAGCACTTCAGCTGCCCGCTAACGAAATGCTTTCTTACTGTACTGGGTTGACTGGAAGAGATCTCTGTCAGAGATAAGTCCACCCTTGCTCACAACATTTATAAATAGATTATTTTATATGTAACTTACAAGTGCAATAAAGAATATATATAAATCTAAGATTTAAATCAAAATAATAAGAGCTATTTTTTGTGTTGCAAGTAATTTGAATTGAGAAATACTTCTTCCGATTTTAAAACCATATTAAAAAAATATATTCCATTGTTAGCCTAAGAACAAAAATTAAAATTAATTTTTTTGTTTATAGATTAATAATATTAATGAAGCCATTTCTAAGTCAAACTTTTTCTGACATGAATAATAGTTGCATACAATGAAAAATTTTACTAAGTTTAAGTCATAATAATGTATGAAATGCAGTGAATACATATGCAAAATTAAATATGATTACTTATTTATTTGTAATATACTCATACAATTTACAGACATGAAAGCATGCTAGCAAACAAATCATAAAAAGCTGGTCATTCCGTTTTAAACTTACCTTTCAACACACTTTGTAATCCCCTTGTGTTCGGTGAATATTTTAAGTAGATGGAAATATTTTACTATATAAAAAATATAATTATCATGTTATTTTAGCACGACGTTGCTTTTTGTAGTTTGTAGGATATATCTTGTTTTATTTAAATGTATAATATATAGATGCTATAAAAATAAAAGCACTATATTGTATATATATAAAATCATTTATTTATTAGTGAGAGGCCAAGTACAAGGTGTTTTAAATTCGTTATCTAAACCAGAACTAAACTTAATTAAATTATCACTAAATATATTGAAGTGCAAACAATGGGGGCAGTATGTGGTAAATTCGTTACCAGGTACATTGTTCAGAATCTTTATATTTTTTAGGAAATAAGGATAACAGAACCTTAACTGATTTCTTTTAACCTCCGTCTTAAAATACCCCCAGTCTAACACATCATCTGAAAACTTAATTATATTAACTTTTTTTTTTAAATAAATGTTACAAAACATACACTAATAAATAATTATATACATTAATATTGCAAGATTGAAAAAAAAAATGCAATTGGCCTTACAGGTTGCTAATAGCAAGGTTCAGTAAAAAAATATGTATTTTTATAAAACACTGTTAGGTACCTACACGTATCAAAAAGCGCATGTACATTATTCGCCTCGACATTTTGTATCGTGTTGTCAAACGAAGGAACATAAAATGCCGCTCTTTGGTTTTGCAATAAATATATAATATGAACAAAAGTATATGAAACATACTATTATGTTTAATAAAAAAGAATAACAACCTGATAAATGCCCTTACAGGTTACGAAATCATAATTTAGGTTAGTAAATATTGAATTATCTAGCATTCGTCTAAAGGATTTCATCCACTAACTATAAGACAAATAACAAAAATTATACAAAAAGAAAGAATAAAATCACAGAAAATGAAACATTTACATAGGTACTTGTAACGTATAACTAAACCGATAAATGGCATGGTCCACAACCGTTAAATTCTGGAGTTTTTTTTCTATTTCCGGCAATGGCCACATTATTAACGTATTTCGTCGAATATTCGTTATTATAAAATCTAAGTTTACTTCCCGATTCATTATAAGACTAATAATCTCAGTATTATTATCAATTTTGGAGAAATACTCGATTGCCTTAAACACTTGTTTGTAGCATTCCTCTTTTTCAGTAGTACTCTACAATAATTTCGTTCAAGTTATAAAAATTATTAAGTTACAAATTCCAATTGGACCAAAACTATTACCGGTAATTATTAACATACAAAATACTTAACTATTACACATATGGCAATGAATAGTCCGAACAGCTGTTATAATTTTTTTTTTTCTACATTTTCTGTATGTTTTGAATAAAATAAAAAAAAAAAAAAAAAAACTATAGAGCATTATCCAAAACAAAAGACAAAATGTATTAATGTATTTTTATGAATACTACTAAGGTAGCAAATATGATGATGGCATGTATGTTTGTAATAATGCGGGTCCCACGTACGCTTTCCTCTAAAGGATTTATTTTAATAAATCATACATATTGCATATTTTTATATAAATAACAGTTAATGAGTTTTATGATGATAAACAATACATTGCAGTAAATTGACTGGTTGTATGTTTATTCGCTCGCAATTGACTCCGATTATTTAATTTGATTTTGGAACTGTTGATGCAATAAGAAGTGAGAGGGGATGATATAGACGTATCTATTCCAAAGAACAGCAACGAAAGTTTACTGTAATAACTTAGGAGCATCGTGATCGGTAAACCGACTCACAGTGAGGTCGTGAGAAAACTGCGCTCAATGATGTGTCTTGAGAGAGATAAACCTGCAGTGTCTTGATTACGATCGTTCATGAGCCCAATAACCCAATCTAAACACTGATCCGATAAATTTTTCCTGCCACGTTAAATTCGAATAAATTTGGAAAATTCTATATTAGAGGGGGAAAAATACAGCGCAACGTTGATTTGTGCACTCCAGGGCAAAGAATATGAAATAGCTGGTGTACCACAGTTTACTACTGTGTTATACTGCATAAACAATAGTTTTGCTTTTAGTGAAAGTTGAGTTACTTATTTGTAGTGAGGTTATTGATGTAAGTTGATCCGACATGTTAAATGTATTCATACAAGCAACGAACCGTTACTATGTATATTAAGTATTTATCAATGATTTTATACTTTATCTTCAATCAAACCGACTTCAATACATTTACAAAAAGAATTTGAATAATGCTCTCAAGTTTAAGAATTTATAGAAAAATTAAATAATTGTTATCATTTTATCAAGTCATTGATACGATGTTAAATGGCATATTATCGTATTTTTTATTATATTTCGGACTAGCCAAATACCTTGATATTAAAAATAATAATGCAAATAAAGAAAAAACTCTTAATTAACGAACAGTTCGAGGCCGAGCACCGAAAACCAAATTATAAATTGTGTGTATAATATTTTAATATTTTATTATTTGTTACAAGGCACGAACCAGTATTTCACTAAAACAAATAATTTGCTAAAAAATAAAAACCTTAATTTGATAAACTATGCACTGAACAATTAGTTTAATTTGATGACTTAATATATGCGATGTATTTTAAATCATTGTTAGTCGTGTTTCCATGCTCGGGCGTTATGGATAGTTTATTATGTACGTAACGAACATCAATGCACTTCATGCAGAGCACAGCTATGGCAGAGCTTATAGTTTTTCATAAGGCAGTTGAGAAGTAACATCTGAAAGAAAGTAAAATAAACAAAAATAAGAGCGTCCTAACTACTGGAGTTGTTTATATAGTACAAAATTTTGAATATTTATTTTTAAACAGCAGAATTTTTTTGTAAAAATGTCGTGTGTAAATAAAGATAAAAGAAAAATAGAAATATCGTTGGGTTTGATTTTTTTGGAATTTTGCCTAATTAACTAGGGCTAAGGTAGAACGCAGACAGTCGACGTTTTATGTCACATTTTTGTGATTGTAATAAAAATGATTCATATCAAAATATTAGATATAAAAAAAAAGAAAATAACAAATAATAATACCCGCATCTTTCACCTATCTGGACTGAATGTGTTTCCAATAAGAAAACACAAGAAAAGAAAAAAATAGACAAATTTCTTCACCTCTTCGATTGTGGTCGTACAAATTATATTGTTTTTGTTATATTCTGTAGAACAGAATAGACTATAACCATAGTTACTATCAGAGAATTTCTCGACACAGTGAAATAGTAATGAATATCTATATATTACATAATATTCAATGTTTTTAGTCTTGTATATATGTATGTATAAACAGGGATGCGGATACTGATTGAAGCGGTTTAGATTTAAATATCTTCACTATTTATTTATTTACATATTATATCCTTTGCATGAGTATTGATTACGAATGTTTACCCAAATAGCAAAATTACTAATGCAATGCTGATTTTTGAGTCATTACAGCCTTAAAAATTTAGGCTCCTCCTTAATTACAAGGAGGGGGCCGGATGGATTCTGCCCACTCCAATATTGGTGACCCACTCCGAGATGCGAAAGGAACCTATAAATATAGGCATGTTTAAAAGTAGATAAGCGCCTATTTAAGGGGGCAGATCACCGCTGGAAAATAAACAGGTATATGCTTATATGTGTACATTTATAGAACTTATAGAATCTGACGTCTGCGCTCCCTCTTAGTACAGCAATTCCTAAGGTCAGCAAACAAAATGTGAGCAGGCAGCAAATGAGGTCATGCACAACCATGTCAACGCAAACTACTATTTGATACTTACCAGAGCTGTATTGAGTGTACTGTTGGTACTGCGGATGGAAATTGTGGAACGCGTCCGTCATTATGTCCTTGGGGTTCATCGTCTCCTGAAGATACCAAATACGGACTTTGTATTAATTGCCATTTAAAGTAATTATTCAGTGACAGAACAAAAAGTGACGTCGTAAATTAATTAGACTAATACAATTTTATTTGCACGTAACGGAAAGAGACAACCAAGTGCCAATGGTTTCTATTACTGCGGCCAATTTCCATTAAATAACAAGTCAATCTCAATCTCGATATAAAGTGATTAATTTATCAGAAGGAAATTTCATACAGTACCCGTGTGTCAATCGTGTTTCTAAGGCCAATTAGGTAAGCTTGCATAACTGTGTTTCAGTTTGACGGATGGAGAAGGAAGTGAAATTATAGGGTATGGAGGTATTATAGTTATCCTGGCATGTTCTGGGGTGTCTTACTGCGGATAATAAGTTTATGTACCCATTATTAAAAAAAAAAAGTCAAACCTTATTTTAGCTGTTGAAATGTTTTGTCTTTTTCTTTCACGCTAATTTTTCAATTTGAAAGGCAATAATAAAACTCACTAATAGTTGAAATAGGTTTGTAGCACAATTTAGTTGTTATGAACAAGAGAGAGAAAGTATAAAGCATGTACTATCAAGCTACCTTGAGGATCGAGAATTAGAGGGTCACGGACATCAAATGGCATTAATATGAGCGTATGTTACCTTGAGGCTACTGGAGATGGACTGCATGGTGACCGAGCGGTGGGGGTCGCGGCGTGCGAGTGCGTACGCAGCGGCCGGGAAAGCGTATCGTAACGCCACCGCGGCTGCTAACATCTCGATGCAGATCAGGAAGTTCTGGTAACCAGCGGACACGGTACCCGCTGACGTTGGTTGTTCATTCTCGCCCATTATCGGCGAGATCACTTCTGCCTTCTCAAGAATGGCAAGGGCTACGCCTGCATACAATAATTTGTAGATAATATTAAAAAGCTATTGGCAATGTGAGTCCCGGCATAGAATAGGCCACCCCATCCTTTCCCGTGGGTGTCATAAGAATCAACTAAGGACGAAAGTTGGTCAGCAGCGTCCTTATTAAAATATCTCTAAAGCCTGACTGCGGTTGCCAATCCGCCTGCCATGCGTGGCAACAAATGGCAAACCCCCAAAGGGAAAAGCTTATGTTCAGCAGTGGACAGATTTAGGCTGATATGATGATTAAAAAGATATATTTGAAATTTTAAAATAGTTGAATACGAGTTCTATATATATGATGTAAGACAAATTTATTACCTCAATCCTATTACCCAAAATGGCTAAACAGTTATCGAAATAGCATAATAACTTCTCATGGTAATGCAAGTGTCAAAGCCAAAAAGAGCAAAAGCTCTTCTAAATATAATGTCTTCAAAATTTAAGTATACGGTTCAAGTGGCTCTCTATCCGTCTTCGTGGAAACTGGCACATCCTTTCCCTTCTTTACTCAATTCTCTTTAATCCAGTTACACCCCATTATTTAAAAGAACGTTTTATGTTTCTTGGAGAGAGCAATTCTAATTCTTATTCTTTACGTAGTACTGACAACCTCCAACTCATAATTCCTATTCATTCTTCCTCTTTCTACTCCAAATCCTTTTCCGTGCAAGCAGTTCGTTTGTGGAACTCACTCCCTACCTCTATACGATGCGCTCAATCGTTGCCCATTTTTAAAAACTTAGTTAAATCCCACTACCTATCCTTATAATCACTTAGTCCTATGTATTTCCAGTTTCATGTGTGTTATATATATGTGTATTAGTATGGTATATTTGTATGTATTTGTCCGTATATATATATGTATATATACTTATGTGTGTATGTATATATATGTATATGTTTGGATGTATGTGTTTATTTATGTATGTGTATATGACTATGCTGTCACAGATATTATTTTTTACAAATCTATTTTTTTTAACGCGCCACCTACCTATTTATGCTTTAATTCTTTCTACCCAAAGGTTGTCTGGAAGAGATTGCTTAGCAATAAGACCGCCTTTTGTACTACACTATACGTATTGAACATTGTTTAACAAATCATGTTATGTTGATGCAATAAAGTGTTAAATAAATAAATAATCTTTAAGAATATATAATAAGATAATAAGATAAATTACCTTGCCAAAACGAGAGGAAGATAACGGATTTGACTGTGAAGAACTTGAGCACTGGGTCGAAGGGTTTAAGCATCTCTCTGGTGGCGCCGAGGAACAAGAACAGCCCGTAGAGCGCCAGGCTCACGGAGAAGTTGTACACGATTGTTATGTAGATATACCCTCCGCTAATACTCCAGTCGCCGTCGTGATATTTTCCAGCAGCCTATAACAAAGTTTTAAGTGAATAACTATTCAACTAACCGGCTATATTTTTGGTCAAAGATCTAGAAAGTATTTAGCACTAATAATTTATAACAATATACCATGTGATATAAAAGAGAGGACAACAAAAAAATACCCAGCCAAGTGCGAGTCACAGTCAGCGAATCGTAGATTCAGTGCGAATTATAAATAAAAAAATAAAAAAATTTCTTATGTAACTATATATTTACGATTATCGGATTTTTTTCCGTTACTTATAGTTACGGAAAAAAGTTAGTTCATATATCATCATCGTTTATATCGACATTATTTCTTACCAAATTTCAAGATTCTAGCTCAATGTAAAATAGACTATAGGCTTGATTCCTTTGCAAATATCAAAAAGGCTTCAAGTCTTCAAGGGATTGCAGACTTGAATACTTAATACTAATTTCAGTTTGTTACCTCCCATGCGTTCCTCCACAGTTTATAATTATATTTAGTAGATTTGATACATCTTATCATTTGAATATCGTATACACTATAATATGAAATTAATTAAGTATATATTATCTATGAAATAAATATCATATTGCTGATTTGGTTCTACACCAGATAAGGTATAAGTATCTTCGTCACGTTCTAATTATCGACGTATCAGAAAGAAATTACATTGAGACTGTAACAAAATGTTATAATAAAAACATATTAATATAATTTAAATTTTGTTCCATAAAAAAAAGTATATCAATAGACTAAATTAGAAATATAGACGGGAGTAAATCCTAACTATTATGAATAATGTCATGAAAGTAAGTTCACAATTCGATACGTGAAGATAACAAAACTTTTTTAAATTTTTTAAATATCTTATTTATTCACTTATACTACTTCATGTCAGCGCCCGTAGGATAAGCAGATAGTCAAATCCATACGATCGCGTTCCTTATATAAATTACTAAAATAATAATAAAAAAAGAAAATAATATGAAGTACAAATATAAAATTAACTTTACGGCAAAAAAAAAATAATTAAAAGATAGTTTCTAATTAAAAATAGTCCTTTACCTGTAGGAATATGATGATGAACGCACAAAGGGGCTTGATAAGGCAAAACTGTAAGGTGGCCTGTTTGCAGAAGCGCAGGAATCCAATGGTATAGGTGGCGCCTGAGAGGCAACACGTTCCATTGACACACGAGGCACGGACGGGCCGCCCTCGCAGCTCTGACATTATGTTCCCTTCGCCGCCGAGATACTCGTAGCAAAGTGACAGGAAACTGTAGATTACGAAGGCTGAAACAGACGGGTTTAATTTTATTTTTTTATAATTATACTAACCACCTAATCCTTAAGACATTCTATGGTATGAGAAGCCAGGTAACAAACTTCTGTGAACACAACAACCTAATATACCCCGAATCGAACCAATTTTGAAATGGCTCGATCGACAATCGAATCCGGGACCTCATTGCGTAAAGCAGTGTGCCAACCGCTGTGTCATGGGTTTATTTGTTCTTTACAAAATTATATTTTTATTAATTTAAACATGAAATATAAATTATAAGTAAGGAAGGTTATAGAGCTATTAAAAGTAGTCAATTCTTAAATGTTGGCAGTCGCATGTATACTAACGGCAGTAGAATAAAATAAAATAATTCTAATAAACGATTAAAATTATTAAAAAAGTATGCTACCAATGTTATTGAATATTTTCACACAGAACTTAATTCAAAAAGGAATAAAAAATTATAACAATGTACAGATATCTTTGGAATGTTAGTAAGTTTAAGGTACCGTTGAAGATATAGTAAATAAACTGATTAGATACAGGATCATAATCTACAACTAAATCTCGAAAAAACAGAAATAATGAAATTTTGATTTTATAAGACAACCATAAATATTAAATTTTCATTTAAAGAAAAAACAAAAGATTCGTAAATTTTTGCATACTATTTAGATGTTGAAATTGATACAAATATTAATTGGAAAGTGCATGTAGTCAAAATAACTATGGAATTGTCTAAATTTACATACACATGCATTATTCGAGTTAAAAAGATCAACAATCTTTAAAACAGCAAAATGCGCACATTAAATTTATTGGCCAAACTATGGAGTAATAATATGGAGCAATAGTACAAACGTGAATGACCTTTTTGTATTACAAAAGAAATGTGTTAGAATATTGATAAATATAATACTAGTGTTAGAATATTGATAAATACTAAAACATTATTGTAAATTTGTGTAATGGGGATAGATTAGCCCTACCACCCAATAAATTACATACTGTAGGCTCAGACATATCTTCCATTATATTATACATTAAAAGTGATCACAAAATCTAAATATCTTCTTTCTCTTCTTTGCAATATTATTGTAATAAAAATAAATAATTTAAGTAATTACATATTTCCACATATTATGATTTTTATATAGATAATGCTGTGTAGATCTTTAACTGGTGTACATATATTATCATGTTTATATTAAGTGTTATATTCTAACGAACTATATGTAACAATTTCGATGTACTGATAAATAAATAAATAAAATAAATTATTAACTATGATGATAATTATTAATGTAATTTGCAACACCCTAACAGGATTCATGTACAGAATAATTAATGTATTCAACAAATTTATAAACACATGATGCCCTAGCTTTGGCCGGGACATATTTACTGAGCGCGATAAAAAGTAGCCTTCATCCCATATAGTACAGATTGTTGTCATCCATCTTAGTTGGAACCACGGCCGTTGGGGTTGCTTAACTTGCATTAACTCCACGACCTCTAAGCAATAACTCACTACTCATTGTATTATATACTTAATAATTACGTACCTAATACATCACAAAGTTTCAGCAATTTAACTGATCGGTTATTTTATAGGATTTTAAGAGCGATTCTTTACACATAATTTTATTTATGAACCAATTGAAATAAAATAAACACTAAATGTTAAGTAGAGCAAATATTATTCTAAAAATCATTTGTTTTGGATTCTGCTGAATTCATAAAGGCCCCCTATAATAGTTTTTTTTTTTTTATACAACTTAGAATGGTAAACAAGCTGACGGCCCACCTGATGGAAAGTGGTAACCGTCGCCTATAGACATGAGCAGTACCATGGACATAACAGAGTATACTATTTTGTATGATATGCGTTGCCATTCCTGAGGACTCAGGTGTTATTCTTCCGTACCCAGTAAATTCACGCCACAGACAGCAGTACAGACAGCGACCACTTACAATTTTATTATATGTATTGATAAATAAACAATTAATTGTGCTGTATTTATGATAAAGATACGTACCTTCATAGCAATCCCTGACAGTGAAAAAGTAGACATAATAAGAGTTTCCATTGAAAAAGAGCAGCGAGATCCAACTGTAGCAGCCGTAGATGGGTACGATGAACAGTATACGGACTATCCAGCGCTGCTCAGATGGGTTTGTATACCAGCGTAGATGCTGGTAGATCTGCAATGAACAATGAATTTTTAGTCAGATGATTTTCGTTACTTTTATTTAACTGTATAGCATGGGGGAGATTTTTAGTAATGGGTACTATTAGCCCCACTGCTAGCAATATACCCTGTCAGGTCAACCTCCTCGAGGTCCCCGCTGGAAATAATCATGCTGAAAGATGTATTCATCATAATGGGCTAATTGACCTGCCACTTCAGTTTCGCTTATCATCCCTCACTGGTGCCCTGCCAGCGTAGTCAGAGCTCGGCGTGAAGATAGATGGATTATTCTAAATGCAATGCACTTATTTTTCGTCGTAAATAATAAAAAAAATATTGCTATTGCCGTTAGGTCATTAGTTCATTTCAGTACAACATTTCGTACGCGTGGAAATCCATGTATTAGTCTACGAAGTAACGGACAAAAAGATAGATAGATAATTTATTTACATTACTTACAGCACACAAATTACAATTAAAAAAAAAACATGCACATAATACACAGAATATAAACTAACAATTTCCTTTCTTTCATTTCCTTCATGCGTGTGCCATAGTAACACAAAATGGTCACAACTCAGTTTATTGCTTTGCCCTTAAAAGAGCAAAACATTGATATTCTGTTGTGGCCAAGAGTCATCTAATCATCAGTTAATAGGAAAACCAATAGAATATACCACTTCTAGATGGCGTATCCAGATATAGAAATATTAATTGGAAAGTGCATGTAGTCAAAATAACTATGGAATTGTCTAAATTTACATACACATGCATTATTCGAGTTAAAAAGATCAACAATCTTTAAAACAGCAAAATGCGCACATTAAATTTATTGGCCAAACTATGGAGTAATAATATGGAGCAATAGTACAAACGTGAATGACCTTTTTGTATTACAAAAGAAATGTGTTAGAATATTGATAAATATAATACTAGTGTTAGAATATTGATAAATACTAAAACATTAATGTAAATTTGTGTAATGGGGATAGATTAGCCCTACCACCCAATAAATTACATACTGTAGGCTCAGACATATCTTCCATTATATTATACATTAAAAGTGATCACAAAATCTAAATATCTTCTTTCTCTTCTTTGCAATATTATTGTAATAAAAATTGTTTTGGCCAAGAGTCATCTAATCATCAGTTAATAGGAAAACCAATAGAATATACCACTTCTAGATGGCGTATCCAGATATAGAAATATCAGTTTCTAAGTTAGATCTATAGAAATACAACTGTAAAAATAGCATTCAATTTGGTGCAGTAATTTTTACATGATGCCGAAACAAACAGACAGACAAAATATCTAAATATTATTGTTATGATGTCTATTGGTCTTATCAAGACACCTCATATTTTTTTTAAATATGTCTCATGTACAAATAAATTTATAACTAGACAGTTATTATTTTATTGTAATAATAAGATAATCAATGTACTTATTTTTCGTCGTAAATAACAAAAAAAATCATCGCTGTTACCGTTAGGTTATTAGTCATTATATTAAAGATAAGGAGTGCCAGTGAGCATGACGTCAGCGTTTACTCATCAATTTATATTTACAAATAATCTGCTTCTAAGACATTGCCTTATTTAAATAAACAAGTATATGCATTATGTTTATAAACGTCTAGTGAATATTTTTGAATGTTGCAATTGGTATGTAGAACACTTATTTATTACCATCATTTTTGTATAAATAATTGTTAAGAAACAATTTATTGACATTCCCAGAAGTATAAGTTTCTTATATAATAACTAGCGGTGCGGCCAGGCTTTGCACAGATAGAATTTTCGCTTACTCGTTGATAATGTACTTTTCTATAGGATAAAGATTTGTTAAAATCGGTTAAGTAGTTATTGAGTTTATCCACTATAAACAGACAAATAATCAAATCTTTCCTGTATATAATATTAGTATAAATAACAAGGTACATAATTATACCAGTTGTTAATTGTCCATTGCTGGAGATCTCCCCCATGGGGGGGGGGGGATGGGGGTTTGGCAATAGTTGCTACGATTGGCTTGGGTTGACAACCGCAGTTAGGCTTTTGGTGATATTTTAAGAGGGACACTGTTGCCCATTCCTCAATCGTTAAATCCCTTTAGTTGCCTCTTACAATATCCACGGTTAGGAATGGATGGCCCATTCTATGACGAGACCACAGGGCGGGCGAGCACAAGATACATAGATAGTATAAAAATAGCTTGCATTTTTTCATCAAGTATTAAAAGCATAACTTGTAGTATTAAATGAGCCTAGCCTATTAATTTACTATGATAGCATAGTCGATTAATGAGTTAATTAATTAGTTGTTTTGGAATGAAAATATAACAATATGTAAAACATTAAACTACCGTAAAATGGTCATGACTACAAATGCTATTGTATAAAATATTTATACATACATACATATCTGTCCGGCCTTTTTTATTTTATTAGAAAATGAATGTTTACTAATGGAAGAGATCGATTGCCAACGAGAATAGCGTTTATTTGAAGGTAAGAGCTTCAATCGAATTATACGTAAACTTAGCATGTTGTGGTGGCCTAGAGGCAAATAGGCAATTTCCGAGCAGGCGTGGTGTATAATTTTTAGCGTATTCTTACAATCTTATTTAAGAATACGAAACGATTTTAACTTGTAGTTCTGAAAGTAGCGTACCAGCCAAAACGTATTTACAGAATTATTTGGACTGCTTTTAAAGTTTTCAATGCGCCCGTTAACGATGTTTGAACCCTGAGTAAACATGAAACAGAATACTGTAGGTAGTACCTAAGTAGCGCGGCGCTGATAAGAGTCCGATAATACACAAACGAATTGCTATTTGTAATTCATCATTTGGGCCGCAATGCTGTAGCGTGTAAAACAACAGGTGGTTGGCTACACCCGCATACTCTAACTACCAGTAATACCTAGCTGTAAACAAAATATTAAAACAAAGTTCTAGAACTCATTTATACAGATAAATGTTATTTGCGTAATATTGAAACTCTATTATAGGATTAAAGAAATACTCGTAATTTAAAGGAAACAAATAAAAATTTGGTTAAAAAAAAGAAGCACCGTTGTCGAATGTGTTCCACTTAACCTTGAGTATCTGGCTTTCATTGGCATACGAGTATTCTATGATTCTATATGCGATTTACAAATACCATAAAAATTACCCAAAGTTCTTCACAGCGATTTTATTTTTGTCTAAAAATTTCTCCAACGTATAACGAATTCATTTCTCTAATTAAATAAAAATTGATACTTCTTATTCATGATGTTTTTTTTTTTTATAGTTTAAAAGTGGCATACAACCCGTCTGATGGTAAACGGTTACTGTAGCCTATGGACGCCAGTAATACTGTGGGGTGTCACGTGCTCGTTTCGAACCTGAAGAAATCTTAATCCTTTACCTACACGAAGAACCCCATACTGTAGTGTCCAGGGAAAATATTGGTAGAGAGTTCATCCCGAGATTCCGCGACAGCCTGAGCGTGACCATTTAGGGTCAAGCGTGTGAGGATGAATTGTTCAAATGAATGATAAATGTAAATGAAATTATTTATTTAATTAATTTTAATCATTTCTCATACTTCGTTATCGCTGAAAATAAACGCATATACATACAGAAGGCATTTCGGGAGTATACAACTATGTACACTAAGACAAATTCAAATATTTACGAGTATAACTACAATAATAAAAAGCGAATGACTTTTCTGAGTAAAAAATGAGATGTTAACATCAACACAAACACAATAACACTTTACACGGAATGAAACAATGATTCATTAACACAAACTATAATTGAATTTTTCATTTCATTTCTTCATAGCAAGTTTTAAATGAAGTTTTTATTGCATTATTCAAGTTACTGTTACACAAGCAGAATGTATATTAATCGTAATAAAATTAGTATGGGACCAAAATAGGAATAAAATTCTATGGATTGTAAAATGAAATTAACACAAAATAAAAATGGTCAATTTAATCGTTATATATATATACATATACATATATATATATTTACACAAAGGCGATGCTATACTATGTTCAGTAGAAACTCTATCTATTCATAATTCACGAGAAAGGTAAAATGTTGATAACTTAAGATGCTTCACACAGAAAAACACGAGATCAATTACATATGGTAAATCTTATCAAGTACAAAAAAAAAATCGAACATATTTTTTTTGGAGTCATTTAAAAAAACGATTTAATCTAATAGAAAACTAGAACAAATAATTTGTAAGTAGATAATAATTTACAATAACATTAAACTAACACTACATTTATCTGTGATTTTATTCATATAAAAAAAAAATATCAAATCTAAGGATAAAATTTTAATGTAATATACTAAAATTTTTTAGTAATGGCTGAGATGATGATTACAAAATTCATCAAAATTAATTGTTTGTGATATTTTTTGTCATACATAGATATAGTTTATATTAAACTATATCTAAATATTATACATGATATTACGAATAATTTATTCATTGTTACGATCAACAAAAAATACAACTTTTGCATATAGAATAAATTAAATATTAACCTTTAAAAAACTGGATCCGTCTATATGTTGACTACAAAAGGTGGTTAATGGACATTTTACTACAACAAATGGTTACACACGCATGCGAGAGGCAAAAAATAGTGGAGTACTTAGCGATAAATGGTTGCCAAGATTTCTTTATGCGTTGTAGACTTTCCATCAACCAGCAAATGTGAAAATAACGGTAAAAAATACTGCATGTGGCTTTGAAGGCCACAAGACAACTAGAATATGTTATTGCACGAATTAATGACTAAATAATTTGAATATTTATTATGTGACGTAAATATGCTGTGTTCTCATCAATGTCATCACAATTGATTGCATCATCTTTCAAAATTATTTGACAGTGAACTAATTTTTAAATGTCCCTATAAACTATTTTGAACAAAATGGCTACTCGAAGAGTGATACGAGATTATATTAGTGTATAAACTTTATGTAACTACATAGTAGGTACTATGTAATAACTACAACCCGTAACAAACACTGGTAAATGTTACACAAGAATTAATTAAGACATTCAAATTAAAGACCGTCCTTTCCAAATTCCAACATTTTTCATTCGCTAAAACTGACCAGAGAGACCCCGAGTCCGTAAGTGGGTCATGAATGGGTAGTTAAAGTAAGAATATAATCATGCCGTGTCGTGCTACGGTAAATTATAAAAAATACATCTTCGATCTAAGTTTGAATTCCGATTCAAAGCTCCAGGGAACTACATTAGCTTTCCGCATAAGCGCAAGTTTGTTACCAAATTAATCGACATTTCAGTTTATCATACTAGTTCACCATAATTATTGAATTAGCGAGTTATTTTTTATATACAGGGAAGGTATAACTATTAATAACAATTAGTAGATATACCTTCTCAGAGCAAGTCTCACAAACATTAAGTTTTCTTTATCTTCATTGAACATAAATTCACGATGATCCCAAATTATTATTTTTTTAATTAATGTATAGATATTGAATGGTGTAGCCGCCTAATTTAATGTTATAAAACTCTAGTGGGGCACCCGTTGATGATAAAATGACGAGGACGAAGTCAGCTCCGTTCGTCCATTGTGGCAAATCCGCTGTGAATTAACCACGACCTAAATGACATTTAGGCCCCAAATATTAGTTGAATATATCTATACTCAGGCTGCGACACGAGTTTTCTTCTAAACAAACGCAATCAATAGATCGGGGCCAATTATAATCAATACCAAACTTCCAGTGTTCTCATACATATTATAGGACATATTATGAAATATTCTAGGATACTAAGATAAAAATAATGGAATCATACGATAGATATAAAATAAAAGCGATTTCACCACATAATTCCTAATCTACATAATACATTTTCTGATATTAAGTGTGCGTCCATAGCTTTATAATATGTTAGATTGATTGAGATATGAACTTTATCTAGTGTGGTATCATATCTATTATAGTACTACCTCCTTATTCATTAAAACATCAAATAATTCATAAATTTACTGTAACTATTGAAGTATTTTGTGCTTTTCTTTTGCGCTAAATTTTCATTTCGAAAGACGGTGACAAAATACTTTAATAGTTAAAATATGTTTGTAGGACGTTTTAGTTTTTATGAATAAAGGGACTAGTCTATTACAGTATAACACACATACAACGGATGTATAGTGGCTACGAATGATCAACAAACTAACATTAATAAGTGAATAATAAATAAAAAGAAAATTATAATTGGGTATTTTAGGCAGCTTAGTTCTGTAATACAGCGATCTTATGGTACATTATAATAATATAGGATATTATAATGTTCATCGGATTCTAGAGGTCTCTGCCAGTTTGTGACAGTGACGACTATGACATAAATATATTCAGACTGACTTTGGTATAATAAGTCGCAGGGTTTCTTTTCTTTCCGTTATCAGAATCTAAATACACTTCGATATCTACGTCTATATCATATAAGCATGTCAAAACTATGGCTAATGTCAGAACTTATACGAAATTTATTTTTTGTTGTTTCACTTGAACTATTTTATAACAGTGGAGAGCTTTCATAACAAATCTAACAATATTAGAATGTTCAAAATCCATCTAGCAGTATAAATCAGGAGGAAAACATTGGAAAAAACAAAGGAAAAAATTGTAGTTCAGTAAGAGGTATCAAATAGATCACTCTTACATACCTGTTGGCAAGTAATGAAGAGCGCTGTCCACACAAATATTCCTGCGATGACCTGCGCTGTGCGTGTTTGTAGGAACACCGGTTCCTGAAGTGGCTTAAACATTTCGTGGACAACCTCAGCTATCGGCTGAGCCGTCACATCGATCGTTTCCGTCGAACTCATCCTGCAATATATAATAGATATTAAACATATTCTGGGTTCAATCGAGGGTAAAACGCAAGGGTAAATGCCCAGAGAGGTAAAAATAAGGGGCAGCAATTATTATTTTTCCCAGAAGTACAAAATTACTAGATGAAGAATTATAGTAACAAATAGCAAAACATACTTATTAGACACACTAGTAAACGGAGACTGTACAAACTACCTACGTAAATGGCATTAAGTTAATTCTATATTGCCTTTTAATTTTGCCAATAAACAACTCACATTTTAATTACATTTGTCTTCCGATTTGAAGGGTAAAATTTGGTAGTGATATTACACGATGGGTACCGTGAGTCAAGATCGTCATATCAATTAGATCGGCAGGGGGGAAAGGGATTGTTAGTAATGGGATCTAACTGACCCATTACTAGCAATACACCCTATCAGATCGACCTCCACACGGTTCCCCCTGGACATTACGTTGTTTATTCTAGTGGAATACGTCATGATAGGCCAATTGACCTGCTTTCATCGTTACCTATCATTCCTCACTGGTGCCCTGCCAGCGTATACCGATAGCGCGGACGGGGTTACTATTCCATTATCACCCATTAAAAAAAAAATTGATCGGCAGCATGTGAGTAACGCCTCCGGTTGCAAACATTCATGACCTATGGTCGCTAATCATCAGGCGATACGTATGTTACTACCGTGTTAATATATTTTAGCTACAAATCAAAATATATTTTATTGTGTTGACATAAAATTCTATTTGGTTACCATTTGTACAGTATAAGATAGGCGATAGTTTAATCTTTCCTACGCAATAGTGGTTTGCGAACAGATTGTTCAGGCTGTAACTAATATATTTCTCACGTATAGCAGAAAATGCACGTAATGACTCGTTTCATACAATTCATTCTTACATGTTTGTTTTATACTATTTATCACTTTAACATACAACATTCGGAATATCGATTTTCACCTGTACAAACATCTCGCGACATGTCGTACCTATGTGTGACATAGAATCCTATAATTTTTCATAAATAAATCTTCAAATAAAAATTCAAAGAAGTTTTATTACTACAAACAAAAGATTACACTAAATTATGTTGAGCATGTTTTTAAGTTAAGATTTGATGATCAGCATTAACAAAATATTTGATACAGCAATTAATTACTTTTAAATACTGGTCCTCATTCATATCAATGTTATTTTAGCGTGACGTTAGTATATCGTGTTTCAAGAGAGAGACAAGAACATATTAAGTATATATAGAAAATATAACGTTATGGATAATTGCACGTACATATTCATAGCAAATTATTTTCAAGTAATTGAGGATTTAGATAGGGTAGTTTAAATAACTTTTTGTTGTGTGTGATAATGAAGAGATTTAACATTTTACATATTACAGGTACCTGTAGTGTGTAAAATATCATACATTGAATGAATGTAAAAGATGTAAAATAAAATTTGCTTCCTCATTGATATTATACATATAAGAGTTTATTTGTTTATCAGTTCTTAGAGTCTTAATAAGACAAACAAATCTTATTTCATACTTGTACACAGGGATATATATGGGATATATATTGGATGAAGAATATTGGATGGGAAATAGGATACTTTTTATCCCAGTAAGTGAACATATCCTGATTATGTGGAGAAAGTCGCAGGTAAAAGTTGGTAATAAAATAAATATTATAATTTAAAAAATATTTATTTGCCAGTTTACTATTAACATTCATTGAGAATGTGGTAAAATAAAAAAGGGATAAACAAACATGAAACCTGTAAAGATAACAACAAACAATAACAATTAAGTTTTCAGGCTTAATTATTATTTTTGTATTTCATGTTTAAAATTCATAAAAGTATATAGGTATACTGTGGTATTAGATACCTACATATGCTTTTATACAGGTAATGTAATGTGATATTGTAATATGAAGAAATACTATGCATTGTACTAATCCACACAGTAGATATATACAAGGTCTAATATAACAATGAATTGAAACAATAACTATCACTATCACGCACACATGGATAAATAGTCACATCAGTGAGTTATACTACATCTACAATAAAGTTGTGATTATTTAAAAGATAAATTACTAATCCTCTAATAGCCATCACACTATATATAGAAATTATTGATAACTGAATATGAAATTAAACTAATTAAAAAATTACTTTTTGTTTTTATACTACTTTGAATGGCAAACAATCTGACGACCCACCTGATGAAAAGTGGTAACCGTCGCCTATCAACATGAGTAGTACAATGGACATAACAAAGCATACTGTTTCGTCCATGATACCCCCCATGCGTTGCCATTCCTGAGGACTTAGGTGTTATTCTTCTGTACTCTGTAAATTCACGCCATATCCCACCCTTCAAACCGAAACACAGCCATGCAGATACAACTGCTTTATGGTTGAAACACGAATGGGACAGATGTACCCAAGCAATTGACTTTTGTAGAAAGTCTCCCTCTGGTAAAAAATAAGGAGGAATAAATCCTTACTAATATAAATGTGAAAGTGAGTTTGTCTGTTACCTCTTAACACCTTAATGGTTTAATCAATTGCTATGAAATTTGATATACGTCAGATGAGAACCAGTGTTTTAAACTTGGCATGGATTTTGGCAATTTGGTATATATATAAGTACTATATGGAATGGGGGATATAGGGTACTTTTTGTATAGTTCAGTAAATATATTCCAGTTACATGGATGAAGTCGCAGGTAAAAGCTAGTAATTAATAATGGGAAATAAATACATAATTAGTAATAACTAAAAACAAAACAAAGACCACAAAAACGGCAGTGAATGGTATTCCCATGATGCTGTTCATATTTGTAGGCAACAGTTTACACTTTCCATCTGGTAGACTGCCAGCTTGTTTGTTATTAAAAATTATATATAAAGAGACTAAAAATTCTTATATTACAATCCCAGCAGTATACCTGTGTCAAATATAGTAGAGTTTGCTATCACCAACTATATTATGGTCTATCTCTGTACCAGATTGTATAACAGATGATTAGGAAAACAGTGCACAACACAGTAATAGTAAGTTGCCTGGCCATCTAACTAATATTATAAAGAGGAAAGATTTTATTTGTTAATAAACTCAAAATATTTAACCATTTTTTTTTAATTCTATCATCTATAAAAAGCTATGTAGCCTTGAGAATGTTGTCCACAAGCAAAATGGGTTATATTTCATGTAAAAAAAATTATTATACCTACCCATGTAAAAGTGAGGTGAGTTAGTAGTGATAGATAAACCATTCTCTTATAGATCATTACTTATTATGACAGGATGATGGTGCACCGAATTTCATTAAAATATGTTTAGTTACAAAATATATTTACAAAAATATTTATAGTTATAGTAAAAGATTTCACCATTTAATGATTTATTGATATTGTTAAGTGAAGTGGGGTTTGAACTAAAGAGATTTCTGTAAGCTGTTTATCATTATGATTTTCATAATCATAAAATGGCAAAAATAATAATTGTATCAGAATGATTATATACTGTTGACATTACTGTGACGTCTGTAACAATTTAAAATTGCCACCTGAATACATATTGGGTGTCTGGTCGATAACAGAACATACAGGTCGAACTATAATAAATATGTTATTGCTTCTTATATTAATACAAAGTTTAAGCATTAATTTCTGAGTTATATAGAAAAGAAATATAAGTGTAACTAACAGAGGGCATACACATAAAGAATCAGATAATTACAAAATATTAAACACTTTTTATTAACATTAACTAAAATTTCAAACACAGCTAAGTTGTTGTAAGTGTAAAAAAAATTATAGAATAAAACATGGCCAAAAAGTTGCATAATGTAGTAGGATAAATTTTAAATAAATAAATGGAATTTTGAACACTATCCATCATAATGTAGTATAGAAATATATTAATTAGTACTTACAGTCTATAATTAAGCATTAGTAACACACTATATTGGGTACTTAAAAAGCTGTTTACTGTTTGCACACTCTTTTGTTTGTCTATTTAAATTCAAGACTTCATAATATTTTAATGCTATTGTAATGTTGCAAATGATGCAATATCTAGTAAAAACAAGTACTTATTAAGAGTAAATAATAATAAGTAAAAAAAAAAAATACATTTCTAAATTGGTACTGTACACGGTAGTAATTAGAGATGCTCAATCACCATTTCATTTCGCCTACATGCTAACTAGGGCATTTTTATTGACAGCATTGATTATGTTCATTCAATAAAAACATGATTACCTACCAATCCAGATAGATTCAAGATATTGAAATCACGGAACTTAAAAATTGGAGGTCACACGTCTTGACATTTTCTCTTGTTTGGGGTACATCGACAGTGAAGGGGAATAATTTTGTTTTGTTGCTGAGCTCAGAGCAATGAAATTGTCTAGTTATGAGTCGCATCATGAACAATTGACAACAATTTAATATAGATAGGACGTCCAATATTACCTGAATTGTGACTAAGAAAGTCGTCTGGCTACTGTTTTCCTTTTGTTAACAGATGTCATTCGTTATCAACACAGTGCACATAATGCCCGAGCTACAATGCACTTTCACGTATTTTATTTTTTTCTTAACTGTATGACGATATCTTAACGCAAAGTAAAAACAATATACGAAACACTTAAAAAAAAATCACTTGTTTCTATTTTTTGTAATCAATTTACTCCCGTTGCACAGTCGTCACAATTTTGCGATCTTTCTTTACTATAGACAATCTCTCTCCACAGATATCAAATGTATGACATAGAATCCAATTCAAATAAAATATCTGTGGAAATGAAAATTCATTCTAGTTCAAAGCTGTTTTATTAAATAATACCTAATGGACTTCGCAGGCGGTGTACTAAGCACTATTGCTGCTTGTAAAGCAAGAAAGAAAAAATAGTTCTGTTTATGTTCTTCAAGCAAGTGGCAATAAATGTGTATATGCAACAAAATTTTATCGTTTACGGTGTCTTACCACATAGATATTGGATATCGCTAAATTATTATATTTCGAAGTTGCAACATTATTTAATGCTTTTGTTTCGTCTTGTCTTTCATATTTCTATATCATAGACAATCAACAAACTGAAATGAAAATGTCCGTCGTAAAAGAAACGATCTAATTTAGTTTGTGAATTTGTAATGAACTTGGCTTGCAATGTGAAATATATTGTATAATTTATTATTTTATAAGAGTGTAGTAACTTCAACAATGATTGTTCAAGAACCAATACAAGTGAGTATACATTGCTACGGTAATTGGGAACTGTCATTGCATTTGGCTTAAAATCATCTAAGATAAATCGTTTGAATTTCCAACAGGTGATCGTTTGGGATTGTCTCAATAACTATGAATATGACAATGCTATATTTTTGGCAGAGAGATTGCACGCTGAAGGTAAATTATAATTCATTTTCGTACCCACAAAGTTGTACACTGTTGAATAATAATCAACCTGCATTTTACTTGTAATATTGATTTTTACGCAACTAGTACTTTTCAAAGTTTAGTATGCACTTATTTTTTACAGATTCATTTTTAATGTAGAGAATAATGTGAATTTTTTCCTTTTAGTTTCATCAGAGGAAACAGCATTTTTGCTGGGCACATGCTATTATAGATCCGGACGCGTGAATGAAGCGCATAATTTACTACAAAATACACATCTAACATTACCACAAGCAAGATTTTTGCTAGCAAAATGTTCATTAGACCTAAAGTTGTAAGTAATCTGTTCTGTTATAAATACATATTTGTTTTATTGACAAGGAAGATACCAAATTAAAGTCAGAATAGAAGACAAAAATATGTTGTTCATGATGATGATGTTTTATAACAAATTTATGTGTAAGCTATATTAAACTCATTACAAATACGTTGAAAAGTTATCTAAATTCCTTTATAATAATATCTATCAGCATTAATAAATAAATTACATTTTCTATGAATTATGTCTCATTATATTTAACAAATTTAATTTAGTTTAAGTAATACTTATATTTGCAGATATAAAGATGCTGAAATTGCAATTGGATCAAATCTAGATATTGTTGCATCTGAATTTGGGGAACAAGCACCTTTTGCATTGCAAGTCCTTGCTAAGATTTATAATATCACAGAAAGAAGAGGAAAAGCAGCAGAAGCTCATAGGAAAGCATTGTCATTAAATCCATTCATGTGGAAATCATTTATGCAATTATGTAATTTAGGAGAGAAAGTAGATCCACATCATGTGTTCCAAATGAATAATACAGAGTTTTCATTTGGAGTAACATCATTAATGAATCTAGTCAGTAATTCAGAGAATATTTCATTTGTTAATACTAACATTCCTAATAATACTAGTATGAATTCTAATGTTACTCCAAATAATATTGTTGCTAGGACACCCATGACTATGTCCACAAGCATAACTCCAGAAACACAAGCTCCTGTTAAACGTATGCACAGTGTGTTCAGTGGTATAGCACCAATACCTTTTTCACCATCATTTGGCATGTTACCAATGGAAGAGTCACCTGTCTTATATACTCCAACACTTACAGATTCTAATGAACAAAAAGCCATACCTAAGATAGTGAATTCCTTAAGAGCCCAAATGTCTGCTGTGTTCAGCCCAGCCCCGAGGTGTTTGGGACCAGCTCCTAGACGTTCATCAAGACTTTTTAGTAATAACAATAGTAGTTATTCAGTTAAAGAAAATAATAAATCACCAAGCAGGAAATTTGTGGCACCTAAGAGTCCTTCAAGAAAAAATAAACAACGGACTGCTAAAAATATTAAAACAAACTCAGTTGAATCAAATGAGAGGAATAAAACTATAGAGGCAGTTACGCCTACATTAACTCCAAAGAGTTCTAATGGTATAGCACTATTAAATTTATTAAAAGAGTTAGGTGATGCATATAAAGCATTGGCATTTTTAGAGTGTAAAAATGCAATAAAATTATTCCAAGACGTACCTCCAAAGCAGCTAGTTTCCCCCTGGGTGCAAACCATGATTGCTCGTGCTCATTATGAATTAGCGCAGTATGATGCAGCAGCCAAAATTTTTGCAGATATTAGGAAACAATACCCAAATCGCACAGAGGGCATGGATATTTATAGTACCTGTTTGTGGCATTTACAGAGAGAAGCACAATTATCTGCTTTAGCTCAAGAGTTAGTAGAATTAAATAGAACAGATCCTATTGCGTGGCTAGCATCTGGCAATTGTTTTTCTCTTCATAAAGAACGTGAAACTGCTCTTAAATTCTTTAAACGAGCAGTCCAGATAGATCCAGATATGTCATATGCACATGCATTATTAGGACATGAATATGCTGTTGCTGAAGAAAGTGACAAAGCTCTGGCTAGTTTTAGGACTGCAGTCAGTATTGATCCTCGTAATTATGTAGCTTGGTTCGGTATTGCAACAGTATATGCAAGACAGGAACGTTGGAAAGCTTCAGAGGTTCATATTCGTCGTGCCCTAACTATTCATCCCCATTCTGGTGTATTGAGATGTCAGCTAGGACTAGCACAGGCTGCTTTAGGTAAAATGGATAGAGCTTTAGCAACATTAGAAAGAGCTGTTGCATTAGATACAGAAAATCCATTGTGTCGTTTTCATAGAGCCTCTGTATTATTACGTGCTGGTAGACCGCAAGATGCATTAGCAGATCTACATCATTTAAAAGATATTGCTCCAAGAGAATCATTAGTTTACTATTTGCTTGGTAAGGTCCATAACAAATTAGGAAATACACACTTAGCACTTATGCACTTCAGTTGGGCCACAGATTTAGATCCCAAAGGCACAGGTGGACATATCAAAGAGGGTTTTGATCCCTCAAAACAAGAGGATCCTCCTGAAAGATCTTAATTTTCTGACAAATATGAAAGGATTGTGAGAATTGCAAATACACCTACAGGAACTGTTAGCAGTGCAGTCGTACCTGACCGATCCTTTGTAAATATCGCGCTCACCTATCGAGCTCTTCATTGACACCAAATTTCTTCCAAATAATAGCTTTATGGGGTTCGATGGGTGTGTGATGGCATTTAGTCAGTGTAGTAGTAAGGGCGTTGTGGAAATGTTTATATAGATTAAGATGTGGATATTCCTAATGTTATCCTAGTATAAATATCTTGTATAGCTTAACTATAGAATGATAATGAAGAGGATTTTGAAAGAGTTGATGCTTTTAAATATTTGTGCGATGAAGGCCCTTGATCTCAATGAAAAATTTTTAAATCAATTATCCAATATGAAAATCATTGACGTATAAATAATAATAATGCCATAGTAAATTTGTAATAACACAATAATTATGTCTTGTTGGTAGTAATGGGTGTTTTAAGTTTATGTTATTCTTTAGAAATTGTGTAAAATAAAAATATAATATGGACATGAAGATAATATATTTAAATTATGTTGAGATGATCTCAAAAGCCGCAGATCACTACCGCCGACTTCATACGTCCATCAAGTTGGATTCTCTGAATTTATTTAAAAAGGATGTTACTACGAAACTTATCAATCGATGCATGTAGACATTTTTAATTTTTGATATACAATGACGATAATAAATATTTTGAGCTTTCAATGTTTGTAGAAATGCCCAAATTCTGTATTACATCAACTTTACATGGGAATAAATATTATTGATGTTATTATTGTACAGTACAGATATTAGTTTGTAGTATTTGACAAATTACTTTCATGTGTGTATGTACATAAAAAAAACAGCACTGTTTGTCATTTCACATCACCAATTCAATGAACTGCTAATTCTAAACAGACCTGTCTAGACCACCTTTGATTATATATGTATGAACTTATTGAATAAAACAAATGTATTAAACTTACAGCTTTATTTTATTTTGAAATGGAAAATTCGTCAATTTTCATTAGGTTTTAGATTTTTTTTTTTCATAGTATCACTGCTAGAACATTTCCATCAAAAATCCGCATTGACACTTATAATTAGAGGTATATATAAAATAAGATTTAAGATTACAACTAGAACTATGTAAATTTTTTGAGTATAGTGTCCAAAGCTTTTCTAACTGTAGGGTCTTTAAGAAGGGTGCTTTGATTTCCTTGTGGGGCAGCCACCGGTGGTGGCGTCGGCGCAGCTTCCTTTTGAGACGATACCTTTTTATCATTCAGGATGCTTAAGATTCTTTCTTGGAGATCTACTTGAGTTTTGGTCGTGGCTGGCGCTGGTGTGAGTGGTTCGCCCAGCTCAATTTTTATTTGTTGGTTCTTGCGTTCCTGGTAATATAAGATTACAATTAAATAATAATTTTTATTATAATTGAAAACAAGCTTTGTGGAAAAAGGGAGCATAAAATGAGGTTTCTTTTCATTAATTGGCTACGGCGGCCGTAACACGAGACGCGCCATATTATCGTTCACGCCATACTCCTTTAATAACTTGGTGAATAAACAATTTTGAAGCCTATCAAATCATTACATAATAAAAAACTTTACTTTCTACTAGTTTTTGGTTTTTTTAATAAGTTTGCAAAAGATTAAAAAAAAAAATGCAATAGATCATTTTAACACGTTAATCGCCATGTCAGACATATCTGTGCCTCTAGTGAGAAAGGGTATAACTCAAGTTATAGCCTTTTTCTTTTTTAGGCTACTTTAAATAAGCAAATTTTTCTCTTTCGAATGATATAAGAATCGTAACGATATCTTTAAAAACAATAGAGATAGTAAACATGTAAAAGGCTACAATTAACAAAATATTTGTGGTAAAAAAGTCATAATTAGAAATAAAACTACTACATATAAAAATGACAAGATACTTAGAACCCCCCTTTAAATATTAATTTATTTTTGTGTAAAATTAATCAGTTCGATTTGAACCCTTTTACACCATTTAATAGCAATTATTTTTTATAGCGTAAAATACATAACATTGTTTTTCTTCAATACTTCAATAAAATAGTTTTAATTCAACTTAAAACTATTTTCACATGATAATCTTAATATTTTTGTTAAGTGTGATTAGGTATAATATAATTATTTTTAAAACTATAGGTTTTACACAAAAACCGACAATTTCATAAGAAAGAGGAGAAAAAATTACTATAAATGCAATCTTTGACTTGTTCAATTAGCAAATAATAAAAGCAGGAGAATTTTTTTTCTTTATTTAAAATATTTTTTTGGCTCTGCTGAAAAGTGGCCATTTTGAATTGAACCCTTTCTCACTAGAGGCACAGATATATGTCTGACGTATGCGATTTGGTCAACACAAGGCCACGTCAATCACAGATGTTCGACGCAAACGATACATTTGCATTGTTTCGAAAGCTTGGCCTATCAGGAATAAACCCTGAAAATTTCTTGGCTTACTACGAACAATAAAATGAAATAAACATAGTTATATAATGGTATATTGTTTCAGTTGAAAAAAAGCATTTCATATATGTGTGACATAAAAAATTGTTTTTCCGGGAATTTTGGCAAAAAGAAATTCTGTGATACATTAAGTCTCCTTGATACATTTTTAACTAAACTATCCAATAAAGTTACCATGGCCCATGTGAAATTTTTTCTGATATTATCGTGGCGATTGACGTGTTAAGATGACAATCAAGATAAAAGTACATTGAATTTGGACTCTCATGAGCACAACTATGAAAACAGCATTCAATTTAATGCAATAGTTTTTGCGTCATGTCAAAATAAAATATTAAAACAAAATTAACATGCCTTTAGATGAGGCGAATTGCCTTATTATTATTTAAGATCATTTGTACAGACCACATTTCAAGCAAATAAATTAATTTTATAATTAAACATAGAGACAAACAGTATATTATTATTTTAATCTATTTTTTTTCCTAAATATCTTCTATGTACTGACAACATATAGTTAAAATTTTTTACTATATGCTAACGCCACCTAGTGAGGAGTTACAAAAACGGATACTATAAAATCGTGTACAAAAAATACATATACTAATTGTCATAGTGATCAATCATATATCTTTAATTTTTACATACAATAACTAGATTAAAGTTAAAATTATGTACCTGTAAATATTCTATAACTTTGTCATACTGTAAAACAGTGAGCGTGCGGCCGTCAGCTAACTGTCCCAATAACGCATAGACAGCTTCCCGTCCCGATGGGCCGCCTCGTTGTACTTCTTGGAAATTTCTAGATATCAGTTGCAGCGCATCCTCTAATGGCATGTTGCGATGTTCTAGAAGAAAAGTCATCTTTATAAGTGATCACGAAATATAAACCTGTCAAGTAAGATTCTCGTTCGTCGTTCTCGACAATCGTTTATAAATAAGTGTTCTCACTTATTTATAAACGATTTCCAAATTTGTCCAAGTGCCAACAATTTCCAGTAAAACAATCCACAGAAAAAAAAATATCACTTTAACCAGAGAGATTGTGTACACTTCGTTAGTGACATACTAGCTATATCCCGCGACATTGCTCGCATGAATGAATATGTTAAACCCTATGAAAAGTAGCTGAAGTAGGTTAGAACCTACTCATGTACCAAATTTCACTTCAATCGATTCAACCATTTAAGTGTGATTATATAACCAATATACAAATATTTTTACAAATTTTCATATAATATTGGAATGGTATTCAACAATTGAAATTATCACGTAGAGAAGAATTACAATAGAAATTACTTCTATTTAAGTTTAGTTGCAATTATTCATAATATTGCTGACTTTGGTGGTGTTTTTTTTTAAACAACTTAGAATGGCAAACAAGCTGACGGCCCACCTGATGGAAAGTGGTAACCGTCGCCTATAAACATGAGCAGTACCATGGACATAACAGAGTATACTGTTTAGCCCATGATACCCCCCATGCGTTGCCATTCCTGAGGACTCAGATGTTATTCCTCTGTACCCTGTAAATTCATGCCATATCCCACCCTTCAAACCGAAACACAGCTATGCAAACACAACTGCTTCACGGTAGAAACACGAATGGGACAGAGGTACCCAAGCAATCGACTTTTGTACAAAGTCTCCCCTCTGGTAAAAGTTTCAAACCGTTTCGCCTTCCAATAAACATGGGTTCAATCTTCGCATAATACAAACATTTTTATGCCATTTATTTTCTATACATAATATGCATGTACAACATATTTAAACTGTACAAATCTTTTTATGTAATAACTACCGCTTTACCTTACGTGTAATTAGATCGAGAAAGTTCAACTAGTTTCAGGATCAATTCGTGATCCTTAGTCATGAGCGACTGTGACGCGAGCGCGAGCCTGATCTACTGACAGTAGTTATTACATTAAAATATAATGTATAAATGTTACTTATTAAAATTGTACCTTGTGGTAAACCATGTAAAATAGTCAATGTTAATGATCTGTGTTCTTGGTTTTGTGGCATGACCAGGATGGCGTATAAGCAGCCTCTAGACGCTATGTTGCCTAATACTTTTCCAATTGGCACATCTTCCATAGGAAATAGGAGGTCCACAACTATACCGAGACGTTTTAATCGACCTTCGATATATTCAGCATATTCTCTGAAAAATAAAAATAAGGAAAATTGCTTTTTTTTTTATAAGCGCATCATGGCTTAGCGACTATGATTATCCAACAGTAAAAATATTGTCATTGTACGTAAACAAATTTAGTTAAACATTTTTATCTAGCTTTTTACTTGCATTACTGTGTCTGCGTGACCAGGATATGTTTATTGACTGAGATAAAAAGTAACCTATATCCTTCTCCATCTTAGTTTTTTTTTTATACTATAAAGGTAGTAAATAAACATACAGCCCGTCTGCTTATTATCCCGTTGAGCGTATTCATTATTAATTTTAAACGGTCGTCCAGTGAAGACTACCGCTTCACTCGACTGGTAAGAGCTTTGAAATTTTACAAAATATGATTTTCATATTTTAATAATAACAATGACTCTTAATTCAAATGTGACTGACATTTTATAAATTTTTTCAAAATTTTATCTTTTGGTGATAGAGAATAGAATTAACAAGCATAATTAAAAGTTAATAAAAAAATAAATAATAAAAAAAGGATATATAGCCCGCAATAGGGACTAACCTTGTCATTACTTACAATCCTTTCCCTCTATAATTAAAGATTACAAAGGTACATACGTGAGAGCCTTGGAAACCACAATAATTTCGCAGTCATTTCTCTCGGAGACAGGCAAGGCACGGGGGTAGTCTGGCCGCGATTGTGGATATCTATCGTAACCACCGCGATCTGACCATTCACCGCCTGTAAATATAAATTAGGGTTTTCAAAGTCGAGCAAATTATGCCAATACAATATGCGAAATTAGCGATAACCGGAGGACTAAAAAAAAAACGAAGTTTTATTAAAACTAATTAACTTTTATTAATAACAGTTACAATATAAATTTTAATATCTATTTAAAATTAAAATCAATCAACTGCCCAGTTCGAAGTGTGAACCAGAAGTGCGTTTTCAAGCCGTCAAGTAGGCCAGTCTCGTGCTGCAACGTCAGCAGTTACCTAGTTAAGCACTTACGTCATTTATACGAGTGTTGGATACGTTGCGACGTCAGCGGTCTCGATAGTGGCTCGCTATATAACTACTCCATCCTCAAAAGAGCAACTATTTTTCAATTTTGGGAAAGAATGTAGCTGTCGGCAGTTTCTGGTTGCCTCCGGTACTGTAGTCGTGATGATGTGACGTCAACTTTCATCTCAGATGTTGAGCGATGCAGTCGTAGATACCTTCGTATTCAGATAATAGGAGTGACTGCGAGTGTACTCAATACTAAACCATATAGTGGAATGGTTGTATGAGTTGATGAATGCAGCAAGTATTCTCGAGATAGATGTATTACTGTATTTCGTCTTTTATGCAGCTTCTCCAGATCCATAGCGTTAATCTTAAGTGTCAATGGCAGCGGCTTCTCGTAAGTGATATCTTAGTTATCATTAAGTATTGCCTTTTTATTTAGTTATGAACTTTAATGATGGTGAAGTCATCTGTGCGCAGCTTACAGTTATGTGGTATAGTGGCTACAAAACTTTTGTTCAGCATGCTGTGTTTCTCACTTTCGCAGATAAGTTTAACTTCAGTAGGTTATACTCATAGAAATATGATGGCATAGTGACTATCATCCGGCTTCTCCATTGCAGGTTTTACAAGATCGATTGATGTCGTCTCACAGGATGAGTATGCGGTTTTCACCTCAATAATGTTGCAAATACAATCCGGCTGAGATTGCAATTGATGGTTTAATTTTTCCTCACATAGATACGCAGAACTTCGGGCACTTTTTTTTATTGGATGAAAATGGTAACCCCGCCTGCGCTAATGGGATATGCTGGCGGGGCACCAGTGAAGGGTGATCGATGAGGATGAAAACAGGCCAGTTAGCCTATCACGATGAATTCATCTGGAATTAATCATGATAGTTTCCAGGGGGAACCGCGAGGAGGTCGACCTGGTTGGGTATATTGCTAGAAATGGGACTCTTAGTCTCCATTACTAACAATCCCTTTCTCCCCAACTTCGGGCATTAAGTCTCCATATACACGTAAATATTTCCAGTGATTGCAAGGAGAGGGTAAGGAGAAATGCTAGTTTGCTTATTCTTATTTGGCAAAATAATTAATTTGTGTAAAATGTAGCTAAGTGGGGAAACTATCGAAAATTTAAATACAAATACTATCTGATTGACAAAATATGAGGCTGATTTAATAACGTTACAGTACTCTCTAAATCTAATTCTAGTAAATTACTTTTATTATAAAAACTTTATTTAACATACTAATCTTTATATTAATATTTAGCATAGAATGATGTAATGCATTGCACTGTAAAGTGCTATTGCATTTTGTAACCTACTTAATTCGCTTAATAAGCTATCTACATTATCGTTAGTAATTACTAATATTTGTGCGAATTTAGCAAATTTATAAACTGTGTATACCGCATGTGTATTTGCGTTAAGTAGGTCATGCATAGTTTCATCATCATCATTATTTAAAGCAGATTTTCTACAACTTTCATAATAATATCTGTGAGCATACAATTATTCTGTTCTAACTGATTTAGATTTTTTTAAGAATTTCGAGAGCGTTATCAGGTCGACCTCCACGCGATTCCCCCTGGAAACCATCTTGATTATTTTTATGAATTTTTATGAATTCATCACTATGACAGAAACTGCTTTCATCCTCACCTATCATTCCTCACTATTGCCCCGCCAGTGTATACCATTGTAAGAGCATTGCGGATCTCTAACCAATCATTCGGTATACCATATGTGTTAATTAAACGCGCGACAGGTCCGACTATTTTATTTAAAATACCATTTATTAACGCTAGTTTGTCTAATGCATTCCCATCGCATTCTTACTCTACTATTATCTGGTCACACAATCTATTAATATATTTGAATTTCCATCAAATTCAGGTATAAATCTAAGCGCTTTAATTATATTATCTAAGTCAGTCATTGTACTAGTGTTCAATTGTCTATTAATATCTAAAAATTGACTTTTTTTCTTTTCTCAAAGTCCTCTACCCAAAGGTTGTCTTGTCTGGAAGAGATTGCTTAGCGGTAAGGCCGCCTTTGTATCATTTCTTATTACAATTAAATGTATTTACTATTTTATAAATGGTGCAATAAAGTGTAAAATAAATAAACTCCTTCCTACGACTATGTTGATCTTGTGACTTAAAAGTACGCGATTTTCGAAATTCCGAAATTCCCTAGGGTGAAAAATCTTGGGATATTTCCTAAGACACAATTAATTAATACAAAAGGAAAGGTAAGCAACCACTAGGTAATTCAGTGTACTTACATAAGCAGCATCTTGTTTCCTTTTGAGTTGTTTCTTAGGTCAAGACACTCCATGAAGGCTTGATAGCTCAACCAATCGAAATCCGGCACCGATTTTTGGAGCTGGATTCCGATCACGATGCGCACTGACCGTATTCTGACGCGTATTCTACCGACTGTGCCAATTATAAGGACGACAACCGGATTAAAATAATTGCCCAGTTCGATGTGTGAACCAGAAATGCAATTCATATATCTAATTATAACTAAAATTACTGTCCAGTTCGAAGTGTGAACCAGGAGTACGTTTTCAAGTTGTCACGTAGATCAGCTTTGTGCTGCAGCGTCAGCAATTACCTAGTTAGGCATTTACGTCATTTATTCGAGTTTTAGATGCGATGCAGGGTCAGCGGTCTCGATAGTGGCTCGCTATGTAAATAGTAGTAAATAAAAAAACAGAAGTTTAAGGTTTGGTATTTATAATCACATGTTTATATTTCTTTTTATAATTGTTTTATTCTACAGATTATTCATTTAATTTACTCCTGGTGTGAGAGGGACACCATCTGATGTGGAGAGTTTCTAAATTCTTAATATGTCCTAAATATATGATATTACGAAATAAAATGTGCTGTATAGCTTGTATCAGTTTATGTCACGTTAATATTCGTCAAATGACCACAAGGTGTTTGTGTGTAGAAATTTAAATTTATTTATGTGTATTATTCCTTTTTTATATACGTCATGGTACTGATGATTTCCTGGGGAAGCGTATTGGAAGACTGTAAAGCTCACCCAGTAGATGTAATGTAATAAATAAATATTCAGTCTACGTACATTACAGTACATTTTATAATTTAAAAAGTATAAACATACCCACTATATATCTGACAATTCTAAATAAACAAATAAACTTTTGTGTCATGGACCTTCGTTTCTAACGAGTGTTGTAAGAGGCGACTAAGGGAATTTAATAGTTGAGAAACAAACAGCAGCGTCTGTCTTAAAACATTACCAAGGTGCCAAACGTGGCAACTATTGGGGGAAACCCCTCAAGGGGGAGGCCTTTGTTCGACAATGGTTAGTAAACGCCAAATATGATGATGATGATGATGATAAAACTTACTTTTTCATTTACAATATTAGTAAAGATTTAAACATTCAAACTTCGTTCATAAAAATTTAAACTTACAAACTCATTATAACTATTGGTTTGTTATAACTTTTATACATATTAAAAATTTAACATAAAAGATAGATAGAAAACATTTAAATGCCTAATATAGGTTGATAAATGTTTGAGGCTGCAATAGTACCTATAGGATATCAATACCTCTGACAGGTGGAGGAGAGCGCTCTCGGAAATTAGGTTGGCGGCCGCGGCCTCCCCATCCGCGACCGCGGGCTGGGCCCCGGCCCCTTGCACCGCCTCGACTTTCTTTCCAATTCTGGTTGTAACCCTCATCATACTCTTCATCTCTGTAACCTGCTAAGTAGATTAAAAAAAAAAACATAAAAATTATTATATGACATTATAACAAGAAAGTAGCATAATAAAGCACAAAATAAAATATTAATTGGTAGAATAACATTATGAAATTACAAACTACAGCCACTGTTATATGTTTTTATGTGACTTAAGAAGTGTTGCCCTTTTTTTGAGGTTAACCCACTTATAAATGGATAACAATGATCACAGAATTCCCCGGGATATTTAATTAAAAAACAACAGCCTTACAATAACACTAATAGCATTAATAGTATAAAATTTAGACAATTTAAACACAATTCAATGTAGTAAAATTTTGATATTGTCTTTGCTATTATTGTGTATAATTTTTTTTTAAATTGAGCCCAAATCAAGTTGTTTGATTTGTTGAATAATATGGAACATTATTTTATAATGTAATAAAATTTAAATTATATAAATAAATTAATATATAAACATTATATAGTAGTGGACAATAAAGCTGAGAATGAATATGTGATTCTTTATGCACTTACATACCTCTTGTATTTATTGTTATTTGTATTAATTTATTTACTATGAGAGTAGTGTTGTAAAAAAAACTTTAGAGTGCATCATCTTGATTATTATATGACAACAGCTTTATAACCACTCCATAGCGACATTTAAAACAATATAAAACAAAAAGTACAACAACCTTGATCCCCAACATAGTTGCCATAGTTGTCATATGGGTCTTCACTTGGCTCATCGTTGCTAGTAAGGTGGGTATCAGTGAGTACTACTGCTGGCGGTTTCTCAGGATGCACCACTACTACTTCTGCTGTATTTCTTTAGGATTAACAAAAAAAAATTATTTTTAATATATACCAATTAAAAAAAAAAAACAAATTGCTAACATATTTTATTAACATAGCTTATACTACCAATCCATCCTAGGAACAGCCCATACAAGTATGGGTATCTACCTATAAAGATAGAAATATAAATTAAATAAAGCTCATGTTATCCACTGATAATGTAGTATTCTATAGGCAAAAGAATTTTTAAAGTCAATTAAGTACTTATGTACTTACATACATTATAATGTATAAGTGCTTAACTGACAACTGTAATAAAAATAAAATCTTTTCTCTTTATAATATTAGTTTAGATATGCATATTTATATAACATATAAACTATTTCAATTTTACAATGCAATTGATTTATACTTTTGGTTTCATTATTATTTCAGTCACTAATTGTCCATTGCTGAATATAAGCCTTTCCCTTAAGAGGAGTTTTGCCAGTAGTTGCCATACTTGGCAGGTGGGTTGGCAACCGCAGTTAGGCTTTAAAGATGTTTTACGAAGGACGCTGCTGCCCATTCCACACCCTCCCTTAGTCCACTCTTACGACACCTACGGGAAAGGAAGGGGTGGCCTATTCTATACCAGGATCACACATTTGATTTGGTTATCATATTTACATTTTATGCAAATTTATTAAAATTCTGCTAATATCTCTACAATATGCTATGATCATGTTTGTTGCAACACTTGAATGCAATTTTAGTTATAAACCTAAGTTTTCCTATGAATACATGACTTTAATTTAAATTTAAACAATATAATTAAAGTACTCAATAAATTTACTTATAAATAGTGAGTATGGCTTACGATTAATCCTGAACATATAACTAAGATTAAAAAACAATAATTTCACAGTACATTTCTATAATGAAAATGAGGGAAGTATTCGAATGAAGGGCTTTGTCTGCAAAGGAACTCACAATTAGTAATCATGATTACCTTTTATCAGTATTTTGCTGTGCCGTTCTAACAGTCAACGTTTTTCCTTGAAGTATGGTACCATTTGCCTTAGCTATAGCATCCTGAGCACTTGATTCCTCCTCAAATTGAACAAAACCAAAATTTCTATTTATGACAATACCATTAATTTGCCCATATGTTATAAAGTGGTCATAGAGATCTTCAGTTGTAATATTATCGGGTAGACTACCAACGTATATTCTTAGATGTGATGTAGACCGGTCTTTCATTGCTTGTCTATCCAAAGTTAATTTATCTGCCAGAAAAAAATAAATAATTTGTAGTAGAATTTCATAAAAAGACGACGAAATTAATTATGATAAACAGGATAAACAAATGAATTATATTACATTATCTAATTATTCAAGTGAACCTGAGCACTATCGTATATTAAGTGTATTAAAATAATAAATTTCTGTCATAAAACAATCTTAATAACGTACCTGCCATGGTTATGAGATATTATTGTTTCTGTAATGCAACAAATCAGAAGATCTATCTCCTGTAACAAATGATATTTATAAAATTATTTCAAAGTAGCATTATCAAAAAAACAATTTGTTTAGTTATTTTGGCATTTGGTTGCAAGAATGACCAAAGACAGAAGAAACAGAATTCAAAAATTATTAACTAAACTACGAGCAAATTTACTCTGTGGTCAGCATTGAGTACTAACAGGATGAGTCTAGAGACATCGAAAGTCTTGTGTCACGCCACAAAAAAAGAAAAAAAAAAGTCTTGTGTCAAATGTCAACTCACATATGTCAATTTCGAAAATTTGATGTTTCAGTTTTAAACTTGCTACGCTATCCAAATCCTTCAAATTTAAATCTACTGCTTGCTTCTTTTCAAACTCATTTTTAATTTTTAGGTTACGACATGGCAAAAAAGTTGATTATTTACTTGTACGGGTGTTATATAATAATAATATAGTGCCCAAAAATTTCGCCTTGACGGTTTTGAGTAATATTATATTTTTGAAATTATTTATTTCTATTTTATTGCGTTCTTTATATCGTTTCGCATGTAAGTATAAAAAATATTGGCGTGATTGTGTATTAAATGTTATTTTTATACGGGATAGAATTTATTCAATAATTTTTATGATTTGTAAATGTACATCTAAGAATATTAAGTAATAATAATATTAAGTATTTAATATTTAAAGATAATTATTTCTTATTTTTCTATTAAGTATTGTAATTTTTACGTAATTGTTTTTTTAAGTTTAATTAATAACAATAGACTAGAAAGTATGTACTTACTTATGCAATATGTTGTTGTAAAACAGTAACACTTATTTGTTATAATATTTTGTTTTAGGTTAAACATGTTTTCCTTAGAATGACATTTAGAAGGTTTTTTTCTAAAGCATTTAAGACTTACAGACTTGGAATAAGCATATTATTTACCAGAAAATATCTGTTTTACACCAATGTGTTGCTGTCTATGGGGATCTCTATTGCTGGGGACTTGATAGAACAGAGATATGAGCTTTATAGACAAGAAATTGGAAAGATTGATTTAGAAAGAGCCGGTCAAATGGCATTATCCGGTCTAACAGCTGGCATTATTTGTCATAACTGGTATAATTTTATTGATAGAATAATTGTTGGAAGAACTTTTGACATGGTGGTGAAAAAGTTAATGCTTGATCAGTTTATTTGTTCACCTGTTATAATATTGTCATTTTTTGCTACTGTGGCTCTGTTTGAGGAACAACCATTAGAAAACTTTACTGATGAAGTCAAAGATAAATTCTGGACATTGTACAAAGCTGAATGGATTGTGTGGCCACCAGCTCAAGTTATTAATTTTTATTTTTTACCAACAAGATTTAGAGTTCTGTATGATAATATTATATCTCTGGGATATGACATATATACCTCACAAGTCAAACATAACAAGTCTCAGAAAACTAGATCTCAATTAGAATCTGAAGGCTAATAAAATATTTCTTATATTTAAAAAGTCATAGTGTTTATGCTGTTTTTTATAACATAAAATATTTCTAATATTTATAATAAAACATTGGCAACTGGGCATGTGTTTATTCTGGTAGAATCTCATTTTTATAAGTGCATGATAAGTGTATAGGTACTGGCATTGTTCATTATATATCAAAGGGTCTTATGGAAATAAATATAAATACCGTAAAGAAACCTAAAGTATAGATAGATAATTTTTTTTTATTTAACATGAGACATTAGTAATAGCTCTTATATTTTTATTTATATTTTTTTTTCAGATACTTTACAAGAAATGCAATCATTAGGAATAACATGGAGAAAGATAGCAACAAGTGTTCGTGCCTCTGGACCAGTTTCACACTTTAAGAGAATACTGAAGGTAGCATTTAGTGACAAATATCTATTCTACACAAATGTTACCATATCAATGGGTCTCTCATCTCTAGGTGATATATGTGAGCAACATTATGAAATTTATATTGACCAACAAGAGAAATTTGATATCAAACGGACAATGCATATGGCCTTTTCTGGTGTAGCAGTAGGAGTATTGTGTCATAACTGGTACAAAGTTCTAGATAAATTGATTGTAGGGAAGACTTTAGATATGGTAGCTAAGAAATTGTTTCTTGATCAAATGGTATTCTCGCCTATAATGATTGTTACATTTTTTGGTAGTCTAGCATTATTTGAAGAGAATCCACTAGAGAATTTTAAAGAGGAAGTTAAAGACAAATTTGTGACGCTCTATAGAGCTGAATGGATGGTATGGCCACCTGCGCAAATAGTAAATTTTTATTTCTTACCAACTAGATATAGAGTATTATATGATAATACAATATCATTAGGTTATGATGTATATACATCACAAGTGAAGCATAATAAAAGTTTAAAAAGTATACCAAAAGATTCTAAAAATGGATCATCTTGACGAAAATTTTTTAATAGAATTAAATAAATTCATAATTACATAAGTGTACTTTAAGTAGGTATCAATAAATGGGAATCTTTATTTATTTCTGATAATTTATAGATGATAATCATCAATACTTAATAACAACCAGAATACTGTAAAATACAGTTGTTCAATGTTGAGGAATAAATATTAAATATATATGTAATGAATAGCAATTTACTGACGAAATATACTTAAACCAGTTTAATTTTTAAAATTAAGTATTTACTTACTTAAAATAGCCAATAATTTTAGACAATGTATGGAGTAATTTGTTGTCTAATAGAATATTATGGACTGTAATAAATATTTAAGTATACTTTATAAAATCAATATATTTATTAATTCTGAATGGTTCATTACTTCCAGTTTGGTACATATTGTACTTAAAAACCCATATATAAGGGTAATATCATGCACCAATTTATTATTATTATTTATATTCTAATAAAGTGAAAGTGCTGTGATAATAGCAATTAACTAATTGATTTCATGGTTTTATTAAGTGTTTTTTGTTAAAAATGTATCTATGATTCTGTTAACTAATTACGTAATGTTTTCGATTATTATACAATTTAATAAAAAATGTTTTAATATAGATTTTAATTATTAATTTTTTCGAACTATCCAACCTCAGAAGTAGATAAATATCAACCTTAATCCTTCATATTGAAGCGATATGATGCACTTTCCGTGTTTATGCCATGTCCCCGTATTAATTTTGATATGGCGATACGATTACGATATACCACGATTTAAGTGGCTTCATTTGCTGAGCTATAACTTACATTATTCATTTTTAAATACCATATGGCAAGTTGTACTGCAGTGGGTACACAGACATAATAATTATGTACTAGATGTATCTTGCAGCTTTACCCGTGTGTATCAGTATATTATGTATTCTATGTTGTAAGTTAGGATTTAACCTATTTGTATACCAAATATCATTTAAATCCGTTCAGTAGTTTTTGCGTAAAAGAGTAACAAACATCCATTCATACATCCATCGTTACAAACATTCGCATTTATTAATGGATTTTATAGTATGTTTTTGTAGAGATGAAATTCGAATGGAATTCTTGCACTTTCGGTATACATTGGCGAAGCACCTATGAATAATGTTAGGCAAGAATGAAGTTGGTTTTTTTTTAATGTATGATAATAAAGTGGTAACCCCGCCTGCGCTGACGGTATACGCTGACCGTGCACCAATGAAAAAAGATAGGTATGAATGAAAAGGCAGTTCAGTCAGCCCCTCGTGGTGAACATTCCAGGAATTCAGCACGATGGTTTCCAGGGGGGACCACCTCGACGTCGATTTAACATGGTATATTGCTAGCAATGGGACTGCTAGTCCACATCTTCAACAAATTCGAGACCATCTCAAACTTGCCAACTTTGTCAATAGATAATCAACGGTTTACCCTAGCGGGATACCATTGAGAGAAATAGAAGAGGGTGATGTCAGGTCAGTTGGTCGAATTCATTAGGAATTACCTACCATCATTTCCAGATCAAATTACGCGCACTTCCACGCAATTCAATCAGAAAAGCAATTATTAAGACTAGTATTAAATTGAAATAAAGAGAGGCAAGAAATTGTTTTCTATTTTTAACGCAATAAACACATTTTATACTTCCGACCAGTTGCCAATTGGCCAACATTTTCGAACCATAACGAGCTATAACGTAGGTATAAATAAAACTGTACAGAGCACAGGCGCGCCCAACACGTGTAGAGAACAAACTCACGTGTTATACCATGTACATAGCGCGAATCAAGCAAAGAATCAAATACACTTAGCTATTTTTAGTACCTACCTAAATTAATAATACTTAGGTAATAGGCAGGTACATAAAAATCTTGTTTATTTACAATTTATATTTGACATTTAAAATAAGCAACATTGTTTCGTGAACAGACATATTGCAACTGGTATATTTGAGTATTAATCGTACGTAAAATCCCTCTGTTTACTAGGATATATAATCTTGGTCTACATTTTACTTAGGCGTCAAAAAAGGTTCATCCACTGCTGAATATCTCTTTGTTTTCAAATTATTCAAAACGCTGTTCACTATTGAGTTCTCGAGTATTTTATCTGACCATGATTCTATCCGTCTGTTGTGGCTTGTTATCATTGACAGCCGACTGGATCCCGGAGTAACCCGGGACTTTCTATTTTCTTTCATTCCCAGCAGTGAAGTGAGTAATTTGTCCAGCGCTGCTATATCATCACCATTTGATACACGAGGCTGTACATAATTTGGCGATGAAGCTCCCGTATTGTTTATGCTGGAACGCTTTGAAATAGGCGTTTGTGATTGCAGCCCAATAGTACGTATCACCTGAAAAAAAAGAAGATACGATAACGAAAGATAAGATAAAATATTTGGTACTTGATCGTTTTATTAGTTTTATTAGGTACGTTGATGGTAAAGTTTTCTAGTATTGACTTAGGTAATGTATCTATGTCTTATCTATTTCTTCGTCTATGACTATGAAACAATGGTTTCGTTAAAAGAAAAAGGGTAATAATAGTCAAGGTAATGTACCTCATCGGCATTATGGCTTTGATAACTCATTCTCTTAACTTTCCTATAAGTTTCATCGTCCAAAGCCTCTTTAACTGCAGCTTCTAATTTCTCTTTAACTCTATCTGTTGCCTGATTAAAATCTTCTAATACCAACCTGAAACGTACATTATAAATTGACAATTAATTACCTATTTAATAAATTATTTTTGTAATATTAAGTAGGTAATATCCATATTGATTGCAAAAATAAATTGTCCAAATCGGTTTAGAATTGGCGAAGATAGCCTGTAACATGCACACAAAAATAAATATATGTGAATTAAGAAACTTCTCCTTATGGAAGTCGCTTAAATATGGATAAACTTTTCATTAACATTTTCAGAATCTTTGTCGTTCTTTTGGAAAAATTATGAATTATGCAGTGGTGAATTTATATGTTTGCCATCATCATTAGCCAAAATCTTTTTATAATTTTTTTTTACAATTGAATTTTATTATTAGAAAAAAAAAATTGCCGCCTCTAAAATTCCCACTATCGTCTCCAGCTTACTAACCCTGCTGGTAAACCTGCAATTGGAATAAAATATCTCATTTACTTACTCGGCACGTTCTTCTTCCTCGGCTCGTTGCATATTTGCTCTGTTGGCATCCCGCGCGACTTTTATGTCTTGCTCCCAGAACCGTCTCAGTTCTGGAGTAGAGGTGTAAGGCGCCGCAACCTCTTTTATTTTGAGGAACATTATTGCAGTTATAAATATGCAGATAACATTTACTATAGTGAGGCAGCAACTCACGATACCTTTGGAATGGTAAATATTAGGAAAATAAATAAAGTGTGATAAGTAAATGCCTGCTTTAAAGTATCAGTCAAGCAACTTTGCTTATTCAGTTAAGTCGAAATTAAAAATTAAAAATATAAAAATTTTATTATTGTTGTGTTTCATCATGCCTCTTGGTTTGCTGTAAAGATAGATATCATAATAAGTATTGTATTGTATTTGGAATTATGCTTAATATAATATGTGAAGCATAATTCCATTCAAAACCATTGCTAATACCATGTCCAAATACGAGTACATAGGAATAGCTACCGAGTTGGTATTTATATTTTATTTATTTCAACATTGTTAATGTTGTGAGTTTTGGAGTCTCGCCAACGTGTATAATGTGAGGAATTCGTGGTCGTTGCTGTAATCGCTGATACAAAAAATATTGTAAAGTTTTTAGGAGTAGTATGAAGATGAGATTTGCCATAAATAAATAAATAAATGGGATAAAATATCCAATGACCCTGGTATTCATATTTATAAGTGACTGTCATCTTTCATCAGATACAGTGTCAGCTTTTTGCTATTTGCAATAAGTAGTAGAAAAAAATCTAGATTACTTACCATTAACTGCAAATTCAATAGGTATGTAATCGTGGTACAACGGTTCATAAGTAGTGTTGCCATAATATGCTTCTCCTTTAATATGAGGAATCTTTACTCCTGGGTATAATAGCCAAATACAAGCTAACGCCCAAAATAGACCCTGGACACGTGGAATAAAAAGAGTAAAATTATAATGATAATTTTAATTATTTTAATTATTATTTGTACTTAATAATTTTAAAGTGTAAAAAGTAAAAAAAAAATTGTGAAGAAAATCATAACTATTAATAAATAAAATATATGTATTAATATATGAATTTAAAATATATAAAAAAAAAATTAACTAGAATAATTTACCCGTTCATTTAGTATGTCATATATTCAATATTGCAATAATAACAATTGCGTTTACATAAATATCTAAATATAGTTCCATGACCTGGTTAAGGTATAGCTGTTCAGAAGTCACATAGCCATACGTTCATTTATCAACATTGATCAATTGTTTCGTCTTATTCATTTACTTACACAGTTCACAACTGGCGGCAATAATGATGCGGAAATTGCAATACCGATGAGGGGTCCCGCACTGCCTTGAAGTAAAGCTAGGGCCACTCCAGTGCCTGATGTTAAAGCCCATAGTACTCCCATCCACAATGAGCGCACATTACCACTATAATGTAAAAAGGTAGGTATATATATTAAATATGTGGATAGTTTGAATGCATTGTAATTAGGTAGACAAATAAATCTACTAACATTTATTCAAAATATACGTTCGTTCTAATTAAAAACTTGACTAATGATGTCTAGTGTGTAAAATAGAATTGCTCAATAGTACATTTTTTTTTTCTATTTATGTTTTCTGTACCGTAATGCCGTGTAGTCTGGCGTAGAATGAGCCACCCCTTCCTTTCCTGTGGGTGTTGTAAGAAGCGACAAAGGGAACTTAATGGCCGAGGGAGTGCCAGCAGCGTCAATCTTAAAACATCACCAAAAGCTATGTTCACAAATCCGGCTATCAAGCGTGGCAATTACTGGCAAAACTGTTGTAAAAACTCTATAGTCGTTTTTATTAATGTTTTATAATCAAAATATAACAATATAATAATATCTGGCAGTTTTCTTTTCTCTTCTAAACTTCACAAAATACAGACATGTTATTATTCATCGAACTGAGCTTATTATTTTCAACATTCGTTATCAGCACGAGGTAAGGAATTTATTTAAAAGAAAATTCTACTCATTCATAATGGCTGGGATGAATTTGAATTCTATAAAAATGTTGGTGAAACGTGAAGATTATACAGCAAAAACTCCTCTTTATGGGGGAGGTCTATATTCAGCAGTGGACAGTTAACGGCTGATATGATAATGACACCATAATGGTAGTAAATACCTAAGCAAACAGTCTGTCTGACGACAAAGGATTACAGTAAAGTACGGATGCTATAGACTTTTTCAAATTATACACAGAAAAAAGTACATACAAAATGCATATTGAGTACCCCTTCCTTTTTTAAAATACTCTAATGTCTAAACATGTCATGAGATTTGTTATCTTTACCGTGATTTCATTTCCTCTGTCGGCCAATCTCCAAACCCCCATGGCATCTCTGTTGTTCCTAAGATCAATCCAAATATGAATCCGAACAGCAATGAGACAAACATGCCCAAAATTAAACTTTCAAATCCACTCTTAACAAGAGTTCTATCGGCGATAATAGTTCCAAATGTGATGGACATCACTGGACCCATTAGAGGCGATACCAACATAGCTGCTACTATATTTGACGAATTGTTTTCAACTAGACCCAGTGCAGCGAGGGAACTGTAATAAAATAGTAATCTACATAAATAAAAATTAATTGCAAAATGCATGTAAGCGCATCACTTCAAAGCGGCTTCATCTATTTGAATAATTTTTTTGTTGTTGTCAGAATAATGTTAGTATGAAATAAAATGATTGAAAAATTATACGAAGAAAAAAATAGGGTTAGAAAATGTCCATATAAAATGTGAGTGAGTAAGTGAGTGAGAAGGAAGATAGTCTCATTTCGTTTAATAGTACACCCCGTGTAGCTATTAATTAATCATTATTTATATTGCTCAAAATATTACATAAAATGTTTATAGTCTTTTTACTTGATAGCTAAGGAAGAAAAGTTTTTTTATTCAGAAAAAAAGAATATGCTAGCTAATGTTCCAATGGCTGCGGTTTCGATCCCCCAAAATACAAACATTTGTATTTATGGGTAGCAACGTCTATAATTCTGTGCACGTAGAACCCACAAGTTTGCTTAGTTTGAAACTAGATTGCTCTATCCGATATGTCCAGTACTATTTATTATTATCACTAATGAAATTCTACATTACTAATCCGGAATCTATACCAATATAATAAAGCGGAAGGGTTTGTTTGAACGAGCTTATCTCTGGAACTACCAAGCATTTAATAGCTCATTTTTAAGGAAGGTTATATGCTATTTAAAATCACGATGCGATTACGGACGAAATTGCATGATACAACGAATTTATTATATAAATTACTTACTCAGCGGTAATAATTAATGTTAAATAGTCGAAAGATAACTCTCCACCACCTCTGACGCCATCCACCACCTGTCTCACAGTTAGCTTTGATCTGATAGACTCCACAAAGCTACGCCAACGCTTCGCCTCTTCTGTTTTATGTTTATAAGCAGAATAATCACTAGAAATTGTAAATACGAATTTTAAAGTACAATTTTCCCCGTTTTTGTTTAAGTAAGCTGTGGCTGTATAAGAATATATAGTATAAATAGGCTACGTATATTATAATATTAGACACGGGTAATATTTTGCCGCTCCGATTTGGTACCAGTACCAATTGGGTACCAGAATGTCCAGAACATTGATGGGGAAAAAATGGTCATCGCCCATTCTGATATCGCCCATACTATATATACCATATTCGTTTGGATCGAGTTTTTCATTTCAATATTATATAGGTATTGCATAATTGATATATATATATATATATATATATATTCGTTTCTGGGCCAATATATAGTTATAATAAATACAGCTAAAAACTATAGATATATATTGGTATACACCTCTAATTATTATACCTACCAACGCAGGTATATTAATTACGATACAAACATATAGGTATTATACTTACAATATGGTTTCTTCGGCATCCTCATTATCGATTGCTGTGTGTACAACGTTACATGGGAGAACACTGAAATTTAAGACGGAAAATTATTTACTTGTACATGTTTACATACATGCTGTAATGGCTTTGTTTTCGTTGATTAGTTAGAATTAGAAATTTAGAAAATGATTGTTTTTGTACAGAAATCTATTTTTATCGATGTTAATTTTTTAGAGCATAATTAACTTGTCAATCCAGCTCGTATTCTGTTTACCTATATTATTAGGTATTAAATCTACTGTCAAGTCAGTATATATTTACTGATACATATAAATGAAACGTTTAAATTTAAATTTTATTATTATTACAAGTTTATATATAATAATGTAACCAGAACCGATTATCTACTTCATAACATTTTAAAATATTTTTTTATTTTATTTTAGGTCAAGGATTTACCTATTATAGATATAATGAATGAATTTATCTAATCAGAATACCTACAATATAAGTATTTTAATTGGTTACTCAGATTAGACAAAACTATTATATTCAGATAGATCTATTTGTTCTTACAGCTTTTTTCTAAATCTAAATTTAAGCAATTTTTTTATCTGACAATGTTACCTCACTATAGACTTGTAATGGACTCCAATTCCGAGTTCCGTAAGGCAATGCAACATCGTTTCACATTTATCGCCAGTTGGCAACGGGAAGATGACTTCGTAATAATTTCCAGTTTTGTCGCTCATCCATACCACTTGATCCACGTGCAATTTATTCAAGAGCTCTTGTAGTATCTGATAATCATGAATATTGTCTTATTTATGCGTATTTCTTTATAAAAAAATAATTATATTAACTTCAGATCTTTAAATTTTGTGACTTAATATCTTGTATAAATATTTCTGCAAGGGTTTTTGTAATTACCTAGGCAAATGAGAAGAAACCGCTTGTTTCTGGGAAATTGCTAGGTAGGTAATTATAGATTATATATATATATATATATATATATAATATAAGTATATTAATTAAAGTAAGTACTAACGCATTCCATGGTGTAAAATTCATCTTCTTCGGTGATATTGTCCAAAGTATTAGTAAATGCTTCATTACAATATTGCGTTAAACGAACTGGCATATTTTTGGCTTTCTTATTTCGTAACTCGACTTCCAAACGATAAGGTTTGAATGTCGAAGATTCTTCAACTGGAGTAATATTTGTCGGTTTTCCAAATCTCAGAATATGTTCATAATTACTTGAGGGAATACAAATAATAAACACAACGCCTGATGGCATTTTTCCAATAATTACAACTCGATTCTAGAAACCTAATAGACTTACTGGCAGTTGTAGGTACTACTGTGATTATTAGCTGCCAAATTATTACTATAGTATTAATTATTTAGCCCCTCTACACAGGACATAATAAAGAGGTGTCACAATATCTCGTTAACTAGTCAGTTAAGTACTCCCGGTAACATGTTTCTCATCAACAACTGCTTGTTAATTATGAACGAACTCCGGAAGTAGGTAACTATAGTATAATTGTAATAGTATATATTTAACCTAGAGTAGGAAGTGTATGATAATAATAAGACAAATATTTCATAAAGAATATTAAAATTAGGTTTGACTTCTAAAGCAGAAATAACCCATTTGTAAAATCAAAAGGTTTGGTTATATTTTTGTCGTTCGCATTAAATTTATTTAAGTACTATTCTTAGGCATTGAATAACCACTTTGCCTTTATTTATAAACTTAAATAAAAACAAAATTGTTATTTTATAGCTTTATATAATAACGGAATAGGTAACAGAATAAAATTTCTTAAGTGGTTATACTCGTGAGCATGTTTATTATATTTTTTAACTAGTGGTATTGTTTCTGAGGCGCCGTTTTTCTGAATCTATCTCTTATCAATAGCTTATTAATAATTTCGAATAATAATTACCTTATTAATAGTTTCGAAACTACTATTTTACAGAATATCCTTAACTAAATCGTTGGATTCATTTCTGCTTCTTCCTGCCTTATAAAATAATTTTATATATCCTTTGCATTACCTTTACGACATCCTTGATTAGATGTCTATAGTCTCCTGGCTCCGGATAATTCGTTCCCAGTAGCCTCATATGCATACTTACTAACGAATTACAGTTGCATATCAGGTGTTCCATGAATTCCGATTCCTCACTGCACAATCTGCACAGTGTGTTTCAAGACAGACCCATCTTGTATATGCCTCAACGGTATGTCTCCAGTTAAGGCACCCATTATGAGTCTTGCTTTTTGTCTATTTCCACGATAGACGAGTTTGTCCCATCCTTCAGCCTTGTTGGTTTTTTAGAATACCTAAGACCTTTTAATTTCTTCTATTCCTTTTGCTATTTTATTTTCGAATATTCCTCAAGAACATAATTAACGATACTTAATGCAAATCCCACAAATGGTTCAGAACAGAATTTTTGACTCCGATCCCTTTCTCGCCAACTCATCGGCTTTTACCTTTAATCTCTATATGACCCATATAAAACTTTATTACGCCTACCCAAATTATTTAAATTTTGAATGGTATTTAAGAAGTAGAAGAACTATTTCAAGTGAAATCCGAAAATGGATTCAGATTTTTCGAAGTTAACTTTTTGTAGATGAAGTTGGTGTTTTTATTTTAACTTGATAACAAATACTTTAGTTATTGTTGCTTGATTCTTGAAACAATGACTAAAAGAAAATATTAGTCATAGACATTTATTTTCTACTTTTCTATACCCGGAATGAAATAGGTAGGTACTTGTAAATATATCTAATTTAATTATAAAATTAAAAAGGATTAAAATAATGAAAGATAAAAACCATAGAAAAATTACAAATTTATTATTTTGATACTTACTAATTACTAAGGTCGGTTTATTGTAGGTACAGAAAATATATTACTATGTATACTGATATATTTTCTGCAGGTTAGTTCTGAACACGTTCCAAATAGTCAAATGACGCTGACTTTGTTGCGTGTAACACTTTTTTGGTTTCTCAAAGTGAAAAGAGATCAGGGTCGGTGCCGTTTCTCAACATAAGGACCACATGTTTACAACTTTATTATGTAAAAAAAATATAACGTTTTATCTCTTAGTTATATGGTTATTTTGTACCTATTTTAAATTACATTGGGACTTTTAAATAGGTATAGTCAATTACCAAAATGTACTTTCAATTACACATGAAAGGACTTAGAACCTAATACGACACCATAGTTTTTCGCATCAACTGTATAGTTTAAAGATGGTTCGATTGTCGGATGTGTGTTTATGGTGGCACAAGTATTATCATCATTATGCTCGTCATCAAAGCCCATATTATAAAAACCATAATTATTTGAATTTAAATAGTCAATATTATTGTTTTTGAGGGAATTACCATTTAAATTGTTTTGGCTTATAAAACTGCGTTTATCTTCATCTTTAATGTCGTTTGTATTGACTACTAAATGAGTTTCTGGGTCTAAAGGAGTGTAGCTCTCTCCCGATCTGTAACAATAAAAAAATATTTGAAATATAATGAATCTGTCTGCCTGTGATCTTCAAAACCTTATTTATTTTTGTTTCGTACTCAAAGTAAATTAAAAGCTATGTTTTTTAATTATAAAATAAGTTTACTCATTTTAGCACCCTGTGTTTCACTTTGATGGATGGGATATGGTAATGAATTTACAAGGTATAGAGGCATAACACCTGAATCCTAGGGGGAAAGGGATTGTTAGTAATGGAGACTGAGAATCCCATTGCTAGCAATATAACAGACCAGGTCGACCTCCTCGCGGTTCCCCCTGGAAACTATTATGTTTAATTCCTGATGAATTCATCATGATGGGCTAACTGGCCTGTTTTCATTCTCATCTATCACCCTTCACTGGTGCACCGCCAGCGTATCCCGTTAGCGCAGGCGGGGTTACCATACCATTTTCACCCATGAAAAAACACCTGAATCCTCAGGAAAGATGACGCATGGGGGTATCATGAGCAAAACAGTATACTCCGTTATGTCCATGGTACTTTTTATGTGTATAGGCGACGGTTACCACTTTCCATCAGGTGGACCGTCAGCTTGTGTGCAATTCTAAGTTGCATAAAAAATAGCATATTATGATTAATTTGTTTCTTAAATGTCATTCAAGTTCGTCCAGCCATTTAAGTTGAATAAGTAACAAACACCTTTTAATTGTTTTTCATTTATAATAATAATGCCTAGCCAGAGGTAGGTAATTATAATATTAACAGTCTTCAATTAGATATACCTACTGTAGGTAGTAATCTTTTAAACTGTCATGTTCCGTTTTCAATTTTCATTATATCTTGATCTAAGAAGGATACTAGTCGAATAAATGTGCAGAGCGGTTAAATTAGTTTTATGTGGTCAATTGGTTATTTTATACAGCGCGGCATATATATGTTTTGTTAGAAAAAGCAAAATAAATAGTTCAGACCCTAGATACAGTTAGCCTACATGTGTACCAAATATTAAACTGTGTCTATGTGAGAGAAGATGGTTGAAAAAACTTATTTACAATTGAATGACACTAAATTTCATAAATGTAATATTAGTAGGACGAAAGATTAGAAATGATATGTTACTTCGTAAAAAGGATTAGGATGGGATTTTGTGTGAGAAGAAATGGATAGACTTAGCAAGATTAAATAAATTTGATTAGACATTTACTGTGATTTCTGAAAACAGTAGTTTTCAATATTTTGTGCCCGCAAGCGCCTCTTTCCGATTTGGTGTCGACGGTAGGTCACCGTGTCACTTTGGACGACACCTTGAGCTTCTTTTCTTTCTTTTGTAGTTTCCTTAGGATCGTTGGACCATTTACTGTTGAAGAATTTTTTAGGCTTAATATTAAATTCAATATTAATAATTACAGTCATTTTAGTATTGATTGCTCTTTGAAATATATGTAGCTAAATAAGTTATTACAATGTACATTTGTAAGTTATATTATTTAGTTCTATATTAGTATTTTATTATCTACCTGTAAACTTCCCATGAGATATTGTTATTTATTTTGTTATTAGAAGCTTGCAAAAGGTTTCTATTTTCTCTCCACCACGATATGTCTCTTCTTTCAAGAGGACAAACTTCTTTAACCTGTAAAATATTGTACAATACATATAAGTACCTACATTGTTTCGTAGTAGCAATATATAGAATCACGTGGATCACTATCAACACTTATTCAGGTGATTGACCTACAACTCTGTCACCAAGTAAATGTACAACTAATTTACTAATTACGAAATCTTAGAAGTTATTTGATCTATGACTCGGAAACTTAGCAGATTGCTTATTATATTGAGACATTCTCACAATTCTAGCGAAAAGAGTTTACTTCAGTAGTCGTGGATTATTAATTAACTACGAAATGTTTGAATTTTCTTGGCTTATTGATAAAGTATAGAACCAATGTTTGAGCAGACTACAAAATTTATGAACAAGCTGAGACAATAGTGTCGTAGGTACTCTGCAACACTGCCTGTGTGTATGTGACTGTGTATGTGTACATACGTCACAGAACAAAATGTTTTGCGTGTGTGTATTTTCACAAATTTAATTTGTTTAGTTTGCGGATTTAAATTGGATAATTTAAATGAAAATAACTCGTGTAGGTACATGAGCTATATTTTTGTTTATATTCATTTTTTATTTAAGTTATTTCGTTAAATTATGATTTTTGACTTCAATCAATTAAGACTGATCAGAATTCGTCTTACTAACACAGTTTCTAAACTCCGGTTGAACTGTATTAGAGTCTTGGTTCATCCATTATAAATTACATGTGCAAACATACATTACATTATTATTTTCTAATTGTCACTGTATATTTTTATGTATTAGATGCAATAAAGAGTTAAATAAATAAACACGGATAAACTATGTTAGATGGTAGTAACAACTCAGGTCAGTTACAAAACATAATGTCAGCAGACATAAGAATGACGAATTGTGCCTACTTAATTAGCATAGATGTATTTAAGGAGATATATACTTTTTTTTAAAGGGCCAGGCCCCCCTCCTTGGAATATAGTCTTAAATGCGCCAATGTTAATAAGATATTAAGACGTGCAACTCTATTATTAAAGAAACAAAAAATAATTTACCTTGTAAACAACTACGCCAGCAATGAATATACAGAATATGTTGACCAATGTAAGAGAGAGAGACACTGTGCCGAGTAGAGCTAGTTCTGTTGCTTGGTCGCTACTGAAGTTTGCCGTTGTTACCACATTCGTCCAACGAGCCTCATCGTTGGAAAATATTAGGTGGACCAACGCCATAGCCCAGAGCAATCCCTGTCGATATATAATTTGTTTACTAAAGGTAGTGGCAAATAATCAGACGACAAAGTGGAAGTCTTCACGTACTTTTCTTTGTTTTGAATGTTCATATTGAAACAGCGGGAGAAATTTTGAAACTAATCCTACTAATATTTGGTTTGGCTATTTGTTACTCAATTACACCTAAACAAATAAACAATTTTGATTGACATTTGGCATACGCGTTATAACGTCGTATAAGATAAATAGGTATTTACTATTATATAATACGTGTCAAAACTACAAACCATTATGAAAAACTACCCTATAAGGGTAATACTAACAGCATTGACTGCAGGCGGCAGCAGGGATGCCGAGATAGCAGCGCCGACCAGCGAGGCGGTGTATTCGCCGAGCACCGCTAAGGCGACGCCTGCACCGCTCGGCAGTGCCACCAGCACGCCTACCCACAGCGAGCGAATTTCACACCTAAAATTGTAAGTACACCTTATATCAGATACACCTGGAGACATAGACTTTTGATAAGACTCGTGAGTCCATACAATTGGTGTGGGTATATGCGTGAGGCGTGTGTGTCTACTTTCACCAACATTAGATGAAGAAAAAGATGTTTGTAAAGATAAATATCCTTGAGACACGATTCTCTTTGCCTAGCCCTTAAACGATAACTGATTCTTTAAGTTTTTGTCTAGGCTAGATTTCAAATTACGCATATGGAGTCCCGGTTGATCCCTGGATGGGCTAATTTGGGGAATTAATTTTTTTCAACTTGCTCCTGTCTGGGTGTTTAGACTGTGATCCCAAATGTTCGTTGCCTGTTTTTTTTTTATAAAATACTGTATCCTAGCTTGAGAAGCCAGCGATCGATGTGATTATGTGGCACTTTATTTATTATTATTTATTTATGAACAGGTTTTTATGTGAGTTGGCATAGAAGTCACAAGTTGGCTTATCAAAACACTTTTTAGGCTGGCTTTTCTGTAATACTTATAATTTCTGTATGCTTTTCACGTGGTTTCTCTGATATGTACAACAAATGTCATATTAGGTATGATTTTATTTGATTTTCAGGATTTTTACATACCGCGACATCATCTCATATGTTGGCCATTCTCTAACTCCGTAGTTCTCGTCTATGGCGCAAATGACCAAGCCGAAGACAAAACCGATGACAAGTGCGAGGAACAGACCCAGCATTTCGTGCATTACACCCATCCGTTGTAAAGAGCGATCGCGGACCGCAGTACCTAAGGTTCCCGCTGTTATTGGACCCTGGAATTGGACATAATAATATAATGGAAACATATATGGAATAAAAAAAATGTACGCTTACAACTTCTACTTCTTTATCACAAAAATGTTTTATAAACCTATTTTAGATATTGAAGTGTTTTGTCTTTTCCTTTTACGCAAAATTCCTAATTTAGGAGAAAGTGAAAAAACACTGTAATAGCTGAAATAGATTCAAGACTAAGAAGGTGGTAAACAAGCATATGGTCCGTCTGATGGTTAACGGTAACTGTAGCCTATGGATGCCTGTAACACTAGGGGTACCACGTGTGCTTTGTCGACCTTAAAGAAATCTTAATACACTTTTTTTAGGAACCCTATACTGTAGTTTCTAGTGAAAACCTCGACTGAGTGCTTATTCCACAGCCTGAGTGTTCGCAGGAGAAATCTCCTCTGAAAACGCACTGTACGCGATTATTTAGCTACAGGCATTGTCTTACTTTTTATTAATAATATTATAAGAATAGAACGTAATTATGTAATGATGTGGATAATGAATATGTATCTACAATTCTCAAAAATCTACAAGCGACAGTTACTTTTCATTTGGTTAGCAGTCAGATTGTTAATCAAGTTTCAAGTTGTATGGTATAAAAAATATCAAGTTATATGTTGGCCTAATTACCATGAGAGGTGATATGAGCATACTGGCAACCAGTATAACAGTAGAGTCTTCAACAAGTCCAATGGCAGCCACGAATGCAGCTACAAGTAGAAGGAACACCCAGTCAAATGTGAGCGCTGCGTCAGCTCGTACCGCGTGTAGCACTTGAGCTAAATTGGTGCGCGTGCACACTGATGATGAGAAACGATTCCAAGCTGAATTCGTGTCACTGCAATAAAAATAAATGTATAGATAATTGTAGATTCATAATATATAAACAAAAGTTATTTATGTAGGATATTGAAGAAAAATTAATATGGTTAAAATGTGGGTAAGTGCAACCAATAATCTATACTTCCAAAGTAGAGCCCAGCTGTAAAACTGTACTAAAGAAAATAAGTTTATAAAAATAAGACGATGTATATATGGTTTCGCTACGTAACAATCATCATCATATCAGTATTTAACTGTCCACTATGAACATAAGCCTTGAGGAGTTTTACCAGTAGTTGCCAGGCTTGGCAGACGGATTGGCAACCGCAGTTAGGCTTTAGAGATGTTCTATGAGGGACGCTGCTGTCAATCCCTCGCCCTCCCTCGCTTCTTACGACACCCACGAGAAAAGAAAGGGTAGCTTATTCTATGCCGGGACCACACGACGCGTAACAGTAACTTAATAATAATAAAGCTAAATAAAATAAATAATAGACATCCGACTAAGTATCTGCATGTATAATCTAATCTTATCAATGCCAAATTTTATAAATTAGAATAGTATAGATAGAATAAAATATTTCACATAGTTATCGAAATATATTTATGTAGGATATGTGGTCTTATGTTCAAAAGCAGGACACTTTATAGGTATAAATAAGTCGATATCTAGTACAAGATATTATTTTATCAAACGTCTATGCTAATATAACCTACGCTTGTACCGAAGTAATCTCGCAGTCAACTAACCTATGCCACAACTTTTCTTGTTCAGACGTCAATTGTTTATCATTTTTGTTTGACTTATAATATAGTGTACACGGGATCACGCTGACGGAAGATTGATGTCGCGCTCCGATGCCAAAAGTTGTCAGTACCTGTAGCAACTCCTCGCACAAGTTGCCAGCTTCTAAAGAAAATATTACCTGTAAAAACAACAAATAATAAATACTAGTGAACATTTTATCCTGTTTGATCATAACCTTCAAGAAAAGAGCATATTTCTTTTTAATAGAGCCGGCAGCACACCTACAACGCCTTTGGTGTTGTGGGTGAACATGGACGGCATTGGTCACTTACGATCAGGTAAGCATCATGCTCGTTTGCCCCCTGTGTTATAAAAAAGAAATATGGGTAGTAGGTGTCTAATAGAAATAATTACATACTTTTTTTTAAATACATATATATTATGCAGAAAAAAAACAAACATCAGTAGTACCAGTATACCTACTCATGAATACAAATATTTATATTGTGCGACAATCGAAATCGCGACCATCGGATGGTGAAGAGTTACCTTTTTATAATGGATGATAATGGAATGGTAGGCCACCACAGACCACATACGAGTATATACGCTACGATAGTTTATGAAGAAGACCGAAGAGTATAATCTGCCACTATGTCTGGCGTTTATGGACTATAAGAAAGCCTTTGATTCGGTCGAGATATGGGTGGTACTACATTCCCTTCAGCGATGCTATATTTTCTACAGATATATCGAAGTGTTGAATTGTTTTTTATTTAATGGGTGATAATGAAATAGCTGGCGGGGCACCAGTGAGGGATGATAGGTAAGGATAGCAAGATAGGCCAGTTATCCCATCGTGATGAATACATCAGAAATTCAGCACGATGGTTTCCAGGGGTATATTGCTAGCAATGGAATTGGTAGTCTACATTACTAACAATCCGTTCCTCCGCAGTGTTGAAATGTATGTACAGTAAGGCTACGATGTCTATCTGAGTACAGAACTAAAGTACGAAACTCATCTCAGTGTAGAAAGGTGCAAGTAGGGTGATGTCATATCGCCGTATATAGTGTATAATTAGCCCCTGTATATACCTATTGTCTCTTTATAGTAAATCAAACTATTTCTAAATACGTTTATACTCTAATCTTATATAGCAAAATAAAATGTATTTTTTTATGCAACTTAGAATGGCAAACAAGGTGACGGCCCACCCGATGGAAAGTGGTAACCGTTGCCTATAGACATGAGCAGTATCATGGACATAACAGAGTATACATTCAAACCGAAACCGCCATGCAAACACAATTGCTTCGCGGTAGAAACACGAATGGGATAGACGTGCCCAAGCAAATGACTTATTTTTTCTAAATATTGTAACAAATATAGTAGTCATCTAACTACCTCTTAGTCAATAAACAATGACACCTCGAACGTGCTCAATAGCAAGGTTTGTGGAATTAGAATTGCTAGTCCAGTTAAATCCGATCTTGAACTCATCTTTTGAGGAGTTCTGCCTAATAAGTAAGATTTACTAAATATAAATAGAACCTATAAATATAGGTATGGTGTTCTTATGAGGTTTTCCCGGAAAGGCAGTGACGATCAATATAAAAATATATATAGGTACTCAGCTGTATATACTACTTTGCTGTGCCAATAAAGTTCCTTTTATAGATTAACTACGATTTGTTTGACAAAACGACCTATTATAAGAGACAAGCTAATTGTCCGGCAGCCTATAATCACTTCCTAATATAGGATAGGTATATCAAGATATCACATTATTACAGTGATAATATACTATTCGAATTTCCAATCCATTTAATTCAGAAACTGTGAGTGAATTTTATGACAAACCATTATTATGCATGTAATAATAGTAGGTAGTTATATATTTACTTTATTATCATACACTGTAAAATTGTATGAATGTAGATATCAGAGGAGAGTTCTTTTTTAGTGGTCGATAATGGAGTGGTAACCCCACCTAAGCTAACGGAATATACTGACGGGCAGCAGTGAAGAATGATAGGTGAGAATGAAAAGGCAGATCAGTTAACCCATCGTGATATATACAGCTGGAATTTAGCACGATGGTTACCAGGGAGGACCACGTGGAGGTCGACCTGATAGGCTGTATTGCTAGCAATGAGACTTGTAGTCCGTATTACTAACGATTCGTTCTCCTCTCCCTCCAGAAGGGAGTTAGACTAACCTACCTATTATGAAGAGATATATGAGACTGATTGTCTTCTATTTATAAGAGGAGTTAAGATTCTCCGGAATCGCCATGCATGCATGAAATAAGTTATGAAAGGGCAGAAACAAAAGGCAGTATGGATAGCCTTCGGTTTTGTCTGCTTTTCTCGCAAGAGATTTGGTTTGGAGGTAAATTACTTACTTTCCAAAATTTATCATCTCTCATTTTAGTCCAGGTTGCATTAAAAATATTCAGGCGATCTATGATCTCTGACAGTATCTGAAAAAAATTAGATGATAAGTATAATAGGATGGGTATTTTTACAGGTACTCAAATGGGTGATCATCATCATCATCATATCAGCTATTAATTATCCATGGCTAAACATATGCATCCCCTATCAACTACCATAAGCACCTACATCCATTGAAATGGGCGATACTGTATTTGAATCCCTAGTTTGATCAAAAGCCGCATGTAATACAGTTTCAGAGGGCTTGACTCAGGCGAACGCTCTAGTTCTGAAACAAGTGTTCTGGTAAAGTTTTACCTAGAGACTACAATATCGAGTTTTTGAGAGAAAAAAAAAATTAAGATTTCTTTAAAATACGCCCTTGATATTGCAGGTAGCTTTAAACTATAGTAATTACAAGAAACGAGTTATATGCTTGTTTATTACCTCTATGGTATAATAAAAGTTAATATACTATTTCAGAGTAGTAGAGTATTTCAATAGATATTTTATGAAGCCTTAAGTTTAGTGATAAAGAACGGGTTATTGGTACACAAATATATCTTCCGCACGAAAATTCGTGCATACATATTAACTACATTTCAAACAGACTCTACCACAATTGCTACAATTACAGGAATAATAAAAGAATTGACCAAATACAAATAGGTGCAGCCGTTTTGTGATGTAGTGAAGTGATGCACTTACATACATTCGACAATTGATTTATATATTTATTTATTTACTCATTAGTACGTATATTTTTATATGGCGGACTTAATTGCTAAAAGTATTATATCCCAGTTTACCATGGAGAAGAGTCAAAATACTCAAATGCAGTACTAGTAATTATTGATATACATTGATATATATATATATATATATATATATATATATATATATATATATATATATATATATATATATATATATATATATATATATATATATATATATATATATATATATACGAATATGAATTTAAAAATATTAAATGCATCTGCTAAGAACCCTAGATATTTTATGCAACTTATTTATTGTTTATTACATACATTTGTATAAATATATTTATAAATAGAAAAATATATTAAAAATGGAACTATTGTTTTGAGTTATTAGGCCATAAGGTTAGTTCATTCACAAGCACAATGCTCGGACGGAAGTTTGAGTCAAATGAAAGTCCAATAAAATCTACAATGGCCACTAACACAATGTTTCGGCAATTTCCCTTTTCGTATTTTGTGTAATTAATTATTTACATTTCGACCATTGTTCGTTTTACCTAAATATTTCGTACGTTGTTCGATATTATTTTGCAAAAATTAAATTTGTAAAAATACGTCATTCAACAATTCATTATTATCTTTAACTTACATACTTATTTCGTTTAATATTGCATTTATAAAAAAATTGATTCTTTTTCAACCGATTGCAAAAAGAAGCAGCTTCTTAATGCAGTTGTATTTTTTTTTGTTTTGTATTGTTTTTCATGACTCCGTTAGTTGTAAATCGATTTGGAAAACTCTTTTTTTATCTGAAGGGATATACTTATATGGTAGATTCGTCGTATGAAAATTTTGTCAATTGATTCAGTAGTACAGTTTTTAAAATAAAATAACTGGTTTTGCCACAATTAAAGTTGGTTTTATGTGAAACACAGTTTAATTATTTTACACTAAATCGAGTTTATTGCTCGCTTGATGGCCACGATCAAGATGTTTAAGTATGTGCCATTAACAATATTATGTTTCAGTAACAAATAGGTATATTTAGTAATTTTTCTTTAAGTGGGTGAAAATGGAATAATAATCTCACCTGCGATATCGGTATACGCTGGCGTGGCACCAGTGTGAGATGATAGGCGTGGATGAAAGCAGGTCAGTAAGTCCATCATGACAAATCCCACAAGAATTAATCACGTTGGTTTCCAGGGTAAATCGCGTGGAGGTCGACTTGACAAGGCATATTGCTAGCAATGTGGCTGTTAAATCCCATAACAAACAATTCCATTCCCCTCTATATTTAGTAATTAAAAATATGAGTACATAATTTATTCATAACAACCCATTATATATAATGTCAATAGCGGACACGAGTCAATCCTTACAAAGGTAAAATATTATGCTATAGTGGACTATTTTGTTTGAAACGCTGCCCCTAGCCACCTGACCTGGGGAGAGGGTTTGTTAGTAGAGTGAATTAATTACTCTTTTTTTTTTATACAACTTAGAATGGCAAACAAGCTGACGACCCACCTGATGGAAAGTGGTAACCATCGCCTATATACATGAGCAATATCATGGACATAACGGAGTATACTGTTTCGTCCATGATACCCCCCATGTGTTGCCATTCCTGAGGACTCCGGTGTTATCCCTCTGTACCCTGTAAATTCACACAATATTCTACCCTTCAAACCGAAACACAGCCATCCAAACACAACTGCTTTACGGTTGAAACACGATTTGCTTTTTTCTGTTTTTTGCTAACAATATACTTTATTAGGTCGATCTATACGCAGTACGCCCGGAAAGCTTAATACGTAGTTAATTCACTTTTGTACAAGTATTGTCTGTTTGGGTGCCACTGTCCCATTCGTCTTTCTGCCATGAGGCAGTTTTTTTACTATTGAAGGGTCCGGCAATTGAACACGTTCTCACGTTATAGAAAGCGATGATGTGGCCTAAGATGAAGCTTGCGGGCTCACGAAGTTTTATTTGCATGGCTGTGTTTCGGTTTGAAAGGTAATATGACAATTTAGTTATAGGGTACGTAGGCATAACATCTTGGTTCTAGGGAATGGTAACGCATGAAGTGTATCATAGGCGACACAATATGCTCTGTTATGCCCATGGTATTGGTAATAATTCTGTTGCATAAGAAAAATTGCAGGGAGTCAATGGATACAGGTAGCTTAGAACCGTTTTTATGGCAGTCTATGGGAGAGAGGCTTATGTCTAGGAGTGGCCGAATAATGGATGAAATAATGCTGATGATGATGATAAGAAAAGTAATTCCTGATGAATTAATCATGATGGTCTGTGAGCAAGTTTCATTATCTGTGTATTACTAAATTAGTTTTATGATTATTATGAAGACACCTATAGGTACTTACAGTTTCAAGTGGAGTGTCCCAATGAAAAGCATCAAGAATATCCACACCCCTTATAGGTTTCGTTATTTTTACTTTGTTCTTTCTAGGCTTGATGACTTGCTTTATTCCATCCCAAGGAGATTTGATGATCTTAAGATCACTGTCCAGATAATTGTTTAAAGTGTTTTCGCTTCTAGATTTATATAAGTCTACATTTTTTTCACTTTTATGTAAACAGTCTGTCGAATTATACTTCGACATTATGGAAATGCTGTCTTCTTTTATCGAAGAATCACTAGATGGTGATTTGCTGCCGAATCTTTTACTTTGTTTGAGTTCACGAATTACTTCGTATGCATTTTCATATTTCTCTTTTTCTAAAATAAATTTTGTTACTTTTTCTCCCTTCCTCAGTTCCGTTTCGTGCTCCTTTTGGGGAACATTTACGACAAATAAGACGCCCACCATTTTTTATTTCTTTTTCAATATTTACGTGTTAAGAATATTTATTAGCAGAAAATAATATAATAACTTTAATATAACAGTCAAGTCATGCGCGCGCGTACTCGATACTATTCGTACTGTAGCTACAGTAACTTACCCGTTTATTTTCGACTGCTGTCATTATAAGGCCGTAGAAAATTGTAAAACAATTGACTTCCTTTTTCATAATAGTTTGAAATTGCCAACATTTAGAATCTGCATAAAAATCACTAGGTACATAAATGCTTTCGTATTATCCTTAGTACAACACTTAAGATTTATCTCCTCGGCGTTTAGTAATAATTGATAATACTTACTGATTACCTGGTCTTGGTATTTTTCTATCTATTAACCGATATAAAACGAAGGTATGTTTTTTTTGCAGATAAAATAAACACTTGTACCTTATTGATTTGAATAAAATTTAGGTACGTAGATATTTTCTTAAAATACAATTTGATACTACTACTAATACGATAAAACTTTACAACTAAAATAAATGTTAAAACAAAATTCCATAACTATGCTCGAACAATATTTCATTAAACTAAAATCAGTTGTAAATTTCGTTCACACTTATTCTTAGAATAAAATTGCGCAAATTGAAATTTTGTGAGTTTAGATATAGATTTTGGGAATAGTGCTTCAGAATCGATCTCAATAAGGTTATTGTCGTGCTGTCAACTTAACGATGATGATTTCTTACTGTTTATTTATACCTGTATATATTAACATCATTAATAATATAGGGCTCGTAAAAAGAACTTCCATTTATGATGCCCCTGTGCGACAAGTACCTAATAACTACAAACTCGAGCAACAATAAGGCTACTATTCTTATTGCAACTAAGTAGCTCTATACAGGGGATACAAGTTTATTGACAATCTCGTTCACGTGGACGATTCCATCCTGAGTGTACCCTCAGCAACGGTTGCGGATCAAAATAAAACTTGTATCGCGCAGCCGTAGCTGGCGGTGGCGGAGGGCGGGCGGTGCAGGGCGGGCGCTAGCTGCCCGTCGTCTGCCGCCCTGCCAGTCGCGGCGCAGCCTGCCGCCCGCGCGTATCTCGCGCTTCACATGCGCCCCGCGATCAATAAATGACTAACCTCATAACAACTGCAAATCTCACCACAAAACAATCACTATCGATTGAACTCCACCGCCGTTGACGACACAGAATCTCTTATCTCGCTGTTGGTAAAGTTGCATTCAAGACACACAACCCCTTTGTCAACACCATAAAACATGGCCACCCTGGCAAAACACATGATTACAACCATCGGGTACTTAGCTGCCATTGGCCATACCTAAATTGTTTACGTGTGCCAATTTACATGAGTATCTACATTGTTTTTTTTTTCATAGCGTTACGTAAATGCTGGTCGGGTGGCGTGTAAAATCGATAAGTTATTAAATGTTCGTCGAAATGATTTGATTACCAATTTAATATTTAAATATTTTGCAACATACATTTACCGTTATATAGTTTTAAAGTTGATCTTTATTCGAAACAATGCGGTTTGTCCAGTGTGGTTATAACAGTTAAAGAAGCCACTGCTCAAAAATCAGGTGTAAAATGAAAATTCATCTTATTATATAACGTTATCCTTGTTATGACGTAAGGGTACAGCGTATTCTCCGGTTCATATACAAGCATGTACCAATATTGTAGGTAGGTATACTTTCTGTTTGTTTAGAATAGTAGGTAGTTACTTACTTAAACTGTATTAAGGACATTATTCGCATCTTCACGGATTCTAAGGATAGGAGATAAAACAAAAGAAGATAAAAATCAAATTAGATGGGAATAAATAGATTGTGACTTGTGATTCTTGTTTATAATTTAGCAGTATATAGTGGAAAAGTAAGTAGGTATAACTTAAATAGCAAATAGAGGTAGGTACTTATTACTCGTGAGTATATTTGAGCTGCCAAACTAATATTTATATATGGCAGTTTTCAAATCAGCTGAAGTGATGTGGCAAGTATGAAAGGTATGTAATATTGTATGAATTCGTCTTTATGTGTATAATCTTGCACATATGTATATGTTCATAAACGGAGTTATTAAAATAAATAATATTTAAGTATACCTATTTAGAATATTTTTGAATTAGTACTTAAATAAAAAATGAAAGTGGAATATACATAAAATTTACAAATTTTTAGAAGAAGATTATTAATAAAACATTTAAAATTAATTTTATAGTTACTTGATTTCACGTGTTATTTAAAACCATAATTACCCGCCTTCCCAAAGGTTCGGGCGTGTGTATCCTTATATTTATTTAATAATCAATTAACACCTTACTATGGGCTTGAGCTTCTCTTCATAAGAGGAGAATATAGGCCACTATTATCATCATGGCCTGCGGGTTAGTACAGAGATTTATACAGCAGAAAATCTCTATATTTCAAGCTTTTTTCTCTTGTGCTGCTGTATGTACTTTGTTTTGTGATGTTTTGCTACCTTAGTAATCTTTTGTGATATCCTTAGGTTGAAAAGGAATTGTAAGCTATTGTATTTTTTTGTTTTAAATGTGTAATTGCTTTAGGCTACATGACTGTTATTATCAAAATTTGCAAAAATTTTTGATGTAAAACAGTAGTGATACATTGTATTCTTGCTTAGTCATCATACGGAACATCCATATGTCTATACTTTTAATTTTATTTTTTATATCTTAAAGAGGAAAGATTTGATTTTTTGTTTGTAATCAATAAAGACAAATATGTACTACTCAAACGATTTTAAAAATTCTTATATAGAAAGCTACACTATCAGTGAATAACATAGGCTATAATATTTTTATTTTTTATTTATTTATTCTTTATTGACCATATTACAAAAAAATGTCTAGTGCAAAAGGCGGACTTAATACTATATACCATTCTCTCCCAGTCAACCTTCGGCTAAACAGAAATTTAATTATGCGGTAAAAAAAAATATAACACATACAGTAGAGAACTACTGCACATTATCTTTCTAATTATCTACCCGTGCGAAGCCGGGATGTATCACTTGTATAATTATGTAGTATTATTATTTTTATATTATAATTATGTAATTATATCCGAGTTTTGGGCATAATGTGTAGTTTGAATCAACTTTATGGATCTTTACAAAATATATATCTTTAAATTGATTTCAATACTCGTAGTGTAATTGCTTTAAGCTAAATTTAACAGTACTACCTTACGGTACATGACTACTGCTATCAAAAACTTGCAAAATTTAGGTAATAATAAATAAGATATGATTTAGGATCGTTTTTTATAGCGCTAATGTTTATATTAATTTCATTACGATTAATCGCTTTTTTGTGTGTGAATCAAAATTTTTACTACTACATCGTATAAAACAAAGTCGCTTCCGTCTGTCTATCCCTATGTATGCTTAGATCTTTAAAACTACTCAACGGATTTTGATGCGGGTTTTTTAATAGGTAGAGTGGTTTGAGAGGAAGATTTATATGTATAATACATACATAATATAGTAGAAAAATACTGATATTTTTAGAGAATTTAGTTGTGCCGACCGGCGGCGCTTTAGTATCAGCATTGCACCCGTGTGAAGCCGGGGTGGGTCACTAATTAGTGATAAAATAAAACAATACATACATAAATACTACTATCAGAATACACCTATCTATTTATTAATGTTATTACTATTCTTCGTACATATAATATTAATATTCTTGCACCTAGCCAGTAGCTACAAATTATCTTCTGAATTATTATAGCCACAATTCCTTGTAATAATAGATTAGTAATTTGGGCAGTAGATATAACAACTTAACCTATTATTGAGACCGATACTAAAGTCAGGAAATGTGGGTCATGGGACGGTTTCGGTAAATGCCAAAGAGAGTAAGATAACTGTGTAGGTATATGTCACTGTAATTTATAGCCAACAAAATTACTTTGTAACGATTGTTTGTTGATTTTTTACCCAAGTGACAATAAAAGGAGGGTTATGTTTTTAATAACAGTAATTTAATATTGTATATGCAAAATGTGCTTGGGAATATATGTTGCCAAAAATATTAAATGAATTAACTGCGAGTGTTTGTAACGACGTATACATATAATATACATTTGATATACAATGCCCAATATGTCCCCAGCCGCGTTTTTTTAAAGGCCAGAGAGGTCTCCGAATCCATGCCAGTAAAACACATAAATAAAATTCTGAACAACCTATTTCCCAATTTTTAAACTACTCGAACAATCAAAACAAGCCTTTCTATGAAACACTTAGTCAATTAAAACATTCTGTCCCTCTTGTAAAAAGAATACCTAGAGCCGCCCGTTCATCTGTGGCGAAAAAACTATCTGAAAGCCTAAAAACTGCTGTTTCAGATAACTCGAAACATAGCTGGGAGCTTTTACTAACTTTCCCTTACCGTATATTACATGCCGACATAGACCGTAAAAACCTTTCCCTAACCAGTTCATTAAAATCAAACTGTTGCAGCTCGGAACTGGAATCTGATCGGATCTCAAACCTCCTCAAACATCTAACTTTTCGCAATGGAAGTAGTATTTATAAAAAAGTTGAACGCAAAGTGCATGACGGAGACGTCAAAAGTGCGGCCCGTCTCCTCTTTTCCAATGATGCTGTAGCTCCTAATATCCCATCTACACTTGCTGCTTTACATTCTAAACATCCACCTTTGCCATCCAACCTCAACCTTCCTGACGCACCCGAAAACACAGATATCTATATCGTCGCCTCAACCCAGGATGTCTTGCATGCAGTTAAGTCCTTCAACAGTGGGTCTGCTGGTGGTCTAGATGGACTTACTCCTCAGCACCTTAAAGACCTCTTATATGGTACTCCAGGCGATGCCGGCACCTCGCTTTTGGAGGACTTAACAGCCCTTGTAAACCTAATGCTCTCTGGAAAAATAAATGAGAGCATAACCGAAATTTTATACGGTGCAAACCATTGCGCTCTCGCCAAAAAAGACGGCGGTGTTAGACCTATAGCAATAGGTACTACCTACAGACGGCTTGCTGCTAAAATCTGCTGCAAAGCCATATCACATAACCTGAAAAAGGAATTTGAGCCATATCAGCTCGGTTTCGGTTCCAAGGGTGGGTGTGAAGCAGCCATACACTCTCTCCGCACATACATTACCCAATCTACCAACGATATTTTGCTAAAGGTGGATGTTAAGAATGCCTTTAATTCACTTAGTAGGGACGCCCTGTTAACTCAAATTAAACAAAAAATTCCTCACATTTACAACTTCCTATGGCAATGTTATAGCGAACCTACTAAACTTATGTATTTAAATAATACTTTACTCTCGGCTGTTGGTTGTCAGCAGGGCGACCCTCTGGGACCAGCCATTTTTAGCCTAGGAATTAACCCAATTATTCGGCTTCTAAATTCGAAATTCAATGTGTGGTATTTAGACGACGGTACCCTAGGAGGAAGTGTAAACACCGTATTCGATGACCTTCATATTCTAATACAAGAATTCGAACATATTGGGCTTGAACTAAATTTTTCTAAATGTGAACTTTTCATTCCGGATAGTTTATCTAATAAAGATGAAGTAATCTCTAAATTTAACACCCTGGCTCCAAATATTAAAATATTAAATGAAAGTTCACTTCACCTCCTTGGATCACCTATTTTTGATGAATCTTTCCCCAGCTTTGTCGAAAACAAAATTAGTAAGTTCTGTTCAAATTCCGACCGCCTCCTAAATATCAACACTCACATCGCATATAATATTATTCGATACTGCCTTTTTGTACCCAATTTTACTCAAGTTCTTCGTAGTACACCCTTTTGGAAATATCCAGACCTCACCGCAAAATTTGATGAAAAAATAAAGTGCATTCTGAGCTCCCTCTTTAATATCACTTTCGAAGACCGTATATGGACTCAGGCCTCTTTGCCGGTCAGGCATGGGGGCCTGGGAATCCGCCAAATCTCCCATATCTCCCTACCAGCTTTTCTATCATCAGCGCACGGTACGCAGAATCTCGTGAAAAAAATACTAACACCTTTTTTCGGTGATTTCGAGATAGCTTACCTGCCTGAGGCTAAAAAAGCTTGGTCTCTGGCTTGTCCCAACGTAGCTTCTCCCATAAATCCCAAAATCCAGAGGCAATGGGATGAGCCCATTAATGATTTATACAGAACTTCGTTACTAGACTCTTCCCAGAACTCTGCTGAAAGCGCCCGTCTTCTCGCGGTGTCCAAATGGGAATCTGGCCTTTGGTTACACACAATTCCCTCACCTCATATCGGAACATTATTGGATAACGCAACGTTTAGACTCTCAATCTCTCTCAGATTGGGGGCCAAAACGAATGCTCCCCATTACTGCAGGTGTGGGGACAACGTCAGTGCCTTGGGACACCATGGCCTATCTTGCCTTAAGAGTGCTGGGCGCTTGCTGCGCCACTCAGCTATTAATGACATTCTCCGTCGGGCTCTTGTCACCGCGGGCGTGCCTGCCATTCTAGAACCTCCTGGTTTGATACGTGACGATGGCAAGAGACCTGACGGGATGTCCTTGGTACCTTGGAGGATGGGACGTCCGCTTGTATGGGACTTCACCTGCGTCGACACGGTGGCACCGTCTCACCTTCAAAGTACATCCAAGAGGGCTGGTGCCGCCGCAACACACCAGGAGTCTATCAAGCGCCGTAAATATTCATCCCTTGGAAATGGATATATATTTGCGGCGTTTGGAGTTGAAACTCTGGGTCCGTGGGGCCCCGAGGCCATGAATCTTTTCAAAGAGATCTCACGCCGGCTGGTGGAAACCTCTGGTGACCAGAAGGCTAGCCTATACTTTGGTCAACGCATTTCCATTGCTATTCAGCGTGGAAATGCAACAAGTATCCTAGGCACCCTACCGGCTGGCAGTGATCTTAAAGAAATTTTTTATCTTTAAATATATATATTTTTAAATTTTTTAATGTTATATTGAATTAAGTAATATTTTGTTCTTATTATTTGTATTTCTTAATAAACAATAAAGTCATTATATAGTCTACAAAAAAGTAAAAAAATATATAAAGTCCACTATTTATCAAATAAGCGACTGCGTCGGAAAATATATGTATTCATGACATATAAATCCCAAACGAATTTTTGTTTCACAGTTTTATGTTTGTAGCATTTATTTTTATCGATATTCTAAATAAATGAAAAAAGCAACTTCCAAAGGAAGGTTTATATTATTACACGTTTATGCCATCAATTCTGAACCGATTGATTGATAATTATTTTTACAATTATTCAAATGTAATCACATGATTCCATATTAAATTAGTGAAGATTGAAATAGTTTTTATTTCCGAAGTAAAATTGATTCATTAATAAAGATTTTCTTTTTACTGATTTGGCAGTTGATATTTAATTATGTCCAGTAGGCATTCGTGTACCTGTATTTTGTTCAAGAACGCTATATAAATTTGTACAAATAAAACTTATGTTAATTACTAATATGCAACAACTGTTATGCTATGTTGTTTGTAGTTGAACTCTAACTTCCTTAATCATACAATGCATTTGAGGTCGTCATACCGTCTAGAGAGGGAGGGGGGGGGGGTCGTCCTACACCGCGTTTGCCCGTATAGAGCCACCATTCAAGTATCTTTCTTCCCCATCGGTTGTCGGTTCTCCGAGCTATGTGACCAGCCCATTGCCACTTCAGCTTACTTATCGGGCTTTGTTGGCCACTTTAGTTCTTTTGCGAATGTCCTGATTTCGGATTCTGTCATACAAAGAAACCCTGACGCCGCTCACATCATCGGAGGGGATCTCAACGGATGGCACCCCATGTGGGGCTCCAAGCATTAATGAGATCGCCGAGTTTATAATTGTAGTCATCTTCGTCTAGACAATCCGGTCTAGGCAATTCTTCTTCTGTCTGTAGAAACATATAGCAGCAAAAGGAAAGATAATAGTTTTCTAAAAACACAGAAGAGTTGAGAACCTTTTCTTTTGTAATAATCACTTAAAATATATATATGATACGTATATATGTAATGGGCAAGCTTCTAGAAAAAAATAATATATATAATTCACCACCTGTATCCCAGCAATATTCAAGCCTTTCTCTATATGTAAAGTGTGTAATGTAATTTATTCATCCACACTGTATCACAGCAATATTCCATTTCTCTTCCCATTGATCGTATGCTGGCATAAAGTGTTACAATGGACGGGCAGCCTATTCCTCTCTAGAGATAGTAATACACAGAAACTCAGAATTCGTACGTCATGATAAATGCAAAAAATTGTACAACAAACTCATCCGTTTCATCCGTCCCACCTGGGGAATAAACCCACATAACGTTAAGACTCTTTGTAGATCGAACCCATCCTGTTAGCATCCTCTATCTAGTACAGCCCTCAAATATAAATACTGTCGGGACAAACTCGTGGCTCGACGGCAATCACGCTGGCCGGATTATTTCCCGTATGCGGGAGAATAAGTTCAAGGCTGGACTCACCTGCACCTCCTTCGGACCTTACACCCCAGCCTTAAGGAAGCACACATATATACTTGCACAGACTCCCTCCTGCTACACTGACGGGAGTAACGTGGAGTAGATCCGAAGCCCAGGCGGGGCAACCATCGCTACCAAGAAACTCAAACTTCACGGAGCGTGCTCGGTCTTCCAGGCGGAGATGGTCGCCATCGACCGGGCCTGCGAACACATCCTGCATAACAATCTCACACCTGCAACTGTTATTTGGAACTTGGAAAACTCTCCATACCTTGCACAAAGCCAAACTTAAAGGACTACAGATATCATTCATATGGACCCGTTCGATTTACCCGGGAATGAAAATGTCCCGAAGCTCCAATGTTTTCAGCTACACTAAACATCACTATCTGAGCTATACAATGACGCCAACAACTGTCAACAGATAAAACAGTGGTGTCCGAACTACGACGTTCTTTCCAAAGTTATTCAAGTGCTACCCCCTGACTTCCATTTCACACAATTCTATACAGGACACGGATATCATAAAGCTTACCTTAAACGTTTCGGGATCATCCCTGACGACAAATGCCCATGCAACGCCGACCTCCAGCAAACCATGGATCAAAGGTTCGACTCCACCAGACTCGACCATGAGACCGCTTGCCGAATGGCCGGCGTCGCCGACCCATACAACTTACTAGAGATCATCGGAAAAGAATCCACTGTGCATAGCTTCAAAACACACATCAGATGCATTATCAACAACGCCAAGTCTTTTAACCGAACCTAACACATCTGTGTTGGGCAAGTTAAACTAATAAATATATATAAATACATATTTATTTACGTATATGCAATAATATATATATATATATATATATATATATATATATATATATATATATATATATCTATATATATACATATAAAATAAATAGATGTACATATAAAACTATATAAATATATATATACAATACTCACCCTCTTCATAAACTCTCAAATCTTCTCCAAAATTTTCTATCAACTCCATCAACTGCCAACCTGCAAATTGTAAACCTCACCATGACAACTCATCGTCCATCAATCCGCATCAGAAAGATCATGCTCTCAGACAAATGTTGAAGCCCAAATCCATCATCCATATTATAAGTTAACCATGTGTGTGCTTGGGAACTCAAATAACATAGCACAAAAAAAAAAAGTTCTTTTGCGAATGTCCTGATTTCGGATTCTGGTCCAAGCATTGTCATCGATAATAGTTTTCTAAAAACACAGAAGAGTTGAGAACCTTTTCTTTTTAATAATCACTTAAAATATATATATGTACGTATATATGTAAATGTAATGTAATTTATTCATCCACCTGTATCACAGCAATATTCCATTTCTCTTCCCATTGATCGTATGCGGCAAAGTGTTACAACTAGAGATAGATACAGAGTACAGATATGTGTCGCTTTGTACTTAGCGTCTGTGTAGATACTGTTAGTAGTCGATACCGGGCCCGGCGACGGCCTCTTTCGCAGTAAGTTCAAGGCTATTTTTAAGGGATATATACTGCGACCTTCTGAGGATAATGTAGATAGATGTCCTGCGACCTTAACGTATGTTATTTATGGAAAATTATCTTTGAACCGATTATGAAAATGTGAGATGTTGCACGTCATTGAGTAGGTAGTCGGTAAACTTTTTTAAAAGCCGCGATTTTAGTTCATGTATTTAAATTAATTGGGGGAAAAAATAAACGACAAATAAACAGAATAACAATAGCAGACAAATGGATAAACATGCGGACAGACAAACTAAAAGATAAAATATTACTATACTTCCAGTAGTCTATCGACAAGGTTGATAAATTTCTAAATAGATGTGTGTTAAATAAATATTTGGTATTGCGTTTAATTTTTGTTTATTTTGAAGTCTAATTAATCTTGCAAATGACAGTTTTTGTTCGAAATGAAATTATTTTCCTTAATAATTTCCTTTAAATGGCGGATTTTACACAGGATTTTATAATTATAAAATTGTGGGGATCACTCGTTGGAACATTAAGGATATTTCTATATATATATATATATATATATATATATATATATATATATATATATATATATATTTTTGTACATTTGTATTCTGTGTGTGATATACGATACGATCGTCAATTCATGAACCGAACCGCTTTTACGAACCATAACTAGCACAGATGCTAGTAGGTGTCTTGTTTATGCTGACTTACCTAGTAAAATTTACACATAATACTAAACATCGTACTGATATTCTTCATAGACTCCGCCATGATTACTACAAATGTCGGCAAATTGCCGGTAAGTAAATTATCATTGCAGCGGTTTATTATCCACTGCTAAAGTCTCCTCAGATTCCCATGAGGAACAATCCTGAGTCACTTGCATCCAAATAAACCCCTGGCATACCTTTGAGGTTCTAACTTCATTTAGTAGGAGTCGTCCTACTTAACCAGAGGGAGACTTTGTACAAAAGTTGACTGCTTGGGTACCTCTGACCCATTCGTGTTTCAACCGTAAAGCAGTTGTGTTTGCATAACTGTGTTTCGGTTTGAAGGATGGGATATGACGTGAATTTATTGGGTATGGAGGAATAACACATGAGTCTTCAGGAATGGCAACGCATGGGGGTATCATGGGCGAAACAGTATACTCTATTATGTTCATGGTACTGCTCATGTCTATAGGCGACGGTTACCACTTTCCATCAGGTGGGTCGTCAGCTTGTTTGCCATTCTAAGTTGTATAAAAAAAAAAAAAACTTTGCGTTTGGCTGCACAAGATCACCAATCAACGACCTTTCTTCTGCCCATTACCACATCAGTTTTCTTATGCTTATATCGGTCACTTTGTTTCTGATGCGGATATCCTCGTTACAGATTTTATCACGCAGCTAAACTATAAATAAATAAATAATACTATGAATAAATAATTTTGATAGCAGTCGCAAACAGTTACCGTTGCGTAACGACGCTCCAGCACTATAATTGCTCGACGCGTTGCCGTCCCTTGTTATTTTCTCACGGGGAAGGTCATGGACAACCCTTATTTTTGTTACAAAGGGGATTCCAAAATATGTTAAAGTTAGATTAATGAAGAGCACAGAATAGAGTAATAGCTAGAACATAGCACTAATCCAGGTATGAAATAAAGTATTTTAAGATACGGCGACAACGCCATGCTGTCTGGGAAGTATGTTACAACTATTATTATATTACGTATACTACTTATGTGAGGATATCTCTCTCTGTCTGGAGTTTCTTAGACCTTCGTCTATTCATCCATCTACTGCTTGTGAAATACAGAATTTCTACGACAATTGTATTTAGAACTAATATACAAAGAATGACGAACCAATATGTTATGGTAACCGTAACTACGCATGATTTTCTTTAAAATTTAAAGAGAGAGTTTTTAATAGCATGATCTATACTGATGTCCTATGAATTTGAATATTGGTACGCAAAGGTAACGGACGAATGACTATTAAACACAGCTGAGATATAGGTAAACGTAGAAATTGATGTGATAAGAATTTTTACATATATACGATATATTTGTGATAAGAATGGATAAGATAAGGAATTAATATACATATCTGATGAAGTCTGAAAGTATATAGTAACATAAAAAAAGTTAAATAGTAGGTAATTGTTTACCTAATATAATAAGCATGTTTACGTAATGTACAGGAAAGGACAGAATATTGTAATGAAAGTATATTCAATTTTTCAAGGCATAATCACATTTCTGTTTTGTCAAAGGTTGATTGCAAGAGAGTGGAAAGCATTAAGTCCGCCTTTTGCATCAAACATTTTTTGTAATGAGGTCAATATAGAATAAATAAAATTAAATAAAAAGTATTAGATACAAAATTGTATATAGTCGTAAGGCATACAAAAAGTTAGATGAACTGTGTAAAAGATATTATGACCGAAAAGGAAGTGAATACTGACACGACTGCAGATAGAAATAAATGGAGGAAATAAAACTATTACGCCGATCCCAAGTAGATATGGGACAAGGACAGGAATATGATGACGATAACATAAAAGTGCTTATTTTTATTACGTGCAGTAATTTCCTCATTCATACAAATTTATTAGGAAATATAAACTTAGATATAAAAATAACATACAAAGGATTCTGTAGACTATTTGTAATTATAATATACAGTCTAGTCTAGACTGTGGTACATACGGAGTCTAGACCGTTTCCAACTGTGCCACTCCTCTCTAAAAGAAAACGTATAAATTATTCTAGTTTTCTTTTGTTACCGTTAAACTTTGTAAACTTCACACTACTGATGTGATGATTTAAATACTTTTTAAGCATCACACAGATAAATGCTTATTTTTTGGAAGTCATTCTAATTTTCAAGTAAAAATTGTCACTGTACGACTTAATTTAATAATACTAATAATCATAGCCTGTATTATCTATTTGCAAAAGTATCTAGGATTGTATTATCTAAATATAGTCAGTTATGACTAAACAGAACCTATATTTTATTTGTGTTATCACAAATCAATATATCTGACTCACACAAGGGTTTTATTTGAAATATAGGCAATAGCAATTTAAATTATATAATTGATGGTGAACCTGTACCATAAATTTTCGTAGAGTCAACTAGAAAAAAATTAATTTTGAACTTCGCTGTTAGCGCCCATTCCCAATATTTTGTTATAATCTATAACATATGATTGTTGCTATTTTGTATATATTATACATATATTATTCCTTATTATATTTTTTTATTTTATATATATATATACATATATATATATATATATATATATATACTTCTAGTTTTTTATACTGTGCTTCTGTTATGTTATTCTATGATTATATTATTATAAAAAATAACTAATAAAGACAGTGGGGTAAAGTAGAAGTAATTTAAATAATTATACCTATTTAATTTATAACGTTATACTAACATAACAAAATACAGAATATTAAAACAGCATATTGCACATTAATAGAAATTAAATATGTACCTAATAATACTTTTATTAAAAGTTTTCAAAATGATCAAAGTTGCTATAATTGAAGATTAACACTGCTTTACTTCAAATTTGTATAATATTATATAATATTGTATCTTTGTTGAGAATATAATATTAAAAAAAAACTTTATGGTAATGAAAATATTGCTTTAATTGTATAGCAACACTTTTAATTAAAATAATAATTAAACCATTCTAAGATACGAAATCAGAATCAAAATGTTTGTATTAAGGTTTTAAGGTAGGTAATGTTGTTTGGATAACTGCCTCCCGTGAGATCCATGCAAAGTCAGAGGTTAAGGTCACATATAATGAACCACAAAGGGGATTCTAAATATTTAAGTACGTTTTATGACAGTCAACAATTCACATTTTCACTCTGTTATAAAAAGGTCAAATACCTGTATGTTCTGTTCATTGAATTGGGATTTTATATTTGAATCTTATTTGCATATTGCGATTAGATATTAAATTTAAAAACTTTGTATTTTTACACAAATGTACAAGTTACATTTTGTCGTTATTGAATTTATTATATTTGTAGTTCGTAATTTTAACTTAATATTGAAATTATAAATTTCGTCTCTAGAATATGATATATATATATATATTCATATTCTAGAGCCGAGATTTATGATTGCCCGTGTTTAAAATCAATCTGTAGATTTGTATTATGATTTCTAATGAATCCTTATTATCCATTTACTAACGAAGTAAGAATACAATACCTGGTTACTTTATTATTTTCCAGGATTAACAGGATTGTATAGTTAAAATCTAAGTATGAGTATGCAAGTATGAAAGAAGGAAAACTAGTATAAGATAAATATAAAAGTATGTTATACCAGGGTGTCTAGAAATACCATAAAATTTCACCTAGCAGAAGTCTGGCAGTCTCCACATGTCACCTCGAGGCATATCCCAGGTCAGGGTAATATAATTTACTGGAACTCCTTGGGGTAATATTTTGGGATCAACAACCTACACAACACATTTACAAGTCAACCAACTCGTACCTGGCATACAATGTTTGTTAAGTGAAAAATAAATATGCTACGATAACAACTAGCCATAACGATCAGCCATTTAAAAGTTACTAGAGGTCAGCAATTATCAACTGGTTTTAAAGTTTTAAGATACTCTACGTATACATATTTCGTTTACATTCTCGTACATTTTTCGTCATTTTTCGTCGTACATTTTCGAAAGATTAAATTATTACAGAACACGTATCAAGAATAGATATTATTTTCATTTAGTGAATTTCAGCAACTATTCCTGCAGAAAATACATTAGAATGAAAAACAAAAATGCTCATGAATAAGTATGCAGTTTAATTTTATTTCATTGGGCATCGGAATAGCTATTTAAGAATAACTATAATATATAATATATAATAAATAATAGCTATTAATTCATATCTTTTAAATTTATAAATTTCTAAACTATAAGTAATCTTTCATATGATTTCAAATGTATGAATCATCATCATCATCATATCAGCCTTTAACTGTCCACTGTTGAACATAAGCCTCCCCTTAGGGGGTTTTGCTACTAGCTACCACGCTTGGCAGGCGGATTGGAAACCGCAATTAAATTTATAAATATGAATTTACATAATTGTGGTGATTTTTCTGAGGAATTCTTTGGTTCAGTAGTATTCAGTTCAGGAAAAACTGGTATAAGACACGTTGTAATAGATATATCCTAGTCTATGTTATCATTTCCAGTTATTAATATTTTTTATTGAAAACTGAACAACCATGTAATAGCTGTTACTGTATATGTTTTACATTGTGTTTAACCTATATCTCAATATAGATTATTAGAAGTTATAAAAACTGTACCATAATAGCGGCCATGCCAATTGAGGTGTGAATAAACATGCCCGTGTGACGTACCATATGGCCAATATTTATTGTATATAGCGGTCTTTCAATATACGAATTACTAACCAGATCTAATATCAATTATATGTTGAAATAACTAGTTCATAATAATAAAAAATATTTTCACTATACTGCCACAGAATTTCTCAGAGCGGTATAAAATTACGTAGAATGCATTTTTAATGTGTATTACTAAAATGTTTTATTTTTAGTTTTTAGTGAGTGCATTGGTAAATCTATAAAGCTTACCAAAAATGTGTACATATATTATAAATTAATTAATTAATATCTACCTATAGGAAACAGTTTAAAAACGTAATACTATATCAAATATTAATAATTACGTGTAATTAACTAGTAATTAAGCGTTCAATAATAAAATTACATAGGGTTGATACATTAGTGTAATATTTGAAAAGTAGTTGGGATTTATTTTTATTTACCACTTTTGGCGGTAACAAACTTTTCTATTTTGTCGACAATTATGTGAAGTTGCGAACGACGTAGTTTCCTTTCTCCGGCTCACAAATAATAAACTTATTAAGGGCGACGAAGGAAGGATCAATAAATCTATATAATTCGGTATTCTCCAAATACCGATTACATCAATTTATTATATCTATCTATCTTCACGTTAATGTAAATTTATAAGATTCAATATAATATCTTTCTGAGAACAAAATTTATTATATAAATTGATAATGGTTTTGGAGATAGTACATAGTTAAGTGTAGGAAGAACTACATGGGACAGATAAAAGCAACACTAGGTGTAGTGTCGTATAGGGAGGTCAAGGATATGGCCTGAGTAGAGCCGGCTGGAAGAAGAAGCATGAATTAGCTGTACCGGCAAGAGGAAACTCTTAAATGAGAAAAAAACATAGGTAAGGCAGTTGTAGGCTTCGTACCTGAGGCGTAGCTACGTAGCAAGTGTGTAGCACTGCTACTCTAGAATAAATACTCAGTGCTCTTCTAAAAAAACGTATAGATTGTCTACGTTAACATAGCACGACCCTCCAAATTTTTACTTCAATGTGTGTTTTTATATAAGGACGTAATGCTCCATTTGTGTGTTTGTGAGGAAAAGTCTTCAGTAGCGGTCCGGTTAGAGTAGTATTATATTCCTTGGTCAAAACCTTGTAAAAATTTACTCACACATTTGCAATTGATTGGATTTTGAAAAGGCGTGCCATGTTTTTGTTGAAATCTATAGATATATTATATATACATTTATATGTAAACAAGTACAAGTAACTTACACTGTAATTAGATTTTTTTAAATCAAAGTTATGTAACCAATTGTTAGGGCTTCTATTGGTCATGTTAAAGTGTCGGCTTGTAATTTAAAATCAAACAGAGATCTAATAATCATTAAAGAATCACAAAATGTTATTCACTACTTAAGAATTGTCGTTTGTAGTCAAGTGCTTCATTTATGAAGCTACTTTCTCATAGGAAGTTGCTTATTTAATTTTACTAGTAAATTTTGCCCTTACAGAAGAATGAAATCCCGCAGAGGAACAAAAGTTTTCATTAAACGACAGTCACGTATGGTTACCTAAGCGTTGCCGAGCGCTACTGCAGTGTCCCTGAACTTACTAGTTCCCAGCGGACGTGAGCTTGCCGCTTGGCATCGCCGCTTTCTGTTGCAACTGGTCTTATTTTTTTATATAGGATTATTATCTTTGATATAAATAATAACAAACAGTAATGAAGTAGATTTGGCTCTACAAAAATTTGTGACATCACTCATAACAAAAATATATAGAAATAAAAGTCATAAATTAAAAAATTTACAAAATCGTCCTGGAATTGACGCAGACGTCCAGTAATATACATACTTACAAAGAAAATATAACTAAACTGAGAATTACAAGTCACTTTAAATCACGCTCGATTGAAAAATCTGCTTTTGGATATCTATTATAAATATTTATTTATTTCATTTAATTAATATAAAAATAAAAGTTTTAAGAATTCCTATACTAATTTTTCATTTCTTATCGTGTAACTAACACGAGGCTCAACTTTTTTATAATTTTTTGGACAAGGACATTAATGTTAATTTTTGGGAGAATACTATTGACTATGATAATTATTACATGGTTATATTGGAAATTTTATATTCTGATAAGGTTTGATGTTTTTCAGAGTCAAAAATGAAATTTTCAATTTCAACCTGAAATTTAATCACAGGAAAAAGAAGAGGCAGAGAGCCACAGATAATCGTATTCCCTAATTTGGCATTAGTTTGATTAATTTTACATACAGTTATGGCAATGAATTTACAGGATACAGAGAAATAATACCTGAGTCCTCAGGAATGGCAACGCATAGGGGATATCATGGGCGAACAGTATACTCCGTTATATCCATGGTACTTTTTATGTCTATAGGCGACGGTTACCACTTTCCATCAGGTGGGCCATCAGCTTGATTGCCATTCTAAGTTGTATAATATAAAAAAATACATTGCTATTTTGCATACCACAAGTGCAATACTTAATCTATGTTCGCTTTACATTACTCCTTTTGTTTTTGAATTGTGCTAATAACAACGAACATTTAGGTACCTAAATTAATTTATTTACGTGTGCAGTTTCTTCTCAAACATTAATCCAGATTTCTCGATTCATTACTCCCTTAGGGAACATTGGCAGAATTAGGCCATGTCCGTTTGAAAAGAAGGGAATAGGTCTGTCGGTTGGCGGAGGCAATAAATTTCAAGCTTCGCAAAGGTGCGTTTACGTTTAGGCGCGGCAATCCGGTCAAGGGGAAATAATACATTTGAAACGAAAAAGAAATAGACCGACATGCGACACTTGTATATGGTAGTCATAAATGGTGGGTCATACATAATATAGTTATAGATTTTTTATTGGATGAAAATAGAATGGTAACCCTGCCTGCGCTATTGGTTGATGTCGGTAGGGTTAAGTGAGCGATGATAGTCATGTCAGATCAGTTGACCCATCATGATAAATTTATTGTAGGTTTTAATAGACAATAATAATGTATATTTCTAATTGAACTCTCAAATCTTAAAATCATTAAACGAAATTTCTAATGTAAGTAATATATTAATTTATTTTAACATATATTATATAAGTAGGTAGGTATTATATGTATTTATAGTGTATGTATTTATGTAATATTTTATTATATATTTTAATATTTTATTTAACTGTATATTTGTTTATGTATTCATAGTTGTAGCACTTTAGCTGCCCGCTAACGAAATGCTTTCTTACTGTACTGAGTTGACTGGAAGAGATCTCTGTCAGAGATAAATCCACCCTTGTTCACAACATTTATAAATAGATTATTTTATATGTAACTTACAAGTGCAATAAAGAATATATATATAATAAATAAAGTATACAGTTAAAATACATACCCCTACACATAAAATTGATAAACATATTTTTAAAATGAAATTTTTCGTTAGCAATTATATACTTAATCATAGAATATTAGAATGTTAATGTTTTAATGTTTGTTATATATGTTATAATACAATATGCTGCTGGTGTTTCTTTAAATAAATAAATATTAGAATGTTAAAAGTTTTAGTGTAAGTAAGTTTTTAATGATTAATTAAAGACAAAGTGTTTATTAAAATATACACTAATTAAATAAAAATAGAAATTCTTATTAAAACAAACAATTCGTTACTGATTTGAAATTTCTATGAATTCTGAACTTAATTTTTCCTCAAATAAACAAAGAAAATTCTCTCGTAGCGTGTATTTCTCAAAATATTTCTTTTGGACAGATCGTGATTCACAATTCTCTTATGTAATAGGACTGTATAACATATGTAGGCGTAGATACTTAAAAATATAAGTATTATGAGCATTAAAATAATATTTTTATTATTTTAATACTTTATGTAACACTATTTAAATTTCTTACTCATCTTTATGAATACAATGTTTTCTGATTTGGCAGCGTTGACTCGAACTAAAGCTAGCTCAATATATATATATATATATATATATATATATATATATATATATACAGTGAGTGTAAAAAGTATTCGTACACCTAGGGTTATAATAAAAAAAATACGAATTTGATAGACTTTCCTCTATTTATTTAATTTAAATCAATACTGTTAAATAGTTTAACATTCCCGCACTTTGTTTATGATAATTTTTGTTTTTTAAAAAAAAATTATACAACATAAAAATATTTTTACGTTAACTAAGCAAATAATGACAAACAAAAAGTATTCGTACAGTCATTCTTTTTTAAATGAAATTCTGTATAAATCATTTATTCAATCGAATTTTTCATATGCCTACAATGCCAAGGTCATTTTTAATACGTAGGCATAGATATTAGACGTTTTAGTTGCACTCGTGACAAGTATAGACGTGTTTAGTTACAAAAATGGGTCGTAAAGCAAAAGAAACGAGTGAAGAGGAGAGAAAAATAATTATTAATTTGCATAATCAATGCAAATCATTATGTGAAATTGCAAAATTTGTCAATAGACCACGTTCAACCGTACAGACTGTAATTGAACGGTTTTCTATTACTAAAACACTAAAAAACAAACCCAGAGGTGGGGCGTCCATCAAAACTCACGCCTCGATTGGATCGGAAAATTTTAAATTGTGTAAAAAAAAATCCAAATATTAGTGCCCCTCGAGTGTTACAAGAAATTAATAATATCAATGATTGCCATATTTCTGTCAGTACCGTTCGGAACGTATTACGTAGTAACGATTATCATGGAAGAACTGCGCGTAAAAAGTATTGGGTAAATGATATTAATAGAAAAAAAGATTAGAATTCGCAAAAAAATATATTAATGAAAAAAATCATTTTTGGCAAACTGTTATTTACTCAGATGAATCGAAATATAATATTTTCAAATCGGATGGACATCATATGGTATGAAGAAAACCTAATATGGAATATAAGAAAGAAAATTTATGTCCAACGGTAAAACACGGTGGTGGGTCAGTATTTGTATGGGGTTGCATGAGTGCTTTTGGGGTGGGAAAACTTGCATTTATTGATGGAATTAGGAATCACAAAACGTATATTAATATTTTAAAAGAGAATCTTCTCTCTAGTGCAGCTCAAATGGGTTTTAACAATAATTGGATATTTTTACAAGATAATGACCCTAAACATAAAGCATGGAATACTAAAGCATGGATCCTGTTTAACGCTCCAAAATACCTAGAGATTCCTCCTCAATCACCTGATATTAATATTATAGAGCATGGGTGGGATTATCTCGATAATAAAATTGGAAATCGACCAATTTCAAGTAAAGAAACACTAAAAATTGCGCTTCGCGAAGAATGGGCATTGTTACCGTCTTCTTATATTTTCAAACTAGTTGATTCGATGCCGCAGAGACTCCAAGCTATCATCAATGCTAACGGTGGTCCAACAAAGTATTAATATTTTTTTAATATTCATTTACTTACAAATTTTATAAGTGTACGAATACTTTTTGTTTGTCATTATTTGCTTAGTTAACGTAAAAATATTTTTATGTTGTATAATTTTTTTTATTAAAAAACTAAAATTATCATAAACAAAGTGCGGGAATGTTAAAATATTTAATAGTATTGATTTAAATAAGATAAATAAAAGAAAGTCTATCAAATTCGTATTTTTTTTATTACAACCCTAGGTGTACGAATACTTTCTACACTCACTGTATATTGTATAATCTAAGTCCATTAAAGATAAAAATACCTTGTCACATCGCAGCTGATATATCTTCGCTACACTTCATAATAAAAGCTTTGACAGTCACTAGAGCTCAGTAAATGTGGCTTCATTAAATAAATGGAATGATATAACGACGGCGATAGGGAAAGATCATTTTATTTTTATTCATGGCATTTATTGATTTTACTTTATAAATTTTATTAAAAGGTATGTTTTTTTTTATCTATATTTAAAGGATTTATAACTCCAATGACATTCATGTTCATATCAGCCGTTAACTGTTCAGCAAACGGGTTGATAATCGCAATTAGGCTTTGGTGATATTTTAAGAGGGGCGTTGCTGCCCATCCCTTGACCATTAAGTTCTCTTAGTCGTGTCTTACGACATCCACAGGGAAGGAAGATGTGGTCCATTCTATGCCGGAACCACACGGCAATTACATTAATGTAATACTAATATGAAATACATTCATTTACTTGCATCCTGAAATACTCATACTTTGACATTGTAATAACAATTATTTATTAAAGATGTGAACACTAAATACGACTTACTAATGATTGCTATACCCGTGGTGAACTGGTTTCAGGGTTAAGGTTAAGTTAAAACTAAAATTTTCTATGCTCCATCCGTTTCATCCCAGATCCTATAATAAAATTATTCTAAGACCAGGGGGTCTACCATGAAATGAAATTCCGAATTTTCGGACTCAATTCCGTGTTTTTGTTCATACCGAAATCGATCCAGTAAATGGAGCTTAACATTTCATTTATACTTTAGCATTTTAACATACTTTAGCATTTTTAATGTTTTTAAACGGTATGTATTATGTAATTTTAACATCAAATTTGTGTTCCGTTCGGACCCGAAATTTCGGAAAACATTTCATGGCCTTCAGATATTATAAATCCCAAAAGAATCATCACAGTCCCCGTAAAATTTGTTAGTGCAACATAAAACGTACACAGTATTATTAACCTACATATTTGCTTTTTATTAACCTATTAAACTCTACATGTGTTTAAAAATAGTCAAAGCAAACATTGTAGGTCGGTGGGCATGCAAATGGAGCTGGATTTCGATGGAGAACGCTAGTTTAACTAATACTCAGCAATACTTTATAGTATTACTTTAAAATAGCCGCAATTTTCTCAGAAGGAAATTGAAAATTATATTATAAATTTCTACTATTTATCTTAATACATAAACAATAAACCCTAAAATAAACAAATTATATTATCTATTTACTTGTTGCTTATTACATTATTTATTAAAATATACGTTTTAATTATTCTATTTTTTACGACATAAAATCTTTATAAAAACATGTTCTTCCCCACTATATATAGTTGTACTGATCTATATGAAATTAAACTGCAAGTTTATACAGTATTTTTAATTTATTAATTATATAATTTGAAAATATATATAAAATTTCGAGTGTGATTGCTTTCGCTTTCTAATTTTTTTCAATTTAATTTATACAATCATTACGTGTTGCTTACTTGTACAATATTGCTATAAATATTTGATTCTTTAATTATCACTAAACTTTATACTTACTACTTAGATTTTTAAATTGAAATAAAATTTAACGCACGCTCTTATGTATTTGCATTAGCTGGAGTTAATTTCCGCCAAGAGCGCCGTCCCAATTTCCATACATTTGTACAATTTAAATTGAACAAGAGTTAAGTAAATACTTCAACGAGAGCTTATATAGGTATTTGTACGTTTTGTACCGTATCCTTGCGTATTTTATTTACCTATGTAAAAATATAATTAAACATTTAATTATATAAACAATGATTTTTTTATTGTTCTATAATCTTTAATTCAGATGGCACATAATTATTTCAACTTAACAGCGTGGTTGAGTGTCTTGAATAAGTCATGCTCATTTGATGGACCGGGATATTGAATATCCTAAAATATCGTTGAGCGCAATGACGACCGTCTCTTTCGTCATATTCATGAATGGATGCTGCCTATAGGGGCTGGCCTATTCTGGGCACTGCAACTGATATTAATTTATATGTATGCTTATAAATTTATATGAATCTTCATTTTGACCATATACCAGATGGTCAAATACCAATGCTTAGTGGTTTATATTAACACAAATTTATAAATTTTAAATATTTGAAAAAAGCTGATGTTTTTTCAAATTAATGCCAGTTTTATTACGATTTGTATCAATTGACATTTTGCAAGTGCTGTGAATACACTAAAATGTTTTAATGTATAATTATAAATATCCCGTTCCTATATCTAAATATAAGCTACAAATAATATAATACTCATAACTGACGACCTTTGAATGACGTGAAATAGATATTTATTTTAATCACAAGCGTAATTTTTTATATAATTTCAAATGCATAAGTATAATCATCATCATTATATTAGAATTTAACGGTCTACTGCTGAACATGAGCCTCCTCCTTGAGGATTTTTCCAGTAGTTGCCACGCTTGACTGGCGGATCGGCAACCGCAGTTAAGCTTTTTTTTAATGGATGATAATGTAATAGTAACCCCGTCTGCGCTAACGGTATACGCTGGCGGGGCACCAGTGAGGAATGATAGGTGAGAATAAAAAAGCAGGTCAGTTAGCGCATTGTGATAAATACATTTGAAATTAAGCACGATGGTTTCCAGGGGGAACCACGTGGAGGTCGACCTGACAGTGTACATTGCTAGTGCTGGTAGTCATTACTAATAAGCCCTTTCTCTCCCTCGCAGTTAGGTTTTGGAGGTGTTCTAAGAAGGATGCTGCCCATCTTTCGCCCTCCCTTAGTCGCTTCTTACGACACCCACGGGAAAGGAAGGAGTGATCTATTCTATACTGAAGCCATTAAGCAATGTATGTATGTATAAATACAAATTCAAAATAGGGGAGTTCTTAATTCCGCAATTTTTGTATGTTATGCGATATCTTTGTCAATTGTGGTCGATTTTGATATTCCTTTTTTCCATCAATAGAGTTTGCTACGTTTTCAGTTTAATTTTATTTAGAATTAATTAGGGAGGTTTAAGTAAGTTTACTGTAATTTATATTACAAAATATACGTGTAAGTAATGTAATCCTATGGATTATTAAAGGCTTAGTTCTAGACGTAGGTAAAGTTAATTGTTGTAATGTAGACGCTAAAATAAAATAAGTTGCTTGCCTAATGTAAATAACGCTGTTTAGGATCAATGCCAACAGATTATAGTTGTATAGAGCTAATAATACAATATTTTGTGGGAGTCCTGCAGAGTCAACATCCTTGAACAAGAACGTAAGGACTATTTGTAGGGTTGTCTCCTAAGTAAAAAGTAGAATTGACGTTACTATAAATAGAAAATATATTTTCTTAAGTGAGTATTTTTTTTTTTATTGCCGGCTCTATTTTACACTCAAACTTGTAATTATATTAGAGCAGTTTACTTATTTATGCTTAGTTTATAATTAAGCATACTTATTTTAATATTACATTATTATTCCTTACAACTTAGAACATTTCACATCTTATCAGTGTTTTTTATTTTTTATAAAAACCTAGCTCTTAGTCTCTGTTTCGTACACGTGCATTTTAGAAGTAGGAAAACCAATGAAATAGACGACTTCTATATGGCGTTAAAAAGATAAAATATACACCAATTTTTAAGTTAGACCTATAGAAATACAACAGTGCAAACGCATGCAATTTTATTCAATAGCTTTTGCTTTATGCAGGAATAACCATACATATAGACAAACAGAAAGTTAGAAAAAAATATAAAAGTTATTCTTTTTATTAAGACCCTCCATACTATTTTATTTTTAATATTTTCCATATACAGAGATCGTCTATATATAATTTTACAACATTAGGGGATACTGAGGGACCATACTCCTTAATAACAATTAAAATTACATTTAATGCCTGTAAACGTTTGGACACATGTAAATTTATATTCTCAGAATAACAATAATCAATGGTTGTACGCATATAGTCATTTTCTATTGTAAAAATAAAAAATCCATAACTTCAATCAAGTGTTTGGCCTTGGTGTACAATATAAGGGCAAGTCGCTTTTAGTCTAGAAATATGTTACTATAGAAAACTACAATAATTAAAAACATGCATGTCATTCCCTGGATGGCAAGGTTTTGCTGTATATAAAGGCCTCATATTATACTTTTTTTTTTATCTTGGTGGTTTATTAAAAAGTATCTGTATGAATAAACAGTATGCAAAAATGGAATTTTCAGATATGCAAACAAAATTCAAACCACTATAACAATTTTAAAAGGTTAGTAATTCTAAAATTCTACTAATAAAAAAAGTTTATAACGCTGTTTAGATGTTTGTTTATAGTTATGTTTAAATTACTGTATATTATATAGTTTAAAATTAAATTTGCTCATGCGAACAAACCTGCGGGCCATAGCTAATTATTAATACGAATATTATTGGTTTGTTAATCTTTAAAATATTATAAATGTAAGTCCTCTTTTATGCAAAAACTACTGAATGAATTTGAATGAAAATAAGTATATATTCTAATTTAGCACATAGGATTATGTACTAATTCACATGGGCAAAACAGCGGTATATAGCCAGTGTTATTATATTAATAAAATAAACAAGAATTATTTTCACGGATGGAAAATGTATACTGATGTTTTGTAATATAATTTAATTGTGTTACGTCTGTCTCTGGAGTGTCAGCCCTCGTTTGGAGTCGCGCGGCGGCGTCGCCGCGTTGTCGGCGTCGCTCACCACCGACCTTTATAACGTCTCTGCTCCGTTCTTTAGCCATGCCATAAAGCAGCAATTTGTCAACCAAATGTGAATGAATTCAGAAACAGTCGCATTGTTGAATAAATGTTTTATAAATATTAATGCGACGCTTTTTTGAGGATTATTTTATATCTACTAATATTAAGTGGATACTTACTCGTAACTACAAGATATTTATATGAATATTATCATTTAAATATTTCATTTATGTATACGGAAAAATGTAATATTGATTTTTGTAATACCTACATTGTTTTGCTATACGTATCTAATTTAAGATTGAGCATATATGCATGCAATACAAAGAAACAACAACATTACCCACTCTTATCAACAGCGTTTCGAATCAGAGTAAGAAGAACGAAGTTAACTTATGCGTCGTCAATATTTCCTTTTATTCGTATTTCGTTTAAATATTGATCATTTTATTAACTGATTTTAAATAGTCGATTTTCATACATGTTTCAATCTCTTTAGCAATATACGCATGGAGTTCAATCGTGTGTGCCTCTGAAGCAGTCTGTCAACAACTAGTATAAATGTATTAGTGAAGACTAAATATGCACCAAAATATTGTTAATAAAAATCTATTTGTATGTGTGTGTAACCGATGAGTTGAGTGCGCCATGACGTCCCTGAAGCATGGAGTCAATTTGAGCAGGCGGGCATGCAGGCGGGCCCTCGCGCTGCTGGTTGCAGCGGCTTTATTCCCGATTGCATATGCTACGCCTATTGAGGTCAGTACCGCAGTGTATGTAATATGGTATTTTTATATTAAGATGTAAAACTATAATTGGACAACTGGCCTACTGGTGCCCGCGGCCGGTGTAACGTCGAAATAATTCAAGTACATTTATTTATAAACATGCAGCACGAAAGCGTAAATGGTAATATTTAATTTACTTATTACATTTCCATAATTTTCTCGCCTTCATTAGGAAGTACGAGACGAGACGCTGCTCTCATTCTGAAGAAGATTTGTGGATGAACTCGAAACAATTGACTACAAACATAGCAAAATCATTAAATTCTGGTTGTCCAGTTATACATTTATGTAAACGTATATATGTATATACGTATATAAAATGTATATATATATATATATATATATATATATATATATATATATGTATGTATATATATTTACGTAATAAATAGACTATCTAGTAGTACACTAGGTGTGTCACGTACCAGCTTCCGATACTTGAACATTTGTAACTGCTAAATCGATCGAAAAAAAAGCACGTAAGTACTTTAATGAACACATCCAGTTTTTTTCTTATTTAATAAAATACTATCGCTATAAAGGATTGTCGTATCCTTTGTAATATGAATATAAAGCTATAAAGATTTCTCAAAATGTCTTCATTGACGTCAGTAAAAACAGAATGCGTCATAACCGTGAGTCCTCTGTATAGGACACATAATATCAATGCTATTTAAAGCTCATTTTTTAATCTATTTTCTATTAATGCCTAATTTTCTTCTTAGAGATAATTATTAGTAAAATATGTAAAGAAATATTACGTTAAAATATATGAGCGTCATAATAATGTAGATAAATATAATATGTATACATAACTGTGAAATGCCATCCCTAAACTTACCCATCTCTTTTAATAGTTTAGCCACAGAATAGTTTGTGTTCCAAGCAAACCACTTTGTATTAAGTAGTTTTGAATTAAAAATTTGGTATTTACAATTTAATTCAGGATAATTAATACTAGATGATAGAAATATCCAGTATGTATTGGATTTTAAATAAGTTTTTATCTTGTTATACACAAGGTCCACACGTTTAGTATACGCATGTTCACATATAAAAATAGCATTAATTTTTCTAATATGACATTTTATAAAGTTTATCTTGCAATTATATAAATGTAAATAATAAATAGATATATGCCTTCAACGAATATTATCAGGTAGAGGATCTGCGGATTTATAAACACCAAATAATTATTTAAATATATCTAATAACTTTTATATTAAATATGTTTGTTTAAAAACAAAAACACATTTTAATTTTTATCAATTAGACCATCCATATAATTAATCCTTTTATCTAATAATAAAAAAAAAAATGAAGAACAATCGAAGAAGATATCACAAACATTTAAAACTATTTGACATTTAAAAAATTATAAATACTTAAAATATTACTTATTATATATAATGAAATAATGTTTGTTAGTGTAAATATCTGAAAACCAAGTTAAGAAATTAAATACATTTTGAAGCATTGGGCAGTCGTTTTGTTTTTATAGACATTTTATTGCGAAAGACAGAAATAAGTATTTCAGTGAACCAACGTTTCAGATTTTACTGCTTTTCAGCTAGAGTTATAAAATGTATTTGTAAAAGTTAATAATAAACTATATGTAACTATTTATCATTTTATATATTCATCTTAAAAAAAAACTCTTCCATATAGCTGCAAAAATACATGTGTATACATGTATGCATTTACAATTAGTTATATATTTTTATGTCAATTTTAATTCAAGTCAAGTAATCTTACACACGATATTTGTATTATTAGTATTTGTCTATAATAAAATTATTTTATGTTTTTTGGCAACACTTTCAACTATTTTGATTTGGATTTGCTAGTGTGATTCCTTATATTTTAAAAGTGAAGAACAAGCGGCAAATTTTAAAACAGAAACTGAAAGAATACAAGAGCTACTCGTAAAAGACAAAACCAGATAGATTTAGACTAAAGGATCCGTGAAAGGACATTGACTTTTTTACATTTTATGTTTTTGATACGATCTCATTTCTTTTTGTACCTCATTCTCCTTTTTTCTTGAGACATCTTTTTTCTTGTCCGTTAGCTACAAGCACGATACATTATTTGAATAAATCAACGTAATTTGTAATAATCACAGTATTTCATTTCATGAAAACGAGTAATGAAATTTCGGTATTTTTCATTTGTTTATTTTTTTTTAGGATAAATGCTAATTAAATTCAATATTTAAATTTGTAAAACTGCTAATAGTTCCTTAGTATTTTGATGATCGGTGAGCGTGTTCATGACAAAATTAAAGAACTTTAAATAGCGATATTTCCTAAACTATAAGGTATAGTTATTAGATATATTGTCAATATAGCCAGTTATGATATGTCCTCTTGAGTCGCTTTAAGAATAGGATGGTACGGGACTCGCCTTGGTGGGAGCACTACCGTGCCCCCTTATAAACAATGTTTAGAGAGTAAAGGGCACAGAACAATAACGATACTGTGATCTGCCGGAACAATTTTATGTTTTTGTTTTGTGTTCTACTATTCTAAGACATTCACTATTGACTAAAGTAGCACCATAGTAGCTAGTACCTATAATCTGTGTCAATAGAAATTATTGAAAAGGTAAACAAATTTTATTATATTTATCAAAACACACAAATACTCTTTAAATGAAGTTAGTAACAAATCGAACAATCAAATAATCGATTTTTGATTTGTACTATTATTGGACATCATCATTACGGTCAAATCGATTATTCGTTTATTTACATTTTCATTAATTGAATTGAAACAGTCTGTTTCATGTACGTAGCAGTATGTTCATTAAATAGCTGATGTGGAAATTCTATACACTTATCTATGTTGCTATGCCAACCGTCTCCTCGAGCGAATATACCGCAAGAGTACATAGAGCAATGTATAGGGAGATATGGGTAAACTTGACGTCGTTTTCAATTGATGTTTATTGACTTGAGTGGCTAATAAGGGAAACGTTATATTTTGAAAGATCAGTTTAATGTGAGCAAATTATATAACAGGGACCTTGTAACTAAATTATACAGAGACTGATATACCTATTTAAGTTTAAAATTACAAAATTACGTTTACATATGGATTTGTGTAATTTTAAAATTTTGTTAGCTCTGATGTTAATTACGGTAGAGGCTTTTTTGTAAGTGTGATTTATTATTTTATGTACATAGTACTTTTCATGTCTATAGGCGGTAGTAATCACTTTTCATCAGGAAAACTATCGACTTGTTTGACCATTCAAGAATCATAAAAAATATAACGAAGGCAGTCTAAATCCTTGACATCAGTGGGCGACACCCTCGTATGGGTGGTGGTAGTAGACTTAATTTTATGGTTATTTTGTAATAAAGTTAACTGCTCACTATGAAATATAAACAATGTCTCTGACCCATACAAAATTATCCATACCCGTTTTTTGTTGAAATAGAGGAAGGAATGAATCGTTTCTACCTATTCTAATGTGAGACAGGCGTGACAGATATGTATGTATGTATATATGAACATTTTCTACGTATTACCGATTGAGATCACAAAAATGAATGTTAAATTTATTGCTTTTCTTTCTTACATTTATTAATTTACCAGATATTAAGTGTATTTGGGTCTTTTTCATTATCTAAAAGTATTTATTAAATTTGTTAATAATAATAATTTAAAAATTTATAAGCCTCAACGAAGTTTACTAGTCTCACTTGATAGCTTTATTTCACGAACTTGGCATAAGAATACCTTATTCTTATGGACTATTCCTAGTCGCTAAGCACAGTACTTGACCTTATTCATGGCCACGCTTTGTCTAGAGAGTTTTGATTAAGTTGTAACCTTCGAACAATATTAATATTCATTTTCGAATAACTTTATATTAACAGTTATTACCTTTCATCTTATCAGAAACGATCTGCTTTCATTTTAATTACCGATACCATGTATTACATGAAATTTAATTCCAGTCATTACTTGTTATATAATAGTAAAAGTATCCTAGGTATGTTATAAATCTAAATATAGTCTGTCTTTAAACGAAATTTTATATAAATCTGTTCAGTCATTCGAGTAACAAAAGTCTTTACAAACTTATGTCTGTACTTGCAAAGAAACTATTTTATATGCGTATAAATACTCGTATTTAGGTATTTTACTTTTCTGCAAATAACTAAAAGATTTATATTTTATACTCTACATATTTATAAATAAAAAGGCTTCATTAGAAAATTCTTAATTATTGTAGAAAAATATTTTATTTTAATGAAAACTCTAGCTAAAAATGAAGAACTAAACAATAAATAAAAGAATCCTTAAAAATGAAAATTTTTGAGCTCGATATTAATTAAATATAAATTATTAGACGTTTTAAGTTAGAAAACGAAGAAAGTAAAATTACAATCGCTTTTAATTAAATACGCTTGTTTCAGTAACACTTTTTAAAAAGGTATAAATTGTAGGCGGACGTTTAGGTTAATTTTATTCATTTATATATTACTAATAGAATTACTTAATGTTACGAATATTACTTAAGAACATTGTATTCTTCATATTTGAATTAGGTTTCCTTCAATATTTTCCTATCAACTTCAAAAATAAGGGTCTCAATTCGGTTGTACTTTTTTATGTTCGTTTCCTCTTAACTTTGTTATTAGTAAACCAATTAGAAAAATTTTTTTTGGCTATAAGGATAAATATATCCTTTCAGAAAAATAAGATATATTTGTCAAGTAGAAATTTTATCAAATACGTTTTAATGGTTTAGTTTTAGATGAAAAACAAATCTATTAGTATGAAAGGTGCCATGGGCGATACAATATACTCTGTTGTGTTCATGTGACTGTTTATGTTCATAGGCGACGGTTACCACTTTCCATGAATGAAATGAAACCAGAATGGAAAACAAGCTCATAGCCCCCCTATGAGCTTATTTTCCATTCTAAGTTGCATAAAAAAAATTAAAATTATTATTACTGCGTATATATATATATATATTTATTGTTTGTTGGATATAAAATGTGTACATGACGAGTTTAAATAATAAAGAACACCAGACGTTGCTGTCTCGTTCTATCTTATACATATAACAGCGAAGACGTATCTATCGATAGTTTAGTTTAGATTAGGCATTTATTATGATATTCCATAGATTTAAAAATTATTTTCATGTTATATAATTATTTTACTTTTAAATGGTAATACGTGCCGAACTAATTGACACCCAAATCTAATCTTTTCAGAGCACCACAAGACAAAATCCGTCCATTACTGTCGATGGGAGCTCCACATACCCGGGACTCGGGTTTGGCCCGATGGGTCCCGTGGTGCCACTGCCCGGCGAGCCACTTGGCACCCAACTGCGTCAAAACCAAGAGACCACTACCGAACTACCGGCCACCATCAAGCCGAAGAAAGAAAGGACCTTCGTGATCGCCGCCTTCGAGTTTCATAGGGTGGAAACACCGTTCCTGATTGGACTGTGGATCTTTTTCGCTAGTATTGCTAAAATCGGTAAGTGTTTTTTTTTTTTTTTTTTTTTTTATAATGATACAAGAGAAAATATTATGAAAAAATGAAATGTCATGTTTATTACTATGACATTCATATTTTAATAATATTTCAATAAGAACAATTTACAATTAATAATTTTCAGTTATCTAATCAGAAACGTAAATAAGAAGAGATATGTATGTATGAGATGTAGATGTAAGGATTGATTGTTATTTAATCAATAGGGAACTAGCGATATAAAAATAATATTGTATGTAGAATTTAATTCTAAACATAATAAAATACAAATAGGTGTGATTTATCTGGTCTAATCCTTTATGATATAGATACGAGTATGTATAATAATATAGAGCTATAAAATTAACATTTTTACAATATATTGAGTTACATGTGATGAACCATATCTTGTCTCTTTACAAAAATATGGTGTATTGAAAATAAACTTTTGAAGAAATCGTGTCTTGTTATAGATTCTGTCCTATAAGTTAATGTTGTTTGTTTTAATTCAAAGTAGACAAAGTAGTTGGGATATTAGAAAAGTTGAAATACAGAGCATCTTTTCACTCAAATAAATTTGATTCATACATATATTTGTTATACAGCCATGATTTCAAACTTTAAATTTATACCTAAATATGTCCATCTATATTAGCTATTAGGTAACAATAGATAGGTACTAGAAATCTGTACTCCGATTTAGATGTTGCAAAATGTTTGATAGAATGGGCGAACGGGTATAAGATGAATTAATATTGAAGATTTGACAAAATATGACAGAAGTAGGTGGCCTTCAGCAGTCTCTCTCAACATCAAAGGAATAAAGGCGTGAACGGCTTCCTCGGGGCGGTACAGAATATCTTTTGTTCCCTTGGGCATATCTAAAACCCTCTCTTTGTGTACACCTATATATCACGAAGGGAACTTTGGTTTAAAATTTATTGGCTTAAGCCGTATATTTATATGTATATCAGTGAGTATTTTTTCTTTCATTATCCTTATATTTCCTTTACTGAGATACTTTTCGACCTTTTTGAAGTCGCTTGACACACAAAAATATGTCAACCATTCACTTGTATTTTGTGTGTTATGGGATATTTTAACAATTCCAAACAGATTTGCATAATAAGTGTTTGCAGTCGATAAGATTTATCTTCCATATTATTTCTATAGTATTGGCATCACTGTTGGAGTAGAATTAAATAAAATATTAATGTACCTACTATCTCATCTTATAGAGAAGTCAAATTGTTCCCTAATCTGATTAACTTCAAAGATTGTAATAAAACATATAATAATTCATCTAAGGTAACCATCTTCCTAATTTTCGAATAAATTTCGTAAAGACATTTCGGTCCAATTATACAACCTAATAATGTTTAATGATAATTAAAAGCAAACATAATGAATATTTCATATATTTGAAACGTAACTGGTATTCTATATACATAACAAATCTTCAATTGCAAACAAAAGGGGCCACGTAATCTCATATATTCTATCTTTGAACCACTTTCTTCATGGACGTCTCTATGTATAAAATTTTTCCCTTTTACGAACATACCAATTGTATACCTACTACACTGTACGTTACTTGAAATAGGATATTTCGAGTGAAAGTACAGGTTCGAATGTCACAACTTTATAAAGCGGTGAAGCGGACCAAGGTTTCTTAGAAACTTGGGCATCAATAAAGCCATACACATTTAGAAACTTGATAGGTACAATTACCTATGGCGCTTTTGCGTATTCTATGAGCTGTTTTATAGTCCCAATGTTATTTTTTCATATGTGAGTATATAAGCATATATTTATGTATAACGAAATGTCTATATTGACGATTTTTACAACCTCCTCCTACTAATGGTAGTTACATAATACAACACTACGAAAAAATTTACATAAAATATTTCTATTTAGTAAAAAAAGGTAGTAAGTTCAATCACGAGAAAAATAATATACGATCAATACCGTTATATGTAAAAAGAATTATCAAAATCGGTACGAAAAAGTACAGGTGTAAAGTAATTGACTGCTGGCAGAATTTTCTTTTCTTTTTTTAGATACCAGTGTTATCGTTATTTCACAGCAGAAGAAATAGAAGTAGATAGAATATCACGTTCATGTTTATAGTATAGGCGAATGTTAATACTTAAAATGTTGCATGAATAGTATAATAGTATATTTTATTAGTCTTCTTCATGCCAAATGCTACGCGTAAATCATATTTCATGAAGATCGGTGTTAAAGTATAGTTACATTTAAAATGTTAGTAATGATTTTATTAATTACATTATATTATTAAACGTATATCCTGACTTAAAGTAGTTTCTAGGTCGATTTATTTAACTCCATTCGAATATCAAAGATATATATGTTGTCCGGAAAGTACGTATAAAAGTTTTTTAAAAATTTTATTTTCTTGTAAATCAATTTTATCCTCAAACTGGAGTTACTTGTGCCAACGCCGTTTCCACTGTAATTTGAATACACGTATTATAGTTTCCAAGCTGGTCGTAAGCTTTTATGAATATTTTTTGTAGTTACATATTTTTCTCAAGAAAGCCACGGCCTTTGAAATAAAGGATATTGTAAGATAGGATTGTTTGATAATCTATTTAGACGATGGTAACTATTGAAGTAACTAGAATTTTCCATATGGCTGGAGGGACGAATTCTTGATATAAGAAAAAAAATTTAAAAGTACTCTCTAATGCCAGTGGACGTTGACGCATCAGTCATTTGCGATCCACTAATTATTTACGTCGAGAAACAGAAAGTTCTTGTAGTTTATTATGTAAACAGAGTTCATAATAATAATGTAAATATTGTTATATTATATTTATTTAAGTAATCAGTATCCATGTCACGAATAATAACTATGCACTCTAATACAATTTAATATTAATAAATTTACAATTGATCGTATATTATCATTTTTTTTTTAATAATGTGCGTACTTTGATCTCCCAATGAAATTAAGGCTGCTTACTCGAGATCTCCTTTTTCGTTTAACAGAAAACATCTTTTTGTATTTTCCTTTTAATAAACTTCGGTGAGACGTCACTGGGAATGTATTATTTTGATCACATTTAAAATATACATCTTGATTCTTCACCTCCATATTATTTTGTATAGATATTCTGGAAGCAACAGTTCCCGTGTAAGTAGTGACTGCACCAATGTACGGAGATGTTACAGGTTTTGGAACAAATCCAGTAGTTTGACCGCGAGTGTTACTAGTAATCATTGTCTTTTGTTTTAAACAATGCTTATCCATCTCAAAGGAAGTAACTGATAGGGTTGACGCTGATGCTTTAGTACCCAAAATTGGGTTTGTGAACTTATCTTCATATATTAAAGTGTGGACATTTGTATAGTAGCCTCCCTTCTTATTGTCTGCTGAGTCGAATGAGGTAATGGAATGTTTTGATTGGAGTGTAGAATTCTTAGATGTACGCTTTTTGTTTCGAAATTGACAACCTACGTCTCTTATGAATATAACTGTTTCACTACTCACGTTCTCTTTTATTATATTAGTCACATTACATTTACAATCCAAACAATCATATTGACACGATTTATTTGATTTACAACAATTATATCGATTTAGAGACTGAATTTGATACGGAGAAAATGAATTTACCAAACATCGTGATTTCGAATGAATGCTATATGGTGATGAGTGAAAGTCATTTAAAAATTCACATGCGTTTTGTACACGAGAAACCATATGAGTGGAATTTTCTATGTTGCTGCTAATACCTTTTTGACATTCTGGAATGTATTTACATCTTGGAATATAAGGACAAATATTATTTTCTGCATCATTAGCAAGGTTTGCCGTTTCATGGTAATAGAGATTTTTTGAAAACGAAACACATAGTGGTACATTAACACAACGAGGTCGATGTAAACAAGGTGGTATATACTCACAATTGTTTTTTAATACTTTTACTTTCTGGCATGATGGCACAACAGTACAGGGTGGATGATGTCTACAGGCTTTAGTGATGCTTATTACGCGCGGTTTAGATTTCGGAGTAGTTTTTTTTATACTATGATTCACATAGATATTGTCAGTAGGTAATATTTGACATACTGGAACCAATTCACATCGTGGTTCGTGATTACAAATGTCATTATCATTAATTGTTTTATTCTGTCTGGGCGATGATCTGTGACTATATGATTTCGATGGAATTTTATATGCAGAAAAATTATTGTATTTTAAACTTTCCTCTTCTTCTGTAGTGCTCATAATTTCTACTTTTTCTTTACAATTTGGACATACTACTTTTCTGTATTTTTTAGTACATTTAATTTTACTATTTATACTTCCATTCTCATTCATTTGTCTATTATGAACTAAATTTGAACTATCATGTTGTTTGGAAACTTTAACATTAGGATCATTTCTCGAAAAGATGATATCATAATTATTAAATTCACTGACACTGGTATTGGTAGGTTTATCTTTTCTTACTGATTCAGTTTTGTTGCCTTTCGTCTTGGTAACTTTTGATTCTCTTGGTGCTTCACATAAATTTTTTGCTGTACTGGTAATTTCATGTGCTACTGTCAATGATTTACTATTTTGTGCTAATTCAGTCAAAGACTTTTTATCTGAACAAGGACAAGCATACGAAAATAGTTGACATGGACATGGATCCTCAGTACGTTTACCGCGATCTTTTTTCTTGCGTTTTTTTTCTTCCGAAACTGGATTAGTATATTCTGTCCGATATTTTGCATAAGACCAAAATTTTTGATGTCTGTCATTGATGTCTCTATCATAATAATGATTTTTTATTTTAGTGTCTACATAATCGTCTTTTAAGAGAATTTCAGAAGAAATTTCATCATCGTCAGGAAAACATTTCTTAATTTTCTTTGAAATAATTTCTCTGCTATCTTTAGGTGCCATGTTAGGATGCATTTGTATAGTACACTCTTGAACTATGGTATTAGACTTTTTTTGAATCTATTTGTATTTAACAGCATATTAGCATTTGATGAACCGAGTTCGGAAATATAGTAAAATGAGTGCCTTTTTGCAATGTCATCTAAGTTATAAAACAGAGTGCTCGTGGAACGGATTATCGACTTGTGGCTAGTATTTTTATTTAAAACGTGATATTTTTCATATGTTATGTAAGATGTCTGATTTAATATTTCTGAAGGATTATTTGATTGCTTAATACCTGTATCGCCGCAGGTTGCTTTAAATATTGGAACATTATCATTGCATTTTTTTAAATTTTTATATAGCACATTATTGAAGGGACTAGATCCAAATATCTCATAAATACTGGTATATGATTTCGCTTGAGGTAGTGTCTTTTCATTAGTAACATGCATTTTACCTTATAGAAATACCGTATGTTTAATACAAGCGTAAATTTTTGCTTTTATTTAGTATAATAATATAACTCATTTGCAACTCAAGTAACTGTATGATTTTTTAAATTTTATTTGATTTACACTTTTTTTTATTTCATATAAAACAATTTTGATTTGACATTTTGCTGTATTTAATACAAATGACAATTTTACGACTTTTATTCTTTCCTTATTAAGAAGGTTTAATGATCAAATTCTTTACAGGTTTTCACATGGCGCCGAGATTTTCGAAGATGTTTCCGGAATCATGCCTCCTTATCTTCGTCGGAGTACTTATTGGTGCCTTGTTGTTAAGCACCCACAGCGTTCACGTTCAACCACTGACGCCTGATACATTCTTCCTGTACATGCTGCCACCGATTATTTTGGATGCCGGATACTTTATGCCAAACAGATTATTTTTCGATCACCTTGGAACGATTTTATTATTTGCTGTAGTTGGGACCGTTTTCAACACTTTGACCATCGGTGAGTTTTTTAGAAGATATTTCTAAAATCGTCGTATTTAATACTACTAAGATAATAAAATTGAAACTAGACAATGTCTGTACATGAGAGATATTTAGAAAAAATTGTATGAGGGGAGAAGTAAAAAAAATGTTTGTTCCGACATCACGTAAAAACTACTACACCAAAATGAATGCTATTTACACACTTGAGTTCATAAAGGCCTAATTTTATTATTTCATATTGGTATATTAGAAGTGATCTATTTAATTGTTTTTTTTACTCCTGAAGTCTACGCGTATGAAGTAGCGGACAAAAAGCTAGTATCTACATAATATAAATTCCATGTATACTTCCACGAAATTTATTTAAAAAAGAACAACATGAAATTAATTACTTGCTCTAGATACAAGAAATAAATATCTGATTGAATACTGTTATTGAACATTCTCAATAAAATTCTGTTTTCAACGACTGAAGAATAGTATATTTATTTTACTAGGAGCATCTTTGTGGGCATGTGGTCAAACCGGAATGTTTGGATGCACTACACCACTACTGGACATGCTTCTATTTGGTGCTCTCATCTCGGCGGTGGATCCAGTCGCCGTCCTGGCTGTATTCGAAGAAATTCATGTGGATGAAGTCTTGTACATAGTAGTCTTCGGAGAATCACTCTTGAATGACGCCGTTACTGTGGTCCTGTATCATATGTTTGAAGCTTACACGTAAGTACTTATGATCTTAGATTTTTATCAACACTAAATAAATAGCAAATTGCTAAATAATAGTTTATCGGGTATAATATATGTAATTGTACTTACAATAAAATATGGATGTATTTTTGAGTGACACATTAGTAACATAAATATTTCACTATACTTACCCAAAATAGCTAATAAACTGAAAAGTTTTAGTCGTTCTATTACATAAATAATAGTTTCAAAAAAATAATTATAAAATGATTAATTCAATAAATCAGATACAAATATATTTAAAATTAACATTCTATAGTTTTCTTTCAGCTTCTCAAAGGTTGACTGTAAGAGATCCTATGGGATAAGTCCGCCATTGTATCTTTTTAATGTGTCTAATATAAATTATGTACAATAAAAATTTTACAATACAATTATAATACGATTCAATCTACTATTAAAAATATAATACATGTGTTAGTATTAAATCATATTTCTACAGAGAAATGGGCCCGTCTCGCCTAATGTACACCGACTTCCTAGCTGGTTTGGCCTCTTTTCTGGTAGTCGCAGTGGGAGGCACCTGCATTGGTGTTGTCTGGGGTTTCGCCACAGGACTTGTTACACGGTTCACCCATGAGGTCCGTGTCATTGAGCCCATTTTTATTTTCGTCATGGCATATTTAGCGTATTTAAACGCTGAAATGTTCCATATGAGTGGGATACTGGCGTAAGTATTGTTATATAATTTTGTTTATTATTAAGTTCTAAATTTAGGTATAGATTTCATCTAGTCAATTAAACCCTAATATGAGTGAATATATATAAATAGTGTAAAATAAGTCTGTACACATGTGTCCGTTTCGTTGTTCGCTTAATTTTATTAACTACGTAAAAGATTTTGATACTAATAAAATTTATAAATAATAGAAAAAAGACTGCGAATCAATCTATGCACTTAATATTTTTCACAATACTACCTGCTCTTATTGCATTATGTAATATTCAAATGTCACATAGAAATTACTGCTACAAAAGCTAACAATACCTAACATATATAATTAATGTAATAATGGTCATTTCATTTATCTGCGAGGCGATTCATTTCAGGATAACATTTTGTGGTATTACAATGAAGAATTACGTCGAGGCAAACATATCGCACAAATCTCACACCACGATCAAATACACGATGAAGATGCTCTCGTCCTCATCGGAGACTATCATCTTTATGTTCCTCGGTGTCGCCACCGTGAACAATAACCACGATTGGAACACGTGGTTTGTGTTACTCACCATTGTTTTCTGCTCAATCTTTCGGATTATAGGTAAGGGAAAAATGATTGCTGATTTTCATTAGAAAAAGAATTAACTACCTATCAAAATTTGTTTAAAATAAAAAGCCTACACTCATATACGTAAAATATACAATCGAATTAAGTTGGTGGAATACCTTTGAGTCGTATGGATAAACCATAGGAAATATAATAGATCCAATGTAAATGTTTGAAGCTCGTCGTAATCCTATTACGTGTTAGATATGATACAAATGTTCCTTTTCCGTACCCTTCTTAGAAATGTAGCTACTAAAACAACATCTGTACATACTATTATTTCGCTACATGCCACAGTGAAGTTTTCTCGCAACTAATCTATAATTTATTTATAAAGTGTTATTTGTTACAAAGTCTGTATTAATGAATTTTTAATTGAATATATTTCTGTTATCTGAAACTTTATCCAAAACGAACGAAAAAGTTCACTTTATGAGTTAGTACTCATATAGGTATAATATTTAAATACATTTTTACTTTTATAAATTTCAAACATTTCATGTTTTTGTTACAGGCGTGTATATATTTAGCGCAGTAGCTAATAAGTTTCGATTGCACAAACTAAATAGGGTCGAAAAATTTGTTATGTCATACGGAGGTAAGATTTAATTTCTTAAATCGATAATAATATTTATAATACAACATGCTCTGATCAAATGCGTCACTTATAGAGGACTATAGAGAGTATTTATATTTTTTATATGATTCTTCAAATCATACTATTTATAATTTAACGTTTAATAAAATATTTTTGTTAGGTCTCCGAGGCGCAGTCGCTTTTGCATTGGTGCTATTAATAGACCCAGAAGTGGTGAAACTCCAACCTATGTTCGTCACTACTACTATAGCAGTAATATACTTCACAGTATTTATACAGGGCATCACAATAAAACCCTTAGTCAAAATACTAAATGTCAAAACAGCAGAAAAGAGGAAACCGACCATGAATGAAAGAATACATGAAAGGGTAAGCGGAAATACGCAACATTTTTTATTTTTTTATTTTATAAGGCAATGGAATTTCCTTTACAATATAATAATAATATGACACTATATATTACTAAGAATATTATTTTATTTTTAGTTTATGGACCACCTGATGGCAGGTATAGAGGATATTTTAGGTAAACACGGAAATCACCACATGCGTGACAAATTCAAGAGATTTGATAATCGTTTTATTAGGCCGTTTTTGCTTAGAAATTATCAGGTAAGACTAAATTATTCTAATTTATTACTTAACGCTCTCTTAATAAACAGTAAGAAAATTTCGACTAATTTAAAAGTTATAGAAACATATTAGTCTGATATGTTTACGATACACATTAATTTATTTTACTCAATTATAGGGCGCAGAACCAAAAATTTTGGAGACGTACTCAAAATTAGCTATGAAAGATGCTATAGAATATATGCAAAGAAATGCTTCTACTATTGGCAACATATCTGGTGCCGAATCGATGTCAGCTATATTTAAGAACTATACCAATGCGAATTTCAATGGAAGGTATATTTTCTTCTATTTATATCTACCTCGAGAACAATAAGGAGTCGTCTGTTAAATTTACGATAAAAGATGTCAACATAATTTCATGAACGTCACGTCAACACATAATTCATTCCTTGAGTATCAAGTTAACTGTTTAATATCAAATTTGTCAATATTCATATTGACAAATTGTACATACTGAAAATATTATAAATAATAATTAAGGATTTTGTTTTACAAAAAAAAAAAAGACTTCAATTGCGGCTAAATCAGTTATTTTATTTTAAAAATTAAACTACGGAACCAATTTTGTTAAGAGTTCTATAGGACCAATTTGTAAGTTTATCTTTTCTGATAAAATAATTTTCCAAATCGGTTTACAACCGATGGAACTATAAAGCAACAAAAATAAAAAAAAAATACAACCGAATTGAGAATCACCTTCTTTTTGAAGTCGGTTGGAAATGTAGAATAATGGTAATATTATCTAATAAGAATACTTAAAAACTTTTTGTTTTTCCAGTCCAAGCTTCAGCCAACTGGACTCTTCAACATGGAATATAGACATGCAAGAATTGGAGTATAATCCATCGAAGAAAGATTTAACCGATGCCAAAATTCACCACTTGTTAGCTGAGGAATTGTGCAAACCATTCAGACGTGTAAGCACCACTATATTGTAATTAATAATTATCAAACATCCAGGACTTTGTTTTTTTCATGTCTCATATACGATTAAGTTAGGAGTACTCAAAGATCTTCCCAATTTTTCACAGCATCGACGTCTGAGCTACAGTCGCCATGCTGTAAATGATAGGGACCTCGGCATTCAGCAGGTGAACTACAAAACCCACATGAATATACGGCGGCGGGTTGGCGATCGGAAGCATCACCATAAACGCAGTAAACGTGGAAAGCAGGTAAGGTGTATCATGCATAAGTAAATGCCTAACCTAAGTAGATTCTTACGTGACAAACTTTGTTATCAGGTTAATAAAGTAATATCTTAGAATTATTTATAAAATTGCGTTACTACTTTTATTGATTACTCATCAATTGAATATCGTATGTTTGCAGGATGGCAAAAACCATGTCACTTTCCCAGAATTCCAGCAAAACGGTTCGGCCAAACAGTTCACGCACGGTAAAAAAAAGTATTATAGATTAGGTACTTATTTTATACTTTTTTAATATCACGAGTGTCGATCGCATGCACGTGTGGGTCCAAATTGTTTTGTTTTAATTATATAATATCATTGTTAAATTTTTTTGCAGAGCACACAAGCTTTGTTCTTACACTAGCGATATAAAAATTTCTGAAACCCACTTGCGTAAATTAAAATCACATTATAACACGAGATTTTGATTTGTAGTGCATGTTGCGATTATTGTAATTGTATATTGAACAGCAATTAATTATAAGTGATATTTAAAATCACTATCCTACAATGATATAAATAGGTAATAAGTAGGTTCATTGAATCTAGACAATATAGTTATATCTACACTTAGTTCAGTTGCAACTATGCAACAGCTATGTCAATTTGAGGGGTGTGTTACAGACTACATAGACGAGGTGCTACAAGAGGACTGTGAGGAACGTGAGCCGCGCCGGGAAGGTGATGACGGCGGTATTACATTTACTGCCAAATCTCCGCGTAGGTATTCTGCATGACACCCTGTGTGACATTACGTTTGGAATTGAATATCGAATCGTCTGGTTCTAATAAATGCATGCTTCTGATTAAATTAAATATAATTAAAGTATCTATATCAAGATACAGGCTATTGATCTGTTTTTCAGATTAAAGGAATCAGATGATATTGGTTCTACACACATTTTAATTAATAGGGACGTAATTTGAAACAATGATTGACTAACATAAACTGAGAAAATGCAGAATTAATGACTTTAGTAGTCATTATAATTAATATAACAATAATATTAATAAAAGTTTCAGATTCATTCAAATCCAAACAGTATTAGATGTTGTGGACAAAATGTACTTTCACTTAATTTGCACTTCAGATTTTAACATTAATCAAATGGTGAACTTTAATATAATTGAATACCAGCGTTATTAATACAATGGTAATTTAATTTGCCGGGACCTGGGTCTGGTGGCTACCAACTGTGAGAATGTGCTGATACGTATTTGTGGTGGCATGTTATGAATTTCTAATCTTCTATATGTAATCTTTACTATTTTTGTACAATTTTTCAAAAACGTGCTTTTGTTTTAACTTTGTACGGTACTGCTTCTACTTTCTGTTAAAAATTTAATCAAATTGATAACGAATTAAAAATATTATACTCCATAATGCGAATATATTTGGCCATGAAGTACAATAAGAGTTATATGTTTAAAATATTAATTATTACACATTAGTAAAAGTCACGCATCGTTTTTTGCTAATTGCTTACCCCGAGGCAGCTCCGTATTAAGCTATATACTTTTGAAAATCTGTCTCTTAACACATTTTCGTAAGTCCGCTAGACTCCACAATGTCAGTCGCTCCCGGTTCCCGTGTATCTGCTCTTCATTTCTGCTTGTTAATATTGTTTGTTTGATTGTCATTTTCTTCCCTTCTGGCAACTTCATGTGGCACCGCAAAACTAACGATAATCTCGACAACTGGCGATGTTAAGCTGGATATAAAGAAGTCAGTCCGACGTCCTCGCATAAAGAGAATAGTAGTTCGCTTTTAAACCAGTTGGCTAATCTACCTGGATTCAATCCTTTGAAAGCGAGAATTGTAAAGCAATACGCTAAAACACCCGAAGAGATACTGCCGACAGCTGTTGAGAAATCCTTACCGTGGAGAAGGGACAGATCCACGTATAACTTTGGTATGTGTTTATTGAAAACTAAACTTAATTTGTCATTGCCTACTGCGTCTGATGATCTGAGAGAATCAATTCACTTTACATTCTATGTCGTACTAGATCATGTTTCATTAAATTTGCGATTATAAAAATGTTACTCAAACAATTCAAGTACTTATAGATTTGAAATTCTAATAATTTTGTTATTACACTGCTGCTCTTCAATAAATTTAGTAAACTATCAGTGAAGTGAATTTCTCTATATGGTACTATATATCATATACATGAAGAAAAACCTTCTTTGCTTTGACGTATTGGAGACTGAGTTAAACTTCAAGTACTACAAATAAACATTTTCTTTACATTGCAAATAATATAGTTTGAAATCCAAATGTTTATAATTTTAACACCTGCAGTAGAATAGAATAAAAGGCACATTATAATTTCAATAGATACGCTAATAGCAGAATAAAGATATGTAGAGTTAGTAGATATTAGCACTTTGGATATTCACAAAAATAATATTATATAAATATTCATTATAATATTATCCTAGGCACTTTCAGTTGTCTAATCTAATGTCAACACTATATTGCATATTATTATAGTTTATAACATTATTTACTTATTTATCACGAATAGTTCACAGTTCTCTCTTGATTAGTCATACGAGTTGTTAACATATGTCAGACAGTATTTCATCAGGCGCTAAAAAAGGTACCTACTTCACACTTTAACAAGATACTAAAATTGCATGTTACACTATTAAACACATACTATTACTTATTTGTTAATTTCTACGTTTACATTAGTATTTAATATACATGTATATGTTTTCGCTATGTGAATCAATCTAATATAAATCCACTGCTTATTAGATTTAAGTTCATATCTATGACGAAGACAACTACTAATATTGGTCTAAAGCTTTCATAACAAATATATCTGTTATGTTACTTGTATAGTTACTTTATATGTGTGTGTTTATTCATTATGTAGATATCCAAGTGTTTAGATGTATATAATAACATAGTCAAAATTAATTGTTGTTCAAATACTATAATATCTATATTAGTTTTTATAATATGGTTGTCTGTGTCGTAGGTTCATAACAATATCTTAAGTATAATTTATGTAAACGTAAGTACCGCATGTATTATTTATATTAATTTGTTTGTACACATTAAATCATTTCAGTCTGATCATATCAATTGAAGAAAACATTTGAAAATCATTACTTAATTATACCACACTTGCAAAAACATTTCATTGTCAAAATATGTAATTCGATTAACTTAATATTTTAATTAAACTTATTAGATAAGTGAATACTATTTTTATGTTTTAGTGCCCAATGAAGACATCCTTGAAGAAGACGAGAGAAGAATGTCGGATGAAAACGGTAATACATAATGATCAATAAATAGCTCGGTTTCAGAGATGTTTCCTTCCACGAACGCTCACATTATGGAATAAGCTCCCTGTCGAGGTTTTCCAAGAGACTACAACATGGGGTTCCTCAAAAAAGAGGTTTCATCAGGATCGACAACACGCACGTAATGCCCCTGGTACTGCAGGCGTTCATAGGCTACGGTAACCACTTATCATAAGTGGCCGTATGCTTATTTGACACCTCAGTAGTATAAAAAAACATACTAATCAAGTACATAGCTGTTGAGTCTTATGATATAATTTAAAAAGTTTTTTGAGCCATCATTATAAAAGATATAAACAGTTTAAGACATTATAAACCTTGCGACCTTCTTTCACTTTGCTTAAAGCCACCTTCGTCCACCATGTCTGCCATTTTTATTATAACGTTTTATTTAATTGTTTTTATTAAATTTGTGAGAATACAAACATTAGCAACCTCACTCATTTCGCTTAAAGGAATCGCCCTCAGTCTCACAATCTTACTCATACTTTTATAATTAAGGAGTCCCTCCCTGTACATTCCTATAATAAAAACAAAAGGAATTATCTCAATTACAGACACGTATATGACAGTGGCGGAAACAGCGCGCGTCGCCACCCCTACGGCAACCGAGACCATGTTGCCATGGAAACGGGAGGAGGCAGAGGGCTCCGGCGCACTCAAACAATCAGAATTTCCGTCGTGGGCATCCAACAAAGAATATCTTGCTTACAGCTCACCCTCAGCCACTTTTCTAGGTGAATATAAGCTTATTGTCAAGCATAACAAAATAGTATTGTGGGAATATTGCATCATGTTAAAACATGTGTTAGATGCTTCTGCTAATAATTTTTGTTTGTTTTTTTTTATATACTTCATTGACTACTGAGTATAAAATGGACACAATGAATATGTTTAAAAAAAACAGTATATTATAATGTTATGTAACCAATTTAGCGTTACATATTGCACATTAAATATACCCAAAAACATATTTCAACGACCTGTTTTACGACTTAAGTGTTTTGCGTAAGTAAACTACCAACTTAAAGTGTAAAAAATAATAAAAAAAATATCATGAATCTTTATTGTAATGTTAATATAGCTTTTGTTGAATTGAGAGTTGAAATATACCTGAAAACCTATTTAATCCTGCTTGTAACGTGATTAAAATACAAGTACTTAATTCTGCAGTTTCGTTATAAATCTATTCTACTATACCTTTTAGATAACTGAATGTAGATCTATTATTAAATGTTATTACTCTAAATTATGAAGAAATATTACGCTCTAAAGTGTTATTAGAATTAATATATTTGTTTTGATGCATGATGTCTAATTTAATGAAAAATGCTTGTCCATTAGCTCCGCTGTATTTTATACCCTAATCATTTTATAGTTTACATTTATAAATTTTCATAAACATTATAATAGCGTATTTACTGATAAGTAAGTTTATATAATATCTTTATTTAGATATATCGATAATAATTTATTTCACATCCTGCACTGTTTGATAAATTTATCCATATGTAACATTTTACCAACATATTCTCATTTAATTTTTTTCTCTTCTCTCCCTTCCTCTCCTATGTAAAAATACCTCCATTATCATCACCCACACATAGGTGGTATAGAGAAGCCAAAACATCCGAAATCTATCATAGGTCTCTTCCGAAGAGAGAGCTCTGGTTCGACGCAGGGCGCAATGGAGGCTGGAGCGTCAGATTCTGACGGAGGGAGTAGAGGGGAAAGTAGTAAGGGAGAAACATCTTCTAACAAAGGCGAGAGTACAGGGCAAATACGCCAAGGGCCTAGCTTACTATCGAAGAGGAGTACGAGCCTTGGAGGTCCTTCGGTGCTGCTGATGGAGGACGTAGCACACTCAGACCCATTGGGTGCATCCTCTCGCCCTGCCAGCATAATGCAAGGTCCGCATCGGGGACAATGTAGGAGGGGATCCATGTTGGAGTTAACTGGGTAAGTAACTGTACTTAATTAATGTGTGTTTTCTTTCCTTTCCCGTGGGTGTCTTAAAAGCGACTAAAGGAAATTAATTGTCGAGGGATGGGCAGCAGGATCCCTCTTAAAATATTACCAATGTCTAATTGCAAGACATCCCAATAGAGGAAGGCCCATGTTCAGCAGTGGAAAATTAACGGCTGATATGGTATGATAAAGACACCACTTTTCATATAATTATTAACTTGTACCGCTTCTTTATCCTCGTACAGGATTGTATTGGCATAAAAGCCCTATATCCTTCTCCATCTCATATACTGTGTATAATAAATTTCATAGCTATTGGTTATAATGTCGAGGCGTCAACTGGTAACAAACAAACGAACTCACTTTCACATTTATGTTAGTAAGGATTTTTTGTACAATTACATTTTTATTGTTTTATCTAATATAGAAAAAAAAAACATCAATATATATATAATAACATAAATTAGAGACAACAAAAAATTTTGTTATTATTGAGTTCATAAAATACGTTAATGTTCTGTATAAGACACTAATTTGTAATTTATCGTTTATAGATCATTATCTCGTGACGCTATCACAGAGGAAAAATGCAGCAAATCTTTACCAGAAAGCGAGCGTATGGGAGTCAGACGGCTACCGCTTGGCCAGCAAAGCCTGCCACGAGAACCATTCATTCGTCAACTGACTATGGCGTCCACACTCCTCACTAGTTCCTCTTCAGACGAATCCTCCGACGACAACACCTGAGTACCCCGTCGTGGTGACCCCGACAGGTTACCACTTCTGAAGTATAGAACCTTAGAGTAAAGTGAATATAAATGATAACATGAAAGTTTTAAACAAACACTTTCTAATGAGTGCTGTGAATTTGTGTAGTTCATTAAATTAGCTCTAATAAATTGACTTAAAAGCGCGTTAATTGTAATTTAATTGTGTGTAAACAAACCTTAAATTAATACTGACATAATTGAAATAAATTGAATGTCTAAGAAATATATTGATACTATTAATTAAAATGAAAATAATCTGTAATTGATAATAGAGTGAACTATTTTCTCCTCTTATGTCTTAGAGTTTTTGAGCAAATTTTAATTTGAATGTAAACTGCTCCTGTTTATATTAAATATATAATTTAATTATTGGATAAATTATTTTTATATGCTGTTGTAAATACTCTAATGACGCTAATATGGTTATTTATCAATATGGTATACTTAGGTATTTTGTTAATTTTGGACAGCAATTGTTGCCAATGACAATACTAAAAAAAATTTGCCCACAATATAATGTAGATGGGTATATATTTTATGATTTAAGTAGGGCAATTTAGAGTGTAATTTTAAATGTCATTACTAGAATTGTATTAGCTATATTGCGTGTGGTGTTACGTTATGAAAATTGCTATATACATACATACATACTATATTAAGTACTTTTAATATTTATGATTTTTTAATAGAATACATAATTCAAACCATAGATAATAGAACAAAATACCTTCTTAACAAGAGTACTTATTTTATGTTTGTACTGCAGTTTTTACTGTAGATATTTACAATCGTATGTACAAGTACATATTACCGTCAATCAAATTACCATTACAAACCCCATAGGACAATACGTCCTAAATAAAATAAAATATTCTGGTTTATAAAACAAAAAGTCATTATTAAAGTTATTAGACGAAAAGATGATCCGGAAAGACGTCTACTTTGATAAATACTTAATTAAGATTTATTGATTACATATAAGTACGTAAGAAAGGTATCATGACATCGACATCCATGGTACTGTTCATGTTTATAGGAGATGTTTGCCATTTTGTATCAGGTGGGCCGTCAACTTGTTTACCATTCTAAATTACATAAAAAAAAAATATCATAGATAAAATATTTTTTCTGTGGTATTCCTTATCGTACTTCTTTGTATTTTAAACAATATATTTTGCAATGTATTTGATGTTTATTTATGGTCAGTGGCCTTTATCAGCAAGACGCCTTTAATAATCACATGATCTAAAATGTTATAGTGCCAATTTGCCAATTTTGAAAGTTAGCCATATTAGTTAACCAACGAAATTTCAACTTTCAAGGTAATTCAGAATTTCTATACCTACATAGATAATAGTTTTAAATATATTGAACATATTCATTACAGTTTGTTACAAAATTTGATTAAGAAAAAAATTTGTGACTGTAATGAACATAAAGTTTTGTAGCATCCGGCCTATCCAACACTAACATATCTAGGCCTAAAATGTGAAAAGGAAAATGGGTAAAAATATACGACAGTTTAGATAGGTACATAGTAAAAAAATATATTATAATTTTAGTCAAAGCTAAGAGTGATATATAAATATCGCATTTTCCGCAACGGTATCATAGCGACCCAGTCATAGTAATGATTTCTATTCTCATCTACGTTTTCTATATATAAACTTTTTGCTTATATTGGGATGAAATTGCGTTACATAATATGTTTCCAACAATTTCTTAATATTAACAGTATTTGGTTGATTTATTATTGCAAGAATATATGAGTAATATAATGTTTTTAATAAGTACATACAATTACGAGTTTTTGGTCTAAAACTTTAGCCAAAGTCGAAACAAAATTAAAACAATAAGATTAACCACTGAAAGCGAAAGCATAAACGTAGAGTTTGATGTAGCTCGTCGCTCCTTAAGGGATACTAATTGTCAAACGCTACGCACTGCGTAATTGTTATAAGAATAAGCAAGAGATGTATTAATATATAAGCATTTAGCTTTCTATTGTTTCTGCCTATCCCAATAGAAGACCGGCGTGATAGACATGTATGTATTAAGTATTAACAGTATTTATATTGTACAAGTCTACTTGAATTGAAAGTCAAGTACTACTGTTCGTGTGAGGATAATGACTTCTGATGTCTATAATCTCTAGGCCGCTTTCCTTTGATTGAATGATTCCTTTGATCCAATGAAAATTAAGTATTTTTAAACAAACGAAACCTAAATTTGAAAACTTCAGAGATTTAGGGCTGTCGATTCGATCCAGTCTAGTCAATACATTATATTATATTTTATATTAAGATGTTAAGGAATACTTAGTCAGTTTCTAAGTTCTAAGATTTAAAGATACCGAATGCGTGGTATAAAGCAAGGTTTTGGTCGAATTTTACGACGAACGACTTTTAGCTTTGACTAAAAAATTACTTGGGTCGGAGAGTAGTTAGGTATGCAGTTGTAGTCAAGTATGTCGGTAGGTTATTGACTATTATATTACTTTTTCGTTTTAGTTTTTTGTTCTGCTAATATTTTCGGCATACATGTATACCTGTCTTAATGTATGTAGGTATTCAGTACTTTTTAAATTCTCTGTCATTGGCAATTTGACGTCAGCATGTTTGATATTAAAATAATTAGCTATAATAAAGCTTTGATAATAATGTGGAACGAGATGTTAAATTGTTACTTAGATTAATTGTTTATGAAACATGCTAATGGGAATGTATGTTAATTGTCCCGTTTGTAAGTAATTAGTACAATAATAGTGATTAAATTACAATAAGTAGGACTATTTTATTTAAAAAAAAAAGTAGGTATTAAATGGAATCCACATAGGTACTTTTGATGTCTGTAAAAAAATATGTTTATATAACTTATCAATTTATTAACCCTTTGAGATGTTTTACGTCAGATCCATAACTGTGACTTTTTTGACGAATTTCGGTGCTAAAGACCATGATAAGCATCTGACTTGAAATTGTGTGAACATATAATAAATATTAAATATGATATTTTTGTGAACCTAATATGAAATTTGTAGATACTTATCGCATGTATTTAGCCCCTTACGACCACACAAACATAATCTTTGTTGATGTAAAAAAAAATGCTTTCGAGTTTACATAGTGTGCACAATTTTGATAAATGAGTCCCCCTCGACAAAGTCACGAGGGTTGTGATATTGTATATAAGTACATAATACTAATAATAAGAGTTGCTTATTCATTATACCTATTTAAATTAATTGTTGAAATTGTACATAAGGATTAAATAAAGATACAACATCGACAATAGTATAGGTAGCGTGTTTTATGTTGTCATTTGTGTTTGTCAATTGTGTTCCATTAAAATTGCAGAGTTCACTTGAGCGGCTTCTTCTAAGTAAGAATATGATTATTGCATAAATATTAGATCTTGTAACAACTTTACCTAAGTACTATTAATCAATTTTTTCAATGGTTACAAAGTACTAGTGTACATACATCGCAAATAACTCTGCTTGATTGAAGTTTAACATTATATAAAAACGGTGCAAACTAAACATTTTTAATTATTTAAAAAGTATTAGACAGTACTCATATAATGTTTTTTTTTCTATGTTAGTTGAAACAGCACTAAAGTCTCAATAAATGGCATCATATGAGTATAAAATGTTCTACTGAGTTTTATGGAGGGGAATACTAAATGAAGTACTTAATAAAGGAAAATAGATGACCGAAAGCTTTAAATATTCTTACTAAATATAACATCATCTTCAACAACGTAGAGTCAATTTTAGGAAACTTTACGTAGGTAGCATTTCAAAACGGTATAATGAATGTTCACACTAAAGCGAACTCAGTATTGGAAACCAAATAGTATTATAATTATAATTAAGTATTTGTAAAAATATTCAATATTATAATCTCATGCAATAGCACTACAGAAACAAGCTTTTGTAAGAAATATGGTGTGTCAATTGAAAAAAATAGTGCCTAGTAAAGAACACGTTATTAAAATGTAGTTGACACTTTCATGCGATCTGAACTTACGGAAAAAAATGTGTTTCTGTATAATTTATTTAGAATAGCAGAATTACCTATAGATAGTACGTAAATGGCATTCAGTTGTTTATAATTTCTCAAATATTATATAAGTTTATAAAGAAAATACGATTGCTATCACATAAATTCTAAAACTGTCATCATATGGTTTTGTTTGATACTTATAGGTTACCTAGTTGATGTGAATTAAGAGTTAATGAAATATTTTACTTAATGATCTCTTTATCCTGTAGAATTTTTTTTATATATAGAAATGTTTGAAATAGGTAGGTAATAACTAAGATCTAGGGGCTGGTGAAATATTTTATTAAAGATCTCGTATGCGGCATTTGTTTTTCTTTATAATTATTTTCTCTGCCAATTTTCGTCACATTACCTAATTACCGTCACTACTTTCTCCACAATTTTCTATACCTACTATGATAATGAGTTTTATATTAATATCACTATTATCATCATCATATCAACCGTTCACTGTCCACTGATGAACGTAGTCCTCCCCTATAAGGGGGGATTTTGCCAGAAGTCACTTAGGCTTTGTTGATGTTTTAAGAAGGACACTGCCCACCATTCGACGATTAAATTCCCGTAGTCGTCTCTTACGATACCCGCAGGAAAGGAAGAGGTAGCACATTCTGTTTTTTTAAGTGATAAAACAGATGAATTAAAGGAAGTAGTTAACTCTGTCTGTTCATAGATAGAACAATAATAACACAGACCTCACATAGGTACCTAATGTCTATGACTCTTTATATCATCTATAGGTAATACAATTTTATACAACCTTATATGTACAATATACTTACATTGACCAACTGGCAAAAAACGAGCAATAATATTCAATTACCCTGAATTTGATGGTGTGGTCCTAGCATAGAATAGGTCATCCCCTCCTTTCACGTGGATGTCGTAAAAGGCGACTAAGGAAGGGCGAGGGATAGGCAGCAACGTTTCTTTTAAAACAACCGTGACAACTACTGGCAAAAACCTTTTTTTGGGGGAAACCTATATTTAACAGTGGACAATGGACGGGTGACATGAATATGAATGAAATAGGGGAAAGAAGGTTTAACCCCCATAAATAAAATGTCCACATACACAAATGAAACATCTTCAGGAAAAAATTACTCCCTCTATAAAATTAGCACAAAGACGCCAGGTAAGCTATGGCCGGTGTTGTATAAAGCATATAGATATCAAAAATAACAATCGATAGCAGAATCCTGCAATTTTTGGGTTGATGGTAACTGTTTTCTATGGGAGAGAGAGAAAATGGGGTTGTTAATAATACAGACACTAGTCGCCTTAGTTAGCAATATACCTTATTAGATCGACCTCTATACGGCCCAAGAGAAAGCCATCGGAACTAATTCCTATCATATTTGCTACGATATGACCTGTCGTAATTGGCCTAACTTCATTCTTATATTTTTTTCATTCTCCTATGGTGCCCTACCACTGCATACTGTTAGGGTAGATAGATACATTATCGGTAATTATTCTTGCACTATTTAATAAGATTTTCGTACCTACTGTAGGGCAGAAAAGGGATTGTTACTAGTGGGGGACTAGCGGTCCTACTACTAGCAATATATCCTGTTAGATCGATCTCCACGCGATTACCCCTGGAAGTTATAGTTGCTAATTCTTTATGAATTCGTCATGATGGGCCAATTAATACACCTATTTTAATTCTCACCAGATTATCCCTTACTGGTGGTCCGTTACTTTTTAATATCATTACAGATAACTTGCCTGCTGCAATTTTTTTTTTTCATGGATGATAATGTAATCCCGTCTGCGCTATCGGTATACACTGACGGGGCACCAGTGAGGGATGATCGGTGAAGATGAAAAGGCAGGTCAGTAAGCCTATCATGACGAATTCAACGATAAATTAGTCATGATGATGGTAAGGTATATTGATAGCAATGGGAACTAACCTCCCCATTACTAACAATCCCTTTCCCCCTGCCTGTTTCAATTAAGTATCATTGTTAGTTTCTTACGTACTGTGCATAATCCATGTTTTTATTGTTCGCCGAACATTCGGAAAATTTATTCAAAAGTAATTTGTCTAAGGGTTTGCAATAATACACATTATATAGATAAAGAATATCACCAACTTGATAACATAGATCAAGAATAGTTATATTGTATTAAAAGTAAAGGTGATAATTAGGTAAGGTCTGATGCGTCTAGCAAAAGTAAACAGCTGCGACAGCTAACAACTGCACGATATTTATTGTTAAATTTATTTTTAACTTTTAACATTTCGTTTGTGCTGTCTTTGTAGAGCAATTCTGGATCTAAGTATACTTTATGAAATTTTATCCATTCATATCTAAATAGAGAGAGAAGATTATATCTAAATTGAACGTTTTGTATGGGAAACTAAGAAGGTAGGTACCAAAGAACAAATCCAAAATCTTTGTACCGGCTGATACTGCTCATCTGTCATGTGACAACTGTCAGGTGTACACATTCTTTCAATCTAGGGATTGACAGCATTGACATTAAACAACAACTGGATATCGATATAAATCGAATACCATCTGAAGCATTCAGCTTTACATATCATTAACTATCTATATGTATGTTTCTGCAAAAAATCAAAACACCGTCCGGTGTTAAGTCCGGTAAATGAATATAGAATTTTACTGTGCATTAAAGTTTAAATAAATAAATAAAAATCTCTATATCTAATTTTTACCACATTTATGTTTTATAGACGTGGTATAAACTATAAAATTTCTAATACAATCTCGAAAGACAATGTCGTGGAGTTACGCTGTTCCTGTTTTTTTCATAAGAAGTTTGCAAGAGTATTATAAGTTACCGTGGTAAAAACCAGTGTACAACAAGGACATAATATCTCTAAATTTGTTTCATTTGTTACTAAATTTTTCAAAAAATATAATATTTAACTATAGATGAAAATAGAATAGCTAGTACCCGCACAAAACACAGGTGCAATAAACTAATTTATATTTTATTAGTAAAGGAATTTTGAAATAAGTTCTCTATAAACTAAGAAATTCCCATAACTGTTACTCATAAAATAAGAATAAAAATGTGTTGTATTTCTGGACTAAACGATTAACACATATCATTATCGATTAATTATTGTACAAACTCGATGTATTTATCGTTGATAAAAATAATTACTTCTTATTTCATTTTATCAGTAAGGCAACACTATCTGTGCCGCTCTTCTGGTTTGTTAGTTGTCTTGTGATTTTTCTTCTTGTTTATAATAAAATTTTCATGGAAAAATAACGGAAAATGTCGTGTAAATATAAAAGATTTTGTGATATATGTTAATAATTTACATGTGTTTCATAAGTGTACATTCATGTGTTTAACTTTTCATTTGTGTATAATATCATGTGTGGCAAAGGTATCAAGACAAGAATGAAACATACTTTTGCTTTGTAATAGCCAGGAATAGCCGTAAGTAGTTTACTAAACATTTAAAGTTAAATATTTAGAGTGTATTAAGTGTCTTTTAAAGAATGGTGCTATTTAATATTGACTCTACAGGTGACTTAGGTTGGATAAACTGCCTTTCTAAAATTGTCAGATTGCAATATAATATTTAAAAGTTTGTCTGTTAAAAAAACTATATTATTATAATGGAAATTATATCATTTATTCAGGTTCATAAATGTATTTAGTGGTCTAATATTCAATTTATTATCTTATCAGAGATTATTGATAATTAACATCATTATATTTTGTAACTATAATTCTTCTAATTATTTATGATAATTATGTTTTTAGTAACTTTAATACCTATATTCTTACTTAAATCTAGGATTGTCCACATACTAGTATTAAGAGGGCTGTATTGTAATTTATAGTTTTTAAAAATCTAGCAAATTATCATAAATGTATTTAGACATAGTTATCACTAATCTTAATCAAAGTTTGCCAGTGTCAGCTATTATCTGTTTTACATAATTAATTGTCAGTTTGCATGAGTAGATATAAAATTTCTTTCAAATATATTTAATATCTATGAATTAAGTGAGCTTTGGTTATTATCAAAATTAAGATTAGGTTTTTTTAAACTTTATATTACAATACTATTTATACAAAAGTCATTATCATCATTATCAAATCAGCTGTTATCTGTTCACTGCTGAGCATAGACCTCCTACATAGACTGCTATAAGGAATGGGACCATTCCTTATATTATTCTTATAGTAGCATATTGTTGGCCTATACTGGCCAGCAAGAGTAGTCAATATTTCATTTTGGTATAATTTTTTTACTATGAATAAAAAACTGAAATGTGTCAACTGAAAGATTTGTTTTGTTACTTGATTGGTGTGTATAGTGGAAATAAAAATTTATTGTAGTTACTGTGTTATTCCTTAGTGATTTAAGTTTTTGTGAAACATTAAAATGATATTAAAAAAGCATCAATAGCTTTATGCCTTGATAAATTGAATTATTCTCCCTATCAAAGGCTAGCTTCATGGCCAATAATATATACCGTTTATAGTTGTAACGACAATAAAAAGTTTATTTCTATGAAGTACTATCACAGGTCAATGATATACATTTTTATTTACTAATTTATATTAAAACTAACTAAGTAGGCACTGTCCAAATTTTATTTATTATTATTTTCTATAAATAATAAAACCTGCTTTATTTTTTTCAAGCGTTGTCTTACTATATTTAGAACCAAATAAAAATAATTGATTTTTGTAGTTGAAGGAAAATATTTTTAGTTCAGGTTGATTTTATTAAAATGTCAAAATTAATATAATAATATTTTTCATAAAACTTAAGAAAGAAGAATATTATTTTGTGGTTTCGATCATAGGTATATATATAAGAAAGTTTGGATCAGTTAAACATTTTGATGGATTATAATTAATGGAACGTTTTTATAACATAATTATATCAGCCATTAACTGTCCACTGCCAAATATAGCTTCCCCCAGGCAGGGTTCTTTTAGTTTCATATTGAAATGGTAACCCACCTGCGCTTGTGGTATACACTGGCAGGGTACCAGTGAGAGGTGATAGGTGATGATGAAAAGGCAGGTCAGTTATCCCATTGTGATGAACACACCTGGAATTCTGCACAATGGTTTCCAGAAGGCACCATATGGTAATTGACCTTACTATATTGCTAGCAATAGGACTGCTAGTCTGGATTACTAATAATCCCACCCCCCCAAGGCAGGTTTTACCAGTAGTCGCCACACTTGGCAGGCGGGTTGGCAACCACAGTGTAATATATTTACACTAAATATAAATATTATATTTGGGTCAAATCTGTCTCTAAAATTAAAATTTCAATTTAATTTTATAGCAAATTTTAAGGACCAATACAAATTAGTTTTCTAATAAATCTAAAATAAAATTATTATATTAAATATAATTAATAAAATTTTACAATAATTAATAAAAAAGAAACAAGTAAGCTATATTTATGTTAGTTGTGAGATTGCTAACTACCTATTACCTCTATATCTTATCTTTCAAATCACACATCACTCAAGTAAATTTCTTAAAGTCAGAACTAATACCTATTAATTTTGACATGGTACATTCATACAGACTTCTTTGGACAAAATTTTTTCTGGCATATTATACCAATATGGAAAATAAAAATCAGTAACAAAAATAATTGGCTTACAGGTAAGAACCAGAGAGATGGAGCACTCTGACCTAGTAGCAGAGATGGCTCAGGTGGAGCACATGACCACTCAGGAGCGGCTCCACTTAGCTAGAAGGTATGTAGTCTTTAATGTTTTGTTGTTTTTTTTATACAACTTAGAATGGCATACAAACTGACGGCCCACCTGATGGAAAGTGGTAACCGTCGCCTATAGACATGAGCAATACCATAGACATGCCATTCTTGAGGACTCAGATGTTATTCCTCTGTACCCTGTAAATTCATGCCATATCCCAATCTTCAAACCGAGACACAGCCATGCAAACACAACTGCTTCACGGTAGAAACACGAATAGGACAGAGGTACCCAAGCAATAGACTTTTGTATAAAGTCTCCCTCCGGTATGTTTATGTATGTGTGCAAGTATATCGGGATTTTTATATTTGATTGTATAGTTGCATTTCTTAAGGTGTGATGGATTTAAAGAAATTGTGTAGTATTACGTTCATTTTAACTGTGAAGAAGTATAATTGACTGCAGAAAAAATTATATGGAAACCATACAATGTCAATAATTTATGATTTTATTTTTATTTAAACCGTATTGTCCATCTGTAAAAAAATAGGTTTTTCCTTATATTTTCCACTTAGTTCAGTATTCCTGCTCCAGACCTTACAATGTTTCACCATCTTTGTTTTGCCTGCCAAAACCTTTTTTTTTAAGATTTTGCTCCTATCGACTGTAAACAGGGTTATCAAGATAGGATCAGGATTGATGAAGATGTCATGTAATAGAAGTACAAAGAGAGTACAGGTCAATCAAGAAGTTTCAAGTTTTTCTAAGTTTGTTACGCACACTTGTTGATGATATTTTTCATTGTTATAAACACCACACTTGTTCATTGTCTGGTCTGTTTTCCACGGCTTATCTTGTTATGTGCACCTACTTTGCATGTTTGAATAATAATACCATGAATTATAATGTTTGAGGTAATTACAAAAATTCTCATAGATGATTGCGTTATGAATTTTGTTGTTACTCCAGTCGACAAAGAATACCTTTTGTTGGTGTAAAATTGTTGTGACTTTAAGGGTCGTTATCGTTGGGTCAACGCGTTGAGGCAATACATTGGCTCAACGTGTACTGAGGCCTATAAAATCTTACTTATATTATAGAGGTGAAATTGGATTTGTTTGTTTGATTCACCTTAACAGCTTACTAATAATTAAAACATTTAGTATGTATATATATTATACATGCTATATGGGATGTAGCCCTGTAGCTGCCGGCAAAGAATAGGCCACCCCTTCCTTTCCGGTATGTGTCGTATGAGGTAAAAGAGCTTATGGTTGAAATATAGGCAGTAGTGTCCATTTTAAAACATCACCAAAAGCCAAACTGCGGTTGCTAACACGCCTCTCAAGCGTATCAAACTTACTAGCAAAACCCCCTTTATGGGAGAGCATATGGAATGCAGAAAGACATATGTATGCTACTTTTTACCCCATACAGTGAACACATCCTGGTCACGCAGATGAAGTTACGAGTAAAGAGCTAGTTAATAACATGTTTGTGGATCTGTATTGGGTAGGTATTTGTAGGTACAACCTACGCCGTTTTTTTAACTTTATTAGGCGCTAGTATATAACCGAACATACCAAATAATAATTTAATATCTAGATTTTAGATAATACTGATAAATCTTATTCATCATTTGTTGGTGATAAAATAGGCTTCGATAATCCTACTTCGACTTTCTTTATCATTTTAATTAAATGTTTTAAAATTTTCAATATAGTAATGATTCCCTTAATATTCATTACTAATCTACTCTTAAGTCGTCGTCTTTCTCCACATCTATCATATTTTATAATTTGTTGTTGTCTTTTTTATAATAGTTTCATAATTTTTGATCAAGGTAAAATTAAGTGTTAGTATTATTAATACATCAAATACACAAATAATGGAGAATTCAAAATAAGAGTTAAAAGAAACAAATAGGGAAGTGGATCGTTCAACATTTTGGTAATAAAACATACTTTACCTGGTAACCGAATTTGCGTGCGGCAAATGCATCTACAGTAATTGGCTGTAAGTAACCTTTGGCCCTTACGTGTGGACAGATTGCAGAAAAGAAAGGAATTAAAGCGTGTGCTGTGAAAGATGCCGTGTGAAGCCCTATCTAAACGAGGAAGCAGGATTTCTAGGTTTTTGATTACGTCAATATTGCCATCTAGCAATCTGGAATTAACACCTTTAGAGCATATTCAAGTGCACGAAAAAACTGGGCAGATCTATTCCAAAGATGCGAATATTAGCCCCATATGACCTCACTTGTACTTTATACAACATAAGGAGTTATTCCACCGCAAAGCACCGCTTTATTTATATACCGCTTTACATTATTTTGAACTTTCTTGAAAGCTGGCATTACTATCTCGATGCTGTTTTTTATGGGTTATTGTTACCTTATACCATTAATAGTAGGCTATAGCCTACTATTAATATGCTGAGTAGGAGTAGTACTTTTCGTAAGTTATAACTTACGAAAACTGTTGTAAATTCAGCAATTAATTATGTAGTAGATTACGTTTACATCAAATGTAATATGCAAACAAATCTTACATTTTATAGATTACAAGTAAGTAGTGTGACGCATTTTGTAAATACTGATTGTTCGGTGTTATCTTTAAAAATATCATTGGATTATAAGCATATATACGTCATCATAATTAACAGAGTAGGCAACTCATTTGGTGCACTTCCTGTCTGCGAATAATTAGTAGAAAATCATATATTTGCGGATTTCAGTTTTTAATTATATTTCAATACTTTTTAGAAGGTAGTTGGGGGTTTGGTTACTTTTTCATTCAAAAACTATTGAACGTATTTGAATGCAATTTGCTATACGGAAGGGTTATATCCTAACTTAGTAAATAGGATACTTTATATACTGTTCCACTTGGGCGAAGTTGTGGAGTACAGTTAGTTTAGTATATATTTGCATTTGCACATATTGTTATACATTAAAATTTTTATTTTTATTTCAATTGCGAACAAAATATCTTTGACTTAAAATTACGTCATACTTAAAAAAAATATAGTCTTCTAGCTTTTATCTGCTTCGTCCGCATGACCGGGTTATGCTTACTGATCTGGATGAAAAGTAGTATATATTCTTTTACGTCCTAAATTATAGTAGGCGTATACAAAATTTCATAGTGATTGGTTAAGCTAATTCACATTTATAGTATTAGTAAGGACTTAAAAACTCCTTTTGGAAATCTCTTCAGACTTATTTACTTAATAAAGTACAATATAGGTATTAATCAATGTTAATTTTTTTTGTTCGGTCTCTTGAATACTCCGGACAAAGAATAAACTGGCAAAAATTCTAAAAATATTGTTGACTTTGAATTGATCTATTGATTGATGTATTGCTGCTTAGTGATATAAATAATTTTATTGGTATGTTTTATTTTCAAGCGACCAATTCTATAAAAATACGTAGGAGTGTTTACACCAAATTCAGACAAACAGATATAGTTTCATTATAAATTATAAAACGTAGTTACTGTTTCTCACGCACTTTCGCCAAAACGCCGGGCCGTGGGAGTGGACAATTAGAACACTATAGTGTTGCAGTTTATTGCATAATAAGTTACTTGTACAAGCATAACGTAGTATTTGAAAACAAAATTTATTATTCACTCTTATCGGGATCCTTCGCGTTAGATTAAGCCTTTGAGTATATAAACTAAGCCGATGAGACTGTTTTGACGTTGATGTGGAAATTTATATTATTAGTAGCTTTTGATAATATCCATAATCTGTTTTTATATGCGGATAATTTTTGCATGTCTTTTTTTGTGGAATTTAGTATTTTTTTTTTAAATGAACAGAGTAGTCGCGGAAGACTATGAAATAATACTGTTATGAATTATGTATTATTTCAGGGTTTTCTATGACAAGATCAAAAAGTAATCTCTCTCTCTCAGTCGTACACTCTTGACAGAGTGGTGATGGTTTTTATAATGATAGTGAATCGTTGATGAAGCCCTCCTTCGCGATTAAGGTCCTCGTAATGCGTTTCCATCTACTTCTGTTTACAGCCGAGCGAAAGCATTCCAAAATAGACTGCTGTGTGGCCGGCAAAAAGTAATAATATATACCTAATCAGTTATATAGTATTATTTATGTATGAACTCATATTGATGTTACATGCATAAAAAGACATGCGAATATGATTTACCATTAATTGTATCAAATATAGAAAATAATAATATAATAGACTTAGTTTTTACGATTAATACTAGACAATAATTACAATTTTGAACATATTTCTGGATATATTTTCAATACAACTACAATGTAGGTACAGTCAATGCTCTGTAGTAATTGAGGATGTCACATAATCTCGTCGGCGGCGCCAACACGCGTTCGCCACTCAAAAACCTTTTTTCCTAACTGATATAGGTTATTCGAGTTATATAGCCAGCCCAACCAATAATTCAACGAGATGTGTAGTGTTATTTTTAACCGACTTGCAATAAAAGAAAATTCTCAATTTACTAGTAAAATAAATACCTAAATTTGGCTAGCGTTTGTTATGAACGCTCTTAATTTTTTTTTTTCTAAATATACGATTATTTTGTTAATGGTGAACCCATTTTCATAATTCTTTTTGTGATCGATAGAACTCACTCCCGATTCAGTTCCATATTAATTTTATAACGATTGTAGTTGCTGTTTTTTGAGAATAACATGCTTTTGTATAATGTAATGTAATATGTGTTATATGTATGTGTAGGTAGACAACATTTTGTTTTTCAACGAATCTGTTTTGTTTGTACATGTCATCACCGAAGATATGATATAAAAAACAAAATTGTAAACAAAAAGTTTATAAACATATTGTTCAGAATGAGCCAAACAACCTGCGTACTATTGTAGTGTTGTGTGGTCTATAAGATAAGCCATGCGTGTAATTAATGTTTCTTTAACTGTTCTTAGATATAAGTTTATTGAATTTTATTAAGTATCTATATGTTTTCTTTATAATGTTTTATTTTAACTGGATTTCCTTATTTATTGACTCTTTTAAACAGTAAGTTTGACGTACCTATGTTTCAAAATACGTTTTTAATTTCGTGCTTTTTCGTTAATCGCTTATCCTAAAAAAAAATATAATAATTAATCATAGTTCGAATTTTGAATGATCAAGAACGAGATTCAAAATTTAACTGTATCTAGTGTGTTTTAAATTATGCGATAGATTTTACAAATTCTACACTGTATTTGACATGACTTGAAATAGACAGTCTATTCCAGGACCTACATTTTTTTCTCAATATGTAGATATTTTTTTTTAGACCAAAGTATTAGATAATTGTAACTAATAAACGATTATAGCAATTTGTTATGGATATTGGTAACAACCATGGAATAGAGATACTCACAACACATATCATTATATTGCAATTTTTGTTTTTTATAGTTAGTTAGAAGTGCATTAGGCATTTAAATATTATGTGATCATACAAGTTAGTGTAAAACTTTTGTGATGTGTTTTAGACCCTAAGAAGTATTTGAAATAATATATTTATCAAAAATTTTGGTCTTTTCTATTACTGTACATTTATTTATGTATATATACTATGGCCCAACATTCTTCGAGATATTTTTATTAGTCAATAATTAATAATGCTAAGAAGTACACAATATGATATGCCGTAAGCATGGCCATTTTGATAATACAACTAAATAGTCATAGAATAAGATTTTTTTAAGTTTTCCGTGTGGTCCCGGCATAGAAAGGGTCATTTCTTTTTATCCCGTGGGTGCAGAAAGTGGTGACTAAGGGAATTTAATGATCGAGATATGGACAGCGGCGCCCTTCTTAAAACATCATCAAAGCCTAACTGTGGTTGCCAACCCGTCTGCTAAGAGTGGTAACTGGGCAACATCCCTCTGATAGGAGAGGCCTATATCCAGCAGTGAAAGTATCAATATAATAAGATTTTATTTATTTTTGCATTCAATAAGGTTTATCGATATAACGTTGAATAATATAATAAATTATATTGTATCTATCTATACTTTGTATGTATGCGTATTTTAATAAAAATAAGTCTTGCGTCAAAATTAATTAGCATTTAATAGAAATTGGAGTAAGTAAAAGAACACGGTAAGTAGAATAGTAACGGAGATAAATGTTGCGTGCCTAACATACTTGACCGGTTTTTATTTATTACCGTATAACTATTTAGTATTGACAATTTGATACTTTTTATCGCTCAAAATGCCAATCAAAGATAAATGTTGAAGTACTTATTGAAGGAAACAATTCCGATATGGATAGGTTGTTATTGTTTGATGTGTGACTTTTCAATAAACAAGTATTTTAAAATTATTAAAAAATAGATACTTCGATCGTACAAAAATTAATATGTGTCCCATCTGTAATTGCAATTAAAATATTATAAAGTACGGTTCAAATTTCGCGAAAATATTGCGTTACATAATGTGCACACACACAAAAAAAATGAGAACCTCCTTTTCGAAGTTGCTTAAAAAACTGGTCTGCATATCAATTATAATTTTTTTTTCGCTAATTCTAAATAAAGAATCCGTAATTTTTGTTTTGAACCGATTTAAAAGTATTTTTTACTTGTATGATCAATATGTGCCAAGAAGTCATTTTTTTTCATGCGTTTCTATTGTATTGTTTGATATTATAAACCGATTTAGGAAATTCTTTTATAAAAAAAGAAAGGATATACAGATTGGTCCAATAAAAACTTTTATGAAAATCGGTTCAGTAGTATTGAAATTGGTTTTTTTTTTGTAACATTATCTAAAATTATTATTGAACAAAATCTGAAATTATAATGACATTACTGCGACTAAATCATGAGGTGATATAATATACGTATGTGGTATTATAAATACAGGTTTAACGTCTATGTAAAGAAAATGTTTACGTTGTCCGTCACTTGTAAAATGAATATTATCTAATGCATGACCTAATCTTTATCTATAGGAGGCACGTTTACACCATACAGATGACCTCAACGACTACTAAGCCGTTGAAGTTACTGTTGCTTATTAGATACTTGTTACATGATTATTGTTATGTTAACATATAAAAAAGTCTTAGTTTATATACATATATAGATATAGAAACCTAAAGAAGACGAAGTGAGTTTCAAACTATGTAAAGAGCGAAGGTTCCGAACAGTTAACCCTTCTTTGCATGATTTTTTTTTTATTGTTGAAATCAAAATCATGTAATCAAAGTGATATAATTAAAATTAAAGGAAAAATGGTTAAAACAATAAATTTGACAGCTATGTTTTTTCTTTCTGCAATGGACATTAAAAAACTATCCAGACAATCAACTTAAAGTGAACTTTGTTTTTTATATAAGTTTTAGGCATTCAATGTTATGATGGAAATTTCCAGCAGTATGCAAAGAAGGGTTAAATACAGGGTTGTCAAATACGAATTTAGATTTTTACTCAAACGTCAAAAAATTTTTCTCTCAATCGATAAAATTTTAAAGACTTATTCAAATATTTCTAATTAACTTTTACCCATGACTTGTTCCGCATGACCGGGACACGTTCACTGACTGAGATATAAAATAACCTATGTTTATTCTATATAGTACGTGTTTACTAAATCTTATAGTGATTGGTTAAGCCGTTAAAACGACAAGAAGTAAGAAATGTCACTTTCAAATTTATAATATTAATAAGGATCTAATCTGTCTGGGATACTTCTCCTCGTTTATTAATATATGTGTGGTCACGATTCAAGCATTTTTTATGGAACTTTTTTTTATATATAGGTAATATTAATTTGTTTAATTCTAAAAAAAATATCGGTTGTATACAAAATATGCATATTTTATAGCTAATACAATTTACATGAAATTTTTAGTCTGACATTTTAGAATAACCACTATATTTATAAAAACGAAAATCTTCTACAAACCTATTTTAACTATTACATTGTTTTGTCATTTTCTTTCAAACTGGGAATTTAGTACAAGAGAAAGAGACAAAAATGTTCAATAGCTAAAATAGATTTATGAGAAGTTTGACGTTTTTATGAGTAAAGCGAATAATGCGCAAACATGTGTCTAACTAACTAATCCTCGGTAATTGTTATTTTTAGGATTAAAGTTAATTATGGTAATTTACTGTAATTACAGAAAGTACGTAAATATAGTTATATGGTTTAGTATACATAATAATATAGTAGTATAGTTTCTTTTGTAAGTGGTCGCTCTTTAATTTAATGATCATACTACTTATCTAAAATGCTGTGGTTATTTTTATACAGTGAAAATAAGTTGCGCAGTTACATAATACTGTATTTTCTCTGTTATTAGAAGTGATATTATAAATTTATATTACAGCTAATACATATTTATAATAATGGTAAATTAATTATAATAGCATATTCCTTTTAATCATTATTATGTATAATATTATATATAATATGTGTTTGAAGAATGGGATATGCCTTGCCTATTTTTTTTTTATTTACACGATTCTGTTCATGTTTATACGCAATGGTTACTATTTTACATTAGGCTATCAACTTTTTTGTCATTCCGTGTTGCATAGAATTAAAAATGATGTGAATTTATTAAGGCTACCACATCGCAATGCTGTATAATTTGATTAAATCAGATTTCATAGAATTCAAATCAAATATTTGAAATTGCTGTCTCCATTTCGGAGTTATCATAACACAATATATACACACTCATAAATATACATACACACACAGAGAGAGGGAGTGAGATTATTTAATTTAGCCTAAAATCTCTTCTTCTTACAATATGACAATAGCTTAATCTCCCAATTGCTAAAACAATTTATATTGGCTCCATGTCAGATAGCAATCAAGGTTACTTGTTACTTGTAATAATTCGATAAGAATTGTCAATATCATGTTGAATATAATCTTTTACTTTTGACATACAATATTGGTAGTTTGTCATGGAAAATGTGTATAAATCGCCTGAGCAGATATACTGTCTTACCTAATTCTGTCGTGAAATAGGAAGCTCGTTGTCTGTAGTATGAGATTTTTATTCCTCAAGAGAGACGAATACGCTTGATTGTTGTTACGAAGGGTACAGTATATTCTCGACATCATGTCCATTATGTTGCTTGATCCCGTCAAAAGTTTGCGATTATATTTAATCCTTACTGTAATATTTTCAATGTGAAAGTGAGTTTGTGTGTTTGTTACTTTATAACGTCTTAATGGCTTAACCAATCACTATGCAATTTTGTATACAAGTATAATATGAAGTGGAGAAGGATATAGGCTATTTTTTATCCCAATTATCATATCTCGGTCACGCGAAGGAATCGCGGATTTTTTCAAAAGCAAGAACTACCTTCAATTGACATAATTGGTGTGGAACTAATACGGGAATAAATCATATTGGTTTTTAGAAAATTTGCTCAAAATCATAATATAAAAAGGCGAATCGAGAACCTCTGTTTTTTTAAATGGATTAAACATAAGTTAATAAAAGGCGTGTTCTCATTTACAAAGACATGTTACGTAGGAAAGGTTGACACAGCTTGCGAAAGGCATTGAAGCGAGGATAAACATTTTGCCTCCTTTTATGTCGGTCGCTATATAAACTTAGTGGCGTCGTCGCCGTAGAACGTTGAACTATTTCCTAGGTAGGTGTATAGATACATTTATTTATAACCGGCCTTTGTTGGGAATTTATGAATAGCTCACGTGGTGGTGATCTGACATGCAAGTCTGTACACTAATACCTAAGTAATAACGGCAAACTTGTTTCCATATGTTTCCGCATATACAATTGTTTCCTTGGCCGTTACCAGTAGGCTCCAGCCTACTGACCTACTGTTAATCTTAATGCTAAATACCGACGGGTGACCTCCATCCAATCACCGGCGCCTAGCGGTGCTGTATCCACTGTCCTGTCATAATTATACTCTCGAATTATGTTGGGAATGGAGTGTAACCTTCTCGCCTGGGTGATTTTGTCTCAATCGTAAATTAGTTAATGACAACAGTAATTCCTTTTTATTACAATTGTTATTTATTTTTATCTGGCTCTTTCGATTTTGTAATCTTTCCGATCATATATTGGTTGTAAGTTTGTAAGCATTTTTCGAGCACTTGCTTGTGCCGAAAATTTTTATAGATGAAATTGAAATTATTTTATCTGCGCTATCGGTATACGCTGGCGAGACACAAGTGAAGGATGATAGGTGAGGATGAAAGCAGGCCAGTCGGTCCATCGTGATGAATTCATCAACAATTAACCATGGTTTATAGCGTGGACAGCATGGAAATCGACCTAACGTCAACGTAACCTACGTTACTAGCAATAGGCTCGCTGGTTCACTTTATCAACAATCATCGCATTAGGATCAGCGGGTCTACCATGCAATAAAAATTCGAAATTTCGGACTCAATTTCGTGTTTTTGTTTATACCAAAATCGGACCAATAAATGGAGTAACATTTCGTTCGTCATACATCCTATCATAAAAGTCCAAAGGAACAATATTTTAACATTTTTAATATACCCAAACAGCATGTATTAAGTAATTTTAACATCAAATTTGTGTTTCGTTTGGTTCGGAAAATATTTCATAGTAGGCCCTCAGATAGGTGATTTATATCGATTCGGTGATAATAGATAGATAGATACTCTTTATTGTTTCCTCCAAAAGACTACAATAGTAAACTTATTATAAATATGAACAATTACAAGAAATAATCATAATAATGATAATGGTAATCATCATCATCATCTCGCCCATTATCTGTCCACTGCTGGACATAGTCGTCCTCCCTCCGCCCCTCCACATAGACTGCCATAAGGAACGGTCCTGAGCCACCTTCATCCATGACAATCAATTCGACAATGGTATATATGTATTACCATTATATATACGACAATTATAATACCATGCAGCTGTTCTGACAAAACCATACACCACAAAGTACCATAAAGTAGTACTTAGTGTAACTCACTTTGGTTCTAGTCACGGTATGGATCATCGTATTAACCTTGTTTTTAGGTGACCCAACAAAAGAAGTTTGTCAAATTGTTTGTATTTCTTGTTGTATTTCGGCTTTGCGATATCTATCAATTTTGAACTGATTTTGGTAATTCTTTTTGAAATCGATAGGGTTATTGTCTCAATTGTTTTTATTGCTCAGACTTAGTAATTTTTTCGTCATACAATATTCGTTTCGGTGTTTCTGGATGTTTTGCTGTTTGTAAAATCAGAGTTATAGTTCAACTAACAACCTGCTCGCAATGAGCGTTATGAAACAAACAGCAGCCTGATATCAAGTGAAACCTTGTTTTCACTTTTACGATTGCATGACAGGTCGCTGTTAAGAAAATAATCCCATTGCTAAAAGCGTGAACCATAAAAGTTTTGCTACGGATACCGCCGCGGAAATACCTGTCAATGACGTCAGTAACATTTTTGTTATTTGTATTAATGCAAAAGCTTGAAGTGCTTTTGTTAAAGTAATTTTGTAAAAACTTTTATTTCAACAAATATTTTTCTTCCGCAGAAAAAGCTGCTTAGTACAAACACAAAAAAAATCTTATCGATATTAAAAAAAAGATACGAAAGTCGGTACAGAATTGGCGACGCAATCGAGTAACATAACTATAAAAAGGTTTGAAATATTATCACGACACTATTTAGAATACTCATCATTATGAGTATTCTAAAATTGGGCGGTTTGTTGTGTAGGTAGCAAATACGAGGTTTGTCCGGAAAGTACGTATAAAAGTTTTTTAAAATTTTTATTTTACAATTATTCAGGTAAATCAAAAAAAGTGACATAATGAAACGCCGTTTCCACTGTGAGAATTGAAAGTCCTCTGGTTGACATGGTCGTGCTTTTTTTATCTCATTTATGTCCCCCAAATTCTACCAATTTGGTTTTTGGGAACAAGAAGAAGTCACACGGGGCCAAATTTGTTGTGTAATGGAATTTTTACTCAAAAACTCACGGAACGATCTTGGCGCAAATTTTTTTCATTTGAAGTTCGTTTCTTAGAATTTCGTGGATACGGTTTTGCCCAAATTGAGCTCTTATTGACCGTTAAACGACGGTCCCCATTAACACAAGTTCGAATTCTTTCCACGTTTTCGTCGGAATGTTGGAAGGACGTCCTGAACGTGGGTCATCTTGAATGTCTGAATCTTTTTGCATTTGGTCCTTCACAGCATCATCCCCTGGTGTGAGATCGCAAAAAATGTAAGTTTCGAGAGAAACTTGATTACGACGTTGCTCTTCAACGGAAGCGGGCTCCATGCCGAGTGTTGGGTTCACAGATGGCGTGACAATGTCGCACCGCACGGCGGTCAGACCAGAATGAAGCATTGTTAGGGACATGAAGCCTCCCCACTCCTCTTTCTCGCATTCCAGAACACTTTTATACGAACTTTCCGGACAGACCTCGTATAAGTATCTAGGATATGATATTCAATCGACTTCAATGTTTGTTGACGAACGTAATGTTATGCATTTAGTTTCACATTACTGGTGTTTCGTAATGTAAATTAAGCTTTAAAGTTCTCATAGTGTTGGGTTAGGGAAATGTCCGGGCGAAAAATCATGAAGTTCGTATTTAAGTTGCTAAATATAAATATAGAAGGATAAATAGATATGACGAAATTATGAGAGTTCCATTTTTATCATTTGCCTTCGAAACCCTGAAATTAGGATTGGTCCAGCCAAAATTTAAACCTTTAAGTGAATTGAATACCCTAAGACAAAAACTAGTAAATTTTAATGTTTATTTGTATAATTTTAAAATGATTTACATGTTGTGGTCTTTTAGACTTGTTTTCTTGTTGACCGTTTACGAAACAGGAAAAAATAATATTATATATATATTAATAGGACAAAAAGACGATCAAGATATGAGATAAAAAAAATATTTAATTTGGTTATTTTACCTTAATTATTTCGACATTCAAAAACGATAAACTGTTCAATAAAAAAATGCTAAGTCCAATTAAAACAAAACGAATTATAAGGATTTGAGTAATTTATGTGTGATAATATGAACCGTTTACATTTCACAACTTTCAAACTGGTCTCCATTCGTTAACCATCCCGAGTGTAGGTATTGCATTATGCACTGCTTTCGCGACTACAGAGATAACGCACTAATTGGACGACTACTAACATTTTTCTACTGTAACATTTCGTTTCAAAACAACATTTTACTCCGTAAAAAAATTGACTTCAATCTTAATTTTTAATATTAATGATAGGCATCGACAAACGAGATATTTCGTAAGCTAATTACATTGAATATATTTGAATTAAGAACGTAGATTCGTGTTGACAAGTAAATTTAGCTTCGTAACAGTTTTTTCATCCGTAATGAAAAACGGCAACTTCAATCATCACAATGAATATGGAACCGGATACGAGAGTAAACCCGATTGATTGTAAAAAATACTAAAGGTTTTGAATTGATAACATAACATAACATAGCAATAAAAAGTGTTGTAGATGAATTTAGAATCTTCTTTTTCTATCTTATCTCTAAAAAATCTAATCTCTAAACAACCGACGTCTTGTCTAGATAATATTTATAATAGGAGCAATGTACTAACTATTACAATCATCTGTGTCAAACTTATTCTATTAAAAAAATCGGCCAAGTGTGAATAACCCACTGGGTTCTGAACGTTGATTATTTAGTATATTTGAAGCAAAATGGTTTTAACATGAGAACTGCAAATGAAATTCATACGCACAAATATTGAGAAATTTCTTATGTTACTTTCAATACCATGGACTTATAAGTTTTTTTGTAGTCTGTAGGTAGGTAAAAAACTATTTTCTGTATTTCTTTCACAATTTTAGGCCGAGTAGTTTTGGAGACGGGGACATGGTAAAATTTCGCCTATTTTCGTAAATAACTTCAAAACTATTTCTTTTAAAATTTAAAAAAATATAATTGTGATTTTCACGATAAGCCCTTTCATTTGATATGCCACACGATATAGTTTACAAAACTTTATTTTTAATTTTCTTATTTTCCTCTCAAAAAGATCCCCGTGTTTAAAATTTATTTATTAACTTTACACGTCCGTCTTTGTGTCACTGAATTATATATATGTAGCAAATTTCTACTCAATGGGTCCAATAGTTTCGAAGTAAATTGACTGTGTAAGACAGACAGACAGACACGCGAGTAATGCTATAACCTATATATAGGATATAATAATAGGATAATATATGGGATATAATAATCCTATATATTAGTCCTCAGGAATGGCAACGGTTGAAAAATACCATAGGTAAAATACCATAGGTGTCGCAATGTATTCTGTGAGGTCTATGGTGCTGTTTGTCTATATGAAACGGGTACTACTTTCCATTAGGTGGACCGTTTGCTTGTTGGCCATTATAAATATAATTAAAAAAAAACAGTTTTAAAGACATAATATTCCACTAGACTACATAGAATGTAGGTAAATATCAATAAGGGGATATATAGATATTTATATTGGTAATAGAGTAGACACGCCATCTATTTACAGGGTGTAACGTCAATTGTATATCAATTGTGTCAATATATTACTTATGGAATGGGTTGGGGGTCAAATGACTGGCGTCAATGCTTTGCACATAACTATTACATATACATTACTTATCACAAGGACTTCAATATGGATATGTTTTAAGTTATGTCTTTTCTTTCCACTGTATGAATGGACAGTGGAGCAGGAAGTGATTACTTTTGCAGGAAGGATGTACGTAGTTCAGGACCATACTTATGATAAAATATAATGGAGACCTGCAATTAACAGTAGACCGTGAAGAAGTTGAAGTGATGATGATTTGTTTTTGATTATTTTTCATACTAAACAACTTATCCGAAGACTGTTTCTTTTAGGATACTAAACGACGTCAGTTTCACGAAATATGAACTGAATCTTTTAAATTGAACAAGTTTCTCACAATACCTTGTAAGTGTAATAATTCTGTTGAAGAACTTGTTTGTTTATTTTTAATCGATTTTAGAAAGAAAAATGATATATATCCATATTTTATAGTTCGGAGTAAGTTCTACCAAATTAATTATAAAATATTTTTCATTTCAGACGACGTATTAACCAATTAAAGATATGGCAGCAGCGAGAGAAGGAATGGGCGCGATCGCGGCCCAAACGAGAGAAGAGTGCCAAACGGAACATCTACTTCAATGACAGCGTGATGCTGCTCGAAGCCGCTGCAAGGAACGATATCGACGAAGGTATTGATTTATTTCTGATTAAATATATTTCACACTAGTTTTTTTATGAGGTAGGTAGAAAACCATTAACCAAATGCTTTTCTCCCACAAGTCACCCACAATTACACAAATCTCTTACTTCATCAATTGTATTTTTAGTATTTTTCTACAGAAAAAAAAAATACGGAAATCTGCGTTCTAAATTTAAATATTCTATTAGATATTAAAACCAATCTGTATTTTTAAAACATTTCCAGCAACTATTTCATAATTTCCCTTATATTACTAAGCCACTATTACTACATCAGAATACCTACTAATTAGTAAAAAGTACAAACTTTCGGTCGATTAATGAATGCCCCAAAAAAAGCGGGCTTCACGAGTTTCACTTGCACTAGCGAGATTACTCACTCTTATCTCAGCTCGCATGTTTCTAATTTAATAAAACGCAATTAGAGTATATGCTAATTGCGTACCTAACAAGTAGATCTATTGATATGTTAACTACGCTGAATGTCTAGCTGTAATACTTGTAAGAATTATAATAAGTAATGCTTATTTTCCATTGTTTTCTTCCAGCAGATTTGTTACTTAATCATGTTGAAACGGCTAAATGGATTTGAATGGAATTTGATACACGAGTGGGTTATTCATATCCCAACTTAACATAGAATCTTAGATTATATAGACAAAGTGTCTTCATAGAAATGCTTTGAGAAAATCGGCTCAACTTTTTTTATACAATTTTGCGTGTTAAATAGTTATGAGTGATACCTTTATAATTTCTATATTTATTTTGTCTTATGATTTATTCATCTTTTTAATGCGTAAACACTCATTTTATTTATTAAATAATACGTCAAAATACATTTTATGCGTAAGTATATAGAACACTGACAAAAAAGCGATTTAATTTGATAATTAACGGACAAAATGTTAACCCGTTTTTGAGGCTCGATGTTCTATCTATATAGTCTAAGCAAAGGATATTTTATATACTGATACACGTGAGTAAAGTCGCGAAATAAAGCCAGTAAATAATAAATTGGATCTACTTCACATATTATACAGCGCTGTCTATTCTAAAAGTTTGTGCTATGAGTAGTGACACACTTGATAGAAATACTCTACTTTTTTGTAAGTGATCCGTACACACGCAATACCGAAAACACTGAAACAAACAGCCATTACCTGAGTGTTCGTGGGAGGTTCTGAAACCGCGCAGTACGCGCAATCATTGGAAGTGGCTGTGGGCAATCCATTTTCAAACAAACAGTATCAAATCGCAATCATCGGAATTTGGAACGTATCAAATCGGTACTAGATCTTCGTCGTCAAAATTAAGACTCATGTAATTAAGATCTTTGCATATTGCGTTTTGGTAAGCCGTGTACTTGTTTACACAACTCGTGTGTGTCGTCAATAGAACTAAAATAAAATATACAATACTTCAATATAATTTATGAAAATACAATCAAATGAATAATTGACCCGACCATAAGACGGGCTATTAGCTGATGTCCAATAGTAGCGCAAATCAAATACTAATGAATTCATTGTTTCGATTTGTTGCAAAATTCATTTAGAGATTTTTTCTTAATCAACACGTAACCAATTTTTGTTAAAATTTGATTATGTTTTCATTATTTTATATACGAGTTTACTGTAGTATATAATTTTAGGAATATTTTTTTATGATTGAACTATGTCTGGAAGGAGCCTGGCAAACATTAAAATGTATTATTGCATGTTATATAAAACACAGGTCAAGTTTAGTCATGGTCAATTGCTCGTTTATAGTCAATTGAAGGTGCGTTCAAAAGGCCGTTCCTTGGACTTGGGACTCAAAGAATTAATTTATGTTGGTAATTGAAAATGTATTATACGCACTATTTAAAGCAACAATTCGCTTGTTTTGTTAAGACGCCTGTGAATATGTTATGGGCGGGAAAGGAATAGTATGTCATTGCAGTACGATCAATTATATGACTGCATTTTATTTTATGGAGTTTATACATACAATCAAAACTTATTTAGACATTATAAATATTTTATATAAAACGTTATCTCAACTATGTACACGTGTTATTATCATGTCCAAATATAAAATTTTACTTGTACTATTTTTAGCATAATGCAAGTATTTATCATTGCTCTAAGTTACGAATATTTTTGTGCAAATATTATAAAATATAGGCAAATAAGACGTCAAATAAAGTCACGCCATCAATCATATGTGAACAATATATTTGAGATATGATATTTATACATATTTGATGAATAAGAATAGATTCATTTTATATTTTTCGTATACATCTAAAAATAACTGATTGCACACGTTATCTTAGAGCCTTTTGAGCGAAATCCATATAATACGCGGATTGAATTACGTATTGTTTCTGAAAATAGGACTTTCCCAGGGGGATTCACATAGCTCTGTAGAGTGTAGATCAGCTTGAATTTTTATAATTTATATTTCTGTCTTATCCTACCGATATTATTAATGTGACAGTTCGGATATTATATACTTAATTATCTTTTTTTGTAAATAAATTCATTCATTCATCAGACGGATGAATGGATATGAATGAAATGTAGTATATACATCTATGTAAACCTACATTAGTATGTAAGGTACAAAAGGACTAAAGATTTTTTATAAGTTTATTTAAGATAAAAATATTATTATAATAACAACAATAATAGTCATACAACTTTTCTCAGCTCGTCAACACCTTTGAATTAAAAACAATATTTTTTTTGCAGTGCGGCGTCTACTTGCTCGTGGTGTTACCCCGGACGCAACAAACGAAGACGGCCTCACAGCTCTTCACCAGTGTTGCATCGACAACAACGAGGCGATGATGCGGCTCCTGCTCGACCACGGGGCGAATGTAAACGCCGAAGACAGCGAGAAATGGACGCCTCTCCACGCGGCAGCTACCTGCGGGAACCTGAATCTTGTCCGTATATTAATACAAAGAGGAGCCAACTTATTAGCGGTCAATGGAGACGGTAACATGCCTTACGATATTTGCGAAGAAGAAAGGACCTTAGATGCGATCGAGAGTGAAATGGCGGCTAGAGGAGTGACGCAAAGGTTAATAGACGAAACACGAGCAGCTACGGAGATGAAGATGTTGATGGATGTGGCAGAGCTGGTGAAGGAAGGCATGGATTTGGACGAGCCGAGGGATAATCAGGGAGCTACTTTGGTAAGTGTAACTGTTAACATTTTATTTATTATATCATAATTAATGCTTTTTTATATGTTCATCTGTGTTAATTTTTGTGAGAAACATAGCCTATGTTATTCAGGGATATCTATACCATGCCCAAGAAGTGTATAAGAAGTAGTATACTTTCTATTGAATCAGTTGACGATTATATAAATAATAATAGTGAGATGATTTCTAGACTCGGTTCAATAGTTTCAGAGTTATCCTCAATATAGAGATTAGATGAATATAGGTTGTTATATGCAAAAAGTATGAAAAAAGATCTACTATAATAGTCTAAGTGAAATAAATTGTGGGTTATATTTACTACAACGGCAACAATCCAAAATGTTTTTTCTACCGAAGGTATGGTAAAATAGTTCAGTTAGTCGTAACATTACATTCTGTTGATATTTTTTTTCAACCTCCAAAAAGAAAAAGGTTTTCAATTCGGTTATATATTTTTTTCTTTTATTACCTCATAACTTCGTCAGTTATAAATTGATTTGGATTTTTTGAAATTGATTTGGAAAGATATACAAATGTCAACTGTTAATCAGTCAATTAAAGAAATTATTTTGATAATGTACATTATTTTAATGTCCTTTCTAATTCTATTCCAGTTGCACATAGCGTCAGCGAATGGGTACATCAAGGTGGTGGAGTTCCTGCTGGAGCACCGCGCCTCCACCGACGTCGTCGACCACGACATGTGGCAGCCCGTGCACGCCGCCGCGTGCTGGGGACATGTATGCCATTGCTAATTGTTATGTGTAGACTCCAGTCTGGACATTCTCCCATAGAAAATGTTTGGATATATGATGAACAAAATAAATTATGATAGGCGGTGTTCATATTGTAATTGATATTGTTGCAGCAGTGTAAAGTACACAGTGCTGAATATAAAATAAAAAGAAAATCTACTTGCTGCTTGAACTCTATTATATATTAAATTAAAATCAGTTATTCTTTTTTATTAAAAGAAGTTACTTCATTTCATTGCATGTCATTAAAGTATTTTGTGGACACAAGTGCATACCATTTTCCCGATGATAATGTTTTATTGAATGGCAACAGAATTTATTATTTATTATTGAAAACATTTACTGAGCAGAAAATCCAATGACTTAGGTGTGATGTCTCAGTAGGTACTGAGACAACACATCTTAGTTATTACAGTATTCGGTGAAATCTTTGGTTTTGTAATTGTCTGTAGGCGATGGCGATTACTGTTCATCAGGTGGACTATCACCTTTTTACCAATCTAAGTTACATAAAAATAATTATTAATACAAAAAGTATAGCGCATTTAAAAAATATACATAATATTTTGTCATGTAAATTGCTGAAAACTGATGCTGCCAAGACATTATGTAACAAGTAGATATTCTTTTTTATATATTTCATCATGTATAAAACTTTCTATGATATAATTAAGGATAAATTGTAATTTTAAAAAATATTTTGTTTTGTTTCAGTTAGAAGTATTAGAATTATTAGTACAATATGGAGCCGATCTCAACGTGAGAAACAAACACGACGAGACTCCAGCAGGTAAGAATTAGTTAAAATTATCTATACAAGCATAATGTGTATAAATGTTTTACTCCATTGCATTAATATTGTTAAGATTGAAGTTTTTTTTTAATAATTTATCCATTCAGTTATCCCACCTAGTTTGGATCTTAGCAGAATTTTTACTTTGGGTACTGGACAAGTATATTTCGCACTACTAAATAATAATGATTCTACGTTTTGTAAACATACTAGATCGAAAATATTCTATTTTAGTAGCTTTTCTTACTACTTCTATAACGTCTACGTACATACGAACGCATACTTTTAAAAGTAGCTTTTGTTTCGCAATAAGCAGTAAAAAAAAAGACAGCTTTAATCGTTACACAATAAGGAATAAAGCCTGTTGATTGCAAAAATAATTCGTTCGTTTGTTTCTTTATTATTCTATGTCCGTTAAAAAAGCTGTGGAACTAAATGTTAAAATGTGCATTGTTTGCAGACATCTGCGAGGAGGGCGAGATGCGCGCGCGCATCTTGCGGCTGGCGGCCGAGCAGGAGGAGCGGCGGCGGAGGCCCTCCGACCGCGCCGCCGCCGCCAGGCGCTCCTCCTCCACGGCCAGCACCAGCAGGTACGGTACAAGGAATAAATCATAAATATGCAGTAAACGCTTTTGTGCGTTTGTTAATGCGCAACTCTCACAGTATTAAAATTGTGATGAACTTATTTGTTGGTCCATATCAGTTTTTATTATCACATACATACAGAACATATATTCTTTAATTTGGCTTTTTTATTGGACTGACGAAAAACGAAAGCCATGTTTCATGCCAGCCATGACGGTTGCCACTTTTCATCAGGTGGGCCGTCAGCTTGTTTGCCATTCTAAGTTGTATAAAAAAAAAAATGTTTTCAACTGTGACAGGAGGATATTGCCTATTAATACTGCCAAACAACTTGATATATCATGTTCTATTTTTCCCCTGGTCATATATGCAGAATTGTAGTTGTTTCCTTTAAACCTACTTAGAGAAGAAGATTAGTAAGGTTCAAAAACCTACTTTACGATTTAGTTAACCTTAACCAGTTAACCAGTTTGGTTAACCCGTCCTATACTATTAGTCCGTTGATACATTCTCATTATGAGAGGCTTATTCCCAGTGAGTAGAAATGACTGTTTGATTTTGAAACATTGTATAGTAAAATGTTAAATTATAGGATACAGATTTCATAATATACAAATAAGTACAATCCGATTATGTATAAATAAATCTGTATGATTTATTTATTACAGAATGAAGAAATTTCTTCCAGTCCATTTTTTAATCATCATATTAACTCATGACCGTCCACTGCTGAACAAAGACATCCCCCATAAGGGGGGTTTTGCCAGTAATTTTCATGCTTGGCAGGTGGGTTGGGATTTCAGTTAGGCTTTGGTGACGTTTCAAGCAGAACGCTGCTGTCCATCCTTCAACCATTAACTTCCTTTAATCGTCTCTTACGACTCTCATGGGAGTCTCATGGGGTGGCTCGTTCTATGTCGGGACCACACGTATTTTCAACGACTTTTAAATGTTGAATAGCAAATGTGAATTGGCGGAGGAAAAAAATGAAAGATAACAAAATAATAGGCACGTCAATATGAATATAAATTACAAAATGAATAGTGTTACAATTTGCTTAAGGCGCGTTTTTTTATTTTATGTGTTTTTTGTCTATAGAGTGCGATCAGTACGAAGAACATCGTTACGTGAGAAGCAGTTGGCGGCCAAAGCGGACGCTAGGGGTGAAGCACGGCTTCGGGAGACTTTCGATTCGGCGGTCGACGACGAGTTGCAGGTCAGTGATATATTAACGAGCTAGATTTATGCGAGCTAAACAGATCAGTCTCATTGTCATTTCATAGTATCTAGTTGTTGTATCTATCGTCATCATCAATTGAATAGGATGCTTTAAAACAGTGTTGCAATATAGGTTTTCTTTAATTGTGTGTCTTACAATCAGTTTGCGATATTTAATCATTGCTGTCAATCTTCATTTTTGACATGTTTTGTATTTACATAAAAGCGATTAGTTAGCGATCAGTAATAAACGTCGGTGCTGCCTCTGCAGTGCAATTAAGGAACTAAAATTACTATTCATATTTGATTACTACTGGCATTGTTTGCCAAAGTGTATTGAGCGTATAATGAATAATGAATGAATCAATTGTGCTTCATAACAACATTACAATTATTTAACAATTGGCAATCGATTGATAAGAGATCGTGCAAAGATTGGTAATTGTTATTTTATAATTAGTCTGCCGACTCCCAATTAATCACGGCAAATACTTCGTTAAATATATAAACTTTAAGTGAATAACTAGAGAAGAGTTTAAAATAGTATATGTTCCTTTTTTAAATATATTTAAGACAATATTTTCATTTATCTATCCAAGACTACACAATGAAGAGATAATCAAGCATAATGAGTTTATTCCTCGCTTCTCTACACTTGTTATATAATTGCAAGATAGCAGATTGCTTTTTTAATATAGAAGCGAGTAAGTTTGAAAGAAAATGAGAAAGGACCTATTAAGTTGGTACGAACATATGGAAAGAATGTCAGAAGAAAGATTGACAAAACAGATATATACGTAAAATGCAAAAGTGGAAGGAAGCACATACTGTGTGTAAAGTGACTTATATCAATCGGAGAAATGGATAGACCGTACTTTATATAAAGAATTAAGAGTCTTTGGAATAGACATGTATGCAAGTCATTACGTTACTTACCAGAACAAGTTCTTTGGACCGAATTTGGCGTAATAAAAGACAGATGCTTTATAAAAACACATTGGTTTAAAAATTACGTCATTCATAACAGTATTTCACTAGCACTAGAATTGTTAGATTTGTTTTCGTTCTTATTTTTTTTTTTTTATTTATTTTGTACCTAGAACACGTTAAGAATTTGGGGATAAAACATAGGTATTTATACCACAGAAGTGGCAAACAAGCATACGGCCTACCTGATGGTAAGCGGTTACCGTAGCCTATGAACGCCTACAATACCAGGGGTGTTACGCACGTGTTGCCTACCATGAAGAAATCTATTTACCTCCCTTTTGAAGAACCCCCAAGCTGTAGTCTCTTGGGAAAACTCGGCAGGGAGCTCATTCTATAATCTGAGTGTTCGTGGGAGCAAACTTCTTTATTTTTATAGGTATTTAAAAAAACTAATAACTTTTTTCTATCAAATTCGTTCTATTAGGCCTAGTAAAATATATAAATTGAAAATTCTTAAAGGAACAAACATAACATTTATATTATTTTTGTTTTTATTTAAGAAACTAAATCAAAACACAAACAAGTAACTTTTTATTACTCTCTTAATCATAACTCATGACACATAATAGGCATTAGGACTAGTAGGTACATAGACATAGGTACATTAAAACATAAAATACAACGAAAACTTAACAGGTACCTACATTATAAAATTTTTAGGCGTTTTAATTTTTTCTTTAATGCCACTTATCGGGTACAGATTTAAATCCATTCAATTAGGCTATCTCTAACAGGCTAGAAACTTTTTAGTATTTTTCCTATAAAACTTCCTTCGTATATAATAAATATAACATAATAATGTAATATTAGAATATGAAATAAATAAAAATACATCCTTCTGGCTAAAGTACAACATTTAGTTTTACTTAGTTATTTAGGCCATTGACCAAGATACAACTGATGGACGGTGGCTAAAGTACACCACTGGTTAGTGATTTATTTGATATAATAAAATTTTAAATACATAATTATTATTATAAGCTGAATGCATGTGAAAACAAATATAGTTTTATAATTATTATCTACATATATTTAGTCATATTGCGTGCTGAATGTAATATCGGTGACGATATTTCACGAGAAATGTCAATTCGATTTCCAGAATCGCATAGTAAGATTTCATTGAGTAGTTTCCAACGGTAAAAAGGAAAAGTGTGTAAGCGACACGGCACGCATCATGCGTCCATCCAAACGGACCTTGTGTAATGTTTTACATTAATTCGCATAATTTAACAAATTATTATCGTTCTTTTTCTTATGGCAACTGATTGCTTATGTATTCAATCGTATAACTTATACATACGTAAAGTTATATTTTTCGTTTTTTTTTTCTTCGGGTTTTTCAGTGTTGTATATTAAAGTAACATTAAATTTGAAATAATAAAAATAAGTAATATGATATATATATATATATATATATATATATAACTGTCCACTGCGGATTGGCAACCGCTGTTAAGTTTAGGTGATATTTTAATAGGGACGTTGCTGCCCATACCTCGATCATTTTCTTCAGTCGCCTCTTACGACATCCACGGGAAAGGAAGGGGTGGGCTATTCTATGCCGGGACCACATGGATATAAATAGGCTATATTATAAACTACTTACTTTTATATAGGATTGGTTTCACCTTATGAAACGAAAATGTTACTAGTTGGTTTATAACCAATTATAAGAAAGAGGTGGTTCTCTATTAAAGTGTTTTTTTTTGTATTTAGTAATTTTTGTACATTCGACGATGTGTTCGCCAATTTTAATTTAAATTGTACTTTTTTATTCAGAAGTTTTACTGTCGCCTTGCTCTCATTCTAGTTTTGTTAAGATTATGTTGGTTTTATGTGGATAATTTTGTATGATTTTTTCGTTTCTTAAAACATTTAATAAACTTCTATTCATATGTTTGTGAAAACAACATAATATGTTTAATTTTACATTTTCACTAATACTACTGAAGTACTAATTAGTTGATTAGTAATTTCATAAAATGGCGTACTTTTTAATTAATCCGATTAGCCGCACGTAAGCTACGCAATTACGATACATTATTCGCAATAAACTATGGCGTTGTTATGTTAATGAACTCGTTATTTTTGTATCACTATCACTCACGGATGGATTTTTAGGTTATCTACCTTTTGTATCTGCACATTGCGCAATATTTCACCGTACTATACACAAACAGGCACGCATTATGTTTATTATATCTTGATTGTAATTAGGTAGGTATGTTAAGTGACTAATAACGAATGATTTATTAGTTTCATTTTACCCTGAATTACATAAGAGAAGGTATTTTTAAAAAGTGTAATCATAGGTAGGAATTCTAGAAACCTTGTACATAATTTATATAATATTACAATTCGTGTATAGACATATGATACAATTTTACAATAAAAATATATAATTTTTACATACTAAGGATTTCTATCAAAGTATATACTCGTATATTCTCTAGCCTATTCTCTAGGACAGAAGTGGCCAACCGGTCGATTGCAATCGAGCAGTCGATCACGACTATTAGTCCAGTCCATCGTGGCAAGGCAAAAAATATAATTTTTTTTGCTAATCTAACGGAAGATGTAGATTTTCAGTTTTATGTTTTCCCGTTTATGATAAAATAAAAAATACTACAATACTATACTACATAAATGTGTACAGAACTATGTTGTTTCATTTGGTATTTTAAGAAGTATGTAATTGGTAAATCGCACAGAGTTTTGTCAGTAAACAGTAGATCTTGGGTCTATTTAAGTGGACCATCCCTGCTCTAGATAGTCGTGTAGGTCTCGGCATAGAATAGGTCATCCCTTCCTTTTCCGTGACTATCGTAAGAGGCGACTAAGGGAACTTGTGGCCGAGGAATGGGCAACAGTGTCCCTCTTAAAACATCACCAACTGCGGTTGCCAACCAGCCTGCCAAGCGTGGCAACTACTGGCAAAACCACCCTTGTGGGGATGGTCTATGTTCAACAGTGGACAGTTAACGGCTGACACAATAACAACAACATACGTTTTCTGATTTCCAATCTATGACGTGCCCTAAAAAATAGAGAATGCTTAAAACCACAAAAATTTACTGTATGATGAATATACTGTATGATGAGTGACTGATACATATTTAATTCGAACAAAATCATAAAGTAACAGCGTTTATGTACTCGTATGTTTTGTATGATGTATTTATCGAGCCTGCCTCTTAATTGGCCACCAATTAGTCCCGTAGGCCTACTTGGCTAGGCTTTACGTTCGTATTAACAAGCGGTATGTGGCGCAACAGACATAAAGAATCAAATCTAGACGTTTCTTCAACAACCGATGTAATGACTAGTTATTGTATGAACGGCTTATTTATGGGACCGCTCGGTCACTGCGCCGGATGGATTTCTAGGTCCCCATGCAACATACTGTGTTGCATGTTAAATACTATTAAGACGATGTATGTAAACATACATGCGTTTCACTAGTAATAAACGGCTAGGTATCTCACATATTTACTCGTAATTGGTTTATATATCTTGGTAATTTTTGGAAATATTGAACTTGAACTGAAATTGGTAGAGAATTATCTTTGATTATTGCAAATTTAATATTTATTTTGTTGATAATTATTAAAACTATTTTCTGGTACCTACAATCAATAAGCGGATTTTTTTTTAATTAATAGGTTTATAATACGTGTAATTTTATGTTTGAGCCGTTAGGGCGCCAGTAGGTAAAAACATACTTCCTCATTATATTAGTAAAGATTTTAATTATGTATTTATAATAAGTTATAATAGCTACAAAATATCTAATATAAGTGTATTAGAAAATTGGTTATTTTTTTAAGTTACTTGTCCATTCTTTTCGATTTTGAAAAAATAATAGTAAATGAGAACCGCTATAGCTGTACAACTTTCTGTAATATTATTACATGTAAAAATCTGTGAAATGAACTACGTAGTTTATTTGTTAACTTATTTTAAAAACTTATGTCGAAATAATTTAAAAAAACACAAAAACTAATTAACTTCGTACTTATGCGTGTAATTAGTAATTTCCATTTTACAAACGTTGCAAAAGATTCTTTGTATAATAGATTGTTATCTAAAAGTAATAAATTTGGAGAGCAATATAGGTGTTACTGGCCACTTCATTTTTCACACATTTTCAGCACTGTGGAATAACAAATCTTAAGTTGAAACGATATTTTTGAAATTGGTCATTTTTTTTTTAATTTATAAAATAAAGTTAAAATTACAGCAATTTTAACTATAATGATGTAGATGATCATTAAATTAAAGTTCTTAGAACGATATGAGTCTTAGATTACGAAAATATACTCAGCAGGCTTTCATACTTCATAGCTAGTAGAAATACCTTTCTTTGTGCATTTTGTATAGTCTACAAAAATGAGTCCAGATATAAGAAAACTGTGTGTGTGTGTGCTAGCGTAAACATACTTAATTGTTGGCATACCTTATATAGCACTAAAAAGTTAATTCCGTTCCAGATGCGTAAACCAAATATTTGTTTCGATAGACTAGCTTTATAACACAAAGTTGTTAAATACCTCTGTTCCACCTTGATCACAATTTTTCATCCCGTTAGCGTCCGTAGTATTTTGAATAAGGTTTTTTTTTCGTAGTGTTGTAGTTTCAACAAATAATTAATACACACATAGAATTAAGCGCTAACGGCCTCCAATCATAAAAATAGTTGAATAAAACTCCATTCTGGGAACATACTTTTTTCTTATATTGGAGACCATTAATTTTAATGTAACCCTAATTCATAATTTTGTTCTATATACAGTAGTTATTTGCTTGCCCAAAAGGAATATTTTATTTTACAAATATAATTCTTACTAGTAATATGAATGTTAAAGTATGTTTGTTTCCACTTAGCACCTTAGCACTTAATAAATCACAATGAAATTTGCTACTTACGTACTATATGGAATGAACTGGGAATAGGTTTTATTTTATCCAGGTTATACCGTTTACAGAAGGCAGACTTTGTACATTCTCTTCATTGGTATCTCTGATCCAATCATGTTATTGTTTTTAAGCTGTTATGTTTGTGTGACTGTATTTGAGTTTGAATTATCGTGTGGCCCCAGCATAAAATAAGCTACCCTAACCTTTCCCGTGGGTGTCGTAAGAGGCGACTAAGGGAGGGCAATTGATGGCCAGCAGCCTCTCTCTTAAAACATCTCTAAAGCCTAACTGTGGTTGCCAATCCGCCTGCAAAACGTGACAACTACTGGCAAAACCCTCTTAGGGGGAGGCTTATGTTCAGCAGTATTAAAAGCTAATATGATGATGATTTGACTTTGAAGAGAGGTAGTAAAATTACTGTAATTTTACCATTGGATTTGCACGGAGGCATAACACAATGGTCCTCAGAAATGCCAATGCATAGAAAGGGGTTCCATGGGCGTTATAATATATTTGTTACCACTTTTGATAAGGTGGGCCGTTAACTTATTTGTTAAATCCATTTGCATAAAAATAGTAGATATTTTTTTATTTTATTTATTTATTCATTCATTAGTACATATATGTGTACATGGCGGGCTTAATGCTAAAAGCATTCTCTCCCAGTCAAACATAGGGTCATTAGTGTTAGAATACTCGAATGCGGTAACTAAAAAATATTATTAGTTTATTCCCATCTAAATTTTGTTAATACTTTGCTTTCAGAGTTTAGTACTTATATGAATTCCCATTATGGAATAGGTATAGAACATTCAGCTATTCATATTATCTCGTAAGAACAATATGGTCCGCTTGGTACTTTCTCTGCTTTCGACGCGAGAACGATAGTAATTATACTCAGATAATTAATCATACTTGTACAACTATCGTGTCTTCTTGTTTGCTCAGTAATTTCGTACTGGTGTCTAATAGGTGTGCATTATTATACTTTAATATATTATCATAACAATTTTCAACCAAATTAAAAATAAAAATAAATTATACTTAAATTCATGTTCGTCTCTACTTGAGTATATTTATTGGAGCGATCGATTTACAGAAGCGTGTTACATTTTCTTCATTATCGTTCCATTAAAGTGCAATTTATATGCGTCTCATGTGTAAAAACAATAGAAAAAAGTTTTCTCTAGATGTCTTTTCTGACAGACTATCTGACACCTCATGATATCTATGTGCATATTTAATAAGTTATACAGACAGGCGCATTTAGTGAGCCACTCATTCTTCATAATAAAACAGTCTTTTTTTACTAAAGTAATCTTTTGAATTACTAATGTATGGATTATTTCACTTGTTGTTATTAATCACAAATTTGTGGACCTTTCTTTTCAGGGTTTTCCTTTGAATTTCGTTGTTTTGAAAATTCTTTTAAGCGAAAACTTATTTTTCTCTTTCATGTCGTTTCTCCAGATTTTTATAGTTGTTAAATTTCTATTATCTATCTTAATTTCCTAATCTTATATTGTCTATGATTTACACTAATTGATTTTACAAAATAAATATACAACAATAACGTAGCAAAATACACATTTTCTTTTTAACTTACTTTTAAGTGGAAGTGGTTAATTAATCCACTATTTTTTTCTGTCTTGCGTGATCTTATGTATGTTCAAATGTGAATAGATTTTGATGAATGTTTTGTTAATCGAGAGAGTTTATTCTCGTTTTGGTCTTTCACAGTTACTTCATTGTTAAACTTTGTTGTCAAACTTACACTTCGGAGTTCATGAAAAGTCTTAATTTTAAATATATTTGAGTAGTACGAATTATGAGAGTAATAATTATTGAACAATTTTGACATCGACACCGCATATACCCATTGCGGTATGCGTTTTTCTCGTGTCGTGTAACGGAGTGCATTTTCCTGCGATTTCTCCCCCGGGCGGCGACGACGCGGCCTCTGTCCGAGTGTTAGGCAGCCCCTCACGTCAGTTCGCATGGTCAGCGCAGCACGCATCACGCATTCTATAATACCAACTCGTCTCGATAATGCATTTTGACATAAAAATTTTCCCCTTCGAACTTCAATTCTTCCTTTATGACGTCCACATAAAGTGTTAGTGATTTGTTCTGTGGAGGATTTTTCGTGAGACTAAGTGAACATGCTATGTGTTGTGCTTTGTTGATCATTGACTATGCCGCTGGATATTATGTTTTTGACACACGACAACTTGCGTCGTATGCGCAAGGAACCGCAGGTGTTGGGATTACGATATCGGGTATGTGAACACAATCTCGGTTTGTACATGCGTACAATTGGGTCCTATACAAATTAAAAAAAGATTTATAAAAAGTGATTTTCAGATTTTTCCTTTACTTGTGCTTTACAATGTCGCTGTTTAACAAATTTCATAATTCCAGACCAAAGGGAAGGACCTTATGTATTTTGATTCTTTTTCAAATGTCAAATTATACGCGGTGAACGACCGTATCTTTTGATTATGTTATCCTTATTACGGCTTCAAAGGATTGCAAACTTGAGTATGTAATATTAATTTCCGCTTGATATCTCCACGCTTTTCTAAAATAAAAGCTCTTGACAAATAGACAGACAAAGTGACAAAGTGATTTTATAAAGGTTTCATTTTTGCTATTGAGTTGATGTGAAATATTATTTATCTATGAAACCTTATTAAAAGAAGCAAGTTGAAAAAATGTATAACTACTTTATAAATGTCACTGAGATATTGATAGTTAACCGTCGATTTTGGATACATTTTTATAGCGTCTTCATCTCTCCATCTACCTTGTTTAAAGTTACGTGTAATTTGAAGTAGTAACTTCATCTTTGTAAGTTTTAATAACTTGCTATCTATAATTTTCGAAAATGTTTGATGTTTAATCCATTACTTGCTACAGTTAATAATAAAAGACCCTTGATCGATTGCATTATATTGTTTGTGTATTAATCGATAACCTTTTATATTAGAACAACCAATTTGGTGTATTTTCCCAAGTGTTAAAGAGAAATGTTTATGATGTGATTAGATTTGTTAATATTATATTTCAAAAAAATTAAAATTAATTTATTGTTTCTCAAGGGGAGATGAAAAAAAAATCATATTTTTATATCTTTATTTATAATAGTCAATTGAAAAAAGCGAGGTTTGAAATGTCCCGTCAAGGTTTCCATTGTTTGTCCCTTCATCATTATCCTTACGGCCTTGTTCCATTATTTGGAGTCTGTTTTTACTTTTAATTTTATATTTGACTCGGTCATCTCCGTCTCAACATTTATATAATACATTTTTGTAATGTTCTTTACAATAATTACGCCATAATTATTATTTATGATTTTCGTTACCAACAGAATTAATTTTATACATTACGTGTTTTTACCAGTAATCGTAAAACACGTTCGAATACTTATAAATTTCGTTCCAACCAACTTTTATTAAATTACGATTGCTTCAATGAAGTCTGGACAGAAAAAAAAATATATGTAATACTCGTTTTAGATACTGTATTGATAGATTTGAAAATTAGTAAAATTGAAACCCAATCTGATATGTACAATTTTTAATTATATGGTATAAATTATTTATATTTCTTATTATAATTAACTTTCGTTTTCTGATTTGCAGGGCTTGACGAACGGTGTGGAGAATGATCAGAACACGGTGAATCAGTTGCAACCCGATGATCTACCACACAAACGGTTATCCGCTGGCTCTACAACATCCAACCAGAGTTATGACTCGAATGTTGATTACGCGGTGCCCAAACATTCCTACAACAAAACAAACGATAACAACGTATCGTACAACCAACCGAGAATATCGAATCCTCTGTTCGGTGTGAATGCCGCATCCAATTATGCGCCTGGATCTGTACCGATATCACAACATGATCCTATGAACGACCAAAAACATTACGAGAGAAATTTACCGAACGGCGTCCGTAAGGCGCCAGAGGGACAAGATAACGACTCGTTGAAGGTGGAGGACGTTTTAGACTGTAGGAAAGAGGTGATAGTGAACCCCAAACAAATCGCGATCACAGATGGCGGCACCGCGACCTACACCACAGACAATAATGGTAAAATCAATGTTCATGTCACCGTCATGATTAATGCAGGTAATTATATGCATCCTTACGAACAATTGACAAACGCACATAATATACATAGCACATTTTGTAACTACTTGTCTAACTTCATATAAAATTATTCTAACAGTTTTGCACAGTGTTAACAAATAGTCCCATTGAAGTTTGGAGGTTACCGGTATCGAATATTGAATCGCTCTCGAGGATGCATATGAGGCAAGCAGTCTCCGGTTGTAGTTGCATGCGATGTACAGTCCAGGGCCTTTGTTATGATATGTATATCTATTGTAACACGTACGAAACCTGAGCCCGAATTATGGCAACTGTTATGATTTTGATATGTACGTAACGTAACTGAAACAAGATTTCGTTCAGTTGCATTTCATACATATTATAATCTTTTCATTTATCATACTTATAAGTCTGGTTAGGTTTCGTATTAACCGTAATAGTTGTGCATACCGTAATTAGGGCTGAATGTTTCTTATTGTGATATCGTTTGGGATTTAGTTAGACTTCTGTTGTTTTTGTTACACGCACTCTCACATTATTATATTTCTATCTTATCTTTTATTACGTTTGTTTTACACATCTTTCTCTATTTCTGTACTAATTTATTATCTGCTTTATATTTGTCTCACTTACACCAATTAATGATTTAAATATATTAGTTGTACTTTCAAGCGTTCACTTGTATTATTCCAAAGAAGATAAGCATAATGTTTAACATAATAAATGTGAAAGTGATGCTCCACTTGCATTGAATGTGTAACATGCACGTATTCATAGAAACATCTATGCTTGTCTCGGAGAATGCAAATTGAAACTGTACTCCCCGTGTTTTAGCATGGTGCAGTTGGCATTTTGGTAGTTTTATTATCAAATACCTGGCTGAGATTTTCGGAGTCAAAATCAATAATCATAATTTTTTAACAATCACATATTTTGTTAAATCTGCAAGATGCTTTTAGTTTTTTTTTTTTTTTTTTTTTTTATAGTTTTAGTGACCTGTTACCATGCTATAACGTATACGCGTATAGTAAAATACGCTAATTTAAAATGTGATATTATACAAGCCCTAATTACCCACCTGGTACATTCCAGGCACTCTTGCAGATTTGAAAAAACAACGAGCACAAATAAGAACGAACGGCAGCCCGGTAGAGAGCAGCGTCACATCGAACAACCATAGTATGAACTCGATACCGGAGGTGACCAAACAAGATATGCCAGTGCAACTGAACCCTTTGAGCATGTCGTCCAGTTCAGCGACAGTGACCCGCTTCTCAGGCCACACCAGTGACGTTGTCGGCGATACCAGGTCGCAAAGGTGCTGTGTTATTATGTAGAAAATAGATAACAATACATTTCATGTGATTTTGATTGACACGGTGACTTGAGTAGGACGAGGCGAGATTTGAATACGGCCCTGGACGAGGCATGCGATGATGACTAGCGCGTGTTTCTACAAATCAGGTCTTTAGACACTAGTCACTTGTTAACAAGCTAAATAAGGAAATACGAAAATAAATCTTTTAAAATTTGGCCATAAAGATGTTTCCTTCAGGTTCAACAATGAATAAGGCCGTTACTAGAACAGCCGGCCCTGCACCGTGTTGCATCCTAGTCTTTGGATTTTTATGCAAAGAACAAACAAAGGAGCAAGTGTATAAGTCTGATTGTCATTCCAAAAAAAGTTATTTTGTGTGATTAAGTTCGTACCAGATGACTTTTACAATTGGTCTACGCGGCGAATGTAAGGAAATTAGTATCACAGATAAATTAATTATTTAATGTCGCCGTTGTTAGTATAATTGTTATTTAACAATGATCATTGCCGAGAGAGTATTGCCATTTTTACTCGAGAAACTATGGCTTGCCAGTGTGCTAGAAACAGTGTGATAGTTCTAAAAGAGCTCAACAGTTATTATCTAGAATTAAGGGTAATATATAAATGGTTGCTAATCTTTTATGTAGTATTAGAACTGAATCCTAATTGTGTACAGTTAGTGGTCTTCTAGCGGTATTTGTATATAAATATTTATAGTAGTCGCTTTATTTTTTTGTCTAAACATTCCATTGAAACTGTATTATTTATATCGAGAGAAATATTGTGTATTATTATTTAAATAATTTATTCATTTAGAAATATGTGTAACTAGGTACATGAATATATTTATCAGTATTCCAGAGATGTTTTGAGTCGTAAATGTCTGTAAATGGTTTTTTAATTGTTAATAAATAATATAATCAAAATAAAATACATTGCTGAGGAAAACCAAGTTGCAACAAAAATAGTGATTATTCGAAAGTGCCTCACTGATTGGATTACATTGGATCTTTTATACAAAATAGCATTTCGTACCTTAATGCAAGTTATTTAATTCTGATATGGAAAAATATAATTTATTTTGATCATGTAATAATTAATATATTCCAGACACTGTAGTTCGTATGTAATTTAGTAAATTTGTTAGGACTCGAGTGATATCCTTACTTAACTGCGATGAATGCCTTATTGAAACAATGTAATGTATCTTTTGTTATGTGGACCACTTTATGGTGATAATGGGTACTAGTAGATGTCTATTCGCATATTAAATAAAAAAGTAAGTACTACAATTGAACCGGACATAATTATTTTTAAGGTTACATACTGCAAAATTTACGTAACAAACGCTTTGTGGAAAAAAACAATTCATAATTGGTGTACGACGTATCTATTTTGTTATTATAATTAAATCATTATGAAACAATTCAGTAATGAACATCGTATTTAAAACGGTTGTATACACACATTATATTACGAGAAAGATTTTTTTATTTAATATTAAATATACTTAAAAAAAAACACTAGTGAAATAAATAGCGAAATCTAATATCACTCTTAGATAAGGTAACATTAATGCTCACGCGCTTAAAATATAGGCGCTTGAAATGTGATTATATCAAATAAATAGATTGAATTAAAATAACTTCAAAATAAGCATGTTAAGATAAGCGTATTTGGGCAGCTTAATTTTAAAAATCTTCCAAAACAACAAAGACGTCGTCTGAGTTCCAACTTTCTAACAAAAGACTGGATTTGTTATGTAGGTATTATATTTTAATGCAGTCGAGCGTAAGAGCAACTTAAGCATTGCTTTATACTATATACGATAGACATTTGATGGAAAAAAATAGTGAAATGGTTAAAAATTTTTTACAATAAATGTGGCATGAGTAATAGTTGCCCATGCGCATCGACTGTCGTATTTGAATCCAAAATACAGCTGATTGTTGATTGAGCGAGGGGGGCCACGGCATTCGTGCTGTTAGTACGTTTTGACGTCCGTATATTGCTGTTGCATATAAAATTAAACTATTCAATAGGAATAAAGATTTTTACTTTTTACTCAATATTTTACTTTTGACAGGGAAATTATGTAATTTAGTTTCACATCAAACCCTTTATACTGAAGGCAGATACTGTTTTTTAGCGAACTTTGTTCTTACGTATTGTTTTTTACGCTTTGTTTATGAAATATATGAACTACAAAATTGAATGAAAATTATGAGGATAATGAAGGAGTTCATATTTAGGGCACTAACATAAGCCAATCATTGTAAGTTATATATTATGACTATCGTCATCAAACGATCCTAGATAATTTTTGATTAGGTAAAAAACCTTTTCTTAACAAAAGTGATACTTTAAAAATAAATAAAATGTATTCTTTTAATTTTAAAAGTATGCATTGTTTCGAAAATTAATCCACTATTAACTGTTAAAACCTTACGAACTTAATTTGTTCTGTTTTCCTATCATTATATTTTTTTTAGTTGATGGAGAAAAGTTAACGAATTATAATATGCAGCTATTAATTTATTAGTATTTAATTATTTTTTTATTATTGTCATTCAGTGATCGTCTACTACATTTTTTTTACAGAATAAAATTTCAATAATAACAATGCTACGTGCAATATACGGATAAATTAAAATAGTCGAGTGCCTTTTTAATTGTTTCTTAGTGCTAAATAACTCAAGCCGTGCCAATTGTTTTCTATCTGTTGAAGTTATAGCGTGACACTTTTATATTTTATTATATTATATCAAAGCGCAGTAGGTGTCAATACAAAGTAATGATTTAAACTCTCGTATCATTTACGTATTCCAGTAATACAAATAATTAGCCAATCTTTACTTTATATTGACCAATCGCAACAGCGACATTTTCAGTAAAAGTACCTACGTACGGAATGTATTGTTATGACTTTTGTTTATAATTACTGAATATGTTGCTGTGTAGGGCCTGTCTTACCGTCTCAGATATGTGAGAGCGATTTTGTATTTTAACGTAAATTAAAATAAAATTTTGTTCATAAGCGTTACACAGAATAAAAAAAATACTGGGAAAGAGGGTACATTAAATAGAAATAATTAAAATTCTAAAATATGCTGTCATAATAGTACAATATAAGTCTGCGAGTGTCAATTCTTTTTTTATTCTGTGTGAGGGAATAACAGTTTTAAGTGTCTACGCTTCGCGTCTCTAGCGGTGAGACAGACTAAGTACAGTAGTAGCATTTTTTACACTTTCTCCATTAATACGTTTCATTAGAACGAGCGAGCCGATAGATGTCGCCCGATGCATTTAATACCAAGTAATAAAGTCGTTATTGTGGTAACCCTCCTATTGTAGAAAGATTAAAAGACAAATTAATATAATGAACATCTTTTAGTAAACTAGAAACTAAATATTGTCTATTTCTTATAATCAAGTGTTCAATGTCTGTGTTATATCTGAAAGTAGCAGCTTGACATTCCCATTTATTGTGTTAAATATGCTTTTATATAGCCTTTTTGATATACATTTATCACTTAGATATCATTGTGTCCCATCCACAATTCATTCGTCCATATCTTTAGTCATTAGTATAGTGAATATTATTTCTATAAATCATTATAATTATCTTTAGTACTTAAAAAGTACTTAAAAGATTGTATTTTAGAATTGTTTAATGTGTGTAAAAAGTAAATTATTTAATTCTATATTTAAATATAAATTGTATAGGTACTTAAAAAGTTATACCAAGCAATATCGAAGGGCCTTAAACAGATTACAGATTCACGTTTTGTTTTCAGTATTATTTTATATAAATTTACATTTTTAAAAGACAACATTATGTGATACTATTGTATGCGAACGTTTTTGCCTATTTTCGAAACGTTCGATACTTCATTTTATAATAGTAAATATAAATTATTCATATCTTAAATTTGTGAGTTGTGACGGCAGTGAATTTTTTTGTACTTTTAAAGAACTAAGTACTTGTAGATCATATCCTTTCATTTCATACTACTTATCTTGCCTTAACTCGAGCAAATTGATACATAATATTACATTTATTATTCACAAATTGTGTTGTATGTGTAATTTTTATATAAATTAAAAACTAAATGTATTAAAATTAAATGTCTCAATTGAAAAATACTTAAATACACAAAAATCATTCATTTTAAACTCTTGTGAAAGTATTTGCAATGTTACAATTTGATCTCTTTTTCTGACATCAAAACATGTTACAATCCTAATTGATTATACCACAAAGTATTTAATATTTACTCCATGGAGCTTATAAAATTAAGACAATAATATTGAGTTTATAATATTCATTAGACAATTCTTGTATTCTTCTACAGTTTGAATTATCTGTAAGAACACCTGGATTAATTTACGTGTATCTTAGTCGAGAATCCTTGTATATTTTCGGGACCATCCAGGACCCTTAGTCTTAAGCGGCCGTGATGCGAGCCTTTCTGTAAGTAATTCGGATGTTCTTACATTATACCATAATGTGTACTTACGAAACTTTTAACAATAACATGTATTTTTAAAACATTTCAAAGATAATAATAGAAAACATATTAAAATATTTTGCACGAAGTGAAATTAAATATTTGTGAATAAATCATTGATAATTTTGTTGATTAACGCCTTACGTCACATAAAAGTAAATATTTTTTTTAACGTTGAACTAAGTAATAATAAATTGATAATAGAACGAATTTATTTATTTTCGCGTAACGTCACTGAAGATAAACATAGCGGGTTGTTTTTATAACGTAGCAAATAAGAAATAAAGAAAACGTTATGTATGGTTAGTAATTGATAGGTTAATTTCATTAATGACAAATATTCCAAGTAAGAGGAATTTTATTGCAAAAGTGCAAAATATCCAATTTCCATTGCACCATATTATACATTTTTTTTAATATGGAGATCTTATTTTAAATTCAAATTTAATTATTAATATCAATCGTTAGTCTTGCCTTAATATCAATTAATATTTCGTAACATATATTATTGTATATAATATGGGCCATGGATCACCCATTATGATCATGTTTCTATGATGTATACGTATTCAAAATTTGTACAGGCGTTTTATTAATATTTAAAAAGAGGTGAGATCAGTGAGAGATCTATTTGTATATAATATTGATAATTAGGTCAACTTTTAGTCAGTTAAAGTAAGCAACATTTTGATCATAATTTCGTTCTATTGTAGACAAAATTTAATACTATATTTAAGACTGCGAAATCCTTAGAATTTCCTACTTGTCCTTTTATAAGCGTTTGGCAATTATTATTAAGATTTGTAACATGGAAATAATTGTTTCCGCTTACCTACGTATATGATATATCCAGTCCCCTGGATAAGTGACAAACGAATCTATCGATAGTCCCGTCATCGTTACCGCGTGGATAAGATAGAACGATACTGCTTCTTGTTCTATCTCAGGTGATAATAAAAATTTTAATACCGATAGGTTTGGTTGCGATCTATCTGGAGGGGTTGTATTGAATTTAATAAAAATATTAATTCATAAAGTCAAATAGAAATTCTATAATTAAGACCTTGCCACCTAGTCTTGCCTTCTCTTGGACCATACTTCATATCCTACAATAATAAAACAATCTAGTACTCCATATTCGTAACAAGGTATTAGATATTTTTTGTTCTATATTTAAATTCTTGTCCTACAATTCAAGATTTTTTAATAATTAAAGTGCTATGTTGTAGTAATAGGTTTTGGATAGTCCAATATTATTTGGCAGTATTTATAAATTACTAAATGTTTCTTTTAATCATCAAAAGAGAATATTGTGGATAATAATCATATCAAACCCCAGGTTGTAAATATCCAATTTCAAACTTGTAACATAATGGATGTATAGACTAAAATACAAGTTGTTAATCACAATTTTTTTAATTTGTATTTTTCAACAAGTAGAGTGAATACTGTTTATTCAATTAATGAGAGAGATAAAATAATAAATAATTTATTGCAAATAAAATGTGGTTAATGTAATTAAATTGATGATAGTAGAAAGCTATTGTTAATTTTCGCTTAATTAAAAGTATTTCTTGTGTTTGTGACTAATTTAAACGTCATGTCAGATTTTAAAATGTTGCTAGTGAAATTAAATAAATCTTTTTAGAAATTACACAGGATGTAAAAATTGTACGTAATGGATAAAATGTGTACTTAATTTTTGGTTTCTGTTTTGAGGAATGGATATTACCAGCTCAGGTTTCGCTCAAATATACAGAGGATTGACTGTATTCATTGTAACCTAAATATACGTGCATAATACGTACGTATTTCAGAAATAAGTCGATAAACTTGCATACTTAAACATTTTTTTATATATATTTTATTGCATAATTAATAACAGGATTGACTTATGTATATTTCTATAGAGAATGCTCGGCAAAAATACACTTACTAACGTAGCTTAAGAACCATCCGGTACACTTAATCATAAGTGGGCAATAATGCAAGCACAAGTCTGCTTGCTGAGGCTTGTATATACATAGATGAATAGTTTTTTTTGCAATAAAATATATAGTTACAAGTACATTTAATAATAAAGGTTCACGTCTAAAATTTCGAAATAGGTAATGGATAATTTTGCAGTCAGTCGTCTGATGTTTATCACAGCTCAAAATCTATACGTATTTTACGTTACTGTCTAAAATATCAAAATATTTTTACAGTACAATTATAACATTAGTACTATTATTTCTGCCAATACACACGAAGTCTTACATAAAAAGTCAATGCAAGTTGTGTTGGTTTTATTTAAGTTACTATGTTGTTATTTATTTCAATGTAAATAATTAGGTGTTTGGTATTAATCTTGATTGTGAACAGTAGTGTGAACTTTAGTTGGAACAATTATTGTTTGTAAATAAACGTTTAATTTGCCTTAAAACGTAAAAAATAAATATGTATACAAATTTAATTTGGTCTTTTTTTGTACAAATTTCATGTGGTCATTAGATAAGGGTGGTTACATAATGCTTATTTAATTAAAATATAACCCACACAAGTATAGAGGTACAAGAAATACAGGGTTTAACCCATCTTTGCATGTTTTTTTTTTATTGGTGAAATAAATCAAGGTGATATAATGCATGTTCACAATTATAGGAAAAATGGTTAAAAAATTAAATTTGACAGCTATGTTTTTTTTTCTGCAATAGACATTAAAAAGATATCCAGACACGATCAACTTAAAGTGAACTTGTTCTTTTATATAATTTTTAGGCATTCAATGTTATGGTGGAAATTACCACCATTATGCAAAGAAAGGTTAAATTTAGTCTTAGGAATTATTCATAGAAAGGAAAGTATTCATAGATTAAAAATACTACCTATTACGACTATATCTCAGAATATCCATTTATCAAACATAACTTAGTAATGTGGATTACCAGTCCCATTGATAGAAATATGCCCTGTCAGGTCGACCTCCGCGTGGTCCCCCTGGAAACTCGTGTTGAATCCTGGGTGTGTTCATCACGATAGGCTAATTGACTTTCCATTTCATTCTCACCTATCATTTATCACTGGTGCCCCTTCAGTGTATAAGTTAACGAGACGAGAGGTTACCATTCCATTATGATCTATAAAAAAAAAAACAAGTAGTATATTTTTACGGTAACGGTATTGTTTTCGATAATTTACGTCATGTCAACGCCAGACTGCCTTAAGACATTTTAATTTAGTGGCTTTTATCATGAGTATTGTCACAGAGAGAATAACAAGATATTTATAAATTATCTAATTACCTAATACTGATGTCTCTACGCTATATTACGTGAGATAAAACTTACGGAAAATTAAATTCTAACATTTCAAAATCGATCACGTTATCTAATCCGGCTTTTAATATTGATGAAGTACTCGTGTAATTAAGATAATAATTATCGTTCTATGATTTCTAGAAGTCACTGTATAGAAAATTATGAATAATCAATAAAAATAAGTTAAAAGTTTTATATAAGCAGACAGGCAGTTGTCTATGTAGTCCGATAGGCTTTCGTTTAGCCGAAAAAATCTGTCTCACTTTATTGTAATTTTTAAGATAATCGTAGAGAAGCTGAATTGTCCAATTCAAAGGCACTTATTTTTAATGGATGATAATGGAATGATAACTCCGCCCACGCTATTGGAATACGCTGGTGGGGCATCAGTGAGGGATGACAATAAAAGCAGGTCAGTTAGCCCATTGTGATGAATTCCATTAGAATTAACCACGATGTTTTCCAAACGGGAACCGCGTGGAGGTCGATCTGATTGAGTGTATTGCTGGTAATAGGTCAGTTAGTCCTTATTACTAACAATCCCTTTTCCCCCATTCAAAGATACTAGGAAGTTATGCACTATTTCGTGTCCTGTGCAACCATAAACTAAATATAACGCACTATATACTTCATAATCTAAGTGTGCGGGTAGTGAGGGGATTGTTAGTGATGCGTTCCATTGCTAGCAATATACCCTGTCAGGTCGACCTCCACGTGGTCTCTCCTGAAAACCATCGTGTTGAATTCCTGATCAGGTGGCCCGTCACGATGAGCTAATTGACCTGCCTTTTCATCTCACTTATCATCCCTCACTGTTGCCCCGCCAGCGTACACTGTTAGCACAGACGAGGATAACCATTCCATTGTCATCAATTAAAAAAAAATCTAAATGTGCAACTGAATCTGAGGCACCTTTTCTTTAAACCTATCTCTTAACCTAATATTTTAATTTGATAGCTTCCCAAAACTATTGTTTTAAAGATTATCATACATTAAAATTATTGTAATTTTGGCTGAAATCTATTAGAAAATTAGTATATTCCTTTAAAAAAGGATTTCGCTGTAATATTATATCAAATTAACATTCTAATTTTAGCGATAGGTTTGGAGAATAAGACCATTTCACCAACACAAAATGGAATTTGATCTGAAACAAGATATTATTATAAGTACTCCTAGTTCGATCAATGCAAAACTTAATTTCTAAATGTTAAATATACGAGTAGATTATACATCTGTTCGTCCGGCAATTCCTTGGTGTTGCTCATTTTATATTGAACCTAATTCTCTCATCGACAGAAAAAGCAAGCAACCAAAACTGTTTTACGGAAGAGGGAAGCCCAACCAAAATGGGTTTGGAGATATAATGTAATAAATTCCTCCCTAACTAGTGTTTATTTAATGCAAGAAAGTAGATACTTATTCTGAAAGCATTCTTTCGTTTGTGTTCGCATCTTGCGTATTATCTTTTTTTTTAACGGGTGACAATGATATTGTAACGCCACGTGCGTTATCGGTATACTATGGCGGGGCATGAGTGAGACATGACAGGTGAGAATAAAAGCAGGTCAGTTGGCCGGTCGTGACGAATTTTACAAGAATTAACCACAATGGTTTCCAGGGGAACCGTGTATAGGTCGACCTATACAGTATCTTACTAGACCTCACTACTAACAATCCCCTTCTCCTATGCGAACAACTTTGCGTGTTGTTCTTTTAGTCGAATAGTTACACCTTTTTTATCTACAACTTATTTTTATTTGTTTCGCAATCGGATTGTCGGAGAGATTGCACGCTTGGCAGCCGATCGCTTATATCCTTATTGCAACTATAGTTATCACATGTTTCTTCTACTATAGAAGCTCCCGTCCTCTTTTAATATTCACCCCGGGAGTAGTGATTGCCAATCCATCTTTACCCCCGGAGTAAATGCTACTTCATTACTTACTAAATTGTCATGTTTGTCTTATTGATCTCCATATGATCTCGGCCTAGTAATCATCATGATTAATCCCTTTTGTATTCGTCACGATGGACCAACTGTATCTCTAGTACTCCGCCAGCGTATATCGATAGCGCAGGCGGATTTATTATTCTATTACCATCATATACTAATTAACAACCACTCACTCAAACAACTATCTCTATCATTCCCTGATGTTTGGGAGGAGGATTAGTAACGGCCCTGTTGTTAACAATACACCCTGTCAGGGTAAAAGAAAGGGAGTGTTAGTAACTGATAGCAGTTATTATTAGTAAGTATGGACATCCATCCGTATTTTTATGATGTCGGTAACATCATAAACATATGGGTGTAATAAAATAAACTAAGTATTAAACAATAAAGTTTAAAATTACTTGTAGCATCATATCATAACCTGCTTATCAGTGTGCTATATTACACTTATTAATAAGTGAAGATCACCTTATCACGATACTTTATAAGGTGATTATTAACACTGAAAGATAACGAGTTTGAGGTCGATTCCTTGTAAATTGTTGCATTCAAGTACGGAAACAATTTTATCTTAATAAATGCTAAAATATCACTTATATTAGGATTTTTTTTCGAGCCTAAACCTCTTTATGAGTTGTAGAATATGAATTTATTATAAAAAAAATAATCAGATACCGGGAAGGGTATAAAATCGGAGGGTTTTTCTAGATATTTTGTTATCAGAGTATCGTTTGTTAAGAGCGTCAAACTAGACAGACGACGCGCGCCGCGCGGGCGAGGTTTCGTCACGCCGCCGCGCCGGCACGTCATACCGAACACCCGCGCTACGACGCATATCCACGCGGTTTGAGCTGTTGTCGGACCGACAGCTTAAAAATATTTTATTTAATAATTCCTATACATGGTGATTGATGATGCTATCATTATAGGGTTTGAATAGTTACAGCTGTAAAACTCGTACACTTGAAATTTCTGAAGACGTTTCCGCTCTTATGGATTGCATCCATTAAAATTCAAACAGCATCCCTTTTTGAAAATCGTGACAGTGTGGCGGTTTAATATGACCTTACAACGGTTGTAGATTCGATATCTGCACTATATAAATATTTGTATTTAAGAATATCTATCTCTGTTTGTTCTGTGAAATACAAAATTCCTAAATGTTTATCCAGGCATTTTGCATATAAAATATAAAATCAGTTTTAATTTTTTAAAAGCGTTATCGCTTGTTGCTGAAATGAATAATGCAGCCTTACGTAAAGTTCGCCTGCCCGTCATTGGCCGTATTCCTACTGACACGTGCAAATTAAATACAGCGTCTATAATATGTGTTCAATAGGTATTTAGCAATATAATTGTATTGCAAATAACGTAAGCGAACACTTTATGTAAATTAATAATTTTAAACATTCAAGTCAAAGTAACTAAACGTCTAATTTAACCGATTGGATACGCTTATGCAATTTACACTGATACAAATAACGCTTGAGATATAGCCATGGAAAATATGTATTTATAAAGATAAAACATAATGGAATAGTCCAAAAAAGAATGAGACTAAAAAAGCTACAATATAGCATGATTTGGATAATTTTATCGGCATGTTGAACACAGTGTCGATTGTGCCTACTGTTGGAAACGAGTTACTGGCACGCGTTAGCAAGTCAATGTCGTCAAGAATCTCGTCGTAATTATTGGTGGTGGACTGGTAGAGCAGCGAATAACTTAGCAACCAGTGTTCGCCGGACCGCCACACCTCTAAGACGCGTCGCGGCTTCACTCTGCACGACAGCACGATCTAAATCACGCGGGACTACACACGTTTCGTACAAATTCATAAAAAATAAAACATTCCCACAGTTGAAGATTTGCTAACTAAGCACATTCAACCGGCATTTTAGAGGTGCATGCTGAAATATTTTAGAAATTTCGCGACAATGAAACCACCAGTGCAAGTGAGTAATTTTTTTTTCCTTAGTATTAATTAGAATAGAAGCGCATGAATGAAAGTTGCATTATTTTGATGTACTCGTAATTTTCACCTGTCTGATGCAATAATGCAGGTTCTTTAATTTAGGTCAACTGCAACATTATGCTTGTTAATCAAGAATTTAAGAAGACATTGCAAGTCGAAATCGAATTGTTTTCATAAATTATTGATCGTGAATATTATGTTTATATTACTCTTGACAGTATAATATAAATAATACACTCATACAATATCTGCATATTTTTTTAATAAACCAAAATTTCTGTGTAATCGATGCAGTAGTTTGGTAAAAGATTTTAACAATGACAGAGTAAGAGTAATAAAATTTTACTTGTTAAAGTAACAATATATGGAATTAAATACAAGGCTAATAGAATAATTGAACAAATACGACTGCCACTAATACTTAAAGTTGATATTTCACTGAAGTCCGTGAAGGCTTGACCGTGAAACAAGTAAACAATTTCGCATACACATATGTGTTACGAGTATAAGTAAATTGACAGAGTAAGTACTCAAGAAATGTTATATGAAATTACTCTAGTATTAACATGGAAAAAAATTATAATAATTCTGAATTTATGTTAAATACGACAAAACCAAAAAGTAAATTTAGTAATTGTTTTTAATATCTATTCTGAACATATTGATGTATTTATTCAGATATACATATTTTATACAAAAGAGAAGATAGATACGGTTAAAAAGATTGGGTAAAACTATTTTATAAATGTCAGTTAATAGTAAGGCTCAGATTGAAATAATTAAAATTGTTAATTAAGTATTTTGTAGTTATTATTTGTAATTAAATTAAGTATATAGCCATTACAAACAAAAAAATTCTTCTTCTTATTTAATATTTGTTTAGTATGATATTTATTTAATATATCATTTAACATCATCAAAATTAATAATAATTAATAATTTACGGTATATTTCTATTAAAATTTTATGTAAAATTGTAAAATGTTAACAAACAAAAAGATAGCTACTCATATTCGTATAAACAAATATCTAAATCTTGCACATTTGATTCTACCGTTTTTTCTATCGTTATAGGAATACACATTAACTCTTTCTTATTAAGAGCATATGTTACAAGAGAAGCCGCTGTGCAAAATTACAAGTTTATTTACATAAGCATAAGAATCACTTCATGGTAAATGCTTACTCTGGCCTATAGCTAAAGCCACCAAAGATAACATTTGTACGTTGCTGATTCTTTTACAAAATATTTACATCCAAACACACAAAATTACAGATACACACATATGTAATGATTCATTAATGTTCTAATGTTGGGCATGGGTCTCATCCTAAAGAGGATATTATCCTATTATTACTCTTTAACCATTTCCTCAAAGTTGAGGGTCGTGCCCACCAGGAATGCGCTGTCCAATGAATACTCTCCAGGCTTGACTGTCTTGAGTCATATGCATTGCTTAATTTTCGGTTTGGGGGCAGTCCTAATTGACTCAGACCATCAGGTTGCTGTACTGCCCCTACTTCTATTATTATTACCATTGGCTTTACTAAATTATTGATTCATATTGATTCCAATCGATAAGTTGTTGTAGTCTAGTGAGTGTTATTTCGCTTAAAGAGTGACTTATTTATTGGATTGATTGAACGACAATAAATTCAATGTCACTCGCACACTCTTGTATTTGCATTGATCAATTTAGATTGATAAGTGGTCGTAATAGCAGTAACCAGGCCATTTTCACAGATATAAATATAAATTTAATAGAACTACCCAATGAATCTTTTATACGGATGTAGACAATTTTATGCGATTGAAATAGAATTGTGAAGACTCACATTGGATTCTTAAATGAAATGCATTTTTATTCTTCGAAAATAGCTTAAAAAGCTGTTAGTTATTTTCTATCAATATAAGAAATTGTAACCATGTCGCTTAGAAATGTTATGAAGATTGGTAACATGGATGGATGGAATGGACAACATGGAATACCCCTTACGTTACAAATGCATTTAATCTTATACACAGTAGTTAACGATAGGCAGTTCATTTCAAACACAGCTGGTCACAATCGTTACAAATATCATAAGCTCTGTTCATTATTTTTTTATACAACACAAAATGGCAAATATGTTGAGGGTTCACTTTATGAATAATATCATCGTCAAACTGAAACATAGCTGAGTAAATATAAATGTGAACAGAAATACGAGAACGCACTATCATATGTTCGATTCGTATCTGTTGAGTACCTCAAGCAGAATTTACAAATCTTCCTCTAGTTTCATTCAGCGTTCGTTTTAGAAAGAAGTGGATTCTTTTATTTTTGCCTTGTACTTGTATTATTAAAGTTTTAAATTTTTGTATAAATATGTACAGTTCCAAATAACCTAAATTTGTAGCATGCAGAATTTACTTGCGAGAACTTTCCTAATACCTATTCAACTATAGTAAAGCCATAAGATTAAGGAATTTATTTATTCTCTATAAAGAATAAAAAATAGTTTATAAAGAATGATTGAAATAATGTTGATGATTCTATTTTATCTGTGCTGTCAGTACATTTTGTCTATGTCACAGATCTGCAAAGACCATGGTCTGAGTTCTTTACACTGATAGAAATAAGTGACGATAGCACAATTGAACTTTATTATTTAGCTATCAGTCACGCGGCTCGTGGTCATCTAATTATCTGGTCGATATTGAATGAAGAAGCATCTTTGTAGCGTCGAGATAATGAATGACGCAATTAATTCTTCATATATATAAAATTTGTAGAATCATCACCGTTGTCATTATTGATCATTATGTTGGCATAATGATAATGTATGTTTATAATAATCATTTAATTTAGATACGCTTGAAAGTTTATGTATCTGCGCATTGAACTTTGGAGCTACCAGAGGGAGACTTTGTACAAAAGTCGATTGCTTGGGTACCTCTGTCCCATTCATGTTTCAACCGTGAAGCAGCTGTGTTTGCATGGCTGTGTTTCGGTTTGAAGGGTGGGATATGGCGTGAATTTACTGGGTACAGAGGAATAACACCTGAGTCCTCAGGAATGGCAACGCATGGGGGGTATCATGGGCGAAACAGTATACACTGTTATGTCCATGGTACTGCTCATGTCTATAGGCGACGGTTACCACTTTCCATCAGGTGGACCGTCAGCTTGTTTGCCATTTTAAGTTGTATAAAAAAAAAAGCTAGTAGGAATTTTTCTAGAGGTACCTGAGTATCTAATGAACAGCCATTTGCAAATATTCAATTCAAATTTAAAATGGATTATTTTTTATCTCTAAAGTTGGTTGTGTCCACTCGTTCAACCATGATGAACTACATAGGTAGGCGTATGTTGGAGGGAGGCGTGGGCCTCCATCCAACTACTCTCATGCGGTTATATGCCTTAATAAAGTTATAATTAAATGTATACAATTCATAATTCATATAAACTAGACATTTATCTATCTTATGAAACATTCATGAAAATCAGGTGCAAGGTATACCTATAATGTGTTTGTTATTGAAGTAAATAGGTAGTTTAGCTCAAACGAAATAGAGAAAACATTTTAATATCCAGATAAATTAGGTTTAATAGATCAGTGTTTTTAAACCTTCGAAATACACAGTCTCTTTACAAATTAATTCTAGAATTCTAGCATCCCCAGGATCGTAATAAAACCATGTCAGTGAAACGATGCATTTAGCAGATTCATGTTTTTATTTAATTATGTGAGAATGCCTAAAAGTCTGGTTGGCCATTTTATGGCAAGCAATAACCGTCGTCTATAGACATATGTTAATCGATGGTGTTGTGAAGGCTTATCATACTTTTACCTTTTCCTTATATCAGTTCTAAGAGATACGGTCTTATATCTCTGTACTCTTTAATTTTACTACTATATACGTACCCTTCAAACCAAAACAAAGCCATGGATGAAAGTATAGCTGATTCACGGCAGAAACACGAATGAGATAACGGTACCCAAGTAGATGACTTGTGTATTGTACAATACTTTTTTTCTACCTATTTTTAAATTGAAAAAACTGACTTGACAAACATTGACTTGCTCCAACCGCCATCGACCATTTTGTTCTTATTGGGATAAAACCTATCCTATCTCCAAGTTGCAGCAAGCAACATATATTTACAAAACTTAATTAAAATCGGTTAAGTGGTTTTGAAGACTAAAGTGAACGGACAACGTAACGCGAGATTAATATATATTAAAGTAGGTATCCATAACAATCACGAAATTAAAATTACCTATTTAATTTATTGCTCGATACAGGCTACCTTGTTACACGATGTGGACATCCCAACGAAGAAGGCTACCTTCGGCATGGGCTGCTTCTGGTCCAACGACTCGCTGTTCGGCGCGACCCCTGGCGTTATTCGCACACGTGTTGGTTACTCCGGAGGTACCACAAAAAATCCACACTATAGAGGAATGTAAGTAAAACATTATTTTTATACTAACTATATCCCACTTCTCCGTTTGAATCAGTATCCTACGTAATAAATTAGGATATAACCTACCCATATATAAAATTTTATTTCATTCCATTTAATAGTTTTTGCGTCAAAGAACAAACATCTTTTTTTGTATACAACTTAGAATAGCAAACAAGCTGAAGGCCCACCTGATGGAAACTGGTAACCGTCGCCTATAGACATGAATAATACCATGGACATAACAGAATATACCATTTCGCACATGATACTCTTCATGTGTTGCCATTCCTGATGACTTAGGTGTTATTCCTCTGTACCCTGTAAATTCATGCCATATCCAACCCTTCAAACCGAAATACAGTCATGCAAACACAATTACTTTACGGCTGAAACACGAATGGGACAGAGGTACCCGAACAAACGACTTTTGTACAAAGTCTCCCTCTGGTATCCTATCTGGTCTATCCATCCATCGTTAAATATTTCACATATATTACCTATATTAATTGACAATATTTGTAGACTAGTAGAGAATGCAATCAGGTATTAAGTCCACTCTGTAAACATATTTTAATATGTGTTATAAAATAATTAATTAATAGGATTATATTTAGAATGGCAAACAGTCATAATTTAGTTTTACCACGTCTTTTTACTTTTATTGTATCGTATCAACCGTTAAATGTCCACTGCTGAATATAGGCTTCCCACTATTGGGGGGTTTTACCAATAGTTGCCACGCTTGGCAGGCGGGTTGGCAATCGCAAATAGGCTTTTAGTGATGTTTTAAGAGGGACGCTGCTGCTCATCCCCCAAACATTAAGTTCTCTTAGTCGCTTTTAACATCATCATACGAAAGAAGGATTTGGCCTATTCTATGCCGGGACCACACTGCGCTTTTCTACCTTATTATAATTACTATTAGGATTGTAAATATTTTGCACAATTCTATACAAGTAAGAAATAGTCTTTAAAAAATGTATTAAAGAACAGCCCACCTAAAAGATTCTTCAGTAGGTTTTTTATTTAGTGATTTACTAATAATATATTATTAATACCAATAATTACTATTAATAGTTTTTTTACCAGAGTGAGACTTTGTACAAAAGTCGATTGCTTGGGTACCTCTGTCCCATTCGTGTTTCTACCGTGAAGCAGCTGTATTTGCATGGCTGTGTTTCAGTTTGAATGGTGGTATATGGCGTGAATTTACTGGGTACAGAGGAATAACATCTGAGTCCTCAGGAATGACAACGCATGGGGGGTATCATGGGTGAAACAGTATACTCTGTTATGTCCATGGTACTGCTCATGTCTATAGGCGACGGTTACCACTTTCCATCAGGTGGACCGTCAGCTTGTTTGCCATTCTAAGTTGTATAATAAAAAAAATATTATTTATAATTGAGAGAAAAAAATATAAAAAAGTTGATAAATTACTTGTCGAACGCTTTATTAATAATAGGTAATAATACTGTTTATATTATATTTGATGTAGACTCGATTGTACTGTATAATAATGAGTTAAGAACTAGGGCAGGGTCGCTTAAAACGGAATTATCGTATTTACATGAATTTGCAATAAACTACATTTAAAAAAAAAACTGACGAAAACAATTTAATTTAGTCAAGTATAACCTAAATTGTTTTTATTAAGTGTATAATATTTATGGTATTGTATTATACACATATTATGATAGAATTTCTTAGAAGTTGTTAGCAATGGAGTTTGACAGCCATTGTTAGCAATATGCCCTATTAGGTCGACCTGCACGTGGTTCCCTCTGAAAACCATCGTAAACAATTCTTGTTGAATTCGTCACGATGGGCTAACTGACCTGCTTCATCCTTATCTATCATCCTTCACTGGTGCCCCGCCGGTGTATACCTATAGCGCGGGTAGAGTTACCATTCCATTATCATCCATTAAAAAAAATACAAAGTATAAATATGTGGGTTCACATCCCACTTCATATTTTTTTCAATCATTCATTAATTTATTGGAATACAATTTATATTAGCAAAAAATTTGCCGCGTTGTCTTGGAATAGAATAGGCCACCCCTTCCTTTTCCATGAATGTCGTAAGTGACGACTAAGGGAGGGCCAGGTATATGCAGCAGCGTCCCTCTTAGAACATTTTTGAAGCCTAATTGCGGTTGCCAATCCGCCTGCCAAGCGTGGCAACTAATGGCAAACCCCCCTTATTATTTTCAGCAGTGGATAATTAAAAGCTGATGTGATGATGATAATTTAGATATTTTAATAATATTTATTATAACACGTAAAAGAAGAGAATGTTTAAAGATGGATAAATTATGTGAAGGATGACAGTATTAAAGAAGAGTGAAGTTTAGTATTATGCATGATAGAGATCCGTGGAAGAGAAAGACATATGTTATTGCGTCGACACCCAAAAATGGAATAAAGGTTTTGGGCTAGGTCTATACCTCTATTCGTCATTACCTACATACAATTACGATGAACTGTAGGGGGTTTTTACATTACGAAATATATAGGATTATAATTATATCAGTTTATCAATTTGAAGCTAATGACGTGAATTTTATTATCAATCATTTTTTTATTTTACGCTATCTTGTACCTGTAAGTATAATCAAGTGAGATCTCTTATCATCTTCAATACGTAGGTACATTACTCATAAATTATATAATAATGCTTCTTTATACGAATGAATAAAACTCTTTAAATTTTTTCTTTTATTTTTGCTATCGATTTAAAATTTTAGTTTTGAATTGATATTGGGTCTGAATCTGTAATATTTCAATTTAATTGTGTGAAATTATTGTTTTATGAATTATTATAATAACTAATTATAATATAATATTGACTTTAAATGGTTGTAATTTAAAATTCAGTTCATACTGGTCCTTGGAATAAAGATTTCGCTATTATAATAAAATGAATAGTTAATTTCAGAGAAAGGGTTATACATGGTGCCTTAGAATCGATCCCACTGTTTTAGATACTGACTGTACTGACTAATTTTGTGGGACAAATTTTATTGTATAAACATCAGCGAAAATAAATAAAAAAACCACGCTTGCTTTTTTCTTTCTTTCTTTTATTGTAATCAAGTAAATTCTGTAACAAACAGATTATCATTTCAAATAGGAAGGCCATAAGAAATTTTTATTACAGATTAGTGATTAGATAGTTTACAGTACCACAGATAATATAATACTATGACAGTACCTATATATAACGTATAAACACTTGCCTATTTTCGCAAAAAGTAATCGACAAACCAGCAAGTCAAGGTAAAATCCCTGATCAATATTTAGAAGGCAAGTGACCAGTTGCTCCACCTAGTGGTGAGCTAGTTACCATCTACACATATCTACCGTGAAATAATAGTTATATAGATAAACAGCCCTTACTTAATTGCGATAAGTTGTAACCTATGTCTATGTGTTATTTTAGTATAATTATCTGTGTACCTTTCATTCACATATTTTACAGGTTTCTCTATGATACTTGGAATACCAAACAATACGATGGCCGATAAACATGGAATGTTGTGAACATTACCTATTGATACGAACAATACTATGAGCATAATAAAGTATTCTATCATGTCCTTGACGGATTACCATGGGCATGATAATATATTTACACGATATTAATTATGAGAGCTATTGTTTTTTTTAATGAATGATAAGGAAATGGAGACCCCGCCTGCGCTATCGGTATACACTGGCGGGGCACCAGTGAGTGATGATAGATGAGTATGAAATCAGGTCAGTTAGCCCAGCGTGACGAATGCAAGAAGTATTAATCACAATGGTTTCCAGGGGGAACTGCGTGGAGGTCGACCTGACAGGGCTTGCTAGCAATGGGGCCATTAGTCCACATTACTAATAATCCTTTTCCCCCCGAGCTATTGTATTATGTCTTCGTATGCCTTGTAATTTTATGGTGATATGCCATCTTTCAAATTGAAATACAACCACTTGGTAACAGAAACGCGAGTGATACAAAACTACCTAAGCAGACGATATTTGCACAAAGTCTCTCTCTCTCTCTCTAGTGAAAAATTTCACATTTATATTTTTATATATTTACATTTTGAGTAAGACAAAAATCACTCAACTATTACTTAGATAAATTATAACCTTAATTTATATAGGCGTGTTACAATTGAGTAACAAATAATGGGTTTACGCATTAATGAGTATTTGTATAAATAACTAGAAGGTAAATATTGGCACCATGTGATATTTATCTCTCTTTTCTTAATACGATGGAAAATTTTTGAATCCATTATTGTCTTGGTCTAGACTCTCTAGACTATTTCTATTAAAAAAAACGTGATACAATTGCCAAAATATGCCAGCCGTGATGGTATACACCTACACATATTTGATCGCATTATTTCGGTTTTGGGAACAAGAGTGTGAAGCGATTAATAAAATAAAATCTCGTTAATAAACACTTTAGCAAAAGTAATAAATAAAAAGAAATATATGTAAAGAATTAGGAAAATTCGGCAGATGCTGTGTTGTGTAAAAAAAAAATGTAGGCAAACACGACGAATTCGTGTTCAACTATAAAATTTTCATTGCAATTGTTAGAATGATAAGCGCCGTTAAGTCTTATCCATGAAAAACACAGTATTTTTCTTATGTGGCCATTTTTATCGCGATCTGTGAAACGGTGTTGAAGATAAAAGATATTTAGAAATGGATTTTAATACATATCGAAACATTAAAAAAGTATTTATTGAAATTCCTTCAAGAAGGGAATATAACGCATTCTGCATTGCTCCGTTACTAATATATTAGTACGTACTAATTTTCAAGTAAATAATATTTAATTATATAATGTTGCTATGCAAAGAACTGAATTAAAACCGATGCAAACAAAACAGTTTAGATCTAGTCGTAATACGGGCAATTAGCAATTCGACGGCACGCAAGGCCGCGCGGCGCGACAAGGTCAAGGCGGGTTAGATGCGTGTACGCACGCCGACAGACGTTAGACATTTATGTAACGCTTACAAATTTCAATGATTTTTCATTGATTACACTTCCGAGTGTGTATAAATAAAAATAACAATGATGTTCTGTGTTTTGTATACAAATAACATTATATAAGAGATATATTAGTATGTAGGTTAGTTTTTATTTAACAGATCAGTGATTTTTCTATTAATATCTCGTGTGGTCCTGGTAGAATAGGCCACCACTTGCTTTGCTGGTGGGTGTCGTAAGAAGCGACTACGGAAACTTAATGATAATAGGCAGCAGCATTTTTATTAAAACATCACAAAAAGCCTAACAGTAGTTGCCAATCCGCCTGCCAAGCCTGGCAACTACTGGCTAAACTCGCCTTATGAGGAAAATTGATGTTCAGCAGTAGACGGTTAACGGCTGATATAATGATGCATATTTTTTTCCTGTTTGAGAAGTTACAAAAAAATAAAAAGAAAAAAATAAACAAATAATCAACCTACTTTAAAAAAAGGAGGTTCTCAATTTGGTTGCATTTTTTACGTTAGTTACCACATAGCTCCGTCAGTTATAAATCGATTTGGAAAATTATTTCGAATCTAAAAGGATAATAGAATAACCCCATAGAATTTTTTCAAAATCGGTTCAGTAATTTAGTTTTTAAATCAAAATAACTATATATTATTATACTCGTACAATGTTGTATTCTATGTTTATATACATTTAAACAAAGATCACAATGAAATTACAAATATTATAATAGTTTTAGGTATTATGGCATATTGTGGTCACAGTTGTGGTTTCTGTCCTTTTCCTGAAGAAAATAATGCTTTTCCTGTTACTCCAACTAGTTATTTTACTATTAAGAGCACGAGAATATATTATTTCTAAAGACATGTAGGCATGTTTAATCCTAATAAATAGACAGGTACTATTTTTAATTTTATCTGTATTAGTTTAATCTTGAAAATAGGCTGTTGGCCTTATAAACATAAGTAGAGAATGGTATATAAGGTCATGTTATAAATACCTACCAAAAAGATGTAGAGAGTTAAAGACGACAAATAAAATTAAATTGATTGAAGGTTGTTAGTACATTGACTTCTTAATAGATGGCGAACCATACACAATGAATGTTAATATGATGCCATTTTCAGTGTCCTCTAACCGTGTATAGACGACAAAATTTGACATTATAATTGGTGTCTGTTTCAATAAATCTTAATGGATCTGTGAGCTCATGGATCCACGAGTAGCCTATTCATAAATCTGCAGTAATTTAAGACAAATTACTGAAATTGGTGCTGTATGTAATATATATATATATATATATATATATATATATATAACATAGAATAGGCCATCTTTTCTTTTCTCGTGGGTGTCGTAAGAAGCGACTAAGAGAAGGCGAGGAATAGGCAGTAGCGTCCCTCTCAAAACATTTTCAAAGCTTAACTGCGGTTGCCAGTCCACCTGCCAAGCGTGGTAACTACTGGCAAAACAGCAGTGAACAGTTAAAGGCTGATATGATGATATCTTGATGATATTTGAATGAAAAAACATAAACAGGCAGAAAGTTCTATTCTTTGGCTATACACATGAAGAAGAAAGACACAAAGCACTTTATAATAATTCGTATAAATGATATATCTACGACGTAATCTCATAAATTTCTATACATATGCACAACGGTAATTTTTCAAACTTATCGTGTTTGTCGTTTCTGACAAAGTCTTCTTCAGCGCTTTGCATCACAGCGTACAGCACCGTACGCCCCCTTAAGAAGACTTCCGGATAAAGTCTAAACAATTGTCGAAAACAACAAACACAGTAAGATAATAAGATGATAAAATTCATGTTGTGAATGTTAAAAAATAAATTAATATTATTAATAATAATGAAGCTCCGTTAAAAAAAATAAACATAAATTTAAAAAAATATTTAAAAAAAAGTCATTTAAAGGTTAAATATTGCAGAGTTTTGTTGAAGATAGCAAAATTGCAGAGTAATTTTATTAAAACATTCCAAAAGATGTCAACGGAGGTCCATACTCATATCACTCATATCAATAGAATATCGAGTTAGATATTTAAATATCATTTGCATAAACTATACTCTTTAGACATTTATAACAACATTATTGATAATATAGTTTGGAGTATTGCGCGTATATGCTCTTTTTAATGAACAAAAACAACTTCATGTCTGTTTTGTAATGTAGATGTATAAATACAATTAATACATATTTGGTAAATTAAAATTGCCAAGTAGCAGAATTCGTCCTCAATTATCGACGTTCAGTGCGTTACTATGGCAATTGCGCCACGACAAAAGTAAACGTACTGTTTTTTTTTTTATTTTTGTAATGCATTTTATATGATGACTACAATATTGGTAGGTATTACATGCAGCTAAACGTCTTGTAAAAATTGTACTTATTCTGCTATGATCGATATTGCCATTCATGTTATAATTTTTATTAAAATGTCTGGAACATTTATTTTATTAATAAATGTTTATGGATAATAAACGCCCCTATTCCTATTGCACAATTGCATACGCGTATATTGACAAGTTTGAACGTTTGTTTTATTTATGATAATTCATGATTTTCAGTGGCGACCATACAGAGGTGATAGAAGTGGATTACGACCCTAAGACTGTGACGTATGAAGATCTGTTAGACATGTTTTGGGCCAACCACGAATACGGGCTCACCACTAAACTAAAAAGACAGGTAATTATTTTGCTGCCAAGCTAATTTAAATTTACGAATAATCAAAAGACCTGAACTAGATAATATGTGGGTGTAGGGGGGGGGGGGGGATTTATTTTCAATTTAAAATAAATATTTTTTATTGAGGCAACTAAACCTTTATCTTTCTGAATTGGCTCTATCTCGGGCCATACTTTTGTCCTCAATCTGGGATATGACATTAAGCTTTTCTTATTTAAATCATACAATTATTTTTGTCTTTCCCTTCCCCTTCTATTTTTAGTTTTTCCTTCCAAAATTGTTTTTTATGAAGTCATCGACCAATAAATATATTACCTCTTTATACAAATCTAAAAGTTTTAAAATAATGTTGAAAACCATATTTTAGTGTTGAATTAAACATTAAATAAATTTATAGTTAATTATTTTAAAAATACGGGTAATATTCCACAATTTAATTTTTATATTATGTGGCAGACCGGTTTCGCTTAATGATATTCAAAGGTCTCTAAAATTTATTTACGTCCAGTTATGAAACATTAATACCTACGTTATTTGGTTGTTTTGAAATCAAATTTATTGGGACCTTCCAATATGCAGGTATAAAAATAAATACGCAGGTAGAAGTCACTCTTGTGTTTTTTTGTGAATGCAACTCCGTAAACAATTTTAATGCGGGCTTGATGGAGTAGTACCTACATATATTTTTACAATAATATAAAAATCACTAGATTTTTAGAATACTCGTAGTATGTTCAACTATTTATACAATGATTTCAAACTCAAAATTCTATCAAAATCTAGAGTCAATACAGGGGCAATGATCTATCATTAAGGTACAATTTTTACAATGAAATTATTCATTAAATAATGTTGTTTATTATATATAGGTAGAAGATGAATAAAATTTCCACATTTAATGGAATAAACTACAACTATACTATATATACATATAGTAATATAATAAATTAAACTCGATTATCATTCCTAGTAATTTTTTTTATATTCTGAATCACAAACTAGTTTACAAACAGATATTTTACATTTTTTATTTTATTATTTTATGTCATTTATACTTGACCGTTGGTTAGATAATAAATTTTTTAAATAATGTGGGTTGTTGGAGAAGTTTATTAAGAACGAATGTGCAATTAAATGTGAATTGCACATTAGATGGGCCGTAAGCTTGTATGCTAAACGCAGTATTAGGTATCTTAAAAAAAAAAACTCTATTCCGAATATTATTAGAATTGAAAATGTCGTCAGAATTAAATATCGCTAATGGCATTTAATATGTAGGTATGTATATATTCAAACAGGTTAGTAAAAAAGAAACATTATACAGTATCAATATTTTGGCAATGTGACATTGAGACAAAAAAGTGATCTCTTATGTTTTTACCATAGAAGCAGTAATACAGGTTCTATACAGGTGATTTTATGACATTATGTATGTTTTGTGTCTGATAGGTATCTTAAAAAATTTTTTTTCAAGTAATCCGATACTTAAACAGTAAATATGTTATTCAAGAATGTAAATAATGGAATAACAATTATCTTCCTTTACATATTTTAAGGAGAGCATAATTACATCCAGGATGTTTATTTTTAAGTAATTCTTTGGGTGCCCAAATAAATAATAAACACATTCTCTATTTTTATTCAAAATTCAAAATTCAAAATTCAAAAATCATTTATTCATGTAGGACATTTTAGCCGCTTATGAACGTCAAATTTTTACATTATAATTTTATATTTTCCCTACCGTCCAATTAATTTATTTATTAAATTATATATATTAATTACTAAACAAACTCTAGATAGTTTAGTTCTAGACGGCCCTGTATGTTTTATTTTTTATACAACTTAAAATGGCAAACAAGCTGACCGCCCACCTGATGAAAAGTGGTAACCGTCGTCTATAGACATGAGCAGTGCCATGGACATAACAGAGTATACTGTTTCACCCATGATACCCCCCATGCGTTGCCATTACTGAGGGTTCAGGTGTTATTCCTCTGTACTCTGTAAATTCACGCCAAATCCCACCTTCAAACCGAAACACAGCCATGCAAATACAACTGCTTCACGGTAGAAACACGAATGGGATAGAGGTACCCAAGCAATCGACTTTTGTACAAAGTCTCCCTCTGGTAAAATGTCTATTTGTTTAATGGTATTTATTACTATTATATTACTAAAGGTTAAAAGAGTACAGAACGAAGAATTCGTTTGATCTAACTCCATATTAATATTTTACTTCGTTTCATTGTAACGTATTCAAAAGATCATTTACCCAAACTACTTATTGTTAAAGATGATGTAAATTAGTTATTTTTGTGTTCGTCTATAAATAGAACATGTATTATTTTAGTGAGCTATGTTTCTAAAGCAATTGACACTCAATGAGGTCTTTTGCCACTCACATTTGTTGTCTGGGTAAACACTGCCAAATTTTAAAATATAATGATCTTCTAATGATAATTTAACGAAAGGAAATGTACAATGTGCGAAAATACACCCAATATTGTTTAACAATAAGTATTGTTATATATTTATTGCCAGCTAATGACGTCGGTAATTAGACAAATGTGAGCGTTTTACATATAGAATTACTCTTAAATTATTGGCAAAACTGACTTTAAATAAATATACAGAATATTTTTAAGGTTCTTTACCTATACATACATACATACATACATATCTGTCACGCCTGTCTCCCTTCTTTACCTATCTCCAATGAATTCTTATATCTATGTATCTACTTTAACATTTTACATTTATTATATCACAAAACAGGCTCACTTTACGACCACAGTTTGTAGACAAAAAATAAAATTTGGCAGTTTTATTTCAAGACACTGTAAATAATATTTACTTAGAACATAAAAATTCACTTTTTTATTATATACGAAATTCGATCTGTTAGAGTTAAAATGAATAAGCAATTATTTGCTGCAAGTACCTACTTACCGATAATTAGAGTTATCAAATATAATAAATATATAGCAATAGAATAAACTTTATTATAATTTTGCTCTTTATATGTTAATATTTTTATTTTTTGTTTCCATAATTCAGTACCAGTCTTTGATCCTGTACCATGATGAGGAGCAGCGACAATTGGCTGAAACCTCCTACAAAGATATGCAGATACGCTGCGATGGCCAGCTCCGCACAGAGATCGCGCCGGCCGGCATCTTCTATGCCGCTGAAGAGTAAGTATATAAAATATTAGCTGATCCTAGCAAGGGGTAGCTATACCGATACTCAGCTATATAGAATAGCGATGAGTAACTAGCCGAAATTTTAATAACTTAACTTTCCGGTTATAGTATAATAACCGGCTAAATAGTCAGTTAGTTGTCTATCAGCTATTGTACGAAAGATTCATTATAACGAACCTTGTGTGAACCAATGTGGCTTACTTAGATTATTTAGTTGAATAACTAACTGCCTAGCTGCATTATATCGAGTTCAATTCTCAGCGCAGTAATATACGAGTATAAGCTAGATCACGTTTGCTGGCTTAGCCTGATCATTGCAAATATTGTTTAATCCTCTATCAGACCATCATTAACCAGAAATTAGATTTACCTGTAACTACAGAAATAATCCAATTTCTGGTCAAATCGGCACAAACACTACACATTTTCAAACTTGCATTAAATTCGGCTGATCGTTTTTATAGGTTATCAAACATTTTAACACTGGATTTTTATATATTAAGATTTATATCAATTTACAAACGGAGTCTACAGACATTTTCATAGTATTTATTGGTGAAAACATGAACCAAGTTATATTCTTATAGATTTTACTTTTATTTGATCACCTCTGTGTCTCCACAGAACATTTGATAAAGGCGAGGGCTGATGGCACTCCAAATTGCGGAAAAAATTATCAATTAAAGAAAATAGTAAATAGTACTCTAAATTAATTGGAATACAATTCAGCATATTAAAAATACTTACAACCATTTAATATTGTGGATAAATTGCCTTAGACTAGGTACCTCATTTGTGATTATAAGTTAAACACAAGATTGACTACTATTTAAATCTTATCTCCAGTTCGGCCATTACATCCAAATAATTCATCTTATAAATATTTATAATCAATTTATTTGCGACTTATAGAATATATAATTAGTAACAGTTGGTTGATACTAATATGTGTCATGGCCTATCCCTTTAAGAGAGAGGATCGATTGCCGCGGCTTCACGTTGCTCGCAACCTTCGTAATTATTATTACAAAATAAATAAGTAATTATCCTGCTATGAAAAGATTTCTGCTATGGTTTCCTTTATCTTTGTTTGGAGACGGCCATTAATAGGTACGCGAGGTGATTTTTAATGAGATTTGTGAAATCTAATGAAACACCTTACCTGAAATATAATCATGAAATTTTTACTCATATCTTACTCATTGTATTTTACCAGAGGGAGACTTTGTACAAAAGTCGTTTTCTTGGGCTGTCCCGTTTGTATTTCTACCGTGAAACAGTTGTATTTGCATGGCTGTGTTTTCGTTTTGAAGGGTGGGATATGGCAGTGTATTTACAGGGTATTATATTACAGAAGAATAACACCTGAGTCCTCAAGAATGGCAACGCATGGGGGGGGGGTATCATGGGCGTAACAGTATATTCTGTTACGTTCATACTGCTCATGTCTATAGGCGACGATTACCACTTTCCATCAGGTGGGCCGTCAGCTTGTTTGCCATTCTAAGTTGAATAAAAAAAAACTTAGATAAGTAATTTTAATAACATCTAATAATGCACTAAAATAATATTCTTCTTATGGTCGCGTTATGTCGATATTATGATATATATAAATATTATGTGACTGTAGTAAACCGGATTATAGTAAGCGGACCTTGTCACCACCCGCTATATGTTACCAGCCCGCTTTCAATCAGTAAAATAACAGAATGAAACATCCACCAGACTTTAAGTTAAACCTTCAGGAACACAACAGTGAAAACCACATCCAATTTGATGTACTAGTTTTTATGATATGCCGGAATAAACATACAATCAGACAATACTTCTAAATATTACTGTTTTAGCACCTATTAGTCTTATAAAGATTCTTCATAATAAATAGATATATATATATATATATATATATATATATATATATATATATATAATCGTCGCCTATAGACATAAGCAGTACCATGGACATAACAGAATATACTGTTTCGCTCATGATACCCCCCTGCGTTGCCATTCCTGAGGACTCAGTTGTTATTCCTCCGTACCCAGTAAATTCATGCCATATCCCACCCTTCAAACCAAAACACAGCCATGCAAACACAACTGCTTTACGGTTGAAGCACGAATGAAACAGAGGTACGCAAGCAATCGACTTTTGTACAAAGTCTATCTCTGGTATAAATTTGTTATATGTTAGGTATAATTTATTGTTAAATAAACAGTCATCTAAGGCTAGGATTATCACTACTTACTACAGGCTTAATATTTACTGTAAAAATTCAAGGTAATGTGCGCCTATTTAATTGTTTCTCTTTTACTTTACAGCTACCATCAAAAGTACCGGTTGCAAGGTCATAAGGACCTCTGCCGCAGTCTGGGACTGGATTCTTCAAAGTTACAATCATCTCATTTGGCTGCCAGGTTGAACGGATACCTTGTTGGCGTCGGAGGTATAACACAGTTCGAGAAAGAAGTGGCCCGTCTGGGACTAACAGAAAAACAAGCTGAATATGTACGAAGAGAGATAGAACGCAACGAAGGCGGTGGTCTCGCGTGCTAGCTTATATAGTTTTCAACCAAATAATGCATTCGTAATAGAATTTCAAACAAATTCTTCTTCAGAATACATATTATTTTGAAATTCATAATTTAAAGCCGTGTAGGTTACTATCTATGGTCTTCTTTAAAATTTGGCTTTAATAAGTTACCAACAACAACGCTAATATGCACAAAGTGTTTATTCTTTGTCTCTGACAACGTTTACCTTTTCTTTTGTCTTTGGTATGGTAGAACTTCTTAAATACTCCTCAGTGTTTCAAATAAAATCTAACTTCGAATAAAGGTGTTAAAGGACAGCGTTTATGGTTTTCTGTCCTATTTTAAAATTATTTATGTTGCATATAATTAAGCAAAATTAGACACCTACTGTTTGATAATATTTAAAATCATATAAAAACTTGATTTACTAGTTTTTTATTACCGGTTCCATAAAGTTAATCTACTTATTTTGTTAAATATAAAAAAAAAACTTGGACTTCGAACTTGATTGCTCTATGACGCATAGTAACCATGATATTAAAAAACAGGAATCATTCGAATTTATTATATTTGAAATAATCGTTATTTTGTGCTTTTATTCTGTCTTAAAAAAATCACGAAATGCATAATATTCTTATATATTTGTAAACATACGTATAATATATTGTGAATAGTGGTAATTACACACTTTTCAGCATTTCCATTTATTTTTATTATATTTCCTTTATTTTTTAATTGTCAAACTATCGTTTGTTATTCAGTATTAAGGTGAATCACTCATAAATAAGCTTAGTTTATAATAAGTATAAACACAGTTTTATTTTTCTTCTCATTAGATGTAAAATCATATATATGTGACATTATTAACTAATTCGTCATGTTTAGAATTAATAAAAAAAAATGTATTTTGTCATTATTTAACTTTCTTTGATTTCATTTACCTTTTCATGCCTATTTCATTATATTAATGAGTATCAAATAATAATCGTTGCAATACAAAACGGTTAAATTAAAAAAAAATCAATCATATAATGCCAGTTGTAGCGTAGACGGCTTCTAAAATTTTTATTGAAGTTGTAAGACATAATGGGCAATTTTGAGGCGCTATTTCTCTTAACTTATTTCTTGACCTAATATTTAAAATATTGTTAAGGAATAAGGTTTAAAAATTAAGTTTTAATTTTAGTAGTTTCGCAAAATTACTGTTTCATGGACCATCGTAAACTAAATCTTTAATAACTTTAACTTAAATCTTAAAGTTTTTGTTCTTAGAATAGTGTTCGTTGTGATATTAGAATTATAATTAAAATTTTAAAGATATATTCAGATTGCCATTTCTAAATGAACCTTTTTTTTAAACAAAATATAACCAATAAATTGTTTAGAATAAAATTTATTATTATATTATTAATAAAAGAGATCCTAGTTGTTAATGCAGTCTGCTTCCTAAACTTATTCTAATATTATTAAAATGAATAAGTATCATTGAATCCCATCAAATGGGCCGTCTGCTTATTTGCGTCCCTAACAAAAAAAAAAAAAAAAAAATACAATATTAATTAATATACTCTATTAATTAGTATACTCTATATAGTTGACAAACTGACTACTTTAAATCAGCTTTAAGTACTTTGTGACTAGATGGCGCTGTATCACATGCTCCAGAAAAAAAAAACTGGAAAATTTGTATCTTAGCGATAATTTGATCCATTATATTCAATTATAAATATTATAAATATAAAATATATACTTTTTAACGCTTTTTAAAAATTCCTAGCTTGTCTGCAAGAGATCACCATTCAAGAACTCTTCTTACTTTTTTATCGGTTAACGGTTGCTCGAGCTATGTAATAGACCGTTTGCCACTTCAACTTGCGGATTTCTCAAACTATATCGGTTGCCTTAGTCCTTAGGTATAAAAGTAATTCAAAAATAATGTTGGTAAAAAATAACAACAACAGGAGTGCTGAATGTATAACAGAAGTGCTGACACTTTATATTCCTTTTTCATCACTCCTTTTCATTCTCAGAATTAAGCAGTATCGAAGAGAATAGCAGTACTATAAATTGTAGGTACATGTACGTAGATGTAAGTAGCTCGTGAACCTTGAACCTAATACCATTTTCTACCGACGATGTTTGTACATGGAAAGTATTTAGCAAAAATTTATGGGAGGGGTTATAATAAAATTAACAGATGTCAAAACAATAAATTTAAGATTTTTTCTGTTTGTTTGTATGTTTGTTCTGTTATTAAGTTAAAACTACTATACCAAATGGGATACGGTTTCCACAATTATATTCCTGTAGATTTAAGTTAAAAACTAGTGTATATTTTATCTTGATACTCTATTAAGAAGTAGTCCATTTCTTTGGTTTTCCTACTTCTGATATACAAGCGTACGAAACAGCGGGCACAAAGCTAGCCATAAATAAAATGAAAGTAAAAAATATTCAGATAAAATTGTAAGTAACTGAACCAAAACATTCCCAGTTCAAACTAATTTTTTAAATTTTAATTTAGAATCTATTATATTTTTTCTGTTACAATATAAATTAATATACATGTCTTAATTAATATGATGTCTAGGACATTTTTAATTATTTAAAAACATATTTTAAGTCTATACACAGATATAAATAATAGTAATCAATAAAACTAAATATCATTATGCACTGTTTACCCTGCTCTTCAAATATATTCGTAAGTATTTTCTATTTTAATTTTTTTAAATAATCTTACAATACACAATTATCCCACATACCGAGTACAATAACTGTATATTGTGGTATACCTATTCTCGCAGACTTAGATAAAAAAAAACTGTTTTTTGGTGAAACATTCGTATTGAGATACTCCATTTAGGTATATTATATAAGCTACTTTATTATTAAGTGTACAGAGCACCTTCATTTTGCGTTTTATTTTGAGTTTTTCTTCTCGTATTGTGATTTATTTCCATATTATGAAATTATGGAGAAAAAATATTAATCACATATTGTAATTAATATTTATTTAATTAGTTTCTTATCAAAAATGGAAATACCTAATGTGTACTGCAAACTAATGATGATTTACAGGCCAATCATGACTACAGCTATAGTAAATTACGGCATAGAAAATTACTCATTATTTATCATACTCATAACTAGTATTCAATGCTTTAATATTTTACCTATTTATTGCAATGAACAATAGGTAGGTATATTTTGTATTTAAATTAAAATAGGTACTTACTTAAACTTGCTTCGACAACGTAACAAAATTCTCTTTTATTCAATATCCTTTTTAATCCGACATATGCATATTACCTTCGGGAAAGGTTCAAATTTTGTAAAATTGACGTCTGCCTGAGATGTAGAAATGACTTCATTATGGATTTGCCTTGTTTTAATAGTCAAAGCTATGCCAAGTCACAAGTACATGCTGCATGTCTCTGGTATTAACTTCCTAGTAACTTGAAGATGGCTATACCTAGGGATAGATGGATATACCTAGGTGTGTGTACGTTTATAATAATAATTATTTACATAGTTTTTATTGTATTAAATGTTCAATTTTAACTAGGTACTATTGAGTTTATTTTTAGCTGTACAATTTTTACCGTTGAACATTCTATAGTTTTCTCTCACATTCTCTAAAGTTGACTGTTAATGAAATGAAATGAAATGAAATGAAATATTTATTTGCTTTAAACAGACATTTGACATTATAAGGGCCATGTGACACAACTTTTTGGCATCTGTCTAATTGCCTTAAAATTGTAGGCATGCAAATCTAATTTATTCCTTAAATAAGGATACAAATTTAATTTATACTAATACATTATTATGATCATAGAATAATAAAAAAAAGAAAACAATGCTCAAACAATTATCAAGTCAAATTACATATTCAATATCGTCAAATAAAATTAACAATTACATTATTATTATTAATGAAATACAAATTACATTCCATATGTTATGTCAATAGCAAATTTATGTCAAGTCTTAAGGATTTATATTATTAATAATTATGTTAACTATTTTTGGGATGTGTAGGCATAATATTCTCCCATACTGTAAAAGACCTTATCCAGAAGCCATAGATGAAGCCGTTTCTTAAATATTTTCAAGGGAAGGTCTAAAAGATCTGAAGGAAGTTTATTATATATTTTTTGGGCCATAAATGAAACATTCTTTTGGTACAAGGTCAAATTACTTTTTGGTATCACAAGTTTATTTTTTCTGTGTGATCTAATGCCTTCTTTGAGTTGTCCACATGTATTAAATAATTCAGGGTGTTGCTTAATAAAAGTACATATAGCAAATATATACATGCAAGTCAGGGGAAGGATTCCTAATTTTTTAAATAATGGCCTACAAGATTCCTGGCACCCCACATTGCTAATAGCCCTTATACATTTTTTTTGCGCTTTGAGGACTCTTTCTATGTCAGGCGAATTCCCCCAAATAATCAAACCATAACTAAGTGCCGATGAAACGAATCCATGATATGCACTAAGAGCAGTCTGTGTGTTGCAATCTGGCGCAATTTATACAATGCAAATACAAATTTATTAATTTTTTTACAAACATTATCAACGTGTTTCTTCCAATTTAAGTGTTTATCTAACGTGATACCTAAAAAAGTTGGAATCCACTACTTCTATATTATTATTTTTGTAATTTATATTTAGGTCAAGGCTGGGGCTTGAATAAGTTTTGAAATGAATTATTTTTGTTTTAAGTAAATTAATTTTTAAATTATTTTTTGTTAACCATGTTCATCCTGTCAATCCTCCATATCCCTCTATGGGATAAGTTCGCCATTGTATATTAAATATTTTAATATCTCCAATGTTATTTCCAAATAAGTGTCCAAAACTATTTTCAATTAGGCAGGTACTATTATTAATCTATGATAGTAACATAGCTTATATGACAATTCGCTTGAGTTCCATGTAGATTGTGAGTGTATCGACTTCAAACTAGATAGCCCTTCTATACTAGAAATGTGGCGAATGACTACATCGCTTGATCAATGTATGAGAAGTGTATGACATCTAAAGTCTCACATAAGGAAGTTTGAGGCTTTGGAGGTCATTATATCTTTTTATTAGTTTGCTTCTTATCTATGAGAGCTAGGGATAATAATGACAACAACTGAACCCAGAGTCCAGCTTATTTGGTTTTTAGGATTCCGTACCAAAAAGGTACAAAGGAACTCCTATGGTGCGACTTTATCCGTCCATTCATATGTCACAGCGCTATATCTCAGCAACTACTAATGCTATTGATTTAAAAATGTAGAAATTTTAAAATTTCTTTTTATTTGTTTTTTGACTTAAATGTAAATATTTACAGTGCTTACTGCATGCGAGATTTACTGCTATTTTTTTTTTAAATAATAATCTGTTATAGATATTTACTATATCATCATCATCATATCAGTCTTTAACTGTCCACTGCTAAACATAACGTTTCCCCTTAGGGGGCTTTGCCAGTAGTTGCCACTTTTGGCAGGTGGATTGGCAACCGCAGTTAGGCTTAGTAGATGTTTTAAGAGGGACGCTGCTGCCAACCTCTCGCCCTCCCTTAGTCGTCCCGTGGCCTATTCTATTCCGAGACCACGCGGCAACTTACTACATAATATACCTACAGAATTTAGTATTTTTAAACTAAATTCTATTAATATAATAATATTTAGCTATTTGTTTATTAGAAATAACGTAATGAATAAAATCAAATCATGGCCATTGTATTTTGTATACATAGTTTAGTCTGTACATCTCATTTAATATTCAATTGTGATCCGCTCTGCTACATAAGAAGAATACTTATTGTGTTTTATTAGTCAAAGTTAACTGCGTTCTTATTTATTGATAAGCATTTATAGCAATGCGCTATTGTTTTATTGCCCACTAGAGTACTATAAATCTATAAATAAATTCATAAGTATTATATCTATAGTTTGTTTTTTGCGGATTTAAAAAAGGACAAATTTAATTCTTTACGCTAAGACAAGGTCATTGTACCTGACCGGACTAATTATTTAAATTAGGTGTCTTGTTTGAAAATAGGCATTTATTCAGTGTGCATTAGTGATGTTAATCTATATTGTAATATAGTACTTTTTTATTCATTATCTGTGGCAGTATTTAAAATCTTGAAATTTGTTATTAATCAAATAAAAAAAAATTGCTGCATAATTTATCTAAGTAATCCGAAACATGGATATCCATACTACCAATTTACATAGCTCTTTTCAAATAGCAAATATTATAAACAATAGACAAATACTTGACTGTATATTACGATATACAAGTGGACTTCAGTAGACAAGTTAACCAATGAAATGCACATCGTGGGTACCTCTGTGGAAAGTTTTTTTTTTTGATGGGTGAAAATTATATGGTAACCCGACCTGCGGTAACGCTAGCTGTTTTCATTCTCATCAATCACCAGTGAAGGGTGATTGATGAGAATGAAAACAGGCCAGTTAGCCCATTATGATTAATTCATCAGGAATTAACCATGATAGTTTCCAGGGGGAACCGCGAGGAGGTCGAAACTGAGAGCAATATTGGGTATATTGCTAGCAATGGGATTCTCAGTTTCCATTACTAACAATCCCTTTTCCCCCTTCTCTGTGGTTAGTTTCGTTAGCTGAAAATACATTTTTTATGGATGGTAATGGGATGGAATGGTAACCCTCCCTTCGCTATTGATTTACGCTGTGGGGTACCAGTCGGTGATAATAGATGAGTATATGGGGGGAAAGGGATTGTTAGTAATGGGGACTACCTGTCCCATTGGTAGCAAGATAACCTGTCAGCTCTACCTCTACGTGGTCCCCTCCTGGAAACCATCGTGCTGAATTCCAGTTGTAATCATCACGATAGGCTAACTGGCCTGCCTTTTCATTCTCACTTATCATCCCTCACTGGTGCCCTGCCAGCGTAGCAGGGTTATCAGGGGTTGGTTCCTTTAAAAAGACGCATATGTACTCTCAGATCTATTTTTATTAAACTTCGTTCGCATTCTGGTGTGGACATCACATAATTTTGAGATGAGCAAAACACAAAAGTTAAAAAAAGTACTTAATCAATATTTAGAATTATATAGACAATTGCCTTCCATAAATTATTGTATGTAATTGTCATAGCATAATAATAATAATCCAACCTGACTGCCAAGTGTACGTGGCAACTATTAACAAAACCCCCCAATAGGTAAAGGTTGCTGTTCAGCAGTGGACAGGTAACTGTTGATTTGATATGGTAATAATAATAATAATAGTTCGCATTACAGATTTGGCATAAATAATCCACTTTTTATCGTTTGTGGTATACATACATATAGCAGTGGTAATCTTTGAGGACAAAGTAATATAATCGAGTACTGATACACCGAGTGCACCGGAAGAGTCAGTTGTGGATAACGAGCTAATTCACATAAAGCACTTGTCTCTGACAGTCGCAATGCACCGAGACACTCCCCAGTCTCTCCAAGTTCGAGAGAGAGAGAGAGAGAATATACATATCACACATACGTTTGGATAAAAACAATAGTATGTATGGCATATTCAGACGATTGGTATAAGTGATCAAAGTCACTTTATTGCTGAAAGCAATCTCTCCATATAGACAGCTTGTATAGACTGAGGTAACGAAGTAGATTATAGAATTAGATAATGTAGATATAAAATAATGAAGTGAATAAATGGAGTTTGAAATAAACAATAATAATATTGTATTAAAATAGAAGTATCTAATAAGGGTTGTTGATATATAGCATTATCTGTATATTTTAGTTAAAATATCTATCTATATACTAGTCAAATAATGTATATGTTAAAACACTGTTATATATTATCCAAAAATAATATTAGATGACAGATTTTTAACGTATTCATAAATCAATATCCGACTGATATGGACGATATCGAAATGAAGAAAGAAGTCCAGAAGAACTCAATACATAGATTTTTTTTTTAATGGATGATAATGGAATAGTAACCCCACCCGCGCTATCGGTATACACCGGCGGGGCACCAGTGAAGGATGATAGGTGAGGATGAAGTAGGTCAGTTAGCCCATCGTGACGAATTCAACAAGAATTGTTCACAATGGTTTCCAGGGGGAACCACGTGGAGGTCGACCTAATAAGGTGTATTGCTAGCAATGGGGCTGTCAAACTCCATTGCTAACAATCCTTTTCCCCTCAATACATAGATATTGGATTTGTATTCATATATGCCGTGCCTAGTACCTACATTTTGCCCGCCTTATTTTTAAATGACCAATTTTGTGAGACATGGTAATTCTGTCCTAAATGCCACTAAAAAAAAGATTGTAGAACAATATTATATATCCATTTTCGCGCCCGATATCTTACTGTGTATTGTATCTACATTATCCGTATCGGGATATCTATGTTGAATATCACAGTAGATATCTAATTTTGTTCTCGAAAATGGTAGATGATTATTTATCGGTATAATAAAACATAATCAAACTATGTTATTCACTTACTCATTTATTAAACAGAATATGAGATAGCTTCACAAGTGACTAATTGGCAATCAATTTATTGATAAGTCCTAATCCTGACTTACTTGGAAAAAAATCAGAATTATTATAATTAAATTAAAATTAATAACACGAGTAGGAAATTAAGACTTAATTTCATGTAAAATAAAATAGTTTTTTGTGAAATTTTGTTACAGAGATTCAATTTCTATATATAGAACATAATAAAGCGGTATGGAAATAATTGTGGGTGTCGTAAAAAGGCGACTAAGTGAGGGCGAAGGATGAGCAGCAGTATCTCTTTTAAAACATTTGTAAAGCCTAACTGCGGTTGCCAATCCGCCTGCCAAGCGTGGCAATTACTGGCAAATTCTCCCTAGGTGAAGGCTTAGATATGTTCAGTAGTGAGCAGTTAAAAGCTGATATGATGTTTTTTTTTTTTGATGGGTGAAAATGGAATGGTGACCCCGCCTGCGCTAATGGGATACACTGGCGGAGCACTAGTGAAGGGTGATCGATGAGAATGAAAACAGGCCAGTTAGCCCATCATGATGAATTCATCAGGAATTAACCATGATAGTTTCCAGGGGGAACCGCGAGGAGGTCGACCTGGCTGGGTATATTGCTAGCAATGGGATTCTCAGTCTTCATTACTAACAATCCCTTTCCCCCCGCTGATATGATGTTAGAAATAATACTCTGCAAGTGAAACAGAATATTTTTCAGAAACAAATATGGGATGATAACGACAAAAAATTACTATACTAACACGTGGTGGTATACTAACCCTTGTTGGCAAATTGGAGGGCTCTAAAGTTTTCGTCGTTTTCCAACCCATGTTTCATTGGAATAAAATGTCCACTTTGACTAGTAGCAAAACCCAATATTATATAATATCAATATGTATATACTATATATACGTAGATAGACAATAATATCGATTTCATCTTGTACACCTGAGTAAATAACAGGTAGTTATAAATAGAGTAATCAGTAAATGCAATAAGCTGCTTATTTCATTTCCTTATAAGAAGTAAAATAACTGCTGACTACTTACGCTGAAGCTAGTCAATGTTTCTTCTAAAACAAGTAGTTAGCTAATAATTTATTTATGTTAGTAAACATAGTACAAATGTTTATAAGATTACGGTACTAAATATTGTATATTATAAATAAATAAATATACTATAAATGGTAGATTAGATATCATATAACGTAATGTGATGTAATTTTATTGCTGTTATTGATCCATATTTCTTGATCTATATGATCTTAAATTGATTTTATATTTAGACCACGTAAAAATATTACGTAGGCACACTACTTTAAGCACCTAATTACGTACTGAAAGCATTGTTATCTTATTAATATAAAATCTAATTTAGTAATGTAACTTTAAACTATAAATTTATGGACGACGATTACATTTTCATCGTACAAATCATGAACTTTAGATTCAGTTATTTCATAATAACTTACAATATCTCACGATAATACTATCGGTTATGATCTTATAGGTGTTCTTGATAGCTATACACAGTTATCTGTAAAGATAATTTAATATTGTTTTGTACTCGCATTATCATAAAAATGAAATAAGTTTAATATCATTAATTTAATTAAACATCTTTATATACAATATAAAGATGTTTAATTAAATTTATATCTTTATATCTTTTTTTTTATGTATATACAATCTCGATCATCATTGATTTCTATTTATCCTTACTAATATTATAAATGGGAAAGTGTGTTTGTTTATTTGTTACCTTATAGAGCCTTAATAGCTTAATTAATCTTTGGTGTAAACGTATTATATGGAATGGAGTAAACTATTGGTTATTTTTATCTCGGTCAGTATGCGGGTCACGTGTACGAAGTCGCGGGTAAAAGCTAGTATTTTATAAAAGTTTAATCTTACTACTAAGCAAAATAAAATAATATTTCACAATTTATATTTTTATATTCACTCATTTTCGTCCCCTCTATCTATCCTTCACGCCAAGTTCCTTGTGGAATAGATAGGTCAAAGGTCTCTATCCCTACATACATTTCCAGCTTCATCCATTATGAAATTGAAACTCGTTAAAATGAATACATATAATGGAGGATTCTCACGACTCCAGATTCTTTCCTCTGGATCTGCATAAAGTAAGTGTGTATAATTTAGTAACTTAAATTAAAATACTAAATTATACACATTTTATATAGCTACATAGATATAGCCGTATATATATTATTTACACGTCTGTAAATTTAATAGTTTGGGCAAATAAAAACTTTGTTAGATTCCTATAGATTTTTAATTAAAATGTCTTAAAAAGCTAAAAATTAAAAAATATATAGCCCTTTAATAAAAAATAACGCTTACGTATACCATAATGGCAAATAAGTTCATATTTAATTGAGTATTATTATTGCCTACATCTTTAATGCAATATGTGTTGTAATTGAAATACCTATTCACGTTTCACGGTCAGTAAAATAAGTAGGTATTACCATAATAATAAAGACTAGGTAGAAGTGACACTCCAGCCAACTCAATAATAATACTGCGTTCGTCGTTTGGGCCGTCGTCCCTGAATTTCTTTAATCGTAAGCCGCTAGAGGACGCTGTATGTTTTTTTTTATGTATCTATGTATCTACTACCCTCCCTTTTAAAACATCACCAAAAGCCAAACTGCGGTTGCCAATTCGCCTGCCAAGCCTGGCAATTACTGTCTACTATGAAATATATTGTATATATACTCATTATTAATTTAATAATAAATATTTTTTAAATTTTAATTGTAGGAACTCCACTGGGTATCAAAGGCTGCGTATCCATCCCTCACTGCCCAGTCGCCCTCCTCTCGCCCGCCTCTAATATTCTCCATATCGTGTATGAGTTGTCTGATTGTGTCTGACGTCGTTACTACTACTGATAGGAAAGGGATAATCCTACATTACGTATGCCTATACAAGGTCGCATTTATGAATCTTTTTCCGTTTGATTGATTTTTATTTATAAATTATATATGACAAAGCAATTGATTTTAATTGAATATAAATTGTGATCCTATTTGAGTGCGGGGACGTGGAGTTCATTTCGTCGACATCGGTACACTTATACAGGAAAATACATGTCGCTTCTACCCAGATTATATATTCTTCTGGTACTACGAGTACATTCGGAAGTCGTTAATTCGACCGATCTCATGGTTCTGCTTACATAAACGATCGTGAGAATTCCGTCTCAATATAATTTAATTGCGTTGTGTCATTCAGTTATGACATTCATTTAAAGATAAACATTTAGTGGTATTCAATATTTTCCTTGCTTTTATTTTAATTTTTAATTAATTTTTCGTTTATTTTGTTGATAATAATAATAATGTTATAATGTAGTCAATTTTAAAATTTAAGTATATATAATATGTAAACTGCACAATATTATTTTAATTATACTATTAATTACTAGATACATTAATTGTAAGAAGCAAAGTTTTTTAGACTGTGACAGTTGATGTTTAACAAAATAAATACCGAAAAAATAGATTAATTATATTTGGCTGCATTACATCTATTTAACAATTAAAAAAACAAAATAAATCTGTAAATCCTTTCTAATATTCCTATTATTATAATAAATGTGAAAGTAGGTTTGTTTGTTTTTATTTTATGCAACTTATAATGGCAAAGAAGCTGACGGCCCACCAGATGGCAAGTGGTAACTATCGCCATAGTATTATATTATCTGTGCTATCGCCTATAGACATGAGCAGTACTATGCACATAACATGAGAAAAATAGTATACTATTTTTCTCATGATATCCTCCATGCTTTCTTATTTCCAGAGTAATAAAGTGTTATGCCTCTGTATCCTGTAAATTCACTGCTATATCCCACCCTTCAAACCGAAACACAGCCATGCAAATACAACTGCTTCATGGTTGAAACACGAATGGGTAGGAGATACCGAAACAAGCGACTTTTGTACAAAGCCTTCTTCTGGTATTTGTTGTTTTATTTTGATTGTTTATTTGTTTGTCACCTCTTGGCGTCTTCACGGTTTAACCAATTGTCATGAAATTTGATATACATGAACATTTTTTTTTTATTTTATCTGTTGTATCTTGTGTATCTTTTATTTTGATACGCCGTTTAGAAGTAACCTATTTCATTGGGTTTCCTGCTTCTGAAATCAATAGGTGTTAAGAAGCGGAAAATAAGCTAGTAAATAATTAATTAAAAAAAAAACAAACTTGTTTATGCACTCTCGTAATACCATGTACGGCTTTAGGTTACGTCATTGTTTTGCGTTTAACTTGTGATGATGACTCAGTTACGAACGATGCTATTTTTGTTTGTTATAAGTTACAATTGCAAGGATTTTTCACTCGTGGACAATTTAAGATTTGTTTCACAAAAAAGATACTGATTTAAATTATCTCAAAACCAGTTATATTATAATTTACAAAGTAAACTTCTGAATTGAATTTGATAAAATTTCAATTGGAAAAATTGAAAAGTATACCGTTTCAGATAAAAAGAATTTTCCAAATCGGTTTATAAATGACGGAGTTATTAAATATCAAACATAAAAAGAAATATAAAAAAAAATCAACCGTATTGAGAACTTTTTCCTATTTCGAAAGAAAATAAATAAAAATTAGACAAAAGTTTGTCGAACAAAAGAGTTCTAAAACTATTATTAATTATTAATCTATAGTGATCTATCATTCAAGGTACCAAGGTATACAGAAATTAGAAAATGCCTGAGAAAATAAATATAACTGAATAATTGCATATAATATTTGTCTGTAGCATTCACTTTTTACTTTTTTTTAATGCAACTTAGAATGGCAAAACAAGTACGTGCCCAAGCAAACGACTTTTGTACAAAGTCCCACTCTGGAATATGCAACACCCCTCCTACGCAAATAATTCAGTCATTTAAATGTAACAACGGATATTTGAATAATATATATTATTTACATTTTAATTTATAATTTAAGTAGATATATATTATTTACTTAATATATAAAATTGTAACCAAATACTGTAAAAATATAACAAACAATTTGACGAGTGTTCGACTCCACGTGTTTCTTGCTCAACGACGATTACTTTTTTTAAATTATTATTGGTAAAAAATAAAATGAATAATTTGTGTTCTTAATATAACTACGAATGTCACCTAAACATTTTGCTCCTTTGGTTGTTTCTTTAGAATTCTTTATGGGAGTCACCTTCACATCTGTTTATAAAGATTCACTATGAGTAACGAAAATTCATGGATACGTTAAAAAATAATACAAAATCTTCTACACTAAAGGAAAGATATTCTTCAAATTATAAATAGCATCAAAGCTACCCAACTATTTGGGAGATACGATGCTATATACATACTCCAACAGCCTGTTAAATAAATATTAATAGTGACGTAAAACTAAACTGTCATTAACTATGTCTAACCTAGTGCTAAGTCTATGTATCTATCCTATTTAAGAGCTGCGCTCTTGTCGGTGGAGCTCTTGCCACACACTACGACTTTCAGCGAGTCGCTTTACCTCTTGATACGACACGACACCAACTTCTTCCTTGATCTGCCTGATGTAACTATGCCTCAGTCTCCCTCTTCCTTCCTTCTATCTTACCTTCTATTATAATGTTCATAAGTTCGTCGTGTCGTATTAAGTGCTAAGTAACCAATCAAAAAATGTCACAGTTCATCTTTCATGGCCCTAGTACTAATATTTTACCCGCGACTTCTTTTTCGTGACCACAATATATTCACTGATCGGGATCAAATAATATAAAGTGTATAAGATAAAATAATAAATAATACGTATATACCATTTTTCATAGTAATTGATTAAGCCGTTAAGGTGCTAACATGTAAGAAACAAACAAACAAACTCACTTTCATATTTAAAATATTAGTAACGATATAAGCAATTATAAAAATACGGTGCTCTGTCAGCGTATACCGAAGGCGCAGGCGGGGTTACCATTCCATTATCACCCATTAAAAAAAAATAGATAACTCATGCAAAACCGGGGCGGATCGTTAGTATAAAACAACACGTACAATGAAGTATCTAAAATCACTGTGAATAGGTATTAATTATTATAATTAAAATATGTGTACTGCCTTTATTCAATAGCATAGCGCTAAGCTCGCTAATACATTTGTTTAACCTTCGGTCGCTGACCATAAATGTGAATCACTTTGAATCCGTAAAATCAAACAAACACAACATTGTAGGTATGTTAGCATTCATACCTCAACAGTTTTGTTCATTATAAATTTCATAGATTTATAAAGTGAGTAGTTATGGTCAATATTCTAGATCACATTTATTTAATTTTCCTTAAATAACAACTTAATATACCCAAGAAAATTAAAATAAGGACGAAATTATATTAAAAATAACATTAATAATTAGATTTATTAATTTTTGATAACTCCCTTTAAACCTTTGACAGGTAGTTGGAGATAATTCAGTGAGCCTTATTATATGATTAACATATTAGATTTTAATCACAGCACTTTTAAAATAGTCGATCGGTTTATAAATGATGGAATTCTAAGGTAGCAAATATAAAAAAAACGACCATATTGGGAAACCTCGTCCTTGAAGTTGGTAAAAAATACTAAAATTAAACAATATTAAGATCGGTTTCAGTCTTAAATATATTTATGTATAAGTAAATGTAGCCGGTAAATAAATTTTATACTTAGTAAGATATATGCATAAACGAAGCCAAAAAATATATATATTATAATAGATACAATACGAATATTTGATATTTCATAGTTCTATTGTCTATAGACCTAACAGCGACCACGCCGTGCATCATTCAGTACACGCGCACTAAGATCGCACTCGAGTAAGTACAACTCGTCAGTCTGTTGTTTGCTGTTCACTTTATTTGTAATGTAGCCATTGGTGCTCTACAGGATCCTCTATCATATCTAGCGATGTGACGTCACTTGACAAGAATTTACAGATGTCAGCCACACGCCTAATCTTTGATATAGATGTAGTTCTGTTAAAGTGAATATACATCTTATCTATTAGGCAAATTTAATATTTTAAATCTGCAGATTGACTTTAGACGCGATTGAAATGGAATCTAATCGAAATTATACCAAAAAGACGTCAAATATACATTACCCATTGATGGGTAGTGCTAGCGAAATAGGTATCACTGTCATTAAAATTAATTCTCTTTCTACGACGCAAAGGTTAAGGATAGTTAAATAATTATCTATAATAATAAGGTAGGATGATTTTCCAACCGACTTCTAAACAGAAGGAATTCAGTTTTATTTTTTTGTTTGTTTTGAGGTAATAATAACTCCATGAGATATATTGTCTTGTATGTTATATAGTCTATTTAGATTTCTGTATCGATCTGTTCAGTAGTTTAAGTTTTAAATCCAAATAAAACTAAAATAGTTTTTTTATGGAACACAACCTTAAATTATCATATTTATAAAAATCAATTGCTACAAAATATTGCGTGGAATCTTAACAATTCGAAAGGTCACTCCGTTGCGTTGGTGTCAATTGCTTCCTCTTTGTAGATATATCGTGGACGGTAGACTGTATACATCCGAAGATTCAAGAATGAGCGTTTCTCAATAGCTTATATTACTAAAAAAAATATGCAATAAGGGACACTGTTGTAGTAATAAAAAACGCTGAATATTTTTAATTTATTTGAAAAATATTCGGTTATATTAAGAGACCTTTCACATTTGTTTGCATAAGGCAACAAAAAAACGGAATTTTTGGAGCTCTGTTAATTAAAGGTTTGGTTTACCATTTGAAATATATAGACGGATTTATTATCTTAAAAACAGCGTTTTTAAAATTTTTACTGTACCCATTATTATATACTAATTACGTTCTAATTTCAAAACCTATTTGTTAAAAAAACGTTGAGATATAAAAGTCTGCAGTCGTCAATCACTAATAAATCAATGTTAATTTAGTATGATATCGTTATTATTAAAACTTGGCAAATATTCTCTAAATTAAGAGATTTTTTTTATATATAACCCAAATTTGAAAACTAATGTTTCCATGCGGTTCCTCCTGGAAAACATCATGACTAATTCATCGTGGAATTCGTTACGATGGGCTAACTAGCCTGCCTTTTCATCCTCACCAATCATCCCTCACTGGTGCCCTGCCAGTGTATACTAGTAGCAAAGGCAGGATCACCGTTCCATTATCATTCATTAAAAAAGATACTTGTAGAAAGTAAAAGTAAATAAAATAAAAAAAAAAAAACAGCTGTTTTGATATGCAGTGTGCAATATAGCAGTGAAATCACAGATTGCAAAGGCATAACACGCTAGTCCCGATGAAAGATAAAGCTTGAGGGGTAACAATAATCATCACAGTATATTTTCTGTGGTCCACCGTTCATGTCTAACCTTTTCTCTACTATATACGCCACAATCGGAAATTATTTTTATCCAGAAACAACACGGTTTACAATTCTATTCTTAGATATCGTAAAATTTGTTTTCCATCTTTTAGCGGGCATAAACCTTATCTCCATACGTCATTTTGGTTCAATATATTTGGAGCTATGTGGCCCATTTTATACAGGGACCACACGACCAATTATATAATTATATATTTTTTTTATACCACTGAGGTAGCAAACAAGCATACGGGCCATCTGATGGTAAGTACTTACCGTAGCCTATGAACGTCTGCAAAACCGGAGGCATTACGCGCGCGTTGCCGATCCTGAAGTAACGTCTTTATCCGTTTTTTAAAGAATGAGGTTTTTATTGCTGTAGTCTCTTGGAAAAACCTTGACGGGAAGCTCATTACATAACCTGAGCGTTCGTGTGAGGAAACATCTCTGAAATCACGCTGTACGCGACCATCCAGACTTCAAGGTATGGGAGTAAAATCCCTGTCAATTGCGAGCTGTTCGTTGGCAGAAATTGTCCGTGGGCATTATATTGAACAATTACTCTGAGCACAGTCTGTCGTACAAGCGGTAGAACACGCAGAGTGAGGCAAAATCTCTCCTAAGACTTGAGGGTTCGTTACCGCTTGTAAGCCTGAAATCATCGATAATTCTCATAGCTCGTCGTTGTACTGAGTTGTGGTTCAAACTAGTATTTAGGTGCTACCTAGGTACTAGCTACATGGACGTATTCGCTGGTAAAAAATGTTATAAATATAATTCATAAAATTTGATTATACCATCGGCACCATTTCAATTCGATAGATTACGGGTGTCTTCATTTAAATTATTATTATTTAACTTCTCGACCATTCAGGAAGTGTATAATTTTAACTGACAGTTTTATATAGTCGTAGGTCTAATAAATTAGAAAGTTTCCACTTACTTTAGCAGCGCACTCACCTCACGTATTCGACATCTTTTTAATTATCGTAATTCATTATAATATTGTAGGTAATACTGGCTTTGTATATTTAAATATCATAACTATACCATAGATAATATATAACTATACTAACATATAAAGCAGGAGAGCTTATTAACGTGTTATTATATAGTCTGTGATATTATCTATGTATATTCTCTTTGGTAAAAAAAAACTTAAGAAAAAAGCCTAATATAAAAAGATAAAAAGGTTCTCTCTTTGGTTTGCCATCAGATATGTTGAAGCGTAAAGCAATCATATATGGTAAAATAATGTCAAATATGTCTCTCTTTGGTTTTGTAAAATTAGAAATGCAAACGTGTGTATATGTATGTGTGTAATAAAAATTGGTGATTATTAAAATATTAAAGGTTTCTAAGATATTTAATATTACAAATTCACTGCGGAAAACTTAATAAATGCAAATTCTATAATAATACCCTTATTTCTGAAATTGCCAGTTTTTGAAAGGATATAAAAAATATTTTTGCATTTGATAACTTATTTCTTGAAAATGGTAATAGGTTATTCGACATCGGTACTACCATGACCGAAGGAGCTAGTATATTTGTTTATATTTTTAAGCCACTTTATAAAGAAGAAATATCTGATTTGCTCTTGTATTATTCTCATAGGTACAAATATAATATACTCACATGTTGGTCTCATATTAATTTTGTGCCGATTGAAGCTTTTGGGACAATATTATAATATTTGAGTTTTATATAGTAAAAAAAAAAAAATAACATAATAGAACAATCGTAATACGATTCTTTTTTGTTTGATAATAAAATTACATTAACTAGCTTCCTTTTTTCTTCCCTTACTTTTTGTGATGTTGAGTTTTATGTAATAGCGTTTTCATTCTTTCAATCGAATGGTTATTAATAGATAAGTACTAAAATAGATAACGAAATTCGTGCGTCCATATAAATAACTAAAAGACTGAAATGAAGGTCTGTTATTTTTATACCTAGAGCAACAGTATTGCCCGCACACCTGTATCGCTGATTTAATATTTTTATGAGAATTCCTAAAATACATTAAATGAATCTATCCTTTATACTTCACCTTCTTAAATCAAAGAAGTTTCTGGGACTCGTTAGTAAAAAGTTTTCTATGGGTTCATTTGTAATCGTAGATAGGTAAGTTACCTATTCGTATTTCAAAACTAACCACAAATAATAATTAAAGATTATGATACATAAAAAAACGACTTCAATTGTGACAAAATCAGTTATTTTGATTTAAAAATCATTTTTTTAAATCGATTTTGATAAAATTTCTATGTACTATACTTATCTGTAAGTATATACTTTCAGATAAAAAAATAATTTTCCAAATCGGTTTAGAATAGACAGAGTTATGAGATAACATATTTTCTTTTATGTATATATAAGAAAATACAACTGAATTGAGAATCTCCTTTTTGAATTCGGATGATAAAATATAATGAATTAAAAATAGAAGACTTTCTATAGAACTAGTTTCATTCTAACCTTTTAGTGGCTTTTAGGCCACGTGTAATTCAAACATCGTTTATTTAAATGCTATTTGATTGGTTTCTTATTAATCAGGTGAAAATAAAAGACGACCCCGTTTCCTCAATACAATTCATTGGCACAGGTGTCATTTGTTTTGTTTCATGAGATGTTTTCAAAATTCCAAAAAAAAAATTCAAAATACATTCTTAATTGAAATTAGGTTACTTATCTATAAAGTTTTATAAACGTTGACTAAAAACGTATTTATTTGAATTTTAATTGACATTTGAATATATAAATAACTGCAGAGCTTCGTTCAGTAATTAATATAGAAGTCAACTAGTCAACATGAACATTTGTAAGAATGAACTTGAAAATTTCGGTGCTCTTTTGTACAAGGAGATATAGTTTTCCTTGTTTAGCAATAGGTGATCTCGAAATTTGTTTTTCCTTGTCACCTGATCGGAATGAATTCTTACCTACTCTGAGACATTAAACGTTTTGAAACGATTCCGCGGATATCTAGAACACAAACTGAATATGTATTGTATGAGGCGATTGTATCAAAAGGGCGGAAGGTACGATGACCGGCCCTCGGACGACCTTTCAACGATACACTTTCACAAGCGATTTTTTAATAAAACTTACCTATCTATACGTATTAAAACTTAACTGTGCTGTTAATTTTATCAGTACTTTAATTATGTACAAGGAAAAATACTCATTATTAATAGAATATAATAACCCATTTCTAGACGAGTGTTTAATGTTTTTTTATGAAACTTAGAATGGCAGGAGGAGAAGGGATTGTTGGTAATGCAGACTACCATTTCCATTGCTAGTAATATACCATATCAGGTCGATTTCTACGTGGTTCCCCTTAGAAACTATTGAGCTGAAGTCCAGGTGTATTCATCACGATGGGCTAATTGTCTTAACTTTTCATTTCACTAAATTCTTTCTTCTATGCTTTACTTCACTAAATTTCTGAAGTGGTTCAAACTATACTCGAATAAATAACTTACTTGACCAATTCTAAAAATAGATACCTGTTTAATAACATATGTTAGAATTGATTTCTAATTTTACCGATACTAAATAGGAGTAACTAAAATTAATAAGTTACAATTATATACTTTATTTTTATAGTCACCATGACATCATAGAACTAGAGTGATTTATTGCTCATCGTTAACGGAAACTGTTATATATTTATTTAACCTCAAAATTTTTGGGCTTGACCTCATAGGGCTTGTTTACTTGTTTACTTGTGGTAGAACTAAAATAATTCTTGGTTGACCTCAGTTTCTTTAAATGATTGATACGTTTACTCGTTTTAATTTATTTTTTTCTTCATTTAAATGTTTTCTCCATAGATTAAACATAATACCTGCGGTCCTCTTTCTATGATTTTCTCTTATCGGGACATTTTTTTTTTTATTAATTTAGCTTTTAAACTTTTTCTGTTTTGTTTAATCTGATTAATTCTCTGATGATGCCAGGCACAGGTAACGAACTCATAATATATGAAGCTTGATTAATTATAGAGCGGTGATAAGCTCGAGAACTACCACAATAACTATGCTCGACGAAATCTGACGAATAATACAACACAATCCATCGAAAAGTGCAGGGGCAGGTAAAACACTTGTTCCTATACAAAAGGGATACGAATCTATTGACAGATGTTTTTGCTATCATATGCATGAGATAGAACGAGGCAGCAAGATCCGGTGTTTTTTTTTATAAGCGCAGTATAGAAAATGTATCTATTGGCAAATCTGTTAGTAGATACATTTTCTATATCGCACATATAACATATAAGTGTCATGATATGAGTAAGTTGATGTAGATAAGTTAGCAGACAAATGACAAATTGATCCAAATGCCACTTTTTTATTTTTCCATGCAACGTACAAAGGCAAACAAGTTAATGGCGCACCTGATTGAAAGTGTTATCCTTCGTCTACAGACAAGAACAATACCATCGGCATCATGTAGTATGCTGTGTCGCCCATGATATTACTCATGCGTTGCTATTTCTGAGGACAAAGGTGTTATGACTCCATACTCTGTAATTTCATTGTCATATCCTATCCTTCAACTAAAACACAACCATGGGGGGAAGGTATTGTTAGTAAATGGGATCTAACTGATCTATTGCCAGCAAAACACCCTATCAGGTCGACCTCGACGCGATTCCCCTTAGAAACCATCGTGGATAATTTTAGTGCAATTCTTTACAATGGGCAAACTGGCCTGCTTTTATTGGTAGGAAAGGGATTGTTAGTAATAAGGTTTAACAGGCCCATTGTGCCAATACACCCTATCACGTGGTTCCCCCTGGAAACCATAGTGGTTAATTTTGGTTAAGTTGATCACTATGGGCTAACTGACATGCCTTCATTCTCACTTATTATGCTTCACTGGTACCCCGCTAGCGTATACCGATATCGCAACCATTCCATTATCACCCATTAAAAAAAAACAACCATGCAAACACAACTGTTTTACGGCAGCAATTTATCTTCTAACGCATATGTAGTGTCATGACTTTGGACTCTTAACAAAAAAAGAGGAAATTGCTATCAGTTATAGAACAAAAAAGACAATAGCAGCCAAAAAGAAATGCTATGTGCATGACAATTGATAACGCATATCTATGGTGATTACCAAAGATTTCGGGTGATTACTGTTAATGACATCTTCAATTGGCATTTCTTGAATTCCGACTAATTTCCATCAGTTAATGACATCAATTTACCAGAAGGAAATTTTGTACAAAAGTCCTTGGGCATCTCTGTCCCATTCATGTTTCTACTGTGAATCAATTGTGTTTGTATGGCTGTGTTTCGGTTTGAAGGGTGGGATATGGCAGTGAATTATAGGGTACAGAAGAACATCTGAGGCCTCAGAAATGGAAACACATGGGGGATATCATGGGCAAAACAGTATACTCTGTTATGTCCATGGTACTGCTCATGTCTATAGGCAACCGTTACCACTTTCCATCAGGTGGGCCGTCAGCTTGTTTGCTATTCTAAGTTGCATAAAAAAAATAATGGAAAAATACTTATATTAACGCATCATTTATCTACAATGATAATATTGATGATAATATGATAATGTACTATAATGATGCCAAATGTACAAAGAAATTTACTGTGCATTAAAGTTTAAATAAATACCTTCTAATAAGTATAATGTATTATATATATGATATACTTATGAATATGTAAGATTGCAATTTTACATATACTATTAGTACAAAAAGTTTTTAATGAGTACAGTTTGGTGTTTACATACTTGTACATAATACAGAATGACAAATGACCGATCAGGTAGAAATTGTAAACTATCCACTGACATGAACAGCACCACGGACTTCACCGAATAACAAATACACTATGATACGAATAGAACTTCGTCGTAGTAATGTATCGGCCGGAAATCAAACTTGCAACCATCGGAAAGTGAAGTAATAGTAGTGGGTTAAACAGCTACAGCATCAATGTTTTTCTCTTGCTTCATAGTTACTATCCTTAGTTTAATCAAATGAACTGTTGGTCCATTCATTAAAGTTATTTCGAAACTTTCTTGAGCCAATACTCGGTCCATGACACAAGATTTAAGTCCAATCAATACATACGTAATCCATCTCCGAAAAAGGCTAATTTTTTTAATACATTTATAGATATTATTTTTAATTTCTATTTTTAACAATTGTCAGAAATGACAAAAAAACACATCTGTTTTTCACATACAGTGAGTTCCATAATCTAGACATTTATAGATAAATGACTTGTCTACAACGTTCCAAAGAATAAAATTTTTTAATACTTCAAATATGTCGATTGAAGTAGAAATATCTAATCTAGAGTAACTCTTATATTTACTAATTTTATAAATGTGAAAGTGAGTTTTATTTTGGGAGACAGTTTGACAGATATGTATGTATGTAGGAGTTAATTCATTTGTTAACTCTTGGCACTTTAATGGCTCAAACAATCGTCATAAAGTCTTGTAAAGACGCACTATTTGGAACAAAAGACTACTTAGGCTACTTTTTGTCTCGGGTAATTGACACGGTTCCAAACACACAAATAAAGTTGCGGGTAAAAACTAGTACAATATAATGCAGCACTAGTGGAATTTAACATTATACTCGTAAATTATGAATCAATTAATAATATAGTTGCAGCTTGGACAAGTAGGTGTACAATACAAGTAAAGGCCGTTCTTTGTTTCCGTTTAATCAATATCCATGTTGACTACTTTCGTTTGATCACACAGGTAAGAATTAATTAATGAAGGTAGTTACCTATTTAATGACAGTACTGGTTACTACCTAGCGTAGCTACGTACTTCCGAGTTTTACATCTCTACTTCATAGAAATCTTGGTCTATTAATGTTTTGAATATATTTCTTACTAACTTTTACCAGCAACTTCATCAGTGTGGCCCATATAAATAGTCTATATCCTTTTCCGTCACAAATGGTACGTACGTGTGCAGCACATTTTCTGACGATAATTTAAGCTATTAAGGCACTAACAAATAATAAACGATCTCAGTTTTACATTTATAATACTCTTATATAGTAGGGATATAATTTGTAACTCCTAATAACATAGGTCCGCATTATTCCTGTAACTTTTATGTCAACAATATATTTTTATGACAATGTCGTGGCCTCATTATAATTTTTTTTTTTCTCTTTGCCATCACCAAATTTTTATTCTTTTAATTCTTCTGTCTTCATTACTTACTATTTACATCCAAGCAACCTAACATTACTATAGTCAATTTATACTTGTTATAATACTACATATGTATAAGGATATAAAAATATGTTGCCGTGTGGTGCCGGCATTGAATGGATCACCTCTTCCTTTCCCGTGGGAGTCATAAAAAGTGATTAAGCGAACTCAGTGGTCGACAGATGTCTAGTATCGACCCTCTTGAAACCTAACTAAAAACAAACTAACAAAGCCTAACTGCGGTTGCCAACACGCCTACCAAACGTGGTAACTATTGGCAAGATCTCCCAATGGTAAATACCAGGAGTACATGGCCCCCAATCCTTTGACTTATACATTTTTTAACAATAAACAGTTGGTATGATGTTAATGAATCCATATTATCCGTTTAAACTTTCTCTTTTGTTGAATCCGTGCAAAGTCATATTTATCGAAGTATATTCCAAAAAATTGACTTAATCTTTAATTTATTACGGTATTTTCGAACTTAAATTTATTGTTAGTAATTTTTCTGTTATTCCTGTCTACGGCTGACTAGTACATAACGCCATAAACGGTGTAAAATCCTTTTTTTACAATATCTAGGTGTGTCAATATTCAGAACTTACTGAAATAAATTCACAATTGTGCCATTATGTGTAAGAGTGTAGTTAGTCCTACCGCCTTCGAACTCGTTTAATGATTACATAAGTAACTCCTTAGTATAGATTTGAAAAAAGGCCCTCTCAGAGTCAGTTACAGATTCAACAGGGAGTGTTAATGACAATTACTAATTTAAATATGTCATTAATGACATATTTAAATTAGTAATTGTCATTATAAATTAAATTAGTTAATGATAATTAAAACTGTTAACAGTGTTAATTAGCATTAACTAATATCTCATTAGTGTTCAAATAATGAACTTCTCTGAATGCGGCAGTAAGCAAACTTGACTAATCCAGAAGACGGCTTATAATTAGGCAGACCTTTGAAAGGAACTCCAGTGATATCTGGATGAATTATATAAAAATAGAGAAAAACTATGACATTTATCACTTATTGTATACGAAAGTAATTATAAATAATAAAAATAACGAGTTTACGTGTTTATTTTTTTTCATCCTTAGTTTTTATTTAATAATAAAAATGACGGATGGATGCATTCATTATTTCCTTATCCTCGTTATTTGTAGGTATAATATTTATCTATAATAATATTAAAACGTGATGTGCCAATGGATCATCAATCAAATGTAAATTATATTCTTAACTAGCATTGCAAATGTGAATGCGATATTTTTTCATTACTTTTTAATGCTTTAACGACTCGATTGAACATCATAAAATTTGACATTACATAATATGCGAAATGGACAATGACATAAGTTATTTTTTATTCCGGCCATTCAATGCCTCACTCGACTTTTTGGTGCCAATCAACTGTGCTTACATTGCTGTATTTCAATTTGAGGGATAGAATATAACAGTGAAATTACAGGGTTTAGAGGCTTAACACAGAAGGCTCCAGAGATAACAACTTATGAAGGCTTGATATCATGGTCATCATAGTGTTACTTTCATATATATACGGATGGTACTGTTTACGCTTATAGTCGATGGTGACCATTTTCCATCAGGTGGGCCCTCGGCTTGTTTGTCATTCTAAATTTCATAAAAAAGTATATTCTATACTGTGATACCCATCGTATTGTTCATCTTTATAGGTGACAGTTATCGCTTTACATCACGTGAGCCGTCAGCTTGTTTACCATTATAAGATGTATAAAAAATAAATATGTTTTAGACACGTGGATGATATCATGAGCACATCCAGTTAGTTATAAATTACTGATCATCCATTTACAATAAAATCTATTCAATAAATGACCGTAGTGGTGCAGCGGTTTAACATACTGACTCGTTTTCCGTTGCAAATTCGATACCTAAGCATATAACAATTATATGCAGGAGTATGTTGATTATTGCTAATATTTATTTAGGGTTTATGATGACCACTTATTTATCAGATACCTTTAATTATAAAGAGGACACCTTTATAAAAAAAAATATATAAAATTAATAAGTTTTGAAATGGATTAACACGAAGGAAAGAGAAGAATTCATGCGCCACTTTAACTTAAATAAATTGAATGTTGGTCTTATTCTTATTTAAACCAGAAATTTTTGAACATCTCTGTAAATTATTGATGCCCATTAATTCTTCTCTTTCCGCGTCTAGGGAAAGTAGATAAAGTTTTGTTTGAGAAATCCTACTACTACCTAATAATACCTGAAAAAGGTAAAAGCCCTTAAAATAATATTAAAAAAAAAGAATAAAAAAATTTCAAGGTTACTTCAGGTGCCTATCTTCTTAACGTGACTGTGAAGATACGGAACATAATACGAAAGGAAATGAGAGTTCGATACTTAATTAGATTGTTTGAACGACCTTCAATATAATACGGAGGTCATGAAATTTTACTACCTAATAATAGATATTATAAGGAAAATATGACTATAAAGATGTTGCGAAAAATTAATACGGACAAATAATAGCACACCTGCAATGCCGCTGGTGTTGTGGGTGATCATGGGCGGCGGTAGTCACTTACCATCAGGTGAGCCGCATGCTCGTTTAACCACTGCGTTGTAAAAAAAAATACGGAAAATAACAGAAAAATAATTTGTATGTCTACTTATTAGATACCTGTCTTAATACTACAGCTACTAAACTATTTATATTAGATATAAAATATGAATGTGATAATCGAAAAAAAAATCTAGTTGAGTTTACGACTCCAATTGGGTATAAATAATAGATAAGAGACAAAGACATTTTTTTTAACAAAATATATTATTGTAAACATCATATACCTTAAACTAGCCATCGTTTCATAGTTATGCTACCTTATTTATGATTATTTATCAGATAAATGGGAAATTTAAATAGATTGAACTTATGACCTCAGTATTTCGAGTCAGTATTATGATGATACAGCATTGCCTTGTTTATATTGAGATTTTTTTCATGTAATAGATATATTGACAAGGAAGTATTGCTACTGCTGTAACTGCAGTACTGCCCTATAACTGTCCTGTAACTGCCCTACTTTTATTATACTTTTATACCCATTCAAACAAATCAAGTCCGACAAGAACGTAGGATGAGAAAATTACTGTGTGTATGTGGATTATTATATCGGTCCCATTTCTAGTTATATATCTTCCACACAGCCCCTCGTGGAAGCTAATTACAGGTTAATTTCTGATGATAAGACAGTCACTTAAGAACTACTCACTAACTGGCTTGACATAATTCTTACCAGACATGAAAAGGCTCTTAATAATTAAATCTATCGGCCCCATTGCTAATAATATGAGTACATATACCCTATCACCTCGATCTCCACACGGTCCACCTGAAAACTATTACACTTAATTCTTCTAATGTCTCCGTCTTGATGGGTCAACTTAACTGACTTCATCCTTACCTATCTCTTATTGGTACCCTGCTACCGTATACCAACAGCAAAGATGGGGTTGCCATTTTATTGTCGTTATCTAAAAAAGTTCGTAGTCTTCTACGAACTCTTGTTGTCCAACTTGTCCAACTCTTGTTGGCAATTGCAGTTGGATTTTTTTAATGGACAATAATGATATTTTAACCCCACCTACGCACCAGTAAGGGATGATAGGTGAGAATGAAAAGGCAGGTCAATTATCGTGATAAATGCACGTGGAGGTCGACCTGACCTAATGATGAATATACCTACCCTATATTGCTAGCAATGGGACTGGTAGTCGGTATTATTAACAATCTTCCCCTCCTCCCTTTGGTAATGTTCTAAGAGGAACACTGCTGCCTATACCTCAAGCATACAGTTCCGTTACTCGCTTTTTACAATACCCACAGGAGAGAAAGGGGTGGCCTATTTTATGCAGGGACCACACGACAAAAAAGTCAGTGAAAAGATTCAATTAGATATTCCGTCACTTCGCTATCACTCAATTTCAAGTATCGATAGCACAAATGTTATACAACCGAGTCATATTTCGTCACTTGAGTACTCGGCACTCGCTGTATAATTCAGGGCCAGTTCGCCCAGTTCGCGTGCACTTGCGATCGTGAGCGGTCAGACATCGCTCGTTCTATACACCCAACCGCTATTTTCGTACAATACAAACCACTCCAATCGAACGATAAGCCGGCAATTCTTAGTTGCAATCTGTACCTAACGGACGCACGTTGACTGTGTACAGTTTTCAAATTATTTTCCGACTCGAATTATTCCCATTCGCGATTCATCGGGTATTTTTGAATTATACTTTCAAATTGAGTGACGAATGAGTGAATTTTCGCTATCAAAGTTGATGTGGGTGAGCTACAGTGAAGGTGCCGGCGCAATGGAGAGTTGTTATAAACTTTACACATGGATCAACCACACGATCCTGATGCTACTTCTGCAGATATTCTGGAAGATGAGCCAGATTTCGGACTACTTTAGGGATAAGTGAGTATTTATTTATTATATTAAGACAATGTTAAATGTTTTTTATAAAAAAAAAACATTGGATTTATCGTTAACACATTTGCATACTTAATACCTATGTAAGGGCTTCCTTTACCTACTGAATTTTATTTTCTATTTTTATTAATGTATTTGTTCTAGAGTTGCCCAGTTAATAACTTATTCTTAAACCAATTTAAAGAGAACTTTTACTGTTTATACATATCCTTTATTACTGAAGTACGTAATTAATTTAGAGATGAAGATGTTAAGAATAAATAAACTAAATTAAATAAATAAACCTGCATGTTCAAGTGATTTCTATAATTAGATACCTATAACTGGTTTCTAAGAGCTTTAGTTTTTTGACGTACCTCCCTATTTATATCAGGTAGGTAAGCAATATCTACATCGATGTATAAATGGAATTTATTTCAGTTTTAAAGAATATTTTACCTTCACCATAATCGAAATCATATTAGGTTTCTTACAAGTCTTTATATTATCTCACTTAATAGGTACTAAGAACTGACAAGGGCGAAAGCAGATACCTAGAGGCCTAAAATATTTTCTGTACTTATGAAGTCAGGTTACCTTTTTATCGTTTATTTATTTATCTTTAGTTGTGTATATCTAATAGGCATACTATTGGGGGGAAGAGATTGTTAGTAATGCAAACTACCAGTCCCATTACTAGCAATGCGCCCTGTCAGGTCGACCTCCACCTGGTACCCCCTGGAAGCCATCGTGCTGAATTCTAGATGTACTTTTTTTAAAGGGTGATAATGGAATGATAACCCTATCCGCGCTATCGGTATACACCGGCGGGGCACCAGTGAGGGATGATAGATGAGGATGAAGCAGGTCAGTTAGCCCATCGTGACGAATTCCATAAGAATTATTCACGATGTTTTCCAGAAGGAACCACGTGGAAGTCGACCTAATAGGGCATATTGTTAACAATGGGGCTGTCAAACTCCATTGCTAACAACCCCTTTACCCTTCTAGATGTATTCATTACAGTGGGCTAACTGACCTACCTTTTCATTCTCACCTATCATCCTTCAATGATACCCCGCCAGTGTATACCGTTAGCGTAGGCGGGGCCATCATTCCATTATCATCCATTAAAAAAATGGGCCTACTATTTAATAGCATTGTTGAAATTTTACGTAAATAAACAGGTAATCTCGAATAATATTCTTGCCGGCTTTCATAGTTTTGCATGGGAATAAATTATGACTAATACACATCATCATATCAGCTATTAACTGTCCACTGAGGGGGAAAGGGATTGTTAGTAATGGAGACTGAGAATCCCATTGCTAGCAATATACCCAACCAGGTCGACCATCTCGTGGTTCTCCCTGGAAACTATCATGGTTAATTCCTGATGAATTCATCATGATGGGCTAACTGGCCTGTTTTCATTCTCATCTATCACCCTTCACTGGTGCTCCGCCAGCGTATTCCGTTAGCGCAGGCGGGGTTACCATACCATTTTCACCCATAAAAAAAACTGTCCATTGCTGAAAATAGGCCATCCCCTATTGGGGGAGTTTTGCCAGTACATGCCACACTCGGCATGCGGTTTGGTAACCGCAGTCAGGATTTGGTGATGTAGATGTTAGGCGAGGGATGCTGTGTCCATTCTTCAACCATTGTGTTCCTTTAGTCTCCTAGGTAACCCAGGGAAAGGTAATACATAAGTACGTATACTGTGCCATTAGGTCCCGGTATGAATGGACCACCCCTTGTCCATTCATACCGGGACCTAATGGCACAATATACGTACTTATGTGTGTATATAATAATATATATATAATATATAATACTCCCTCAAAGAAAATATATAGTAACTAGTAGTAATAGATATTAAAAGAATAAATTAACTGGATATTTTATCTTTCGGTAGTAGGTCTCCATATTAGTTTTTGATGATATGATATGACCGGATGACAGGTTGGGGTGTATGGAATTATTATCCACTAAAAATATCACAATGTATCTATTACCATGCATAAAGTCAGGTGGAAACCTGTAAACTCCACCACAATACTTGGTAATATCTGCCTAGACGTCTACTGATTCTTAAAAAGCAGAAGTAAAGTCACAGTGTACGTAAGTGCTAGTAAAGTAAATTATGGTAGCTGATAGTAGTCTAATTTGCTCTTTAAATAATATCTATAGTTATTTAAAATTAGATTTATATTGTTTAACACGTGAGGAGGAAAGAGCTTATGAAAAAAAGAGATGACATAAAATGATAAAAGACTTGAATATACATACAATACTATACAATACAATTTCGGTATTAAATAGCTACACAACCTTATTAATTAATAGGTAAAGGAAAAATATACCTAAGCGTTTATGTAATACGATTAATAATGCAAAAAATATTTGACGTTGAATCACCTTCTTATTCACGTTACAATATACGTGAATAAGAAATCTTCAAACGCGATCGAAGAAGCAGGTAAATGCCACCTGCACAACTTGTGAGATCAACACCTAACATTAGTATTCAATTCTGAGCGTAGACTATTCTGAGCATTTCCATAAACTAAAAACAAGACTACAAGACGGGATAAAAGATTAAGTCTTTATAAGAGAGGTAAATAACCGAATATCTATATATCTGTTTTTATTTTTTCATTATTTCTAAAAACTGTAAAAAAAATAAACTCTAGCTTCGAGATTTTTTTTTTTATTAGTGGCAAGGAGTTGCCTTAAAATCAGATCAGACGAGACGTCTCATAGTCGACACTTGAGTCATTTGACATTTGATAAGAAGAGCTTGAATTAATCATACACATAATAATTGAGTAAACGTAATCATCATCTTGAACAGCAAACGTAATAATTAGCTCTAAATATCTATGAGTAATTGATATTTTCCGTTCCCTTGTGGTTTATAAATTGGGTACGTTCATTCTAAGTGGACTCGATTGTGGTTTAGATTCTATTTACAGATGCTTTATTGTAATATCCGTGGAGTAACTATGGAATGTTCATAGATATACAATACTCGTATTATGTAGCTAAATCTATAAAGGATCAATAGATTTATTCTAACTGCTACTTGAAGCAGTTATCAATTAGCAGATAATATTCTTAAAAACACATTTTTTATTTGGTTTCAATTTCGATTATGTTTCGATGTTCTCTCGGGAATTTTTTGTCGATTTTTTATTAATTGTAACTTATTAGTATATACTTGTATTTCATATATCTGCTTGATATTAGAATTTGTAATCTTAAATTGTTTATAATTTATTAAGTACCTAATGCCTCAATGATAATAAATTAATTAATAAAACCTAAATATAATAAAGAGTGCACAGATCTTAAGAGAGTAACAAAAATAATAAAAAAAAAATTATTACCTGCAGATCCAGATTATGAATATCTAAAAGAGAACGGAGGCTAAAAAGCAAAAAAAAGTCTTTCGGAATTGACACTAAATGATGTGACTTTGTTTTTCAACCAACTTTAAAAACAGCAAAAGGTTCTAAATTCAGTTGTATTTTTTTTTCATATTTGTTGCCTTAGAACTCTTTTTTTTTTATACAAGTTAGAATGGCAAACAAGCTGACGGCCCACCTGATGGAAAGTGGTAACCGTTGCTTATAGACATGAGCACTACCATGGATTCTGTCATTTTTAAACCAATTTCGAAATGTTTTATTTACGCGAATGATGGAATACTTTCAGACTGCTCTCATGGACATTTTATCAAAAAAAAAAAAGACAGTTTATATTGGATTTTTAAAAATAACTGATTTGGAACATAATCCACTTATCTGTTGTAAATAAATAAAAGAAAGTTTTCAATACACAATTTATATATTTGCAAATAATATAATAATAGTAATATCACACAATTATCAATTGAAACTTAGTATACATACGTATAGACGCATGGTATACTAAGTTTCAATTGAAAATTTATCTCTGACGTACACAACTACGAGATCTATATCCCCGTACAAACATGTGACATGTCTATGACAAGACATGTGGAAACAGACGACAAGCCAACCACATTCAAAAGATATATTTATAAATACTTAAAAGTGTTAAAAGTACGTACAATGTTTGATGAAGTTCTGTAGCTGTATTGCAGTCAATGTGACAATATTGGGCAATCAAATTCCAAACGGTCAAAGAGGTATCTGAGTTGATATTTTAATATAGGATATTAAACAAAAGTATTGAAAATTATTACACCACACGAGGGTCGATGACCTAGATGTGGTTTAATTAATATTACATCTTAAATATGAAAATAATGTAATTCTATCATTGTGATTTTAATTAACGTCGATCCCTGAACATGAACGTACGAGATTAATTTTAAATCAACTTCAAAAGATAGGTTCTCATTTCAATTGTATGTTTTTGTAAAATTTATTATTCCATAACTTCGTCAGTAGTAAACTTATTTGGATTTTCTTTTTTATCTCAAAAAATATACATACAGATTGGTTCCATATAAAATTTATCGAAATCAGTTCAGTAGTTTAGTTTATAAAACAAAATAACTGGTATTGCAATCATTTTTTTATGGAACACAATTTAATTGATATATATAATTTAAAAGGTAAACTATCTAAATATATAATACATTTCAAATTTATAAGATATAAAGCAGTTTTTATGTTAGCTACACATAGATTTTTTATGTCTAATTAACTACCTAGTTATTAATTCCTTTTTAACGCGAACAAAATGTTAAAATCCTGTTGCCAAATATAAAAATTACGTTACTTTTAGTAGGTAATTTAATTTTTTTTATATAAAAGTTATAAATACGAATTGAAAATTTCTAATACTTAAATATCAGTTATTTGATATAATTATTATGTACCGACTTATAATGGAATACATATAATTATGAATGGAAATTACTATCCTACCTATTATCATTAGTGGACTTAGACATACAGATAATTAATTAGTAAATTATAACTATTACAATAAACTTATCTAAAAATATGAAATAACTAAAAATAATTAATGTTGAAATAATGATTAGTTGCGTAGACTAATCATTAGACAAATGTTGAAGGAAATTGATAATTTATGACTGGCAAGACATTTTATCCACGTCTCACAAGTTGAGGTTCATTTAACGATTACATGATAAAAAGTATCATAATATTTACCGTTTTATTGATTAGCTATGAACTGAGCGGACAAATTGATTTGTTTTTTATTTTGGATATGCATTGAACTTGTTTAGTAGCTACTGCGCCACATTCTGTTAATTTTCTTACTTATTAGTTTTTTGCCTGCTAACTCGTACTCGTAAATTTCCCATAATACTCGTAATTTGCCCATGGCAAAACAGTATACACCTATCCCCCGATTTACACGGTAGATACGTTCCTGAGAAAAACGTGTAAATCGAAAATTTAAAATTTTCAAGTCAAAACCGTGTAAATCGAAAAGCTTGCAGAAAATGCATAATTTTGCTATTTGACAGTTGTGTTTTTTTTTAATATTTTTAGGTGTACACAATAATAAAAATAAAAATTTTCATTTGTTCTAATAGTTCTTATTGTAGCTTCGTTCATGTTATATAATTTTGCAACATCTACTACTCTATCTCCCTTTCGTAAGCGATCCAAAATTTCGATTTTAGTTTCTAAAGTAATAACTTTTTTTTAACTTCTTTCGACATTATAAGCTATATTTTTTTTATTTGTGTTAATTTATAAAAATCATAATTATTCACTTGTAATTTACGAATATGAAAAATTAAATCTTTCTGACACTGTGAACTTCACTTACAATTTTCCGTAGATAAAACTTTAATTTTATTAGAAGAAATACAGACACAGTGTGCATGTGCAGCAAGTCAGGAGATGTGTGGTTCAAACACAGTAGCACTTAGAGAGTGCGATAAAAAAAAACTTATTTGGAAAACCGTGTAAAAGCGAAAACGTGTAAAGCAAGTACCGTGTAAATCGGGGGATAGGTGTACTCTGTTATGTCCACGATACTGTTCATGTCTATGGCGCTGGTTACTACTTACTATCAGGTGAGCTGTCCTTGTTTTCCATTCAAGTTATATTCAAATGCAAAAATAGTAATTTTTGCTAAGTAAAATACAAATAGAAAGACAGACAACATTTCTATAAAAATATTATTTTGGCTTCTATTGCCCTTACACATCTCTTTATACCTTTATACTCTTTACACATCTCTTTATAACTTTCTTAATTTTTCTTTAATATCTATGTTCCATGAACAGACATTGTCTAGTTACAGTTTTAATATATTAGTAAGAATTGTGTTATTGTAAAATATGACATACGCATATTAGGCTTTAGCTATCCTTTGCTAAATATAACTCTTCCCCATAAGGGGGGTTTGCCAAGGGTTGGCAATCTCAGGTTTTGGTGATGTTTTAAGAGGAACGCTACTCCCCATTCCTCGATTACTAAGTTCCCTCAGTCGCCTCTTACGACCTCTTACGATAATGTTATATCCTTATAAATATATAATTCCATTATGAATCTTCAAACGTATAATTGACGACAGTAAAGTTCTAAGAAACACAATATTTAATAAGCGACGGTTGTAAGACAGCAATGAGCAGAAAATACAATAAAAATTACACTTTATGTTGGATAAACAATGAGAAATTATAAGACTATTATAGGACTTGGCTTAAAGGTCTTGGGTCCGCGCCATAAACTTTTAATAATTATACTTGATATTAACGCGTTATAACATAGCCACACCAAATACCTATCATGTTTATATTTGTTGTAAACACTGCAGTTTGTATACATTTTATTGTTTTACATGCCTTGTATTGTTGCTAAATATTCTTGTCGTGTAAAGTGATTTAAAGTATAAGCATTATGTACAGTGATTAGTAACGTAGACTAATAATCAACAAATATTTCTCAACGTTTTATCATTAAATGTAAAAACAAATAATAGCTCTGAAGGTCATAATGGTGTCATAATCTAAACTATTTTTCAATATAAATTGAGTTTTATAGTAATGTTTACCTGTACCCCATGGCTTTCATCATCATATCAGCTGTTAACTGGCCATTGCTGAACATAAGCTTCCCCATAAGGGTGGTTTTGACAGCAGTTGCTATACTTGAAAAAAAAAAACATGAAGAAACTGTTAATAATTTTTAATTAGATGTCCAAACTGCGATTGATATTAAAATAAGTAGCTATAAATAGTTATTTTCGTAAATAAAAAAAATAAAAAATACATCACTAGCTAACAAACATAATATATCTATGGTGGTAATTACCTACTATTGAGTGCAAGTAATAATCTGTTATTGTTTTTCGATTTTATGCTACGCGATATGTATGCGGGATATTTTTAGACACATACAAGCTAACTGTATTTAGAGGATTAGTAATATTTACAAAAAATTTGTCTCTCTCTCTCTCTCTCTCTCTCTCTCTCTCTGATAAAGAGATAAAGATTAAATGTTTGACGTTTCGACTACGACGACAGTATATGAGCTGTATGTAGCATATAATCGTTTAATTAGCGTTAAAATCCTCGGCCCCAAGTCTACTATAAATGAAAACGTTCGCTTATTTACGTATGCACGGGACAAAGTCTCTACTATATATGGATACTGACATATTGCTTCATTATTTTATTACAACCATTGTTGGGTAAGTGTTAAGTGCTGTACATACTTGTAATGTGTCCAAGTGTCCTTCAGTTATTGGCAAGTGTACGTACAAATCAATTCGGTTCGAATTATACCTATTTGTTTTTGTTTTTAACACTCTCCGATGTTAAAAACTAAAAATACCATTAATAAATAAATTGTTCCTAGTGGCGACGGTGGGCTTACCCCTACCACGTTATATAAAATGTTTAGCAAAATGTGTCACAGAGTGTGACATTAGAGTGACCGTAATGTCAACAGTCAATAAATAGTTCTGACTATCCCATATGAGCATATATTTATTTATAATGGCTTTTTTAATAACGTAATGATGGCAGAAACAGTACAGAATGCCTGAAGAGGGAGGATGGTATTTTCGCATAGTTTCTTCTGGAAACCATCTTGGTTAATTTCTGTAGAATTCGTCACAATGGGCTAACTGATATAAATTCATCCTTACCTATCATTATACACTGGTGACCCGCCAGCGTATACCGATAGCGTAAGAAGGGTTATCATTCCACTATTATTCCATAAATTAATGATGATGGTAGACTGTCACAATAGCCTAAAGTAAAATTACAACAGCAGGAGTTGTCAACCTTGGACGATGCGGTAATTTTGAAGCACAATAAGTAATTTCCCTGCCATATCTCATAGCTATGCAAGCATTGCTTCTTTGCATTAAAAATTAGTGAGAAAGACTAGTCTTTCTTATTAATTCACTAATTTAGTCTACTAATTTGCATAGTCATGCAGACAATAAAATATTCTCACTAGACATTACGTGCATTTTATACAAATTTAGAGTGACCTCTTGGGAAATCTGGGAAATGAATAATAAGAATTTCCTTCAATGGGTCCTATTATAGATTATGTTCAAGGCATTTCCATATAATTATGGTAAACAGAATATAATAACTCGTCAATAGATAGCTATAGAAAGAACTTCTTTTCAGATGTCAAAATAGCTTTAAAATTTTGCAAAAAAGAAATAAACTTGATAGTATTTAATACCCACCTTTTGACTGAACATGAAGGAAATCGGTCATACCTGTGTAAATACATGTTTGTTGACTCTGTAAGATGCACATATGACGACGAAACGCCACAAACTATGATTCATTTGATCAACAGAATGTCCTATGTTTACAAATACAAGATATAACTGTGAATGCATCTTTAACTAACAAATTACCGAGAGCAATTTGGAACATATCTCTGATGACGAAACAAGACGACTGTTCTTCATGAATTTAGCGAAAACTATCTTTCGAATAGTAGGAAAGGTGAATGGCTTCTAAGATCTTGATTGACTACACGTACCGAATCAGACCTGGAAATAAAATATACATTGATTATATACATAAAAAAAAAATTAAAACATTAAAATCCAAAAATATTTAGCATAACAACACGGAATACAAAAATAGTAAAAAGTTTGTCGTCTAAGATAAAAAAGACAGTAAATAAAAATTTGTCTACTGCTGAACATAGGCCTCTTGAGATTTAATTTGTTCTTATTTAATTACTTATTTGATAAGCATTCCAACGAGGTTTTGTATATTTATTCTGTTAAAAGTAGTTATCTAGAACACTGTGACAATTATAGTACAACATTTTATAAAATTTATATGACTTCGTACGATTGTTAAAATATCTAGACCAACAAACATATGAATGATAGCGTAAAACAATTGATTTATTCTTAATGCTTCTGAGCATTGATCAAATCGTAATATTTATTGGTTTATTGTTCTTTGACCTTATATATTACAATCGATGGTCCTTAAACGTGCGTGTTACTTCTATTATAGCATTAGAACGTGCATCATGTAAAATATAGTTCCCACTTAAAACATTTATTGCCGCTATAAACCGAACTCTATTTATATACGTGTAAAGTTCACGACTGTAGTTATTTTGATACGTAGACATTAGTGTAAATCAGACGTCATACTTATTGGCATGTTTGCTATATTATACGTGAAGTTTGCATTGCTTTACGTCCAATTACTACATACTGTCTATTTTTCGTATTTAAATTATGTACATGGAGTGGTGTAGACATTAGCGATGCTCTAATCTCTGTTAATTAACAGTACCAAGGCTGCCATGATTGCTTGACTTGAAGTGAATACTATGACCATTCTTTGGGATTGTTTGCCAAGAATTGGATACATAGATCCCTTTTATGTTATGTAGAAAATATAGAAGCAAGCTTTAAAAACTCTATAATGTAATAAATCAATTTTTAATATTAGCGCTTATTTAATTTTTTTTTAAAATATTAATAACCTAGTACCTCCAAAAAGAGTTTTTCAAGAGACTACAGCATGGAATTCTTCAAAAAAGGAAAAAAAAAGGTTCCTTCAGAATCGGCAAGGTGCGCATAATTCGCCTGGTATTGCAAGCGTTCATAGGCTAAGGTAACCGTTTATCATCAGATGGGCCGTATTCTTGTTTGCAAGCTCAGTGGTATAAAAAAAGTTCAAAAGAAAGTAACGAAATACTGCTGCTGGTAAAGAATGTTTATGAAACGTTTGACTTTATGTCTCGTGTAAACCACATAATAATAGCACAGTATTGAGAACTAAGGAAGGGGTAGCTTATTTTATACCGAGATCACATGACCTGCCAAGGGTAACAACTACTGGGAACCAAACCCCCCCCCCCCCCTCCAAGGAGGAGGCTTATGTTTAGCAGTGGACGGTTACGGGCTGATATGATGATAAAGAACTAAACTCCTTACACTGTGATAATAGTAGGTATTTAGAAAATTAAACTTGAAAAAATTAATACAAAATTCAAATTATTTCAGTTGATAATTAAAATCGAAGAATAATGAATTCCGCACACTGAGAATTGAGTGATGACGACGAATTTCTATTGGGGATTTGCTTTACAAATCGTAAACTAGTTGAAGCGCAACCATTCGTATTAGCTATGAGTAAATAAATTTATAATCTTACACTGATCTGTCAAGGACTACAGGCGTGAGCACATATTTTTATTTTATTTTTTTATCTCAGTCTGTCGACTTTGTGAACTTTACATTTTCGATAGTTACCCATTGTTTTATCCTATAATCCCAGATAATTCCCTGGCAGCTTTCCAATCTATTTTAAAAATCTATAAACGGATTTTTTATGTATTAGAATTTATAAGTATCTAGTAGTTCTTTATCTATGATTAGAATGTATTTAACTCGTAATGTATTAAATATGAGTAATATTAGAAATAATAGAAAATTGGAATTAATAATATTAGAAGTACATTCGACTGCGAATTTGAGTTGCGGATAATCCATTTTAAAAAATCTAGGTATTATGTTTACGAAGAGGAAAGACATTCTGATCATTTATATTACAGGAAACTCGTAAATCAACTATCATTTATATAGCTTTATTTATTTATTTATTTTATATAGATTTATTTTATTTTTTACATTTTTATATATTTATTCAACCTATTTTTATTGAATGGTAATAATAAAGAGATCAAGTATTTTTTTATTTGTAAATAATTTTAAAATATTATTAATCTTCAGTAGTTATAGTGTAATATACCTACTTGTGTTACATATTTATATATCTACCTGACGGCCTTTAGTCACTATGTTCTATAAATAAATCAATTTATGAGTCATGGGTTATCAAAATGAAGATCTGAGTTCTAAAAGGCAGGTCATGAATCGAGATAAATGTAAAAAAATATCGAAAGTCTTTACTGCCTATACTATTCAAATGCCAGCCAATCTGCATTGCGCATATTATGATGTATCCATTTCTTTTTTCTAACCTATTATTTCGTAATATTATTATCAGACTCTAAAAGATAAATTTGATTTAGATGTGCCTATTTTTATATAAAAATTAGGACGTTCTCAGTTTGACTTTCTTTTTTTATATTGTTGCATGCACATGACATCGCATGACATAATTTTGCCGATTTTTTTAATTAATAATTATTAGCTGTTATTGTCGAAGGATGGGCAGCAGCATCCCTTATAAAAGATCACTAAAAGCCTAACTGCGGTAGCAAACCCGCCTGCCAACCGTGGCAACTACTGGCAAGATCCCCCCAATGGTAAATTGTCATCTATATATCTAATCTATCTAGATTAAGAGAATGGCTAAGTGACAAACATACAGACAGACACATCGATCAATTATAATATTGTTATTTTTATACACGACAATGAAAAAATAGGGTAATGTTTTTCGAGTAGGTATAGATATATATGAGTATATAAGCGTATGTGGGTTTTCCAGATCTTTAGTTCTTAATTATTTTTATTAGTGGTTTGTCGGTAAATTTGCCTTAATTGTGGGAGTGTTATAGGTTACATGACGTCATTATCAAATAAATTTAAATGACGACAATAAACTGTCTAAAATTTATTTCACTGAAGCATTTCACGCCCATTCGTTGGTTTCTTTGAATGACAATGCAATTCAAATATTAGCGCCATTATTATTCCTATCTCTAAAATCAAAATTTCAGTCTGGTATTACAACAAAATTAATGTGATAAGAATCACAGTAAACTGTAAATTGCCATTCCTTTTTAAAAGGTGCTGGCCTTTTAAAAAGGCAAACCTGCATTGCCTTTGGTGTTATGGGTGATCATGGGCGGCAATAGTCACTTAGCATCAGGTAAGTCGTATGCTCGTTTGCTCCCTGTGTTGTAAAAAAAAAAGAATTAAATAAGAACCACATATGTAATATCAACAAAACAGAACTCAAAAGAGAACGTTTCGAGTTCTTATTAATATTTAACATAATGTTTCACTAAACTATAGGTTTAATTTACATTTTTCGGATAAATTTAGGGAACTGCACCTCAGATTCGCTCTCATTGTGGAAGACTACAAATCTATAATTATAATATTAAAAGAAATTTAATAAATACAAGTACTTGTTAAATCTAAAATTCGAACAAATAGCTATGCATCATCCAGAAGTATGGGCGTAGATTAATTGCTGCGCGCCTGTAGATGACCTTCATGAAACACCTAAGACATTCTCAATTATTAATTGGTGTGCTATTATTTTATTATTTAGAAAATTATGACGCTTCCGATATAGACTACATTTATACGTACTACATATAGTAGAAATCAAATTTTGAATTTTAACATGTATGACGTATATAATCATGATTTTGTTTTACTTTTTTAAGTGCATTCGAAGTTTGGGTAAATGTAGTTCAGTGGATGGATAAAAATGGCCATAAGCCAGTTGTATTTATGGCTTTGTTACTCAATCAAAGCAATAAAAAAAAACATTAACGGTACACCAGACCTGTGAAATGAAAAATAGAATTAATCTATAGAATGGAATAATATCTCTCGTAATTATATATTTATTTTAGATGCTATATTTTAACCACTAGCATATGTTCGTAGGTTTATTGATATATTACATACATATAGCATAGCATGACAGAGGGACCTAACTAATCGCGTGACCAAGCCCTATCGATTGGCACAATACGAACCTAAATGATTAATACTGCAGGTACTGTTGTATATGGTAGATATAAGCCAATCCTACAGGCTCTTTTACATGAACATCGGCGCTTTATTCTAAATAAAGAAACACATAATCATTAATAAGACGTAGCTAAAATATTATTAATATTCATATCTTTCTTGTACTTCAGACCTACCCTAACAGATAATGTTGTTTTACGGTATAATATGTATGATATACGTTTGATAGACACGTACTATAAGTCACAAGACGGAAATTTCACCAAAAAAATTTAGAGACTACATCTGCTGCAACTGAATAAAAATAATTTGATCTACTAAGACAATAGAAAGATTTACGCATTCATCTTAAATTCTGAGCAAGTAGATATATTCCAAAATTAATCTTGACAAGGAAAGCGATAACCAAAACAAAACCCATATATGCAATTAGACGTAGTTTAGCGAAAAATCGCATTAAAAAAAATACAAAAATAAGGCATACTCAACTAATATACAAACTTCCTATGTCATTTTGTTACCATAGTCTCATTTCGGTTGTATTTTTCATAACTCCTTCAGTTCTAAACCAATTTGGAAAATTATTTATTTTATCCAAAAGTATATACTTATGGATTGGTACTATAGAAATTTTATCATAATCGATTAGCAGTTTAGTTTTTAGATCAAAATAACTGATTTTGTCACAATTGAAGTATTTTTTGTGGGACAAATCTTTAATAATGACAATGATTGTTGGTTGTTTTTTACTAAAATATGTCCAATTATTGATTTAGTGAAGCCGCAGTTTTTCTGTGTAGAGAAACAACTGCTTGTTATCAAATTTAAATCTAAGTTTAGACTCATATTCTAATTTATCAGTTAGCTTGTTTTATTTGGATTAAAAAGTACGTACTATCTACTTCTCAAGTACCTATTTATGACAAATACTTAGTAGTTACTTATAATATATAAACGATACTATAAACATAACATCTGTTTTCGATGCGTAAATGATGAATATTCTAGAGTTAATAATAATTAAATATCAATTAAAACTCTTGCGCAACTATTTAACAAATATCGTAAATAAACGCATGCCACATTCCTTACTGAGTAACAGTCGAGTCATTGTTACAGACAGTCAACATTCGTCGTTATTTAATTAAGGTATCTACATATGTATATATATATAGGAAAATTTCTAAATTGCTACACATTATCTCATGAATTTGCCCACATAAAGTGTCACTTTATTTGATGAGATACAGTGGAGCGTGACGTTATAAATAAAACGTCGTATGACTCTTGTATCAATAATACACGATTCTTCCGTAACTGGTAATTTATAGCAACTTTATTATCATAGCGACCGTCACAGTTAATACTAAGGCAGTTTATTTTTAATTATTATTGCTATTCATAGTTTACGTGCAGTATGTATCATTTATTGACCTTCTCGGCTGTTTATCAAAGGTCAAATTCAAGAGGAATCTAGCCATAATCTATTTCTATTGTTATCGAAAATAGATGACTAATATATTAATTATGTATAGGCATAGATTACCTGCGTCTATTATCACTATTGGAAATACCAATATAAGGTACCATTAACATAAAAAAAATATTATCCATGGATCCTTGGACATATTTTTTATCTACGCACCCTTTTTTATATATGAATTGTATAGATAAAATAAGTAGATATTTTAGAATGCTTTTATACCATTTTTCTATAATACTAATCCTTATCTTGACTTATACCTAATTGCTAAAGTGTGTTTGTTTGTTACATTATAGCATATATTGGTTAAGCCGTTAAGACTTAACCAATAATTATGATATTTGATATGGGATGAAAAAGGATATCTGTAATATATAAGGAGTAAGATTTATACTCGAAAGAAATAGTTTTTGGAACTCCTACTGAAAACAACGGATTAAACATACGCGCACAGGGAACGACAAAGCTTAAATGAATTGAATCTTAATACAATCATCACACCAATTGTATGATTCTAAAATAAACCAGACAGAGAACAAGCGGAGAAAAATCTAGACCGGAGCAATTTATGAAAGACCGCTTATTAAATAGATTGAATTTGAGTATCTTTTATTAACTTTGCCATGTTTTTCGGATAAATAAAAATTAAAAATATATACTATACTAAGTTAAATAAGAGAATATAATGACTTCCAAGGACCCAGTTACATAGGTACAGGCAGTGTAATAGTGATATTCCTGCTTGCAGTGGTGAAACTAGTGTAGAACTTACTCTGGGGTAGAGCATCTAAAGAAAGAAATGTACAGTCAGTAACAAAATAGACAATTACCACATTGTTTTTTTCTATTCTCCTGACGAAACTAAGCAACCAACGATGACTAGGACTAATTGAGAAATCACTAAAAATCTGATCTTTCCCGTATATTACGATAAGTTGAGTAATTACTTATAATGGAATTAAATTCTTATCTATTTAATTTCTTCAAATCTTTATTTATATACGTAGTCCTTAGTCGTGGTCATAATACGATAGACATAAGTGGATAGCTGGTCTCTATGTAATCTTGACATAGAATAGACCAGCCCTTTCTGTTCCGTGGGTGTAGTAAGAGACGACTAAAGGGACTAAATAAACAAGAGATCGGCAGCAGCGTCCTTCTCAAAACATCTCTAAAGCCTAACTTCTGTTGTCAGCCCGCATGCTAAGCGTGGCAACTATTGTTAGTATCCCCCTTATAGAGAAGGCCTAAATCAAACAGTTGACAGTAACAGCTGATATAATAATGATACAAGTGGTTAAACTTCTAATAGACTTTTAAAATAATAGATTAAATTCAAATTCAAATATCTTATTTTCCTACTTCCAGGCCTGTAGAAGATACGAAGACGGAGAGAGCATTAGTTTTTACACCGCTTACAAGGCAATCAAAATATAGAAGACACATCAGGTCAATGTCCGATGTACAGAGCAGCACACCATACAAATTACCTACCAAGTCATGGCATGGAAGCAGTCAAAATATATACGACTCTGACACTAGAGCGAGGAGGATAAGGTATTACAACAAGAGGCTGTTACAAACAGATTCGTCAGATTCGAGTGACACCGAGAAGTTGTACAGGAAAATCGTGAGTTTGAGGGCGAAGGTCATGAAACCTTACGATTCTATGAGGTTTCTCTAATTATATAAGGATCTGATAGTAGTTATATTTGAGGCTGTACATTATAGTTTTATTCTAGATGGGATCACATTTGAATTGCACAATTTTCTAGATGAAACACTGTACGATTTGACTGGCACAAACCGATGCAAAGTACCTAAGTATTAATTTTTTTCATAAATTATGATCCCAACGTGATACAACTATAAATGGACTTTATAGTGTTTTCCTTTTGAGACTGTGATCGAATTAGAATAGGTGTAACTATTAGTCTAAGAAACCTAAGAGTAATTCTAATGATATATCTATATAATATATTTAGTGTTGTTTAAAAAAGAGTTTAAAGAATATTTTTATCGTCTATAAAATATTGAAATGTTAACAAATGCCATACGTTCGTTTTGCTCTAAATCTGTTATGTTTTGATTTGCCAAGATCACTGAAAGTTTCGAAATCTCACACAACGCATATTATTTAGTTATACTGTAATATTAAGCATTGTGTTATTTACGATAAATATTAATGTTTTAAGTTTTAAATGAACAATAAAGACCATTAGTGTATATTACACACCATAATATTATACTTATTTATAATCATAAATAGTTTAAGTTTTTACAAATAAGATAAATTTAAATTTACATGTAGGTAAGTGGCTACCTAATATCTATTCAAAAGCAGTTTTTATCCAAAATATTTTTTTAATGTCAATTTTAATAAATTATTGTATTATATTACAAAGATATACGATAAAAATGAGATCACTCGATTATTACTAAACTATACAACTATGTTAAATATGTGTAGACTTTCTGTCTATAGCGGTATAGTTAATTTGTAATTATTTTTGTGAACATAATTTAGTAATTTTTTAACATTACCGATAATAATAATTATTTGAAAAAAAGCTGGGTATGTTCAAAGTCTCTTTTTCCATAATTGAAGATATTTTCATTCCTTTATCTCTTATTAAGATAATTTTAAGAGGTAAGAAAAAAATTGTGTAAATGTTAGAGGTGTAACATTCAATAATTTTAATATTCCGGCGTACCCGGTAAAACTACGAATCACTCATAGAAAAAATGGTATACTGATTAAACAAAAAAAAATACAATGATAATAGGTATAGTATTTGACATAAATAAAGACCAAGGTTTGGATTCTCTATCCAGTAGAGGCGATTTAGTAAATGAGCTTTTCTAAATTAAGTAGACTCTGAATGTTCTAGGTCTGATGACCTGACTTAGTTTCTCATATTTGATTTAGATACTCGTATAATAGTTTTGAAGTAAAAATTCAATAAAATTTTAATTGACTACACAAGTGAGTAGTCATTTGCACTATTTTTAATGTCTAATTAGTTATTTATAAAAATGAAAGAGAACGATAATATTAAAATTTAAAATTACTTAATACTACTTAGTACTACGACCCAAATAAGACATACTTAGCTAAGACTGACGCCTATAAAAAGTGAGACAGGCAAATAAGGGATAGCTATTTAGTTTATTTTTCAGCTGTAGGACGTTTTACAAGTTGTATATTTTAGGAATAATCGAAAGAGATCGTCCTATATACACATCTACCTACCAGAAACAAGTTAGTAACTCTTGTAAAATTTGTACCTAATCATATTGTTACCAATTCCATATTAAACATGAATAGGTACTTAGGTGTACTTACAGTACAACCAACTTATCTGAGAAATACAAAAATAAATAATCTGTCCGAATCTTACGCACACGAAGTTAATAATATTAGTGCATTAATAGATAGGTAATATAATAGTGCCTTTTCTACTAATGCCTAGTATTATTTGAATACTTATTTGAAAATATATTTTTATTTTAAAATTTCGTGTGTACTAGATACAAGTTGTTTTTGTCTATTATAGATTATCCATTTGGAAAATGTATATAAACTTCGAGCATTATTTTTAGTTCTTGATATAGTTTTAACATCTTACAATCTTATAAGGGCTATCAAACTTATAAGATTACATTTTAACGATTTTTATATTTATAATTATCTAGATACGATAATGTACACATTTGTATTCACAAGTATGTCTGTTTGTATTAATGTTTTCTACACATATATAATAATATGTATATGTAGGTATGTATATTAATGTATTTATGAAAACTAATTATGTATATCAGTTGTCTAGAAGCCTTAGTACAAGCTCTGTTTTGTTTGATTTTTTTTTTAGTACGTTTGTTCCGTTGTGGAACAGGCTAAGGTCGAAGACCATGCTGCCTAGTCTTCAATATGATAATTTGTCTGGAATTCTGTTTTGTTTGAGACTAAATGACATTACAACCCTGATGATGATTTTAATTTTTTTATCTATTTTTTTTTATTATATGTACTTACAGTTACATTAACTGTTTGGAATTTGAAATAATAGATCTTTCTGTAATATTCTTATGCCTTTTGATTTGCTTGCTATATAAATTTATTGTAACATTGACAGTAAATTATTTCTATAGCAGACAATATATTATATTTATTTACTAAAAATGATTGTTTTATTTATATCAATCAACTTCAAAAAGAGAGAGAGAGGTCCGGAGCAGCAAAGCTAAAATGAATCCCTCAGTTTAATAAGTTGATGTAATTTTACAAGCTTTTTATTCAGTTCACACTTGTGTGTATAATTGTTTATATTTATTTAGTCAAAATCTTGCAAAATTTATTTTAAATTAGACTTAAATAAACATACCCCCAGGACCAAAAAGAGCTAGAGTAACTTTTCGCTATGTTTATCACATCATTATCGTATCGGCCTTTATCTGTTCACTGCTGAACATAAACCTCCTCTTTAGGAGATTTTGGCGGTAATTGCCACGCTTGGCAAGTAGATTGACAACCGCAGTTAGGATTTGAAGACGTTTTAAGAAAAATGCTGTTGCCCGTCTCTTGCCCTCCCTTAGTCGACATTCTCATCGACAGGTCTTACGACAACTACGGAAAAGAAAGAGGTGGCCTATGCTAAGACCACACATCAAGTTTTTCATATGATCAAATATGTATATTTGGTATTTGATAATTATTGCCTAAAAAGATAAAAATGTTTACTATATTAAAATATCATTTTTACCAAATAGGAAACACAGTAGATATATAAAAAGATTAAAGATTTTCTAGATTTTTTCTATTCACCCCACAAATTCTATTAACCCTATTCTACGGTAATACCATAGAATAAGGATAATACTTTAAAATTCTCTTTCTATATATAATGACAGTAGTTATTGACAGTTTTGACATATTTTTATAGCTTACGAGCCGTTAAGAGTTAACACTACCTGTATAATAATAAAAGTGGAAAATGAATACATGCTACAATCTAGAAGTGTCAACAATACAAAATATATAAATATTCATAGTATTCTACAACTATTTGTAGCATGCCTCTATTCAAAATATTGAATTTAATATGTATAGCTACTTTGTTAATCGACTTAAAATAAAGAGAAGGTTCTCAAATCAATTGGTTCTTTTTATGTTTGTTACTTTAGAACTCCGTCATTTATAAATTGTTTTAATTTTTTATCTAAAAGGATATACTTTCGGGTTAGTTTTATAGATTTTATCAAAATTAGTTTAGTAATTTAGTTTTTAAATTAAATTAAGTGGTTTTGTCGTAATTGAAGTAAAATTTTTAGTAAAATACAGTCTTGAATTATTTAGTGAAATGTTCATAAATTCAACAAACTGGTTGCATAGAATTCATACAGATAAACCTTTTTTTTTTAAATGACGTGGATTTGTTTAGTAACTTGTTAGTTTTTTGACAGTTTTGACGTTTGAATGATGGCCTGAGTATTAGGTTTTGTTTACTTTTTTGTTTACATTTTATTTTTGTTTTCTTCACAAGTTTTCTGAATGCCACCTTCTGTACATTTTGATTCTATATTGACCTTTAATCGAAAATTGAATTAATACGTTATAAATCATATATTTACTGTTAAACATCTTTATCATCATTCAGTCAATTTAAATTAAAACCTGACGTGTGAAAACCAATAGCAAGACGCAATTCTGAGCGCGAGTCAACTAAGTTCAGTTGCGGTTGATTATATTAAATATATTGTTAACCCTACTTTTTTACTTTATGTAGGCATTTTAAGTTAGTCGCGTTTATGAACTTCACTGAATAAGACACCTCAATAAAATGAAATTTTGGATAATATCTATTTTTATTTATAAGTTAGTAATTGCGGATCCAGTGCCCATAGTATTGTGGCATGGAATGGGTAAGTGTCGCAGTATTCACTTATTTTTTAAAGCACAGTTACCAGTGTTAATAAACCTGCGTAAACATAATATGAATATTGATAATTATATTCCCTTAATTCTTGATTAATGTCATTATGGATAAATATATTTTAAGGATAATCTTTATTGTTAAAATTAGATAAAATTTTTGTGTACTATATTGTAGATTTATTAAAAAAATTTTTTTCTGTTTGTCAACAGGAGACACATGTTGTGTCTCAGTAAGTCTTGGTTCTTTTAAATTATTTCTTGAGAAAAACATACCTGGAGTATATGTGAATTCCCTAAGAGTTGGAAATAATACAATTGAAGACCTAGAAAATGGCTATTTCATGAGTCCAAATCAACAAATAGAATATGTGTGTAACTTGCTGGCATCAGATTTGAAATTACGAAATGGATTTAATGCTATTGGTTTTTCACAAGGAAGTCAATTTCTGTAAGTATTTTTATCAAAAATAATATTTTATTTATTGATTTTAGTTATAAAAAAGACATTAAAAGTAAAAAATAATATACTTATATATTACATACAATGTCACAATGGGGAGACAAAAACAATGGAACATCATAATAAAACAAGAACCTTTTTATTTGAGCTATTTATTTATTTATTGCTATTGTTGTTGCACTGTTATTTCAATACAAATATTTGCCGATATTTATTACAAATACATTATTATTTAACTTAATTTAATGATAAATAATATTTGTATTAATATTTGATTCATTTTATTGAAAACTCTGTTTATCTGTGTCTTATATAAATTCTTTTTAATCATTCATTTATAATGTTATAAATATTTATAATGTTAATAAAAAAATATTTAAAATAGGATTCCAAATATTAAGTAATTAGAAAAAATTAGAGAGGTTTGAATCCTTATCCTCTCTTATCAAATTTTCTTTTTCTCCATGTTTTTCCAATTTAATTTAAATACCCATTTCATTATCTATTGTATTGTGACTAAGGTATGAGGTTTGTGCGCAATTTAACATTGATCTATATAATGCTAAACTTTTAATTCTGCTCCACTTGTGTGAACTATAACAACTTATAGTAGTATCTAAGTGTTTGAAAAAGCTTTTTTGACTAGCTGTTGCCTGCGGTTTCATTCATTACATCACTTAATTAAAATATAATTTATTTATTCCATGGGAACATATTGACAAAATAAAAATTGCTAAAACTCTTAATATCTTGTTTTCCTTAATACTTTAATATTATTCTTAATACTTTGCCCATACCAAATTTATCAACAATTGGTCTTAGGCTTTGACAAGTAATAAACAAATCAATCACTAAACTCACTATTCCATTTATAATATTACTTTGTCTTATTTCTATCAATTATTGTAATAAACCTTTATAATTATAAGAATAGTATAAAATAACTAATTAGGTTTGACTATAATGGAATAAAATTTAAATAGTTAAAGATAAAAAATTTCCTTAAGATCACTGCCAGCTAGGGTACCTAGGAGACTGTAATTAAATAATTAATTAATTAAATTAATTATTGTAATTAAGTATTAATTCTAATTAATTAAAAGTTTTATTATTACGAAGTTTCTGCTTACTTATTAATTCAATTGGTATTGAAATATTTAAAAACTTATCACTTATTACTAAATATTAGTAAATATATAAGAAATATATAAAATAAATAAATATTATTTATCATACATAGATATTTACATAGCAACAGGCAAAAGGATAATTATGTAAACACTGAAACTTGTTTATAAACCTAAAACTATTTTTTTTTAATTTAAATATGTTTTGATTCAATTAATTAAAATAATTTCATTCAAACAGGTTCATTATAGATTCACATGATGTGTTAAAAATTATTTTTTAAGTTTTATGTGTATACTGTGTATATATATTGTGACAGTCAGCAGATTCAGAATTTGTCAAAGAAAAATAAGAGTACATGGGTTAAACAACATATTTACATATATTTTTATTTTAGGAGAGGAGTTGTGCAGCGATGTGGACATCAGTTACCACCTATTAAAAATCTAATCACTCTAGGAGGGCAACATCAAGGTGTCTATGGTCTGCCTCATTGTGGAGCTTTGCAGCATGAAAGTTGTGACTATGTGAGGAAGCTGCTTAATTATGCAGCTTATTACAAGTAAGTAACATTTGTTTAAATATGCTACCCAACTCTATGTATGTATATATATAAATTTCATATCTCTTCTCATCAGGTGGATGTCATCACCTCACCATGTATCATGGTAGAGTAAAAAAAAAAACAAATATTGATATACTTTTAAAAATTAGAGATAAAATTACATGAAATTATTCACCTTATAATAATGTTAATTATAAAAACGAATTTACCTTAGAGTGAAGATTTAAACAGGAAAATGAATAAATAAGAATCCAAAATTTTATTAAATTTTGACTAACATAAAAAAAATGAAGAAGGTTGTCAATTTAGTTTTTTTTTTCTTTTTATTACTTTAGAGCTCCATCATTCATAAGCTGTTTTTTTTTATCCTAAAGGGTATACTATCAGATTAGTTTTATAGAAATTTTATCAAAGTTGGTTTAGTAGTTTAATTTTAAATCAAAATAACTGTTTTTCCTACTATTGAGTTTGCTGTAACTTTTTTTTAACAAAATCTACATATAATTTATCATAAGTCAGTGTTGTAATTTCTATAATTTCTAATAAACATCGCAAAAATATCTGATTTCTATAAAGTTACATTACTTTTTATTGCACTATAATATGCAATTTGAAGTAAAAAAAATTAAGTCTTTACAAAACTCACATAGAATTAATTACTCAAGTGTTAAAAGAAATTAATTGAACCAAGAATAATATTATGAACAATCTAATACAGAACAAACAAAGAGATTAATTGAGAACTCATTTTAAATCACTTAAAAAAATATTAATATGTTCTATATCCTTAACAATGCCTATTGTTTGGTATTGTTTCCGAAATTCTAAATAATAAAATTATCATACAAATGGTTGTAACTATTTTAGTCTCTGTCTTAATACTATATTAAAATACTGTTACATTATAACCCTAAGTAACACGTAAGTTCGTTGACACTGTTGAATGGGACTTTATGTTTGTTTGACTAACTGGTCATCAACCCAATCCTTGTAAATCGGGGGAAAAGGGAATTGTTAATAATGATTGTAGGAACCTAGGAACCTAGGTGCCTCCCCTTCTAAGAAACTACCTTTCACCGTGAATTCACCAAGCATTACGGATCAACTAACATAACTTCATTAATTTATTTTTAATACAAATTACTAGTAAGTACAATATCAATGCGGGACTAAACCGGTAGGTACATAATATAATTCTATAGATTCTTAGGATAATAATCAAAATCAGTACAGAATTGGATACGATATAGATGTGATGACTTTGTTCTTTTTAATGATGCTAAAAAAGTACCAACCTTCATCAAGCAACCAGCAAAATGTGAAAGTAAAGGAAAAGACTCATCATTGTACGGTATTTCCTAGTGTTACATCTAAAATTACTCTGGCACTTTGTTAAGTCATTGTTACGGTACTGCTTGCTAAACATTTATGTTAATTGTTAATTCTACATTGTTTATTAAGTGATAAGCATAGAACACTGACAGGAAAATTTAATTCGTTGCTAAATTCATCCAGTTGGTAATAAAAAAAAAAACTGATAAATAATTAGTTATTTAATTAAATACAATTGATTTGAAATATCTGCGTAGCTAAAACTGGGAGATCGATCCTCATACAATACAAACATGTGTATTTTAAAAGAAATTATCTGTTTGTATTGTAGGTAACTCAGAGTTCGTAACTAATCGGGCATCCCCGAATTTAAGACGTGAGTGAAGGCGACATAAATAGTTACAATACAGTATGATTCACGATAGTTATTATTCAACAATATATATTGTTATTGAACAATATATGTTTGTATAAGTTTGGACATTTTTCTACGTATTCTTTACTCATGTTTACAAAAGAGTATACTTGTATTTATATGTTTATCAGAAACTGATACAAGATTTGCAAAACAAAATTGGTGGGACTAAATAATACTGTGAGATGATACACAACAAATCTGAAATCTCTTAAGAAGGTTTCTTAGCTAAGATTTTTTTATTTCTACGCGAAAATGAGTTTACTTACCTTTGTATCTCTCGAGAACATAGTGACTAAATTAGCGTAACATTCTATAATATTTTAAAAAGTGTATGTAGAAATAGCGAAAGTTCTATATTTTATATAGTATACAAATCTGTTGATATTGAAAATTAGCGACATTTTGAATTTATTTTTATAATTAGATTACTTGCACTAATTCCATACAATAACCACAGAAATAAGTTAAAAACACTGCTTATCTAAATAGAGTTTAACAAAACTCTATTTAAGCAATTAAATATTGTTTAGTTGGTGTAATAATTTTTATTTTATAGTTTTATGCACTGAAGCCTATATAAACTCGCTTTCTTTTGTTTAGACATAAACAAATCTTAGACATGCTTTTGTAGTAAGACGTCTAAAATTATATTAAACACGGATCACAGGTTTAAATCTTTGTAGATTCTTTTTTTTTTACATAAAATCGCATGGTCTCTATTATTACTTATTGTTTTAAAAATTATGTAATTGTGATATAGTCGGGTAGCTTGAATAATTAATGCACACTGAAATGTCCAAATTGATGGCGGCTTGGTGGGTCGAGTTGTCGTGTTCTTTAAAATATGGTTGATCGCAATGATGACTGGTTTGTCAGTCATACTCGTGAACGGATAGTAATTTTTAAGGACCAATCTGTTCTAGTAAACTACAACTGATCTATGTGTGCTTAACTTTGATTTTGTATTATTATATTTAATATTTTATGTTACAGTCTATTAATAATTATTTTTTATTATTATTCCTTTTTTTTTTTTTAAGAGTAACAGTTTAGTTTCTTGTCTGTTCTTCTCCTTAATAGAAGAAGAATAAATAAATAAACTTATCATATAAAACTTTTAAAAATAAAGTTTCTTTTTTTATTTAACGGATTCTTTAGGCCACGAAAAACAGTTAATGCCAACATCAATACCCATACACACAAGTAAGATATTATGAAAATTATGCTCTATTGATACGAAAGGTTATCGTCAGTCATGTTTGTTACTTGGAATGGAAATTATCTGTGTGGCCTGTTATTTTATCCTGCTCGAGATCGGACATTGATTTGTAAGCGTTCTTCGTTCCGAATTAAAAAAATAAACAGTGGCTACTGTAAGAATGGAGTAGGGTTGAAACTAATGCATTCTCATTCTTGAACGATGCTGATATCAATTGAAATATCATTGAATTACTTTCGTAATATAAAAATAAAGATAAATATGCTTGCAGTATATCTTTAATGGGATAGTTAGAAATATTAGTCGACTATTATTGTTGTGAATAACAATATAGACACGCTAGTATTTCACGGAGCATATTACATATTAACTGTTATACTAGTACTGTACTTAAGTACTTTCGGATGAGGTCAAAATAATTGTCGGAAATGACAATATTCATAAAATATCCGTTATACATATATATATATATATATATATATATATATATATATATATATATATATATATATATATATATATATATATATATATATATTTTGTTTGTTTTGTTTCAGGTGGGTGCAAAAAGCACTTGTTCAAGCTACTTACTGGCACGATCCACTTGACGAGGAAACGTACAAGAAAGGTAGCCAGTTCTTAGCGGATATAAACAATGAACGAGTAATCAATAAAACTTATATAAACAACTTGAACAAATTGGAACATTTTGTGATGATAAAATTTGACGGTGACTCCATAGTGCAGCCCAGAGGAACGGAGTGGTTCGGCTTCTACAAACCTGGGCAGGCAAAAGTCATGCAAAGCCTGCAAGAGTCTGCTCTTTATGTGAAGGTTGGTACAACATTTTTGAATTTTAATATTGGTGTAGATACTTTATATCTCAAACAGGACTGAAGGGATTGTTAGTAATGGGGTCTGACAGCCTCATAACTAGCAACAGACTCTCTCAGGTCGACCTCCATGTTCTTCTCCTTGGAAACCATTATGGTTGATTCTCATTGAATTAGTCATGATGGACCAACTGACCTTGACTGACGTTCATCCTTGCTTCATCTCATTAGTAAAAAGATTTCTAATTTTTTTTTAATATAAAATATTCTCATAGTACCCCATCGGTGCGTTCTGATAGCACAGGCGGGGTTACCATTCCATTTTTACTCCATTTTTGGTTACCATTATAAATCAGTGGCGTCATTGTATTGATTAGCATTTTGCGTGTTTTTTTTTTAAACCAAATTCACATTATAAGACAATTACTTATTTAATATTCACCATAAGTATTGAGAAATCTCATCATACTCGCCATTAATCTGTAACACAGTGTGTGTGTCTTCTGTGTGCCTGCCCTTATAGCTGTCACTAAAAGCTCTCAAAAAATAATACAAATAAAACAATATTAACTACTTAATATTATTCTCAATTTCGTGTACAATATAGTATATGTCATATATGTGTAAGTTATTTATATATATTTATTCATTTATGTATGTAATTTTAGTATGTATGTATATCTATAATCACTAGTACCGCATTCGAGTATTCTGATATTAACATTAAATCCGCCATGTACACATATTTGTACTAATGAATAAATAAATTAATAACATGAAATATAGACACAAGGAAAAAACAACATTACAAGAAGCAAAGTAAAGAGGCAACAAAGGGTAGCTTTATCGCTAAATAGCATAAACGCTGAACTATGAATTTTTAATCAAATTACCCTCACATGAATAGTAATGTGGACCTTTTTTTATATATTTCTTTTTATATAATTTAAATTTAATTATTTCTAATGTCTGCCAATTTTTCTATCGTTCTAATTATATATCACATAGATGTAGGATAGTACCAGCGACACTGTATCTTTCTTTCAAAATACGTACTAAGTCTTGGTTTGGTTTCTATTACAGTAAATTTACAGGGTACAGAAGAATAACACCTGAGTCCTCAGGAATGGCAATACATGGGGAGTATCATAGACGAAACAATATACTCTGTTATGTCCATGGTACTGCTCACGTCTATAGGCGACGGTTACTACTTTCCATTATGTGGGCCGTCAGCTTGTTTACCATTCTAAGTTGCATTAAAAAAAATATCCCATCCTCAACCCTTACAAACAAAAGATAGATAGATATATAATTTATTTGCATCATTTACAGCACACAAATAACATTAGCTCTCTCTTTTCATTTAAGAGTTTCCTCTTGTCGGTGCAACTAATTCATGCATCTTCCTCCAGCCAGCTCTATCCCAGGCCATATCCTTGATCTCCCTATACGACATGACACCTAGTGTTTCTTTTATCTGTCCCATGTCAACATTAGCTACTGGTACATATTTAAATAAATAGAACAAAACATATACAAAAAAAGGTGGTAATACAATATTTTTCAAATTAATAAATTGTCTATTTCAGGATCGCCTCGGCCTCAAGAAAATGGATAAAGCAGGGAAGCTGGTCTTTTTGTCACAGCCCGGCGACCATCTCCGTTTCTCTCAAGATTGGTTCATTAAAAATATAATTAACGTGTATCTAGATCCAAAGAAATAATTGAAGGCTGATCATAATGAGATTTTAGTTTATAGTTTCTCATTTGTGATAGTTATTAAAACAGAGAAATGAATCGTTTATACTCATAGTGTAGTAAGTATGGGACAATTATATTGTTGTTAGCCATAAAGCACTGTTCTTGTGGTTAATAATTACGATTTCTCATTATTTTATTCTCACTAGGCATAATTATATGTTTATTTATATACAAACTACTATTGATAAGTCAAAATAGCAAAATGAATATATTATGGTAAATCATATTTTAAAAAAATAAAGATTGCTATTAAAATTAATCTTGATTTGAATTTTGACTTTGTAACATCACTCAAGACATTTTTCTCACTAAAAATACACGTATATATAATAAAAATTACATGTACATGCAAACGAAATCGCGTGTGTAACTAGTAGGAATCGCAGGAAATAGCAGAAAAAATCGAGTATTCGTTCACAGATCATGATATAATTATTGTGTCATATAAAATAAAAATACAATATTTACTTAGATACAATAATTTACTGACACATAATGTATAAAACACATAGAAATTAAAAGAACACAATTTTTTTTTATTTTTTTTTTTGTATAAAATATTACAGTTAGAATTCGTATACGATTTCAGAGTATAGATTTAAAATGTAAGCCTACAACTTATCTTTACAACTTATCGTTAGGAATAAATCGAAGATTTATTGTATTCTTAATACATGTTATTCGATAAGATTTTCAAGTTCAATTGCCCGTTGCTTCATGGTAGTGCGGTCAGGGGTGTCCGCGAGCCGCACTTGTACGTACACGCGGACACACTTATTGTGTTTAGAGCTTCTCTTTATGTAGGGGGCGTTGGCACCGCGCAATTTGTGTAGAGGGAACTTCACTAGGCACTGGAGCATGCACCGCTCTGCTATTTTATAACTGAAAATAAAAAAAATACAACTATAGAGCCAAATAAGGTAATAATGTAATGAGGGCCTTAATCAACTGTTTTCAGACGTATTCGAAATATACGAGTATTAGGGTTGAAAAATTTAAAATCCCTACAATTCGATTTAGGATCAGGACTAGAACTCGCATCTTCAAAAGATTAATGATGAATGAAAACTGTTTATTGTTATCCTTACAAAAAAATACATAAAATATGTGCACAAGATAGTTACATCATGCAGATCAAGGAAGGAGTTGGTGTCGTGTCGTATCAAGAGGTGAAGAGACTCGCTGAAAATCAAAGTGAGTGGCAAGAGCTTCACCGACAAGAGCGCAGCTCTTAAATAGGATAGATAGATAGATGTACACAAGAAAAACAAATCATTTTTACAAGAACCAAGTTGAAGGAGCAACAATTTGCGGTCTTATCACTAAATAACGACTATTTCTGGTAACCTTGAACAGGAATAATTAAACAAAACGGAGAAAAGATATTGAGAAATTTGCCGTTTTATAGTAAGTATTCTTTCTCGGATGTTACATGAAATAGAAAGAGATAGTAATGTTTGGTGTCTTTTTCTTTCTCATGCATCTGAGTACAAAAACTTATGATACTGGTGAATCGGTTTCCCCATTTGTCTAGATGGCGAGACCTATTTATTTATTGAACTTTAATATACCTAAACATTGTAAATGATGTGATTGACACTATATGGCCCTGACCAACATTTACATTGTATAAGTATGATTATTTTACTGGTATTTTGCTTACTCATAAGGGTTTATGCAGTCCATCCGTAAAACCTTATAGCTTTGATCGTGTGCTTGTTCCTTGGATTTTTCAATTAATAAAACAGCCAAACCTTGTCTACGATACTCAGGTGCTACAGCCAACATTCTAATCTGAAACACATTGACAGCTTAAACTAAAAGAAGTATTTGCTTTTAGCACAAATTATTTACTAATTAATTATATTTTAGTATGACTGTTCATTTATTTAAGTATACGAAGACACGTGAATTTCCACGGCTGCAGGGATTAATCCGTGGAAAAATAATTATCACATTATATGTACTCGATGCCCTGTGGTCCCTACATAGAATGGGCCACCGTCTTCCTTTCCCGTGGCTGTCGTAAGAGACAACTAAGGGAACTTTTTAGTCGAGTGACGGGCAGCAGCGTCCCTCTTAAAACATCGCCAAAGCCTAACTGTTGTTGCCAATCCGCCCGCCAAACGTGACAACTACTGACAAAGCTCCTCAATAGAGGGAAGCCTATGTTTAGCAGTGGGCAGTAACGGCTGACATGTCAAATGACACGGCTGGTAAATGGGTACCACTGTTCCACTGTTTCTAATGTGAAGCAAGTACGAGTATGTTTGTATCGCTGTTTTGATATGAGGGGTCAAGGGTAAGATATGACAATGAAATAACAGAATATGAAGGTATAACACCTTAGTCCCCAGAATTGGCAATGTATAGGGGTGTCTACTATTGGCTTTAAGGTGCCTTTTATAATGTTTATGGTATTGTTCATATTTATAGGTGAGCCATAAATTTTTTGTTATTCCAAGTTGTATAAAGAAAATCTTAACCTCATATATCTTTTGTTGCTTGAATATTTCCCAAAGATTTGGAGTCTCCTGTAGCTTGGCTGTGAAGTACAAAAAATCTTTCGTATTGGGATCCTGCAGAGAAATGAATATAAATCATTCAAAATTTATACAGTTTTTTTTTTTATTTTTATGCATTCTTTATTGACCATATTACAAAGAAAAGTTTGGTACAAAAGGCGAACTACTACATGATATTCTCTCCCAATCAGTCAGATTCTACAGATTTGACACATCAATACAGATTTTTTTTAAAGGGATAATAATGGAATTGTATACGCTGGTAGGGTATCGGAGAATAATAAATAGAAAATGGAGTCGAGTAACTTAGCTCATAGTGCGATATTAACTAGTAATCAATCACGATGGTTTACAGTGGGAATCGTGTGGAAGTCAACCTAACAGGATAACTACTAATCATAGGTCCTCTAGACCCCATTGCTAACAATTCTGCCCCCTCTTGTAACCCCGCTTGCACTATCGATATATATTGGCGGGGCACCAGTGAGACATGACAGGTGAGGATGAAGCACATCAGTTAGCACAATGTGATTAATTCAATAATAAATAAAAGTTTCCAGGAGAACCGCGAGGAGGTCGGTCTTATATATTGCTAACAACACGGTTGTTAATCGCAATTAGTAACAACTGCATCTCCCCCTATTAATACTAGTTAGGTCCTACCTACCTATAAGAATTCTGAAATTATAAGTAAACTACATATTTACTAAAGACTGCTTCGATTTTATATATCTCCGACGCGGCGGTTTTCCTTGTATACTATTATTTTGTCAAGGTTTCGTCTAGTAATTATTTAGAACGGACTTCTAAGTAGGTACGCGACCCTCACACCATCGTTAAATTAAAACCTAACTAGATGCAATTTTATTGTTAATTTTATTTCCAACACACTCCTAAGTGAAATGTGTTCAAATTTAATATATGGTATCTTGTTAAATATTTTTCTACCATGACCGCTGTAACTCGCTAACAAATGGACAATATTAAGACAATTAATGATGATGATGATTTGTTAAAATCCGTTTCTAGCGTTGATAACTTAGCGCTGGAACACTTTAATTTGATTATCGTAACAAGTTTTTGCGGCTAATCTATATGCATATTGAGGGTATATAGAGAGTAGGTATTCCGCTAACATCAATCAATGCATAAAATAAAATTGTAACTGTTCGCTGTCTGTACATTGAAGATATATAAAAAATCTATTATAGGGAGGCTTTATAATAATAAATATATACAATAGAACCCAAAGGATTTTTTTTTATAATTTGTGTATGTTTTTTTTGATGGGTGGAAATTGTATGGTAACCCAGTCTGCGCTAACGGAGCACCAGTGAAGGGTGATAGATAAGAATGAAAACAGGCCAGTTAGCCCATCATGATAAATTCATCAGGAATTAACTATGACAGTTTCCAGGAGGAACCGCGAGAAGGTCGACCTGGTTTGGTACATTGCTAGTAATGGGATTCTCAGTCTCCATTACTAACAATCCCATTCCCTCCAATTTGCGTCTGTTTGTCTGTACGTTTGCAAACGCTGATCTCAGAAACGGCCTAACCGATTTAAATGTGGTTTTCACTAATGCGTTGCAATTTGCTTAACATTTAGTGTTAGTTTAATTTCAATCGGTTCTCAAATAAAAAAGATATCAATCTAAAGAATCACATATAAAAATCAGATATAAAATTACTGATTAATTAAATTGGCTGAAACTTTTTTTATTATTTGTATTAATTATCAAAAATTCTGTCTACTCGTGCGAAGTCAGATCGGATCGCTAGTAATTACCTATAATTGATGGGGGCGGGATATAATAGGTAAAGAAACTTAGGCTTATGGCCTAGGTATATAAAAATAAAATAAAGAGTCAAACTATCAACAACAGATGTGAATACTTTGATGGACATCATACATTGTGGATTTATTTTATTATTTCGAATTTGTATAGGATTTCGAATTTATGTAGATACTCACTTGTCTATAGAAGGCATAGTTTCGAAGATTTTGCGGATCTACTGGACTGCTCGCAAAACCAACGCATATACCAGCAATTTTGTCGTCCTCGGTTTTTGCTAATAGTGTATTCCCTGTAATTAATATACAAAATTTATATTAAATTAACAGCTCCGTTATTTTGGTACCGAGGATGTATGTAATCACATTACACTTAGGTACACTTTTTTATATTTTAAACTCATACGCGAGCCAATGCTCGGTCAAAACCGAGTCATGAAGAAGTTGTTTTTTATGAAACTTAGAATGGCAAACAAGCTAATGTCCCACCTGATGGAAAGTGGTAACCTTCACCTATACAAATGAGCAGTACCATGGACGTAACAGAGTATACTGCTTAGTCCATAATACCCTCCACGTTGCCATTCCTGAGGACTCAGGTGTTATTCCTCTGTGCCCTGTAAATTTGCTGCCATATCCCACCCTTCAAACCGAAACACAGTCATGCAAACACAACTGCTTCACGGTAAAAACACGAATGGAATAGAGGTGCCCAAGCAAACGACTTTTGTACAAAGTCTCCCTCTGGTAAAGTCAGAAGGGGACATGAGCGATTGATCTAAATCTAAAAATCTTCTCCAGCTAAGGAATTTAATGGTAATACACAGTAGAAACAAAACTTCAAAGTGCTTTGCCATTATTTGGCAGACAAATTAACTGATTACTCTCCATCATGTTATAGCAAAATGTAATCACTATGCTTTTGGTGGTTGGTGCTTTAATTAATAAAAAAAATCATAAGAGAATGAATATGGTTTCTTAACACCACACATATGAATAGATAAATCCTATACTCAATATTCTTATACTAATATAATACACTAATTAGAGTAAGATCAATTTCGGTTTACGTCACGTAGGTGTGCTTAAGATCTACCCTTTTAATAGACAAGTGACAAAAAGATTTATCGGATGATACGTTTCATTCATAGCGTCCTGGAGTTTTTTTTTTTTTTTATAGTTCTGGGTCGCATAAATGACAGTGATTAGTTATTAGATACGGGTGACGGGTCAGCTCAAAAGAATCGAAGGGAAATGAAATACTCAAAAATGTATGTAAACATAGGATATGATTGATATAGATAGGTTATTCAAGTAAGTAGTGATCTTATTACTAATTGATTTGGATATCCTGGATTTTTTTTAATGGGTGATAATTGAATGGTAATCCCGCCTGCGCTATCGGGTTACTCTAGCACCAGTGAGGGATGATAGGTAAGTATGAAAAAGCAGATCAGCTAACCCAACATGACTAATACCACTAGAATTAACTACGACGATTTCCAAGGGGAATCGCATGGAGATCGACCTGATAAGGTGTATTACCAGCAATAGGTCAATTAGACCCCATTACTAACAATCCCTTACCCCCCTATCCTGGAGAATTTATAAGTACCTTGTTTAAATAAATTAGTAAGGTATTCGTCAAGTGCCCGATCATTACTCAAGTCCATATTACGCGCTCGGACCAACACATGTTCCTTGAGATAGTGTCGCTTGATGATATCCATCGCCGGTTCATGATGTTCACTGGCCACCGGGACAATCGTGAAATTCTCAAACTGGAAGAAAAGCTTATCTCTCACGTAGATACAGAAGTAGCTGCAACTATCGTATTAACTAGAATTTATTGGTGTATATCAGTGTTTCACTACCTCTACCTCTATAGTCTAAGTCTATAGAGGAATCGCGAAAACTACCTCACTAAAAAAAACTAAATTATAAAGATAGATTTATTGAGAATAATGATAATTAAAACATTTGTTTGTTAATACAAATTAACAAAATTAATTAATTAATTCTGTATTTATCCGAAACCTAATCATCTTTGTAATATTATAAAATATATCAAAAAATGCGAAGGGTCGGGGGTCACGGAATATTTTTTCATAGTAAGGGGTCGTGTTATAAAAAAGGTTGAAAAACACTGGTCTAAATAAACTACTGATCTACACAGTGCGTGCATTGTGTTTTAGTCTAAACGGTAATAGTCAAGAACGATTTATGTCCCCCAAGGGGGAGGATTATGTTCAGCAGTGAATAGTTAAAAGCTGATATGATGATGATGATGATCTATGTCACAAACCAGCTCATAACACTTTACATTCTTTAGGAGCGGAAGCGATAATACATGAGGATCTAAATCCGGTGATATTCACAGTGTATTTATGTTTATCACAAAACATTATGTTTACTATTTTAGTATCAGGTTATCAGCGTCAGCTTATTTACACCACAACGTCTAGTATAATTGTGTAAAAAATAGTGTAGGCATTAACTTTTTACATTCCGTCGTGAGCAACAATTAGGGACGCTCTGAGTGTCACTTAATTCTATTATCTGTAACGTTTATGGTGCTACTCATATAAATAAATAACCGTTAACTCTTTCCATCAGGTAGGCCGTTAATAAACTGAAACTAAAATGAACTAATATTTACCTTCTCCTGATTTAATAAATCTTTGATGCCGAATATACTGTGACATTTTTTAACATGTCTTATACGTGATGTTTTAGTAATATTTGGAATTGTTAATTTACTCAATATTAGAGAAAACATTTTATTTTATTCAACACTAATAATTTTAAGACAATAATGACATTCGTGACGTTTTCATATTAAGTAGTATCTATTAAAAATTATAACACTGAGTATTTATGCTTTTTTTTTAATGGATGATAATAGAATTCTTATTTCGCCTGCGCTATCGCTATACATTAGCGGGGTACCAGTGTGAGATGATAGATGATGATAAAGCAGGTCAGTTGACTTATCGTGACGAATTCAACAATAAATCAATCACGATGGTTTCCAGGAAGAACTGCTTGGAGATCAATCAATAATAGGAAATAATAGGGTATATTGCTAGCAATGGAACTGCTAATTCCATTACTAACAATCCACTCTCCTCTATGTATCTTTGCTTACCAACACGGGTAAACATCAAACATATGTCTTTCAAGTTGGTACCTATCTATCTGGTAAAGACTAATGGAGTACCAGTGTGAGAGAGAAGGGATTGTTAATGGGATTAGTAGATGTTATTAATACATATAATGATGGTTATTAATACCCATTTAATGAGCTATCACTATTTAAAGGAAGAAAGACAAAGACGAAAATATATTTTATTTATTTATTCTTTATTGCACAATAAAACTTGTCACTTAATTACACAAATAAATGACTGAATTGATTTCAATTAAATCGTACCTAATAAATTTAATAAAACTTATTATTGTATATGTATTTATGTTCAAACTTGTTGCATAATTCACACATTTATATAATTCCTCTTCATAAGCATGTAATTAGAAAACAACTATAAAATAAGTGTTGTAAAACTTTCATTTAAATCAATAATCATGTTGATTATTGATACACGACGATTGGTAAGAAATTGAAAAGAACCACTTTTATACGAATTTCTTTTAGTTATTGTTAAAGTTACATTTTTGCTGTAATAGCTTAAGAAGGTCTTAGATTATATATAGATAGATGTCTCCATAAAAATGCTTTGAGTAAAACGAGTCAACTTTTTCGTACAATTTTGTGTAATAAATAGTTATAAGTAATTCCTTTAGAACTTCTATATTTATTTTATCTTATAATTTATTCGTCTTTTTAATGCGTAAATACTTATTTTATTTATGAAATAATACGTCAAGATATATTTTAATAGAACACTGATAAAAAAACAAGTCAGCTTATTTGACAAAAATATTTTAATTTGACCCGTTTTTGAGGCTCGATGCTCTATCTATATAATCTAAACCTTAGCATACCTATCTAATACTTTTTTCGTTTGTGGATTCTAGTCTCTATACGTAGTTTATTCGTTTTCAGTATATATTTTAGTGCTGGAATGCAGATGCATAAATTTTATAGATTTACCAGTTAAGAAAATGAATATTGATAAATCAAGGTTGCCAGTAAAAACACGCTACACAAAGTCAGTTGTCAACGAACTACGAAGACATTGGTTATACAATAAATATAAGTTAAGGCAAAGCCCAGAGGCAACAGTTACAAAATACGAAGAGGAAAAGGATGCAAATTTCAAAAATAAAATTTCGACGCTAGTAAAACAGACTCTTCACGATACAGAGAAAAAAATTAAAACTGTGCAACATCTTAAAATTATGTACAGAGAGGAAGCTCCTTACAAAGTGGGCTTTATTCTGAGTATGGTGAAAAAATCTAGAGATGTATTGAACGAGCTATTCAATGTAGCTGTGAAGCATCGGGACGAGTGGAAAGCTCTGGAACAGTTGAAGATCTTAGAGTCAATAGTCAACACCAATGTTGATACGACTAATCTGATGAGGCAACTGGTTGAACTACATGTACAAAGTTTAAACAATACGAATTCAGCAGAAATAAAAAGGATGGTACTGGCATGACCTTGCAATAATTTGCAACACAACACAACAAAACACAACAAAACAAACTAACGGCCCACCTGATCGAAAGTGGTTACCGTCACTTATAAACATGAACAGTACCATGTATTATCCTTATTTGTAATAATACATTAAAAATCTTCTTGCCTTACGTAGGTATATAGTCGTTTATGTTCATCATTTTTTCTGTATAAACAGAACACATCCATCAAGAGCATAATGTATCAGCCACACGTCAGTTTACCTTATCCAAAGAAAAAAGCGAGAAACGCGAGATGCTTTATACATTTTTACACGTGTATTTCAAACCACACATTGTACTACCTTAAATAATGAGGAGTCGCATCCCATCTTTTCCAGCCGTTAATTATTCGCGGGTAGGCGCAGTTTTCTGACGAGGCACCTGTGCCTTGATGAGGTCGCGCTAGTGCATTAGTTGATGACGTCACACCTCGGTAGGTATGTAACTGGTAAGTAACTAGTCATAAAAAAAGACATAAATTACAAGTAGGTTTTAGTATATAAAATTTAATATACCTTTGTGATTGCTACGGTTTAACACACTGCATCGTCTCTCGAAGGTTGCGGCTTCATACCCGTATAATATAATTCTTATTCATACATCTACATATATCTATAAATCTAAACTATGAGTTGGTAGACATTTCTATTTAAGTGTTTATATTAGTCTGGGTGTTTTCTATCTACTTTAAATGTTTATATATAATTTACTTAATTTAGAGGGGTACTTATCCTAAAATCACATACATTTGAATTTCGAAATCTAGAAAAAAAAAAGAACAACAAAATTGCTAGAAAACGGTAAAGGTAATTTCATAGTTAAGCATTTAATAATACGTATATGTGTACGTGGCTATCTTCTCCAAATAGATAGGTAGACCCACCGGAGTAGATAGCAAGCGTCCGTATTTCATAAAACAAAAGACCATAACAATAGGCAAACTGGAAACTTTTTTGGCTTAATAAACAATGGTGTGTAGGTAAACGTGGAATAGAAACATTTTTAGTATAGGGCTGTAATACGTGAAAATAATATTATTATATTTATTTATTATATTTCACAGTTTGAGTGCCGAACATTCTCATTAGGCTCCAAGTAGTAATCTAACAATTTGCCTGAAAATACTTCGTTTAGTGGTGAAAACCGTATCGCAAAACATGCATGAACGAAATGGCAATCGGAGATTGATGACTAATATGGAAAGTTATGAAACTTCTGGTATAATAGTGGTGGTCAATCTTCGAGTGTTGACAGTCACACACATACTAATGGTAGAGGAATTAAACAAAAAACACATAGTTCAGTAAAATAATATTAAATAAATAGCAAAAAAAAAAACATTACGTGGGTATATATAAATAAATTACTTAAGTAAGTATAGCTAAGCTTATATCTCCGTAGAGATTAGAAAAGTAAAAATTTCGCGGTGTGTGTTATTCCATGCAATTCGTAACTTAGTTTTTTTTTTTACACAACTTAGAATGGCAAACAATCTGACGGCCCACCTGATGGAAAGTAGTAACCGTCGCCTATAGACATGAGCAGTACCATGGACATAACAGAGTATACTGTTTCGCCCATGATACTCCCCCATGCGTTGCCATTCCTGAGGACTCATGTTATTCCTTTGTACCCTGTAAATTCACGCCATATCCCACCCTGAAGGGTGAAAACGGTTTCGGTTTGAAAACCGAAACACATATAACGAAACCGATAAATTGTAACTCTACTTAAAAATAATATAATACTGTTAATAATATAAGAGCGTATCGTTAAGCTTGTCTGGAAGATATTGCTTAGCAATGAGACCGCCTTTTGTACTACACTATACTTATTGAAAATTTCCAATAAATCCTGTAATTAAGGTGCAATAAAGTGTTAAATAAATAAATAAATAAGGTACCGTTTATTAATCAATTTTTCAACTATAACAGAATTAGGGACAGTGCGTCTATTAGGAATATTAAGAAAATGAGAGTTAATTGCATCAGGATTATCAAAAGACGAAGGAGAGAATCCTCTTGCCGGGATCAACTAATATATTGTATTTTTGGAGGTAAAATAATTTAACATTTATTTTTATGCCTATTAATAAGTATTTATTAAAATATATGTCCTTCTTTTATATACCCATAGTTTTAAATACCAATGTATATATATTTATATGTATGATATGTATGGATTAACTACTTTACATAGGTATATATTTTATGGGAAAACAATTATAATTAATTAATATCAAAGTAAAAAGAAAACCTTATCAATTGTATTAAATAATACAATAATACAAAATAAATCGACTCTTTGTTATCATAGAATATTGGAAAGATAACAGTCGAAAATTTTGTTTTAATTATTGTTAGTGAATACTTTGGCGTCATTTCCTAAAAATTTACTGCCTACATAGATATTTGTTTATCAGCGAAAAAGTACGAGTTTCACTATTGGATCGAATCATGTATTATAAATACCTAAAATCAAACGATAATTAAGTATTTGTTATATCATACAAAACTAATTCCCTAATTTAATTCAATAAGTATTTCAGATACTTGAGTAAGTAACAACCCTATTGCATAATATATACAGAAAAACACTGACTGTGATTGTTAATTGATCATTGTTTCGGCAGTTGCTTTAAAATATGAACATACTGGACATAAACTGGACGTTAGGAAAGTATGGATGTTCATAATATACAATTAAAATTATTAGCGAACTTCATACATAACAAAAAATATAGTAGAATTAAAATTTTACAAGGTGTAAAAAAGGTAGTCTTTGCTTTCTTACTTTTTAAAATAAATTGAAAAAATTTGTTTTTATATTCAGAGTGTAAATTTGCCTGTTTAAGGTATCCTTTTTAAGATTTAGTTACTTTATTAAGTTCTATAAAAAATAATAATGTAAAACAATAAAAGATTTATTATTTTAAGTATTAGGTAAAAATTAAAATCAGGTAAATTTAAATGCATTTAATTACTTACTTAAATAATAGTGATAACCGACATGATTTTATAAAGAAGAATCGTGCATTTATACTACAAGTAAATTTTGTTTTCGAAACGTGACAAAATTTAAATTGAAAATTTTTAAATTAAAAAGTTTTTTGAAGTAAACATTTTTGGAAAATACTGTTTATGTGAATTTACTGGGTACAGAGGTAAAACACCTTAGTTCTAAGGAATAGCAACGCATGGGGGATATTATAGAAACAGTATATTCTGTTATGTTCATGGTACTGGTCATGGCGACGGTTACCACTTTCCATCAGGTGGGCCGTCAGCTTGTTTGTTATTCTAAGTTGCATAAAAAAAAAAAACTAGGGATATGAGTATGTCTATATATTGGACGTATTATCTATGTAAAGGGGATTTGTTTATTTTTTACTCTGTACTCCTCATGAAGATTTACGAATGAAGTCAAAACAAACGTCGAAAACGACAAGTATAGTAGATATGCTTATGAGATTTCCGTCATACATATGTACATACAGACATCGTTAATAAAAGAGCTTAAATTAAAAAAAAAATAAGAGTATGATCCACTACAATCATACTGGTTCCTCTATATGGCTAGTACAACGTTTTGACGTACAGGTACTGGCGCCGGCCAACTCGCCCAAATTCCATATAACATGTCTCACACATCTTGATACTCAAACATATTTATTCCATCGAAATAATAGCCTATTTACGTTTTCTAAAAGACATTATTTTAATTATTTTCAGTGGAAACTGCTCAAACACTTTGAGTTTTAATTACTTTATTCTAGGTTCTTTTGTAAATAATTGTTTTACACAGGGATAAGGACCGAAAGATGATAATATATCATCATCTTTACATTTTCGAGATTTTTTGTAGTTTATATAGAATAGCAATAAAATTTAAATAAAAAATATTATAACTTATTTGATTAATTAATAAAAACTAATATTTATAAAATTTGACTTGCATCCGGTGACATTATCATTATTCAACCGGTTAAATAAGGCCTATATAATATATAGCCTACATATATAATATAGGGCAGTAAATTTGGGTCTAAAATGTATTTGTTATTGGCAAAAAATTGTAAAAGGTAATTATAGAGGTGGCTGTAAAATTTTATTATCTTACTGGCGGCAAGTGTATTTAACCAGCTTATAAAGATATCATCTTGAAAGTAAAATTTACTAATTACTTAGGCCAGACATCCTTGAAAAATCTAACATAAAAAAATACAAAATATAATGAAGACATCAATTAAATAAAAATACTTAATTGTTATGATCAAAATTGTTTGGTCGTCACTATAACGTCAGACGACTTGGTCAGTTTCTTTTATCCGAGCAGAATTCACAGCTAATTGTGGCATTAAACAATAGAACCTCTTAGCAACGCAAGTAACGCGCCTGCACATTGTAGATATTGCAGCGATGTTGCCACGAAACTGAACTTTATTGCAGCTACACTTGAAATGAATATCATGGGCATTTAAGGTATCTTTTTAATCTGAAAAAGACATGAAATTAATATGTGTTTATTAATAAGTAAATAAAACAAATACTTAGGTATTTCTGATACCAGATTATCAGGCTCGGCGAGACTAACGACGTTGTGCTTATTTTTTTTTTTTATTAAGGTTTAGTATATCCCATTAAATATTATTTCTCATCCGCGACCTCATTTATATAATTTTTTTTAAAAGAAAATAAACAATAAAATTATTCCTAAAGAAAAGCAGTCACTAGTTTATAAAATAACTAAATAATTTTTAGATGTTTAATTTTATATTGAAACAACAAAACAATTCCATATTTCAATCATCAAAAAGCAGATTTTAATTAATTAAATTCATTGAATGCTAAAACATCACTTGCTTTTCAATGATTTCCAGACAAAGCTCAAAGTGTATTATTTTATAGACAAATCGAAACAGCGCAGATGTATGTGTCTACAATTTAATTAGCTGATGTGGAAATTTAGTTCTTGAGATAATAGCTATAGAACTGAAATCCAAATGAAATACTAAGTCACATAAGCTCTTACAATGTCAGCAATGAACATAATAAGGGATGGAAGGGGCGTGTCCGTGGCTCGTTGCAAATATAATCAAGAACTGCAAACGTATTGAATAGGAGATAATTTAATAAAATATATTTTTTTAACTTTTTTAATTTTTTTTAAATAAATTAAACGAGTACAGCATAATTATATATTACGCATTTATAATTTTTCTAGATACAAAGAATTTTTTTATAGTAACTACAACAAAAAAAAATCTTTTAAATTAACGACGAATAATGGCCGAGACGAGATATTTTGCTTGTAGAAAAAATTTTTGTCTTACTTTTTTTGCATGGCTTTCCATCAGGTGGGCCGTCAACTTGTTTGCCATTCTAAGTTGCATAAAAAAAACCTTTTCTAAGCTTTTAAATCCAACGATCGACAAATTTTCGGCCTTAGATTAATACTCGTAATTGACGCAGTAAAAACCAATCCAAGTTCTTAGCGTAAATTTTATATAAATAGTGTGCAATTAGGTACACTATTTATATAAAGGGAATTTTTATTTGCTGATAAATTATCATATTAATATGGCTTTGGTATCACATTTATCTACAATAATAATACCTACATATAGGAAAATTCTGCACGTTGTGTCTCCGTATCAGTTCAAATTATTTCGAATACAGCATCCGAGACATGAAGTTTCTGAATTTCCTTGAATCTGGGTATTCCGAGTTTTGCCCCCAAATGTTAGTTGCCCGGTTTTATCATAATACAGGATATCTTGGTTTGAGGATTAGGTGTATGCCACTACGTTATTACATGTTTATTATTGTATCCCGGTCAAAAACTGTTCTAACTTAATTCTTCAAGAGACAATTTAAATTCAATAAATCAACTAATGAATTAATTTATTAATGAGTATATTTTTATTTATAATTTATAGATAATGTGTTCATGTGCAAAGAAATTTAAAATAGTTTATAACCAACAAAATATTTGATATATCTGTGACGACTCCACGTCCTCACTGTGCACTAATCAACGCTCCTCCACGTCTGGGCACAGAGCCCTCTATCACAATGCTGCTATTACATTTGCTCAATAATTGCCGCCCCCACACCACCCAACGGCATCCCTATTCACTACCGGCCACTCTCACGACTAACTTCCATCTCATTCAATGCAAATCTATTAGAATAAGACAGGTGTATTGTAAAACAAAATTATCCAAATAAAGTGAGAAGTGTACATGTTTTATATAGTAGGTGTGAATGCGACATATTAGTATGTGTTGTGTTTTGATCTGAAGGTCATGAAATCCTAGGTACAAAACTACTACTAAAAATAGCAGCTGGAGTAGCAGGAGAGGCAACTTTATGTTTAAACTTGAAATGACAACATATAAATGTTTATTTTTGTTTTTTAAGAAGGCAACTTTCAACCGATTTCAAAAAAGAAAGAGGCTATCAAAGCGGTTATTTTTTTATGTTTATAACTCCATAACTTCGTCATTTAGGAATTTGAAATTCTTTTTATCTGAAAAGTAAATTTATCTGAATTTACTTATCAGATAAAAAACTATTATATAAATAATAAAGTATAGTAAATAAAGTTTAAAAAAAATCGCCCATTTTTTTATTGTTTTAACCCGTAAGTTCGTTCCTCTAATATATTGGATGCTCAGGATAAAAGTAGTTTACATATTCTTCTATTATATATTTCAAATGCCTACGTATGGCAAATGTCATATTGAATGATAGAGCCGTTAAGGCACCAAGAAACAAATACCCCTTAATTTTTTTAATTCCCTATCGCTGGAAATTATATATTCTTTTTTATTATTATATCAGCCGTTAACTGCCACTGCTAGACATAGTCTCCACCATAAGGGAGGTGGTGCCAAATTGCCACGTTTGGCAGGCAGATCGGCAACCGCAGTTAGGACGTTGATCATCCCTCGACCATTAAATTCCCTTAGTCACCTCTTACGACACCAATAGGGCAAAAGGGGTGGCCCATTCGTGTTTCTACCGTGAAGCAGTTGTGTTTACATGGCTGTGTTTCGGTTTGAAGGGTGGGATATGGCGTGAATTTACTGGGTACAGATGAATAACACCTGAGTCCTCAGGAATGGCAACGCATGGGGGGTATCATGGGTGAAACAGTATACTCTGTTACGTCCATGGTACTGCTCATGTCTATACGCCACGGTTACCACTTTCCATCTGGTGGGCCTTCAGCTTGTTTGCCATTCTAAGTTGTATAAAAAAAAAAAATTCAATGCTAGGACCACACACTATAAGACAATGGCAGACAAAATAATTATACAAAATTATTCTTTCTAAAACAAACCCAATATTTTTATATCTATGAGAATAATTCAATAAATAACCTATTACAGAAAGTATTCACGTTCTTGTTGAATTTGAATTAAGTTGTCTATTTAAACCTCTATTGATAAAAGCTTTTAAAGTGAAAAGACGCGGAATAAGGTTATCTTTGAGGCAGTTTAGTAGATTTGCGGCGAGTAGTGAACACATTTGCGGACGCCATTCAACGCGAGCTGATTAGCCAACCGATTTCTAATTTGCACCAGGTTTGTTTGAAATGTTGATTCAATATGTAAGCCGGTGAAACAGGTATCACTGATTACAAAAAGGAGTTTAATTAATTAAGTAAATAGATTTTCTACATTTTACAATCATGCTATGTATACATAATCAAAAATAAACAAATATATATATATATATATATATATACAACTTAGAATGGCAAACAAGCTGACGGCTTCCCTGATAGAAAGTCGCCTATAGACATGAGCAGTACCATGGACATAATAGAGTATACTGTTTCGCCCATGATATCCCCATGCGTTGCCATTCCTGAGGACTCAGGTGTTATTCCTCCGTACCCAGTAAATTCACGCCATATCCCACCCTCCAAACCGAAACACAGCCATGCAAACACAACTGCTTTACGGTTGAAACACGAATGGGACAGAGGTACCCAAGCAATCGACTTTATATGTCATGTTCGAAAGAAATGTCAGTGAAACTTTTCATCATCATCATCATCATATCAGCCGTTAACTGTCTAATGCTAAACACAAACCTGTCTTTGCCATTGAGGTGTTATGCACCTAGTTGCCACGCTTGGCAAACGGGCTGGCAATCGCAGTTAGACTTTAGTGATGTTTTAAGAGAGACGCTGCTGCCCATTGCGGTTAATACGAAGCATAAATTATATAAATGTTTCTTTACAGTGTGACGCGTAATTCTGTTATCCTGTGAAATGTCGATGCGACATAAAGTATATTATGAAGGCCACAGTATATTCTGTGATGCATAGCTTATTTTCTATTCCCCATTGTACATTAAAAATTATGTTTGTAGTTGGACCTAGCACATTAACCTGTACCTCAAGTTAGTGACTTAGTTATAGATTAATAGTAATGTATATGGGGGAAAGGGATTGTTAGTAATGGAGACTGAGAATCCCATTAATATACCCAACCAGGTCGACCTCCTCGCGGTTCCCCCTGGAAACTATCATGGTTAATTCCTGATGAATTCATCATGATGGGCTAACTGGCCTGTTTTCATTTTCATCGATCACCCTTCACTGGTGCTCCGCCAGCGTTTCCCGTTAGTACAGGCGGGGTTACCATACCATTTTCACCCATCAAAAAAAAATAGTAATGTATAGATTTTTCTTTAAATATTATTTTAAAAAACTTAGATATCATAGATTAATTAAAATGTTTCATGCCTTTCATACATTCAATGACATTTTTTTTTAATAAACAGTACAATAATACCATTAATGTAAATGGATTAGTGCGGTCTATCTACCTTAATTTAACGCTTTAATTAGAAGATTGCCCGTTTTTCCACACATCCGACGCGGTGGATAACCATCAGTTCGGTTACCGATACGCTGTTTTCCAAATACGTACCCGTAATTAGTCGGATCAAACGAAACCATGGCGAATATGGTTAGGTTGAGGTGTGCGTCCAAATGGGATTTTTTATATACTTTCGTTTCCCAGTCAATTCACTTTAGTGAGAACTTTAACATACACACTAATATATATAACACGAAAATAAGTTCTATATTTAAAGTTTATTTTTTTTTTACAATGCAGTGGTACACCAAGGCTGCAACATCAGAAATGTCGATAACTCTGAAAAAAAAATACATTTTTTTAAGAATCCAACACTACATAATCTCTTGTGAAAGTTTTGACAATTGAAGCTTTTTACGTCCATTTTTCGTAGAAGAATGTTCTTCAGAAATCAGATTGTAAAGAAAAAAGGTGAACTCCTTGATGATTCCAAGCGGAGAGATTATAAACTGGCATAATACGAGGTTGCTCTTTGAACTCGAAAGTCAACCTTTTCTTGCTCTTGCATGGACATATGTATGCAGGTAGGCAGATAATAAAGATATTATGTCTTATCTACTCTGTAATTTCGCTGTCATATAACTTGTTTTTTAAACTAAAGCACGACTGTATTTTTCTAATGTTAGTCTTTAGTCTTTACCTTTAGTTTTTTTTTCTGCAGACTGCAGACTGCAGCAATAGAGGTATCAGAAATAATAATAGAGGTAGAAGTAGGTAAAGTTAATCAAGTACAGTAAATAATTAATTACCATTAGTAATAATAAAATAGTGAAATAACTTTATAGCTATTTCACAATTTTCATACCTAAACAACTTTTAAGTATATGTTAATTATATATAAATATTTCTTATTATTGACATTCTTACGTCAATTTCAAATTAAGGCAGTGAATAAAAGAAAACTACGAATAAAACACAGGATCCCTTTGTGTTATAACAACCGGAAAATATCCATGGCGCATTATTGTGCTCTTAACAAACTGCATTCGGAATTAAAAATTTTCATTTGCCTCCCCTGGTCCTGCAGTCAGCGGTCCTGTAGAATCACTTTGATTATATTCTCTCTACCACAACGTAATTGGGATATTTTGTTGAGAGTACAATGGGCTTGCACATTCATTCACTTTACCTATTGTAAATTGTTCCCTTCTTCTATATGAATGTATCGTGTATTTACATATTTCATAATCTACTTCAAAAAGAAGTTCGTTTCAAAAAGGTCTTTGCAATTTCTAAAGCTAATTTTCTCAATATTAAAATGTCAGTAATTTTATAACTATAGTCCCTCTTTTACTTTAAAATCTTGAGCATTTATAGTTTTTAATTAAATTCTACTATCTGTATAGAACATTTGTTTGCTGCTTACTGTAATGTATGTCAAATTGCCAAGAAATCCCAGAGTATAAGCACCTACTCACCTACTTTGTTTGAATAAGAACGTTATAAACTTAATTCGTGTTCATATTTTTTAGATTAATGTAACATTCATCGTCATACAATGGTCAAATATATTAAATAATTGTAACAATTATTTAATAAATAGGAAAATTTAAAATATTTTACATATTTTTTCTCTTATTATAATAATTGTAGGAACATTATAATGTCTGTTTAGTGCAAAAAAAATGTGAATACATTTAAAACGTAGACATGAGCGTCACAGAATATTCTGTCTATTATCATCATATTAACCATCCACTGCCTTTCCCGTGGGGGGTTTTGCCAGTAGCTGCCACGCTTGGCAGACGTGTTGGCAACCGCGGTTAGGCTTTGATGATGTTTAAGAGGGACGCTGCTGCCCATCCTTCGACTATTAAATTCCCTTCGCCTCTTACAACATCCATGGGTAAGGAAGAGGCGGTACATTCTATATCGGGATCACATAGCTTATTCTATGTGTATGTCCATTATGCTATACGTGATTATGGACCACGGTTACCACTTTCATACTGTCAACTTGTTTGCCTTTTTGAATAACATAAAAAACTATCGAAGACATTTAATATTATTTTACTCTCTTCAAAAAATATAAGAGATAACAATGGAACCTGCAATAAAGATAAACACGTATTATACAAACGAAACAAAACCGAAGTAGGTACATTTTTCAGTTCCCTGCCTTCCTGCGTCCAAATGGTAGGCGCAATCTTTTAAGAGCAATTAGGTACCGCAGGTGTCGTGCTGGCTGCTCGGGGCGGCAGCGCGTGACGTCATCAACTAATGCACTACAAACACAGGTGGTATCCATTACAGGCGACGCCCTAAGAAGGCTACATTTCAGACAATGAAACTCCTGGAAGTGTCTAATTATGTTAATAATTTTATTAAGTCAAATTGTCTTTACTCAAAGAGTTGTTAACAAGCCTTTTTAAATTGTCATCTTTTTACAATTCTACTGCTGCGTTCGGAATGTTGTCGTCTGTTGAGAAGAACCCGCAAGAAACTCAACAGTTACTTTTTTAATTATTTTATAATATTAATAGAGTTTTATGTGTATGTCTAAAAATAACATTCACATGTCTGTAATAATATACATATAATATTCTTCAGAAACCGAAAATTTTTGTTTTATTTATTTATAAGATCACCAATATAAGATACAATGAAACATTTTTTAAAAGAAATTTCAATTTTTAAACCTGCGGCTGCACGAAATTTAATTACCAACAATTGTGACTTTTATAATTATGTATATACGTACCTATTATTTGATATGTTTTTCCCGCAATCCAATAGTAGCTGAAATTGTGAAAGAATAGTCAATTAAATCTGTTTCAAACAGGACAACGACAGGACAGGACCATATCAGATTCTAGAATTTAAAATATATCTGAAATGATCTTGAAGATTGAAATCTTATGAATCTCCAAGAATGCATGTGTGCAATTAAAAAATTAGATCCTTAGGCTAATATGGTATAAAAATATATTATTGTTGTATAATGTTATGTTGCTATTTAAAAAAAATATTTATGGATGTATAAAGATGTAAGTATCCTTGTATATATTAATTTAAGATATTGTCTATGTGCCAAATTTTATTGAAAATCCTTTAGCCTTTGAGTAAAATTACTGTTCCAAGTTACTTACTCATAAGTTTATACTCGTAAACACTCACATTTGTAATATTAGAATGACAGTATAAAATTTATATAATTTCCTTTATTATAACCAAAATAGGAAGGTTCACTTCTATATCTTATATCTCGGATATTATTCACCTATTCTTAATCATATATTAGCTTTTCTTTTTTATCCCACTTGTATGAAATGTCTGTTGAATTGAAATTACATACATAATTTGATCAAAATCAACATATTTGTTTTGACTTCTATTAATAAATGTGAAAGTTTGTAAGGATGGATGAAAATTAGAATGAAATTTGGTTTATGGGTATAAGTTAGGGTATAACTTATCACATAGAATATTTTAGACACTAATTCGTGCTGGTAAAGGTACAGGATACAGCTAAAAGATAAATAAATTTGATATAATAATTAAATATAATCTTTCCATAGACTTTATCTCATGGTGAAACATGCCAGGTGCTAGACTGATTACTTCTCCAGACACGCACCGCACTAATTAACAGTTTCATGCCGCGAGAGGAGGGCTTTGACAATAATAAGGGCAACACACAATCTACTTGACATTTTGCTGAAATGAAAAGTTTCAATAAAGAGCAGTGTTGCAAGCGTCCCTGATAGTCTAGCGGTGAAGGTGCTTGTTTTTCGTACAAGAGACAAAGTCAAGAATGTCTATTATTAGTACGTTGAGGAATATAAGTTCATTTCATTTAAGACATCTTCATATCAGCCTTTAACTGTCCACTTCTGAACATAAGCCTCCCCAATAGGGGATCTTGCTAGTAGTTACCACGCTTGGCAGGCGGATTGGCAACCGCAGTTAGGCTTTGGAGATGTTTTAAGAGAAACGCTGCTGCCTATCCCTCGCCCTTCCTTAGTCCACTCTTATGACACCCACGGGAAAAGAAGGGCTGGCCTATTATTCTATGCCGGGGTTACACGGCGATTAAGACAGTATATCTACTGTGCTTTAATGAAAATATTGGCTTTACAACAAATTGGCAGTATTACTTAGTAGGTACTTTTTTCACCACAAAGTTGACAAGCAAGCATACAACTAATATGACGATAAACGGTCACTGCAGCCTATGGACGCTTGCAATACTAGGGGTGTCACGTGCGTGTTTTTTTTATGGGTGAAAATGGAATGGTAACCCCGCCTGCGCTAACGGGATATACTGGCGGAGCACCAGTAAAGGGTAACAGATGAGAATAAAAACAGGCCAGTTAGCCCATCATGATGAATTCATCAGGTTAATTCCTGATGATAGTTTCCAGGGAGAACCGCGAGGAGGTCGACCTGGTTGGGTATATTGCCAGCAATGGGATTCTCAGTCTCCATTACTAACAATCCCTTCCCCCCGTCAGGTGCGTTGCCGACCGGAAAAAAAAACCTTAATATAATTTTTTTGAAGAATCTCATACTGTAATCTATAGGGAAAACCTCATGTGTATGTTATTATTTGTCTTTTTTTACGATATATATTAGTAATCACGCTATATACTGTAAAGTATATTTTGCTAATATAATAAAATTAAATATTATCAGAGTTAATATTATAAATGGAAGTAAGTTTGTTTGTTATCCCTTGGCGACACGAGTTGTGGCTGTGTTTGTCTCTATTTGCCTCCTCCGGCTCTACTGTCGGAATACTTTGCAAGCTACTTAAGAAGCGTGTGCCTCTGACTATCTCTGACTGAGATCTATTCTATATTTCCTCTTATTAATGTAAGTTATGTAACTGGTAAATTCCTCTTTTGCCCTTTATTTTTCCTTCTACTATGCTTTTAAAAAAATCGTCATGTCGTATAAGGTGGCCCAGCATTTTGCCTCTTCTATTTTCTATTATTTTAATTAATGTTCTTTTCTCGTTCACTCTTTTCATGTCGTATAGGGAGATCAAGGATATGGCCTGGGATAGAGCTGGCTGGAAGAAGATGCATGAATTAGTTGCACCGACAAGAGGAAACTCTTAAATGAAAAAAAAAAGCTGCTAAATCCATTTTAATGAAATTTTATATGTGCAGATCTCTATCATGCGGTCTTAAGCATCAGTTAGTTACAAATAAAATTTAAATTAAATGTAAAAATATTACGTCGTAGACAATACGGGCCTATTTCCACCGACATTGTTTGGGAGAACAAGATTTCGATGAATGAATGAAATATATTAAGTAAATGTGTTTCTTTTGTGCAGATTTGTTTGAGAGAATATTTTAACTGTTCTGTTCCGAGCCGGACTTTTCATTTCCCCTCCCCCCTACCCTCCCACCATTGGTGGCTCCTATAAAATAAATTATATGGAGCAAACAATCTACGTACTACGACTACTGTTCCTCAAACTGTACCCAATCTCGGTAATTAATTCAATTAATGAAACAAATATTTTTTTATAATAATTTATCTAAATAAGTATGTCTACCTATTCAATTTAATAATTATAACTAGGGGCGAAGTAGAAGAATATTCTCTAGTAAAATACTACCTCTCCTAATAGTTGATTAGCTCTCCTCAGTCAGTGTCTTCTAAATAGTTCTCGCTTTTTTACACAGTGCCACCTAATCCCAAAACTATATTATACTGAGCTCGTCTTATGAGTTCTAGATAATTTAGATAAATAAATAGATAAATATTTTTTTTAAATACATAAACTCATGAATCTACGGAGAAGACTACCACTTTATCACTACATAGTATAAAACAAAGTCGCTTCCCGCTGTCTGTCCCTATGTATGATTAGATCTTTGAAACTACGCAATGGATTTTAATGCGGTTTTTTTTAATGGAGTGATTTAAGCAGTAAAAAGTTTATACGTATAATACATGCATAATATAGTAGAAAAACACTGATAATTTAAAAGTTTTTTCATGTGATGTCGTAAATAAACACATATTTCTGCGCTTACATTGCAAACGCTGGTTGAACCCTACGAGATAGATCAAAATAATGTATTACAGTATTATACACCTTAACAAAGGTCTACAAAAAAGTCTGCGATGATATATGTCTATGTCTTAGGGATAATTGTGGGTTCAGCATTGCACCCATGCGAAGTCGGGGCAGATCCCGATCGGGTATTTTATGAAAGAGATACGAAATCCGAAATCCAACTATAGTATTGATGAAACCATAGTATGAAACTAAAGTTTAACATTATTCAATTTCAAAGCTCTATAAGTAAAATTATTCAGTTTATGATTATCATTGCAAAATTTAGAATTATTCTAGATAGTAGGTACTCTTTACACTAGGTACGTCTTTTGAATATACCTAGACTTTGTAATAAATACAATAAAGAACGTACAGATTGAGAACCACTGTCGGCGGAATGCGCACTCGGTAAAAATTACAAAATGAAAATTGCGGCCCGGCGCCGCTGAATACATTAATATCGAATATTGAATACATTATGTTTACATCAAAATATCGAATGAATACATACTAAAACGAGAGCCGAATGAGAATCAAGCAAATATCCCACGAGATTTATTCGAAATGAGATATTTCAATAGCGTTTATTGCGTACTTATTTAATATTTCACAGAAAGTTGTTTCTAGGTACTGACTTACATACATATTCGATATTTTTTTTCTATTACCTATTCATATTGAACAAGAAAAGAAAATGAAACAAGTACTAATTTGTTTGAATTTTTTTATCTTTTGTTAGAATGTAGAGTTAGGTACACGGATGAAAAAAAATATTTATAATTTTCAAATTTGATTTTTTTATTTTCTTCCGTCAAATTATTGTCCTTGAAAATAATGAAACAGGTGCTTACATTCATTATTACAAAATAGGTAAGTAATTATATTGTCAACAGTACGTTTAATTTTACTTTCTTACTAATTAATTGTCATTTATTAATTATACAAAAAATATAGTTTAGATAATTCGTAATAAACAATTTAATTACTAAAATAGGAATAAAATTAATGTTAATTTTTTTTCTAAGTCTTATTTTATATTATATATATCTAGTCTTATATTATATTAATTTTGAAGTCTTGTTTTTAGAAGTTTGCCGTGAGACATATTTATTAAATTATTAACGTATTTATGCAATTTTTATTTTCTACTGATTTTCAACAGCTTGTCAGGTATGAAAACTTTTACCAATTCGTATGACAAGGCCTTATAAAATTATTTGATATAATGTGCAAACAATATAATATTAATTAATTAACTCTAAATTTATTATTAATTATTTATATTATTTAATTAACACTTTAAATTAAATAACCTCATCGCTGTCCTGTGAAACTCTTTATTAGTACAGTGGAATAAGGTTTCTTATGGATACTTATTGAACATATTGTTAAGGAGAAACAATTAAGTGTGAGGGAATAATATTTATTCGGCCATATCTGTTCATATACTTTTGTAAGACAAATAAGTAAAAAAAAAAGTAAATAATGTTCAGGCGCATATAGGGAGATCGATGCCAAAACGCCCGTATTATCTTTTTGTCTTCTACTCGTAATAAGCTGGAATACATATTTCATTAACGTCAATTTACGCCTTGTCTCAAATGTGTTAAATAATTTATAAATAATGACAGCATATAATGCAATTTGAATGGAATTATTCAGATCGATATATTTATGACAAAATTTGTAACTGGTAATCGCGACGCAATCACGATTTGTCGAAGTGATTTCCGTTTATAATAGCTATCGCGCAAGCAGGACGCGAATGGGCATTTTAATCAACTTTGCTGCTGCAGATAATATCGGGCCACAATGCCCCGTGTACCAATCAATTTCTGTATTCAATCACAACTGAAACGGAAACCAAATATCAATGGCTTAATTGAAATTTGTTTTAATTATAAGTGAGAATATACGATAAATCTGTCACCCAATTTTATCGAATGTGCAGGTATACATAACTGAATTACCGTGTAGCCCCGGCATGTGTATCGTTGGGGGTGACTAAGAGAGCGAAATGGTCAAGGGATGGGCAGCAGCGTCCCTCTTAAAACATCACCAAATGCTGTTATAACGAGGAAACAGGTCAAATTTAAAACACAGAATAACACAGAATGTTTTTAATATTAATTCAAAGTAATAAATTATCAAAGATTTCTAAAGAATCGTAATATACCGTATGCACCTTATGCGCATGTCTAACTAAACGCAAATTACCCTTCAAAAGTCCATTGAAACGTTGTCAATGCAAAATGAAATCTCTGAATGTGATTAAAACTAACACACCGCCCCTATAATACTGGCGATTAGTCGCATGAGGCTGGCGCACGGTGGTTCCGTAGTGAGAAAACACAGCAATCACATTAGCGGGTGAACCCTAAAATTTTAATCTGCGCCACAATGGAAGCAATCGCTGATTGCAGCCGGTGCGCATATGCATAGTCTTTGGGGATCGCTTAGCGTACACTGCGGGCGCAAACTTTTAGTCAACATCGATTTTTATTATAAACCAACTTTAACTTGTAAGATTAGAACAAAAGTATCAAATGTGTAACATATCTAATTTCATTTTAATTCGTACAACTTCAAAATTTATTACTGAAATTTATAAAACGTTTGAGCAATTTTTTTTTTTAATTTACAAATCTGTTGTATTTAAAAAAAACTACAGCAGTTATTATAATGTGCAAATGGATTGCATGCGTATATTGGGAAAATCCTGGAGTAATTTTGATCAGATAGATCTAATGTTGTCTGAACAAATAATCAAGAGTTTCCAGAATATACGCGTATGCATGAAATCAATTATATATCTAAGTGAATAAAAATAAAAATAGAGTAATTTTTTATTAATTCAATTAATTTATTTTCATTATTTTTTTACATAGGGTGAAGTAGAGCTATTACGAATGTGATAATTGAAAATTAATGGTACACCTAAGGAGATGATCCATTATGTCGAGCTTTCAATAACTATGTTTAAAACTCTGCAACTACTTATAAATAAATTTACATACCTATATTTATTGTGTAATATGAACCCGTTATTATATTTACCCAATAAAAAGGGGAAAATGTAATAATTGACCATCAATCTTTAATAAATGACTACTGAGAAAAAAGTTTATCGGTAAAACAATGCGATGTAAATTGTTGCCATATAGCTAAGTAAATACATTACACGTTACATAGATGGCAGTACATTCCATTCTTATGAAATAAATTACAATTATTACTGTTGCTCCGGTATTACAAATGCCCCACTTGTAGTTATATACGTATATTTTATTTATTGTTATATGGAAGCTTAATATCTGACAAGGGATAACTGATAATTTTTCTTACACAATATTTACAAAACTTATTTTCATAGATGTCAAATTAAGTTACTGATATTTTTTTATTCAAATTACAATATGCTAATATTATAAATATAAATTAGTACCTATTCACAGATACATATACTACTGATAATGCTAACTAAACATGTGACCGTAAATTTGTCCAGCAGTGTAACAACCACGCATAACCGGCTAGGGACGAATTGTTTTCATATTAATAGCATGTCGAGAGACGCATCACAAAGGCAAGGAGCACTCGGCGAACGATCCCCTTATTTCGTTCGCATATTTTTAGCCATTTAATCATTCTAAACTACCCATGTATAATTCCTAACAAATATAGTATTGAGATTTAAGTACATTTTAGGGTACAGGTGATTATTTGCCTTCGTGACGATTTCATCAATTTTTATGAGATTATATCTTTTATACAGTTTGAATAGGCAAATAATTAGTGCAATATCTAACACCAGAGAGATTACAAGCAAGTTTGCTCTGTAAAAATATACCGATTCAGGCAATAGTTACAAAATAATAAGAAAGAAAATGTACCAGTGGTAGATAAAGATTAATTGCTACATATATGTTATATTTATAACTATACCTATTGTAATCCTTATTACAAATAAATTATTGATTGATTGAAATACTTTGTACAAAAGTCGCCTCTGTTCCATTCGTGTTTCTGCCACGAACTGTTCTTGTATTCGATTTGAAATTCTGTTCTCAGGAATATGACCTCTCGGTCACAGTGTATTCTGTAAGGCGTTTCCAGTTTTTTAAAAAAAACATTATCATATTAATACGGAATTAAATCTACATTATTTATTAATATATAAATTACACTCTTAAATACAATAGTTGTAAGCTATATTTATACTTAGCTATTCACTACAATATCTGGAAAGATCAAAGAATACGCTGCATACCAAATCCAATAGAGACTTTAATCAGAACGTGGCTACAATAAGGCGTCATTCACAACGAGGTTTGTTCCTCTACGTTCAGGTGCGGTTGTCGAGGTAGTTTACCATCGCGAGCGCCACCCCGTGGGCGGGGGCGGCACTAGCGGCAATTACAGTTTCGTCGCGTCTGAAAATTAATTCCTCTACATAATCAGAAACTTCCTGCGCGCCGCTACGCCGCGCCCTGTCGCGTAGCTTCACTTCCCCTTAACAGAACAAAATATTTTTGCATAATAATTTTTACCCGCGGCTTTATCCGCTTAATCGGAATATATTGATTGACCGGGACTAGTATAATATTATATTCATCATCGTCATCATTTCATCATTTATTCATCCACTGCTGGACATAAGCCTCCCCCATAGACTGCCATAAAGAACGGTCCTGAGCCACCTGCATCCACTGACTCCCTGCAATGCATTTCAGGTCGTCACTCCATCTAGTGAGGGGTCTTACACTGCGTTTACCCGTACGCGGTCGCCACTTAAGAACCTTTCTTCTCCATCGGTTGTTGGTTCTTCGAGCTATGTGACCAGCCTATTGCCACTTCAGCTTGCTAATCCTTCGGGCCACGTAGGTTTTGGTTCTTTTGCGGATATCCTCGTTTCGGATTCTATCACGCAAAGAAACTCCGAGCATAGCCCTCTCAACAGCTCGTTAAGTAACTTGAATCTTTTGCATGCGGGCAATCGTGTAGGACCATGTTTCGGTTCCATAAATCATCACTGGCAACACGCATTGGTTAAAGACCTTCGTCTTCAAATTCTAAGGTATTTTGGATGAAAAGATGTGTCGTAGTTTCCCGAACGCTGGCCAGCCGAGCTGGATTCGTCGGTTGACCTCTCGGTCATAATTGGACTGTTGTATTGAAGTATTATATTATCTGGGATAAATAGTAGGTCTGTACTAATTCCATTACGATTAGTTGAGTTGAAGAGGTAACAAAGAAAGAAACTCATTTTCACAATTATAATAATAGACAAGATTGTAAATTATTATTAAATATAATGTTTATTATGAAAAATTGTGAACATTTGTATTGTATCTATAACAATCTAACAATCAATATAGTGTAAGGGACAAAAGTCAATATAATGGTAAAGGGAGACTTTGTACAAAAGTCGATTGCTTGGGTACCTCTGTCCCATTCGTGTTTCAACCGTGAAGCAGTTGTGTTTGCATGGCTGTGTTTCGGTTTGATGGGTGAGACATGGCGTGAATTTACAGGGTACAGAGGAATAATATCTGAGTCCTCAGGAATGGCAACGCATGGGGGGTATCATGGGCGAAACAGTATACTCTGTTATGTCCATGGTACTGCTCATGTCTATAGGCGACAATTACCACTTTCCATCAGGTGGGCCATATCATATTTAACCTACTTCAAAAAGAAAGAGGTTCTCTTTTTTATATTTATTATCTCATAACTCCGTCAGTTGTAAAGCGATCTGAAAAATTCACTTTTCATCGGATATACTTACAGGTTTATCTCGTAGAAACTTTATCAAAATCGGTTCAGTAATTTAGTTTTAAATTAAAATTACACAATTGAAGCGAGTCTATTTGTAGAACACAGTATAATTGTTTCAGTATCTAATTCTAGAGTTTCTTATTATTGTTACAGATGGACGAACAGAAACAAATGTATATTATATATATGAATGTAATAATATTTTTATATTATTCATAGGTTTACAAAAAATAAAATTATTAATCATGCGAACATATATATATATATATATATATATATATATATATATATATATATATATATATATATATATTATATAAACAAACATCAAGTGATAAAATTTACTGATGTTAACGGAATATAAACAAACATCAAGTATAAAATTTACTGATGTTAACTATAATTTAATCCAAACATTTTCATAGTTATGATCGAAACAGAATCGAACCTCCCACCTTCACCCAGGTATCACCGTTGCACCTAACGGGCGGTATATCGCAGAAGACAAAAAGGCCCAACGTCATAATTAAAAAAATCTCGTGCCTGCAAAGAAAGGGGGAAGTGGTGTGAAAGCAAGACGGATGGGGCGCCACAGAGGGGCTCGCAAAGACAATGCCGCTTTGGACGCGCTGCTTAATCATAAATATATCAAGTGGAGACGACGTAAAGCTGGGGCTACAAACTATGAAGGAATAGATTTTTATTTACTTGTACTACTATTAGTACTTGTTCGGTAGTTAATTTTTATTTTCTTGTCTGTTATCTTACCAGAGGGAGACTTTATACAAACGTCGTTTGTTTTAGCTCCTCTGTCCCATTCATGGTAGACCATGAAGCAGTTGTGTTTGAATGGCTGTGTTTCGGTTTGAAGAATGAGATATGGCAGTGAATTTACAGGGTACAGAGGACTAACAACTGAGTCCTCAAGAATGGCAACGTATGAGGGGATATCATGAGTGAAACACTCTGTTATGGCCATGGTACTGCTCATGTCTATTAGTGATGGTTACCACTTTCTATCAGGTTGGCCGTCAGCTTGTTTGCCATTCTAAGTTGTAGAAAAAAAAAACAACCATTACGTTTATTTGTATTAAATATTTGTATATTGCCAATATTTAAATGATCTAAAAATAATATTATTAATAATATTTATTGCTGACAATAGCGACTACTAACATATTAAATACTAGCAATCCGCCCCGCTGTATGGTCCTGGTATAGAATGGGCCATCACTTCCTTTCGCGTGGGTGTCGTAAGAGGCGACTAAGGGTAATGGTCAAAGGATGGACAACAGCGTCCCTCTGACGTTTTACGTCAATAAAGCCTGACTGCCGTCGCCAACTCGCATGCCAAGCGTGGCAACTACTGGTGGACCCTAAAAAAATAAATAAACCCCTATTTATTGGGGAGACTTATGTTCATTAGTAGATAATTAACGGCTTAAATGATGATGATGAATCCGCTCTGGCTTCGAACGGGCAAATAGAAATACTATAGATAATATAAATTGGTATTTTTTGTTAACTTTATTAGGCGAATTTTTGATACTTTGGTTTACATTATTGTATTTTTTCCATTTATTCCAATTTTTTTTGAAAATCATATACAGCATTTATTATTCGCTGGAATATGATGTAGCTTTCTACAGGTAAAAGAATTTATAACATAAAAATGCAATATATAAATAAATAAATAAAAAAACAAAGAATACAGGCAAACATATCTTTTTGATGGATTTCTTCTTGTCAACCCTAAGAACTCGAAAAGATAAATTATATTATATTTATTACTAGTTTTGTGCCGGCTACTTCGTACGCCGCTTGTAGATGGCGTATTAAGATAAAACATACACCAGATTTTAAGTGAAAATTAGAAAATTTTAAGTTAGGCCTTCAGAAAGACAACTGCGAAAGCGGATCCTATTTGTGACAGTAATTTTTGCGTGATGCGGAACAAACATATAAACAGATGGATAAAATTTCTAAAAAATATTGTTTGGGCATGTAATGGTCTTATTAAGACCCCTTATATATATATTTTTTTATTAAATATCTCCTATCTATTCATTATCAGACACTGGCTAGTTACAATTTTATTACACTAATAAGATGACGAATATTTTTTTGCCGTTGTGTAAAGACAGCCCAAGAAAGACGAAGGAGACATGTACATGAGTGTATGAAAGTTAAAAGGGGCGTTAAAACAAAACGAATGAGCTCGGACAAAGCGAGGAAGCAACGTGTGCTCGTATTACAACCCTTTTGATATCTCCATTGCGAAGCCATGATACCTAACGTATTTTGATTAATGAGTGTTTGGCTGCCTGCGGGGCAGCATTGTCGAAAGTGATAGATGACATACAATGTAAATATTGCTATATATTGTAGAAATATTAATACAAGGACCTTAACGTTATGGGACAAATAAAAATAATAATACAAAATATATTTAAAATACTGACATTAAAGGTTAAGTCGCGATGTCCTTATAGATAGATAAGCAAATTTATTGATAGAAACATTTCAATCTTACGGTAATATACGTACCTATTTTTTCTGCATATGCTTGTATGAATGGACTTATTAAAACATAAGTTTTTTGCTGAAGTTAAAAATATATATAAAAATGACATATTTTTTTTTTTGGCAAATTTCTCTTAACGGTTAGAAAACTTTAAAGCAATTTTCCGATAGTGTCCTAATACATAATGATAAACCAATTTTTGCACATGACTAATTAATTTAGTATAGAGCCACTTATTATATTGTGTTATAGAGGTCTAAATAAGAATGCAGTAAAGAGTAAATAAATATAATATAATAAATATTAATTTAATCTAAAATGAGCTTAAATAAATAATGAAAATGAAATATTTATTGACATTGTAAATCTAGAAACATAATATCAGTGGAATACAAATTCTCGCAAATGCCGTCGCCCAAATACTTATTAGTATTGTGATAGTAAGTATGTTTGTAACCATTACGTATATACATATTTTATGGAATGGAGAAGACCTGGGGCTACTTTTATCCCAGTTAGTAAACATAAACGCCACGCAGACGAAGTCGCGGGAAAAAGCTAGTAAAATGTAATTCGAAAATAAACATAAACAATATCCTCATATAAGCCACAACTGTTTTAATTAGCAGTTAATGAAGCGAGTGTAAGTACAGTCGTGCACTCAGCAGCAGTTAGTATGAAGCGCATTAATTAGCCCAGTGTGCGCACTGCGCGGACTACTGTATTGTCCCGCTCCTGCTGCAAATAAGTAAACACTGTTAGCGATGCATTAGGGTTGGCAATAAGTATTAAATAAATATTTTGTTAAATCATTTTAAATAAAAAACTAATGTCTAATGATACCCATTATCCAGCTTTTATTTTTTTTTTTTATTTCAGCCGTTAACTGTCCATTGCTAAACATAAGCCTTCTCTAAAAGGGAAATTTTGCCATACTTGGTAGGCGGATTGGCAACCGCAGTTAAGCTTTTAGAGGTTTTATTTTTAGAGGTTGCTGCCCATTCCTCGCCCTCCCTTATTCAACTCTTACGACACCCACGGGAAAGGAAGACCGAAAATGGCCTATTCTATGCCAGGACCAATGGCTTTATTACAAGTAGGTGCTGCTTGTTACTGGTAAGTAAGTACAATTTACATTTATAATAAATTTAATTTAGATTTACGAGAAAAAGGAATCACTCCTCACTATTTAACAAATTTATTATCTAATAGGCAACCAATAAATCTTGTATATTTTATTTATTTTTGTATTTTATTAAAAACTGCATAGTTGTATGAGTAAGACACATATTTAGTTATGAAATAGAATTTTCTTCTTTTTCATATCCGTATATAATATATTTCAGCATTTCAAACTACTAATTAAGTTATATAACATGCAGACGTATTTTATATTTATATAAAATATTTGACACTCGAATACTGGACCTAGCCATTTATAAATTACTTTTAGAGCGGCTTCATTTTTTGATCACATGTCTTTTGAAATACTGCAAACACAATATACGTATAGATGATAAGTGAAACACATACTTTTTTTTTGTATTATATCATAACGTGACTCCAGTTAAAATTACGAATATTACCCCATTACGCTGAGTTCTTTTTTATATTTATAATACATATTTTTGTTTAAATTTATTTTATAATGTAAAATTTATTACAATTTTCAACAAATTATAAATAGAGATATTTTAATAGTTTTGTTTTCAGAAATATAAAATAATGTGCATTTTACAAGTGTTATTGCCAACCCTGGTGTACGATAGGGGAGGCTGTTACCCACTGGTTTGCGCCTCGTTTATAAATGCTATTTTAAGGCGGAAAAAAAGATTAATTAACTAATTGAGCTGTCGGAACGTAGTGTTTTTTTTTTTACAACTTTTCTCATACGTCTAATTATTCTAATTGGTAGAAAATGTACGTACTAGGAAAGGTATAGAAAAGACGTTTTCTAGGTAAACTAACTGTAAAGGAGTAAAAGTAGATTAATTATGTGATTTTGGAAAAAAGTACCACAATATGTCGACCGAATAAATGTTTGAATACACGGTCATGTACCTGAATATTTTTGTTTTGTTTTATGTTTTGTTATGTTTTATTAATTTATGTTTTATTAAATACAATATACAGACAACTGTATGTTGTTTAGATCTTAAATGACTTGCAAAAGAAAGAGCTTCTAAATTCATACTTTTATGTGTGTATATGATATGATATCTACGTCAATTCTGAACCGATTTTGATAATTATTTTCGATATTAATAGAGTATTGCATACTACTCGTAATGTAGTGTAGTATAGTTTCTCGTGCTAATCTATTACTAGTTTTGTTACGATTGAAGTCGCTTTATTTTGCAGAAGAAACGTCTTAAATAATAGTGAAACTAATACACAGAACTGCGTTTATACTAAAAAAACAACGGCATAGAATTAAGAATTAATTAATTATAATCTGATACAAAGTAAGAGAGGTATAACAATATTATCAATTAGTCCTGATATTTTTAAAATGGTCACAGAAAATTTTATTTGGAATAAATTTAGAATTACAGTATTTTCCATATTTCTTGTAATATGTTATCCATGTTATGAAATAATCGCGGTAAACTATCAAATTAAGTTTTTGCAGGGTGGAATAATTAGTATTTTGGCCACAACGTTAATCGTTTAACAAAGAATGAAGCATAGAACTCTAATTAAAAAAATCAAAATAGTATTATCAAAACAGTATTTCTAAGGACAGCCACACGAGACAAATTATCGCCCTCTTAAGTAAATATATTCTTATTTGTTTATTAATTCTATTGTTAAACCTATCGCGTTATATAAATAAAAATAAATATATACGTTACTTAATATTTTAATTAAACTGCAAATTTGCGGCTTGCTACGAAATTCCGTAGCTTCGTAAATAGAACAATATGGCTCGAATGTTTAATTAGCGCATTGCAGGCTGGGCGGGGTGCAGCGGGGTGTTATGGCATTGCAAGGGGCTGGGGCGGAGGGGTGCGGGGGCGCATGGGAGGTGTTATTCATTAAAATGTTTGCGGAAACTCGTTTAGCGTTGCGGTGGGCGGCCGCCCACCTCTCGATACAGGGCTGTAAATGATGATACCATGCAATCATCAGTGTTCACGCCGATAAATGAAATCTAAAGCTCGGACAGATGTATAAATTATATTAATATCTCAGCTGGATAAAGCATCAATATTATTAACGCTTATTCTGATTTGCAAACAGTACAAGTTTATATATTAATATAGAGGTTAGGTTTCTTTATTGTTTACTCGTATTTCTAGCGTTAAGCAGTTATGACTACGCGTTTTGGTTTAAAGAATATTGCAGTAAAATGTATTAGTGAAATTACAGGTTTTATCATCATCATTATCATTATATCAGCCAGTAACTAGCCACTGCTAAATATCCATTCCATGACTAATGGTCATTTTCACACAGTCACTAAGTCACACAGTTCCCTTGTTTGTCTCTTACGACATCCACGAGAAAGAAAGGGGTGGCCAATTCTATCAAAATCTATTAAATTTTAGGTTTAGTTCTCAAGAATAGAGAAATACTTACTATAGGCGGTATAGTTGTATTCTGCGAAATCCATTTATTATTATTCATGTTAGTAAAGCATAATTACCACTAGCCATCAGTTTGTCGTTCTAAATTAAAAAAAAAAAAATACTCAAGTTAATTGTCTTTAATTTATTAAACTGTGTTCAAATTAATTTATCGATGAAAATTTTCATAACTTTTAAATAGTGACTAAATTAATATCGGCATAGACAACCCTGTGACTTCAGCAACGCGACAACGTCGGGAGGGACATTCATTTGCTGGTGGTAATCGCTGCTTCCGCTATGTTATCTCCAACCCACTTAGCTCGCCCTACCCTTGTGTCTTATTAACTTTTTTATTATATAATTTATTACTGTATCTAGTGTTATTATTAATTTAGTATTTGAATATTAATTTATTGAGCTTTTCATGATAAGTACAATATGCTATTTGTCTTTCACATCTTTGTTAATTGCAGAAAGTATCTAAGTGAACTTAGAAAGGAATCAAAAGAAAGAAACTTCAAAATAAAACCAACATTGTAATAGAAAACTATTGTGTAGAATATTCTATAATAATAATAATAATAATAATCTTTATTCACTACTCACAAGGAAACTGTTTAGACTGTAACTGTGTGTGACTATTTAGTACTTTAAATTAAAATTGTTATCCTTGTGAGAGTCTGGAGTCTGAACTAGGTCGAAACCGGTACTACAGATCTCCAGGCTCTCTCCGGAGATCGGAATCTCTATGGATAGGAAGTATCCAATAGTGGGGCATTATCCATTAATGTCCCACAATTGGACACTTCTTACATTCTGGTACCTCTGGCTATGCTTTGAAGTTTTCCCTGAATTTAACATTATACGCTGCATCAGGATTTTTCACACATAAATTGATTTTTATAATTCGAATTTTAGCAAACAAGAATCATTTATTGCACAAATATGGGTACATAAGGGGGAAAAGGATTGTTAGAAATGGAGATATAGCCCCATTGCTAGATATACCTTATCATGGCGACCTCCACGTGGTTTTTGAAACCATCGTGAACAATTCTTGTTGAATATATACGTCACGATGGGCTAAAAACCTACTTCATCCTCACCTATCATCCTTCACTGGTGCCCCGCCGGTGTATACCGATATGCGCGGGTGGGGGTTACCATTCCATTATCATCCATTTAAAAAAAATATATGGGTACATACTACGGCAGATATAACTACTTACTTAAACTAGATATATTTAACTAGATATATCTTTATGGAGATAGTAACATAATTTTGATTATAGTGAACTTAGAATATATACTATTCAAATAAGAATAAAATAATTAAACCTGAACATTTATATTGAATTACCTAGTATAAACAAGATTATGATTACAAAAAAATTTGGGGCGCTGATATCTTTTACTATAAAAGATAAATCCAATATTTTTAAACAACGGACCAACTAACCCGATTCGGCATAAGCTATTTTCATGGTATTCAGTTCAAAATATCATTTGCGATATACTTTCTTACATTTTTTTATGCATTTTAGAATCGCATACAAGATGATGGTCCACCTTATGGAAAATGGTAACCGTCGCCTATACATATGAACGTATATCATAGTATATTAAAAACTATGATATACGTTAAAATTAAAACAAACTATTTGATCATAACTTTATACTTACTTGCATAGTCTGTCAATGTCAATATCCATAGTAGCTGTAGATACATATAGCTCTGATTTGTTTAAGATTAAAAGGACTTTAGTGATAGTTCAATGACTTTTCATTGGTCTACCTATTTTGCAAATAAATATATTTTTTTAAAGATTTCCTTTCTGATTCGCCCGCTTCGACATTTTTTCAAACGCACAATAATTTTGCATGATATAATTATAATCTAAGGATATAATATATTATGATTTGATATTAAATTTCAACTGTAATATAATTTTCATATATTTGTAAAAATTTATAATTATTAAAATGGCAAGTGTCTAGTCATAAATTATTGTTTAATAATTTGATTCATAATTCCTAAAAAAAATTATAATATAAAAAAATTAATACAACAGTTTTAGCATTAGAATGAGTATCCCTTATTGTCTTTATTTTTATTTTCAAAGTTCTTTCAATATATATTTCATTCTAAGGTACATATAATGTTTGTTAATGTTCTAAATTAAGTTTTTACTTGGTGCACTAATATACATTATTTGTATTTACACATAGATGCGCCATAACCTAATCTACACCTATTAAAATCTACCCCTAAAAGTGGCCCGTCATTGGTTGTAATTTCCAACCCCTGCATCCTTTAGCCAATCGCACACGCTATTCGCTCCGTACGGGGTGGAGCCAAGGGAGTTTTCTCCAAAAGATTTTTGCTGACTCAACAGTACCGCACAGATCGTATCGAGTATAACATTCATATTTTCAACCCTAACTTTTGTAGTGGTTTGTGATCGAAAAGTTTACACTAGTGACGTGTTCGAAAATCGAAGACTTTTTCGGAATCACACAAATGTTTTACTACTAGTTGAAATTTAAATTAATTCGAAATTCCGAATTGAAAATTATTACTATTATTATGCTTATAAAAAAAATAACACGAATATTATTTATTATATGCAAATCTCGATCAGATTTAAAATAACGTATTAGAAACTAAAAGACTTTTCTATAATGGCTGGACCATACCTTTCTCCTTTACCTGGTGACCTGCTCACTGAGTACATGTTCGGGAGACGCCGACAGCGACGGAACAGGACTACCTTCACACCCCAGCAGCTCAGTGAATTAGAATCATTGTTCCAGAAAACGCACTACCCAGATGTGTTTTTGAGAGAAGAAGTAGCGTTGAGGATTAGCCTCTCAGAAGCTAGAGTTCAGGTAGCTTTTTCTATATACATTTTAAAAAAATATTTATATATACTTTAAGGGTTATTTTTCTATATCGCACAATAAAGAAGATGAATTTTTGTTTCTACGAATGAACTACGTGTTTATTTTTTCAAATACATCTATATTTTGGTTTATTATCTAGATTTTGATTAATAAATCATCTAAATTTCTTTTAACAATAGCTTTAAATTAATATATAATTAAAAGTCTTGAGATGTATTCAACGTGTATAAACCTTTAAACATTTTAAATACAAAAGATAATTAATAACCGAGCAGTTTATCATTTGAATATTGATTTATTAATCTAGTAAAGTATCCTAATCAATTTCATTAAATCTATTTAAGAACTCAGCGTCTGTACAGGTTATAACTCGTAGTTTTAACCTAGTGAATTAGAATAAATACTATCATTAAATTAAAAAGCGTTCATTTAGGTATGATTTACCCATCTACCAAGTTTCATTCAAATCAGTTATATAAGCGTGATTAAGTGACAAATATAATTTAATTCAAAATCTAAACATTCGATTTCCTTACAATCTACTACATTTTTAAGCTGAATAAGATTACAGCTTCATTATAATAATGTGTACCATTTGACTTCCAATGTCTGAGCTAGCCACTTTACAAGGAGGAATTAGAAAGTATTTATGTTGTAGTTATATTAAATTACAAATACATTACTAGGTGTGGTTCCAAAACCGACGAGCCAAATGGCGCAAACAAGCTCGTCTTCAGTTACTCCAAGACGCTTGGCGCATGAGATGTTTGGGTCTCGGATCACCACCGCTTTCTTTGCAAGGTATAGTTAAATTGCAATTTCAATTTATTTAATTAATAGATTACAAAATTTGCCTTTCGCTAATTCTAGCCGATGGAATTAGAAAAGTCGTTTGCTTGGGCACCTCTGTCCCAATAGTATTTCCACCGTGAAGCAGTTATGTTTGCATTGCAGTGTATATATAGTGGTGGTATATGTAAAATTATAGAGCCATTACACCTTAGTCCTCAGGAACGGCGACGCAAGAGTGATATTATGGGCGACACAGTTACTCTTAGAAACATTGTTATGTATGTACATATAGTACCATGGGTACCAATACTATTCACTATAATACTATCCTATAGGCGACGTTTACCACTTTCCATCTAGTAGACGATCAGTTTGTTTGCTATTCTAAGATGCATAAAATTTTTTTTAAATATAAATAATATTTTGAACATAAATGTACAACTAAACGTATATGTTAGACAAGTTTGATTAAATTACAATTTATCAAAAAAACAACTTCATGTTAAAATATTAAAATAACTTGTTTAATATAAATAGGTATTTAAAAAAATATTTATTGACTACCTCCGTCTTATTATCGTCCTTATAACAGTATTATCTTCATAATACTATAATCAAAGACATCGGCACCCGTCGCAGATTGTTCAGTTTTCAAAGAGTTTTTCAACTAATACTTATTATTTCGGAATTTAGTGGTGCAAAAAATTTATATGTGTACTAGCGATTTACCCTGATTTCGTGTGTAAAAACCATACAAATATTCGTAAAGTGATTTAGGAAAAATATGCAGAGAAACAAACAGATACGAATAGATACTTTATGTATATAGAATGTACAAAAGGGAGACTTAGTATAAAAGTCGTTTGCATTTCTACCGTGAAGCAGTTGTGTTTGTATGGCTGTGTTTCGGTTTGAAGGGTGGGATATGGCAGTGACTTTACAGAGTACTGAGGAATAACACTTGAGTCCTTAGGAATAGCAACGCATGGGGGGTATCATGGGCGAAACAGTATAATCTGTTATGTCCATGGTACTGCTCATGTCTATAGGCGACGGTTACTACTTTCCATCAGGTTGGCCGTCAGCATGTTTTCCATTCTAAGTTGGATAAAAAAAAATTAAAGATATACCGGCTGAAATCGAAATCGTTGGTACTCTTTAAAGAAATGTTCTACTAGTGAAACCGAACATTTTCTCCAAAGAAATATGTGTTGAAACAAACAAAAAGTTTGAGTTGCGCTTCATCACTAACCCAACTCATTACAACTACCCATTACTACTTCTGAAATCCATGCGTGCAAATTACAAAAAGCTAATATCATATAAGAGAAAATTGACAGATTAGGAGTTTCTGCACGTGAAAAATTAGAGAAATGAAATATTTGGAGAATTTTGGAGATTTTGTATAGCCCTGGGCTACCCCTTCCTTTCCCGTGGGTGTCGTGAGAGGCAACTAAGGGAATTTAGTGATCAAAAGATGGGTAGCGGCGTCCCTTTTGAAGGATCATTAAAATCCCAACTGCAGCTGCCAACCCGTTTGCTAAGCGTAGAATCTACTGGTAACTCCCCCTTCCATAGGGGGACGCCTTTGTTCAATAGTAGACAGATAATGGCTTATATGATAATGATAATAATGAAATTTCACTTAGAATTTTTTTTTTTTTATACAACTTATACAACTTAGAATTGATGGCCCACCTGATACCGTCGCCTATAGACATGAGGTACCATGGACATAACAGAGTATACTGTTTCGCCCATGAATGCCATTCGGGTGTTATTCCTCTGTACAGTAAATTCACGCCATTACCCTTCAAACCGAAACACAGCCATGCAAACACAACTGCTTCACGGTAGAAACACGAATGGGACAGAGGTACCCAAGCAATCGACTTTTGTACAAAGTCTCCCTCTGGTAAAATTAGATAAATAGAATTAACCTATTTCCTTAAAGAAGAATATTCTTATTTCTACTTTTATTTAACTAGGTAGTTAAAAATATTGGTAATTAAAAAATCTGTTTCATGAAAGACGATCTTATAATGATTAAATAAATTCGTATTACATTATTATGCTCTTTCTAATAGCACATTTAATGGTATTTCAGGACACGCCAAACCACCAGACTCTTCGCCGGAAGCTCCGGAGTCTCCCTCAGAGAAAGAATCTCCTGAGCCACAGACCTTAGAAACTAGAGAACTAAAATCCCCGCGACAAGATCCCTATATCCACAATACCATGCCAGACCAACTGACCCCGATGCCTAACCCAGCACACGATATCTCTTCCCAAATGTATGGCAACGAAGATGGAAGAATATTGCAACAACCTTTCCCGTTCCCACCTTTACTAATGTCACCACAAATGGACAATTCCGAAATTGTTCCCACAGATTTGAGGGTGATGGCGAAGAACCCTTGTCCATGCGCCACATCTATGGAAGAGCCCCAGAACCTGGCTTATCGACAAAGACGTGATAAAGAGACGAGTGACAGTGACAGCGATACAGAAATCGATCTTACGTCTCACTCTTCGAAAGATGATGACATAAGAGAATCAGAAAGGCTTGCAAATAGGATAGCTACTGGTATATTCAGAAGTGACACTGTATTACATGACTTGGTACCAAACGATTTAAGTTTAGGTTCATTAAAAAATGGAAATAGTGAAAGGAATATCAGTAGAAACAATGTGTCGATATAATCGAAGTATGGCATTTCAAACGAATTATTTTATTTAGAAATACTTTTTAAAAAGAAACTTTTATACATAGAATGTAGTGGTTTTCAGGCTTCATTCATTATTAAATCCTGAGCAGTATTTGTCAGTTAACTACTCAACGTGACAAATCATATGAGCCCAAACGTGATGAAGTTGGATTATTTTACAAAGTTTCTATTTCACCTCTCAATTCCATTACCAGGCAACTCGTTTCTTTAGTCTATGATCGGAATACGAGCATAACATACCAAAACAAACCAATGGGATTTATTAATGCATTTACCTGACTTCAAAACCGTCTATATCTTATCAAGTCAATTTCACTAATGTTAAACAATTAGGTTATAAAATTTCAAAAAATGTTGGGCCATGGGCTCATTTGTGTGGATCCATATGTGTATTCATATTGTAGATCTAAATGAATGGAGATTTTTAGTTTCAAATACTTGTAATATTTACTTCCGATTAACAAATTATTTATTTACAGATATTCTTGAGGCAATTAATTTTATACTCCTAATACATAATAATTTTTTACATACATGACATATTAGAATAATTATATTAGAAACTAAACGACAGTCAAAAACTTAAGAAATATATAAGCATACGATTAAATTAACAGACTTAATTTAACAGTAGGTATATTTTCATTTGGACCAAACTCAAAGTACTTGGAATATTGATATTATACAATCCACAAGTTATACTTTATTTAATATACAAATCCCACATGTGTTATAATTATGCAAGTTGCTTATTATTTTATATTAGCTGATGTAACAAACATTGTCTTATACGAACCTACATATTTTGCATTTTCTAAAAATTTTAAACGTTAATGAACATTTATAAAAAAAAATAGTTTAATCAATCCAGCCTTTCTTATGTGATGCGTTAACGAGGTTTTTCCAAGAGATTACAGCATAGAGTTCATCAAAAAAGGGTTTATTTACAGTCGGCAACGCACCCGTAATACATCTGGTATTGCAAGCGTTCATAGACTACAGTAACTGCTTACCATCAGATGGGCTGTATGCTTGTTTGCCACCTCATTAGTAAAAGATCAGTATTTAATTTGGTGTAACTACAATGTATGACGGCAAACAAACATAAGTTCATAAATATTTTTAACATTGGAGAAATCACTTGTTCTTACCCAGTAATTTTAATATATTATAACCTTAGATTACATAGACAGAGCATCGAGCCTAAAAAACGGATCAATTTTTAGTCAAATTAGCTGACTGTTTTTTTTTATTAATGCTCTATATACTTACGTAAGCAATGTATCTTATGTATCTATATTTAATTATTTAAAAAATGAGTTTACGTGCATTAAAAAGTGCAGAATTTATAAGACAAAATATAGAAGTTATAAAGGAATCACTCATAACTCTTTATCACGCCAAATTGTATGAAAAATTCACCCGCTTTTCTCGAAACATTTGTATGGAGACACTCTATAAAATAATCTAAGATTATAACCTAACGTCTATCAAAATGTAACACAATAAAATGTAAGCCAACTGCTTAGATTAGCAATGTATAGACATGAAAAATTTAAAAGGTAATGAAGTATAAAAATGGGATTTTATGTAATTTTTTTTTTTCATTCAACTAAGAATGGCAAACAAGCTGACGGGCCACCTAACGGAAAGTGGTAACCGTCGCCTGTAGACATGAGCAGTACCATGGACATAACAGAGTATACTGTTTCGCCCATGATACCCCCCATGCGTTGCCATTCCTTCACCAGGTAAATTCACGCCATATCCCACCCTTCAAACCGAAACACAGCCATGCAAACACAACTGCTTTACTACTGCAACTGCTGGTTGAAACACGAATGGGGCAGAGGTACCCAAGCAATCGACTTTTGTACAAAATCTCCCTCTGTTTTATTAACTTTACATTATCTATTATTTATAAATATGTAATATGCGTACCTAGATACATAGCTGTTAAAAATATCATATTGTGTAATTTTGTAAGAGACTGAAGTAATCATTTCACTCTTGTTGATCGATGATTTCAGTTAGCCCTGTAAATGAATACTGAAGTATTAAGTATTAAATTGTAATTCATAATAAGTAATATGTATCTATTAAATTGTTTTAAATTAGTAAATAAATAGGCAAACTAAATAAGTTCCAGGTATTTCCTTATTTATCCACACATATTCTCAATTTTAACCATTTCATTTATACTTTTGATGTCTTCAACAGTTGGGTATCTTAGTTTTTACATAAATATCTATAATGTACTATCTATACGATAATCTTCATGGCACAATAGTGAGCACGTTGTTTTGCATAAATGAAGTCTCTATTTCGATACTAGGTCGGATCAAATTTAGATAACAAATTGAAATATGAAAAATAAAAGTCACTTTAGTTTGATATAGCACCTTTAATTTTATTATTACAAGGCATACATTTTCATAAGATTAAATTCATTACTTACATTAGGTAATTTAAGTATCACAATAGTGTATCAAAATACTTATCAAACATATTCAAATTGTCCTATAAATTCGAACTATACAATTTTAAGTCATAATTGGTTGTTGCTTTTCTATCAATCTTTGTTCTAAACAATAGAATAGGCACTTAACTTTAGAAATTTCGAAATTAGAATAAAGTGATCCTATTCGGTAGTGATTCAAACATCTCTTATGAAAAAAAAAGTTTTTATAAATTTCACCATCGCTTCTTCAAACTATTTGTCACTTATTGCTGAATATAGATGAAATTACAACTGAACTATTGAATATAACGAGGCATCATTCGACAGTTATTTATATTTGAGATCATATAGATAGAGTAAGTATTGAATTCAAAAAACATCCTAAAAACGTTTAACCAAAAGGTGGATCATTTTGTTTTTCTTCAAATATTCAGTCTATTAACAGGATGTATTAACAATTATCATAAATAAATAAAATAACAGTAAGTGTTTTATGTCACTAGCTACAAGATTAAGCTGTTTTTAAAACAGGGATGTTTAAAAAAAATGCTGTTTTTTTCGAAGTACTTACAATACCCTATCTAAATGTTATTGATCTATTTTCTGTATACAGACAATATATTGATTATCTACTTTATTAGAGAGTACATTGGATGTCATACAAAAGGATAATTTAACATTTTATTATATACTTACACTAATAATCATAAATTATTAAAAACTTATAACTAATCATTTACAAACATGTATTCACTAATTGCAAATATTTTTATTTCGAACAATATCAGTCTTTATGACAAGAGACTTTTAATTAAATAAATAAATCTTGATTCGAAATTATCAAATCAATAATTTAATCTGTCTTACTAGCAGAGAAACTATTTAAAATATTGTGTTCCACGATTTTTCACTTCCTCAGTCGAAAGTATATTTATTATTTATCTATGTGCATAGCTTAATTTAAACAATATAAGTGTCTTTATTATATTGCATTGTCCCAAAGGTAGCAGGGGACACTCAGTTATAAGTCCCTATTGAGTTATTACTTCGCCTTTATATAAAAAAAAAAAAACAATTTTCATTTTTTTTTTACAACACAGGGGGCGAACGAGCATGCGGCTCACCTGATGGTAAGTGACTACCGCCGCCCATGATCACCCACAACACCAGCGGCATTGCAGGTGTGCTGTCGGCCAAATACACATAATAATATAATAATAGACAATACACACTGCTCCCAGGTCATATTTTAAAATTATTTATTCTGGTCCTTGTTTTTTTTTTAAATAAAGTGGAAGTGTCCTGTAACTATACGAGTATAGAGCCAATAACTGTGTTTTTTTTTTTTTTTACTTATCTAAGCATTGTCTTTCAATTTATTAATAATTACTTTTCAATTGACTTTTCAATATACATAGTCTATTCTGTAATTGACTTGAATTCGCAAAGCCATCGATATAATGACCGAAATTCTATAATACTATTTTGCTAATTATTTGATAATATAGGTAACTTTGTGTTACAAAATATTTTCTCACATACGATATATTTATATAAGTACGCTCAAATTATATATATAAAAAAATTGGCCCGTGTGGCAGTGTCTTCAAAGTACGGGTACTATATACGTACTCTAAAGTAAAGAACATTTTACTACATCTATATTTTCTAAGATACAGACGGGCTCACTTATCACCTCTCACTGGTGCCCCGCCAGCGTATACCAATAACACAAGCGGGGTTACCATATCATTATCATCCATTAAAAACAAGATACAGGAAGTATATTAATTTATCGTATTATAAATCATGAGGCGATTTTCTTTTTAAAATAAAACATTGGTTATTTGAATAGAATTATTTTGTTTAATTCTGCTACCAGTAGTGTGTGACGACTAACGTTTGAAGATTGACTACTACTATTATCAGAAGTTCTACAACCTTCCATATTAGTCATCAATCTCCGACTGCCATTTTGTTCACGCACCTTTTGCGACACGTGTTTCACCTCTAAACGAAGCATCTTCAGGCAAATTATTAGATCGCTGCTCAAAGCCTAGTGTTATTTGAAGTTAATTTAAGTTTTATTTAGTTACATTTAGTGCGAATGAATTCGCAGTTTGGATAAAATAATTATATTCAAATAACCAGTGATATGGATTTCCGCAAGATAACATCGAGTTCAGTACCACAAAATATTGGAAAATAATTTAAATTAAAGGAATATACAAAATTGTTTACGAATTCAGTTGATCCCCTAAAGAATGTTTTTATGAACTTTCATTTCTTATCTTAGCATTTAAATAAAAATTGATGAAGTATGAGAAGAACGATAATTTTTATCGTGTCAAATAAGAAACGAAGTCTTTCCGTTTTCATGACATTAAATCTATAGGACAGACCGGTTTTACTATTCCATTGACATCTATTGAAATACAGTTAGGGAAATATAGATAGGGCTGCCATCACCTAAATTGTCAACACTAAATAAACATGGTAAAAATCCCGGACATTTAGGCGAAATATTTTTCCGTTTTTTCACCGAACACTTCTGAAAAAATCCTTTTTTATAACAAAAATAAAAACATTGTTATATAAAAACAGGGTTACTGTGGATGAATTTACAATTAAAATTTATTTCAATTGATCGCCTACCTATAAGAAAAAATAGATTTCGCCTGACAACAACCGGTTACAGCCAGACACTTTTCAAAAACCTCTGCTGGGAAATTCCGGTCGGATGGCAGCCCTAGATATAGTCAGTCACGGGTTCATCCACAGCCCCTTACGAGCATGTGCTCCTTACCCGAGCCTAAGCTGCGCAGGCTGCCGCCTGCGCGTCATTAATTAGGGCCCAGTGGGCCGAGTCGGCGCTATTATAAACAGCGCTGGCTAATAGGTAAATAAAGTGGGAAATATAAATAATCTAATATATAAAATTCTCGTGTCACGGTGTTTATTACCAAACTCCTCCGAAACCTCTTTACTGATTTTTATGAAATTTTGTGTGCATGTTGGGTAGACCTGAGAATCGGCCAACATCTATTTTTCATACCCCTCAATGATAAAGATGACCCTCCCCAAAAAAATTTTTTTTTAATTTTTGACAATTTTTTCCATTTTTATATTATTATGATTTAGCATTGAAAAATACATACAAATTCAAATTTCCACGCTTCTACGATCAACTCCTGTTTTTTAATCACGATTTTTATATGCCGCAATAGGGTTGGAAGCTGACAATCGAATATAATAATTGTAGTACGATAAATTTTCATGTACAGTTCTAGAAATAATGTATATGGTAAAACAACGTTCGCCGAGTCAGCTAGTAAATGAATAAATAGATGCGTCAAACACGTCACGGAGCGTGCCGTGTATGTGTATGTGGAGTGCATGGCATCAGATGCAGCGCGCGTCGTGCTGCTCGCACCAGGCGGGCGCGAGCGCGTCGGCGCGCAGGCCGCGGGCGCGCAGGCGCGCGCGCAGCCGCTGCAGGCGCGCCTCCGCCGCCTGCGCGCCCGCGCTCGGGTCCGCCCACAGCCGCTCCGCCGCCGCCGCCGCGCGCGGCCACACGCGCGTGTCTGCCCACGCGCACACATCATCACTCGCACGCATCACACGACACATCACTCACTCACCCCGTTATGAAGTGAGTGATGTTAGTAATATGAATTTACACACAGAGGAATAACATCTGAGTCCTCAGAAATGGGCGAAACAGAATACTCTGTATATCTATAGGCGACGGTCACCACTTTCCATCAGGTGGGCCGTCAGCTTGTTTGCCATTCTAAGTTGCATAAAAAAAATATACCCCATCAGGTCAACATCCACGTGGTACGCCTTGGAAACCATCGTGATTAATTCTTGTGGATTCGTCATTATGGGCCAACTGACCCGCTTTCATCCTCACCTATCATCTATCACTGGCGCTCCGCCAGTGTATACCGATAGCAATCAAAGCAAGGATCCCAATTTTGGAGATAACAATGGATGTGTTCTCGAATTACGGAGCTACAGTAAATGGAGTTTTCTTTAGCGGTGAATGCGCAATCTTGTGTCTTAGATGGGCTAAGTTGGACTAAGTTTAGTCGTCCCCAATCGGATACTCCTCTAACAAGAGTACTCTCGATCTCAGACACAAGTTAAACAAGCGGTTAGTCTCCACAACGGAGCGAGGGATATTTGTATGGCCCGTGTAGCAGAGATGCATACCTAGTATTGTCAAATACACAATCTGACCCCCAACTCACTTAAATAAAAATTATTATTATCAACTGATAACTGATATGCTATCAAAAAGTCCTCATGTACCTCTCATGCGTTACTATTTCTGAGAGTTACAATGTTGTGCTTGAGTACAGTAATTTCACTATCAATTTCCACTCTTCAAAATGAAACACAATATACGAGTACAATAACAGTTGTGATAGAAATACTATAGAGGAATGATATTGGGACCACGAGACAACATACCCTTCCAGAAAACACTCTAATATAAATAAATAACTACTCACCCAAAACTTCAGTGTCCACGTATTCAGTCCACATGGCTATCTCTCCACCCAGCACGTTGGGATCCCTCGGCAGCATATAAGAGTACATACGTCGCCAGTTAGAATACTTGGTCTGCCCCCAGAAGCCGTGGTCCAGATACCATACGTCCTTTGGTATCGATACGACCCTGTACCCAAGCCGCATTAATTGATTGAGAAGCGGACTGCTCTCCGGCTCCCATACTTCTATCACGTATCTAAAACATTATTTGTTTTATAAGTACGCAACTTCTGCAATATGGATAAATGTATTCTATATTTTAATAAGGAAAATTATCTATAAGCCAATTTTCAAATACTTTTACACAAATTTTGTTTCTGTTACAAACTCTTATTTTTATTTATTAGAAGTATTACAATCATCATTATAATCATATTTAACTGTCCAATACTGAACGTAGGCTTCTCACATAAGGAGTTTTGCCAGTAGTTGCAACAGTTGTCCGGCGGATTGGCTTAAGCTTTCGATGGTGTTTTAAGTGGGGTACTGCTGCTTATCCTTTGACAATTAAGTTTCCTTAGTCACCTCTTAAAACACTCACGACACTATGCTGGGACCATATCGTACTACAATAGTCTGCAATTATATTAATTATAATAAAACATAGCTTGCTGCTTTGACTATAAATTCCCGAAGCTCCTGAATTCATATACCTACATATATATAGTTTTAATTGATTTTACATTTCATGGGTACAATCTGAGTAGATATTTGAATTTTACTCGATATAACTACAATTATATATGGATTATTTCTCTTCTATATTTTCTACGAGAAATAACATATAATTCAAACCTATGCTAAATAACAAATACATAAATAACGTCTACTTGTACGTACTTACTTACCTGTCTTTATTTAAATATTTCTTTATCCGATGTGCTTGGGTCAGTTCTGATGACCAAATCATTACCGGTTGGTTCGCTTCGGCGCCTTCAGCTACCAGTTCTTCATCCCACAACTGCAGTGCTTTGGCTTGAAATTCCGCCCACAACCTCATAAAGCCCTCGGTATTAGTCTCGAATCCTTTATTCGCCATATAAGATGTAATGTCTTGACTAGAGTTCCAACAGCCAAAGAAAACCTTAAAATGTAGAGAAAATTTTTGTTACCTTCTTTAGTAACATTATTCAGATTATTATGAGAATGTCCTCGATATCTTTGTTAGAAATTAAAAGCATTTTTAATTAAAAGCAGTGCGTTAACCGCTTAACAAAACACTATGAAATTTGTTATATATGTATTTTATAAGATAGACAAGGATATAAGCTACTTTTTATCCTGACCATACAGACGAAGTCGGGAGTAAAAAGTAGTAGGTATATAAATTATCTCCTATTATATCATTATATCATATATACGGGCCACTCCTTCCTTTCCCGTGGGTATCGTCCCAATAGGGAGAAGCTTATATATAGTAGTGGATGGAAATTGCTGATAACATAATCATCATATCAGCCGTTTACTCTTGAAGAGGGTGTGGAGGGGGGGGGGGGTGGATCCTGTAGTTGCCACACTTGGCAAACGGATTGGCAACCGCAGTTAGGCTTTGGTGATAGTTTTGGGATGCTGCTAGCCATCTCTCGACTATTAAGTTCCCTTAGTCGTCTTTTACGACACCCACAGGAAAGGAATACCTATTCTATGATGATTGAAGCTTGAAGTTGAATTGTTCAGTTTCATTAACAATCAGAATGACTTAAACATCCTTTAACCCGTGATAAAACATATCGATTAATTCAATTCCATTTGGAAGTACATCAGATTTGGATTTAAATAACTATACAATAGCAACTCAATATATGCTAAAATATAAAGCAGACATTGTTATCTATACAAGAAATAGATTTCCGTAATATTTCGATGTTGGCAGCAGGCCAGTACGTTATTAAAAGCATTTAAGCACCAATTTGCAATGAAATTGGTATAGTGGATTAGGTCCACACAAGAATTTACATCAAAATCATTGCATTTCACAACAAAATTTTATTACTCTTTAAATCGCCTTTAGGCCTAAAATTTTACTCTCTTAAATACCTTGTAACTTGCAGTAAATTTTAAAATCATAAAGTGTAAACATTCTTATGACTTATCTTTATTTTCAATCAATCAGTTTATTAACGGATGATAATAACGTAATATAGATACCTAATTTTAGGAATAAATATTACAAATAAATATTACAAATACAATGCAGGTCGCCTATGATAGAAAAATAATACATTTACTTATACAGGGTAAAAGTTTTTTTTATGCAACTTAGAATGGCAAACAAGTTGATGGCCCACCTGATGGAAAATGGTAACCGTCGAAATATTGGTAGCTTTATAGATACTTCCATTATCATCATCATCATTTCAGCTATTATCCGTCCACTGCTGGACATAGACCTCCCCCATAGACTGCCATAAGGAACGGTCCTGAGCGATCTGCATCCACTGACTTCTCTTATATAACTATATATCTTTAGGAGGAAACAATAAAGAGTATCTCTCTATTTATCTACCACCATCTTACTTATTTCCGCATGCAGAAATAAGTAAAATGGTGGAATGCTACAATTAGTAGCGATATTTGCGGTGTTGTTGTTTCGTAATATCCCGGACATTTCATTCATAAACAGCATATACCGAACACAAGAACTAACATATAATGGTAAATATATATGCCATGAATAGTGTTGTATATTTTCATAGTAAGTATTCATGATAGTACATTTTATAAGCGACGATTACCATGTTCCATAAGTAGATATAATAAAAAATGTTGAACGAGTTGTGAATATTGAATGTTTAAATGTCTCAATAGCAACAAGACTTGTTAAATTCGGGGAATACAATAGCATTTTAGCTGTGAACTGTTAATTAGGTAACTATCTAGCTATAAGTAGTTACGTAATACGTAGATATTGTAAAAATAGCTGGAGGTTTCAGACACATTACCATGTTCATATGATAAAAAAAAGATCGTTTTAAAAGCGTTTATAGTTATTTTATTAGAATTATTTTGTTTAGATTATTCTTGTGTGTAATAAGATACTAAAAAAAAACATATTTCATAAAATAAATAATTCAATGTTGGTTTGGAAACACTGAAAACATCAAAACATATCGCCATTTCAGGTCTTTAACATGAGCAGAACTTTTTGAAAAAAAAAACTACACATCGCCAGCTAACGTCAAAATCGAATCAAAATAACAAATTGTTCATACAAGTCCTGACTAGCTTTATCCCATTTGGCGCCCCTGACGAAAATGTTTAATACGACCCTTTATTAATATATAATTCCTGGCACTCCCAGTCCTAACTCTATTACTGGTAAGAGTCCCATTTAAAATTCGAGTAATTTATTTCAATACAACCTAACAATTCCTTAATTATTTATTTTATTGTCTAACACACACTAAAATTAAAAAAAAAAAACAGACGTGTATATGTACCAACCTCATCACCACCCATGTGGAATAGAGCTGGTTTGGGCAGTACCCCGACTATGTCTCTGTACAACGAACGCAGGACCCGGTACAATACCGGATTGGCCGGGTTTAGCTGGCCACAGGGCGGCTGGATGCATAAACGCCGCCATGGTTCCGAGTTTACGCAGACAGCGAGATCACCAAACCCGTAATCCTGAAGCATAAACGAAATATTTATTGCAAAATTATAAATTCTTTTCAAACTTAAAATTCTCGTATATCGTCAGAAATCAAAAAGAACAACAGAATTCCAAAATCCGTAAACACCTGAGAATAACCAAAATTAGATGAATATTATATATGGTCAAAATTAAATAAAATAATTAAAAGGATTAGAACTAGTTTTTAAATTAGATTTTAAGTCTAACTTAAAAACTGGTAAACACATATATGTAAATATATATATTCAAAAGTAGGAAAATCCAGATAAAACATGTACAAGACTATGAATACGAATGTAAAAATCACTTCCAATTTGGTGCAGTTGATGCCAAAACAAACATACAAAGAAAAAGACAAACAAAATATCCAGAAATTATTATTTTCGATTTTATCGCTCCTATTAAGATTCCAGGTATAAATTTTTGACAGATATATCCTATGTATAGAAATCGTTTACTTGCAATTTTGTTATATTAGTAACAAGTAAGGGTTAATAAAATTTCATACGATCGTCATTTTTTAACACGTTTAGCAGAATTAAACATTATCAAACATGTCATGTACTCGTAAAACAGGCATGAAACTGTACAGTTGCTCTTTTAAATCGATCTGTTATCATATGTTACATAAAACGACATTATCTGTGTTGTGTTGTAAATTATTAAATAGATAACAAAATCTCAATGATCACAATGTCATTGAGCACTGTGTGCAATGATAACCACCGTTGCTCTACTTAAATGAGGTCCAAGGTTCAATTCTTGGTGGGACCATCTTAGAAAATGAACATTTTTAAACTCTGACTTGGCTCTGAGTATTCTTGGCTGTGTCCCCAGATATTTATCTAGTTACTTGATAACATGGAGTATTCTAAGTTTAATTACTACTCTGAATTTATTTTTATTGATATTACTATTATATCATCCGTTAACTCCGTCCACTCTTGATCCTTTTACCAGAGGGAGACTGTACAAAAGTCGCTTGTTTGGGTTCGTGTTTCAACCGTAAGGCAGTTGTGTTTGCATGGCTGTGTTTCAGTTTGAAGGGTGGAATATGGCATAAATTTACAGGGTACAGAGGAATAACATCTGAGTCCTCAAGAATGGCAACGCATGGGGGGTATCATGGGCGAAACAGTATACTCTGTTATGTCCATGGTACTGTTCATGTCTATAAGCGACGGTTACCACTTTCCATCAGGTGAGCCATCAGCTTGTTTGTCATTCTAAGTTGCATAAAAAATAGGCCTCCCCTATTGGCGTGTTTTACCAGTAGTTGCCATGCTTGGCAAGCGAGTTGGTAGCCGCAGTTAGATTTCAATTTTGTTTTATGAGAGACGCTGCTGCTCATCTCTCGAACATTAAGTTTTCTTAGTTGTCTTGTCTTACTTACAAGGAAGGCTTTGGAAGTTGTAAGAGTAAGTCAGTTTCATATAACCGTTGTTCCACATATTGGGACCAATTTATTGGACACGGCAATTTAATATTTACTCAATTTTAAAACTCTATTACTTGTAATATAGTGATGATTGTTATTCATAAAAATTAATGAAGAAAATTAATATACATAATTAAAAATTTAATTTATTCAGGTAATTAAAAAAAGATTAATCTATATAAAAATCTATGACTATTACCTTTCCCCATTGCCAACCGTTGCCAGAATGCGCAGGAGCGTCTATTTCTATGACGACACGGATGCCTCGTATTTGGGCATATTTTATTAACTGTCTCACTTCTTCCACAGTATATATTTCAGACGCAGAATATGCGCCATACCTAAAAAAATATTTAAAACATAAATGAAACATGAGAACCACTGTAGTAGTTGGATAGATAATCTTGTTTCAAAAATTTTTAAAATACTTATTTGCATTAAAATTTTTTCTTCATTCACTATCAGAGCACTTTTTAAATAATTGTGAAAACATTTTTAAAAGTGCTTAAGTATTTTTAAGATTATTTATTATAAATAAAAGATCAATATATCTCTTTATAATATTACTTTAGAAAAGGGTTGATTTCTCTACGTACCTCGTAAATTGCGGTACTCGGGACGACTCCAATGGAAAACTATGAGAATCGGTCACGTGCCAATGAAAGACGTTCATTTTAGTGGCTGCCATTCCATCCATTGTTCTCTTAATATCCTTCATTGGAATGAAATGTCGTGATGTGTCCAGAACAAAGCCTCTGTGCTTATAAACTGGACGATCTCGGATCTTGGCCCCGGACACAATTCGTAGGCCACATATAGACGAGTCAGAATAATCAGGTTTGTCAGCTGATATGAGTTGTGTGAAAGACTCCAAACCATGACGCACTCCGTATACAGTCTCGGCCATGATTTTAACGACTACGGTGCCATCTATAAAGATAATTATATAAAAATTAAACATAATAAGTACTCGTATATACCACTTCCTATGCAAGAAGGAAGAACAAGAAATGGAAGACTAGGAAATACTTTTATTAGGTAGACCGGAAGATATCTCTTTCAGAGATAAGTTCACCTTTAATTAATTATCTCTAATTATAATTATTATTTATTGTATTTCCGAATGCAATAAAGTATATAATTTGTACATTTTATTGCAATAAAACAACAATTTCAATTGCGACTAAATTAATGTTGTTTAGAACTATTATTTTAAACAAATATATATATCGATGATGGAACAGAGAACATATGTAAATATACATATTTATTAATACATCCACGACATATCTCATGAGCATATGCTCATAACTATGCTCCCTGATGGGTTAGATAGAGGCATTTGTGGACTGTTGCAATTGTACCATTGCCATTACATTTCGTTGGTATATTACATTCGAACAAGGAAGAGAGCGAAGTTCCGCTTCAGTCGTATTAATTTGGTTTGTTACTGATGTTTTCTAATACCAGACAATACATACATGTCACACATTAAATTTAAAATAAATATAGGGCGTGGAACTGGTGTCTATAAATAACAGGATTTTGTTCTGCAATAGAACTCGTCCAACGAAATGGTAATTTTTATCTTCTCACAAATTATCTCACGATAAGATCAAAAATCAATAATGATGTAACAAATATAGAGCTACGACCTTTTTTACAAACCTTTTGTTTGCACATCAAGGAAGTACTCCTCATTGGTATCCCATGTGAGGGCGATGACGTCACTCTTGACAGTGAGGTACACCACCACAGGTGTGGTGACGAGCTCCGTGACGTTGCCACCACACTCCGCCATGATGTTCTCACTAGTCACCTGGGTCATCTGAGCTAGGAGTTCCCTAGTCTCCACTGGCACGTCGACAAGATCGTATCTGATGAAAACGAAAATAAGTTAAAACATTGTACTCTTATTAGGAACTTACACTCTTTTTTTCTATTTAAGGTAAGCAAAGACTACAAAATAAATAACATTTACTCCAATCCTGTGTTACCGTACTACAGTACAGTACTTTGTCACGAACATTATTATATGGAATTTTTATATATTAAGATATTATTAAAAGACTAATTAAATTATATTTTTTTAATAATAAATAATTAAGATACTTTGATTCAGAAATTCTAAACCAGTTACTTTGATTCAAAAACTAAACAATAAACTGATTTTAATAAAATGTCTATGAGATCAATCTATAAATTCTTTCAGTTAAAAAAAAGAGTTTTCAAAATCTTTACAACTGAAAGAGTTAAGATTCGAGAATCTCCTTTTTTTTTTTGAAGTCGCTTGAAAAAAAATTATTATGATTATTTTATAATAAACTTACTTTTATTGTTATTTTCATTTATGATTAAAAACGTTTTGTACTTTATTAGTTTCTTGTGTACTTAATAACAATATTATAAACACCTCAGAACTAAGTTCTGATAGCATTTATCGGAGTTTCTTCAGAAACAAAATCCCATTGCAATAAATATCTATGAACAATACGTGTAAACCATATTTTTTACAATCGAGCCTTGCAAAACTCCATGCTGACTACAATGGTTATATTTATTTTAACAAAACCGACCGGATACTTGAAAAGGTCATAACGTTCAAGTGGTATAGTAATAAAAACTACATGTGAAGAATATCAACTGTGAACTCGTCAACAATCTTCAAGATGACACTAAGTTCCAGTGTTGATTAGAACATAAAAAATACATAATTATAACTGTGGGTTATTCCAACTAACACAATATTCCACTTGGTTATGTAGTCATATACATATTTTTTTTATAATTATTATAATTGTTGCTATTTTAACAAAATTACGTATCGTGGAGCAGAAGGTGGATAGATTTTGCTGCGTAGTAGAATTATTAACCTCTGCAAAACAAGTAACAGAAAAAAATATATAAACCAAAAATCAACCAAGTCAAACTGCAATGGGCAACCAAAGTTCTGAATGGTAACCCTTATTTTAGGAGAATAAAGGCTTGTTGCCAGATGTCGAAGATGATTCAGGAGTGGGCAATCCTTGGTCTCCACAAGGAAGAGAGGAGACTTCATGATATGGATAATAATAATTTCTAAATATATAAATTGCCTTAATCACTGCAATAAATATTAATTAATGTTAATGGCATACTGCATAGATATGATTGCATGTACTGCCCGTTCTTTGTGTATGTCATTGTTATTTTTATACTTGTAGAATACTAGTATTTTGTCCACTATTTCGTAGTCCGTGTAGTTTTCAGAAACACAAAAACCAATACGTCCACGTCTAGATGACTGTGGAAACCGCATTCAATTTGGTGAATTACAGACATGCAGATAGACAAAATGTCTAAAACTATTATTTTGATTGAATAAATGTATTTTATTTAATTACTTATATTATTTTAAATATTTTATATTCCATGTACAGACATCGATCGTCTAGATACAATTTTATTACATTAGTAAATGTAGTTTTGTGTAGGTAGTTGTAATTTTTTAAAATGTTTTCTGTGCTGCATAATGTCTTCTCTATATGGTGTATTAAAGTAATAAATGTCTACATAAATAACTAAAAAAATAATAGATTTTCTCTTATTGGAATCATGCTTTCGACTACGTCATATGCGAATCCTTAAAGGAATCACCGCAAGTGGGCGGGGTACTCCATAGAAGGCTGGGTCACGAATCATTTGTCAAATAAACGAATAAGATCGTAGGTCACAGCACCGTTATCTATACGGTTCATTCAACTCATAACTTTACGTGCTTAACTTTACTTGAAATATAAGTAAATATTGACTTAGACAAATGACATACGCGGCCATGGTCAGCGAACTCTCGCACGTATAAGTACGAGTATATAAGTGCCTGGCGATTCTAATGATAAATGGCAGCAATAAATCATTGGACTTGTAAAAAATAAATCCATATTCATATATTAAAGACTAAAGATGTCAATTTTTACTGTTGAACTTCAATTAAAATTTGATAAATAATGAAATGTCGTCATTCTTACGGTATATACTTATTAAATTCTTTAAATAATTTTATAAAAAGAAATAGAGACGATGACATTTAAGAAAACACTAAAAGAATTATTAACTTAAAAAATATACTACGTATTTTTTTTTTATACAACTTAGAATGATAAACAAGCTGACGGCCCACCTAATGGAAAGTAGTAACCGTAATATTTACAAATTTAGACAAAATTTAAGTAAAAGTAACACGATGCCTACCTATAGTGTTGTTTAGTATAATTTATCATACACCAAACCTGCAACGATCCTACAAATGTATATATATACTAGTATTTATGAAGATTTTATTATTAAATCTAATGTGTTTGTATTTACATTTGAATAAATAAATAAATAAGCTACGTAAATGGAAGATACAGATTTATCAACATCAGAATTACTTACTGCCTATGAGACTGGCCTTTGTAATACTAATTTTTCTCAACTGCAATGAAAAATGCACTCTATGTTGTTATCGTTAAATTAAATTTCTACAAAGTTACTACTATTAATTTATCAAACGATTTATTTATTTTCGCACACTGTTCTTTATTATACAAAGATCTTGAACTTTAACTATTAAAGTCCAAGGAGTTATTATTATCAATATCTATTATCTTTTCCTTGTTAATACTATCAAATAAAAAACCCAATGCATTCTCTAGAAGATTGTCTTATTCGGGGAAATAGATAGAAGAGTCCATTTTAGTGTATTAAATTATTGTATTAATTATATATAAATACAGATCAATAGGAAAATATTGGTACCTATTACCAATAATAGTTATTTACACTTTACTTAAAAAGGAGAGCTCTCTATTCGACTGTATTTTTATATTTACAACGTTTTATGAATCTATTTTATGATTCTTCTTTTAATTGAAATTAATACTCCCATAAATTTCTATGTTTGTTCTATATTTTAATTACTCTATCAGATTTCAGAAACCATATAATACCTAATAATATAAATAGAAATCAATAAATAGACTATTTTTATTGTTTCCTCCAAAAGATTACAATAATAAACTTATTATGGAAACAAACAATTATAAAAATTTATTACATAACACACTGAAAACAATGGACGGTCTTATCGCTAAAAGCAATCTCTTCCAAGCAACCTTTGGATGGAAATAATTATAAACAGTTTGATCGGAGGCACGATAAAATTTCTGTCGTTTTTAAATACACATAGAGATATGCAATTATGTCAATACATATCTAATATAAATTGACATTATTGCGAAATAATGAAATTCCCTGTTATATTTCGGTGGCAATAATTAATTAATGGTTATTGCTAGCTATAATTCGCCGTGCGGTCCTAACATAAAATGGGCCACCCATTCCTTACCGAGTGTTGTAAGAGATGAAAATGGGAATTTAATACTCGAGGAATGGCCAGCAGCGTCCCAACCCGCCTACAAGCGTGACCACTACTTGCAAAACTTCCTAAGGACTTATGTTCAGCAGTGGATAGTGAACGGCTGATATGATGAATATGACTAGCTATAACCCGCGGTTTTGCCCAAGTGAGTTACGATAAACAGTTGCTTATATATTTTATCAGTCGCATATGGTCCATCAGTGTATCAAATATCATTCAAATATATCCTGCCCCTCTAAGCACGATTGCGTAATAATATTCTTTATAAACATTCTAATATTTATAATATTTCTATGGTATAAATAGTTGAAAATAAAGAGTATATAAAAGTTAGATAGCTATCTTATTTCGTGTTGTGATATTTTGCCTCTAAAATTATCTTACGTTGCGTTGGACGAGTCCCAGCAAGTAGACGAAAAGATTTATTCTGGGTAGCCCTTTCTGTGTTCTGTTCAAAGGAAATTTATATGTAAACAAAAAAAAACGCATTGATATTTTACTTATATGAATCCCTTTCAGTTATAATGTTAATAGAACAATTTGTATGGATAAATTCATATATAATTCCATATATTCGTACTGTAGTATAAGTTAAACCATTGATACTATATTAGTGTGATCACATATGAAATTTAGATTTTTCTTAAATATTCGTAATAACATTATGTTCTTCTTTAATGATTAATTTGAAACTGAAAAAACTCTACCAAATTATATTTGAAAAATATATGAAAGTACCTATGTTTGCCAGACTATGTTTACTACCTATGTTTACCAAATTTGTCAGACGATTTGATTTCATTTTGTCACAAATTAGATAGGTATCAAAATTTTTTGTGACAAAATTGAAATTGCTCTACTTACATTGGATTTGCATTAATAATAAGCATAAAATTCTTATTCATAAATAGGTACAGGCTGATCTTCAAATATGACTCAACAGAAAAAATATATTTTATTCTATTTAATTTCAGAGATGTTTTCTCCTACAAACACTCAGGTTATGGAATGATTATGGATGAAACACAGCATGGGGTTCTTTAAAACGGGAGTAAAGAGGTTTCTTCAGAATCGGCAACGCGCGCGTAATACCTTTGGTAATGCAGGCGTTCATAGACTACGATAACCGCTTACCATCAGATGGGCCGCATGCTTGTTTGCCATCTCAGTGGTATTAAAAATAATATTAATAATCATCTATGATTTATAGATAAGATAGTAAAGGTATATTTTTCCTGTTTATTAATATCTTCCACATAACTTAAATCACTTTTACTTTTAAAAAGAACGGTTTTTTTTATATTTTAAATGTATTTTTAAAAAATATATATGTTTGTAGTCCTTATTATGTATACCATAGACATTTAACATTGTCGTTTGCGATGACGCAGAAATCAGCAACGATCCGATCCGGACGAGAATAGACAGACGGGCGCGAGACACCTGCGTGTGTGTGTCGTTATGTACATATATCAACCGGCCCATCAAATACAAAATAGATGTTTCATCTATTTAATTTGGATTTATTATTTTCTTTTCTTTTATTTCTGGATGTCAATACAGTCTACCGAAACAAATACCGTTGCTGAAAAACTCTGCGATTACATTCATATTTCCATACATAGATCTGGATTGCGCTAATAAAATTAAAACTTCTTCAGAATATAAAAAAAAAACTTCTTTCGTGATAAAATTCATATAAAAACAACATGAAAATAATATTTAATATTAGAATACATAAAAATTTAATTATAAAACAAATAAAGACTGTGATTTTATACCTACTGTAGATATATAAGGTTCAATAAATTTGCATTGTAAATTAAAGACATGCCAAAATTGGAATCCTTGAATGGACCGAGTCAAATGTTCCTCGCAAACTAATTATTTATCCTTATGAATTGATGAGTCATTGAATAAAACAGAGGTGAACGTTTGCCTTCGTGAGTTAAAAAATTCAATGTATATTATTATCATAAATAGTAAAAAAAGCTTATTAAAATGCTGGGCGCATTATAATATAATGCGGCTGGCAGGTAACGTTTTTGCCATCGAAAATACTCGCTCAATAGAAAAATATCTATTAAATGAGTATTTTCGGAATTTCCTCGTTATATTTAAATCTAATTTATATTTTCTCTTGCTAAAAGATTTTATCAAATCTATAAGATATAATTCTTAATTGATAGGGTTTATTGCCAGTATCAGTCCATACTAATCGTGTCCCGATTGGTTTTTTTTTTGTGGAATTAAATCTTAAATTATCATGTCAACAGTCTTATCATCATATCATATCAATCCTTAACTGTCTACACGGCACAGAGTCTTACAGCTTGTATGATTTCACATATTCTCTACAAAAATAGTGTCTAACATAATTTTTCCCTCTTATATTAACACAAATAAAAAGTAACTTCAAAATTTACTGAACCCATCTACTGAAAAATCATATAAGATTTTTTTTATAGTTTTTAGGGTAAAAACTATAAAACAAAAAAATATTCTCATATGAAATTGTTATGAAATTGATAATAATAAAATAATTGAAACCATTCAATATTTTTTTTGTATTTTAAAACTTATGTTCATTTTTTAATTCATTGTCTATATATTTATTATCAATAGTTGTTGTGTACGAATTAAATAACATACGCGTAACAAATTTCGATGCAAACAATGCTAACAAAACTATACATTCTAATCAATTATAAGCATTAAAGTAAAATTCATATCATCATAAAACGCTGCCAACCATATATTATTTATCAAATTATGATAAATAGTAGTTTAGAAGTTATGAGGGAAAAATTAACCGGCCAAAATCCTCCTCCTTTTTGCTTCGCTGTAGTCGGGTAAAAGGCTACCTAGAAATTCACTAACTTACCTAAGATATTGTGGATGTATCTTCACGGTTTGTGTACTGAGGGTAGCAGAGACTGGCCTCGGCCATAGACCGCCGAATCGTCCGCAAACTGTCCTACATAAATTTACGTTCTGGTACAGATGCGATGTCGCGTTGGTTTCAGCATTACCCAGGGGTTGCGGATGCTCCGTACGTTGACAGCCCTCGTTCACCATGCACTTGTACATCCACGATGGCCTGTGAAGGTCCAGATAATGTATTTAGGTATTTTGTTACAATAAAGTTGCCAATTTCCCAATTCACTCCCTTAATTATTTCTAAGTACTTCCCTTATAATTAAAAAGAAAATATATAAGTATGAATGTAATGTACACAAGTACATGTGATCCCAGCATAGAATGAGTTATCCCTTCCGTTCCCGTGGGTGTCGTAAGAGACGACTAAGGGAACTTAATAGCAGAAGGATAGGTAGCAGCGTCTCCCTTAAAACATCACCAAATCCTAATTGCCAAACTACCACCAAATACTGGCAAACCCCTCTTAATGGGGGAGCCCTATGTTCAGTAATGGCCAGTTATTAGCTGATGGAGGATGGGATACATGTATTAAGTATGTTCAGAATTACAGATGCCCATAAATAATAGATACCACTTTGAAGGTTTACCAAAAGAAAATTAAACGCAATGGCCTCTATTTTTAGATGACTTTTCCCATGTATAAACGCCATTCCAGAGTTTTTTGACTCCTCCATCAGATTGCACAAGACTAAATAGGTATTTTATAGATATATTTCATCGCTATGTGTTATTCTAGTCCTTTCCTGGTACTTGTATCATTCTATTTACGCATTATATATATGTATACTTATTCTAATATTTGCATCCAGACTATTTATAGATATTTTCATATGGACTTACTTATAAACTACCGATGCGGGGTCTTCAATTACTTTTTCCACTTTACATTGCACAAGATGAATGGCCAATACAGCCAATAACATCCAACTGTTACCCGCCATTTTCTAAAACAAAACAGAGTTTTAAAATACATTAAGGATTATAGATAATCTTAGACTTATATTAATCATATAATAATTCTGCCCGGAAGCTTGAGCGATAAACTAATTTGCAAACCTATATACTGTAAATTAGCTATGTTGTTTTGCAATAGATATTTAATCTAAAACATTAATTATAAAAATATTATATGGTATCGAAGAAATCTAAATGGAGATGCTAATAATCTAAAAGTACCATAAACAGAATTCCAAATACGTATACAAGAAACCTTAAAATTGGTATTTGTAAATTCTTATAAGGATATCTAGTTGTGTAAGCTAATATTTAACATATTTGTTATTAATTATATGAGTATAGGTCTATGCCTATATATTATTATAGTTTTTCTTTTAATTATATATTGGATAAGCATGTCAGATGAATTAAACCCACTATTTTGTCTATTACCTAACTTTTCTCCCTACTTAGTATATACATGCTAAGAATAAATACCACTAACTTAATCAAAATAGTTTCCTTATTTGAAAATTATTCTTTTTAAAAACATATATATTTTGTTTATTATTGAATCGATTGTCTATCCAATAACCATGTAAGAGACTCCCACGCATGCTAGCTATCAACTTCCTGTCACCAGTTTTGCACTCCACTATTTATTAGTTACATAGAATAAACATGACCGATATCATGAAAATGTAGTTATCATAGCGTGATCGTCTAACGGAACCGAGCAGTTACCATTGGTCGGAACTTGGTGCGTGCTAAGCAGACACTTCCGTGCTCACTACCGTATTTGTTTGTGGCTTCGAGCTAGTGAGTTTAGTAATGTATAAACAAACAGTTTATAAACATTTCACTGTGTCTAACTACAATAAAACAATGTTATGATAAAATTGTATGATACACGAATAGTTATTAAGCTGTTATTGATTTCAAATGAATGAAAACTCCTGAATTACTCTGCCGGAGTATTAAAGAAGGATTATAGGTGAAGATAAAGTCAAAGTCGTCACAAAAGCCGGATTCACCCAGAAACCAATGCGGTTTCCGGAGGAATCGCGTCAAAGTTTACCTGATAGTGAATATTGGTTGCAGATTATATAAATACCTTATTATTTATACTGCTACACTGTTAAATATCCAGCTATCATAGAAAAGTGACAAATAAATGTTACAGTAGATACGTTTTCGCTACCGCACGCATAAGATACAACGAGATAGCAACGTCCGACCTATTTTTCTCAAGCATGCTCTAAAGCGGTAAAATTCAGTCTCAGTAATATTATTTGAATTAATAATTGACTAAAACACTGGACAATCATTTTACAGGTCATGGTCATCGGATCGATTACATTATCATCGAATCCAAGTAATTACATATTCAAAGGCCGACAAACAATTTAATGAGACAAAAGATGAATAGTCATTTACTACTACAAACGACTCATGTACGGTAATAATTTTATGTAGGTATCTAAGTTATGTTTAAAAATTTGTATTTTCTGACAGTTCGCTCAAACAGGATTATGACCCTTAACTCTCAACTATCGGGGCGGAATATGTTCCTACTTACTTCCCTTTCTTTCGCGTCTCCCTTAAACATATATCTACCCGCTTGTCAAGCGTGGCAACTACTACCAATACCTCCCTTTATGGGAGAGGCTTATGTCAAACAGTGGACAGTTAACGGCTGATATGAATAAATGTTCTTGCTTACACCACGGAATAATTTTTCAGAAAGTAAACATTTTGCAGCCTATTATTTAAGATTGCCGAATACAAGATAATAAATTGTATTTTAAAATGTTGTCAAACAGGTATGTAAGTAAAAAACAGCACTGACAAAATTTTACTTCTTTCCAGTAAATATTTACACTTATCGATTTATCTTTAATTTATTATGAAGAGTCTAAAAATGTACAAAAAGTTAGGCAAGTATAAGTTTGTTAATGTAATGACATGTTGTTTTCTACCATTGGCCATCTTAATGTCACTAGAAGGTATATAATTTAATAACAGATTTTTTAACTAATCTGATCTAACCTAGATCCATTTTCAGGAGATTTTCAATATATATATATTTTTTTTACAACGCAGGTGGCAAACGAGCATGCGGCTCACCTGATGGTAAGTGACTATTTATTAATTTGTGAATTTAAAAATATTCTAAAGTATATTACTAATATTAAAGTTACATTGAAGTAATAAAATAATTACGAGGCCAATTATTGTTTTTTTAATTGGATTAGAAGTAGGCAGTGGTTTATCAATAAATCAGACGCATTTTGTTATCATTACTAACAACTACATTTTATATATTATATACTTGCTTTGAACCGTCCAAGTGACCGGGGTACATTGATTGACTGGGATAAAAAATAGCTTAAGTCCTTCTTCATCCCAAATACTATTCCCTATAATCTAAGACGCGTAGATATACAAATATTTATGAGGATGACTTAAACTGTTATGGCACCAAAAGGTAACAAAGAAACAAACAAATAGACAAACATATTTACATTTACAATATTAATAAGAACTAGAATTCCGTATATTAAAAGAGATCAAAGGCATGCCTCCTCTCTGAATCTTCATGCTTTCTAAATATTCAATAGGTATCCTCTACTTTACAGGAGACTATGTTGCTATAACGCTACTTTTTTAGACCACAAGGTCAAGTAATTTTAATTGCTTATAATCGACGTTCTATATTATGCTCGGTACATGACTGATGTAGCAGATGTGAATATTTAATACTTTAATAAAAAATGGTTGGTAAAATCAACACAGTGAATTAAAATTCTATCTATCACAAGATGTTACGAAACTATATAAACCGTGTAACTATTGTCTCGCGAAATACTTGATGTGGTACACAAGGAATTTAACTTTCAATGGCATGCGGTCGTTACATCCAATATATTTGAATTACGTATAGTAAAACAATACAAAGAAGACAATATAAGCAAATCCTTTTCTTAATAATTTTTGACTTTGCTAAATCGACCTTTGTGATTTCGTGGGTGTTAGGATATTGAACGTTGTTATCGCCTTCTTTAACAATCAAATCGTTTGTGATTATACTACCTCAGATTGTTTAACGTAGTTACCTAGGTACTTGTTTTCTATACCGCCATAGTACTGAAATGACAATGAATTATGGTGGATTTTTAAATTCCATATTTACATATATATTCTAAGATTTATTGATCTCTCATAAAACTGGTCTTCATATCAAATTATACCTCATGTTGTTACTTTATTCCACCTTTTGTGAAGAGAAAATAAACCATTCATTCATTCATTCATTGATCTCGCCCAGTATTTTAGAGAAATCGTTGTTGAGTACTTGTCAGGGACGGGATTTTGATAATATTTGAGCGATATTCTTTATCTCATCGGGATATGGAATGTATTGTCTGAAGGAGATATTATCATTTTTGCATAATGGATTGCAACCATAATGAGTAGTCTCTATTTCTTAGCAAAATCGTCAAATTTTCACTAGACTTGCGACTAGACGATGCTGCGATGACTACTTTGAATCTCTTTTTTTTTATACAACTTAGAATAACAAGCAAGCTGAAGGTCCACCTGATGGAAAGTGGTAACCGTCACCTATAGACATGAGCAGTACCATGGACATAACAGAGTATACTGTTTCGCCCATGATACCCCCCCATGCGTTGCCATTCCTGAGAACTTAGGTGTTATTCCTCTGTACCCAGTCAATTCACGCCATATCCCACACTTCAAAACGAAACACAGCCATACAAACACAACTGCTTCACGGTTGAAACACGAATGGGACAGAGGTACCCAAGCAATCGACTTTTGTACAAAGTCTCCCTCTGGTAAATTTGTACTTTGAATCTCATTTCTATATAATACATATCATCGAGTATAGATGTCGTCATTGACAATTTGCGTGATATGATTTATTTCTATGGTTCAAATTATTATTATTGTCCTACAGATTCTCTACCTAGGGATATTGCAAGAATTAATTGACATAAGTGACCTGAAAAATGATTTTGTATTATATACCCTAACACCAGCGTGCACAACAAAAATAACATAGGTGAGCAAATTAGCGTATTCACTTAAAAAAAATAGAAAAGTACCAAGGAGAATTGGAATATTATTATTGTTACTTGATGATAATAGCTATCGTCATCGCGTGTTGATAGTTTAATAGTCGTAAGAATCTCATGGCATGATCAACGTTTCAATTCGCTATCAGAGCACTTTTTAATTGAGAAATAACTCCGACATCGTCACACTTCGGTATGACGCGTAACTTACGATGATCGTAGGTTTGATGGTCGTTATATGTATTATAATATACATATTCAAAAAGAAAATAATATTTATGTTACTTCATCCATCCAGTACAAGTATAAATAGGTTTGGGGGAAAAAAAAGAGATTGTTAGTAATTAGGACCAATGACCCCATTGCTAGCAATATACCCAATCAGGTCGACCTCCACACGTCCTGAAAACCATTTTGGTTAATTCTTTATGAATTTACCATCAAGAGCCATCTAACCTGCTTTCATCCTCATCTATCATCTTTCACTGACGCCCCGCCAGCGTATACTGATATCACAAACGGAGTTTACCCATTAGTACCCATTACGAAAAAAAAACAAATGAAAAAAGTATAAGTAGGTTTATTTTAAACCTACTTATAGTTTCCACTGAAAAAATCTGAGGGTACAGAAACCCGCCCTAACTACTGTTTCAGATGTTCACACTGTATTTATTTATTAGTTGATTAGATGTTAGTCACTTTTCTCCATCTTTTCCTCCACATAAATCACATTTTTTAGTTTAGTTAGTACAAATATCCGCCACATCTAATAAAACAACAATCGACATTAATGCTGCATTCCTCCATAAAAACCATAATACTAATAATTATCTTTGCCAGCATAATATCCGTATAATTACGTAGTACAGATCATACTCGTAGTATCCTTCAACGTCTACATACAAGTACCTACACAAATTTACATTTGCGTAGATAATACAGGTGATTCGTTCCATTTAGGCACCCTTATATATTATATAATATATTTAATAAATGAACATAGGCCTCCCCCCCATAAATGGGGAGGTTTTACCAGTAATTGTCACGCTTGGCAGGCGGGTTGGTAACCGCAGTTAGGTCTTTGGGGATGTTTTAACAGGGATGCTGCTTCCCATCCCTCTACTATAAGTTTCCTTAGTCGCCTCTTACGACACTCACGGAATAAGAAGGGGCGGCCTATTCTATGCAGGGACCTACACGATGCAATATATTATTAAATCTATAATATTATATATATACATATTAATTATTAACTAGAAAAAATACCCGATTCGTTTTCCACTCCAAATAAATGTTTTTTTTTACCTTTATAGTAGTAATAACATCGCTCAATAAATTCCTACACCTACAGTAAAATATTAATAAATAAATTGGTAGAATTACTCATACATATTACATAAGTACATATCTAATAATTACAAGACTGTCACACCAATTACGTGGGCCTTACGTTATGAGACACCAGACAATTATCAATGGACATAAATTAAGAATGCTTCGTTTCATATTAGCTAGTCCAAGAATCGACCCAGCGACCTTGTTTGACAGTCGGCGTTGCCCGGTTGATATTTTTTTGTTTTTTGTTTTTTTTTTAATACGATCAACAGGAATGCCAGAATTGTAGGTCAATTTTTAAAAACGATTACGTAAATAAATTTCCATTATTCTGATTAATAATTTCAAAGGTGCTCTGATAACAAACTAAAAAAATAATAAATCATGTTCCGATTGTTACGATTGTTGTTAAGCCGTCATTGGAAATTTTGATTTCAATAGAGATATTTTTTTGTAGTACACTTATATATGCAACTTATTCTATGATTAACATTTCAACTCACTAGTAGATCACCTATAGACATGAACAGTACCATGGATATCTCAAAATACACTGTAACATGATTAATACCTTATACTATACGTTTCCATTTGCGTTATGCTTTCCGTAAATATACAAATGAGTTTAATTTTGTTTTAATATATATTAAATATTATCATAGATGCATACATAACATCATCCTTATCGTAATTTTACGTGGGTTGAGATTTATTTAAATAAATCTATCATTAATTAAAATTTATTTAATAAATAAATAAATTAATGCGTTACGTATAATAATAATAAATTTAAAACTTAATACCTATTCTATTATGAGTCAAACAGTAAATCGTAAATATTTCCAGTACGTAACACGAAAATTCTTGGAAATGAGTACTATATTGGGATTCATTAGGATTGACCTCATTTATGAACAAAAAAGATACTTCATAAAAATAACCGATTCTGTACACGTACAGTATTAGGTAGGTACATATAAAAATTTACCTTCGCATTGTATATGTCGGGCATTGTTGGGTTCAAGTGAAAAAGAAAGACTATATCGAACCAATATTGATTATATAATAGACTGGCTTTTGCCTGCGACTTCATACGCATGGATTTTGGAAGTAGAAAAACCAATAAAATAGAGCACTTTTAGACGACAAAATAAAACGTACACCAAATTTCAAATTCGACCTTCAGTTTGATATAGTCGTTTTTACGTGATACTGAAATAAACATACATATAGATAAACACCCTAAAAAATATTGTGTTGGCTTCCATAGCTGTTATACGAAGTATCAATGCTCATTAAGTATTAATTTCTTTAAATACTTACCTCTTATGTACAAAGATCGTCTATATACGTAGTTACAATTTTCTTATAGGTATACCTTTTTAAAAGACTAATCATTTTTCCAATATTACAAAAACACTTTATAATATTGGAAAAATGTGTACTTCTTTATGTTCTTCCACATTCTAAATTCTACGTGTAGGCACGTAAACAAAATTCCATAATGATTAGTCGATTAATCAAATTTATATTTAATGAGATATACCTATAAGTACGTATAGCCTATATTCACTTTCAATAATTTTGTTTATCAGGCATAAACAAAATAGCTGGGTTAATGATTAGATAAATAAAACATGCAATGACAGAATTATCGCTTATAGATGTTTTAAGTGGGTGTTATTTGTTTGGATACAATGCGACCTATTTTACATTACTTGCAATGTCAACTTTCCTATAAAAAATTATAACACGAATTAAGATTTTCAAAAATTAATAAATAATAAAAATTAACGACCGCTCTGGCTTCCCCGACTTTTTTGTTGACCTCAGAAACGACCCCATTATTAGCGAGTGACATAACACAGATAATGGGGTCGTCGGATACCATTTCTCTATACCTATCTCTAAAATTTTAATTTGAATTTACCTTGAAATCCTAATTGTAAGGACCAATTAATATAAATATACTTTATAATTGTCTATAAAACAGTAATTATCGAAAACTACCATATTAAAATATTAAAGATACGTTTAGAGAAATTGCACCTTAAAATTGACTCCAATGTAACTTTCTTCAGATGATTTTTTTTAAATCAGTTAAGTATCTTTTAATTTATCCATTACAAACAAAAAATAAAATCTTTCCTTTTTAAAATGGTAATTTAGACATACATAATTTATAGTATTTTTACTAAAAATTGAAAAAAAAAAAAATTCAGTGATATATATATTTTTATATACAATAAAGAAATCTATCCAAACCCTTACCTCGGCAATCGTATTTTATGAATGGCTGTAAGTTATTTGTGATCACTTTTCTGGCACACAAGTGTCACTCTTTATCACAACCACTGACGGGTTTTAAAGTTTGGACTTTCAACACGCACTAATACATTTTCTATAAAAATATTTAACCGTTCACCATTCAAAATGTCGTTCCGTGAAGTGTTGCATACTGGATTTTATTGGAACGCACGATTTTTTACTTCCTTTTTTAACTCAATACCTGACCAAGGAACTAAACCGGACTGTATCGCAGTTTTACTGTTTTGCTTTGTCGAATATTAATATTTTATTTTTCGCTTTACAGACAGCATGTCCACACTATACGAAGGTTAGTACTCTTTTGATAGGCCTGCCTATTAATACGATTATTTTTAAGTAATTTTATTATAATTTAGCGTCTGCCACCAGTCTCGTATCATTATCGAAATTTAATAAATACGCGCGTGCGAACGTAGGGCGCGAACCGCTCTGATTGGACGACTGAGTTGATACTTTGTTCGGCGCATTTCGTGCGGCCATATGTTTTGGCGGGAGATCCGCTAACTGCTTGTAGTGTTGTAAGTAAAGCATTCGCTACCTTTCTATCGCCTTGAACTTTATTCTAAAATTTAGATATATAGATTAAAATTATTAAATTAGATCGGTACTTAACCTACGACATCTCAGGACTCCCTATCAGACCCAGCATGTCTGCCTCATAATTTAAGCTTTTAAATTGTACTTATAACAGCTTTAACTGTAACAGGGTAGGAAACATTAATTATTATTAAGTTATTAAAATCATTTTACTAGCTAAAAATAATATAAAAGAGTTATTTCGTTGTACAAGTAGAACGAGTATTCTAGGTGTTAACTATTCATATAATTTCGATTTTTAGCGTTGAGGTGTAGTTCACTGGTGAAACTAAACTTATAAAATCGAACTTATTGGCAACGATTTTACACTGTATAGTTTGAATATATCTATATTGTGATTTTCTTATTTCACAAGATCTGTGGCATAAACATTTTCAGCGATAACACTGATAAGATTATAAAAAATGTGAGTAATGTACTCATATGAACCGATCACAATACATTCTATCTCGCCCTATTGTAACATATTACTATCCACCTCAGTGTTTGTAGTTCGTTTTATTAATAGTCGGTATTACACGAATAGCCCTTCACTTCCCATGACGTCAATCGCTCGACACGACGCCAAAATCTTCAGCTTCAACAAATAGGACGCAGACATCTCGATCTAGCCACACTCCAAAAATGTCATAACAATTTTTAAAAATGAACACTATACAGTTCCTAGAGTTCATAATAAATGTCACTTCTCAATTGTTGAACTATTTTCGATGGAACTCAATAGCGTGCGCAGATTAAAATACATAAAATGAAGTGTGTTAAAATTCCTCTATTCACAATGTTGTAGGTCTCTTTACAATATAGTATACCCATTATTTAAAGCACTATAGTAATACTGTGCATTAAAAAATAATTATAAGTGGTGACGTGATTGTGGTTAAGGATAGTCATACAATGTACCACCACTCCAAGTTTATTTATACATTCATAAATATTTATCATTAGAACATTATAAGAAATAAGAAGCATGTTTTTTTTAGAACTATTCTTAAAACAAAACCATAAAAAATAGTTCCAAAAACTCTACATTATGTTTTCTACCCAGCATACTACCCGTATATACTCGTACCTAATAGCATGCAAATGTTCTTTTTTACTATAATGATAACTATGAAATTATTTATAAAATTATACCTATGTTGGTAACAACAATAAGTTCAAAATTTACTATCAACTGTAATTTGGCAAGTAGCAAATTTATATTCACCACAACGCAACATAAAACTTATAAGGTAGGATTACACTACGATCACTCATGTGATGTAACATAAGACCTAATTTATTATAGTCCTATCAAAAAATTATGAGATTTCAAGGTCCACTTCTATAAACTGAACAAGTTACAAGATCTAACTAAAGTTCTAAATATAATATGACACATAAGGAGTTAATGAATAATGATTTTTTTTATGCAACTTAGAATGACAAACAAGCTGACGGCCCACCTGATGGAAAGTGATAACCGTCACCTATAGACATGAGCAGTACCATGTAGAGATGGGCAATCCACCTGGGTGGGTTTAAAGTCTGGTGGGTAAAAACCGGGTGTTTTGGGTTTATTGGGTTTAAACCCCATAAACACCCAAATTTTTGGGTGTTTATGATTTTGTACTTCATCATCGTCATCTCAGCCGCAAGACGTCCACTATACTGGACATAGACAATATTATTATGCAGCCTACAGAATAAAAAACTTTTAATTTGATTTTGAGTTTATTAAGAAAGAGATGAAAGTAAAATGTAAAACTACAGTCAATCACTGTCAGATTCAGAGTTATTACAAGCGATGAATTGTATAGGTTCGATAGGCTCTATTTCGTCTAAACTGTTATGTTCATTTACTTGCTCAATGAAAGCTTCTAAGGTATTTTCTTCATTAAACTGAATGTCCTCGCATTCAGCTTTATGTTTAAGATTCCAGTTATAACAAATGAATGAAATTTTTTCAGTTCTTTCAGTTGTAAGTCGATTTCTTTTGTTATTATGTATGTAGCCTTGGATACTAAAGGAACGCTCAGTGGCTGCCGAAGTACAGGGAGCTGATAGAATACGAATCGCTACTTTGCTTAACTCAGTGGAACCACAAATACCTTTCCACCATATTAGGGGCTCAATGCTATCTAATGAGCTCCATACAAATCCTCTGGCCCAAAAGTTTTCTTTAGCTTTATAACACGCCAAATCTGCCATTACATTTGACAAACTTAAGTGTTGGCTTAAATTGTAGATAAACTCCATACCCTTAAGTTCTTCCTCTTGAGTAAGTTCGACTCCTAGAGTCCTGGGGTCTAGAATATATGCTGCAAAATGTATTGGCCTCATTGCCATATTGCATCTTGAAGATACTGATGTTAGAATCTGCTGTTTGCTTTCTTCGCTCAATGTCGAAATCTCATTTAATGCAAAACGTATCTTAGCTTGTACATCTCTAAATGTAATGTATGTGCGATGCAAACGATTCTGGTCGCTCTCTAAGTAAAATATGCTTTCAGTGACTGGTTCCAAAATACTTATACATTCCCCTGTCTTCGTCCAGAAATCATCACTTAGAATTAAATCTTTAATATCTCTTGAAATTACCACATCTTCTCTAACTGTTAATATTTGCAAAGCTATCTTATTTGCTTTCAAACTTTTTAACGAAGTAACATGACTTCCCCATCTTGTAGCACAAGGCAATTTTAGTGTTTGTGTAGAATCTTCACCCTGCCTTGATTTTATCAACAAGGAACTTAATCGTTGACTCCTTTTAACAGTTTTTATTATATTTATGGCTTGCATAATAAACACAGTTACTTCTTGTATCTTTACAATATCTTGGCACAACAAGTTAAGGATATGTGCACAGCAACCGAGAGGAACAACATGTGGATATTTGAGTTTTGTTAATTCGAATGCCTTTTGTATATTTCTAGCGTTATCGCCAATAAGTACAAGAAACTTATTTGCTCCATACACTTTCATTACTTTTTCAACTTCTTGGCTAAGGTATTCACTAGTGTGAGGATTACTTTCTGTATTCAAACTTTTAACGTATGCAGGTTGAGGTTTTGATATAAGAAAGTTTATTATTCCTTCATTTCTTAAATTAGACCAGCCATCGCACTGAAGGTGTAAGTAACTACAAGCATTTAGTTCCTCATTTAACTCAAAACGCATTTCTCTATATATTTTATCTAAGTATTTTGTCGCTAAAGCTTTACGTGAAGGTATTTTAAATTTTGGTTGCAATTTTTCGAAAAATTGTATCCATAAAGGATGTTGCACCATCGATAATGGCGTCCCTGTTACAAATATAGCTCTCGCTAATTCTGTTTTTATATGATCATCGGTGTCTTGAAACTCAGCATTTATTGTAGTGTTAGCAGACGACGAGGGGCTTATAAAAGAATCATTTGTCTCTATCTCTGACAGTCCAGACATTTTGGTTTTGGACGAGCTATCTTTTATAAGTTTCATAGAGTCTTTTAATGTTTCTGGAGATTTTGGACAAGTGATAAGATGTTGAAGCATTTTGGCAGCATTACTGAATTTGTAGACCTTATTACAAAGCTTGCAAGAAACAGACTTGTTTGGTAAAGTACGGTAGTGCTCCCATATGCGTAAATCTTTAGGTCTCCCCATTGAACCTAAAAAAATGAACGATGATTAGTTGGTCTGACGAAAATTCAACAATAGAGTGCCTATTTTTTTACAATGATTATTTCTTGTTATTTACAATAAATTTATTAAAAAAATAATAAAATAAATACAAAAAACCTTTGTAAAATTACATCTCCTCGGAGGATTAAACGCAGACGCTAGTTTATTATCGTATTGTTCTGTATTTTTCTCAGCAACTTCTTTAATTCGATTAGGTACTTACGCATATTATGTTAAAAATAAATATCTAGTACACATCTTAGGCTATCCACCATTATTATCCAATGACGACTCTCAGCTAACTATGCACTATCATCCAAAATAAACGTGTATGGAAAATTTTATCCCAGTCGGTTGAGGATTGAGGATAATTGCATCAACATACGAACATACCTACATACTTTTATTTACATAACGCAAGCTAAATAAAAGCTTGTAATAATACATCTAATTTTAAGTTAAAATTGTTAAGTGATCATGATATAATTGTATCATTCAAAAATCCACTTACCTTTAATTATTTCTTGTTAAGTATAAATATTATTTCAAATCTGCTCCCTTAATATGCACTTTTTTACTGCTTTTCCTACCTAACACGTTACCAGGAAGTCACGTTACCAGAGTCAGAGTAATAGTGAACACGTTTGACAGTGATTGTCGTCGCCTCATATTCAGCGTCGACGAATAGGGGAATCCCCAGTCATAATGTATTGCATGCGTGGCGGTCTTACTTCAAATCCATAAACAAAGAGATAATTACAGAACTCGATACTAGATGGCGCTGTTTTTGTTTGAAGAAAGTTTGCGGGCTAAAATACATAGAATTTCATCAATGACTTCCACAAAGAACAACATTTCTGTTTTTTCTAAGTCCGTATCTCTTCCGTATATTTCATAAGATATAAGCTTGGGCTACATTGTTATGCAACGTGATTTTGTCGCTGTCTTGCTAGCAGGGTTGACAGATATACGATTTAAATCGTACTCATACTATTATTTGTCTATTTTTTAATGTACGATCATAAAGATTATGATCGTAATTCGCACAAAAACATACGACTTTTTGGTTACCTGGCAACATTTTTATTATGAAACGAACATGCTCACATCATCAGTCACATGCAACAATTTATTGGGGATTTCCCCTTCACATCTGGCAGTCCTGCTTGCTAGAATATAGGTAAGTCAGCCACAGTTACTGACGATCGATATTTAAAGGGTATTGTTTTTGTGCTAAATATTTCATAAAAACGTTATTTAATACTTTGTGGATTATTAATTTAGTTGATAATCACTGGAAGTAAAATGGATGCTAATTTGAGAGATCAAGATCTTCGTATAAAACAGTTAATAAAAGAAAATCTACGTAAGTACTCTTTTTATACCTAGGTAGGTAAGGTATAATAAACACAAAAGGTACTTAGATCGCGTGTGTTCGAAGCATTTATTCTAATAAATTTAATTTAAAATTGTAGAAAGAAAAAAATGTCTGCCAAGCCGTAGCCGAAGCCGATCTCCAAATATATTTGGCGATAGTGAGACCCAGTGTCCAGATGATTTACCCAGCGTCGTCGCAACAAAGAATAAAAACGAGGATAAAGTAAAAGAAAATTTACTGAAAGAAGAAACAAACTGTTCTAAATGCTTAATTTATGGAGAAGAGGATAAAAGAAATGAGTATTTCGGACTGTTAGTGGCTCAAGAATTTAAATATATACGGCCATGTGTTGTGCGAACGAGGTGTTATGAAGAAATTTTAAAGTATCTACGGGAAGCAAAAGGCCAACATGTTGATCAACTGCAACATGAAAACACTGAAAATTAATTACTTTCATTTTATTATATATAGATTTTTAAAATTTCCTGAAATATTATTAGTTAACGTTTTATTTAATATTGTAGAATTGATCAATACAATTTATAAAAATAATTTATTGGTATTACTTACATATTTTCAAAAAAATACGTAAAAACCTATTTTTTTGGGTGATTATGGGAGTTTATGGGTGTTTATTGGGTTTTTACCAAAGCACCGGGTTTAAACCCGGTGCTTTGCCCATCTGTAATGGGCATAATAGACTATACTGTTTCACCCATGATGCTTCCCATGCTTTGCTATCCCTAAGGATTAAGATGTTATACTTCTGAACTCGTAAATTTACTTCAAACCAAGCAAACAACTACTTTACGACAGAGACACGAATGGGACAGAAGTACTCAAGCAGACCACTTTTGTAAGTCTCTCTGGTATATTGACTTTTTAATCAATTAGGCACATAACCTAACTCTGACAGCAAGACTTGTAATAAGACAGTCATCATTTGCGATTATACGAGGTTTGTCCGGAAAGTACGTATAAAAGTTTTTTAAAAATTTTATTTTACAATTATTCAGGTAAATCAATTTTATCCCCTTCAAAGTACTCCCCCTGTGACATAATGCACTTGTGCCAACGCCGTTTCCACTGTGAGAAGGCTCCTTGAAAGTCCTCTGGTTGTAGGTTTCTCAGCTGCCCCGTCGTAGCTTTTTTTATCTCATTTATGTCCCCCAAATGCCGCCCCCGAAGTACCAATTTGGTTTTTGGGAACAAGAAGAAGTCACACGGGGCCAAATCCGGCGAATAGGGGGTGTTCGGTCACCGTAATGGAATTTTTACTCAAAAACTCACGGAACGATCTTGGCGCAAATTTTTTTCATTTGAAGTTCGTTTCTTAGAATTTCGTGGACCACGGTTTTGCCCAAATTAAGCTCTTCAGCCACCTGTCTGACCGTTAAACGACGGTCCCCATTAACACAAGTTCGAATTCTTTCCACGTTTTCGTCGGAATGTGAAGTGGAAGGACGTCCTGAACGTGGGTCATCTTGAACTCCTTTCTCGGCCCTCTCTGAATCTTTTTAGCCACTTGTGGACGGTTGGTTCCTTCACAGCATCATCCCCATAAACTGTTCTGAGATCGGCAAAAATTTCACGGCCATTCTTGCCGAGTTTCGAGAGAAACTTGATTACGACGCGCTGATCTTCAACGGAAGCGGGCTAAAATCCGACGGTGTTTCTTTAAGAGTTAACTTCACAGATGGCGTGACAAGCCAGTTCGCACCGCACGGCGGTCAGACCAGAACTGAAGCATTGTTAGGGACATAAGGAAGGGGTCCTGCGCTTACCTGGCCTCCCCACTCCTATTTTTCTCGCATTCCAGAACACTTTTATATATATACTTTCCGGACAGACCTCGTATACCTACTACCTTAAGTAAACGACATATTCATTTCATTGTTGTCATCTTAATACCTAATTGTAAAACACGATTCAATGTTTTTGCCACATTGTAGTGTGGGTAGGTATTAACAATAAAGCTAGCTAGCATATCTGTTACATAATAATAAATAGCTTTTATTGGTTTGAAATAGAGTTTTCGATTGAGATTTTATTAATTTTATTTAAAAAATCTAATAGGAAGACTATTAGATTATATCACTTTATCTAATACAACTGACATAATCCATGTTATTTAACATATTTTGGGAAATAGGTATAATTACTCAAAGAGAATCGAATCTAGATAACATTTACGCTAACTTATTTTAAAATACACAATCGGAACTTGACGCGATGAAAAAACCTTTGCAGGTAAATAGTACCTACATACCTGCTTCTTTGTTGCCGACGTTTCAACGTGGATTGACGTCGTGGTCACAACAGGACTGCAGTGAGCAGCGTCTTCGTCTGGCAGCTCGCGCAGTCTCTTCGGGTGGGGGAAGGCATTGTTAATAATGGGGAGGTTAGTCTCCATTGCTATCAATATACCCTATAAGATCGACCTCCATGCGGTTCCCCTGGGAAACTATCGTGACAAATTTATCGTTGAATTCATCACGATGGGCCAACTGACCTGTCTTCATCCTCATCTCTCATCCCTCACTGGTGCCCCGCCAGTGTATACCGATAGCGCAGGTGGGGCACCATTCCATTATCATGCTAAAAAAGTCTCTTTGGTTACCCTCACATTGTCGCTGGCACGTCGTGGTACAATCCACGTTGAAACATCGGCAATAAAGAAGCAGGTATGTAGGTATTATTTACCTGCAAAGGTTTTTTCATCGCATCAAGTCCAGATTGTGTATTTAAAATATGTGTAAACAACGCGAAAGTTTAAAATTAACTACGCTAATTTGTATGACTTATCGGTATATGATCGGAATTTTTATTCTAAGCAAATCGTTTCAGGTTTCTCTGTTATACATATTATATAACATAATATATTTAAAAATATACAATATATAAATATGCAAGACTATGGTGTTTCGCTAAACTGCCATAGTCTAATCCGGACCGTTGCGTCAATCCCGTTAACTGCATAACCGTGGGAGCATAATTTGAAACGCCATTGTTTGTTATAATGTACCGCTATACTTACATAAGTACTTATATAATATTCCAGAAACATTTTACGTCTATTATAATAATCACAGTTACTGGAGGAAACAACCTGAATAGTCTAACACGTAGTCAGTCAGTCACGGTCTCAACTATAAAGGTCAGACTATAGAGTTGTTTATCTGCATGGGCAGCAGCGTCCCTCTTAAAACATCACCAAGTCAACCACCTGCTATTTATGGATGTTGTATTATCTGTGGTAAGAATCTTGTCGATGATTGTCAAAATGTACTAGAGGAAAGAGTCTTTGAGTTGTAAGTACATGAAGAGAATAAAAATAAATATATTGCTGGTGTTACAGAAGTTTTATTAAGTAAAAAATGGAAGTTCGAGAAGTACACCAAAACACCTGCCTAATGTGGCAATTACTGGCACCTCCTGGGGGGAGGCAGTGTGCAGTTGTCGGCTGATATAATAATAAAGTTTTTTTTAATGGGTGAAAATGAAATGGTAACCCCGCCCGTGCTATCAGTATACACCGAGGAGGCACCAGTGGAAGATGATAGGTGAAAATAAATGCAGATCAATTGGCCCACCATGATGAATTCGACAAGAATTAAACATGATGGTTTCCAGGGGGAACCGCTTGGAGGTCGACCTGAGAGGGTATATTGCTAGCAATAGGGCTATTAGACCCCATTACTAACAATCCCTTTTCCCTCATAATGATAGAGTTATTTATCTAAGACTTAAGTCTTGCACATAAATCTAATTAGGTACTATGTTTTCTAAAATACCATTATAATATCATCGAATTCGTTTAGCTGCAAATGAGCATAATGCATAAAGAGTGGACCCTGGAAAAGACCTATATCCGGCAGTTGAGTCCTGTAATCTAAAGATGGTGATGATAATCACATTGATGTATCCGTAGCTCATAGACATTAGCTGTAGGTACAATGAGATCTTCTCCACCATCGAAAGGAGTATAGTTTGGAACCTTGAGATTTTCCTTTGCGCCATCAGTCTCTGATTGTTTCTATTCTCGAGTAGTTTCTTTGGCCGAGAGAAAAGGGACTGTTAGTAATAAGGAGTCTCATCCCCATTGTTAACAATAAGCCCTACCAGTTCAACCTCCACGCGGTCCCTATTGGAAACATTCGTAGTGAAATTGTTACGAGGCGCTAATTGACCTGACTTCTTCCTCATTGTTTTATTCTTCAATGTTGGTAATCCGCCAGCATATATCGTTAGTGCAGGTCAAGTTGCCATTCCATTATCATCTATCAAAAATTCTTTATTTAACATACATATATAGGTGTATGTATACTTTTGTATAATATTTCACCATCCTGTGTACTAGTTTGCCAAGAATAAGATATGAAATTTCTCTTACAACACACTCAATTGCATTCACAGACGGCATAATGATCCAATTGATTTCATCCACTTAAGTTATCTTTATAGTTATTTGTCATATGCAAAACTAGCGGTTTCCTACGGCATTGCTCACACAGGAGTAGAATTTCTTAGTTAATAATAATCTTAATCACTACGGACACATCATATACTTAGTGATAGAAGACGCAAAGTATAATTGTTATAATTTATAAAAAATTATAAAAAAAAAACAAAGTTGTTAAACTAATCTCATAGAAACTATTTATTTATTTTACACTTTATTGCACCAAGTAAAACAAATCATAAATACAGTAATTATTAATGAGAAGTGGTACAAAAGGCGGCCTTACCGCTAAGCAATCTCTTCCAGTCAACCTTATTATATCTATTTACTACAGCACTAATTCCTTTCCAAAAAAAAAAAAAACATTTATAATATTATTTTTGTCAATAGATAGTTAAATATTAGATGTAAATCCTACCAAACTACGAAATTATTTTTCTTCATCTAATTATTGTTTGGCAAAGATTACTTTAAGATAATTTTTAAATTGATATTGTGTTAATTATGTTGCTATTAACATTCTTCTAAAATAACAATAAGGCATTTACATTATTTACAACCTCTCCTTCTGGGGGGAAAGGGATTGTTAGCAATGGAGTTTGACAGCCCCATTACTAGCAATATGCTATATCAGGTCGACCTCCATGTGGTTCCCTCTGGAAACCATCGTGAATAATTCTTGTTGAATTCGTCACTATGGGCTAACTGACCTGCTTCATCCTCACCTATTCCTACTTCACTAGTGCCCCGCCAGTGTATACCGATAGCGCGGGTGGGGTCACAATTTCATTAACACCCATAAAAAAAACCTCTCCTTCTACCATTACTCCATTACTTATTTTAATTCTACTTATATAGATAAAGCCTTCGTTTAGTAAGCACGTTATAGGCTCTATGTATATGAAGGCAGCTCAAACTCTTGACACAGAAATTAATATACGTTTTAAACTAGGATGGCACACAGTAAACTGAAATCACAACCCACAAACACGCTACATTACTAGCATCTATGGCACGTTTCCGTCCTCACGTTATCACACGAATCTTGTGACCTATTTGTGAAATAACAAGGTACAATGGTACGCTGTAGTTTAACAATTAGGTAGATAATCTTAATGTAAACAGTAGGCAACCATAAATAAAAACACTAGTTTATCAGCTTAAAAACATTAACTAGAACAAATCGCAGTAGGTATGCGTTCCGTTACCGCAAATAATGGCTTTTTTATCGTACCGTATGTAGGTAATTGTTCATTCAAACAATCGGTTAGTGAAAGTTGGCGTTAAAGCGAAAGTCCTGAATATTTGCATCGGCATTCGACTGTTACGAATCGTAACATGTAAATATCGCATATATACATATGTGCAGATACCAGCTAAATCATTACTGTGAGGGTCACGATTCTATTACTTATAAGTACTAACATTTGATCTAAAATGGAAAATTTATTCTGTAACTATGTGTACTTTCAAACTTTCGTAAACTTTTGATAGACTGATGTTGAATACATGCTCAAACGTCTTATTACAAATGTCTAACTAAAGACTAACTTTCATGTCTAAACAAAAGAAAGTCTATCTTTTTATAAATAGAATGTATTTTAAGTAGTAAATCCAAAAGTAATAACATAAAAAGAAAACATATTGTTTTTTATTTTTAATGTATACAATTAAAAAATATTTAACCAATATTTAATTCTTACACCCATAGAAAGTTACATTACCATCAAATAAGCTATAGAGTATTTTAAAAAACTGTGCGAAACCAGGGCTAATCAACAGTTTTATTCTAATAATGTAGATATTTTTGCATATAAAAGTCCAATTTTATGTTATTTCATCAACTAAATAATTAGGTCAATTCTGAGGCGTTATTATTTATAAATACCTAAATTGATTTAAGTCAAAATTTATTATAAACTTAGTTTAAGATAACCCACAAGATAGTACTTTCGTAAACTTACCGAATTAAAACATTTGTTTTGTGAGATAGGTTTACAGAATCGCTATCAAAATTTACCCCTATGTTTAATCCCTTAAACAGAGTTTTGTTTAACATTGTTTAGACCAACAGTGTTTTAAATTTTTTGTTGTAAAGCCGATATGATTCTACGCGATATTTTTGCTAATTCTAAATAAAGTTTGATTTTTTAAACATACACATTCTTATGTCAAATAAGTACCTACTACGTTCTTAGGCTACTACTTATGTATTTCCTCGATACGTGCCTACATAGATTTCCATCTATCAAAATATATTAGAAATCAATCGGAAACAATAAGGAAAGTGTTCACATAGCGTGTAACACCTATTTATAGCAGGCTGATACTAGATAGGTTAAATCAATAAAATAATCCTTTAATCATTTGATTGATAAATGTAATTTAATTTTCCGAGTTAATAAAATTTAAAATAAGTACTTTTTTAAAAAAAAAAAACTCCATAGCTAAATAACGGTAACTCCTCCCGCGGTAGCTCCCTACCCTGTTCATTTTCGCTGGCACCAGTGAGGGATGATCCATGAAAATGAAGTCAATTGGCCCACTGTGATGTATTCAGTTGGAATTATCCACGATGGTTTCCAGGGGTATCACATGGAAGTTTATTTGAAAGGATATATTTTTAGCGATGGATCCAATAATCTCCTTAAATAACACACCATGTCGGATAATTCTTAACCAACGTGTCAAAACATCAAAAAAGAGTCATTATGAAGTAATAACGTCATGAGCGTATCAGTAATTCACTATAGTCTGCGATTATTTTATTGTGTAGTAATAGATCATTGTTATGGATATATAGTTATAACAACGTGGAAAGCCTACAATGGAAAGTGATAAGTACCTACCGCATATAGATGAGACGATTACCACTTTCCATGGTTGATAATGTGAATACGGGCAGTTTGTTCAGTTTGTTTATCTAATTTAACTACAGAGCGGCACCAACAGCGAGAATAAACCGTTAAAAACATTCAGCATATCACATGAATAGATAATAATAATACTCCATCCTCACATTCGATATTTCTTTGATTATGTTATCACATTATTTATTTATATAAACCACGCATCATGTCCTATTCACCCTTGACTTCAAGTTAGCTTATCCACATTTAAATCAAAATAATTTTTATAATTTTTGAGAAAAATATTCGAAATATTTTTAAACTTAGGTATGTAGTTGATAATAGATAACTTTTAAATAAAGTACTGTTGTACTTAGATATTTGAATTCTGTGCAGTTTGGAACGTTCAATCGCGACATACCTTGTGTTGTCATAGATAAATTAAATTTTTTTAATGCTTTCTAGTTATTTATAATTTATTTGCAATTACTATAACAGAGTGTACTTACAATTACTTAGTATTTAATTTGTTGTTATAGTGTATATTATGTTTAGCTGTATTAAATAAAATAATACAAATATTAATCAGAGCGAAAGAAACGTTGACATCGTTATAATTTTAGTTTAATATTGTAAACTGGCAACTAATAGTTTCAGGACTTCAGTCAGGTTGATTTGATTTGATCTCATAATTCGTGTGTGACTTTTACGTTTATTTTTTTAGTTTCTGTGCGAAATTTTAAAATGTATGCTGTCTCAAAGGGACCCAATAAAATTTTCGCCAAAACCCGAAGAGGTGATTTTGTATTCTAAATCGATTTGAGTTACAAGAATTATTCTAAAATTTGAGACTATAATTTTGAACATTTTCCATTTGCAGGCCTCTCACAAAATTTAGAAAGACTAGACAGTCGAAAGGATAATAATAGAAAGTCATCAGAGTCCGACAATGGCGAAATTATTAAGTACGTATTACATTGACATGATGCAATTGGAAGAGTTATTTGGCCAATGTTTTTTACATAACCTCTTAGCACCGGGGGTACTAATTTGTTTTTATTAATACACGTTTTAGCAATGTTCATCTTATAACTTATTTTTATGTTGTAAAGTTAGTCTTTGAGCTGTGTTCAATATTTGATAAGAGATCAAATACATAACAATGATTTAAAAATCATTAAAATGGCTCAAGCTAACCAGTAAAATTTTTATTTCAGCATGCCTAAACCAGTATTCCATTCCAACGGCAAAAAAACTGTTCATCAAAGAATACAGCATCATGTGATAACACCACAACACGAAGAAATTATTAGATATATAAGTGAAAGTGAGTACCTACATTTTTCAATATTATTTTTATCAAAGTTTTTTTAGAAGCTATTGGTTATTTGACTATATAATGCTTAAACAGTTATGCTTTAATAAATGAACTTTAATCACTTCTAGGTATCAAAATAATTTCTTATGTTTTGTCAAATTTTTAGATATTAGGGAAATTTATGTTATTTTAATATTGTCCTTACTTTCCTCTATCCTAAAATCAATTATAAAAATGTTGGTATTTCTTCAATTAATACAATTCCTTTATTTAGACTAGTATGTAAAAGTACTTATGTGAAAGTTACTTCAGGTTTGATAAATTTATACTTAATTTCTAACTCTTTCATACACCAATTAAATTGTATATGCATAGCAGAGGTGATAAAATATGCTCTTTTGTTTACCATATCATATTAGAAAATAAAATTGAAAGTACTTACAGAAATAATGTGGCATACCAAACTAGTCTGAACAGAATGTTGTTATGAATTGCGTCTAATATAAATCATTTTAAAATCCAAATAGATTGTGACTCAATTAATTGACTGAATTGTTTGTAATTTGTATAATGTATTATTAATTCATAGCACAATTAAATGAATTTTGTATGCTAGATCCTGGTGAAGATTGTGAACAATAATTAAATATTACTAATATATATACACTTTTCACAGTTATGTTTTTGAAGGTGTGACTTAAAAACTGGTATATGTTTTATGTTGATCCAATCATAGGAAGTAGCAGGCAAAAACTAGTTGGAAAATATTTTATTAAATAACACTACATTTAGAAATCCTGAATTATTAATAAGTTCAATAATTAAATTAAGTTCTACTAAAAAAACCGAATATTTTGATTTAAAAACTAAACTACTCAACTGATTTTGATAAGATTTCTATGGGACTAATCTATTAACATATCCTTTAGGATTAAAAAAAAACTAAATATGGTTTACAATTGTCACAGTTATGAGGTAACACACAAAACAAAAACAACCAAATTGACATTTCATCATTTCTTTAAGTTGGTTGAAAATACCTTCTAACAACTTGATCCAATACATATATTATTAAAAGAAAACAGATTCTACATTTATACACAAACATTTAAATTATATTAAATTTAAACAAACATTAATATTATATTGTTAACAATTGCCATTTTGGTAAATATATCATTCAGTTAATCCATGTTTTGCTGATATTTGAATCCAGCTTCAATCTTTTTATTTCAGCTTGGACACAGACAGCTTATGGTGATAGCGAACCCACAACTCCTACTAGTAATGGTATGTATATTATTATTTTTCATAAATATACATCTAATTATTAATTTTTTATAACCTTACTATTTAGTAATTTAATCATACATATAAATCAACATCTATATACTTATTTGAAAGGATACCTAAAATCATGCAACTATAAGAATGAAGATAATATATGAATATAATATATGAAGATGATATATGAATGAAGATAAAAAGTCTGATTTTTTATTTCCAAATACTGATTCTATTAAAATGTGTTTGTAAAATTATATAAATTCCATCCAATCCGGATACAGCTAGTACATAAAAATTAAAAGCCGAGATAAATTATTGTAGGTATTCCTTTAAACTTGATTAGGTACATATTTCATAACAATGTGAAGCGAATTTATCAATTTAACATAAGTATCGTGGTATATTTTTTATCTTATCAATCATAACTATAGAATTACATAATTTATATTGCATATCATATCATTATTTATATAGTAATAGTGTGCAAATTCTTGATACACACTTGCAATTTACTTTGCAACTTGTAAGGTCTTATTTAAAGTTTTTTATTTTTTTCGAGTGTATATTGTGATTTCTTTCCCGTATTATTCACAAAAAGGTGACACTATATTCTTGTTGGGTCATCTCGCAGTGAAAGAGTTTGTGGGTAATATACATAAATTCAAAGTCACTGTCCAATTGTCATGTTTGTGACACACAATACTTTTGTATCGCATTCCTTGCTAATGGGCGAGTTCGAAGTATATTATGTTGCGCGTTAGTCACATAACTACCTTTTAGTTTACAGTTACAAATATTTCTAATTGACATTGTTCTATTATACGAAATAGTAGTCATTCGAATACAACATAATTTTCTGTTTTATACCTCATTATTATTGTATAACCACTTATATCAATTTCTTTCAATTAAATATATACTCTCTGTTCTTAATCAAGAAAACTGATTTTCGATTATATTTTATTTATATACTTATAACACAAACTTCTAACTAGTTATTACAAATTTTATTTCATATTACTAGTTGTGTCCACGAGTTTGTCTGCATTACCAGTATATATTATAATGACAATAGTATATTTGTTATTTAAAGCAACTAGGTTAGAGGAAAAAATTAAGGGATAAAAAAAATGCCAAATTTTTTAGGCTTTTCAAGTAGTATTTCTTTTAAAAATTGTCGTATTGGAATATTAAAAAAAGGATTTTAAAGCTCAAAGTTTCTAGTTTTGAGATCTTATGATGAAAAAAGTTTTGAAGCAACATGTTCTACTCCATCCTAATGAATACCGAAACGAAAACCCCGGCCTCCTGAGCCGCTGTAGTGCCCCAGTCCTGTCCGTAACGGCAGCGTCTCCCCCCCCCCCCTTCATCTTTTACCACATGAGTCCCTTATTCCTCTTATTTACCAATTTCCTCTACACATTTTTAACGTTTCCTTTCTTTTACCTCAATCCTTACCTCTATTCCATAGGTGGCTGATACCACCAACAAATTCATTTCCAAAGAGGGTTGACGTCAGGCAAGAGGCCGGTCTTAAAACCATAAGCCAAATCATTTTGTAATATGGATAAAAAACATACAAAACGCTGACCACAAATAATATTTGGAATAAAGGTAGAAAGATGATAATGATGATTTAGTTGTTTTAATAGTGTGACAGTAATATTATAGATCGTTTCTAAGTTTCTAACTAATCTTCTTATAGTATGTATGTTTGTTTTTCACTGTCTTTATTCAAATTCAAAAATCTGTTTCTTAAAGATTAATTATCTTTTTATCTACAGAAACAGATTTTATATTTAGTAAAATATATACATATTTATTATATATTCATGTTATACTTGAAATTTATATATCATAACTGTTCTTTAAAAAATCTTTACAAATAAGAGTTTACTTATTCTCATTACAGGATCAGGAAGCTCATCACCGTCACCACCTTCGAATCTTTACTATCATGATGACACACCGAGCCCTGTACTCCGTGACTTCCAACCCTTTGACCTCGAAACGTGGTGGGGCAAAAGATTGTTCCAGAACATCACTAACTCTCTGTGAGTCCCACACAAAGGCCAAAGAACGGGAACGCCAGAGTTTACGGTAGCGTAAGTCACAATCATCTGAAGTTTACTAGATTTTATACTCTTTTTATCGCCTTTATATATATGAAATTAATATGAATTTATTAGAAATTTTTATACTTAAATGTACTATTGATGTCACATTTCTATTGATTTAAATTTTAAAAAGTGTAGATAAAGATATGCTAAGTACATCACAAGACCTCAGTGGAGGAATCCATATAAATCAGGTTAATAGTAAAGCTCATTACACACACAAATCACATTACAATTCACATCAAATCATTTGATAAAAAAAAATATAATAATATGGCGAAGGGGAAGTATATTTTTCTCTTTTAAACGAATTAAATTGTAATGGTTAATATATGAATTTCTCATTATATTGTCATGTTAGATAACATTTTGTGATTTATTTATATATGTAATTAGTACTTTTACACACATTCCTGTTATCGGGCATCCAGTGCTGCGTACCAGACAACTGAAACATGTAAAAATACCTTGCAGTTTATGGTTTTGTTTTTTTTTTCTTTACAAACAAAAATTTAAACAAATTAAAATACATGTGAGAAAATTCTTATAACCAAAACTCAAAGTTTACTCGAAGGTCTTGAGAGATTGATAAAACCCGACTAAATAGATTGGATTTTAGGAAGTTTTGTGTTTTTTTATTACACATATTACTATTTTTATTAATACTAATAAATATTGACGTTGACGATGAATTCATGCGGTGATATAACTGATTAATAGCTTCCATACTAGAAGAATAACGCAAAATTTTTTTCTTTGAAGTGCTCCTAAATAATATTTTTTGTTGTTTCGAAATTTTGATATAATGATGTAGTAATTCGTATATTGCTATCACTCTTATTTTTATATTTATAATATAAGCAAGAATGCCTATATTATATTATAATTACATAAAAAATCACATGTCATCTATTCATACATCCTAAACTGTAAAACCACCCAACCGGTGCACTGAGATCACTATAAAATATGACATAAACAATTCCATTGAGTAAACAAACTTGAATTTTTGTTAATTGTAGTAAAAGGCATTCAATTTTAATGATTGACCCGATATTAATTTATAACAGAAAAACAGAAACCCCTTCGTAATTCAATTACATATTATTTTATTTAAATATATTTTTTCACTTTTCCATATATGTTATATGCTATATGGAAATATTGGTTATGTTTCAAACATTATAATAAAATTTTATATGGTGATAAATATCTTATCATAATAGTAATTATTATTTCCTAAAAAAATAGTAGATGATCCTTACATTGTGTCAGGTTGATACATCTGTTACGGCTAACCTTTGTAAATTGTGAATGCTTCCATCATGCCATGATAGATTATTTTACTAGTACATCACAAACAATACATCACATAGTTTTTAAATTAAATAAAGTACATTTACTATTGAAATTAATGAAGTTAATGATGTAAAAAATATTAGTAACCTGCAGTTGATTGTGGATCTCAGTAGGTATGTCATAAGTGAATTTTCCAAACGCTCAAGTTCCGTTATGCATAAAAATATTACTGCAAACCAATATTCTTTAAGATTGTTGTGTTTATAAATGTTTTATGTAGTTTTTGTTGATTTTTTGAATATATTACTTCAATGGAAAGAAACCAAAGAATACCAAACATCATACAGATTGATTAAAAGCCATTAGATTAAGAGCAATATGTATGTTATTTAAATTTTAAATTAATTCTTACAATTGTCATTTTCGCACATTGTCGAACTGTTAGATATCAAATATTATTTTACAATACAAGTATTATAATGGTTTAAAGCATATGTATATATAAAATTTGTCCATAGCAAGTCAGATAATAAATATATGCACTTGTTTGTATATACAGCACAATAATGTCCAAGTGCCTAACGCAACCACACAGCAATAGTAGCGACAATGTAGAAATCAATATTAATCAAATTATATTGCTCGTCAATCAACAATTGAACACGAGTAGAAATATTTGTAGTTTCACGAGTTTTCGATGAAGGTTGCTAATATAATTTCTAATGTGCCTAAAATAAGTTAGTGAATTTCTAATTTGCCTAAAATATCTGAACGAATTGCTCGTTCGAATTTAACTTCGTACGCCGCTTTCCGTAGCGAATGTGTGAGATACGCGGACTGTAAGACATGGTGCCGAGATTGGAATGTATGGTAGAGAAATTTGATTGTCACCCCGTGAGCGTGCTCGCACAAATTTGATTTGCAGTAACAGTGAACACAGAGTAGATCTAGTCTATATTGCTTACCATGAACTTATAATTATTTTGTCTGATATAGTTTACATTGAATAAAGTCATAATATTTTAAAATTTGTCAATGCAATCTGAAAATAATTTACTTCATTGTCATAATGATATCTCCACTGAAAAGAAACTAAAAATGTCATTTTGTGAAAACTAAACAATATTCAGAAATAGATGAACAATGAAAAATTAAATTATTATTTATTATTATTGCCAATTATTTTCATTCAGTTTTTTTTTTTTCGAATATTAAACTTTGTTCCATACTTTGATTATTGTACTAAAACCATTGATTGTTATTGAACCAGTATTCAAGTTAATGTGCATGATAGCTTTTACAACTAATGTAATTGTTGATTGTTGTTAATGTAATATAATGTTATACCGTCTTTTGATTTTATTCGTTTTTATATAATAGCTTCGCGCTTGAAGCTAAGTGATGTCTTCCAGAAAATTTTACATCAACTTTTAATCATGTCATCTCAAATCTTTGGAATATTGGTTATGTTTCTTTTTACATGAGAAAATTATTGTATATTTTTCTGTTTATATTTTACTGGCAATTACTGAACGCCGCGTATTTTTTGTTTGTACACTTATAACATCATTTTAATAAGAAAATAAAGGTCATTACAAAATATAATTAAAAGTACATTCAATTCGATGCATTAAAATAAAAAAAAAAGAAATATAAGTGTACAAAATCCTATACAAGGCGCAACAAAGTAATTTAGTTTAATGCACGAAATGTAAGTAGTATAGTTTTTATCCTTTTTAGATGGAATATTAATCCACAGGTAGCTATATTCCAGGAGAATATTTTTAGACTGATTTAGTTATAAAAAGTTATGCTTTTTGTTGTAGTTGAATAAATCATCTGATAAAGTTCCATATGTTTTATTACAAACTTTTTGTCCAACATTTATGACATTAATCGTTTTTGTTGTTGTTATGACGTTTTATAATAATCAAAAAGTACATTGTAATATAATAATACAGAGGAATATAATAAAAAATAACATGTTAACAGCTGACAACTCGAAATTTTATAATAATATTACCTCTGTAAGTTGCAAATGTATTTTTTAATTTCATATTTATATTGCACATCTCACCTCCCAGGATACACATAAGTAACTTAAAAATAACTTTGCTAATATTTTCAACCAAATTTAAAAAAAAAAAGGAGATTCTCAGTTCGGTTATATTTTTTATGTTTATTACTCTATCAGTTTTTAAACGAATTTCGAAATTTCTTTTTTATCTAAAAGAACTACCAGAGGGGGGAGACTTTGTACAAAAGTCGTATCATATATATAGATATATAATTCTTTTGCTATTGTATACAATAACCATGAATATGCTTTTAAACGCACAATTTGGGGTACACCCTAATGATGAATTACATTTTATTAGTATTGGAGATTGGTGCTCACTCCTACGCTAACATGATATAAATAATAAGTAGCAAGGCATTAGTGGTAAATGATGCAGTGAAGCCAGGTCCATCTCGAAGGGGTTACGTGAAGATCTATTTGACAAATAAATCCTTTCTTGTTTAAAACACTATTCCCATAACATCCTAACTTAGTGTGAAGAATATAAATATTATATACTTGATACTTTCCCAGACACCGAGCAATAATACATTTGCACATAAGAATCTCTTGAACGGTCTACAAAATGCTCGCAATATACTTCATAGTTTAGAACAGAGCCTCAGCAAGACAAACAATTACGAAAAACGGTTGCTGCGGTGTAAGGCCTACCATTGTCGCACTCGAACCAACGCATGGTTCAACAGCGAACCGTCTGAGAAATTTACAAAAACAGGTAGTAAAGAACTTTCAAAACATTTATTTTTCTTTGAGAGATTTCGCCGTGTTTGTCCCTGGAGAACAATTCCTTGTTATGTCTACAGGGAACTTGAAAAAAAAAATGTTTTGCTTATTGACATTAATAAAATAGTTTTTGCTGCATCTCTTTTTAAGCATGAAAAATATATCTCGTAGCGCCATTCTTCCATACCTTCCACAATGTGTTCTTATGAATTGTCAAATATATTTCTAATGCAATATAATAATGTATTTTTTAAAGTAATGGGTACTATTTATGCAACTTGTCTGGGTTTTATTTTCATTAAACAACAATACTTAAGTTTAATATCTTAATCATCAGGAGAAATAAAACATAAAGTGTTATACCATCACAATATATTTGTGATGTTAATGATATTCCTGTCTGTAGGAGAAGACTACCGTCTTTCGTTGAATAGATTATAACTTGGGATTTTTCTTATATTCTTACTTTTTGTCTTACGAATATAACGATATCTCTCGTTACACAATCATTGCTCCCAGTAGCATAAAAAATAATTAAAAATAAGTAAACAATTTTCTTTAACTTAGAAATAAAACAAACGTCCAGAAGTCAAGTGGATTTAGCCGAATCTTGGTCTACTATGAGCATTGTCTGTCTTCAGTATCAGTAAGTTAATCATAACTTGAAACTATTAAAACAACTTCAGGAAGTAGAATGTATCTAACTGAAATATAATATTTTTTGTTTGTATGTTGCGCTATATATTTGTAATATTTAAGATGATACAATGCATTGCTTCGATCAGACAATTATTACCACAATGAACGCTCAACAAACATACTGAATAAAACGTATTTTGTTTACTTCAATATGCATGTCCTTGCCACGTCCTGGCCAATTAGGATATATATATATTTTTTTAGATTTATGAAGTTACTTCCCAGTAACCTTTAGTAGTCGTGTTTTCGCATGACTACCTAGTTAACTGATGTTCATAATTGTGTCACTGGTCCATAAAACAAACGGGAATAATAATTAATATTCACTACTCTTTTTTAAACAATAAATTTACTCCCATTTTAGTCTCATGCTAATTTTGCCAAAAGTCTTTTTAGGGGAAAAGACTGTTAATAATGGGTCTAACAGCCCCATTGCTAGCAATGTACCCTATCAGCAATGTACTTCCACGCGCATGTGGAAACTATTGTGATTAATTCTTATGAATATCTTGATTGACTTGCTTTCATCCTTATCTATCGCCCGCCTGTATCATTGAGGGGTTATCATTTCATTCTCACTCATTTTAAAAAAGTCCTTTTTTAATATAATTATGATCCTAAAATTACCGTAATTATTATTTTTCACCATATTATTCAGGTATGAAGAACTTTCGAAACGTTATGAAGCTTTGCTGCGAGCGTATGATGAACGCTGCAGCATTGTAAACGTTCGAGATGCTACTATAGAGGAATTACAGAAACGCACAGAGCAACTGTCCGCCCAGCTCATTCATGCACATGAAACCTTACTCACAGTTGGAGAGAGATTTTTAGCGTTAAAGCGAAAACATCATTGGCAGGTATTAAATGCTCAACTTTTTTGTTTGTTATCTGAACAGCCAAGAAGTGGAATTAACTTCTGACGTCTATTTTTTCATATTACTGTAGGAGGATGAAATTATCAATAATTAGAACTAGTAATCCTATTGCTAACAAACTATCGTAATTCCTGATGAATTCATCACGATGGACCAGTTGACCTCACTCCATCCTTACATATCATCCCTCATCCATCTATTATATACCTTGCCAGTGTATAAAATATGAGTAGTGTCAGCGAGGTTACCATTCCATTGATTCTTGTTTTATTGATTAATAAAGTATAGGAACTTGTATCATCATTTTCATTATTAAAAAAGCTTAGACCTCATCATCATAACATTATTCAGATGACATTACACATGATCAAATAAAAACATTACTGTAGTTAAAAATTAGTTGCTCTATAAACTTCTTAAAATTTTACATCAAAAACAGGTAAATAAATATAAAGAAACTATAGAACTCTTAAAGCATGTAGTGAAGAGCGTGGTAAGATCGACAGAGAGAGCGCGTATGGAATTGGAACAACGACTGAAGCTGTGCATGACAGCAGAACAGAATGCACATACAGCATTACTTCTTGCTGAGGTGAGTATTCAGGACATTTGTAGGTACATATAAGTACTAGCCGGCGCGACAAATGTTGTCTTAAAGCATAAAAATAACCCTGTCTCTCAAGTTGGACAAATAGGTACATATCTACAAAATTTCATTAAAATCGGTTGATAATTTACATAAATTATAGTGAATAAATATCATACGTAATATACGGGATTTTTATACACCTATTTATGTTAGTTACACGGACAAAACTTATTTATTCGTGGAGGACAGATTTCTCCGTTGTATTTTTGGGAACTTACGACGGACTTGTGTATATTTTACAATCAATAATATACAATTATTATAGATTATTACGTTCTATTTTAACAGTCAAAAAAGTAGGTCGAGTATTATTAACCTTCGTCCGTGCAATTGCCTCCGTCAATAATACATTAATGGTTTGTAGACTTGCCTCTGCATGTTAGATTTAAATTTAAAAATGTGGACAAACCGAGTACGTAATTACTTAAAAAAACTTTAATTTACAAGGTGTAGTACCTTGACGTAATTAATATGGAAAACCAACACAAATATACAATTAATAACCATCTAAATTGTTCAGAATTGACAAAGATACCGCTTAATATGACATATAAAAAAAATTAAGAATTTCCACCATGAAATTTGTTAAAAATGCGTCTGCTACGCGGCATGCGATATTTTTACTTATATATTTATACAGTATATAGTAAGAATACACCAGAGGGAGACTTTGTACAAACATCGTTTGTTTGGGCATCTCTGTCCTATTCGTGTTTCAACTGTAAAACGGTTGTTTGCATGGCTGTGTTTCGGTTTGAAGGGTGGATAGGAGATAGGATATGGCGTGAATTAACAGGGTACAGAAGAATAACCTGAGTCCTCAGGAATAGTAATGCATGGGGGGTATCATGTGTGAAACAGTATACTTTGTCCATGATACTGCTTATGTCTATAGGCGACGGTTACCACTTTCTATCAGGTGGGCCGTCAGCTTGTTTGCCATTCTAAGTTGTATAAAAAAACTTTAAATGTATTATTGGAAAAGGGATTATTAGTAACGGACATCTAACTACTTATTGCTAGCAATATACCCCATCAGGTTGATTTCCACGCGGTTCCCCCTGAAAGCCATCTTGATTAATTCTTTATTAATACGTCATTATGGGTTAATTGACTCGTTTCATCCTCACCCATCTCATCTTTCACTAGTACCCCACCAGCGTATACCGATAGCGCAGGTGGAGTAACTATTCCCTTAACACCCATTAAAAAATAATCTATGATTATAACTAAGTCGACTGAATCAATCCCATTTTAAAACTATGGCTCCATATATAAAAATATACTGATGTTTAAAATATTTCTACTACCTATATATATAATTTACAACATCGATTTTAGATCCGGAAGTGCAATATACTCTACTTAGAAAATCTGCGGTTAAAAGCCTTTATCGAACAATTAACACCGGGTCATGTAGTTTGGAATACCTAATTTATAATTTATTGATTAATTTTAAATATATTATTATTTTAGTTAATGACTTTACGTATTTGCTAGGACCATATTTTTACTTTGAAATAAATACATGTTTCTTATACGAGGTTTGTCCGGAAAGTACGTATAAAAGTTTTTTAAAAATTTTATTTTACAATTATTCAGGTTCAATTTTATCCCCTTTGACATAATGCACTTGTGCCAACGCCGTTTCCACTGTGAGAATTAATTAGTCCTTTGCCCCGTCGTAGCTTTTTTTATCTCATTTATGTCCCCCAAATGCCGCCCCCGAAGTACCAATTTGGTTTTTGGGAACAAGAAGAAGTCACACGGAGCCAAATCCGGCGAATAGGGGGGTGTTCGGTCACCGTAATGGAATTTTTACTCAAAAACTCACGGACAACAAGAGAGGTGTGGGCAGGGGCATTGTCGTGGTGAAGAATCCAACGCCCCTCTCGCGCCAATTCTGGACGAACTCGTGCCACACGAGCTTTGAGGCGTCTGAGCACATCGACGTAGAATTTTCCATCAACTGTCTGGCCTGGAGGGACGAATTCTTGATGGACAATCCCCCGAACGTCGAACTCTTTCTCGGCCCTCTCTGAATCTTTTTAGCCACTTGTGGACGGTTGGTTCCTTCACAGCATCATCCCCATAAACTGTTCTGAGATCGGCAAAAATTTCACGGCCATTCTTGCCGAGTTTCGAGAGAAACTTGATTACGACGCGCTGCTCTTCAACGGAAGCGGGCTCCATGCCGACAGGGTTTCGTTAGGTAACTTCACAGATGGCGTGACAAGCCAGTTCGCACCGCACGGCGGTCAGACCAAAACTGAAGCATTTTTAGGGACATAAGGAAGGGGTCCTGCGCTTACCTGGCCTCCCCACTCCTCTTTCTCGCATTCCAGAACACTTTTATACGAACTTTCCGGACAGACCTCGTAGATTATTTTATTTGTAGAATAAAAATTAATTATTTCTAAATATTTAAAACATGCATACATGAGTATAAACGGCGTGATATTTGAGTTTGCATATTACATCTGACTGATGCAATTTTAGAAATTGTTAGATCGTAAATCTTATTATTAATAATATATTCGTATAATTTATTTAAGCAAGAACATCAATGGCAAAATTGGCTATCTCCATATCTGTAACAGAAATTTTTATATAAGAAAATGAAACATATTTACATTTGCCAATAAAAACTGATCAAGTTTTTTTACTTACTATCATAATAGGGTGTCTAAAGTTTTCTTTTTTTCTTTTTTAAACTATTTAAATAAAATTATTTGTTATATCCTTAAATTGTTTAGGTTTAGGTTTAGGAATTATTAAAATCATCAGTTTTGTTCCATAATATATATATATATATATATATATATATATATATATATATATATATATATATATATATATATATATATATATATATATATATATATATATATAGTTTTGTTGAAGAAATATATATAGAATAAACTTAAAAGCAATAAAAGCCAAAACAATAACTTTGAATTATTTCTTTATGTGTTTGTATAAAACATAAAGAGACAAATTGACATTACACAAAAACTACTACACTAAATTGAATGCAGTATAAAATTGCGCAAAAAAGCATATTATTAATTAAAATTTTATTTTTCTAAACAAATATAGTCTATCTTGAAAATAAAAACTCGAAGTTCTTACCTTTTACTGAAACGCCATATTCAAGCCAAGTACGTATCACGCATACGTGTTTACATTCTCGTATAATGTGCATGAAGCCGTTTGATCTCATCAACCATGCCATTAAGAATAAAACTCAAGTGTTCTGATGTTGGCATCAATGCTTTGTCAGCTGATACTGCTAACCGAAGTACGCCACCATAGCAGAAAGCTGTTACCCCTACGCCTACATAGATTAGAAAGTTACAAATCAAACCAAAACGTAAATATTAGTAGGAATTACAATATCTCGAAAATCAATGAGAACGAGTGCCTAATCTGTTTTTATTTCTTTTTATGTAACTTAGAAAAGCAAACAAGCTGTCGACCCACTAGTTAAAAACTAGTGAAGTAATATAAAATTAATGGTTCATAAGACAACGACAGATAAGACATTTTCACATATGCAATGCCTGCAGTTTTTGTAAGATAAGCGAGCAAATTTTCTCGTAATTAAAAACTTAGTTTCCGCCATAGATATACACGTATAACATGTTGCTGGCCTAAGTAGATATAACAGAAAAACATAAATTGTTTTTCAGTAATGTAATTAACATAGTTTTATATTTAAATACTAGGTTAGCCGCTATTTTGCACGCATAGAATTTAGAATAAAGAAAACTAATGAAATCTACCACGTCTAAGTTGGGCACTATGATAAAACACATACCAATTTTTAAGTTGGACCTTCAGGAATACAACTGTGAAAATTGCATACAATCTGATGTAGTAGTTTTTGCGTGATGCTAGAACAAACATACAAACAGACAGTCTTGTTAAGACGCCTCATTACATTTTTTAATTATAATATTAATAAAATTCTGTAATTCACAACCGACAACATAATAGGGTAAAGTATTAAGTAACTTAACAATATCTCCTATGGTTTTGCTTTACACAAAGCGTAAGATGAACTACGATGCGTAAACCACGAAGTCACAGGTGAAAATATTGTATTACATTACACACTAAGGTAGTTTTAATACATGCCTGTTGTCCCTTTGTGTGGTACGAAGAATACTAATCTCTTTAGGACATTACCCCCACAAATACTTAAACATTCAGGTCCTGGCATGCCACTTAAGACGACAGTCGCGTGACTACTGTAGAACATAGGCTCCAGAATTTGCTTAGGTAGAATATTCGCTAACTTAAGAAAATAATGATTTGTCTGAAAAAAAAAAATATTTGTTACAACTAGTTTATATAAATTTAATAAAATGCACAATTTTGTTTTCTAAATAGTGTTTGTGAAAAAATGTATACTCGTAAACATACTTATAAATTATCTGATACAAACCTGAAATTCAACGCCACCCCGTAACTTCTTAAATCTTTCTTTAATATCGTTTAAATTTCCTTCTTTTACTGGCACATCCAATATAGATACAGTGAAATCATTTGTAAAATGTTGTTTATGAAAATTTGTTTTAGGGATTCTAGCTGGTATAATAACTGCTACATCTTCTGGAACAGGAGCCATAGTCTGTTTAGAAATTAAAATTTCAATTAGACAATAGTTAATTTAATTTAAAAATATTTAAAATTACTTGCATTACCTTCTTAAAATAATTATTTAAACCTCCAGACAATGCTGCTACTAAAATATCTGAAAAGGTAAGTTGATTAACATTGTCTTTTATTCCTTTTATCATTGTTAGAATATTCTCATCGGAATTTGTCCATTTAAATCTTTTTATTCCAAGCAGTGTAGGACCATGGAGTGTGTTATTATCTGCATTTCTTAACATAAGATCTACTATACATAAAGGTATGGCGCACAGTTTTCTTATCATATTTATTAAGTCACTAGGAGTGTTATATTCAATCTTGGGCATAACAAAAGTTTTCGCTGCTTGGCTGTCTGACTTATCAGCTAGAGATTCACATAAAAAATCAATAAGCGCTACACCATCACCGACAGAGTGGTGTATTCTAAATATTATTGCATACTCTCCTCTTTCGTCATTATAATTTCCAATTCTTTGCTTCGTTATTAAAATTTTAAATAGTCCTTCATTATTGTAAGGTAACGATTGATTTGCCAAATCTGACATTAACTCCTCTAAATCATTCATACCATGTTCATATTTGTCTGAAAGTTCAATGATTTCAACATATTCGCTTACATCAATTTTACTGTATCTCCGCCAATAATAGAATCCGTAGTCTTCATTTTTCCTATAAAAAATCTTATCAGTAGTTTTATTGAGAATAAGATTTTGTAGTTTATTCTTTATATTCTCAACAAGGGCTTCCGACGATTTTGATTCTATAACACCTAAAATGTTAATTACAGAGTCTCCTTCCAAGTTCCAGAAGACATCAAAACTATCTAGGAAGCTTACAAAATATTTGTCTTTCTTTTTAATCAATCTTGAGTATAAGAACTTATATATCACAGCTATAAGTAACAATACTAACAACGTTGGTAACAAAATTACTAATGATATTATTCCAATAGACCTTAAAACTATTTTCTTATTAATAAATTGTGTATTTAAATCTATATTCTGCCTTCTGGAATACTGAAACAAGAACAGAATAAGTACAGACACTGTATTGTAAAATATATTCGTAATTTAATTACACTGAAATACTTACCAGTAAACTCAAAATAATATTAATTATTAAAGATACCAAAATTCCAGTGGCAGTTCCGAAACCGACTGCTTTGGTGAGTTCACTTTTTGTTGTCGTAATATTTAACTCGTTATATGTTAAATTAAACAACAATTCGTCTTGTACAGAACAGTTCATCAAAATATTTAAGTGAACCATGACTGTGAGCTGCGGAGCTCATAACAGTCTGGCACTTGAATATAGACTGAAATAAACGTAATACGCGAAATGAAGTGCAAAGTATGTAGATCAAATGAAGCCTTAAGATGTCAAGACTACAAATTGATCTTGTTAACAACCTATGCTGTAATATTACGCAATAAAAGAGCCCATAGGACCACTTATGGACATTTTCTTTATCTATCCCTTAAAGGATTTGGATCATCTACTCGTATATGAATAAAAATATTTCATTGTTGTTAAGCTCAAACCTCGAAAAATACTAGACCAATTCTACAAAAGTTTTTTTAATATTCATTGAAGTCAAAAGAAGGATCTTATGAAAAGAAATTTGTAAATTTGTTCCCCCAAATATAGAAATCCCATTTTTATTTTTCTCATACCAAATTTTAATCGAGTATTGACGTTAAATACATCTAACAGCTGTGGCAGAACAATTCCAGTCAAGAACCTTCTACGTTATACTTGAGTCAAATAATAATACCTACATAAAATTATGGGTCATACCAGCCGTCTATCAAAGAAATCACGTAACAAAAAGCTTTCTAGAAGTACTTCAGTATATGGTTGTCGTATTTTAGGTCATTACCGTGTGGGCCCGACATATAATTGGCCATCCCTTCCTTTCCCGTTGGTATCGTATAGTATTCTATTATCTGTGGTATCGTAAAAGGCGACTAAGAGAATTTAATGGTCGTAGGATGGGCTGCAGCGGCCCTCTTTAAACATCATCAAAGCCTAACTGCGGTTAACCAATCAGCCTGTCAAGCGTGGCAACTGCTGGCAACCCCCCCCCCCCATGATGATTTTAGGTCATACTTGAATAAACTATACGAATACTCCTGAATGTGGACATTTTCTGTTGCATACTGTTACTATCAGATGACGGTGTAACCTTCTCAGCACAGCAACTATTAATAATATTTTATGTATTAACAGCATGGACGTTACACAAGTCTGTGATACCCATACGTTACCATTTTTAAAGATTTTAATACACAATTACATTAAAACATGTTTTAATGTGCAACTGTGCAATATTGTGCAAAAAAAGCACAATCAATCTAATTATATTTTATTAATATTTTAATAAATAGTATAATTACAATAGACATTATATTAAAAATATCTTACGCAGTAGATACAGATTATAAAATAATTATTTATTTACACAATCATTTGAACATTTGTGAAAAAATAGACCTTTTTCTACATTATACAACATTTACCTTACTTAGATATTTATTTCATTATCTCGCTAACAAATTACCTAATATGATTATTCAATTGCAACAATTTTCTCTGGATTTTGTCTTTTTATAAAACACAATACATTTATCCAAATGAAAGACGTAGATGCTACATAAACTACTCGTAGATGAGACGGCATAAAGTAGAAGTTAATAGTCTGAGCAGGAATCCAAAAGGCTTGATTGGCGAGAAATGTTTTCCAGTACTTCTGACGTAGCTCTTCAAAAATGTCCTCTCGTCGCTCTAACACTCCTAATACTGTGCAAAATAAAGTTAATTTTTATACATCTTCGAATTACAGAGAACTAGTCTGATGGAAAATGTTAATCGTTACCTTTGTGCATAAATACTATCGTGACCATCACAGAATACACTGTAACAACCATAGTACCTACATGAGGATGTATTGCCATTCCTGAGGTCTAAGGTGTTATAACTCTATGCCCTGTAATTCCACTGCCATATGCCCACCTTTTAAACTGAAATACAACCATGCAAATATTACATCCTTACCTAATAGGTATCTGCCGCAAGTCAAATATTTTTTTCAGTGCAAATATTTTAAATACCAAATAAATAAACATCAATAGCTATACTAAAAAGGACAGGCATAAAATCTATCTACGCCTACATCTGTCTATGATTCCTATCGATGTACAGATAGATCGTGAAATAAATGCTTATCAAACAAGTGTTAGTAGCTACGACAATAGTTGAGAGGTATAGTGGCATTAAAAACATACTATAATTATTTGAGTTAATAAACTTACACGTATAAAAAGTGGCCAGTAATATCGGCGTCATAATGAATTGGTCAGAAGCTACCTTTGTTGCTACAATTTTCAATGCTGTCCCCGTGAATTTTTTGTCCAAAAATTTGTACCTAAAATCGTATAAAATTTAATTTACAGCTAATTGTATTAATAAAAAATGAAATTTATTATACTCTTGAACATAATCCCTAAAAGGGTAGTCAAAAAATTTGTGTTAAGCGTAACAGTGATAAACATGCCGACATTTCGCATACTATAATCCAACTGGAGCCAACTGCGATCTCTCGGATTTATTTGGTTTGCTCTCTGTGTATACTGTTACTGGAGTGCTTTTGTATACTGAATTTAAATTAACAGAAAAAAATTGTCTTTTGAATAAAAAGAATAACAGAAACATGTCGACTATTTATAATGATAACTAATTATCAGAATTCATGTACCAGTAATATAGTGTGGGGGCGTAAAGACTGCTCCCGACTGAGACAATTCGGCCCGCGGCTGCAAAGTCCATGTCAGGTTTCTTGGGCTGAAACGTTCCATTAAACAAATTATCAACCATCTCCAGACAGAAGGAGGTTCGAGTTTTGATTATAATATACTTTATGGATAGGTTTTGCAATATTTTCACCAATTATATATCGATTGAATAATTTTTGCAATCAATAGTATTTACTTATTGTCTCATATTACATCAAGTTATATATATATATATATATATATATATATATATATATATATATATATATATATATATATATATATATATATATATATATAGTTACATGCAGGAACTATTTAAATTTAGACCTTAATTCTATAATATACTGCTATAATAACATTATTATTAACAACTTGTGTTACTTTTATTAGTTTATATATATATATATATATATATATATATATATGTCTGTCTGTATATATGTATGTTGATCCATGTCATGCAAAAACTACTGCATCAAAATGGATACGAAATTCACAGTTCTGTTCTTAAAAATCTAAATTAAATTCCAGTATAAATCTTATAAGTCTTCTAGAAATTGATCTATTTTATTTGTTTTCCTAACTCTGAAAGCCATGCGTACGAAGCAACAGCAAAAGGGTAGTAGGTATGTACAATTATTTTTATATGAATTTTATTTTTGGAGGGTAAACTAATGTTTTCAAACTGAACTCTTTAGCTTCCCAACTATAGTTTTAAAAAAACTGTTGGGACTAACCCGCACTCTATGCAACATAGATGCTAAAGGTTTGCGTGTACAACATGGTAACCATCCAACACCAATGTCTAAGAAACTGATGTTAAATTCTTAAAAAAATATTTGCCTTTAAATTTAGACAGTGACCTATATTTCAATCGTAATAGATAGATATGTAAACATAGAGTTGGAAGCATCATCGGTAGCGTGGCCGAGCGGTCTAAGGCGCTGGTTTAAGGCACCAGTCTCTTCGGAGGCGTGGGTTCGAATCCCACCGCTGCCATTGTTTTTGTAACATTTATTAGATATTTCTTCTAATATTCCGTATAATGGTTATAAAATTTATAAAAAATAACGTAACTAGGATAGCATAAAGATTGATGACAAAATGAAACAATTTCTGTAAAATCACAAATAGTAGTAAAATGTAGCTAATATTGTGTAAATACATTTTTAAATAAAAAACATATTGAGTTCTATTCATAAAGTTATAATTGCGAGTCACGGATGGACACACAGTTTAAGCTAGAGATTAGCATAGATACAAACAGTATAATACTATATACAGACAACTAAATTAGACAATGCCGAAAAAAATACATACTTTATATTTATCCCAATAATTAATTTCATAAAATATCAATTTAGAACCGGCCACGCCAAAAACTGATATATTAATTCCGAGAGAAAAATTTAAAATAATATAAATTCGTGAGTAGTTACTTATTCTAAATCTACGATCTAGGCCCACGTACAGATAACTAATTGTAACATAAAGCATTATTTTAAAGCGAATTCAAAAAGGGGAGCCCGTCAATTTGTCACTACAATTGTTTTATAAGGGGAGGAAGGGATTGTTAATAATAGGTCTAATGAACCCATTGCTAGTAATATACCCTATCAGGTCGACCTCCACGTGGTTCCCCCTGGAAACCATCGTGGTTAATTCTAGTGGAATTCGTCACGATGGGCTAACTGACCTGCTTTCATCCTCATCTATCATCAGTCACTGGTGCCCCACCAGCGTATACCGGTAGCGCAGGTGGGGTTACCATTCCATTATCACCCATTAAAAAAAATTGTTTTATAAGTACCTAAAAGTCTAGAACTGATTTTAATGTTTCTTTTAGCAAATGATAAATTTTCTCTGGGTATTGCAGTTTTTGTGAAACAGTATCTACTTGTTTTGTTTCATTTCAATCAAAAACATACGAGGTTTGTCCGGAAAGTACGTATAAAAGTTTTTTAAAAATTTTATTTTACAATTATTCAGGTAAATCAATTTTATCCCCTTCAAAGTACTCCCCCTGTGACATAATGCACTTGTGCCAACGCCGTTTCCACTGTGAGAAGGCTCCTTGAAAGTCCTCTGGTTGTAGGTTTCTCAGCTGCCCCGTCGTAGCTTTTTTTATCTCATTTATGTCCCCCAAATGCCGCCCCCGAAGTACCAATTTGGTTTTTGGGAACAAGAAGAAGTCACACGGGGCCAAATCCGGCGAATAGGGGGGTGTTCGGTCACCGTAATGGAATTTTTACTCAAAAACTCACGGAACGATCTTGGCGCAAATTTTTTCATTTGAAGTTCGTTTCTTAGAATTTCGTGGACCACGGTTTTGCCCAAATTAAGCTCTTCAGCCACCTGTCTGACCGTTAAACGACGGTCCCCATTAACACAAGTTCGAATTCTTTCCACGTTTTCGTCGGAATGTGAGGTGGAAGGACGTCCTGAACGTGGGTCATCTTGAACGCTTTCTCGGCCCTCTCTGAATCTTTTTAGCCACTTGTGGACGGTTGGTTCCTTCACAGCATCATCCCCATAAACTGTTCTGAGATCGGCAAAAATTTCACGGCCATTCTTGCCGAGTTTCGAGAGAAACTTTTACGACGCGCTGCTCTTCAACGGAAGCGGGCTCCATGCCGACGGGGTTTCGTTAAGAGGTAACTTACTTCGCACCGCACGGCGGTCAGACAAGAACTGAAGCATTGTTAGGTACATAAGGAAGGGGTCCTGCGCTTAACTCCTCTTTCTCGCATTCCAGAACACTTTTATACGAACTTTCCGGACAGACCTCGTATGCCTAACCTAGTACCAGATTTTATATTCGTCTAAATTATAGACATCTCTCCTTCCTAGAAGGGCGGTAGAATACCGCCTTTCTAGGAAGAAGAGAGGCTGTCACTTGTATCTATTTATATAGGCGTTTATGTGGATTGATAAAATACATATATATTGCAAAGTGATTGAATGAATCAACTAGCGATTTAATAATAGGAGCGTAAAGTGATATTAAATTTTTTTCTTTACGGGATTTTATGTTTGCAAAATCTGCCGTCCCCAGGGGAATGTAATAGGAACCAAAGTGAAAGAGAAATATTTAAAAACATTTAACATTAATTTGATATGGGTTTTGTTCAGAACATAATGCATGCTCCTACTGCCAAAATTGCCTTGTGCTTAAGCGAATTAGTAAGTGGAATTAAGTCGTTATAGTTGTACGATAACCTGTTTAAACATTATTGGATTGACATATTTTTTTAATGGATAATGGAATGGTAAACCCATCCGCGCTAACGGTATACACTGACGGGGCGCCAGTGAGGGATGATAGATGAGAATGGAAATGCATGTCAGTTAGCCCATTGTGATGAATACACCTGGAATATAGCACAATGGTGTCCAGAGGGGACCATGTGGAGGTCCACCTGACAGGGTTTATCGCTAGTAATGGAACAGATATTCCGCATTACTAACAATCACCCCCCTCCTCTCGGGATTGACGTGTTAAAAACAAAAATCCCAAAAAAAAAGTAGATAAAAAGAATCTGTCGCCCCTTGTTTGGTTTCCCTTAGGCCGCGAGCTCAAGGGCTTATTGATAAATTCAGCACTAGTCTTACCGAATATATCTTGTTGTATGTTTGTTGTGAAAGCTCGGCGGCTGTGTAGAATGTAGCGTAAACCACAGTGTTGGTGATCACTGGACGTCGACGAAGCGACTCCCGCCACCAGCTCGCTAACCTCGCCGCCATTGGTCTCAGACGAGGTTATTAGGTACAAGGACCAAATCTTGGAACCAAACAAAACATATATTTTATAGAACCTGAAATGAAAGTGAAATTACAGGGTTCGGAAACATAACACCTATGGGCGATAAAAGAAGCCAGAAATAGAAATTGGAATTATGTGTATATTAATAGAAGAAACTTAGAAGACTAGGCCCATGAAGGGAAGGGCCAAAAGGAAATAGTAGAGTTGCGTGTCAATTTCGAATTTGGTAAATAATAATAAAAACTATGAATAGGTAGCATATGTGGCCTGTACTCCACAACACCTTAGTACTCTGAATAATGGTAACGCATAAAAAGTACCATGGAGTCACCGTTTTTTTTTTTGTGATAGCAGACACTTTCCTTCAGGTCGGCCGTAAACAAAACTGCTACTCTAAGTTTCATATTCTAACGGTGTAATTGATGGAAAAATGTTACAAGTACCTAGTATACCTACTCGTTATATCATAGGATATACGGGGGGAAGGTATTGTTAGTAATGCGGACTACCAGTCCCATTGTTAGCAATATACGCTGTCAGGTCGACCTCCACGTGGTCCCCCCTAGAAACCATCGTGTGAAATTGCAGTGTATTCACGACGATGAGCTAACTAACCTGCCCTCTTATTCTCATATGACATCCCTCACTAGTATTCCGCCAACGTATACCGTTAGCGCAGGCGGGGTTACTATACTACTACCGGGGCGCAAAAACACGAGTGAATCAGAGATACGCATGCAGAATTTTTAAATAAAGACATATTCCTTACTAGCAGTTTCCTGCGGTGTTGCCCACGTGAATCGGTATATAAAATATCCTATGAGTTAAAATATGATATATATATATATACCTTCATAAAGTTTCAGCCAAGTCAACTAATCAGTTATTTTATAGCATTTTATATGTGATTCTTTATATTGATACAATTTTTTGTTTATGAACCGAACTAATAAAATAAACACAATTCATTTTAAATGGAGCAAACCGCAACGCAATAGTGAAAACCGCATTCGAATCGATTAAGACGTTTTTGAGATTAGCATGCACAAACGTATTTATTTATTTAATTCTTTATTGCACCATAAATAAAAATATACAATGACAAGTGAATAATTAACGTACAATTAAATAAAAAAAAAATGTTCTATTGCGTTTATAAAGCCTTCCTATAATAGTTTTTCTTATATATCTTCCATGTACAGACAGTGACCAGTTACGATTTTATTATACGAGTATGTATTAATTGTTTTAAGTTTTCACGTTGGTCACTTTGGCAATTGAGCGAATTATTTATTTTAATGTTAATGCAAGTGCCTAATAAGGTATTATTATATATTGTGTGATACAGAAAGAAGCAATTATTAGGTCATTTGAGTCTCTTCTATTATATGCATGGTTACATTCTATTTATGATTATAAATGTTTCATCGTCTTCACTTCATTTCAGGAAACTTGGCTTTATAGAGTGACAAACATATATTTAATATATAGTAGTCTGTATTTTTTTATTTATTTATTATTACAAAGATTCAGAATTATAGAAAGTATGTTATATTAGCATTCAGAAACCACGTATGTTTATATTAATGCTAAATATTATATGTGCATTAAAACTATTCGACTTGTATTAACATCATGCAAGAAATATTTATTTAATTTACACTTGATGTTGTTAATAGTAATATTATTCCGTATCATCACTACATAGTATAAAACAAAGTCGCTGTCGCTGTCTGTCCGTCCCTATGTATGCTTTATGTCTTTAAAACTACGCAACGGATTTTGAAGCGGTTTTTTTTTTTATTAGATAGAGTGATTCAAGAGGAAGGTTTATATGTATAATACATGCATAATATTGTAGAGAAACACTGATAATTTTAGAGGTTTCCAATGTAATGTGATGTAATGTGCACCTGTGCGAAGCCGGGGCGGGTCGCTAGTTATACATATATTTATTATATATGTATGTATTTACTAAATATAATTTTTAATAAACAAAACCTCTTATGGTAGAGACCTATATTCAACAATGGACAGTTAAGTTAATAAACATATATTTATTATATATGTATGTATTGCTTATTCTACTAAATATAATTTTATTTTTTAATAAACAAAACCTGACTTATGGTAGAGACCTATATTCGTAGCTTTTTTTATCTCATTTACAATGGACAGTTAAGGGGGGGTGTTCGGTCACCGTAATGGATCAAATAATAAACAAAAATATAATTTTCCATCAACTGTCTCTTATTAATTAATTGCCCTCTCTGAAACGTTCCTTCACAGCATTTCTACGACGCGCTGCTCTTCAACGGAAGCGGGCGACGGGGTTTCGTTTACATAATTCTTTTGCTTATTCTACTGTACTCCTCTTTCTCGCATTCCAGAACACTTTTATAACTTTCCGGACAGACCTCGTACATGCCAGTTCCGGAGACTTGATTTTTATCTTAAATACTCGTAGCATGCAGTCTACTTGACCATGATAGGTATGTTGCCGAGCCTCTTTTATTACCTGTATCATTTCAGCTTTATTCTTTCTTTTCTTTAAATATTCTAACAAATAAAAAATAATTTTGATCATTGTCGATAAGTGGCGAGCCTGAATGTTCAGACAAATCTTGTTCTTCTATGATAACACCGTGTAAAAAACTGATAAGAGATGGTAAAAACGAAACAGTACTGAACAGTCATATCATATCTAATCATTGGCTAACAAGTCTACAAAGTTTTATTACTCAAAATATAAAGTGAAACGGTGCCACTTCGATTAGAACAGTTGTAAAAAAGATTAGGAATTTTGTATTTTTTTTTATACAACTTAGAATGGCAAACAAGCTGACGGCCCACCTGATAGAAAGTGGTAACCGTCGCCTATAGACATGAGCAGTACCATGGACATAACAGAGTATACTGTTTCGCCCGTGATACCCCCCATGCGTTGCCATTCCTTCACCAGGTAAATTCACGCCATATCCCACCCTTCAAATCGAAACACAGCAATGCAAACAAAACTGCTTCACGGTAGAAATACGAATGGCAAGTACTACAAGAAATAACCGATATAGTTTGCAGCGAGAACCACGTGGAGAATGACCTGATGGAATAGGGTATAAGTACCTATTAGTAGTGGCAATCACTTCGCCTCTCATAGGTACGTTATGGTGATATATAATTATGAACTCACATTTATGAATGATTGTCACATTGTTGAAGAGATTGTTAAATATTTTGCAAAAATGCGATACTATATAATTATTAAAGTAGCAGAAATGTTCGTTAACTATAAATAACTGTATACTAACGGTAAATAAACACCTAAATACATTTTGTTAAATTACGCAGACAAAAAAAAATATAAACTGTAAAGCGGTAATAGAAAAAGATCAAGAATATCTAAGTATAGCCCTCAAACTTTTATCTTTAATCCATATCTGTAGTTAAAGATAGAATAATAACGACGCGATATTATTTTTGCTTGCAAAAATAAATGCATAATACTCTCATAAATGTAATAAGTATATTTAAAATTATGTACATTTTTTATTATTATACTGTTTCTCTAATATATAAACATCGTTAAGTTTAATTATAAAACTTTCATTCCAAATTAAAATTAGTTCCATAAAATAGCTATGTATTTAATTATATTTAACTTTATAACACTTATATAAAAATATATTTGCCTTCATGTAATTGTATTTATTTAAACTTTAATGCACAGTGAAATTCTATGTACATTTGGCGGGCTTAATACCGGACGCTATTCTCTACTAGTCAACTATTGGGCAAACAGAGAAATAAGTAGGCGGTACATTTATGAATTGAGCAAACATAAAGCAATACCTAATATATTTATATATTATAAACTTATAATTAGACTAATATAGTCATATATATACATATAATTGTATCTAGGCAAAGTAAAAATGATACAGCGCCATGAATAATAAGATTCGCAATGTGCCTATTTACCTTAGATTATACTATTTACATACTACCTACCTACTTCCTCGTTCTAATAATTTAAAGAGCGACTGACTTACCTCACACGAAACGTTTTTTTTTTAGGAAATAGCAGAAATTACTGTATAATTCTGCAAATTGCATTAATTAAAATGTAGAACATACAAATTTATGTGAACACAACACAGGCGAAGCGTAAAGGAGAGTTAGTTAATATTTTTATATATTTTTAGGTTATTTGTTACACAAAAAAAAACACGACATTTATCAGCTATCATGCGGAGCGAACTAACGTTCCCAACGCTGTGTCAATTGACTTCAATAGAATAATTAAATAAATACAGCCAGTGATCTACATAAAATGCAAATGGAAGGTCAAACAAACAATAAAAGTTATGTTTTTTTAATATTAAGATATAAACATAAGCAAATGAGTCTATAACTTATGTTTAGATTTATGTTATACACGTAATCATCATCATCATCATATCAGCCTTTAACTGTCCACTGCTGAACATAAGCTTCCACTTTGGGGGATTTTGCCAGTAGTTGCCACGCTTTGCAGGCGGATTGGCATCCGCAGTTAGGCTTTAGAGATGATTTAAGAGAAACGCTGCTGCCCATCCCTCGCCCTCCCTTAGTCGCCTCTTACGACACCTATGGGAAAGGAAGAGGTGGCCTATTTTATACTGGGGCCGACACGGCGAAAATTATATTAAATAAATAAATACCACTAGACAAATAGCGCCATCTAGTTCCAAACTAAAAGATCTTGTACTATCGATATTAAACAACTAATAGAAATATTTATTTTTTCTTATAAATACATAATAATAATATGGTAAGTGTAATAACATAAAAAACACCCAGATCGATACAAACAGTCATACTCGCGAATACAAATGTTTCTATTGTACGATAATGAAACCCGTGACCATCTGATGATAAAGCGATGTGTTTTTTTTTATAGGATGATAAAGTAATAGTGACCCCGCCTGCGTTATCGGTATATACTGGCGGAGCACCAGTGAGAGATGATATGTAAAGATGAAGCAGGCCATTTAGCCCATCGTGACAAATTCAATAACAAATCAATCACGACGGTTTCCAGGGGGAACTACGAGGAGGTCGACCTGATATGTATGTATATTGCTAGTAATAGGGTTACTACAAGTAATCCCAACAATCCCTTTCCTTTGCTGTAACATATATAAAGTTACTTTTTTTACAATGTTTTCACAAAAGAAATTACCAACTAACGCCCTCACTAATCAAGTGGTTACAGAAATAACTAGAATCCGCTTAGATTTGACGTTTTCAAAACTCTTTCTTACATTAATAATTTTAATAGCAGATAGACGCATTGAAATACTAATAAATGATAATTATCTGAACCTTAAAAACAACCGAATAACCTTGATGAGTGTACATATTTTGAATTAAAAAAAATATTATTGCTAATCGGAAATTTCCACTTATTTATCTACAGAACCAAAATGTGTTTCTTGCTTATTCTAAAGCAATATTTTTTGCCAGACTATTCATATCAAATATAATTAGCAAAGCATGTCCGTGACGTGCACCTTTTTTAATTAATTTTTTTTATAATTTGAATTTATTTTTATACATGTTTTCTACGTCACCATTCATTTATTGTTATCTACTTGTGATTCTTTTGCTCTTACTGTGTCTTCACTTCTCTAAATATATCTTTATAATTTACTTAATAGAAAAAAGTAGTTTTTCCACATTAAAAAGGTGCAAAATTTATAAGATAAAATCAATATGGAAGTTATAAAGGAATCACTCAAAACTATTTATTACGCAAAATTGTATGAAAAAAATAACCCGTTTCTAGAAGCATTAGTATGAAGACACTATCCATATAATTTAGATTACATATTATTATATTAGGATAGGACCTATAACGTATGTAAATAAGTTAAATTTATTTGCACTGACAGGTTTACATAGATATTTTTATAAGAACCACCTTAGAACCCTTTTGAAGATATTGCAAATACGTATTTTATGTAATAATACAATTTCACTTTGGTATATTTAACTAAAAATTTATGTACAGTCTATGGTAGAGCCAGTATTTCACATTTAATAAATCCGTGAATCTTTATTAAATATATTACTCAAAACTAAATTAATAAATTACTATAAGTTTTATTTAGGTATATTTTAAAACTTTATACGACATAAGAATTCTGTGGTGTATAATGTTCGAAGTATCTATTATATAAACTTAAAGAAGCCTACCATAAAACGTACCTTAAAACAAATTATAATGAAGTATCTCGTGACGATAACTATTACTATTTAATTTGTATATAATATTTTGAATTTAAATAAGATATGTAAAATTTGCGAATCCCTTAGTTTCTTCTTAACTTAGATAGACAAAGCTGAACTTTATGGTAGTGGATCGTAAAATTTGAATCGTGCGGCGTGAGGTAGGTGTTGCGGGGCGCCGCGGTCGCGGTACCAGGTAACAGGAGGTACGGCCGCACTGTGCGCCGACAAAGAGGTAGCGTGGACAAAACATTCAACAGATGGTTGCAAGAAATATTTTGTTTAATACAACTTTACTTTTATACCTTTTATTTTAATGTAAAATTCCTCCGTATTTAAAATTACTTTTATATTAAATTTGAATATAATTAAAGATATTTGCGCAATTATTTTTTGTAAGAGTAGTTTTGATAAAGGCAAAATATTGTACAACTTTGTAACTTTATATTGTTATCATTATTAAATTAATAATTTATATAAATAAAGAAAATTATTAGGTAAAAAATTTATATTATTTAGTACGCTTTGCTCGTCTCTATCTTCTATTATTTTAATTTTCTACTCTAATTCTTGACTTTTTTTCTAAAATACTACTACAATATATATATAATAAATAGTTTTCTATACTTAGTAAAAAATATACTGAAATCTGATTTTGAATTCACAAACTTCAAACGCAAAAGGAAATATTCACAACGTTTACACTGGGAAAGTAGACCAGTGTGCATTCTTGAAACAGCGATCGTCCTCCCACCCACATAACTATTTGTCTCTTTCATTTGCCATGAATCTATCTCTGTCTTACTATACATTCAGTCACCGCGGTACACTAGCGTATTCTGCAAGTGTGTAGATTGTGCGCGTAATTTTTAACATTCGTAAATAAAAACCCGTTTCTACGAAGCGAGCTCTGCGTTTTATGAATTTATTTTATAAAATTGGCATCATCTGTATTAAAAACAGTGAGCTACAAATATTGTGCCAGTTTTGTATATAATTGATGCGTTTCGAAACAGTGACAACAAGTTTTTCTTGTGTTGTGCGTTCGGTCCTTGAGTTGGAGGCTCTATCATCATCAACAGCGCTTGCTTGCCCTGCCCTTTCTTATTTTAGGAGGCAATTAGTAGTCAAGGTATGCTTCTAGTTCGTTTATATTCATACATTTAGTTTATTTTATAATTGCATGCAGTGCCTGTGAAATGGAAATCTCAGATTTCGCAGAGCAAAATTTTAATTAAGTCTCTGCATTACAACTCTACTTTCTTTTATGTTTACTACAGTAAATTTCATCCATTCATAACTTTCTTTAATATAAAATGTATGAGTATTATTTGAAATACCATATATTTTATATATATATTTTTTAATTCAGTATATTCCTACATCATTATCATTTTTAGATGTAAGTTTGTATGTTATGGTTTAGCTGCGACCTTTATGGCACAATGGTAGGCACGAATGTTTGCGTAAACGAGACCCTGATTTTTTACTTTTCTTATTTAGGAAACGAAGTTTAAGTTAGTTTGGATCTGGCTGTGATTGTAGATGTTTGTTATTTTGTTTCTTACAACGAAGCTTATAATACACTATCTCACTCTTAAATTGAGGACTAAAGAATTATAATACTAGTAATTAATGGGCGTGTTATTTAAATAAACAAATACCTACCTTAATACGGAAATGTTTATAATATTTGTATGCATATAATTATCATCATCGTCATCATCATTCTCAGACTATTAAAAAAATAGTCATCGCCTAACATCATCCTGATAAACATGTATTATTACAAAATCCGTAAATTAAATCGTAATAAAAGCACGTTTTCATAGTCCATTGTCAGGTGCATCGATTGTGCAGACGCAGTCAAGTGCAATACGTTAAAAAAGGGGAGAGCTATCAATTGTTTACTCTACTACCTGCTTGCATGCTTCTATTCAATTATATCTAAATGTTAGTTTTATGACAACAAAAAATAGGTTGATTTGAATAGGTAACCATACTCCTCATTCAAACACCTTCCCAGGGTGTGAATAAAGAATAAAAACAAATATTTTTACCGGATAAGTAATAAATAAAAATAACTAGTAGTTATTAGGAAAAACGAATAACCCTAAAAGTTGTATCAGTTTATTACTGTTGCTAAATTAACCATTTCAGGTTAGATCTAGCCCTTTTTCTGATCTAGCTCCTTGTATTTTTATTTAGTAAATAGATCTAAATAATAAGTCGTCGAAAAAAAAATTTTTTTCAATTACAACCGAAATTAAGTACAATGTTAGCCATTTCTTATATTTTATTTATTACTTTTGCGATTCTTTTTCTCTATTTTATAAATAATAAGCACAATAATAGGCATATAGTATAATATAGTTTAGCTCAATTTTTTTCTAATCTAGCACGAAAACCTGTTACCAGAAATAGTACAACACTGCAATTAGAAAAAAAAATCATTAAATTAGTAGCATTTTGTTAATTATAATACGCTATTAATAGCTATGTAGCTAAATGAAATTTGGTAATCATTTAATTACTAAATTTCATCATTAATCAATCATCATCATCATCAATGCTCGCATGAGTGTTGTAACTATTTAGTTATTTGGCCGAAATTATAATCAAATTCACAGCGAATGTTTTGATGCATCTCTGATTCACGCTATTAGCGCGTCATTGTGACGTTCCTGTACAGGTAAAGACGCGGACAAAAAAATTTTTGCCTACAAAAAAAAAACGAAATGCCCCGTGGTGTTAACCGTAACTTGTATTGTTGGGATTAATAGTTGAATTTACTTATTCATTAATATGAAATAAACTGAATTATTTTCAACACTTGTTTTTTATTAATGAAAATATTCATTAATTAAATTACTACAGACGCTCATGTGACATAGACGTAAGAAGGTATCTGCCTAATTATATTACTAATGAGATTACAGAATCTAATTACATTATATACTTACCGACCTAACAAACGTAGCTATTATTATTCGCCGATATACGTATATAGCATATAAAATAAGTACACGCAAGTTCTTGAATACTTATAAGTTACATAGAATACCTACTTGTAAATCTTCCTCTATAAAATGAAAATTAGATAGCGGAACATGGTGTGACTTCTCACTAGCATATATTACCTTGCATATACCTTAACTGTTATAGTAGAGGTAGATTTACATACAGACTGACTGTTTCGCAAGGCTTTGTTTGCCTGCACCAATATATAAAATGTCCTGTCCGTTAAGTTAGGATATGAACTTACTGTGGACCAAATTTCATTCAAATCCAGTGAGTCATTTTAGCATGAATAGTAACAATAATATTATAAGTAAAATTTAAAGTGGTAACTGCTTCACCTACGTGAAATTGTTACAGCTGGATACTAAATAAGTTTGCAAAAATAGGAAATTTTTAATAAGAAGTGTGCACAAAATTAGAAATACAGTGACTAGTAAATTCTGATTTAATTTTACAGTACATAATGGTACCTACATATATTTATAAATAGCTATTATTATTTATTAATTATCCTTGTCGAATTGTGTATTATTTACCCGCAACTAGGTATAACTTAACTTATTAAGGAGTAGGTATATTTGTTACATTTTACTGCATATAAATACTTAGTTAAAGTTAGTACTTTTACCTCGTTTTATAGTAAACAAGCTTTTGTCCGCTACTTCGTACGCGTAGATTTTTCCAAGTAGGTTACCAATTCTAGATGGCATTTGAAATAAAACATACCTACACCAGATAAAGTCTGGTTATTACCAGATCTTCCCGAAACACAACTCTGAAAACCGTATTCAATTTGGTGCAGCAGTTTTAGCATGTTGCCAGAATAAACAAATAATCAATAATTCTAAAACAAATTGTTTTAGCAACTATTGTTCTTATGGCAAGCTCTCATTTTGTTTTAAATTTCCCTTAATTATGTATAAGTGTTAACTATTTACATTTTTATTATTTCAAAACGACACCTATTAAAAAATCATATAAATAACAAAACATGGTTATATAATTTTGCTTGCTCTGCATCCAAATAATGTTTTCTTTCCATAGTTAAAGAGACTAGAAATTAAAATTCACATATTCATATTCAAAAGTTTTTAACATAACATAGCATTGTTTTAAAACACTCTCAGTTTCTTAAATTTCACTTCAATAAAAAGATATTTAATTTTTTCCACATTATTATTTTCGTCATAGAAGACAATACGTAATAACAATAAGAGAACTGTAAGGGAGTAAAATGATGTTGTCGAATGTAAAAATGTAAGGTTTTCTGCAACAATGCAGATTCACAGTATTGTCTCGAGACGGATGTAACGGATTTATTGAGGCTCCACACAGCAATGTCACATTGTTACCTACAAATCTATGGAGTTTAGTGTCTCATGGCGCCAAGGCGTGAATATTTAACTATACTTTGATTTTTTCATGTTGAAACTATGCCTCACTTTATGCCAGCCAGCGTGGCTGATGATGTTGGTGTTCCTGAAATATATAAATATGTGTTAAAAAAAATCAGTTGTATTGTTTTAAAAATTTTGAATTTATGTAGTTTCGATGACATTTCATTTTGATCGTTAACTATCCATTGCTGAGCATAAGCCTTCCTCATTCGGGGAGTTTTGCCAGTAGTTGTCTCGTTTGGCAGGCAGACAGGCAACCGCAGTTTGGTTTTTAAAATTCTATTTTTCATTAAATATAACAATTAATTAATCACCATATTTATTGGGACCTGAAAATAGATATAGTTAAACAAACTCTTAAAACAAACGAAATGGGCAGCAGCGTCCCTCTTAAAACACCACCAAAGGCTAACTACGGTTGCCAATGCGCCTACTAAGCGTGTCAATTACTAGCCATCATCTTGTATCATCATCAACATCTGCGAGCCGGATTATCAATCAACTCTTGAATCAACTATTAGGAATTAAGTTATAATTGGAATCCGTTTACAATAGTTTTCGTTGAAAAGTTATAGGTACTAATATGCATCTATCAGAACAATATGGAACCATTATATATACCATTACCAGTCTGTAGGCGACAGATACCATTTTCCATCAGGTTGTCAGCTTGTTTGCCATTCTAAGTTGCATAAAACAATTATGTTGCTAATACTGAAATTCGTAAGTGCAAAACGTCTTAATATCGATTTATTGGAATTTATTCAAGATTAACACACCAGGTTGAAATATAAAAAAAAAAAACATCCCGCCTGAGATGTTGAAAAATATGAGCACATCGTCAATCGAAATGACTGTGTGTTTACTAACTTCGCTCTCAGTTTATAAACTACGCTTAGTGGCTGAGCATGTACGGCTAGCCGCGTGATTAAACATGTGCCTAGCCTATTAACATTTGTAACAGTCTATCATGTTGTTTAGTAAAACTAGTCACTGATCCCACTAATATATTATTAACATGAAATTACATGGTAGTTTAGAAGGCACACCACCTAAATCCTTAGAAATCGCAATCTCATAGATGCTACAATGTAGGCATAATGTCCATAGTACTGTTCATGTCTATAGACGACGGTTACCACTTTTTAATAGGTAGGCCGTTTGTTTGCTTGCTATTACCAGTTATATAAAAACAAATCACGCTTATATTATATCAAGAGAATAATATGTACATATAGACATATATGTATAAATTATATTACGTTTTCCTAATTCAGGAAACGCCGCAGACTACATCTTGTAAAATTTCTAATAAAACAACGTTAACGTTACATATTGATGTAAATCATTTGCAATTTTAAATTAAGCTATAAAATTATCTTTTATCTTACAAAACGGTTGCTTCAACTTAATCTTTAATTTCAGCTCATCTTGTTTCCCAATCTTGTTCGGTGTTAGTGCAATTCAGAAATTACGTAGATTATTTACAAGCACGATACAGTGAAAGTGTTTAGAGACAAATAGCGCTGTCGGTGGTTTTTGTTCTTTTCTTATTGGTTCATTTCCGGTGATTTATATTGTATATTTAAAAGTGGACAGCTTTGTATACATAAATCACTACAGTGATTAATATAAGCCGACTTCAGTCCATTCTTGAATCTACACCTTTCCCATAAGATAAACCATGTAATATTTGCTGTTTTTAGATAATATCCATACACCGTAAAATTAAGATGTTTGGATATTTGTATTTTATTACTTAACATGCGTTAGATATACATATATACTGATTCACGTAAGCGAAACCGTGAAAAATATATAATATAGAGAGTTGCCTAAAAAGAAAAGTCGATGTACTTCTTACTGATGTTTTCACTTCATGTAAGTAATAAGCATGAAACGTCACAGTTTAAGGATAAACTAAGCCAAAGTCCAGAGCAAATAAAAGCTTATTCGAAATCTGAAAATAATTTATAAATCTTTTATACTATTTTATATTATTATGTAATCGATTGATCACGTTACTGCATAATATAATATATGATCTTTATGAAAAGTTCAAAACTTATTTTCATTTTTTCATTATATTTCATCCACAGTGGACTTGGGTTTGGTATACCTATTATGACTAACCCAGTATTAGAACACATTAGAGCTTATTGCTTTAAAAATGAGATTAGATTACATCACTGTAGGTACAAAGAACATTTATTTGGCCCATTTTTGACACGAATATTTAGGCTGGTTTTTCCTGTTTAAAGTCTGGTCTACATATCTAGCATACTTTAAACAGGATCCTCCTCTTAATTTTAAAACCAGAATACTGACGTAATTATACTGTTTTCTTATTTACTGTAAATGATACAATTGTATGAAATGATCACTGATACAATATAATTAGATATGGAAAAATACCTGCTTGCTGACAATATTTTATGATACGACTCTGTCGAGGTAGGTATGTGTCTTCAATACCATTGTTTATAAGGTTATTGCCCAATTGACGTTGTTATTCCGTTGGGAATGCAACGGAAGGGCGGACCCTTTATTTCCCACGATGTCTCGCGAGCGAGGAAGCCTTACAAAAACTGAGTGCCTCAGTCCCCTTTCCGCAACACCTCAGTTTCAATGTCGCGGAACATTGCTCACGAGACATATTAGGGTGTTTTTATAAGTAAAATTATACTTTAGAAAGTTGTGTTTAAGAATTTTGTAGAATACTAACTGTAATTCGCAGCATGAATCAGTATATAAAGTATCCTATTTTCTATGTAACCTAAGAATATAATAACCTATCCGTGTACCAAAATATTATTCAAATCTCTTCTATAGTTTTTGGATGTTTACCTCTTAACAAACTTGCATCCATACATCATCATCATATCAGCCCTCTGCTATCCACTGCTGAAGATAAGCCTCCTACTTGGAGGGTTTTGCCAGTAGTTGCCATACTTGGCAAGCAGGTTGGTAACCTCAGTGTTGTTTTTAAAGCTACTGTCTATTTCTTGACCATTAAGCTCCCTTTGTCATCTCTTACAACACCCACGGAATAGGAGGGGTGAACCATTCTATGCCGTTCATCCATACGTACGTCCGATTTCGGTATAAACAAAACATTAAACTGAGTCCGAAAATTCGGAATTTCATTTAATGACCCCCAGTATTCCATGTCCATCACCACAGGCTAATAGTTATTGTTAAAGAAAGTATTGCTTCAAATATTAATATGAAATGAATTTTAGTAATACAACTTTGCTATTTCAAAGTACCTTTGTATATTCGAGCTTTCTCTACAGAGAAAAGAAAATGTCATGTGTACTGCAGTACCGATGTATCGAAGCAAACACCGTTAAAGCTGCTTTCTCATCGGCTCAATACACATCCATATTGCATTGTGCTGAGAAAATGTCGCGCTATTGTGTATGTATTTGTAACATTTTTTTCTTTGATGAGTCTAGTGTAGGATTGATTGGATACAGAGTTGCAGTTAATATTTAAGATGATTTTTTTATGACTTTTACTTTATCACCATACGAAGAAACATAATTGAAAAGAATATAGAACGATTATAAATATCTGCTATTTTACATTAGATTCAAAAGACAAATATAAACCATTTTCTTGAACTAGATTCGTTACTATAGATTTTATTTCTTTACTTCACAAGTCGTAATATTTTATTAATTCTTTGAAAAAAAGTGAAAGGTCAAAGTTTAACAATTTCTTCGAAACGAATAGATAGAACTATAGCGACAACCCTACCACTCTTTCTGTAATTTCTTAGATTAGATCGCAATCATTTGTAGATAAAAATGCCTAACCATACCTCCCTTTTATTTTATTTATTAATTAAGTTAAAATTTGAACCCAAATTACACCGTTTCGAATAATCAGTATACATTAAATAATTGTTTATGTAATTTTATTCAGTCGTATATTAAATACAATTTATTCAATAAATCCGATAATGCAGGGGGCGTTTCATTTATTTGTCATGTGTTAGGATCAAATAACATTGATAAGCAAATACACCGTGAACAGATATAGCATATTACAATGTAAAAACAATCAAAATGTTATACAAAAGAGTATAAATATTATTCAAGGGATCATTTTGACTAATTAAACATTGGAAGATATTAATTCCAAAAAATCATTTTTTCTTCACAAGTTGAATATAAATGCTGCTAAGATGGAAAATCAGATAGAACTGTTATATACATTTAGAAAATGAAATACTAGTAAATATAGTTAGTTTCGTGCTTCGAAGAGGATTTAAACCTATTACCCATTAAGCCATGTCAACAATAATATAAGATAAGAAGGCGATCTAGAAATATTTGACACAAGAAAATATCACCACTCAATCCTTACAATAAGTGGCAATATAAAGAACAATCTATTTATTCAGTATGCTATTTTTATCAATCGTGAGTCTCGAAGATTTCATCTCACTACGTCGAACGGATCGTTTGGATCAGCCAAAAAGTATAGGTAAACGACCAAGGTGAACGAACATTCATGTTGTAATTGACGTAAATAGCAAGGAATTTTAATGGAACATAATACTTTAATTGTATTCGATACGGGACCATACCATATCCAATATATCGATTGGCTTTTATCACGACTTTTAGCTGAATCGTAAGCAACGATTATATTTTATTATTCGATTAATAATAGCAGCATGTAATAATTATGTACGTTTTAATTCCTTATGTACTTTCACCTATTAGAATCATCACATTATTTCAAAACAAATCCAAAGGTTAATACTTTTATTCCATTATCGCTATAGAAGTATAAACGCTAATTACAACAGGAATATGCTATACGGATGCCGCGATGACACTCTTGCACAACCAGTTATGCTTGCTTACAGAAATTAAATGGTTTGCATTCCATGACCATGATTAAACACAACCATTGTTTGTTTTTGGTCACAGATTTGAATTTGGGTTAAACGAATTAAACTAGGTACTACTTTCGAAATAACTTAGTAACATTTTATAAAAAAATTCTAAATTGAATTTTTGATCTAAATTTTCTTATACTTGAATATTTGTTGCTTTACCATAAAAATTGTAAGAAAAGTTTTTACATTAAAAACGTACCTAAATAAAAAAAATATTATTTTATTATTAAAGAGACATACGTGAACAACCTCCCTCGATAAAGATGATTCACTTCAAACATTATTCTAAGACGTTTGTGGCAACTTATGTAATTTCATTTCTCGAGGATTAAAACATGTAATATATCTTGCATTAGTATTCACTGTCTTACCTTTCAATTAACATTTACCTTGGCTATCTTACAACTAATAGGAAAAGGAAGCACTAATAAAGTAACAACGCTTTTACATATTGTAGCTATTGTGTATATATTGAGATACTGAATTATAACTTTCGTGTATTTTCAGAGAACCATATTATTATGCACTATCTGTCTATCCTGTGGCTTCACCTGCGTGAATCGTATATAAAGTATAAATGTTGTGTGTTAGGATATAAGCTGTGTACCAAATTTCATTCAGATCTGTTCAATAGGTTCTGCGTGAAAGGGTAACAAATATCCAAATCATTACCTCGTCGTTACAAACTTATGTATTTATTATATTAATGTAATTCGAAAAAATTGTTTATTTTTTTACAACTCAATATCGTTAAAAATATTAATGGAGTGAATGACATATTATAGCAGTTATAAACTACAAAAACATTCACACACATAATCACAATTTGTAGTAGAGTACAAGTATTTTTGTAATATCAATATGTAAAAATATTCAATTACCTATAGAAATCTGTTTTTTTTTTTTATGAATCCCTCACATCATCACAGTTATTAATTCAAAAATGCAACATCATTGTTACATTCGTTTGGACTGAAATAAATATAAGCAACATTGTCGCGGTGCTTAAAGTATCTGAGTCACAAGAAACCCGTTTCCATTCAAGTTGTGATATCATCATTCGACTCGAAGGCCCTGTGGTCTGACGACAGACTTATCGTTGCCTTTAAACTTTTACTTTAAATATATATGGTTATATATTCTACTTAAAAAAAACTATATTCATATATGTGTCGCTCCTAACGTTTGTATTAAAATAAAGTTTATTGTGTTATTTTTAAAAAAATTAAATCAATATGGTAAGATTATTATACCTTAAAAAAGCTATCTACTTCAATCGTGAACACACAGACACTGATTGTCTTTAGACACATTATTTTGAAAATATTATAACATATTAAGTATATCAAATTTTATACCCAGACTTGCGTATGTACAAGTAGTTTTTGTTTAACAACAACGAATTGACACCATCGACGTGTAACAAAACAAAATTCAAACGAATTGGCAATCTCCTTCTTACAAAGAATCGATCTACAAAATTTTCAGCAATTGTAAATCGATATTTTTAGTAATAATTGAAAAAAAAAAATACTCAATTTTACACATTTTTTTAAAAAGTCCAGGTTTAATTGTAGTTTCTTAAAATCTTTACAAAATAAATAGATATTAAAGTTAAACTAAAAACATTTCGTTGTTTCGTGTTCACAGTTTATAGCATACCTACTTTAATATCGCATAGCAAGGTTACACCGTACATACATATTACTTATTTAATCAAGAATACAAAAAGTCTAACTAAGGTTGCTGTATTCCACTAACACCTGAACAAACATTCAACATAGTCGCTGTATTGACATAGTGTCTACATAGCACACTTTTGTTTCAGTGCAAAGCCATTTCCAGTGTTAACCTTGACAAAAATTATTTGGAAGCAACTGTTCCAGATATTAGGTACATATCTAATAGTTCAATTAAGAAAATGTATACTAATATTGTAAAAATAGAACGGAATTCGTTATATTTCGATTATTTTTTAACGGATGACAATGGATTGAAACTCCGCCTGTACTATATGCGCTGGCTGTACTATAACTGGTGTCCCAGTGAAGCATGTAAGGTGAGGACAAAATAGGTCACTATCATGACGAATTAATTCATCAAAAATTAACTAAGAATAGTTTCTAGGGCGATAGCGTAGAGATAGTCCTAACAGGCTACTTTTCTAGCAATAGGGTCACTTGTCACTGCTACTAGCAGTTCCTTCTTCCTAAGTTTGTTTATTAATACTTGACGCTTCAATAGTCCAACTAATCGTCATGGAATTTAATAATAATAATCTTTATTGGAACCAAAAATATTTTTGTTATTTGCCAAAGGTAATATGGATAAATAAAGATTTAGGATAATTATCATTCCTATCAATCTATATATTTCGGTGACGTAGAAAAAGTCATGAATAAAAACTAGTGTATAATAAATTGAATCCCATGGTGATTATTCGTGACTAAACTGAAATTGACAACTTTCTACAAGAAACATTTTTTTTAACTTGTAAAGGCAAAGGAATAGACAACCTGCTTGATGGAAAGTAATAACCGTAGCTTATAGACAAGAAAATAACCATGAATGAGCACATAATACACAATAACGGTCATGGTAAAATATCTTCATAACATTTTGAATTTATGGAGAACGTAGTGGTCTAAAGGTATATTATTTCTAATAGGCTTAACAAAATGATGGGTATCTCAATTCTGTTATACTTTTTAAGGTTTACCTTATAATTTCGGCATTCATAAACCCATTTTTTTTAACTAAAAATATATTGTGCTGTCAGACTGGTCGGTTGGTCAGGAATTGATTCAGTAATTATGTCTTTAAATCAAAATTGATGATTTTGCCACAATCGAATTCAGCTTTTTATGAACACAATCTTACATTATTTTATACCTATTATATACTATACGGATTACGGGCATTAAAATCCTGCTGTATTAATCATAATCGTAATAGGCATTATATAACCTATTCCCCTAGACAAATGGCAAGCGAATCCATCGGTAGAATCGTCATTGCAAGCGAGTCCATGAAATAGAATGAGACATCGGACCTTGCTATCTCTTCCTACTCGCGATGACAAGTCCATTGATGGATTCGTTTGCCACTTGTCTAGAATTGCTGGTATTACTTGCATATATAAATATACTAATCTATTATTATTAAAGCTATTAAACTCAGCAGATTTTGAAATATATATATATATATATATATATATATATATATATATATATATATATATATATATATATATATATATATATATATATATATATATATATATATATATATATATATATATATATCTAAAATGTGCTTTAAACACACTATATTGATTGGTTTCCCCTTACTTTTATTTCTTTTATTTTAAATGTATTGTGCTTAGTTTCCTCTTGGCTTTTAAAGTATTTGTAAGATGAAGAATAGTACTGTCTGTACTCTTACTTCGTCGCCATACAGACTTCTCGTTACACGCTATATAGATATGCATCCGTGTTATTATTATTGGCATCACATACCGTTGGTGTCGCCAAGTACGCAAATACTAATTGAGTGTTAATACTTTGTTTTCCTATTTTTACAACGTGTAGTTCGATATTGATCCTAATTCCTATCAATATTTGGAAATTTGTAAAGATATTTGGATATTTTTTACATATTGTTGAATGGAGTATATAGTTCTATAGAATATAGTCTCAACATACTAAATAGGATACTTACTAGCTCTTATCCGCGAGTTCGCCCGCGTGATTAGGATATGTTTACTGACTGGGTTAAATTGTAGCCTATATTCTTTCTCCATCCCATATAATACTGCATGTATACCAACTTTGAGTGATTGGTAAAGCCGTTAAGATGCTATAACAAACAAACAAACCCACTTTCCCATTTATAATATTAGCAAGGATTTATAATTCTGATTCAAATCCGTGGGATGTTGTCTAGTCTTGATTAATTTATTATTATTTGCAATAACTTGGACATTCGATACAAACAAAATTGTTCCGTGTTGCTACATTTCTAAATTTGCAATACATCATAGATTTCTCGTCTTCATCTAGCTACCAATAAAATTACGAAAGTAGATATGTTAATATTAAAAAATTATAAAACTCAAGTTTCTAAACATCAGTAAAACATTTAATCAGAACTGTCCACTATATCCTTACTTAATATCGTAAATGTGAAAGTTAATTTGTTTATTTATTTGTTAATTCTTGACGCCTTGACTGAATCGTTATGAAATTTAATATGCATTCGTATTATATGAGATGAGAAGAACATAGACTATTTTTTTATACGAATCAATGAACGTAACTCGGTTAGGTGGACGAAGTCGCGAGTAAAATGTAGTAGATAATAGATTTTATACATTTATATGATTATTAGTTTGATCGCCAAGTTCGTTACTGTAATTAGGAAAAGAATAAATTATTAGAAAAAAGTAACCTCGGTTCATTTCTATCCCTAATGTTCCATGTACGCTAAATTTAATGACAATTGGGTTGAACCATTAAGCCACCAAGAGATAACAAAGAAACAAACTTACTTTCACAAAACAAAAAAAAAACTTGGCGTACTCGCAATTCAGTACCCATTAGCGAGGCATATTGATTGACCGGAACAAAACAGTAGCATCTCCATATCAAATAATATTACTGCAATAAAATATTACAAGTTACAGTTACAAATACAGATTATTCTAAATATACGTACATTTCGATTTAGTAAACAGATTGCATCTAAAGTAATCTAATCTTTCAAAATCGTTGAGAAACATCAACGTGCCGACGAATATTCTTAAATTACAAATAGCTAAAATAATTTATAGAAATATATGTAGCTTGTAAATAATCTTAAATTATCGACTAATGAAACAGCACAATATCGATGTATGTATATGTCGATGATAGAGTAAAACAAAGATTCGACTATAACAGTCGAATCCTTGTTTTATATTTATTTAGATTATATCTCTGTTTTTTTTTTTTATATTTAGGATTTATTTCATATTTTGAGTTCGCCATTTATATACCATAAACAATAATATTTTTATTCAAGAAGCTTAATTACAAGCATTTTTGAATTAACATTATTTTATGATTCTACCACCAATTTAGAATGCAATACTGTCAATATATAAACTTTATTACTCCCACAATTAAGACTAATTAAATAACGATACCGCATTTTATAAAATCCAAAGACGTTCAGGCCACATACTACGCCAGACACCCAAGAACCCATGAACATTACTCTCTTCTCTATAGCAGTTGGACAAAACAGATACTTAATTAGTGCGTGATTAAACCTTGTTCGTGACATTTTGAACTAGTTGCATAAGAAATTATCTGGGTCCTTATTCTTATGTCAGCTGTGTCCCACAGTTTTTTTCGCACGAATAAAGATTAAATGTCTTTACAATTTCTTTTAAATATTTTCAACTGTTTAATCGCGATTGAATATTAATACATTAATTAACTGATATATATATATATATATATATATATATATATATATATATATATATATATATATATATATATATATACTTTACATTTATAACATTCACAATTTTGCTATAAATTTTTAAACCCATAGATGTTTGTATAACACAATATCTCACGATAAAAATGATATAAGTTGAACAGTTTTATCTATTGCACTACTTTTAAAGTTACGAAATAGTAAATAGAGACAACTGCAACGTATTCAACGATACCACAGATAATATAATATTATATTATATATGAACAATACGTATATAAAATAATGTGTCGAAAAATTTTCTCAGTAAACTTCGTAAAGACCATAAATTCGCCTATATTTTTTTTTTGTGTAATATCTTCGCCTATTCTCAACCTATTTAGATTTTATCATGTATTCTATACGATTTACTCACATGTTTATCTCATATAAATTTTATCACAGTTTTTTTGCAATATAAAGTCTTACTTACAATAATTATATCATCACCTTTGAAATATTTAACACAGCATTACCATGGCTACTAGTAATTAAGTCTAGTAGAGTACTATAGTACACCAAATAATTCATGCAAATAGTTCAGACATATATACCTGAATTATTTGCATGGAATAAAAATTATAATCATAGTAGATGTCTTGTGGGTCATAAAACAAATAAATGAAATAAAACTTACATTATTTGTATTTCATATAGAAATTAAATAATTTCTGACGTCAATAATTTTATTTTCCATTGTTAAAAATGTATAAGTTTATGCTTTTGCCTACTCTCAGTCTATGGTAATAAAATTATATATAGATATTGTCTGTGGAATATAAGTGAATAAATAAACAGCATTATAAAATTATTAGTTATTTTATTGTAAATAAATATCCACAATATAATTATTACACTGCCATGCCGCAGATTCACGCAAAAATAACTCTGTCGTCGTGAAAGTGCATAGCGTCCCGAACTGGGAATCATTTTCAGTTCTTTGCTCTCTAAACCCCACAACAATGTGCTATTCATAGCCCTCACTTTATTTATTTACTAGATGATAGATAAACAGATCTATCTATTATTCTTACATCGGATTCCTCCTTCCAAAAACTCGTTCTAGTAATAAAATTAAATTATATGTAATATTATATATGTAAATTGTATATATGAATTATAAGTATCATATAATAATAGGAAAGTTAAAAACATTAGTAATTACGGTCTTTTAAACTCAGACAAAAGGGAATTCTTATTGCGAAGTTAAACGTAAATATATCTATCGTATTTTTACGTAAAAAAAAAAACAATTTTCTGCAAAAACCATTAAAAAAATACACATATATCGCGTGTTATATACGCTCAATACAATATGTCCTATATAATTTTTCACGTAAACATGAAAAACACATTTAGTACCTATTGATCGCTAGGTCACATTTACAGATGGGCAAAGCACCGGGTTTAAACCCGGTGCTTTGGTAAAAACCCAATAAACACCCATAAACTCCCATAATCACCCAAAAAAATAGGTTTTTACGTATTTTTTTGAAAATATGTAAGTAATACCAATAAATTATTTTTATAAATTGTATTGATCAATTCTACAATATTAAATAAAACGTTAACTAATAATATTTCAGGAAATTTTAAAAATCTATATATAATAAAATGAAAGTAATTAATTTTCAGTGTTTTCATGTTGCAGTTGATCAACATGTTGGCCTTTTGCTTCCCGTAGATACTTTAAAATTTCTTCATAACACCTCGTTCGCACACATGGCCGTATATATTTAAATTCTTGAGCCACTAACAGTCCGAAATACTCATTTCTTTTATCCTCTTCTCCATAAATTAAGCATTTAGAACAGTTTGTTTCTTCTTTCAGTAAATTTTCTTTTACTTTATCCTCGTTTTTTTTCTTTGTTGCGACGATGCTGGGTAAATCATCTGGACACTGGGTCTCACTATCGCCAAATATATTTGGAGATCGGCTTCGGCTACGGCTTGGCAGACATTTTTTTCTTTCTACAATTTTAAATTAAATTTATTAGAATAAATGCTTCGAACACACGCGATCTAAGTACCTTTTGTGTTTATTATACCTTACCTACCTAGGTATAAAAAAGTACTTACGTAGATTTTCTTTTATTAACTGTTTTATACGAAGATCTTGATCTCTCAAATTAGCATCCATTTTACTTCCAGTGATTATCAACTAAATTAATAATCCACAAAGTATTAAATAACGTTTTTATGAAATATTTAGCACAAAAACAATACCCTTTAAATATCGATCGTCAGTAACTGTGGCTGACTTACCTATATTCTAGCAAGCAGGACTGCCAGATGTGAAGGGGAAATCCCCAATAAATTGTTGCATGTGACTGATGATGTGAGCATGTTCGTTTCATAATAAAAATGTTGCCAGGTAACCAAAAAGTCGTATGTTTTTGTGCGAATTACGATCATAATCTTTACGATCGTATATTAAAAAATAGACAAATAATAGTATGAGTACGATTTAAATCGTATATCTGTTGCTAGCAAGACAGCGACAAAATACGTTGCATAACAATGTAGCCCAAGCTTATATCTTATGAAATATACGGAAGAGATACGGACTTAGAAAAAACAGAAATGTTGTTCTTTGTGGAATATTGATGAAATTCTATGTATTTTAGCCCGCAAACTTTCTTCAAACAAAAACAGCGCCATCTAGTATCGAGTTCTGTAATTATCTCTTTGTTTATGGATTTGAAGTAAGACCGCCACGCATGCAATACATTATGACTGGGGATTCCCCTATTCGTCGACGCTGAATATGAGGCGACGACAATCACTGTCAAACGTGTTCACTATTACTCTGACTCTGGTAACGTGACTTCCTGGTAACGTGTTAGGTAGGAAAAGCAGTAAAAAAGTGCATATTAAGGGAGCAGATTTGAAATAATATTTATACTTAACAAGAAATAATTAAAGGTAAGTGGATTTTTGAATGATACAATTATATCATGATCACTTAACAATTTTAACTTAAAATTAGATGTATTATTACAAGCTTTTATTTAGCTTGCTTTATGTAAATAAAAGTATGTAGGTATGTTCGTATGTTGATGCAATTATCCTCAATCCTCAACCGACTGGGATAAAATTTTCCATACACGTTTATTTTGGATGATAGTGCATAGTTAGCTGAGAGTCGTCATTGGATAATAATGGTGGATAGCCTAAGATGTGTACTAGATATTTATTTTTAACATAATATGCGTAAGTACCTAATCGAATTAAAGAAGTTGCTGAGAAAAATACAGAACAATACGATAATAACTAGCGTCTGCGTTTAATCCTCCGAGGAGATGTAATTTTACAAAGGTTTTTTGTATTTATTTTATTATTTTTTTAATAAATTTATTGTAAATAACAAGAAATAATCATTGTAAAAAAATAGGCACTCTATTGTTGAATTTTCGTCAGACCAACTAATCATCGTTCATTTTTTTAGGTTCAATGGGGAGACCTAAAGATTTACGCATATGGGAGCACTACCGTACTTTACCAAAAAAGTCTGTTTCTTGCAAGCTTTGTAATAAGGTCTACAAATTCAGTAATGCTGCCAAAATGCTTCAACATCTTATCACTTGTCCAAAATCTCCAGAAACATTAAAAGACTCTATGAAACTTATAAAAGATAGCTCGTCCAAAACCAAAATGTCTGGACTGTCAGAGATAGAGACAAATGATTCTTTTATAAGCCCCTCGTCGTCTGCTAACACTACAATAAATGCTGAGTTTCAAGACACCAATGATCATATAAAAACAGAATTAGCGAGAGCTATATTTGTAACAGGGACGCCATTATCGATGGTGCAACATCCTTTATGGATACAATTTTTCGAAAAATTGCAACCAAAATTTAAAATACCTTCACGTAAAGCTTTAGCGACAAAATACTTAGATAAAATATATAGAGAAATGCGTTTTGAGTTAAATGAGGAACTAAATGCTTGTAGTTACTTACACCTTCAGTGCGATGGCTGGTCTAATTTAAGAAATGAAGGAATAATAAACTTTCTTATATCAAAACCTCAACCTGCATACGTTAAAAGTTTGAATACAGAAAGTAATCCTCACACTAGTGAATACCTTAGCCAAGAAGTTGAAAAAGTAATGAAAGTGTATGGAGCAAATAAGTTTCTTGTACTTATTGGCGATAACGCTAGAAATATACAAAAGGCATTCGAATTAACAAAACTCAAATATCCACATGTTGTTCCTCTCGGTTATCACATATCCGTTAGGACATATCCTTAACTTGTTGTGCCAAGATATTGTAAAGATACAAGAAGTAACTGTGTTTATTATGCAAGCCATAAATATAATAAAAACTGTTAAAAGGAGTCAACGATTAAGTTCCTTGTTGATAAAATCAAGGCAGGGTGAAGATTCTACACAAACACTAAAATTGCCTTGTGCTACAAGATGGGGAAGTCATGTTACTTCGTTAAAAAGTTTGAAAGCAAATAAGATAGCTTTGCAAATATTAACAGTTAGAGAAGATGTGGTAATTTCAAGAGATATTAAAGATTTAATTCTTGATGATTTCTGGACGAAGACAGGGGAATTTATAAGTATTTTGTAACCATTCACTGACAGCATATTTTACTTAGAGAGCGACCAGAATCGTTTGCATCGCACATACTTTACATTTAGAGATGTACAAGCTAAATACGTTTTGCATTAAATGAGATTTCGACATTGAGCGAAGAAAGCAAACAGCAGATTCTAACATCAGTATCTTCAAGATGCAATATGGCAATGAGGCCAATTTTATATTCTAGACCCCAGGACTCTAGGAGTCGAACTTACTCAAGAGGAAGAACTTAAGGGTATGGAGTTTATCTACAATTTAATCCAACACTTAAGTTTGTCAAATGTAATTGCAGATTTGGCGTGTTATAAAGCTAAAGAAAACTTTTGGGCCAGAGGATTTGTATGGAGCTCATTAGATAGCATTGAGCCCCTAATATGGTGGAAAGGTATTTGTGGTTCCACTGAGTTAAGCAAAGTAATATTCTATCAGCTCCCTGTAATCGGCAGCCACTGAGCGTTCCTTTAGTATCCAAGGCTACATACATAATAACAAAAGAAATCGACTTACAACTGAAAGAACTGAAAAATTTCATTCATTTGTTATTGGAATCTTAAACATAAAGCTGAATGCGAGGACATTCAGTTTAATGAAGAAAATACCTTAGAAGCTTTCATTGAGCATAAATGAACATAACAGTTTAGACGAAATAGAGCCTATCGAACCTATACAATTCATCGCTTGTAATAACTCTGAATCTGACAGTGATTGACTGTAGTTTTACATTTTACTTTCATCTCTTTCTTAATAAACTCAAAATCAAATTAAAAGTTTTTTATTCTGTAGGCTGCATAATAATATTGTCTATGTCCAGTATAGTGGACGTCTTGCGGCTGAATGACGATGATGAAGTACAAAATATCCAAAAATTTGGGTGTTTATGGGGTTTAAACCCAATAAACCCAAAACACCCGGTTTTTACCCACCAGACTTTAAACCCACCCAGGTGGATTGCCCATCTCTAGTCACATTACTTAGATATCATTTACCAAGTATACGTCAATAAATATTAAACATAACCAAGTAGACACGTCCTATAGACGTATCAATTAACGCGACCTTCATGTATTACACTGAAAAACTCATAACACGAAGTAGGTGTTCCATAGTATTGTTAAAACAGAATTAATTGGACGAATTTTGATAAAATGACTAATTAATACTTAAAATTCCTTTCTTGGTGTAACTGGAAATAGACTGAAACTGAATAACAAAAAGACACTTGAGAGATGGGTTCAAATCCTATCGTAAGGTATTTTTTCAATCTATTCATAATTTAAACTACATGGATTGGTGACCCATTTTAGCCGTTAATATTTTTGATATAACGTTATCATTGGCAACCTGGAATTTCGATTATATCTTCAGCAACACAAACAAGTTATTTTTTGACAGAGATTGCAATTTTAGCAAATGTTTATGATATTATAATATTTGAGATTTATAACTGAGATGGGTACGTCGTTTGAGACATTGAAAATATCATCATTGTTCCAACGAACCGACTTAAAATAAACCACTACGATTTAATCGACAACAAAAACAACTTACACCCACGTACTTAATACTTCACAAACTGTAATATTAGGGTCGTGTATTTTCATAAAAATATAATACCTAATCTACTAGCTAAGTTTATCCAACCCTGTTCGTGCAACACGAAACAATTTGCTAATATATACCTATCTTTCTGATGAATATACAAACTAACTAAACACAAATTAATCTAATGCAGAATTAATGACACAACGAGATTAATAGTGACGTACATTTCAGTTGATTAACATCTGATTTTCAATTTTACAATGGAAAATTAATATGAGATACATACAAATTTATGAAAAATAAACAAAAAAAAAGGGAGGCGATATTTACCGAGTATGTGTAGTGCTAATTATCAAATCATAAATCTCTTAATAAGGAAACTATTTTCTTACTGCATATATGCATTAACATAGATATAACTCAATCAAATACCAAATATCCAAATGACCAAATATCCAGTACCTGAATATTTGGTCATTGACCTACAATAGGTCAATGCATTCCGTTCTAAGATTATGTACTTACAGAGCCAATAGTCTATAATCTTAACATCTGTTTTATAAAGGGTTAATTCACTTTAGTTAGCAAAAATTGAAGGGAAATAAACCCCTTATTTCCTCTGCCCAGTAATTGTACATGATTCTATAATAAATAAAAAATTAATAACGGTTGATTTATTTGGCACTTAAAATCAATCATCCACTATGTCCCAACATTTTGGTTACGTAATAGTACGTACACATATTCTTTTATTTATGACTATAAACCCATTTTGTATTTTTGTAGGTAAATACATAAAAAAATACACTCAACTAACAAAGCTGAGTTATGCTATGGCTGTTATAGTAAAAACCATTGTGTTTATACATGTTTGGAATCGCCGATTGTTATCATTTTCCAAGTGAGTCACAGGTTTAATTTAAATACCGTATATAATGAACCTCATGTAAAAAATATAGCTATTATGTATTTTACCTTTGACAAAAATATAGGTAGAAATCAATAAGTAAATATAATAATAATGTAATTAAATACAGATTGAGAAAATTTGTTGTTCTCTATGGTAGATTATGTACCATAGATGTAATATTGCGTGTCAATTGTTACTATAAACCTTGTATCTAATATGAGAGCAAAAACAACTAAATACACTAACGTAATGCCTATTGATTACCAACTACAATGAACTAGTAAACCTTGGTCGGTGTAATGACGTAGTTATATTAGCAAAACGTGCACTATCAATAACAGTTATATGTGTTTTAGTTTTGTAATTATATCTTCAATACATGTATCATCAATATTGCAGTATTTGTCATATATAAAAATTGTGAGAACTACACATTAATACGTCAGTATAAATTTAGATATTAGATGCACTTAACCATTTTGAATTCGTCTCAATATGAATTTTATTGTTTCTGTATCTAATTTATTATGAATATTTAATCGGAGTAGATAAAAATGTTAATCGATCGATCAATTCGATCTCACATTGAAATCTTTCAAACAGGTAATTGAAAATACTAAGTGAATTGCTCGACGTTCAAATAATAATAGACGTTATGGAATTATTACATTATCTAAATACAAAATGAAAATATTGCATAACAATTTCTTTTTTTCTTTCAGTAGTCTTTGTTAATTGTCTTACAATAAGTAAGATTTACATATACAAAACAGAATATGTATTTATCAACATTTTTAAAGTAGATACTTAGGTAGATAATTTTATTCATTCATTTATAATTCATTACATATACAAAATTTCTTCATTTATAAATTTACTAGTTGTAATATCCAAAACTTTACTCGCGCGTCAAAGCATAAAAGTATAGTACATCTAATTTTATGTTAATCTAAGTTGTGATCCATTTATTCGTATATAAAAATTTCATTCAAATTCATCTAACTACTTATGCGTGATGGAATAACGAACAATCAAACATATAATGTACAGTTATCTTCAAAAATTTTACATTAGATGGATTAGTAAGGATATTTCGCATATTTGCGCATACGTATAGACCGTGAATAAAAGGTTACACTTGCCCTATATTAGATCGTGAACGAAGGTGTTGGTTTCCGCTTGCCCTACAAAGCTAGCACCAATCGATAGCAGATAGCCTGAATGGGTCGACGGCCTTATACAACCTTAAAACCCCATAACGATGCTATTACAGAATTGGTACGAATTGAATTAGTCATTGTTAGATGTCATTGTTAGGTTAATGATTTATTAATTTCTGAAAGATTCCGTACCGACGTCTCGATTTAAAGGTCAACTAATCGATACATCTATGTAGCATCTGTGTTTAGTACACTATAGGAATATTTTTCGTTCTATCAGCATTTTTTATATAACTTTTAATTGCAAATTCATTATTTGCAATTTAAACAACCCATCTGATGGCAAGTGGTAACCATCATCTATGTCTATAGACAAAAACAACAGCATGGACAATACAGAATACCTTTACTATCACGCCCAAAATTTACACATGTGTTGCCTTTCTTAAAAGTCAAGATGTTATGCCTCTATATTCTATAATTTGACTGCCATATACCACGCTTCATACCAAAACAAAGCCATACAGGTACAAATAGCTGCTTTTTGGCAGAAACACGAATAGGACTCATGCAGACAACTTTTATGCAAATTCAATTACCATGAAAATATTAAATACCATATTTGTTCATGTCCATAAATCCAATAGTCAACGATAGTTACCACTTTTTATCAACTAGACCGTCAGCTTATTTACCATCCCATGTTGCATAAAAAATATTATGCCCAAACTAGATCAAGACTTTCTCCTAGTGAATTGTAAAGAAAATGTGTATAATTTCTCTTTAACTTGTACATCGTTAATCTTATCGTTATGATTAATCTTTGAGAGATTGGCAACAGCATCTCTCTTAAAACATTACCAAAACCAGAACAAAAAAGTCAAGTTGACAACCGTAGTTAGGTTGGTAATAACAACCCACTAGCATGGCAACTACTGGCAAAACCCCCAAATAGGAGATCTGTGTTCAACAGTAGATAATGACTGATCTGATGATGATGAACAAACAGATAAATCCACTCTTAATTACTGTTAGATAATTTTTATGTAATGAATGTAATTATTCTAAATGCACATAATAATTACGCGTCTAACTTACTTTTAATAATACCAAGGATTTATATAACGCACAAACCACAAGATCAACAGGTTTTATGGTCTGCATTACAAGTATATGTTGAATTAATATTCAATACATTTATATCTTGTGCATTATAAGTCAGACTTATTATAATCTCCCACTCATAAAGTAGATGTTGCAGGGTTGTGTTTCACTTTGAAGGATGTGGTATAGCAGTAAAATTACAGGGTAAGGTGACATAACACTATGGTCTTTAGGAATAGCATTAGAGATACCATGGGTATCACAATGTATTTTGTGATATACATGGTACTTTTCAAGGCCATAGACAACGGTTACTACTTGCTTGTTTGCCTTTCGAGACTAAAATCTAAAAAAAAAAGTTTTTTTACTGATAACTGGTAAAGTTTTAGGTAAGAATAAAATATTTGTCTATGCTCTCTAATATACACTCATAAAACAAAGATAAACAGAGATTAACAACAACGGTCAGAACGAGGTCGTCTGTAATACAAAAAGAGTTAACGTTACTTAGCTGTCATTATATTTTTGCTTTTGTCTTGTTGCGTTGTCGGTTTGCTCAAAAAATTTTCACTCATTTGTAGTATAATATTGTTAAAAAAAATCCTTCTTTTGCCAATATAAACGTAACATTATAATTAGCGACATATTTACTTTTGACAACAGGGTTTGTCATCACCCGAAAGAGTTATATGGCTACCATAACCCGAACACAACATTCGGACTTTGTAAAATAAAAGGTCCTCTCTAGATTTTGATATAATTAGACTTTTGTTAATATACTATACATATAGCTTCCAAGTTTTTAGTGTAAAAGACACTTGTTATAGGTACATGAAAAAGCCAAAGTTAATTGGTTCATAAGACGTTTACTGCTACAATTTAGCGATGGCTTACCCTATGACAAATGTTTCATTATTACCATGTTTCATTGGCTTCCGAGAAATTACTACGTCAATTTTAATGGAATTAAATATAAATAGTTATGGCACAAACTATAAATTTTGCTGCTGTATCTGTCAAGTCCAAGAATATAACATGGGATGAAAAGTTAATATTTTTCAAAATAAAATTTATACACAACACAAATATATAAACTTATTATGACATAAACATTTCAAAATAAACACTCTCAAATCTCAACTCTGGAAGTTTTTACAGCATTGCGTTAAACAATGTTAATTTAAAGAGCTGACCAAGTTCTTTGAAGCGTAACTAAAGTCTTATGTAAAAAGTTAGTGTTAAAATTAGTCGATGTCTCATAGACAGACTATTGGACGCCAATCTCCCATTATAGCTAACATTCATAGTACACATTATACCCTCACGACTATTTCGCATTGAGTGAAATACGGCTGAAAGTGTCCAAAACTTGGAATCAAGCCAAACCCACGGAAGTAAAAGTACTGGAAGGGAAGAAAGTTATTCTGTCACCAATAAGGGACAAATTACGTTCGCCCAATGAAGTAAACGCGATTCAGAATACCTGTACTGAATCGTGTTTTACTACGGAAGCTTATACTAGCTAGTTCTAACTATTTTATAGGTTACGTATCAATCTGTCGCATAATTGAAAAGAAAGCCACTAAAAATGTCGTGCAATATAGTTAGTTACTCGCGTAACTTATTCTGCTATTACATTTATGATTAACTTTTTACATAACTACTACTTTATTATATTGAAGGTATTAGTCTTGCTTCTAAATTCTTATAACCTTGTTTAGGTACCATACTAACGTATTTAAATTTTGAAATTGTCCCTATATAGTTACATAGTTTTTTCTTCTTTTTTTTAAATATAGAATTGTAGTACTGACTTAAAAAAGCTGTTTAAATACAGATTATTTTATTCTATTCTATTTTTATTATTACACATGACAAAAATAGAATGGAGAACTGGCTTCATCTTTCTATGTCATTTTACAAATTGTGATATCTAACTGGTTTCTATTTAAAATCTATGTGAATATTATGCTGTTTTATTATCTCAATTTTAATACATTTCAGATAAAATTAAAATTTATTGAATTAAAAGTTTTACATGAAATTTTATTCAGACTCACTAAATATAACCATGCCACTTCGGTTGATAATATATTAATGTGTTTGAGCTCAAAAGATTTATAGATCAGATCCTTCCTTCTCGGTTCATGTTCTGTTGGCTGTGGAATGCCAACAAATGTGAATATATACATCATGCGGTTAGACAAGAAACTGTTAGCCAATAGAACTTATCAGCTAATATAGTAAATGTATCGGAGAAATAAAATCCAAGATTTGTCATTTAAAAGACTTGCTAGGTCATTCTCGATTTCATCACATAGCTGACTCGATTAACCATAGAAGGGAAAACCTCGATTTCTCTTTAGTGCTAAATAATTGGATAGTCAAATTCTAAAACCTAAATGCCTAGTATTATATACAATTTATCTTGTTTATAGTCTTTTCAACCGACTTCAAAAAGATGGAGCTATTCATTTTTTTTTTAAATTTCTCACCTCATAACGCCGTCAGTAGTAAACCGATTTGGTTCTTTTTATCTGAAAAGATATATGTACTTACAGATTGGTCCCATATAAATTTTTACAAAATTGGTTCAGTGGTTTAATGTTTAAGTTAAAATAACTGGTTTTGTTACAATTGAAGTCAGTTTTTTTTAGTGGAACACAATCTTAATTTCTCATATATAGTTCTCCCTAATTATATATTCTATGTATCTTGTCAAGAAGAACCAAAAATATACAGACTTATGGAGATATGTTTTGCTCAAAAACAACAACCAGACAAACCGACATAATTTGGTACATATATAAATAAGGAAATAACAAATTCTAAAATAACAAGATAAATAGTATTTGGAGAATACAATGTAACTAGTCAAATAAGAACATCCAGATCTGAGTCAATTTAAACCAAATTGCATCATACACGCACATGTAACATGGTCTTTATACTTTTGATTAAATAATAAAGCTTACCAAGTACTTAATTAAATACAAATAGTAGGTAGTTGCTAAAGACATGTCATTATCTAAAATCACTCCTACACGTGATAGTAATTTAAGCTGATTTTACTATAGGTATGACTAATCCTCATGACACACATGTCGAGTCATTGTATCCGTGGATCGAGGTTTAGACCCAATAAGGCACATTTCGATTACCGTAGGCGTGCCGTTCTATTCTTGTTCTAACCGAAGCAATTAATATTAATACCTTGAAGTCTAGGCAAAAGATAAAGCTACAGGGTCACCTTTATATAATTAACAGAATTTTACAGTTTTAAAAATTTTGGCGAGCGACTTGATAGACAATATTAATATATATATATATATATATATATATATATATATATATATATATATATATATATATATATATATATATATATATATATATGTTAGTAAACCCTATCGATCGCAAAGAGAATTATGAAAATCTGTTCAAAATTGGAGGAGATTTCGCATAAAATAAACACAAAAGGACATAGGGGCGAAATGGGAATCTTTCGGTAATTGCTTAAATTAAAAAATCCTTATTGTATGGATACATGTTCATAGACAAACAAGTAAAATCTTATCAAAAATATTTTTATACAATTAAATCTAAAAAGTACCTAAAACATATTAAAACTACTGCCATGTTACAAAAAAAAAAAAACATAGACACTATTCCAATTTGTCGCTGTTTGGATCCTTAGTTTCTAATAAATGTGATGTGTGTAAACAATTCGACCAATCTGTCAAGCTACCATTATTCAGTTTTGGTTATTATATACTGTATTTAAATTTCAATGTTGAATAAATATCCAAAATTCAATCTTTTTACAATTATAAAACCTAAACTTCGCCTGGCTGATTTTCACATTTGTGTTTTAATAATTCAGCCTACCAAAGAAAAATAAACCAATATATTACCATCGGAGGCTTGGGCATTGATTAGTACATTATATTGATTTCATAAAACCATTACGTCTACAATAGACACTTTCCAACTATTTATAGATCAATGTCAAACCACCACACACAATTATTTAGAAAGCAAACGACTCGATAAAGTTTCCACATTCCACATATGTCCGAGTATTTATAGTTATATTATTTCTTTTTTATGCTACTAGCTTTTTTCCCGTTACTTCGTAAACGTGGTGTTTATAAGTAGTAAAACCAATAAAATTTACCACTCATCTAGAAGTGGTATTAAAATAAAACATATACCAGATTTTAAGTTAGTTTATCTTCCGGAATACTACTGCGAATACTACATTCCATTTGGTGCTGTAAATTTTGCGTGATACCGGAACAAACAGACAGTCAGACAAAATTTCTATTAATCTTATCAAGACCTCAAATATTGTTTTTTCTTAAATATCCCCCATATAGAGACGTCGTATAGTTACACCTTTTTATATTAGTAAGATAAGAAGACTATCAACCAACCCGATAAACGGTGAGGGCCTCGTACAAGCAAACGCTGTGTAAAGCCATCCTGTGGGAATGGTAGAATGACGATCTCAGAATTTATGACGAAAATGGGAAAAACCTGTATTCAGCAGTGGATGATGGAGTAGTTGAAGTAATGATACGAAAATATGTTTGTACTATTATATTTAAAAAATAAGACAAATTGTTTACGAGTACAAAACTCACTCTTTTTCTGATAAATATCTAATGTAAGAAATCTACCTCATAATACTATGCATGTGCAATGTCATTGATTACAAGTTTATATAATCTACCATTTTCAATTACTTATGGTTTGTTTCGCGGTGGAAATACAATACTAACCTACTATTTTGTCATAAAAAAATAATAGAATTGCAATGGATAAATAAAAGTCCGTGTACGTTTGCCGAATATTGGGAACAGTAGGGAATTATATATCTCCGTCAGTATTCTACGACTATGACGATATAAGATATAAAATTCAGAAAATTCCACGGTTCCATTTATCGATAGCAAAACATTAAATAACATAGGCATTTCTTCTACATTGTGAATTAGAGCGATCTCATTGTAACTGGTACGTACTTAACTACCACAGTTAGTTCTTGGAGCGTAAATAACCAATCGGTGTGGCCATTACACTGCTTCCTACTAAGGCCGCCACTGACGTGCCGGTCAAATTGCACGACTAGCCTTTTTACTTAGCACTTACGAATGAAGATTGTTAATGCATACTAGCTTTTACAGTTAAGAATATTTACTTCATTGACAACAATCTCTAGTAACATCCTCCCATTATAATCATTATATAATACATTTGTGTTGGTTTTTTAAAAATTAGATACTGAATATATCTAGTATTTTAGTACTTTTACATATTCCAAATTCGAAATTATGCATATTCCATATTCATGTTATGCGTGTTAGTTTTATTTTTCTTTTTAATTTACCAACCAGTTCAGCAAACATTTTTAGCTAAGAAGAAGTGGCATAAAAGAAACGTGGACTTTTTAAAATTGATATAACATTTTTGTACATATATAGTCAAATCTTAGATTACAGTTGGATATAGTGTAGGACATGTACGAGTACACTTGATTATTTAAAATAGTTACATACTGGTCAAATAATACCAAGCATGTTGATAATTATAATGACAAAATTACAAAAATATTATGGTTTCTATTATGGTGCATTACACTCTATTATAATGTAATTTAGGTATTTTTTTTTATTGACAAATGTGAAACTTAGTACTTGAACAGTTCAAGTAAATGTCATAAACTTTCATATACACGGATACCTATATAATTAGGATGAAGAAGGATATGGTCTAGTTTTTATCGTGATTATCTAGATGAAGTCGCGAGAAAAACTAGTTATGCATTAATTCTAATATCAATATGCTTACTATCTGGACGCATTACGCATTTAATATGAATGACAAATATCAAATTGCAATGTTACTAATATTGCTCTAGATCGGTATCGGTTTACATTACAATCATACTCGTATTCTAACAGTTAAAGAAACTATTTGTTTGCCGTAACAAAATAACCAACAAAAGAAAGGCTAGCCTTTCCGCACGATCTATACAAATTGAACAATCGATTCTGATTCGGAACGTGACTAAAATCGAATCTGATTCGTATGCCAGTGAAATTTGTTGAACATTTTATGGTTAACTAACAATAAATCATTAATTAATACCATAAAGTTTGGAAGTTAAAATTTTTAATAAAAAATTACAAACTTTTAAATAAACAGTGTACCTAATAGGGTTTAATATTTAATCAGATGTGTCTACAATTGACACACATGCAGGAAATATAAAGACTATCTGTTTCCCACGACTTTGCCGTGTAAATCAGAATATAAAGTATCCTATGTGTTAAATTAAAATATAATCTGCCTGTTTACTTACTTTTATTAAAAATCGTTTAGCCGTAAAGCGATTGAGTAACAAACATACAAATATCTGTACAAACATTTATAATTATGATATTAAAATTTGGCATAAATTTATATAACTCAACAATAAAATATAACTATAACCCTAAATAGATAAATGTATTAAATAAATTCTTTCAATAAATATATCACATAAATATACAAGTAGCGACTCATCAAACGTCGTTTGACGTAGTCGTCAAACGGACAATAATTTTACACTACGTTGACCTTTTGCGAGACATAGAATCATCGCGGATCATGATCCATCCAAATTATAGATTCGATTAATATATATACACACGTTAGACATAGTATTTATCGCGTTTTGTAATTTGGTTTTACTTATTCCATCGATAGTAATTACTGTACAGATATTTTATGGTGTTTTTATGTTTACAACTGCCACTATTCTAGTATCTGAGATTAATACTGTTATATACATAATAAACATTTGCATTTTCCTTCATTACAGATTGCATCACACTGTTTGGATTGGAAAAGTGGACTGAACATTTCGGTAAGAGATTCTTCTAAAGTCACTCCGATATTCTCTATAAATAATCTTAGAGGTACATCGCTGATACCTAAGTGACGTAGTCACGTATTGGACATCCGTCCGGTGTCTCTATATTGGTCATAACTTTTTATAAGTGTATCCGTTGCTTTCGTCGTCCACGAAAATAGTCCCGAATTCTATAGAACTATCATTGCTTCAATAATTCGTATGTAAATTGCGTATATTTAAATTGTATATTTAAACTACAAATTTAAGATTTAAGTAGACATAGGTGTATTTCCTAACTAATATTTTAAATTAACGTATTTTAACAGAAATAACTTAACCCACAAAGTTTTGTATGTTGAGTCCTTTCTGGTACATATAGGAATCATCATAAAACGTAGTATGCACATAGTATTTTATACGATTAATCAAAACATCCAGGGGGGTTTACTATGAAATGAAATTCCAAATTTTTTATCTCAACTTTGTATTGAACAATATTTGTTTGTACCGAAATGGGCCCAGTAAATGGAGCTTAACATTTTGTTCGTCGTAAATCCTAGAGTAATAGTCCAAAGGAACGATATTTTAATATTTTTAAATGGCATGTATAATGTATTTTTTTGTATTTTTGTTGTATTTGTGTTCCGTATAACCTCGAAATTACGGAAAATATTTCATGGTAGGCACTCCGGTCACACGGACTAAGTCGTGCGTACAACTAATATCAAATGTAAATCACATGTCGACATGCATTTAATTTCAGTATTGCATGTACTAGTACGTATCCTTCAGTAAATTTACGTAAGTTTTTAAGCTTGAATGAATATTGAGTTATATGAATAAAAACTTTCTGAATGAAGCTCTTATGCCTAATAGGTATCTGTATAAACATTTATAGAAACGTATTCTTACAATTTCTACTAGTATATAATACTAAACCTTAAAAATGACTTTATTTGTCACCTTTTGGCGCCTTAATCTACCTCTAAATTTATATTTTTTTATTTGACATCACAGCAAAATCATTACTCTAATAACCAATATGATCTAAATTTCTAATAATTTAAGTCAAAATTATTATAAATACAGTTTGTGATGGTTCATGATACCAATATTATGAAACTATTAAAATATAAGGTAAAGTAGAATGACGACACAGGCAAAAATTTTGTAAATGGTTACATTTTATCCCGGCTATTCAAATTATGTCTGTCACGCGGACGAAGTCACGGGTAAAACCTAGTGCGTTATCATGAATGAATGTTTTTTTTTATGGATTATAATGGCATGGTAATCCCGCCTGTGCTATCGGTATACACTGGCGGAGCACTAGTGAGGGATGATTGGTGAAGATAAAAAGGCAGGTCAGTTAGTCCATCGTGACGAATTTAACGATAAATTAGTCACGATAGTTTCCGGAGGGAACAGCAGGTCAACCTCCAGTTGACCTGCTAGGGTATATTGATAGCAATGGGGACTAACCTCCCCATTACTAACAATCCCTTCCCCCCTGAATGAATGGTTGAATGAGCTAATAAGTATTAAGATTATTATTAACGTACATTAATGGTAACGATGTATCGAATGCAACGCTGGATGACCAGTTGTGCAATATGAGGTCGATGCCACCACCACCTCACCATTACCACAATGACCGAACTAAACTTTAGTTCATATTCACACATAAACGGTAAACACATAAATGTAATCACGTGTTTTCTGAATACAGGTAGGTAAGTACTTTTACTTTTTTTAAATTACAATTTAATTTCTGTAAATTTATGGTTACGGCATCTCCATTTCTTTTTATGAATATGTTTTCGAAATTCCAACTTTTGCAAAAATAAGTTTCTTAAGCAATTTAGAAACTTATGGATATAATAAACTGATGGCACACCTGATGGAAAGTTGTCTATAACCATGGAGGTAATATCGTAATATTCGTGCATCGTCAATCCTGAAGATTAAGATTCCAAAGCTACCCAAAAAACTTTAGTACAGTTTCCTTCTATTACATTAATATTCTAAGATTGTCTTATGTATGTTGCGTGTGTAAACACATCAAATTCAAAATTTTATGAGTTATAAATTCACCGTGAAAACTTTTCAATTAAATAAGTACCTACAAATCGAAATACCAATTGAGTACGATTGGTGTGGCTTGCGAAACTCTCAGAACTGAAGTATTGAATGAAAAAAAAGTAAACTCCAAGGCCAGTGAATTATGCAAATGTGGCCAATGTGTGTTTTCGTTCTATTTCATCCAAGCCAATGCACAAATGGATCGGTATTGGCTAAATGCCGTTGATTCTTGCGCGAGCGCAACGTCGCGCTGCTGGGTGAAATGCCTTCGAATCAATTTTTTTTTTTTATTGTAGATCGTGCACGTTAGAACACAATACGTTTAATTACAGAACTCACGAGAATTTGAATTGCTTTGTTGTTTTGTTTAGCACGAATACGCGGGGACTAGATCGTCGCATAGATGATATGCTTGATAGATCGCACTAAATTAGCGAAGAAGTCGCGTAACGTTACGACGTCAATCTACACACAAAAAAATAAAGTCGAATTATGAATCTTCAGAGAATTGTCAATAAACTATCAATAAGACATCAGATGACATAATACTGAGAGAAGCATGCATCAGTTGATACAGGACTATGGTACGCGGCATTATTAAAATTAAATCTATTCCCAGCAGGATTTTTTTTTCTTTAATGAAGGATAATGGAATGGTGACCCCGCCTGCGCTATCGGTATACACTGGCGGGGCACCAGTGAGTGATGATAAGTGAAAATGAAGCAGATCAGTTAGCCCATCGTGACAAATTCACCAATGAATCAATCACGATGGTTTTCAGGGGAACCGCGAGGAGGTCGACCTGACAGGGTATATTGCTAGTAATAGTTGCTAATCCCCATTACTAACAGTCCCTTTCTCCCTATCCCAGCAGGGTTACATGTGGACTGATTAGATAGATCGAGAATCTTCTCAATTGTCAATTGAGAAGTAGATTTTATATTCTTTCAGATATAATACTTGAATGTTACGAGATCATTTTAATTAGGTATTTTATTACTTTTTATATAATTCATAATTAAAAGCATGAAAAAAAAATTAATACGGATATTGAATAAATAATCAGGTTTTAGTAATTAAGCGATTTAACAAACATTATTATAATCAAATGCGCAACATCCCTAACATCGACAATAGGTAATTTTATTAACAGTTCATTCACCCCTATAATATTTCTACACTTATTTGCGGCAATCTCTTCAAGAATAGCTGTTCTTTTATATTTATTGTCGGTACAGTTATCAATAATGCCGTTTATATCAGTCGTTGCATAATTCGTCGGTACCTGCTAACCAGTTGACCGGCGCGGGCGCAGGCAGTTGCCACCGATCGATGGACTTTGCCGGTTCAGGTCCAATTACGGGAATTAACAATTTTTAGCACTTTAATTATAATATAATAGGAAACATATTTAAATTAAATAACTACGCTTTTAGGTACAATATTAGAAAATATCAGCAAAGTTTGAATTTTGTAATATTATGAGATGAAACATACGTTCTATATTTTTGTGAATTGTACCTACGATGTCGTAATACTGACAATGTGTTTTGTGGTTATGTTATGAGTGAAAGTACAGTAGATTTACGCAAATAGCTCCGATAGGTATACCAAAAGTGGTGATTCTGTGTTAGCTAGAAACACATGTAAAAATTAAGATACCATACAGGGATCTTATAAAAGTATTATTTACTTAAATATTTACAATAAAACTTTTGTAACTGCCTGTATTTATAAGAAATTAATTATTTTTATCTATTAAAAATCTTGTAATTACGTAGCTTTTTATATTTAAGATTTGTATGTTTTTTAATTAATATAAAATATAAACGTATTGTCTTATTTATGTTATTGAAAGAAACCACAGGACATAGTTTCACGTGAATTGCAAGGAAGCAATAATTTAGTTTCGATTGCTCACTCTACAGCTCGTTTCAATGCACTATTTGCTTTGTTAATTGATTGAATAAAAGACACTGAATTTATTACAACGTTAATGTAAACAAACGATTTAAAATTCTTGTAGAAAGTTTTAAACACTTCATTAGGACACTAGGTTCGTAGGTACATACCGCAGGTACAAATAACACTAAATGCTATATTGAAATAAAAAAAAAATAGTGGTTGTACCTTTAATACAAAACAATTGGAGTGGTTACTGTTTTATAAAAAAAAAATATTATTATTATTCATTTCGTGAGATGAATATTTTAAAATGTAGTATTAAATTCATTGGCTACCCTATATTTATTATTAATACTCGTTATACTAAACGACAGATAGATTTGTCATAGATAAGTATACTACTTAGTTACTATTGACTTTATTATCTTGTCTAAGTAAGTTTATGAAAATATCTGTGCAGAGAGCGTGAAACTATAGCATCTGTAAATCATACCCTCACACCTGATATTGTTTCTTGTACCACGAACGGTTTCGTTGACTGATATCAAGTCTGTCATTATGTTTTTACTCTGATTTCATTTTCGTGTACGAAGTAAAACTCTCACGCACAAGAAATGTTTTATGTATTGTTGCAAAATTTATATAAAATTACGAACATTCATTATTTATATTGAAACGGACATATACCGTTTCCGATTCATAAAATTATTATTAAATACGACTTACTTAGACATAACTATCAACCCGTTTCAGTTCGCATGAGTGCAATTAACAACTTATATAAAAACGATGCATTATACACACAAAATGGCAATGAAGCCTGTATTAAAATACGTTAAATGGTTTAAAAGAAGTAAACAGAGAATAAAACAAATGCGGCCAGTGAATTTGTTTTATACTAGGTACCTATTTAAAATTTATTATGGAATAATAATCTCTAAACGTACCTGGATATGGACAGAAGAAAAAAAAACTAAATATACAATTTGCTTGCTACCACACTATACTACTAGGGTAGATACTGAAAACGCTGTTATAAACACAGGAATCCTATGATACTTATAAATTACTTAGGTATTTAATTTATCAAAAAATTAAGCCGCCATTTTATTAAACTACCACTTAATTAAAAAAAAACCCGCACCTTTGCTTTTACCGGTGCAAATAATTAGCGACACAGTTTCTTATCAAATTCTGTATATGGCATACATTACGAAATTATACCTACATACATTCTAACACCGGTAGAGTAAATAGCTAAAATGTATATCTATTATAACGGCGGTTTTGACATACTTAGACAATATTAACTGCAATGAACTTCCGTTTGAACGCAACAGTCTTACACCTAAAATAATTTTGTCATTACTTAATATTATGTTTCATTATAGTTATTTTTGTTATACCAACGTTTTTGATTTCGGTTAATTCGTCACATCATACTGTAAAATATATGAAGGACTATAGGAAGGACTGTAAAATATAGTCTTGACCTGATATTATAGGTGTTCTGCCACAAGGTTTAGTGATAAGATATATGTGATTAAAATACATATAATGTGATACCCAATGGTGGCATCGATGTCTAAAGTGATTGTGGTTGTGAAGAGCGACACCCTCGAAGTTTTGCGCATATTGGAAACATGGTGGGAGACCTTGCTGTTGTTAGGAAGATTGATGGTCTGTTACTGGAGATTTCTGCAACAGTTTATTTATGGTAGGCAGTAGAACTTATAAATAATTTTATTTTAGATTTTGCTCTGTAAGGAACAAATGTGACAAAACTAAAGTAAGACCAATACACCCATATTGTAAACACCATCGATACAAAAGGAGTTATCAAAATCCATCCAGAATTGTGAAAATTATCGGATAATATACAAAAAAAGTATTAATATTAGATACTAGGTAACAGTATCCATTAAACTATTAGTTAAAAGCTGCAGTAATTAATCTTATTAAAACGAAGCCTTAAAAGTCTCACTTGAACTTTACCTTATTAATGACCTTTAGGCTAGAAACATCTGCGCGAAAGTTTATAATAATTGTAGTTCATTTAAGGTTTAATTACACTGTAACTTTACCTATTACAGTGTATCCTATGACTGAGTCATATTACTTTTATCATATGTAATATCTCAATTATCAATCACGTAATTTGGTCATAAAATCAGTCTTCCATGTATTTCAAAATCATAACAGTAGCTCCACTGCCTCAATTTTCTATGTGTAAAAATATTATTTTCAGTAGTAAAACGATTGATGATAAAGATTGTAACGTATTGCAGCTATGTAAGACATTAAATAGATAATTTTTTTCTCTAAATGTTGCATATTTTTAAGTATTTCTATTAAGAGAAATAACCACAACTTCTCTATTATTTTCGTTGTTATTGTCATTATAACATAAAACATGTGATAATACTGTGTAATCATGATAATATAAAATTTTATTTACAAGCATAAAATAAGGGACCCTGTCATCTATACTCGTATATAGCTAATACGCAGCTATACTATAAAATTTCTAGTAGAAATAGGATCATCATCATTGCCATCCTCTTTATGTTCTACAAAACGAACCTGCGATTTCGTCCGCATGACCAGAGTACATTAATTGTTTGGTATAAGAAGTAACCAATACCCTTCTTCATCTCAAATAATACTTATATCCCAAATTTCGTGACATTTGGACTAGTCATTAAAGCGCTAAATGATAACCAACAAACTCGCTTTCACATAATATCAGTAAGGATACCACTATGAGTACTATGAGATATACACCCTGTTTCTGTGGATAAAACACCACATATTTTGCTAAAATTTTTGATCTTATTCCATTAGTGTTACATTATTTAAAATCTTTTACTCCATTAATGGTACATCTCAGTGTACCTAGTACATTTATAAATTTAGATACTTGTGATAAGGTGGTAAGGTAAGGCCTTATCAAATATAATAAATAGTCGCATTTTTTGTATCTCGTATTCATATTAGAATTAGTGTTATGTCTGAACAGAACATAATCATTATAATTAATGTAAATTAAATTTTATTAATTCATAATAGCTTAATTTATATAGATGCTACAACTACTAATATAATATTAACAATATTTTTATGCGGTTCGATTTTTTCGCGATTATTATATAATATTTGTACATCTTTATTTATTTGTTTCACCTTACGAGGAAGGCCAGCAGTGTACAGTTAATAACTTATATGATATGATCATTTATGTCCCTATCCTACATCTACAAGTATATCCTACATCTTTACAAGATTCTCCATTGTTATTCATAGATATAAGTTTATATATATTGAAAAACTTACCTTGGAAAACTTTAGTTGTCATAAAATCTCATACTTATTTCATGTTTAAGTTTTTTATATATAATTTTAAAGGTTTGGCGATACTCCGTAATCCCTTCTCCTAAATTTCATTTTCTTCCTTCCCTAAAAGTTTTAATCTTTCTATTACGATTAATCCATCTAATTAACTTATTACCTTTGATTCAATATAAATTAAAGTAAAAGAAAAAATTAATAGATTACTGTAAAAATGTTTTATTTTAAATAAGTTATAATGTTTTTATGTTTATTTTCAGAACTGAAGTTGCCACAGGCGGCCATGATGGCGCCCAGCGTGTTCCAAAGAACCAAGTCACCACGTTCATCTCCAGGAAACTTGCCTAGAAAATTACAGGTAAATATATTTGATTCGTTTTAATAAGACGTAAACATCGTAGTCCTCAGGAATGGCAACGTATTCGGGGCACCCGTGAGCATATTATGCATTTTATATATTCAATGTAACATCACATTGATTGTATGAGACGAATTATTGTTTGTATGAGATTTTGCTTGTATGTAATCTGGCTCGGTATTTTCTGTGATAATATTATCTAAATAACTACCATATATTATATTACTAATAACTGCAAATGTTTTATTTAAATAAAAACATGACGTATATTCTCGTCTATACCACAGATAATATAATACTATACTAATATTATAAAGAGAAAATATTTGACTGTACGTTAAAAACTATTAAGCTGAAATAAAAAAAAATACCATATAGAAGGCTACTCTATCAGTGAGTAACATATTGAAATTTAATTATTGAAAATTCTATCTACCCGTGCGAAACCGAACGAAAACGCTAGTATAACATATTATCTCGAATATATTTATGTATATTTATCGAATATATATATCGTATTAATCGTATCAATTATACAATATAAAATATTATAGGGTCTACTATTACACAGATGTTTCTTAATGGACGCATTGTGGACACTTGTATGACCCTGTTTTCTATTCTACATTCCAGAATGGCACAGAGTCTACAGCACAATCAGATCCTACGGCAGACTCCAGCCCCGGAAACTCGATCTCCGACGCGGAAAACTTTGAGTGCTATGGAGAAGGGGATGCCGATGCACCAGCCAACAAGTTTGTATTTATTAAATATATTTGTAACAAAAAAAAATTTTATATTTTCCAGAGGTCAAGCAGGCGCTCGATTATAAAACCAAAAGCCAATTATAAAATCATATTACACCAACCAAAAATAATTCGGACAAAAGCATGAAAATTATGATGATGATTGGTTTTTATAATCGACTGTACTAAACTAGGAACAACAGAACAATACTCATGAGGACTCATATTTTCTACATCAGGAGTTAATTAAATAGTAACATTTATATTGTTATTGATAAACACAGAATTGATCACTTTCATAAACGTGCAGCCCAAATTAGCGGAATTCTGATACTAGTGATTGCGATTTATTTACGAATGTATCAAACAAATTGTTGTGTCAGTATCGAGAATCGCGGCTCTTACACGTAATTCTGAAATTTCTTCGCAGCGTTGCTTGTACCGACCGTAATTTAAACACATTCTTCATTCATTAACATTCTTACGTACCAACATTTTCATGTAATAGCCTATTAGACTAAAATTAACTATAGCCATCTGCGCTTAAGCTTGTTGCTTATGTTTAGTAGCCCGATTCCCGTAAAAACAAATCTTTCATAACAAGGTTGAAGCTGAGAAGATGTTCAGTCGAAATCCTATCCAAACATACATTCATACGATCCCTATTTAAAGCTTATATTCACATAGTACTTAACATTTATCAACCGTGAAATAAAAAATCTTGTCCATGACATTATTCTAAATTATGTATTTACGTAAGTTTCAATTTATTATATAATATTAAATAATAAACTAATTAATGTATATATTTATGTATTAACTGATAAATATGCAAAATAAATTATATTTCTTTTGAATGAACTAATATCGTTTCGTCACCATATAAGTATAAAGGTGGCAAAGATCAATACTATTAAAAAATAAAAATTATTCTAATACCATTGCTGCTTTCTTTATAAAAATAAAAGCTATTTATTGAGCAATGGTGTATTTCTCTTGCAATTGTTGAAATGATATATTTTACGTAACTTCTCAGTAATTTGGCTAAATCAAAATATAAGAAATCTTTATAATATTGTATAAGCATAAGTAGAAATAAGATGGTATAGTTATAATAGAATTACATTTATTGGGTTAGATCCAACTTCTTTCCTATTTAAAATAATTACTTACTTTAATTATCTACTTATTCTAATGTGAAACGCATTTTGCTTGTACAGTCTCCACTCTAAGAATGAGTCGATATTCACTGATATTTTAAGTGACAGCAATAATTACTTTAGTGATTAGTATAGTGGACATTTTATTCAACGTGGCCTTAAATTTTACTGTGTCCGTATTAGTAACATTGTTTTCAAATTTAAGTCGGTCAACGATCTCGTTAAAAACCTTCCGTCTCTGTAATTCAGTTTTATGTGCATCATTACCTACTATGTATTTAGAAGCAGTACCTGTATAATGGTTTAGATGTAGTTTAAATACATTTTATTACTTTACCATTACTACAAAAGTAACAACCAAACTAACATCAATCGATAACCAGTCATCATAGTTTTTACGACCATTTTAATTATACTTTATCGAATTCTCGAATGGTGCGGCGTATACCTATTTCAGTAAAGCCGCGTGAGAAGGGATGATACGCGCAACAAAATCTGCTCATAACTCGCATTGATTAATAATAATAATTGATAATATATATTAATATATTAATATATGTATATATTAGGCATATGTTTACGGGGTAATCCGCTCTCTCGTCCATCTACAGTTATAGTACTGTTCATGTTTATTAGCACTTTCTATCATTTAGGCCCTTAAGTTCTTTGCCATTCTATATATAAAAAATATGGTCAAAATAAGATATTTATAACCAGGGAATTTGATCTATACGGAGGAGGCAAAGAAGTTTGTTTGAGTCTGAGAATTTGGTGTTCTCTTGTCAGGCCAGAACCTGCTCTATTAATTTGTTATCTCTTTGCGTTTCAACAGTTCAAGCAATCGTGACAAATTTTGACATACATATATATACCATTTGAAATGGAGAAGAACATACTCTTTACCTTGATCATGCGAAAGACATTGGTATAGAATATTTTCAAAATTAAATTACCAAATAATTAGTCTTCGATGAAATGTAACTGTAATATATTATAATAATGTTCTAGGTATATATATATGTTAATTCCCCGCCCTACATATTCTGACACTCATTTTATTCGTCTAAACATAATATATATTTCATTTAATGTTTATTTTGTTTACAGTGTAGAGAACGGGACCAGGAGTCCTGGCAGTAATCTGAACCGGCATTCCTGGACGCGAACCAGTTTGAGGCGGACCCCACCTAGGTATGCCGCCTTGTTTTCTCACCGCTATTACACAAATACTTTTAACATCTCACTCACTGAGAATCACGTCATTTATGTTTTATTAAAAAAAAAAAAAAAACTAATACATATTACAAACGCAACGATAAATTGTGAGATATGAGATTGAACACTGTATAGATTGTCTGCGATAGCATGGCACCTCCCTTCAAATTCCAAATAATTAAAAATGTCTGAGTAAATATATTAAAAGTTTCGATTAAGGAATATTATATTCCTCTAACCAGATTGCTACTGAAAACATTTTCTCGCAAACATAAACAGAACACCACGTCTATATATCGTCATAATCGTAGAATACCGACAGATCTGACAAATATTATTATACATATAAAGATCCGTCAGTATTCTACGACTTTGACGATATGGTCGCATATATTGAAGTAAAAAGTTGGAGAGACGTGCCATGTTAACGAAGATTGTTTATACAGTTTTCCATACAAATATATATATTACGATATAACATCGCCAGAATCTATATTTAAATCTAAATGTGTGTGACTGGAATAAGTTTGACAATACACTTCTATATGTTATATTCACATCATAATAATGCTTTATAATATACATTTTTTATCTATGTCTGTATTATTTACATACTCAATATTTCAATATAATTATTAAGACCGTTCGTTACTTTTGCTTACCGAAGTATAGCAATGATACAATTATCTATTAATTTTCAAAAACAAATAAAAAATTTTCATTGTTTCTCATTCATTATTTAGAAACTAGCGAACTTTACTCAAAAGCTTTAATCATAGAAGACAATGCATATAAATTAAAAAGTATTCAACTAGCGAACTAAAACTTTATTTTATTTACTTTTCCGCTAAAAACCTACACCTACTTCATATTTTACTTCGGAATTTTACAAATACATTTCTGTCGAATCTAAATTTAAATTTATAGAATCAGTTAATAAAAGTATTTTTGCACTACTACTACTTTTTAAAAAAATATTCAGAAGCGTTGAAAAATATTTAAATGTTTTTTTTTTTTTTATTGACAAAAAGTTGCAATGTTGTTGAACAAAATATTCGTTGTGAATCCTCTTGAGTACTACTCAATCCAATCGCCTATTTATTAAGTATGATATATAGTATTAAGTAAGAAATGATAGAATATTTTTTATTCATTTAAAATTGACAGATAATTGTGACTTTACCTAACAAAGTATTCGTTATGAGCACTCCATTAGCCATTAAACACTGATACTGATTCTTAAATAAATAAATTAATTCATAATATTAATTATTTCTTAATATTAAAAAATACTTTAGTAAATTGTCTAATAGCGTTAATTTATTTTATTCATTTTTTAACATGTAATAAATTATTAGGTATCTAAGAAATGTTTTATAAACAATCAGCTCAGCTGCTCAAAGCAGAGACCAAAGCAGCTCAGGAGCTCGGAAGTGGCAATGTGTGAATATTGTTTTGATTTTTTTTTATTATTTTTATGTTATTCAGACATAAGTAAAAAATGTATGTAAATAGTAAACCATTTGCAAATGCATTTCGATTATTAAGTATTTTATTTATTTTTTTACAAGTTTTATCCATTGTTACAAAATTATGTTTTTTTGTTTCAATTTTGCACTTTTTGTTCGCTTCTCACAATATTTGTGTTGTATCTTCCATAGCCACCAAGAGAACCTGCCGCACCGGCGATGGGGATCTATGAGACAGTAAGCTTTAATTTTTTATTCTTTTATGTTATTATAATTTACATATTATTAATAATACTCACCAAACACTCATGGCATGACTTTTTATCGCTAGAATTAAAAAGATTTTTAGCTGTTAATTGATTTAGTATTGTAGATTTTTTATGTTTTAGTTTCAAATGATTTAAATAAGGAGTAATAAGTAACTTCTCATTCTTCAACTAGTATATATTACACGCTACTTGCCTTAATTTTGAACCGATTTGTTAGATTATTAATTTAATCTATTAAATTCCATTCACGTCGGTTCTACACATTATTTTCTAAATAAAGTAAAAAATATCTTAAATTATTATTAAATAACTAACTATAAAAAAAAATTACAATTCGGATTGTGATTTCTTTGATTGAAACTATTTTAATACCGATTAGGTATATGATATTAACTAAAATACTGACAATGGAATAATATGAATATATATTCAGTGTTCTCAAAAAGAAAAAGTGCTATGCTTACTAAATATACTAAATAAGATAGAAAAATAATGTAACAGGTCCTATTGATGCTTTATTCTCTATAAAGAATAACTAAATATCGGTAGATTCCATGGCTGATAACATCTATGTGTATTTTTTTAACAATATACATATAACCAATAAGATTTTTTATGCAAATGTCACGTACATTATTTATATTAATTGCATTGCGTTAAAAATTTATTTTTTATATCTGTGCAGTATCATAATATGAATAATGCATAATCATAACTGTCCACTGCCGAACGTTAACATCCTCCTTTGGTTTGCCATTATTTTTGTCACGCTTGGCAGGCGATTATTAAATAACTAAGTTAAAAAAAAATATTTTAATTGTGATTTCTTTGATTGCTATTTTACCTCTCTAAGTTAAGGAATTAAGTGAAATATTCTGTATCAATGGAATAATATAATGTTATCTGTGCAATAAATACAAAAAAAACTGTTATGCTGTATATAATAATTTGTAATAACAAGTATGATTATAGAATAAATATATACAGGCGATGTACAGCATAATCCCATTCGACTATATACTGTATGGACTACGACACTCCTGATACTGTGTCAGAATATGAACATTTAATCACGATTTTCTTCCTGTGTTTTTGACGTTTTCGACAATTGTTTGTATACATATACAATAGGTATCGGATAAAGTATAAACATCAGTTAAAAAAAATTTTGTTCCTTATAGTCAGATTTGGAATTGACTATTATACCCGTCATACTAATCGAAATAACAACGCATGCCAAAAATAAGTAAGACATGTTCAAATGTTGTGATATCTATTCAGCCGACGTACAAAAGTCTATTTTATTCAATTTGATTTATAAACTTTTTACAGGCCGGATCATTATTGGTTACCTATACGTGCCTATACTATTTCTTATTCTACACTGTGGTCAATTTTCAATTGATATTATATCTAAATGCAAAAACATATTAATTTAGGTATTATGATTGTCCTCGAGGTTAAATCATACACGTGAACGTGAAAATGTTTATTCCAGTTATTATTAGTTTCTTAATTGATTTGTTAATTTAGACTCAAGATTGCCTTTCCTAAAAGTCACTGTATTCACTCAAGATTAAGACAATCTTCATAAGATGTGTTAAATATCAATTTATGTTGTCTTATTTCATGAATACACCGTCTATTTTTCTGTTTGCCCAATGGCGGACTGGTAGAGAACATCATACGATATCAAACCCGTTGAACGTAATACATATAATTACATTGTTCACTTGAGTTAAAATAATTAAATAAAAGTCTGTAATGGACCTAAAAGAATAAAGTTATTTTGAATTGATTCTTAGTTTTTTGTGTACCTTTATAAAACGTGCTTGGAAGTGACTATAAATATCCTTTTATACTAACCACACGTTTTATTCCTTCACAATTTACACAAACTAATGTGCGTATCTATCGACAAACCACATACCGGCGTATTCTAATGGCGCTGTCGTTCTACGAAAATTCTAGATACAAACGTTTATGTGCTTTATATCAATAGCCATAAACCATTTGCTTATTTTAAGAGATGTGTTTCTATATTGGTTTGTATCTATTATGTTGGAGACACAATAGTATTTCCAGACTAAATGAGTCATCACGTTCTTACGTGAATTCAATAGTGAAGTGTAAATGTTTACATTCTATATAATTGTCTGAATATATTTGGTAACGCTTCGCTATAATTGCGCAACTAATAAAGCAGATGTTTTTAACCAACATAAAAAGAATTAAACTTCCAAATCCAGTAATTATTATCTGGGTATATTGCGGTATTTCCGACATCCGACTTTAAAAAGAACCTCCTTCTTTTTTTTCTTTGATTGTATTTTTTATGTTTGTTACCTCGTAACTTCGTTAGTTATAAACTGATTTGACAAATTATTTTTTCTCTAATAGGATATAACTACAGATTGGTCCCATATAATTTTTGTCAAAATCAGTTTAGAAGTTTAGTTTTTAAATCAAAATAACTGATTTTATCACAATTGAGTTGGTCTTTTGTGGAATATAATTTAATTATTAACCCTGTTACACAAGGTTTACTTTGTGTGTTCGTATTAAATGTAGGAAACTAATACTTTTTACGATTACAATAATATTATTATAAGATATATTATCACCATCAACATCATTATATCAGCTATTAACTGTCCACTGCTGAACATAATATGAGAATTATATATATACGCTATTTTTTTATAAACAAAATGATAAAAACTGACGTAACAAGACTTTTTACCATACTGTATATATATATATATATATATATATATATATATATATATATATATATATATATATAGACCAAATAATAATAATAATAACCATATAAACTATCAATAACTTGAGAAAATAATTTTGGAAGGAGGGATTTCTTTATTTGACATTTGACGATGTTATATATGTGTACTCGTATATTATACTACATTATTTGTCCATTGATGACAAATAAATATAGTGTAGGTAACACTATATTTATTTTTTACATTTGAAGCCCATTTTTTTATTAAACAAAATGATAAAAACTTAGTCGTAACAAGACTTGAAATTTACCATCACTACATTGCATTATACAATATCATTATATTGGGCACATAAATTTCTAGTCATAAGAGACCTAGCAAACTGCGAAGTAAGTAGATATGAACCAAATCAATCATGTTAAAATTGTAGTATATTGGGTAACAAGCAATTAAAAGTGAGATCATTAGAGTGTGTTATGTGATTGTGTGCACGTATTTTGGTAATTATTTTATTCGCGCAACTGAAATAATGTATCTGACGTTTTTTGTTTTAATCTATGTCAAACTTTATAACATATGTGAGCAAATTATACACACATAACTACAACATAAATGTCCACCAGTGGGAGACTTTGTACAAAAGTCGTTTGCTCGGATACCTCTATCCCATTCGTGTTTCAACTGTGAAGCAGTTGTGTTTCTAGCTGTAACATATTTGGTAATGAAGGTTTGTTATGGCAGTGAATTTACAAAAAGACTATTCAGAGGAATAACACCTGAGTCCTCAGGAATGGCAACGCATGGTGGGTATCATGGGCTAAACAGTATACTCTGTTATGTCCATGGTACTGCTCATGTCTATAGGGGACGTTTTGGTTAATTTTTTTCAAAAGTAAAGAAAATCACTTGCAGAAATTTAATCACTTGTTTTTTTTATACCACGAAGGAGGCAAACAAGCGTATAGCCAGTCTGATGGTAAACGGTCACTGTAACCTTAATACATTATTTTTGAAGGGGTTCTTCATCAAGGGTGTATTAAGGTTTCTTCAATACTGTAATCTCCAAGAAAATCCTCAACAGGAGGTCATTCCACAGCCTGGACATTCGCGGGAGAAAACTTCTCTAAAACTACAGTGTACATGACCATTTATGTTCTAGCGTGTAAAGATGAATTCTCTGTCGATGGTGAGCGGCACGATGATAAAAGGTGACTATGTTTTTTTTGTTTGATGGGTGAAAATGGTATGGTAACCCCGCCTGCGCTAATGGTATACGCTGGCAGAGCACCAGTGAAGGGTGATAGATGAGAATGAAAACAGGCCAGTTAGGCCATCATGATGAATTCATCAGGAATTAACCATGATAGTTTCCAGGGAGAACCGCGAGGAGGTCGACTTGGTTGGGTATATTGCTAGCAATAGGATTCTCAGTCTCCATTACTAACAATCCCTTCCCCCCAGGTGGCTATGGTTATAATTCGAACAATTCCTCAGAATACAATGTATTATACAAACGATATAACTGTGGGATATCGTAATTAAACATAAATCTAATTACCTGTCAATGACATTATAACTGATAAATGTCATTGTTCTCCATAATATACTTTAATTAAGTACCAACATGAATGCTTTAGAAAAGGAATATGCCTACCTATTGTTCCTGATGCTCATTTATCATTCTGTAGCTCGTTAGCAACCAAACGGATTGACGAATTTTGATGAATGACATAGAACAGGTAGTGCCTACATATTTTAGCATTCCTAATATCGTTTCAATTTTCGTTTATTGATCGTATTTAGATAGGTTTAACCTATATCCTTCTCCATACTGTACGTGTGTATCAAATTTCATAGCGATTGATTAAGTCGTGAAGACGCTATAAGGTAACAAACATACAAACTCACTTTCACATTTATAATATTAGTAAGGATTAACCTATATTCAAAATTCATAAGTACACACACATACTATTAGCTGTATCCCATGGTTTTTCTCGCGTGAATTAGTGTTATATATACCTACCCTACTTGCCAATCTAGAATAATTATTATTTATCTCTGTACTAAATTTATATATGCTATAAAGCCCCTAAATAAAGTAAAAAATTTAAAGAAAAAATTAAAAAAAAAATAACTGCTGCATAGGCTATTTGCGGTATCAGTTGTCACATAATTTGCACAATATTCCTAAGTAGATATTTTATGTTTCATCAACCAAAAAAGCTTAATTGCAACATAGCGAAACTCAAGTAATTGTGGTTAGAAACTAGCGAATAGCAAATACTTACCACAATTTTATTCGAGCAAACTATATTGTAATAATATAATGTAAACTAATCGTTGCGTTTAATTTTTACTAATATTATAAATGTAAAAGAGATTGCTTCTTTATTTGCTTGTTACCTCTTGACCTTAACATCTCAACCAATCGTCATGAAATTTACCAACACGTTACATTTTTGATACAGAAGAACATTAATTATTTTTATTTCGGAGAATCAATATATTCTAGTAATACGGACTAAAACACGAGTATAACCTAGTTAATTATATTTTAATTATAAAAATTATCAGAAAGACAGTTTGGAAAGAGTACAACTTCATACAGTAACCAAATGTTACAGAATTAAGCGGAAAAATCGTGGGATAATTTGCGACGTATTTATTTAACGACTCAAGTCTACTAAAGTGCACTAATAAATTTTACAAACACTCATTCTTATCTCATAAAAATATTATTCACACAACAATTAAAATAATTATTGTCCACTCCTTTTCATCCTCAGAATGAATTTATTGCTTACCGTTTTCCATTTGAATAAAGAGTCAAGAGTTCTGAAACTAGCGTGCATGTATGAGACGGTTTATAAAAATGTATAAAGCGAAAGGTATATGTAAGAATAGAGGTCTGAGACACTCGATTTTTTTCTGCCTACATCACAAGCGACTTAACGTGAAGGTAGATAAATAGATATATATTATTAATACAATTTTATCATTAAGATAATGCAGTGACGACGCCACCAAACCAGCCGGCGTCCGTAGATTCTCCTTAAGAAAGTGAACTGTTCCACACCGCTGCCGACAGCGTTCCACGCTTGCTTAACAATAATATGCAATTGTTATACACCCGCCGGTTTCCTATCCCGGTGATAGTTAATGATCAAAATACATATCGCTGCAAGCAATGTGCAATGTATTTCACAAAACTATCAAATGATTAACAACAATACTTCTTACAATCCACGATACAAATAGACAATGGTTGCATTATTTATAGTTACAATATTTTTCCATAACATAAGTATTTATTTACTGAAACAATTTGTAGTTTTATAGATTAAACTAATTACCTGAATATATTTAATGTCAAATATGATTAGGAAGAAAAAACTTATTATAATTTCCGGAACACTGAAGCAGAATAAAAATTCCAGATTTTTTCCCGGATTTTACCAACCATCTGGTAACCCTAGCTAGATAATATGCTGTCAAACTTCTAAATCGTTAACCATTATTACATAGATACTCAAAGTTTATCATAGAACGACACAACAAGGTATTTTTTATAATTACAATATACCTAATAAAAAAGCAAAATATAGCTCTAATTCATTTTCCGTCCACGATTTTGTGGAAGATTGAAAGTCGGAAACGTCTTTACAACCTTTTTGACTGCTATTTCGTATGTGCGAATTTCAAAAGAAGAAAATCAATGAAATATGCTAAATCTAGATGTCGTATTAAAATAAAACATATACCAGTTTTTAAGTTTGACCTTTCGGAGCAGAACAATCAAACCGGCATTCCATTTATAGTAGCAATTTTTGCATGTTGCCGAAATAAACATAAGACAGACAAAATATTATTTTGGATTCTATTACGCCAATTAAAACTCCTTACATTTTTTTAAATATTTTCTATGTATAGACGTCGTCCAGTTACAATTTTATTATATTAGTGAGATATTGGGATACCCTATTATATTTATTAATTTATGTTACAGAAAGTTTACAGCTATAGTAAGTTAATAATTTATTATAAATAAATATATACAATAATGATAAAAACATATTGTAAGTACTGTAACATTCTACGGTAAATAATAAAATTACCCCACTAACAATGTAATTTGATCGCCTTCTTACTTTTTTTAATTTATTATAACTGAACCATAAAACCTTACAAATAATATATTTTTTATATAATATAATTAGGTAGTTATATTTATTTTGTAATACCGAGAATTAGGGGGGAAAAGGGATTGTTAGTAATAGAGACTAAGAATCCCATTGCTAGCAATATACCCAGCCAGGTCGGCCTCCTGGCGGTTCCCCCTGGAAACTATCATGATTTATTCCTGATGAATTCATCATGATGGGCTAACTGGCCTGTTTTCATTCTCATCTATTACCCTTCACTGGTGCTCCGCCAGCGTATCCCGTTAGCGCAGGCGGGCCTATCATACCATTTTCACCCATTAAAAAAATACCGATAATTACCTACAACAAAGTACCTAAAGGTTACGATACCTTATACTAAATAACATTCTTTTTATTCTAATTTAGACTACGATAACCACTTATCATCAGATAGGCCGTATGCTTGCTTGCCACCTCAATGGTATAAAAAATAATAATAATAATTCTCCAGCAAAACTATGGATTACAGCTAGTCAGATACATTTACTACTATCGTGACATAAATTGTACCGTGAGACTTGATTCAAAAATAATTTGTCTTTGTTACCTTCACTCGGCATTTTAAAAGGACCCATAACTACGTATAATTTCGAACAAAATTTCAACAAATCGAGTTCGCTTTGTATAATGATGCAAGGAAAATCGCACATAAAGTATACCTCGTCTTTCTTATATCTACATATTTGACAATCACAAAGCACAGACGCCTATGTAATTGGTATGGATATTATCGGTATCGCTTCAATATCTATTTATTTTTTTATGGGTGAAAATGGAATGGTAACCCCGCCTACGCTAACGGGATACGCTGCCGAAGCACCAGTGAAGGGTGATAGATAAGAATGAAAACAGGCCAGTTAGCCCAACATGATGAATTCATCAGGAATTAACCATGATAGTTTCCAGGGGAAACCGCGAGGAGGTCGACCTGGTTGGATATATTGCTAGTAATAGGATTCTCAGTCTCAATAACTAACAATCACTTCCCCCACTTTATGTCTTATTAATTGGTACTTATTGAAGCAACAATAATAAAAAATATATTGTTAGTAGACTATAGTCTATTTTCCATGGTTTGTTTTCTAGCCTAACCTATCCTTTGTTTCCGGGAGAAGAGAGATTGTTAGTGCTGGAGTCTTAAAGCCCCATTACTAGCGGTCCATGATAATTAACATTCATAGACGTTAACTAAGCACCTAGGCACCTAAGTATGTACCTACATGAAGCTTCGTCCGCACACCGACCGCGAGCCGCTTAATAATTTAATAACGGCGGGCATTTTGCAGCCAGTAATTGTGGATAATCCATAGTTACCTCTACTTCGTCGCTGCTGGCCTGTCCAACATTGCGTTTGTTGATGCGTCAGTGCCGCACGGCCACTCAAGCGATTCGCTGTTCGCAGACCTACGCACAGCTCATGGCTACGTCGCCTTCCAAATTCGACATTCAAATTTTAAATTCAAGTCCTATTTTTTTTTTTTGCGTTTGTGATGTACATAAATATGGTTCCGTGAGTCTGTGTGCATCTGTGTGGTGTGTAATTTTTAAATGACACTTGAAATAGTTTTCAATATCTGCGATTATTCTATTTGCAAAGCTGGAGCGGAACGGTGTTTACATGCATTACAGAAAGCGACCCTACAGGTTAGTAACATTTAAATGAAAAATTAAATACAACATTTAAAAAAGTAAAACTTAACAACCATCGGTATTATTAAGTATTAAAGTGTGATCTTTTATAGATATTTACTTACATCTATCTACAAAAGTAGTAAAATACGAGTTTATGCATTAAAAATTTGCTCTATGTAAGGTTTGAATCTATTAGAAATTTACTCAATGACCACATTTTATTAATAATTCAATTTGGAATTTTATATAAACCTAATTATTTGACTTAACATTGCACTAAATGTTGTTTGTTTCTTTATAATATTATTTAACCTTGGCTAAATTTCCAATGTACAATAGTAGTTAACATGTAAATGGTTCTGAATTAGTAATATCAGCTACAAATAGGACCTCACTTATATTATTGCTCCATCGTTGCTCGGTTATAAAGTGACGATGGCGTAACATTCTGTTGTTAGTGGTTCGCTATGTCAACTATTTTATTGTGACAACAAACACATCAGCAAATACATGCATACACACGAACACCTATTTATTGTTATGTCCACTCCATTGTTCACACAGATACGATATACCTAGCCTAATAGCATTTATTTTGTCACGCGAATCCAACGTTCCAGTAGTGTAATCACTGGCCTAATCATATTTTTTTACCCTTGAAAATCGCTTTGTTGGCGCAGTTATTCTTAGAGGCCAGTCACTGCATACAATTTCAAAGAGATACAAATATTGCCTTCTATAAATATTAAATCAAATTATAATAACATTAAATATTCTAAATGCTTGCCTATACATTTAAAACATTAGCAACTAATGTTAGCAGAGACTATCGCTACAAAATAGGTGGTATTAGGCACACAATATAATAGCACGTACGCAATCCTGCTTTAAAAATGTGCTAAGTGAATATTGTCCTAATACTCTCCACTGTTTTGATTTTTTCCGCAAAAAGTTCTTTATCTGCGTGTCCAAGTAGCCACCTACATTAACCTAGATAAGTACAAACCGCTTTCGTGTGACGTAAATGTGTCTTCCTAAATAAAACGTTACAAGAGATTAGATGACGGATATTATGTAATCATAACCTTTTGTACAGGTTTCGCCTAAATGAGGAAATGTATATATTAGTTTTGCTTATTTTTTAAGATGTTTTATTTATATTTTAGTTTTTCTTCACAATGTTTATCCCTATTTTCAGGGGGGAAGGGATTGTTAGCAATGGAGTTTGACAGCCATTGCTAGCAATATGCCCTATCAGGTCAACCTCCGCGTGGTTCCCCCTGGAAACCATCGTGAACAATTCTCGTTGAATTCGTCACGATGGGCTAACTGACCTGTTTCATCCTCGTCTATCATCCTTCACTGGTGCCCTATCAGCGTATACCGATAGCGCGGGTGGGGTTACTATTTCATTATCACCTATAAAAAAAAAACTATCCCTACTTTCATAGATGGCAACATTATTTTCAAAGAAATCTTCTGCTAGTGTATATAATGTACGCTCCCGGATTACATTAATCATTGATAAGTATTTTTTTACAATACTAACGACCTGCCTAGGCTACGCACGGTCATTTATAAAATAAAATACAATTAATGTTATATTACAAATAATTAATTTTTCTATAGATAAAAGAATTTTTAAAATCAACTAAATATTTAATGAGTTTATCCTTTATTAGCGATCTTACTCGGTTTCACGCGAATTATATAGATAGAGCATTGAATGTATAAAACGAGTCAACTTTTAGTCAGCCAAACATCAAATTAGCTGGCACATTTTTTTTTAATAAAAAAAAAAAACGCCCTTTTTTGTGTTGCAAGTAATTTTTTTAGATTAATTAAATAAAATTGGGAAATTTTTTTGTCAATTTTTTTTTTGTATCAACTTTTAATTATCCACTGCTGAACATAGTCTCCCTTTAAGGGGGTTTTACTACAAGTTGCCACGCTTGACGTACCGGTTGGCAATCGCAGTTAGTCTATAGTGATATTTTAAGAGTAATGCTGCTGTCCATTCCTTGACTATTAAATTCCCTTAGTCGCCTTTATAAACACCCACGGGAAAGAAAGGGGTAGCCTATACTATGTCATAACCACACACTGACCACAGACGGTCATGTTTAATTATTTACTAACGAAAACATTAAATCTATACTCAGATATGAATCAAAGTATTCAGTAAAGATAAACATAATTATCTTTTCTTTTTTCAAATGTATTATATGAATCGTTTTCATTTTCCAATTTATCCTTACTTTTTTCCATACAATTAGTAATAAATGTATATTATAGTAACCCTATTTGCGCAGTATTGATAAAAATTTTGACTTGTTTTTAGCGAAGCATTAGTATAAAGACACTCTATCTAAATAGATATTCTAAGTAGATCATGTAACTTATGTTACTCGCAATTAATGTAGCTTATTATAAGTGAAAGAATTTTTGAAATCGTTTGTACAGTTTTTAATTTATTCATTACAAATATACAATCCAATTTTTCCTCTTTATAATATTAGTTTAAATGTAAGTTGTTAATAACACTTCATACGAGTATGTGTATTGTAATAAAAATATTATTAATACTGGTAATTTTCTGTCGAAATAAAATACTGTTTAGTTTTCCATTGCTTTTTTTATTGTACTCTGTATACAAAATACAATAATGCAAATCAAACACTACTGCGGTTTCGTAGATATAATGTATTAGTTATTACAAACCTGCACTGGAACGTTCACGCCTAGCATACGCACACATTGTCCTATAAACTAACAGAACATACTTGACCACAATATTTATAAAGGGGGATGAGGACGGATATCCGGCACTGGTTCGTTCGTAACATATTTTCAACTGACGACCTTTGTTTGACCATATTAATGTTCTAACCGTTAAACCTTGTAGATAATGTGTTTGTAAAATAAATAAACTGAGAAATATATTATAAATAAATTAAGTTCCTACTATCCATTCGTATGTTTAATATAAACATGTTCTATTTATAAATTTCCATAAACTTAGTATAACGTACTTATTCGGTAACGAGTAAATAATCATTATAATATCCACGGTATAAATATCTTATATTGGTAAAACTGGAAAAGGAATTTATGCAACAACCTCCAGATATCAACACAATTAAATATATTATAATTTCAAATATAATTCATTTATAGACCTATGTAACTTATAATATGTCCAAAATATTGTTACTAATAGCATTGAATTGACCGACCTTTTCTTATACACATATCAACTACTTTCCGCAAAGGTCATCGAAAAATTGTGTTTAAACTTGTTTCTATACAAAAATTATAAAACACAAGTAATCCCATATCACCGATAAATTCAAAATCATATTCTAAATTCAATTTATAATTGAATTTTAAAAGTATTTCACATTTAAATGTCATTTTTGTTCTAATATTGATTACTTATTGATTAATGTAATAGCATTCGATACATTTGTCAATATTTAAGTTAGAGCCAGATTGTTTCGATATAAAAATCTGTCTAAACTTACGTTCAGAGCCTACCTAAACTTCGTAGTATTAATAAAGAAGTATAGATTTTGGAAATATCAAGGATCCTATTAATAAGCACTTTGTAATCACTACAATTGCGTATATCGATATCGAATTGTAAATTATTGTCAATGCAATCCTTACTCGTACATTGAAGGTTTGTGGTTGACGTCTGCCAGATGACAAACGACGACATCCGGTCCTAATACAAAACGTTCAACATTATCTGTCTATTTAGTTATCTAGTTTACCACTTTCTAGATAGAATTCTAGTCGAAAAATGAGATGAATTATGAATAATGTCTAACATCACTAGTATATAAGTTCTCTATTCTCTAGTGTCGTAGACACACATAGACTATGGCAAGCAATCCCTGCATGTTGCGATATTGTATCCGTAGTTGTTGTCGAAAACCCTCATGTGCTTGATTGTTACTTTCTTACACAATTTCACGGCGCACGCGCACCCACGTCTCATTTGTTGCAGCCGCCGATTTCTCTGTCATTCCCCGCGGACATCCTATTCATTATAAAATTGTTATGATGTTATGGTTATACGTCTACTAGGTATTAACAAGTAACTCTATTATTATCAACATAAGATGGAATACAAGCCAAAGACATATCTGTATACTTGTAAAAATCTTTTTTGTGCGCAATAAAGAATTTATTATCAATTAAGTCTGATTCTTTAGGATAATACTTATTTATATTATAAATGTGGAAGTAAGGTTGTTTTTCTATTACTTCTTAACGCTTTAACGGGTTTTCGTCACGTTTGGCAGACACTTTGAAATGAAGAAGGGCATAAGCCATGTTTTTTTCCCAGTCACGCGGCTAACGATTAAAAGCTCGCAAGTAAAGATTAAAAGAAAAAAAATCAAGAAATCAATGTAAGGACAAAAGCTTTTGGCATTCGGTTCTCTCTGCCTAGTCCACAAAGATTTTGAAGTGATTATAAATAAATGTAGGGAGTGTGTGACAGTTTGCAGATGTTTAAATATTTATTACTCGTAATAATTCTGTATGAAATGTTGAATTCTAATTACTTGGCGAAATGTGGGCATACCAGTATTACGTTCACCACAACAGCAACAGTCGACAAATGCCTCTGACTACTCCATTAAGAATAGTAGTCCTGATGATATATTATTTTTTTCACTTACTGATCAAATCTCGCTTTAAATAATTATTTATTTATTTATTTATTTTTAATACACCTATATTGTGTAAATGGCGGACTTAAACACCGTATGGCGTTAATTATCACAGAATAAAAAAAAAATTACAGTCACAAATGCACATCGACAATAATGTCCAGTAAATATAGTATCTAGTAGTAAACTTCTAAGAAATTACATTTATAAAAATAATTGGCAGGTGATTATTACTTCATTCGATTGCAATTTTGGGTTAATTATGCGATTGGCGATTATGCACATGAAAACTTCTCTTAGAAACTGTAATTACCCTTATAAGTATCAAACCTGCTGTTTTACTATAAGATCGCTATTACTAAGACGGATTGAACAATTCGCAATTATTATAAAACCTATGATTACAAGTTATCTACTAAGTGAAGGTTAGGTTGTGCAAAAGGTATTCATTTCAGAAGGTTAAGTATAATTTCATGCCACTTATAGATAAACGTTAAATAATGTTATTATGTATCTTCGAAAAATACGACGTTTTCAATTCACCTACATTTTTTTACGTGGTATCATCACCGGTGTTGATAACTAGCTGTATTCCGCGGCTTTACCCGCGTGACGTACAAAAAGCATCATATGCGCTAAGTAAGGATATAATAACCTACTAGTCTACCAAATTTTATTCAAATCCGTTCAATAGTAAACTATTGAACGGATTTGAATAAAATTTGGATGCATAAATGCATGAAAGAGTAACAAACATCCATCCATTTATCCGTCGTTAAAAACTTTCGCATTTATTACATTAAGATAATTCTTTTTGCAATCTATATATTTATTTATTTTAATGAGGCACACATAACAAATTATAACCATGTTAGGTTTATACCAGAGGGAGACTTTGTACAAAAGTCGATTGTTTGGGTACCTTTGTCCCATTCGTGTTTCTACCGTGAAGCAGTTGTGTTTGCATGGCTGTGTTTCGGTTTGAAGGGTGGGATATGGCGTGAATTTACAGGGTACAGAGGAATAACACCTGAGTCCTCAGAAATGGCAACGCATTGGGGGTATCATGGGCGAAACAGTATGTGTGTGTACTGTTTAAATGTACTGTCACGATGGGCTTACTGACTTAATTCATCCTCATCTATCATCCTTCACTGGTGCCCCGCCGGTGTATACCGATAGCGCGGATGGGGTTACCATTCCATTACCACCCATTAAAAAAAATATCAAATTAATTAAGGTACGTTAATTGTTATACAATATATTTTGTAATATTATTATTATGTACATAAATTATTTTTCATTATTTTGTTTTTATTGTTTTACAATGGTAAACAAACATTTAAACATGAATTTTAAGATAATTGCAATGCCTTTCACCGGTTACAATGTAACAAGATATGTATAATGTACCTACAAGTGTGTATGTACGCGTAAAAATATCACGCATCGTGGTCCTTTATAATTATCAGCCATGTTACCTACTTGAAATGGAGAAGACACTCGTTTTCACAACATAATACATATATTAATTAGGGAACGATCATAAAAATAAGTAGTAAGTAATATCTACTTACGTAACAATTACCAACACAATAAGTGCGTTGCGAGTAAGTAATAAAAATGTACTAATTGTGATAGCATTACACGTTAAAATATTTCCTTATTTTCAGTAAATGTACTCTACTTGTTGTTTCATTATTAGGTTATTCTTGTTCCGCATTAGTCCTATGACGTCTCGTGCTATTTGGTATAATTGGTAAATGAGAAATTATTCTTATGAAATAAAACGTCATGGAGAAAATTCAGAACCAGTTATTATTTTATGTAGCTATTAGGAATGGTAAACAAATGGAGAGCACGGGAGATCTACGTAGGTGCAATCTGACTAATAACCGACTTATTGAAATATTCATGCGTCATATCTCTTGATAGGTAGCTTATATACTTCTTGAATAATGGATATTGGCCCTCCCAATAGATGGGGTGACAATCTCAATATGCATAGTTGTACATGTAGACTCAGGATCCTTCCATATAAACAATCTGTAGGGGAGAGCTATGCTCAACAGCGTATTTATAGCCTAATTGATGATAAAGGGATTACACTGGCTGTCCCGCAATTCGACAAACAACAATATCTAGGAATTGATACGAAATATTCCACTAATATCGCCACTAAACCGATGCCGTTTAAAACCGAACGAAAACTTTTCACGTGGAAGTTTGACATCATATGTTAAATCGAAAAAAGCCTTCTTTTACATATTTTTCCATCTTTCTTTATTTATATTAAAAAACTAATATTTTCTACGTACCTAATTACTTCGAAATAAATTCTAATATAAAATATTAATTTGTTTCAGCTCTGGGAAGCGACAAATTGGCTCCAATGTCTTAGCCAGGTACTACTCATATAAATTCTATAAATATTCTAGAATTAAGTACATTTAAATATTTATTAACAGGAACAATACTTTTAACATTTTAACACACTATCTATAATTTAATATTTTAGTAATAAGTCTCCAGAATCGATATGAATATCTGTTTAAGAGAAATTATAAAAGAGTAGAGCTCGTAGTATAGTTATAATAATTCATTAAATTCATTCGTTACTCTGCTCTCTGAGAAAATAACATATTATTTGGTAATAACAGAGCGCCATCTGTGATCAAATGGTCGTACTAGCAAATATTCACTACTGTATAGACGACAACAAAGTTAGTCGATTTAGCAAAAGATGGCACTAGTAGTAACATGTTATACTATAAATTGAAAACTTGATTCCTAATGATAAAATTAAACTATCTAATGAATGACTAACATTGTTTTAGCCAATTATACCGGTCTTCGTCATTCAACTCGTCCGGCTGTGGATCGGGAGGGGAACCGACGGACGACATGTATTCAGATGTCTCGTTGGAGGAAGATGTCCAAGGTCTTAACTACAAGGTGAGTTTCAACTCGTAGTTCATGTTAACTCGCATCATATCAAATATGCACCTATTTAGATTGAAAAATATTTAATATATTGGTACACTTACTGTTAGCTTCTGTACACTAATAAGGTAAAAAAGACAAATATGGCAAAACATTCTGTCATGTAGGTAAACACTGTCTAACTAGTACATAATGTTTGCATTAAACAGGTTAGCAGATACTTATATTTAGGTAAATATATCTGATCTGTTGTTTATCTACAACCGTTGATTATGAATACTTGCCGCTAAATAGTTTTTTAATACACTTAATATGTATAAACATGCAATAATGAAAGATTCATACACTAAAACAATTTTTTATATTAAACGACATACTTCTTGGAAAACGCCACTGTATAGTTGGAAAATCGTTTATCGTACTTTAGACCGGTGATGTTTACACATGAGTTATCATCTATTATGTCAGTTTCCTTCCTGACTAACTAGTTGTAAAACCTTAGTATATATATATTTAAAATTGAATAACAACTGATCAATCAATTTCATTTTGATTGAAATGTACCCTAACGTTAGATCCAGCACCTACAGCATGAATCAATGGAATGCCGGTATTATCACCTATCCTACACCGACCTATTTGAGCGTATGTTTTTTTTTATGCATGAAAATGGCATGGTTACCCCGTCTGCACTATCATTATACACTAGCGGGGTACCAGTGAGCGGTGATAGGTGAGGATGACAGGTCAGTTAGCCCATTGTGACAAATTCGATGATAAATTGGTCACAATAGTTTCCAGGGAGAACCGCGTGGAGGTCGACCTGATTGGGTATATTGATAGCAATGGGGACTAAACTCCCCATTATTAACAATCCCTTCCCCCCTGAGCATTTAAAGATCGCCATTATTAAATGTCCAAAAAATACATATTATTTCACTAACGTTGTATACTTGGCTACGTGCCTGTTTTATTAAAATATATACGTAAGAAAAATAACTTTATTGATGACATCATAACGTATGGTGTGAATTTATCACAGTGATTGTCTTCATGATGGGAAACAGTTTGTGATCTATATGAATTAAATCGGAAGTGAATTAAAAATTTAGTCGTACAATCTAATATATAAAATTCTCGTGTCACGGTGTTTGTTACCAAACTCCTCCGTAACGGCTTTACCGATTTTTATGAAATTTTGTGTGCATATCGGGTAGGTCTGAGAATCGGCCAACATCTATTTTTCATACCCCTCAATAATAAGGGTGACCCACACCCAAAAAATATTTTTTCTTTTTTTGACAATTTTGTTTATTTTTATTTTATTATGATTTAACATTAAAAATACATATAAATTAAAATTTTCACGCTTTTACGATGAACTCTGTTTTTTTAATCGCGATTTTTATATGCCGCAATAGGATTGCAAGAATGGCAATGGCAATCGAATATAATAATTGTAAAAGGATAAATTTTCATGTATAATTCTCGAAATAACGTATATGGTAAAACAACGTTTGCCGAGTCAGCTAGTATAGTTATAAATTATCATATTAATAGATGATATATACAAGAAATAATCATTGTTTCTTTAAGTACTAATTTCAATATCTAATATAATAACTCGTCCAAATAATCTGTGTAAACGTCAAACGTCTTCTACGTGCTTATCAAAAGTATAACAAAAATAGCATGTGACTATATTAAGTACTTATATACATACTTATCTTTATCTGGTCCCTTCCAAAATGCCAACCTGTCAAAAGGTAAAAGAATCTAAAACAATATTATTGTTGTAGATACTTTATCTGGGGGGAACCATTGTGGTTAATTCTTGAATTCGATATGATGGGCTAAGTGACCTGCTTTTATCCTCACCAATTATCCGTCACTGGTGTCCCGTCCGCATATATCAAAAGGGCAGTCGTGCATACTATTTTCGCCCATTAAGATATTTTATCTTAATCGTTATATGCTTCAATATACAAAGTATCAAATTATGAAAATCTGGCAAGTGTGGCAACTACCGGCAAAAGCCCTCAATAAAGAAGGCTTATGTTCAGCAGTGGACAGTTAACAGCTGATATAATGATGATGGTGAAATTATGGAAATCAAGTCAATAGTAGTCAAAAGTAATAAACCTATCATTGAATCATTCATTCAATGTCAATATCTATATAACACGTATATATGTATGTACTCATATATATATTTAACACCTTAGTCCCCAGCAATGGCAACACATGCGAGGTATCATAGGCTACACAGTATACTCTGTTGTGTTGTCTATGTCCATGATACTGTTCATGTCTATAAGCGACGGTTACCACTTTCAATCATGTGGGCCGTCAGCTTCTTTGTATTCTAAATTACATTAAAAAATATATAATACAGAATGTGCCTAATATACGACAAAAATATAAATTCTTCAAGTATTGTCTATTCTAACAACTAAAGCATTGACATCCCTAGCGTAGGATCATTTAAGGTGATTCACCACTATAAGACCACGTTGGCAATCACCCAATTTTTAAAATAAATGCTGATTAATCTTTCTCTAGGTGTGGATGTTAGAGTATGATGCAAAATATTTACTATTACTTGCTATAATATCACTAATAATAACATATGATGTGGACATAGGATATTCGTCATTTTATGAGAGATGACGAATGTCGATATTTTTTAAGTAAGTATATCTACAATAGTTTCAGGCGAAATAGATGTGTAATGATTACGGTTAACGTCAAAAGTCGCCTTAAAAGACTTACACCTATATGTATGTAAGAGTATATATTAAACTAATTTTGACCTTTCATCTAATTCTAGCACTATCCTTCTTGAGTTACTTATATACGCAACGGTTGTTACATTACGCATTTTGGAAATCTGTAAACATGTAAAAACTTTTAATACTGACAGCTATACATTGCATTGTGTCTATACCAAAATTTCAAACCTAATTAATTAATATCCACGTAACTGGACTTATTACAATCTTGTATGATTTGTATGAAATACTAAACTGTATTAACAAATAGATAATATTGCTAAAGCAAACCTATAAACTTAATTTATCTCTAATACCTATTGATTTGTCCATAGTTTTTATTTAAAAAATCTAAATAATTTATATTATTAATAATTAAATTATTCTCGTAAGTTCTCCTTGTAGCATGCATAAATAATTAATAGTCTTAAAAAAATGTACATATTTCAATACGTAACAATATAAGTAATGGAATTATGTACCTATTAAATTATTTATGCGTCGTGAGGAAATGATAATACTTGGGATTTTGTGAAACATCTAGTTAAACCATGAAGTCATGGAAAATGACGTATATTGTAATCTGTTGCGTGTTCATCCTGAAAAATCTAATAACACTACAAAATACTATCGTATTCTCAGTAATATATCATTTGATATTTCATTTTTAGTTTACTAAATGTAGTACAATAATAACAAATGTTAATATCAAGTTTAATAAAAACTTAAAGAAATATCATTTCATGTCACATGATTTTTTTGTAATAAAAACATAAGAGATAGTTTTGAACATCTGTGATTACGTACGTATATATTGTGAAGGATTTTATTATTATTTCCCAAGATTCCTAGTATCTATATTTTCCTGCCACATATACACTTTTATACCAATGAACAAGTAACTGACAAATAGATGTACAAGTGTCTGAAATTGTCACATTACATACAGATAAAGATTATTCAAGACGAAACCTTTTCTCCATTGACTACATATGTACCACGCGAAAACAAAAAGCTATCCTATGGAATGAAGTTTCATCAATTAATTTTGATTTTTATTTCTTTAATTGTTTTTACAATTTTTTTTTATACAACTTAGAATAGCAAACAAACTGACGGCCCACCTGATGGAAAGTGGTAACCGTCACCTATAGACATGAGCAGTATAGTCGCCTATAGCATGGACATAACAGAGTATACTGTTTCGCCCATGATACCACCTATGCGTTGCCATTCCTGAGTAACGCCAAAGTCGGGTGTTTTTCCTCTGTACCCTGTATATTCACTACCATATTTCACCCTTCAAACCAAAACACAGCAAACGACTTTTGTACAAAGTCTCCTTCTGATGAGGCCTCCCTCTGAAAATAAATTCAGTTTCATATTTATGATATTAGTAAAACTTTATAAATACACTCTAAAATCACTTAACGTACTTATTACATTCGATAAATAAGTAGGTACCTTGTACTCTCATCATTTAGCTAAATATATGTTTACTTAGTACAATGACCCTCTAAATCGCTAAATTAAAAGAAAGGGCTCAAACAATGAGTCTCGCTTCATTTACCAGTCAATCCTAGCGACAGTAATGGCCGACGGAAACGGTACTCAGTCATACGCCACTTCCGGTCAGATGCGTGTGCGCCGGTACACGTTCATAATGATAAATGATCGATTAGTTTAGAATTATTCATCTAGAAAGTGACTTATTTGTGGTCACGACTATAAGCGTTTAGATTTTTATTTTGGACTAAAAAAAAACAGAATGTGGTAGTAAGAAATAAAATATGCCATTATTTGATTTAATTACACCTATGTATTCGCTAAATACCTACGTAAGTTAGGAATATAATTATATTCTGAACATCCTTATTAATCCTATTAATGTACGAAAGTTTCTAACAATGGATGAATGAATGTTTGATACTTTCTCACATAAAAATTACTAAACGGACTCGAATAAAATTTGATACACAGATAGTTTATATCCTAGCTTAGCATATAGGATACTTTATATACCGATTCACGCGGATAAAACCGCAGGACACGTCTAGACTTTATTAACCTCTTAGCACATTTTTTTTAATTGGTGATATTGGAATGTAAACCCCGTCAGCGTTAACGGTATACACTGGCAGGGCACCAGTGAAAGATGACAGGTGAGGACGAAACCGCAGGTCAATTAGCCCATCCTGACAAATTCCGCTAGAATTAGTGATGGTTTCCAGTGGAAACCACGTGGAGGTCGACCTGATAGGTTATATTGCTAGTAATGGAGCTATTTGACACTATAACTAACAATCTCTTTCCCCCTTCTTAGCGCATTAAGAGCCAATAAACCAATTGTCATGATATTTGATATAGAATAGCATGGAAAATTACAGGCCAATAAACGGACTATACATGCAATGTTTTTAATATATACTTATCTAGAAATAATATAAACACATAATAATAGTAGAACACGAAATAATGTGTGATCGTCTAGTAATGTAGGACCTGTTGTGTGTGTAATAACCAAAAGGTTCTTTAATTGGTATATGACAGGAGTTAAATTATGAAGATGATTGATAAATTTTTAAGGATTAAGAATAATTAATGAATTATACTCATAATTCATGTAAAAAAGTTTTAGAACTTTATTACGCCAAACTACATGGCTTAAAGGTATTCTAAAACTTTTACTTTTGTTTAATATATCGTCTATGAATTTAATGCAGTACCAATGTATAGGAGTTAGTTTGTAGACAATAGTGTTGCATAGTGACATTAGGTGTGAAGACCGATAGAGATGAAGAGTGATACCTTCCACACCCGAATTGGCCAAGCCATATAATGTTGGCTATATCATAACATAGCATTGATATAACTGTGTCAAGGATGTCGGGAGTAGAAATACAGATATATCACTGGTATGTTCACAATTATTAGTAAATGATTCAATTAATCGTGTCGTTCTTGATTCGACAAAACTATTAGAGAGACTATAAGTCCTAATTGGTTGTTGTCATAAGGATAAATTACACATTTATCAAATTATATATAGGTAATGTAACCTATTTGTGTATGTTTAGTTATATTTTTTTAATAGATAATATATATTTTATAACGCATACAATTATTGTAGCTGTACTATAGCTCTTTTTTTTATATTTTAAGAGGATACTAGATAAACAAGTGTTTTATGTTTAAATCATCATGCTAAGAAATTACTACATATAAACTAAAACATATAAATAATAAACTACAGTTATTATAAATAAAGAAAATTATATACTGCGACTTAGATATAGAATCCGTGTATAACTTTTGTTTGACATCTGTCACATTAATGACGTATTGAATGACGTATTGATGTATTGAATTGAATTTTGATTATCTATCACAACTGTCAACGTAACAAATACTAGCAAGTTTGTTTATTTGTATTTGTTTAATATAATTAAATATAAAATCATCATATATCAACCGTAATATACAACTAAATTATCAGTGACATAAATAATCATGGTTTACACCAGAAATAATTAATAGTATCCAGTAATGCTGCAGTTTTATATTCATATCAGTAGCCAAGCTTACTTTCAAATTCAAGAATGAACAGAAGATTAGAAGTTTAACATTATTGCAATTGTATATAATATATTACATATTATAAGTCAAATACATGTGTGGTGAAGATTTTCCCAATATGCTATCTATTTGATTTCTAAACTCTAATGTAAATTTATTAAAGAAGTGAATAATCAGTGTTAGTGTTTGCTAAAGTAATAACTTGATATTAATAGGTTCATATTTTGGATACAGCCCAACATATAAACGATAATGAATTTTATAAAATTTATTATAAACTTGTATATCTCCATTCTATTCATAAATATTCAAAATATGTATATTAAATATAAAATAAAGTTTCACTAATATTAACCCTGTCTGAACTTGTCTAGTCAATATAACATGAACAAACAACACACATACAAACCTTATCGCTGGGACAACTTTCCTCCTAAATATGAGTAAAATACATAGCTTCACAAGTGCATAACTATTCAGAGAATCTTTAAGTACTTTTATTACCATTAGGAAATAAATCCACACCTATAATATCAGCATAATTAAATATTATTAGTAATCAGTAATACACACAGAATTGTTATTATCAGCTTGCTTACTACAACAAAATCAATATAATGTTTATAATAAATCAAAACAAAATATCTATTTAAACAATACAGGCTTGTTTACCATAAACACCCCACAGTCACATGAATTTATCTAGTAACACAAAATAATGTATTAAAGTATTACATTCACATAATATCACTTGCAACAGTGGATGTCTCTTTGTATATATGTAAAACAAATCCCCACATGTAGTAATGGATAATCAAATATAGACTAAGAATTGATCATTGTAGACACTTCACCATAGCGTTAAGTATGAACAGATATTCCAAACCAACACTGTAATAGTGTAATAAATACAAATATTTCATCATCATCATTCACCAACCCACGACTGAACACAGGCAATTTTCACCGACTGACACAAGGAATGACCCCACAATACACATAAAACAGTACTCCAAACAATGGAGGTACTTGCATTTATAGGGTATCAATACCCCTCTCTCTTATTCCCCAGCAATGAGACCAGACCATAGTCACTTTAGTCTATTATTCAATAATAAATCTTTATAATAACTAGATATGAAACTAGTTAGTATTATAATAGTTTAATCTGATTTAATTATTTTCTGGACAATTAGAACATTGAATCAAATTGATGTTCTATCAAACGACCATATAATTGGATTTTGTATATGAGTAGAATAACGTAAGTACGTAAATTATATTGATGTAAAATTTGTTCAAATGTGATTGCATTTAACGATATACGCATTACCTAAAGGTATATGGACTCGACTAAATACGTATTTTAACAGTTGTTGGGAAAAATATTAAGTATAGACTTTCTGTGATCACAGTCAAAAATCTAACTACGTAGTAATAAATGGAACAAGCTCACCGGATTCTCCAGTCTTCTATTGATTAATTTCACACACTTAATCCATAGTGATACACTAAGATCTCAAACCCCTTCATCGAACCAGTCCCTCCTAGATCTATATCCTAGTTATTTTTATATTTTATTGAGCAGTTCCTTAAAACACCACTCCATGCGACTCTCGCGCGCCCGCCGATCTGCCGGCTCTCCTCCTCCTTTTTTTTTTTTTATTCTTTCTCTAATAACGTCATAGATTATGTCACCGAAGGGTAGATATTTCAATAATCAGATTTAGCCTATTATTCGAACTGAACTTTTCTTTAAATTCAAATTTTTTATATGTTAACGTATTTTGGTATTTTATATTAAATTGATTATCGAATTTATAAAACTTTAAAGATCATAAACCTTATTAAACTGTGTTGTATGTATCTTTTTTACACCTGATGATAAAAAGGTAAACTATAATTTGGTTATATATAAAATATAATATATTTTTGTTTAATTTATTTAATTTTCTTGTGACATCCACTACACTTTGGAAACACATCAAAGGAGTTTCCCTTCTGTGTCAATATTTCATATATGGTAACGTCTTCTCTGTATACTATTGTGAACCTTGACTTTAAAGTTTGTTTATATTAAATCTCACAAATAGGAACCCCTGTTACTTTTCTATGTACTTATGGTATTAAACCTATTGTACTATAGGCGAACCGTCACAAGGACAATAAACAGACTATACATGCAATGTTTTTAATATAACCCTAGAAATAATGAATAACGAAATAATAAGAGTTATGTAAAAAGTTTTATAACTTCATTACTCCAAACTACATGGCTTAAAGGTGTTCTAAAACTTTTACTTGTATTCAATATATCGTCTATGAATTTAATGCAGTACCAATGTATAGGAGTTAGTTTGTAGACAATAGTGTTGCATAGTGGGTGGGACCAGTGCGTGGGTGATATAACTGTGTCAAGGATGTCGGGAGTAGAAATACAGATATATCACTGGTATGTTCACAATTAATAGTAAATGATTCAATTAATCGTGTCGTTCTTGATTCGACAAAACTATTGAAGCCCTTCGGGTTATAAAAAAAGTGTAACCTTACTTATATTTTTTTAATAGATAATAAATTTTATAACGCTCCGGCTCTCTTTTTATATTGGATACTAGAAGATGCAAGCTTATGGGTTTTCTCATGGAAAATTCTAATCATTGCCTAGAGTCAAACAACACCATTGAATTTTCCAAAATACACTGCAACGACTATAACGTCCTTCATATGCATGTGCGCGCAATGCAATCGTGCTACAGAAACTAAAAAATTTGCATTTCTAAAATATTTGTATTTTATTATAAACAATTTATTAAAGTAAATCTTCAAATTATAAAAATAGCCCGTTCTAAACATAGACAGTAATGCATATTGCTTGTAATGACCTTTTTGAGAATGTAAACCAGTTTAAAAAATGCAAACTATCACAGTTACAAACGGTAGATGACATATAAGCACATAATAATGATCATGTTGATCATTGAGAGACATTTCAATATACTTACTTAATATTACATAAGGTCTGCGAATATACCAATATTGATTTATTATTATTGATCCATTGCATATTTAAAAATCAATAATCATCATTATCTGGGTATAATGTACTTTACAAGTCTTTAAGTGTCGCTTACATAAAGGTTAATAAACAGAATGATTTGATCTGGAGACCATATTTCATAACTGTATTGTAAATTGAAAATAAGGCCGAACTATCTCACTTGCATAACTCACAACTTTCATGAAGCTCCGATCGTTCGATGCATATCGCTAAAAAATCTTTTATCTAAAATGTGTCAATAAAACCGGTCAAAGAGAACGAGAATTTTTATTGCCAGCATGTGGACATACCATAATAGGGCGAACTTATACCTATATCTACAAATGCCAATTGAAATTATGTACGTAGTCAGTTCATTCTAAAAATCACTACCATGTGTAGTTATTTATAATTTACGAAATTATGTTATTCCTTTATTAGTTACTGATCAATTAACAACTATTTACAATGTTGTTCAAAATTTCGAATCCAATCATAATATGAATGTTAAAATTACGTAAGGAATTGTTCTCGAAATATTAAATATGATTTCAGTCCTTCCGGCACTTCAAGAAAGGATTTGTAACGAACGAAATATCATTATTCGTTTACGAAAATACATAACGGCTTCAATTTTGATTAAATAATATAAGACCAACTCGGAAGTAAATCCTATTTTTTAAATGGCAATACTCTTATCCTTGTCAATATTGAAAATATAGGGACAATTTAATGAGTTCATGGTAGCAAAGACATCACTTGACATGTACGCAAATTTAAAAAAATATATTGAAATTTAAAATATCCTTTTTTTCAAGTCAGTTGACTAAAAATTTAGATATAGAACTACGTAAATTATATCCATAAAAGTATTATGATGTATTACGTTCTACGACTGACAAAAAGTCACAATGTGAAACGGAAAGTGGTGCGAACGAACGCGTGCGAACTGACATATTGTATGCAGATGGCTGTTTGCTTATTACAGTGGTCTGGTTAATTAGATACTGAAATACCCATTATACAACTCTAAACTGTTTTAATTTTGTGCTTCTATTGTTTATTATTAAATAAACCGCATGATACCGTACATTTTTCATAACAGTTAAGTAAGTTAAGAGACGAATAAATGTAAAGTCCTCTTTATGTCTATTATTCCATGAGCGTTACGCTTACGTCGTTGACTCCAACAAACATTTCCAAAAATTTATTATAAGTAACTTACAACATTGCTATATAACATAACAACAAATATTGTGGATATTACGCGGCAAATTTTGATCGGATTTTGATATTTGCAGAATTTTTTTTTTGTATTTATTTAATGTATCGTAAATTGAGGGTCCGCAAGACAAGAAAGCGTTTTACGAAACACTTTCGAATTTATGGGATTGAATTCTCTATCGACGACTAAATAAACTAAAATACAGATCCATGACATTAAGCTGAAATTAGGAATTCGATTAAACAAGAATTTTATTATAAAATTCAAAGGAACTTTTAGGAACAGCCCTCAAAATTTGCGTCTTATCAACCAAGGAAAGTTCAAAAGACGAAAACATTTTTTACACGCAATAGCGCGTGTTTTTTTAAATTCAGATAATCAAGATTAAACATAAAAGGCAGTTTATAATCTGGATTACGTAAATGCAAAAAAGTAATTAGTTAACTAGTAAGTTTAAAAGTTTTTTTAAAATTATGTCCCAATCAAAACGTATGAATAAAGACAAAATTAGTAGTAATAATTAGATAAAATGTTATTTTTAGTACCTTTGTAAGTTAATGTAAAACTTTATTGCTTACACATTATACAATAGGTAATGTAATTTAGTCAAAAAGTTAATTTGATGCGATACTGATTGTTATTATAACATATTCATATTCCCTATCATTATTTTATTTATTAAATACCTAAGATTATAAAGGTATTTATAATATTATAAATTTATTTTTATTTGATATATAATCATTTAATTACAATCGTAGATAAGGTACAGATAAAAGGCTTCCATTTTGTAAACCATTTACATTGGACAGACCTAATCCCGACACTAAATGATTATGGAAAAAAAATTGTCGATCTATTGTAACATATTTTCAGACATAAAAATTACAGGAAGCCAAACAAAGTGGGGGCAACCAGAAGAGTAACGTCACCCATGTAGGCCATCCACACGCAATACTTATAAGAAGGCAAAAGTTTTTGGGGCGCGAACAACGTGTGTGAACTAGCTATATCGATATAACAGGGTTGTCAATAAAAATATTCACATTTACAATAAAAAATAAGCAGAAAATAAAAATAAATTATGTCACTCAAATTCAAATCTTATCCAACTCTCGAAAAGGAAATTTTTTTCAAACTAATATTTACAAAATGAATTTCAATAGAATATTGCCTTTCACTCTATCATTTGGTCACTTAGAGTACTCTTAGTAGAATTATATATATATATATATATATATATATATATATATATATATATCAATATGTAACGCAATTATGTATATAATTTATAGATATAACGTAGATATATTTATATAATTTCTACTAGTTTGTAGAACGATAGATACACTTTATTGTACGTTAAAATTTTCAAATATATTGTACAGACCTCCTTAAGAACAAAGTGAATAAGTACATTGACAAAAAATCAGATCGTTTCAAACTTGGAGAGAGAGGAGAATATACCAATTTTAATTACATTGTAAAATAATAGATAATTATATTATTGACAACCCTGCATCTAACAGAGCACAGTTAATATTATTGTAACCGCAACATCTGTAATTAAAGTGAGATGACACCGCGGATTGGTAAAAGCTACAACATTATAGTGCGACCTGGATTTAAGCTAATATTAACTAACCTCATAAGGAAGAAATGAGCTGCTTTATTGTAGGTACAATGTAAACTTAACAGTATCGTAATGTATACAGTGGAAATTAAGTTGCGCTTTTTGTAGCTTTTAATTAAAATCTACGTGCCATAAATGAAACGTGTTTTATGACAAAGGTTTAACTATAAATATGTTATAGTTAGGAGGTATATAATTACCTATATAATTGAAAAGCAGGTAGTATATATAGTAAACATATTTAGCGTATATCATAACAGATAATTTCGTTGACTTTGGCCAATATATAGGTACGTAGACGATTTATTTGTGTTTCATGACACTTTAAACATATTATTAACACACAGTACATAATGTGAAACGAAAATTATCACAGCACTAATAACATAATAATTTATAATGTAATGCAGCCGATCTACATCCACTATGTGATTTTCAAATTGTATACCTAACCAATTTATTGCGAATTGATCTCGCGTCGACTCTGGTTAAACTATTGAGAAATAAATCGACTACTAAAACAAAACTTCAATTTTTTTCATTATCCACGAGTATGTTTAGTCAATCTATGTTCAGCAATGATAAATTACCAATGAATGACTAAAGAAGGTAACACCAAATATATTTCAATTCTTTTTCATGTTACCATAACTACAGAACCCTTGTATGGTCCAACTATTGACTTTATTATATTAGTGCTGTTTTTATATAGTCAATTATTAAAACAGAAACTTCAAACAAACGAATTTTAAATGATCCAGTATATATTATTTTGTTCTGAAATTAGTATACTACTCGCAAATGTGTTAAGTAGTTGACGTCAATGTATTTAAACGTATGGTACAATTAATGTACAATTAGTCATTAAATTGCCATGTGTTCAGGATGACGTTTAACCAATACCGCTCTTACTGATCCTTTTATGGGTATCACATTATTTGTAGTAACGCAGTGGTTATAATTCACTGCTTACATTGTAACTTCTTGAAATTTATACTTTGCAGTGGTTAATATTATTAATATAAAGTAAATCCTCACATTAGAAAAATTTAAAACACTTTATCGTGTAATCAATTGATTATGAAATTTAATAAATAAGATTAGTGGTCTACTAGGCAGGAATTCCTTCCATTTAGGAAGGTAACTCTTCCTAAATGGAAACACAAGCATAAATCACATTCTTAAATTATATGCCTAATGATGCGGTTACTGAGGCCTATGGAGTGCCCTACAAAACTCCCTGCTGTAGGTAATCTCTAGGAAACCCCTTAACTGGATGCTCACTCCTTATAATTATGTTACAATTATGATAATCTAATCAGAACCTTGAATAATTGAAAAGCATCGTTGCAACTAATTCTGTAAACAGTAGGTAACAAAATTAAAAGATATTTTTCAACTCTCTGACCCATAACAATTCGTAATCAGCAATAGTTAGTTAGTTAAATTCTTAAATCTTATGTTTTGGGACTAGGTAGCTATTTTAGGCGTTTCTTAACCTTGAACTGAAGCGAGGACGCAGCATTGTTTTAAGCGATGCCATGCGAAAAAATACCGGCGTTTGGACACTGTCATTATTTTAACATCAGCACTGCATATCTTACAAGTCATCAATCGTCATCTAGTTCTTACTATATTTCGCATTTGAGTTTTATTTAAAAAATGTAAAAGATAAATATTCCTCTTGCTTGAAAATATGTAGTATCTTTGAAAGTGTCTTTGTGCTCTTTACTTACTAAAGAATTTCTGTTATTAAACGTTTTTAGAAATTAGAAGAAATTAATTTGATAATAGCGTTTCTTATGGTATACTTCCTTTTACAGATAAAGACCTCTAAATTCTATGCAACCTCATACAATAGAGATATATATATCTTATGTCATTTATGATCTGATAAAACATTCCAAAAGTTTTTTAAAATCCTTTATCTTCTAATTATCTTCCTGAATATTTTTTATGAAAAATTCATGTTATTAAATTAAATGTACGTACACACATTACCTTTTACACAGAACAGAACGTTTTTACGATTTTTCTTATAATACCTAACTATAGATTTTTCAGTAACTAAAAAGCCATGAAAATCACTAACAAATGAGTAAGGGGAAAAGCCAAAATGTATAGGTACGTTTAACATCGCATGTCCAAGTTCAATAAAAATACTTAATAGCAAAATAGATTTTTTTTTTATGTATATGGTATAAGTAGGGTATCCAAATAGGAAGTAAAATACAAAATTAATTTATTTTATAGACTTTAAAGAGAATTTGTTTTGTTTGTTATCACATAGCGCCTTAACAGCTTCACCAATCATTATGAAATTGGCTATACATACGAGTACATAAAGGTACTATATAAAAACATATCCTGGTAACGCATACCAAGGTAAAACCTAATTTATTTAATAAAACTTTTGATTTTAAACATATTTTAGTAAACAGTAAAAGATACATAGTTTAAATATTATATATATATATAATATATATAAATAATAATAAATATATATAAATAATATATATATATATAAAATGTCAATGAGGGCAATATAGGTTTACTATCATTGAAAATACATACTCATATGTATACGCATATTCGTATGTATACGCATATGACATGTCTATCATTATTTGCTGCCGACTCGCAAAACTAATAACTAGTTTAGTCTTATATTCATATTTAATTTATTTTTAAAATAAAATTAACTTTAGAATTACTTTCTGAAAATTAAATTAATAATGGCATATTATCGCAAACTAAGCACATAATGATGACCTATCTTACATGCTATGCATGACTCATAATACGAGTACTTCCATACCTAGTGTTTGTCCTCATCAGAGCTAAAACGGACAACTGTTAGGATTAAGACAATGGATACATACGGTCGAAGTTTATTGTCTATGCTGTAACTTGTCACACGAACCGATTAAATATTTTACATTAAAATATCTACATATAATTACAGAATCTGTAATTACATTATTTGGTGCTGTATTTAAAAAGGACCAAGAAACAAGACTCTGTAATAAAATCTCTTACATTTACAAAATATAGTGTCAGAAGCTTTATCTGAAATTAATTTTTTACATCAGATATAGCTTCTGTTTGTTTGTTTCACTGATGATGATCATTATTTAATTCGTACTTTGTCACAATAATAAAAATTTTAAGCATAAATTAAGTAAAGATAAATATGTAGGATTACTCACATAGCAAGATAGGATGTTAAAGAAGAAAGAATTTTATTACTTCTTATCTATCTACTTTTATTTTTCTACCAAATTTACATTTTCATTTAAATTCCAATTGTGATATTTTTTTTTATATACAACATAAATGGCAAACAAGCTGACGGCCCACCTGATGGAAAGTGGTAACCGTCGCCTATAGACATGAGCAGTACCATGGACATAACAGAGTATACTGTTTCGCCCATGATACCCCGCATGTGTTGCCATTCCTGAGGACTCAGGTGTTATTCCTCTGTACCCAGTAAATTCACGCCATATCCCACCCTTCAAACCGAAACACAGCCATGCAAACACAACTGCTTCACGGTTGAAACACGAATGGGACAGAGGTACCCAAGCAATCGACTTTTGTACAAAGTCTCCCTCTGGTAAATTGTGATAAATTAGTTCAAAATACTCTACTTCATAAAGCGAGATACCTTGACCTGGCGATAAAAGCGAGATAGTGTAATCAAAGTACTGTGAAAAAAAAATTCACATAAAAAAATGGTTTGCAAATTAAATTCAGTGTTTATCATTAACCAATTAACTTCATTTTATTATAATTAAATGTATCACAGTTCAATATCCAATAGCTATTATATAATCGTATTACTTTTAACTTTAAATTTTTAAGTGCTTAAAAGATCTATTTTGGTGCAGTAAACTTATAAACACTTGTAAACTACTAGAAATGAAGATGATTGCATGAACCAAATGGGTATCATATAAATTTATCTTCTCTAAAAATAAATCGTGCTTTGTTTTAAGATTGAATCCTATATTACGTTACTTCAGATTTTTTACTTATTGTTTCATAATTTCGTAATCTATACACGTAAAACAGAGCCTGCAACATTATTCATTTCAACTTCCGAACACAAAATTCACACGCTGTGAAATATAAACAATTGAGACTATTTCAAATCTGGATTTAATAAATTTGCTATAATTGTTATTCATTATGGTATCACCTTTTCAATCTTTATTATTGTGATTCCAGTATTCAAATTATTGTTATCCCTAAAATTATCTAATATATCAATATTTTGCTTGTACAATTAAATACTTTATCTACTTCTGTACTCATCATAAAACCTGTTTTATCCAACTCATAAGTACCTAATAATTTCATATTTTATTGTAAATTATTTGTTGTAAGAATTAATCAGATTTCTTCTAATTTTATTTTTATTTACAATAAACACTGTTGCATTTTAATGCTAGTCAACAGTCTGTATCGTTTCTCCATCTGGTACCGTCGAATGCAATCATGGAGCCCCTCGCCCGTAAAATTATGAGATGCAACAGACTGGGGGAGCGTATGAAAGGGGTTATTGAATCTGACCTATCCATCAGACGGTCATGCATATGCGCAGGGAGCGAATAAACTTTATGTGTGGTGCAGCGACGTCGGACCTTTGATAATCATGTCGATGGGTGGGGCGCGCCGGCCGAGCGCCCACCGCGCCGCCACTAGTGCCGAGCGCGATTGTGAGCTAACTTCACGTGAACAACGGTCTCTTCAAGTTTGCTTCCCTGTACATCACAAACTCAGAAACGTCGTCATACAATTCAAACATAATTTAACGCGTCGCAATCCATACGCGCTGTTCATTGATCCAGAAAATAATGTCAGAACAAATGTCGAAAATTTTAATTCGACTTCGTCGGTGTCTCTTCTTGCCTGATGTTTTAATTCTTGTATACGACGATAACTAGAGGGTGTCTCGTCAATAATTGTGAACTAACTTTTCATATCGGAACTGTGAATTAAAATGTGACAAACAGTGACATTTCTTCCTTGTGTTATATATTGGTTCTTATAAGTATTGGATTAGTACGAAATCGTTTACATATCGTAAAAACAATCGAAACTTGTTCTAGTGCCATTACAAATTAGCTTTATCTCTAATCAAATTTATTCTAATCTTGATCGAAGTCAAATTAAATATTGATTGCAATATAGTTTTAAATACATAAATTTAAGGTGAAGTGCACTAATAAATAAGTATTGGAATTGGTCCAAACATCAACAAACTTGTGAATGAACTAATTCTTAAATGTTTAAATCGGGAATATTCAACCGCTCAAGAGGCGCGATGGGTGAAGCGATTGAAGTTGAAGATAGTCTCGAACTTGAATACGACATGTGGGACGGTCAATTTGACTTTGTAGGACCCCAAGGACCATCGCCAGGAGCCCGTGGTCGTATTACTTCAGATGCCAGCCTTACTGAGGATTTATTCACTGGAGGCCCACTGACTCCTCATTTGAATAACGGATTAAACGGAGGAAAGAAAACTGCTGCGCATCAGTGGTGTGACAATCTCTCCGATCAAGTGAGAATTCTTATTTGTTTATTACACTGATAGTTATATAATTTACATTTAATTATATAAAAATTCGCTATGAAAATGCTATAGGTACTTGTTAGTCATCAAAGGGATCATTACTAATAAATGGCAATAACGTCAATAGATTTTTACCCAGGAATATGATTAATTTATCCTCAACTGATTCACTTAAACGCAGTAATAAACAATTAATGTAGGTACCTACAAATAAGTTATAATATAGATAGCTAATTAAAATTATAGCGGGGGGGGGGGGAAGGTATTGTTAGTAATGGAGACTGAGAATCCTATTGCAATATATATAGCAATATACCCAACCAGGTCGACCTACTCGCGGTTCTCCCTGGAAACTATCATGGTTAATTCCTGATGAATTGATCGTGATGGGCTAACTGGCCTGTTTTCATTCTCATATCTGTGCCTCTAGTGAGAAAGGGTATAACTCAAGTTATAGCCTTTTTCTTTTTTAGGCTACTTTAAATAAGCAAATTTTTCTCTTTCGAATGGTATAAGAATCGTAACGATATCTTTAAAAACAATAGAGATAGTAAACATGTAAAAGGCTACAATTAACAAAATATTTGTGGTAAAAAAGTCATAATTAGAAATATAACTACAATATTTTACAAAAAATATTTTTGTAAAATGAATCAGTTCGATTTGAACCCTTTTACACCATTTAATAGCGATTATTTTTTTATAGCATAAAATACACATCATTGTTTTTCTTCAATACTTCAATAAAATAGTTTTAATTCAACTTATAACTATTTTCACATCATAATTTTAATATTTTTGTTAAGTGTGATTAGGTATAATAGCATTATTTTTAAAACTATAGGTTTTACACAAAAATCGACAATTTCATAAGAAAGAGGAGAAAAAATTACTATAAATGCAATCATTGACTTGTTCAATTAGCAAATAATAAAAGCAGCAGAATTTTTTTTCTTTATTTAAAATAGTTTTTTGGCTCTCCTGAAAAGTGACCATTTTGAATTGAACCCTTTCTCACTAGAGGCACAGATATATCACCCTTCACTGGTGCTTCGCCAGCGTATCCCGTTAGCGCAGGCGGGGTTACCATACCATTTTCACCCATCAAAAAAAAAATTAAAATTATAGCAAAATTAGGTAGGTACAACATGTAAAATAAGAAATTTACTTCTTACTATCAAATCAATCAGAACGAAAAATCTACCATATCAATAAACAAACATATATTTGGAATTTCAGAAAAAATTATTTATTGATTATCTCATTTATTTTATAGCGAATATAATAATAGGAAAAACAGTTATTATGGCTAGTCGGTCACAGACATTGCGTATCCGCCAGCCACGGAACATTATCGAAAACAAAAGTTTATTTTTTGGCGACCGGGCCGCGCCATCGCAATTCCTCGACCTGGCGGCGCTATCGCGGCCCCTGATTTGTTCACCATCGTCACGCGATCTTACACTTCATCCATCGCGTTTTCATCGATCAAACACTATCCATCTTCATAACAGACAATAGATCACTTATGCAATGCTCCTTTATACTTGCACTGGCCTTATACAGCGAATAATATTTGCTCAAAAAGTGTACTTGATCTAAATATGTATTGGAACTGTATTAGTTCCAAGAAGTTTTAATAGGGTTTTTGAATTGATGAGAAAGAACTTTTCTTCAGATCTGTAGGAAATAACAGCAGTTTATGATAATAAATTGTTACAATCGAAATTTTCCATCCTCTACTTCATTTCAACCCAGATCCAAATAATTTCAATTGACTCAATATATGTAGGCGTTTATTTAAACACTTCATATTCATCTATTACAAATAAACTTATAACTACTGTCAAATTTTATCAATATTTGATATGATTGTTATCAGAAGCTGACAAAACTGAGCTCACAAATTTATGATTGATGGCCGTTATCATCAGTCTCCTTGAGTGTTTTGTTATTCATATAATCTTCCTTCAATCTCGCGTACAATTTGCACTTTTTAAGACTTTTATGATCTTCAAATGCTGCAAAACTTTAATCTGATAGGTTGATTCAATCTACTTTAAAAGAGAAAAGGACTTCCGTTTTACAGTTTGTATTTTTATATTTAGGTTCCACGATATCTTAAACTATTACTATTTTAAAAATTTATTCTGCTATCGATAGAATTTACTCTCGTATTTGGTTCCCGTATCCCCGCTTTAATTTTAGTCCTCATTGATGTTTTTGTGGAATTATATCTTACATATAGATCACTACACCCCAAAATGCATGATTTCGTTTCTTAAAACGTTTACAACCTACTTAGTTACCGATTCCGATCTCTTTATTGCTGCAATACTTTGATTTAATGACAGAGACATGCCCAATAGGACACGTTTATTACCACCTACTACCAAATTTTACACAGATTCTAGGAAAACTGTTATGGATATATTATCTCATTGCGTAACGCAACTTTAACACCATCAGATAACTTGATTACTTATTCAATAGGCGCAGTTTTCACACACTTTTAGCCAATTCCAAGCATAATAGAGTTATGTAGTGAACCCCGACGCATGAAAACAATACTATAATTTAATATATTCCTCATGATAAACAATAGTTGGTTGAGAAAGGCATACAACTAGTGCCTGTGAAGTTTTTCATTTATTACTTTTCTTTCTCAACCATGGCTGCCTTTTAAAATATTCAAAATTCACAATCTCGTAACAGCTGAAACACATTTAGTATATTTAACTCTAGATAGTTGACAAAAATTATTTCTTGCCCCTCATATAGTATATAATACAAATACATATAACTTGGGAATAATAGCTTATTAACCTTAGTTTCTAGAATTACCTAGAAGTTCATAAATCTTTCGTGTACTTAAATGATTGGGAATGGCAACTATCACACAGTAATATAAGACTCCTTCTATCAGACGAAGGCACTCATCTTCACCATTTCTAATAATATAAAAATAATTATACAGCTATTTCTAAGAGCGCCCAGATAGAACATATGGGATCACTCTTGCCCCCAAAACTTTAGGTGTTATACCCCTTGTGTCAGAGGTTTTTTAACCCGCTAAATTTAAAACATAGCACACATATTTACGCCAAAAAAAACACCTAATAGGCACACATTACAGTGACTTATCTGGACAAGTTCTGGCTATAATAATAACTTATTTCCGCTATTAATAGCCAGCAGGTAATAGCAGTCGGCAACGATAGCTCGGAACTAAATAATTAATTAATAGGTACTTATTAGCAAAATTTGAGGCAATAGGTACGTTAACTATAAAATTTTGCAATATGATTTTCACTATTTGAAAATCCCTAATTATGAAATATGCGGAAAACCGAAGATTCAGTAAAAAGCTTACCTGAGATTTTTCACAAATCTAGTAGAACAGTGAGTTATTATAAAAGTTCTCCGGAAGAATCAGAGTAAATAATTATAAATTACTTTATTTAGTGCAAAATCTAAGCCATGGCCACACCAGCTCTGCGTTTTCTGCATAATACGCTAATAATCAGGTTAGCGTAGCATGCAACTGCTGGAACCCTCTACATCCACTTCCTATATTAGTATAGATATACTTACCTATACTGTGTTCTTAATACTTGTGCTATCACAAAAACCTAATTTATTCACATTGACTAACGTTTTCCGATATACGATATTTTTGTACTTACATCCTTTTGATAAAACAATGTACTAATTTAACAAGGACTCTTGGTTATTTTAATTAATTGGCATACATAATTAATCCATTTTAATTGTATTTGTACAGTTTAACCACTAAATTTGTTTTAAAATTGCATAAAAACGAACACTCGCACTTAATTATGTATTAATTAATCTAATGAGTTAACGAATCTATCATAACGGCCTAGAATTAACCATTGCAGTTCGCCGTTATTTATACTGTTGACTAGAATTGAATTTGTAATTGATATCGATTGAATCGAATCTAACAACTTATTTACCGCACGTTGACCTGCACTTACTTGTTGGGACTAGGAAATATAGTGCATATGCATTGACTTGCATTCATTATCATGTAAAGTCATAAATTAGTCAGTCATACGACCATTCAATCACAAAAGTCATGAAAACCTGTTTAATTTTTTAAATTCCATGCGCATATAAAAAAATAATTTAATGTAACTTTTTATCCATAAATAAATTATTTGGCCCTGCCTCCGCTCTGCTTGATCGATTTAACCGCAGTGACCAATATTCCCTCAGCTTAATAGATTCATCCGGAATAAGTTCGTCCTTATTGCAGAAGGATCTGGAAAGCAATGGGAGCAAATTATTTCAAAACGAAGAGAACGAAATAATGCCAGCAATTTGAAGAAAAAATCATACGATATATGAGATACATCTTATAAGGTATAACAATTAAAAATCTTGATAATGTAAACACTTTTCACAAGGAACGGGGATAAAAATATAAAAAAAAATTTTTGATGATTAATCCTTTAATCATGACCGTAGTTTCAATGAAAGTTTTTATTCTTATATTGACGGAAGTCTTCCTTAACTATTATACTTCATTTTTATTATATTCTTTAATAGTATAAAACAACATGCTGGAATTTAACTTCAATTTCTAGTAGTGAAGGAAAGGATACGTATTCCTTAAGGCTAAATTTAAAGCTAAATTTTTCGAGTGTGGAAGATACATTAAACATTACTACAGTTTAAATTGGAAGTAACCGAACCGCTAATATCCATCAGTAAACGTATAGTTGTTAACAAACGCTGGAAAGTTGCAAGACAAGTTGGCCCAAGAAAATGTGTTCACTTAAGGAAGTCACGAGCGCTCACTTCGCAAGCTATTCAGTTAAAGTGACTATTGATAGCACTTAAATACAATTATGGTAACGTACTATCTGTTGCTGTAGAATCAGTCCATGAAGTGTCTATAGGCGTCCGACTAAAATTAGTAATACTTACCTAATGATTCGCAATTTAATTGTTAGACACGCATTTCAAATACATCCAATAAAGGTATATTGATATCTAAAAAGCATAAAGAAGTTTTAATAAAATATTTATAACCAAACTCTACATACACTAATATTGAGAGCTCATATTGTCAATAATATTTATGATAAATCCAAAGAATGTCTACTCTGTTTTATAAATAACGAGGTTATCAGTTCTCGACGCGGTCACATTGTTGGACTGTTCATATATTTAAATATTAATCACTCATTTTTAATAGGTACTAGTCTTAAAGCAAACAAATTAATATTAAAATCATATTTGTTATCACAATATAAGTGTACCCAGTTGCTTTTATTTAGAAGTACATCAAAGGATAGGCCTACGATTAATACAGAATTATTTACTTGTATTGTGATTACTCAAATGTACTCAATATTTTGTACCAGACAAAAGTCATCTGGATATAAGATATATATCGGATATATATAGATATATATTATATCCATATATGTATGTGATACCCCTGTCCCACTTGTATTTCTATCACCAAGCACCTGTGTTTGCATAGCATTGTTTCGGTTTGCAGAGTGGGTTCTGTCAGTGCAATTACAGTATACAAATGCAAAACTCCTATCTGAAGGCTTAGAATAGAGTCATCATTCCATTATCGCCAATCAAAAAAAAATCCTTAGAAATGACAATACATCAAGGTTACCATGGACTTCACAGTAGTTTCTATAATTTTACAATTTTGTTCATTTCTTTAGGCGATAGTGATGGGCGTATTTAAAGCGGGGCAGGATAGGTCGTGCTCACCACAGAATCGTCCAGTGCTCACCCAAGGTTGCTAACGAAGCTTTGAAAAGATATATCTAAGAGTACAGATGTGCCTTTTTAAAGCATATCACTTTCCAGATTGTTTGCCAACTTCTATAAAAAAGTATGAATTCAAAAGATATTCTTACATCTATTAATTATACATTAAATCTATATAATACTGTCGGCGTTTCGGCAGCAATCGATGATTTAGCGATTAACTGATTCAGAGAAATGTAAGTTTATAATTGGTTTCACTTTCTCTCGTATTTTATATAAATAATAATCTTATACTTTTATTCTTATAAAAAGCACCATGATAAGCTATTGCTAATGCGCCAAATAATTTTGTTTTTCTTTCATTCTTTCTTTTAAATAACTATTTGAAAGTAAACATTGCCCATCGACTTATTATATACCTACGTGTCTTTTGCATTTAGGTAATATTGTATGTTTCAAAACAATTTAATATTTAATAGTTGAACGATTTAAATACGTATCAGAAATCCTATGAGTAGATATATCTTTTTTTTTTCAATACAACAAAATTACATAATACATATAATTTATCTGCAACATATTCATTTTAATTTATTATAATTTATACTTTAACGTTCAAAGTTAATACTTACATATTAATATATTAATTTACAATGCATATAAGTAGAAAATTTCAATATTAATCGACAAACGCATAATACTTTGATTTCTATATAAAGTATATCGAAATGTTATGGTACGCTGCTTTTAAATTCAAAGTCTTTCTTCAAACACGTTTCTCCATTTAAAAGCACCTGTTGTTCCGTTTCTCTATATAATATCTCGCAAAGTACAATCTGTTTGGAGCAGGTGAAACCCGCGTCCCAGTCTCCGGTGCTCCAACAAAAGTAAAATCGAAAACAGATTACTGTCAGGCACTCTTACTTTTTGAATACTGATCGAAAGTTCTAAACTGTACCTTATTAGATTTGATCAGATGTACAATAAGTTAATTACTGATCACTTTTTCTACGTGTATAATTTACATTCCAACTTTTAATATCTTTGTTTTTTTTTTTCTAATCAATTTAATGTAGTATTCTTTTTAAGACTTTTTAGTATTTTATAATTATCAAACGCACTTTTCATTCTGTTTTATACAAATAAACAAACAATAGCAAAACTTAAAAGCGTTTCGATATAAAACTATTTTCAACGTAAATTTTTAATTCTCCATCATAATATTAAAATTACCGTCTTTTTTTCGTCTTTATAATTTCGAGTTTGATTTCGCTATTACCTACCGGATGAAAATATGAATAATCCGAGTAAAAATTGGCAACCCTAATGAACTGTCATTGAGTAGTTTTGGTGAATGACCTAATAGCCTACTAGAATTAGTTTTTAGGACATCGAGGCGTCTCCGTTTTTATACTACTCGCTCATTACAATACCCATGCTATTTCACGCACGTACATACATACTACATACTATTAATACTGTCTACACCTTATATTTATGAAAATTAGTAGTGCGTGTATTCTTCTAAACGTCAGTAAACTATTTTCTTCCTATATGTTACTTTTCTTCCTGTAACGACTCATTACATTCATGATAAAAATTGTGACATAATGGATAAGCTATAGAAGTAACTAAATTGATAATGTGGCTTTTATACGTATGATACGTTTAATATAGGAATGCCTTTTTCCATTATTCTTCTACTTTATAGCATAGGTATATACAATATATTTAAGGATAATATGTTAAAATGTCCAATTGTTGCTTGAAAGATGTCCATAACATCGTTAATAATCATAAATTGATTTACAGAGAAAACTACTATACGAGTTAGAATCAAAATTCTATAAATATTGTCTTGTAGACAAAGGAATGAGCTCCCTGCCGAGGTTTTCCCAAGAGACTACAGCATGGGGTTCTTCAAAATAATGAGGTTTCTTAGGGTTAACGCGCACGTAAAAAACGACTTACCGCTTACCATCAATGCTTGTTTTTCAGTGGTATAAAAAATGTTCATCTCAAGTTTTGATAGTTAATTCACATGAAAAAATTTTAGATAACTAATTCAAGAACAAACCCCATGAAAACAACTACATAGTCTATTTCAGAATTTTTATTTTTCTTTAAACTGTTTTTAGTATTTTTAATTTTAAATGAATGCAAACAATTCTAAAATTGATGCAGTCTGTTATAATACTGTACCATTTTGTTATGCAACATTATTTATATCTGTAAACAGTATAAATCAAAGTTGCTGTCTATATAAGTTTATTTTTTCGCTTACTCTTCTAAAACCACGAAACAGGTTTTGATACGAGTTTCACTGTCATTTACATACTTTTTTTTATAAAAGATTTATATATAAATACACGTAAAAATACATACTAATTTGCAACCGTACGAACTACGTTCACTAATTTTATGATTGATAAATTAATTGTAAGACTTCGCTATTTACTTACATACTTACTAATAAGTGCTTAGTTTACTTCATACTCAAGAGAGAGGCTAGAAAGACAAGTATAGGTATGGCTACCAATATTGTAATGCAAATTTATTAGAAGTCCAGTTTCAATATACGAAGTTACGAGATTGGTTTCTAAATTTATAAATTGGTATGCAGCTGTTATACAGGTATTATTTACGCACCCGATTTGTAGATTAATTAAATATATATAACACAACATAATAATAATATAAAATAATTTCTCTTCTGTGTGTAGAACATTTTCATGAATAAACCAAGTAGGTATTAGATGAATTTTAATAAAATGTTAAACAAAAAATGAAAACATACGCATACGGGTACGTGTGCAGCGATATCGAAAGAATTATGACCAATAACATGGATAGCATCTAATATTTAATGTAAAACAGATAACGTATTTATGAATGGTCTCTTTAAACAATAACAATTGGATATGATTTATGATTTGTTGGACAAGATAAAAACAAAACTTTAAAGCACAATAATCTGTCCGTAGCAATGCTTGTCGTCCAAATGTGAATTTAAATTTTATATTTGTATAAAATATAAAAAGAAAACAGTTATTTATACTGAAATCTAGTACGATTTTCAATCCAAGAGATACAATTACATATTGACTTTATTGGCAGATACTTATCTTGTGGATTGCTCGATTAATTATAGAAAAGATAAACATAATAATAAGTGCCATACAATCACATCGATTGCTTGGTTCTTGGTACCGTGTGTTATGAGGAACTATACAATATACTTACATTTGGGACCACAACTCAGAACACTCAGACCTGAACCAACTTAGACAAGCTCGTCCCAAATTTATCATCAGGTCAATTGGAAACCCTTCTCCGAATTCCGGAAATCTCATTACAAAGCAACGTGACCATCATCGTTATTCTTCTTCGACAGGAGTCTTCGAAAGTCGCAATTATAATTGTACTGCAATGTGACGTCAATTATAAAAAAAAATCTATAATAAAAAAAGATATGAAATTCAACAATTCTCCGTATAATAAATACTTAATTTAAAATTTGCGCAAAAGCTAAATAGAAAATTAACAATCTATAATATAATTTGCTACTCCATTTAAAATGTTACATCCGTCGATTTAAATTGATTAATACGCAATCGTAAATTAAAACTTATTTACGTTCGTGAAGCCAACAGCGCAATCCCACCGAATGCGCGTATAATGACTCAAGGTTTCTTGACGAACAAAATGATTCAGATTTTACTGAAATAACTAATGTCTTTGAAGCGTACACTGATTCACAAAACTGACCAGACTAACTTAATATCTGAAACACTAATAAAAAGGAGGGAAAGTTATAATTAATTAATAATCCCTTTCAATAGAACTAAATGGAAATGTAAGCGAACAAAAAATTTACCTGACCATAATACAGCCTATTGATATACAAATAAAAAATCGATTAATTTATTGATTATTTACGATTTCATTTTAAAAGAAATTCTGTGATAATTTTAATAAAAAGTTGTTTATTTTTTATTAATTTCTGTAGAAATAGACTTCACAGAAATATATATTTACATTTCCATTCGTTAGATACCTACCTACCTATTATTTTTTTATGGTAGATATACCTGTTGAGCTGTATATCACAGAAATTATACTATTACTTTCATCTACTGATGCTCTTTAAACTAGTTAATAAATTATCAATACGAAAACACCAAAACTTACTAAACTTTATCAAAAATTATAAAATTCTGATCAAATTATATACCAATAATACCTATTCAACAATGTTAATTAATTCACATAATAAGTCTGTTGATAAGTTTTGTGATCACATGCTTTTGATTATGAATAAAATTATTATCTTAAGAATTCAACAAATAATACTTGTTGACTTATAAACGATCGACAAGCCCACTTGTTGCGCCAAATAATATAATAAGTCTCATCACTAACGGATCGATATCATCATCATCATTATATCAGCCATTAACTGTCCACTGCTAAACATAAGCCTCCATTTATTGGGGAATTTTGCCAGTAATTTCCAAGTTTGGCAGGCGGGTTGGCAACCGCATTTAGGCTTTGGTGATAATTTTAAAGGGACGTTGCTGCCCATCCCTTGATCACTAAGTTCCCTTAGTCGCCTCTTAAGACATCCATTGGAAAGGAAAAATCTATATTAAGTACAAAATTATTTAAAAATATCTTAAACATTATTCATTATCAAATAAAGAACAACTTCTTGCAAATTTATATATTGACTTTGAACTTTTTTAATCTTGCTTATTTTATCCTACCTGAGGATAGATTCTTGGTAAAGCAAATTCGGAACCGGTCACTTCATTAGTTGATTTTAAAGTTCACAGTCACAAAGTAATGTGAAGCGTGCTACTTCATGCCTTTCAGGTATAAAGACTATGAGGTATATTGTTACTCGCGTGAATTGAACAGAATTTGAATAACAAAATCCGGCATACCTTACATATCTTATATCACCTATATCACACAGCAACCACATAAATTCTTATTTTATTATTACTGCTTTATTAATATAGAACAATTTTTCTTTTCTCTCCAGGTTTTACTACTTCAGCAACAAGTGACATCATTGGCGGACACTCAGAGCACGGCCGATGAACGCTATGCCAGGGCAAAGGCCGACAATGCTGTATTGCAGGCCAGACTGCACATGCTTGATGAACAAATACGAGAGGTATATACAAATATATATTCGAAATATTTTTTGCTCTATTGGATCACAGTCAATTATTACGATCAACATAAAATGTGGTTAAATTTTAATACAGTAAACCTTACGCAACAAACTAATTAGGCCAAAAAACCTAATAACTCTGCAAATAACATGTATGATATCATTAATGATCATTAATTACACTAAATGAGTGTCGATTACATCCTTCTTCGGAATTGAATGTAATGCCATTAGATTTTAAAGTCATACTTTTTGCTAGATTGAATGCCGTTGCGAGGAACGCATCGCTGAGGAGCAGAAAAGATGTCGAGATGCAATTGCACGCGTAGAGCGAGAGAGAGATAGTCAGCAGGCCGCGCTCAATGACCGACTCGCCGCCGCAGAAACCGAAGCTTCCGATCTTAAACAAGAGGTAATGAGTTTCCTAAAACACGCAAATAAAACAAAATTCGTACCATTTATTTCGTTTGCTTTTAATGCAAACTAAGTCTAAGAATAACTTAGAGCTGAAATAATAAAATTATTAAAAGGAAGTACATTTAGAATCATGGTGAAGATACTATATACGGCCCCTATAACAGACAGTAATAACCATCTCCTACAGACACTGCTAATACATGACCTCACTAATTATACTCCAATACCCATGGCACCTGTGCTTTACCGCTCTTACAGACTTCATTAACTTGAGAACTTTTTAACAAAAATATTAGCTATCAAAGTCTTTATGGCCGCGGTATGTATGTATGTGTTTAAAACACTGTATGTCTAAATTACATTTGAATTTTGTAATACTCGTAACTAGTATTTGTAATATGTTTAACTTTAACCTGTTTATCATAATAGGTGGGACGGCTTCGAGGCGTAGCGGAAACGCTACGAGCAAATGCCGAAATATCTGCTCGAGCGCACCGGGAAGCTCAGGAGCAAATAGGAGAGCTCGTTGCTCAACTAAACGCAGCTCGTGAAGCTGAAAGGCGGGAACGCGAGGCTGCTACTGCCACTGCTGAGATGTTGGCCACCACGAAAATGGAGCTGCAAAAACTAACAGAAGCTCCACCCCCACCTCCTGATCCTCGTTTAGATGAGCTCAGGAAAGAACTAACATTGCTAAGAACACAAAATAAATGTAAGTCTGTTACCTGTTTATCTCCTTGATTATTCTTTAATTCACTTCACACTATTTTGCAAAATATACAAAATAAACTGTGATTTAAAAACCTCTACCCGTACATACACTTATTACCTACAGAATTCCGTTTCATAACTTAATATACGTCACTTACAGCATATACGTCAATTAAATTCTCTTTTAAACTTGCTTTTTCGGTTTTATTTAATTACATTTCTTAATATTTTTTATTGAATTTTAGATTAAAAATATTTTAAACGCATATTATAGCATGTAAAATTATTGAATCCGTACTGACTGTTACTACCTCTCATAAATATGCTACATGTTGCGAAGGGATAAAAAAGTATCATCCGCATATTGATGCATGTATAAAGTTTGCATCGTTAGAGTCATTGTAACACAAAAATCCAAAAAACCTCGTCATCAAACAGTTACTACGGTCCTGATTTTACATATATCTTATTTGTAAACAATTATTATTACAGCTTTATCTGAAGCTCAAGAAGAACTCCAGGCGCAGATATTAACACGCGGTGTAGAGGAAGGCCGCAGTCTTCTAGACGGCGTCAGCGGACCACTTGTCGCCACCAACTCCCTCGCACACGAACTTTCACAAATGAGTGACGATGAGGTAATTTATTAATTCATTACACAGTTTATTAAACATTGTGTTTTTCTATCTATAGACCTGCTCAAGCTTGTCCATGGGACACGCAAACTGATCATTCACTTATTTAGATGCTCAATTATGTGGATACATGGATCGTCAATTATGTTCACAAATATTTATGTCAATATATTCTGAAGATTTCTCTATAACATGATTGCATCCATTTCATTAGAAATTCTAAGCAGTTACATTATGGGGATTAAATCTTTGTAATTATTAATAAAAGATTAATAAGAAAAATAAAATCAATTTTATAGAATTGCTTTTACTCTGCTATAGTAATTATATATTTTGATCATTATTCCATTCCATTATTAATAAAAGCAGTTACACACTGTTTATAAAATATAGCAACATTTTACTCTAACTACAATTTCTAAATAATACAACTGCTATAAATTATTTTTAATGTATTTTATTTAATTCAAACATAATCCAGCCGATTAAGATATTAAATGCATAAATACTAATTCGTGCTTCATTACCTTATGTCTTGTCACCATAATCATAAGCTTTTGCCTCGTCAATCTTATTTGTCTTAGATTAACGACTTAAGTCTTCTGAATCTAAGGTAAATGTGCAGGATATTTTGCGATACAGTCATATATATTTTTATGTATGCATTTTTGCAGCCCGATGGTAGTGATACACAATCAGATCTCAACATAGAGATGGAAAAGGTACGATATTTTTACTAACTGCGCATGTCTGTACCTTACGGGATCTGGTTAATTCTTGCATGCTTTTATATTAACTAGCTGTACCTTTTTCAGACTTTATGAAATTTCTTTGCTTAACTCCGATACTAACAGATCATTTACATAAAAACACCGCATTGCATGATTCAAGCACACGATGGTAACCTGTTATTTTATATTAGTAACATTTCCCGTCCTTAAAGGACAGGACAAGTTTGCGATCTTTGAACGATAGAGTCTACAGGGTCCTATATAGAATAAATGTCAGATAGAACTAAAAGACAAGCTTTTTAAAATTAGTAGTGAGCGACAGTTACACTAGCTAGCTGTCTCAGGTACAATTCTTGTATAAATTAAGATAACGTGGGAAAAAATATATCGAGAAGTTCTAAGACATGACAACGTCTGAAATAATGTATATTCTCTCCTTTAAGCCAAATCTCTTATAGATCCCTGGTGGTAATAAAACCATTAGACATACTAATTTATCCTGACTAAATATATCATCCTAATGAATATCCACTTTCTTTTACAGCTGCAAAAAGCACTAAAAGAACAACAAGACGTGAACGTACAATTAAGAAATTACATCGACGGCATTTTATTAGCAATTGTGGAAAACTACCCGCAACTACTAGAGGTCAAATACCAAAAAGAAGCTGGTGCGAACAAATCATAACGTTTAGTTATAAATATCAAATTATTTAACATAATTATATGTGCATAAAAATGTTATATGAATATTTTAAATGTTGAATGCTAGGAATTCAATAACTACTTATATTAAGATATTACGATACAATGTTGCTTAATTGAATAATTTGAAAATAATGTTTGATGTTAAATATGTAATGCTGTGATAAAATTCATGAATGGAAATATAAAATATAAACATTTTTTTTTATATTAATTAAAATATTCTTGGTAACATTGTCAATTGAAATTGTCTATGTATCATAAAATTTTATAGATGGGTGTATGTGTCTATATCTACATCTTCATTTGTAAATATTGTATAGTCGAAAATAACACTATATTACATATACATGTACAGTCGCGTAAAATTATTAGTTATAGTAGTTCTTTCTTATATATAACTTAATATGGTCCTTTTCTTTCTTATATATGGTATATAAACTATGATCCTTTTGTCATATTCATTTAAAAATTACTGTAAAATCTTTGTGATAAAGTATATAATTATTTAACACATTATACATTATTATTGTACGCGATTGTACCTATTATATAAGTTCCTTAAAATATCTCAAAGTATAAAATTTTTATTTGATTAAAGAATGTATAAGTAATATAAGCAATTTAGAGATCTGCGAAAAAATGTAGTTAATTATAATTTTTAATATCGACGAAGGCCAGGCCGTCCATAACGATATTATTTCAGTAGTAGTTAGAGCCAATTTTATAAAAGACTGGTATGTATTGATAATGTTAGATGCAAATGTAATTCCAATATTAGAGCTATGGCACCTAATATTATCATAGCCATCTAATTTGAAGTGTGTATTCGTAAGCTATGTATTAAGAGTAGCTACACACTATAGTACCTAAAATTAAATTATATTTGTTAAGAGAGATTGTGTACCTATATTTTTTACAATGAAACCGCTAATATCTTTAAGTTAGATAGGGATTTGTGTACATTTTGATAACACGAAATAAAAAATGTTCTTCTAATAATAGTCATGAATATAAATTAAATGAATTCTAATTTTATTCAGTCTTTTTATTATGTTCCTTAATTTCCTTATGGATATATCTAATGTTCTTCTTTGTCCACTTTTTCGTCATCATTTTTGTTTTGTTCCAAATTACTTAAAACTTGTTGAACATCTAAGCGCAGCATCATAAGCTTCGGATCCATAAAATCCTAAAACAATCAACATTTGTAATTAAATCTGAACAAATTATAGTATGAAACTTGAGAAAAAACAACTTTATAAGTAGTATTCGTTCAAAGATACTGTTATGAAGATATTCATTCAAAGATATTGTTATGAAAATTTTGCATGATTCTAGTGGCTAATAATATTGACGAATATTACTGACATGGCCGAAAAATAGATACTTTTTACTATTAACTGACAGATTGAGACGATAATGTAATATATTATTATATACAATTTAAAGGAAAACAAAGGTTAGTTTTCTTTCATTCTATAGTCCTTCAAGTCTGACTTATTGAACAAAACATCTTGTAGTCAAAATAGTTTATACACAAATTAACCTCCTTATTCATAAAAATGGTAAATTTCATAAACTTATTTCAGCTGTTTAACTGTTTTGTCTCCTTCTTTTACACTAAATTCTCAATTTGAAAGAAAGTGAGAAAACAGTGTAATAGTTAAAGTAATTTTGTAGGTTTTAATTTTTATGAATAAGGGGGTAATACTATAAATGTTGTCTTAAACTTATCAGTGATGTAAAAAGTAGTCATTTATTTTTGTAATATCAGTCACATTCGTAATCATCCAACTAGTAGAAAGCTTACGAAACGCAGTTCGCATCAGGCATTCTAGTATAGAAATTGTTCTAAAAGTGTGATAATACAAGTACAATCTCGTTAAAATATTCTACAACAAAACAAACCTTTAAATGACCCGTATCGCTTTGGATAGGTTGCAAATTATTTTCAACGCCAGCACCAGTAGCCGATTTATTCTCACTAAAAGTTTTTTCATCAGTCTTCACACTTGTGCTATGTCTCAAGTTAAAATTTCGACTCATAAGATACGCCATTTCCTGCTCTATTGCGTTCATCGCGGAATTTACTTCAGCACCACCATAATCTCTGGATACTGAGACGTTAAGAAAAGTATCTGGCATGTTATAATTAGGTTCGTATGTATAATCAGTAATATTCTGAGTTGTTTTACATAATGAACATTGTTGTCTACTTTCCAACTGTTTCCTTTCATTGTGCAAAGTTAATCTCTCTCTAGATAATGCTACCTTCTCTCTAGCTATTTGTTTCTCTCTTGTATTCAACGAGACAGCATGTTCTTGTATTCGTCGTATTCTTTCTTCGTACTTTCTTTGCAAAAACTCAGCCTCAGAATATTTTTTGTCTGCATGTGACTGTTTGTCCATTGCTGTTTTTGCTAATAAATCTAAGTCTCGACTCCTAGAACGAAAAAAAAATTAAAAAAAAAAAAAGAAAAACATTACACGAAACTTAACATGTTAATAAAGACTTACTTAGCTAATATCCGTTGTTCTTCCATATGCATGTGCTGCTTTTCAACATTCAATTTCGATCGTTCCTCAGTTACTTCTTCTAATTGAGCTTGAAGTTCTGCTTTCATAGTCTAAAAATATAGTTAAACAAAATAAAGAATCATAATAAAACATAGGCATCACATTGATTTAATAATATACGACAGGACTGTCCAAACTAGATAGGATCTAGGGCCAATAAAAATTACTAAATACATTAAAACGCAAATTATTTTTAAAAACCAAATGCTACTATAATGTTATTATTTTGTTATTGTATTACATTTTCATTAATTTATCTTTATAATTCTGTCAACATCAACATCAATATCGGTAGTAACTAGACGAGAAACATAAAGATCAATATTGGTAGTAACTAGACGAGAAACATAAAGATCAATATTGGTAGTAGCTAAACGAGAAACATCAACATCAATATTGGTAGTAGCTAAACGAGAAACATCAACATCAATATTGGTAGTAGCTAGAAAAGATTTGGCGGGCCGCATCAATTCAAGCCGCGGGCCGCGCGTGGCCCGAGGGCTATGGTTTTGACAGCTGTGATATACGACATATTTGCGACATTACGACATACTTCTAATTCTTGTTTGATGCTGTGTATTGATGCTTTTTCTTTGGCAATGATTGCACTGTCCTTTAGTGTTTTCTTTTTTTCTTCCTCTATCTTCGTTATTTTCTCTTCATACTCCTTCTGTATTTCTTCTCTTAATATCTGTAACAAAATACATGCTAAAGTAGTAACGAATGATATTAGACTAAGTGCACTCTCTGTAAATATGTATTTTATTGTGTGCAAAAGAATAAAAATTAAATTATTATTTACTTTATTTTATTCAGACATCAGATATTATCATTATAAATAACTAAATGCGCATTGTATATGCTTTGAACTACCTTTATTTCTTCGTCTTGTTTTTTCAGTACATTTTTTGCAAATTCCGTCTGTTTGTTGAAAGTCGCTTTTTCAAATTCGAATTCCATTTTTCTTTGTTTTAAAGATGCTGTATCTTCTTCTATTATCTGTAAATATATAGATATGTTTACTCTACAGTACTAAGTATCTACCTATATTTTTTTATTAAGTTAAAAACATATGGAAGTTACTCATATTAATAATTTCGCTAATCTCTTAAATAATTACCGATGTCATTTGCTTCAACCTATTCTCTAGCATTTTAACTATTTCTCTACTTTCAACCTTTTCGCTTACAAAATCTTCACGTTCCTTTTTCAATTGTTGCATCATATCTGTAAATAATAATTAGGCATTACATTACACATATAGTGTCTGTTGAGAATTCAAATGAAAGATTTCACTTTTGGTCATTTCACTAATTCAGAATCACGTGAATTCAAAAATAAATCTAATCACCATTTATTTGTATTTCTCTTGATTGTAAACTTCTTTCCGTATCTTTTTGAGTATTATCAGCCATTTCTTTAACTTTTTCTACTAGAATTTGGCACTGGGATTTATTTTCTTTAACGTCTCTTACTAATTCATGTAGATCGGATGAGAATCCCGCTGATTCTTGAATAAGTGCTTGTTCATGTTTAACTGCTTTTCTGTGAAATTAATGTGCCGTAAAAAATATAAAATTTAAAATATGTATTCTTTAATGCATCTCTATATAACACTTCTAATATACAAAAGGCGGTCTTATCGCTAAATCAATAACTTTCAAACAACCTATGAAAAGGAAAAAAATATTGTAACTATTTGGCGCAAAAAGTGTAACCAATAACAAGACGCTCGTGTAAAAAAACAATAACACATAATTATGCAAATAATCATATGCACACCTTATATCTAAATCCTAAAATTAAAAAGTAATAAAAGGAAATAATATTCATAATTATTCAATTTTCCTTTTACTAAATAACAGCTTAAATCTTACTTAATATTCTCCATAAGTGCTACGTGATGTTCTTGTAAAATTTTTATATTTTCCAGGTGTTGCTCTCTCAGCAATTCATTTTCCACTTTATGACGCTCTGTTAAAGCATTTATATTGTTTTCAGTCAACTTTTTGAATAACTGATGATGCTCTTCTAACCAATTTATCTTTTCCGAGTAATATTTAACCAGCTTGTCACTTTCTTCTTTCATTCTTTCTTCTGATTGACTCAGAGAAATTTCTAAAAAAGCTAATTGGCGCCTAAAAAGAAACATAAAAGTGTCTAAATGTGGTATTAAAATAAGTTTAAAAAAATAAAACTTCTCATTTACCTATATGACGTCTCCATGAGATCTATTTCCTTATCATGGTTTTCTTGTAACGACTGAACTAACTGTAGTAATTGTCTCTTTTCCTTCATGTGTGCAGTTTCTTTCCGTTCTGTCTGAGTAGTATCCTGTATATCTTCAGGTTCATTTGGATTATCTTCTACATTAGTCGTACCTAACAATGCCTAAAATAAAATAAATTAATATGCTTTACTATTAGAATATAGCTGTATTTGGAATTTCTAATTACAACCACAAAATACACATGTGTGTTATATGTTTTTATTTCCTTGTGTGAGATATCACAGATTTCATTCAATGGGTGATAATGGAATGGTAATCCCGCCTGAGCTATCGGTATACATTGACGGGGCACCAGTGAGAGATGATAGGTGAGGATAAAAGCAGTTCAGTTAGCCCATCGTGATGTATTTCATAAGAATGCGAAACAACAGTTTTCAGGGAGTACCACGTGAAGGTAGACCTAATAGGTACATTACTAGCAATGGGGCTGTTAGTCCCCATTACTAAGAATCCCTCCCCTCCCCCGACATCAGAGGCTAAAAGTCGAATATCTGGAATATAATTGCATAAAAAACTATGAATTAAATAAAACATGATCATAGATAATACTTTTAAGGCTTTAGGTTAGGTTAGGTTTCGTTAAATGCATGGAGAGCACAGTTTATGTAAGACATCGGCGGCATCATATGATCTCAACTAACGTCCATCATGCAAGTGGTAAGGGGTATAATTACTCCCCAACTTCAAGTCGATTGTAGCAAAAAGCGGCGTAAACAAAGGCCGTATTAGCCTGGTTACAACGAGTAAGTCACGGAATAAGCCCCTGCGGCGGTCCATCCGGTCAAGGACATATGGGCCACAGTCGTAAAGGGCAAGCGTGTGAAATGTGTAAATATTGCAAGGCCAGCCGCGAGGAAGTTTGTCCAAAATGGCCCTGGTAAGTCCTTGCAAGCTTTCCTAAATGAGTCGAAACTCACAAACCAGTACGGGCCAAAGTCGTTGGGATGGTCTCGATACTTCGAAAGGAAATCCGGTATCGCCCAACATTAAGTCCAGAAGTACGTCCGGAAGACCTACACACCTATACCAGGGCGTGTGGCATTTAAAAAAAAAATTTCGGATAATTAGCTTTTGTAATACTAAGTACTTTAGTGATGACACATTTTGTTGTCATAAAAATTGAGGTACTCGATGTTATCTATCTCTATCGACAGATCATTTTACCTTTATCCTTTGTGTGATCCGTTCTTGGTGGGCAGATATTATAGCTTGCATTTGCTGCCTATGGGCCGATTGTCGTTGCAGCATGGAATCTAATTGAGCATGATGCGCCAATTCCGCCTCACGCTGAACCCTCTGGCTCTCCTTCTGACGCACTGACAAATACATTGAATATTATTAATCTAAGGAAGTCATAAAAATATTAAGCATATATACTTTATATATCCAAAATTAGTAGCTAAAAACATAAAAAGAAATTGATTGTAAAATTACGTATTAATTGCAGTCATCATTTTATACATATTCGTACGCAATAGTCATCATTACTTATAAATATGTACGTTTTTGTCACCTATAAATAAAACACTCAACTTGTTCATACTTTGGTAAATATAGAAATTGAAGCAAGACAGTATAGGAAGTGAAATTATCTATACGAGAGCTACACTGAAAATTTTTAGAATTGGCTACTCGAAAGCAATATAATAAAAAAAAAATTAAATTTTGAAAATGGAACTCTACGAATAATACTGAGTATATAATTTATTCGTTTGTCATTTGTTTTACGGCTTGGCGGCAAATTGAAAATAGTCTGTGTAACGTTATCATGAACTTGACACGAGAAAAATTTCGTGCGATGATTTTTTATGACTTTCAATGTCATCTAAGTCAACAAGAAAGTTATGATAGACTACAATTGACCTTTCACGATAAAGCCCCGTCTCGTGCCACTGTTTACAACTAGTTTAATGAGTTTATACATGGTCGCACTAATCTCACCGATGATGTGCGTGAGGGCCGGTCTTCTACAGCGACGACTAAAGATAATATCAATGTGTAGTGTAGTGTTAAAGAGACTGACAAAAGAATGACCTATCAGCAGAACACTTGGCGGTCAGGAAGCTTTGTGCCCGGTGGATACCTCATAATTTGATCGAGGCTCAAAAACTCCGTCGTGTTAATTGGTGCCGTGAAATGCATAAAAGATTTAACGGAGGTAACTCAAATTCTGTGTTTGACATAATTACGGGAGACGAAAGCTGGATTTACTGTTATGATCCCGAAACTAAAAGACAATCAGCTCAGTGGATATTTCCTTCCGAGGAGTTGCCAACTAAAGTGAAGAGAGGTCGAAGCGTGGGAAAAAAGATGGTGGCCTCGTTCTTTGGAACGACAGGTTATTACGACACAATTGTTTTAGAGGATCAAAAAACAGTTGCTGTAGAGTGGTACAGTAACAATTGTTTGCCACGTGTTTTGGAAAAAGTGCGTGAGAAACGACCTCGCGGTAGGATCCTCCTTCACCAAGACAATGATTCGTCGCACACCGCGATTTTTATTTATTCCGAAAAATAAAAGAAAACCTTCGAGGAAAACTTTTTATGAACGCCGAGAAAGTTGTGGCTACGTTTCAGAAGGCCATCGAAGAGATCCTTAGGGACGAGTGGGCAAAGTGGTTTTATCGGATGCAGCGATGTATTGACGTGAATAGACACTATTTTGAAAAGATAAAATAAAGGTAAAAACTTGCTAATTTAATCAGTTTTTAATTTTCTAACTAAAAAGACGAACATTAAACCCATGTACTGTTTGAAGAACAAGATAAAGCTTTTGGAATCAATGCCTATTTATAAAGACGACTTAAGAAAGTAATTAAAATGAGAAATTTGTATTAATATAAAAGGCATCGCCTCACCTTAGCGAACAGTAGTTTACTTACTCTGCAAGGCGGCTAGCTTTTCTTCCTGTGCCTTTAATTGCAAAGCAATCATTAGCTGTGATTCCTGCTGTTGTAAATATAAGGCTGCACCCTCAGTTGTTATATCTTCGGTTCCTGCATGTAACATGCTTGGTGTAGAAACTCTAGGAACTTTAGAATTTTCTAAATTGACATTTACATTCGTTTCTTGTGGTTCTTCGATTTTCTCGATATTTTTAGGAGTTTCTTCAAGTGCTTGTTGCACTGTTGCTTTTTTTATGTTTACAGATTTCTTTTTTTTAGTATCCGAACCAACTAACCACGTCGGCATATCTGCGCCATCGTCTTCATTTTCCTCAATACCCTCATTTTTATCTTGAAATATACCCAGCCAATCTTCCGCAGGTTTTTTCTTAGATGGTAAACTCTCTTTGGTATTATCAATTTTATCCGTATGTTTTGATTTAACATTTACATTTGACACTGTTTGCTTAGAACTACTTTTCCCTAAAATGGAATCAAAATCAAACTCTTGACTTTTTGCTGCAGTGGTAGGTCTTGTTGCTTGACTTGAAACAGTTTTAGAACTTCCTCCTAAAATATCGTCTAATACTGACTGTGAACTTTTTCCTTTTTCCAGCGGTTTGGTAGCTTCCTTTTTCCCGACTCCCAATTCACCTAATATATCAAGTGTATTATGGCTTGAACTTAACTTTGCTTTAGAAGGTGATTTAATAAATTCCGACTTATCAAGTCCTGGTTTCTTAGCTTCAATTTTTATTGAATCTCTGGATACTTGACTTTTATTTGGGGCATCAAACTCTGTGCTTTTATCATCATTTTTAACGATATCTATCAATGAGTCATTTTTACTCTCTATATCACTTTTATTAGGACCCCTCAACTTTTCGGAATCTATATTAAATAAGGAGTGTTTCCTTTCAGCAGTAGGCGTTGCTATTTTTTTTGGCGGCTTTTTTTTACCTAGTATATCGTCATCAAAAAAACTGTCATCACTTCCATCACTAAGTATTCCAGCTAAAGGATCATCAATATTGAAACTCATTTGTAATAAATAAATAAGTACTTTACTGCAAAAATGTGTAGTTTAATTTGCCGTTGCCTTAGCTAGAACTATTCAATGTAAAATATAATGATTACTTGCATAATAGCATCATAGTCGAAAGAACTCTTGTAATAGGTATTGTTTACATATTCGGCGCTATGGAAACGGAAATTGTATTTTTTTTTTATTCATTACAAATTAAGCAACGGCATTAATTTTAAGCAAGGAAAATGAAGGTCTGAGGGAAGTAATTACGTAGGATTTAATTAAAGAAAAATTCAGTTTTTACGGCTACAAGTGTATTTTAATTATTAATTTTAACATAGCAACGAACCAAGTTAATTAGTATCCATTGTCGTTAGGACAACAAGTGTTACCATATTAATTATACTTAAATTCTTTTTTTATATTGAGGTTTTGGTTTGGGTGTGTGTCCTTTCGCCATTACATATTTTATTGATACTCATGTTGATTACTATTTGTTATTTTCAGAGACAAGGCTCTTTCATAAAATGTCTGTGGGTTACCTAGATGGTTTTCGCACGTACATAACGTGTACTAAGGTCTTAATAAAAATGTCAACTGTCATGCATCAACCCGTCTGCGGTTACCATTATTTTGCGTCCATCAAATTAAAAAATTGTTGCTTCACGTCAGCCAGCCATTCGGCTGAATATTCATTATTTTTCAAAACAAATATATTATTTTTATTGTTTTATCAACTTTAAAGTCAGAGTTTGCATCAAATAATGGAATATATTGGTATTTTTTTGTTATATCCAGTTTATAATTACCTCTTGAAAAACTTGTTGTCATTCTTTGTGGCTTAATGTATTGATACCTTTTGTTCTAGAATTTTTATTAATTGTCGTTTTTATTATATTTAACAGCTTCCGAAAAGGGGGACTCCACAGAAAATAGAGATCCAAATTCCCTAATATCCAATGGCACTCCCAAGACTGCGGTAGACAACAAATCAAATGTAGACGAAAAATCACACATGGATACTGAAAGCGCACCTTGCACATCGGAATCCACCGAAGAATCAGAAGTCTGCGAGATTCCAGAACAGGTCGAATTTACTGTAGTTTTTAATAAAATGAAACATGAAATTACATTTGCGTACGACGCATCTGTATTAGAATTAAAGGCGCACTTGGAAAGAATATGCGGTGTGCCCCAATCTGCACAAAAACTCATAATCAAAGGCATGGCCAGAGATGACATGACACTTAGGACAGCAGGAGTTGTAAAGGGTGGAAAAGTAATGCTAGTCGGATCTAAGATGGATGACATCCTTGCTGTGAAAAGTGCTCCCAAGGTAAATTAATGTATTCTTTGATTTATATAAAATTCTTGATTTCCTTGTGCTGTGTGATCCCAGTATAAAATAGGTTAACCCTTCCTTTCCCATGAGTGTTATAAGTAATTAAGAGAATTTAATGGTCATAGGATGGGTAATAAGAGTCCCTTTTAAAACATTACCAAAGCCTGTGTTTGCCAAGCATGGTAATTATGGAGGGCATGGTATTCAGCAATGGATAGTTAACATCTGTAATCTTTATTTCTGTGTATTTCTTTTTATCTAATATGAGCTAGATGAATAGAACTGAATGCCAACATCTATTTCATTTACATATATTTTTGCTTTATCCACTTTCATGTTTAGCTTTATTTACACCAATACTGTATTTTAGGAAATATTAGAAGAGAAAGCCAGTAGTCAATCAAATAAAGAACCACTTTGCATGCAAAAGATCCACAGGAAGGTTCTAGATAAAGGCATCCCTCCTGATGTTATGCCAGGAATCAAAGGAGTCAAGGTATCTCATGCTCTATTCTATATTATTTATTTCTCTAAGAAATTAAAGTATGCAATAACCTAATTGACTGTCTTTTTTAATTTTGAAATAGTTATACAAAATTACTATTTATAATTAAGAAATTGTTCCCTATATAAAAAATAGCCAAATATTCCAACATCTAATTAACTGAACTGAAATCCCATTTTTTGCTCAACTTTTATTGGTAGACCTGATTAAAAATGGCAACAGTTGTCTTATGGACATAAAATGCAACATAAACATCAAAAAATTTTTTTTATTATAGCCTTACATTGTTTACATGGGTGTATTTAAATGTTTCCTTCCCTAGAATTGCATACCCCAGCATGTAAACAAAGCTTTCAGTTAAGTGCAAAGACATGACTGAGAGTACAGTTTGTTTTTAAGCAACCAGAAGCCCCTTAGAAAATAATCTTAAACTCACTATTACTAAAACTATATTACTTAAATGTACAAATAATATTTATGTGGGTCTCATTTGGAATGTTGTTACATTTATGAATAACTTTTCGTTTCTATATCTACAGGAACCTTTACCACCAATTCCACTCAGTGGAATGTTGAATAAGCATGGAGGCAAAGTGAGGCTTACTTTCAAACCAGAGCAAGATCAGCTTTGGCTTGGCACCAAAGAACGTACAGAAAAACTCGCCATGACTTCAATTAAAAGTAAGATTATAAGAGTAAAGCATCTTCTATATATTAACTATAGATCAGTCTGTGATAATTTAAATAAAACACTTAAGATTTAAACTTTTAGACATATGAACACATATTAGTATTATTCTTGTGTATTAAATTCTGAATTTACACTTTTATGTTATAGGCATCACATCGGAACCCATAAAAGATCATGAAGAGTATCACATTATGGTGAGCCATACTGTTTTACTTAACAATAATAATTTATATCTTTTATGTACAGTAAATAACATAATTGTTAATTTTCCAGGGTCTTCAGCTGGGACCCACAGAAGCCTCTAGATACTGGGTATACTGGGTACCAGCACAATATATAGAGGCTATAAAAGATGCTGTACTTGGTGTTTGGCAGTTTTTCTAAGCGCCACCCATTTTCTCAGTCCATCTGTGTAATCTACCTTTATATGAGCTGATTGGGTAATTGCAATACAAAAATATAATATATGGTGTCCATTTCTTACCGGTACAATATAATGGTACCATTTCTTTTGTGATATCATTATGCCATGTCAATTAAAATTGTCCATTGAAATACTGGCATCTATCTGGTCAAATTCGAAATTATTTATTGTTATTATATGTTTGCATTGTGCATTGAGTTCACTGAGCTGTACAAAGGTACTAATTTTACAATCCATCATTGAACTTATTTTTATCTGGATGGTTATCCATAATGAGCTTATTGTCCTTCAAGTTTCAACCTGATCTCTATTGGAACTCTATATTGTGTCACTTGAGTGAAGGATTGGACAGAATTCTTTGCAATTGACTGTCAAATATTTCTTATTGATGTTTAGTGTAATTTGTGATGATTGTAGTAGTTTTAAAATTATTGTGTATTTAAATTTAATTACCTATATGCAAGTTTTTATGCCAATTCTTCACTGAAATGTTTTGATCATAGAATAGACAAATACAACATTTTAAAGAAAAAAATACTATGTATTATTTCTATCAAATCCCATAAAACAATTCTAAAAAAAATATAAATAAAGAAAATTCTATATTTTCAATTTCAATAAAACTACTAAAAAGGTTATAAAAAATTTATTCACTTATAAAATAAGGAAATAATCAAATTGAAAAAATAATATTGCATGTTTAAAGCTAAAGTAGTCACACTACAGAAAATGGCACATAATCAAATAGTAAAAGTAATAAATAGTAAAAATAGTGTATAAATAAAGACATAGTATAAATTTGGCATCTTGATATGTAAACAAGTTTGTACTAAAAAAAGTAAATTAAACCAATAAACTTATCCATATTCTGATTGTACTGTTAAAGAAAATTCTCCTTTTGGTATTGTTGTCGCATGATACCAAACCCGTGTATCCAGTAGAACTGAAAAAAAGTTAATATTGCTCAGGATTCATTTGCATGCCTTAGCATGTGAATTGCCTTAGCAATAAGATCAATATAATGATTATGAAAATAAAAAAACCTCAACTGGATAAAAAAAAATAAGAATGAAATCAAACATCTAAAATCCACAGTTATTATTTTTATATTTGTATTAAACATATAGAAAAATATTTTCAATTAATATGTAAAATATTTTTAATCAAAATGATGAAAAATAATTAAAATCTTTCAACTCACATCAATATTTTTATTTACCAAAGGGTTTTCTTCCGAGTTTATTTATGTACTAACTCTTTAAAATTGAAGAGGGTTCTTTTTTTTTTTTATAAATCTTATTCTAGAAATTAGTTCCTTTTATTCACTGTTATTAAAAAGACGCCAATGTTGATTGTATAAAATATTAAGATCGTATTCCACAATAAATAAAAATCGTGTCCAAAAAAACTGATTTCAATTATTGCAAAACAGAATTTTTTGGTCTAAAATTTAAACTACTAATATGGTACTATGGTAATAATCTTTAAGTATATCCTTTTAGATAAAAAAAATAAATTTCCAAATAAGTTTAGAATTGATGAAGTTATAAGATAACATAAAAAATACAACCAAATTGACAATCTCCTTTTTGAAATCGATCGAAATAAAAAACTAAACTACTAATTTTAATAAAATTTTAATGGAACCAATCTGTAAGTACATATATCCTTTCAGATAAAAACTGATGATAGAGTTATGAGGTAACAAATATAAAAAAATGCAACCAAATCAATTTGGTTAAAAATAAAATTTTTAAAATGTTTTTTTTAAGGTCAGTTGAAAATAAAGTATTATCTTACCAACATCCCCAGGTTCCACAAAATACTGAAATTTTTGGCACACATGATTACACTCTGGCACGGGTGCTACTGACCATATTTTATTCCCTTGTACTTGTCCTTGCCACATCAGTCTTGGTATATAATCCAGCTGTTTAAAAATATAATACATATTAATATTGAATTTAATTAAAACAAAATTCTTAAAATATATAAAAAAATAATCCATACATGCATTACTGCTCCTATTTCATATCCAAAAAATATATTTTCTGTGGCTGGAAACTCAGCATCATCAGGTAAAAACTCTGGATTACTATAATACTGTCTAACTTTTGCTAATATATCAGGATGACAATTGCCCCTAAAAAACATAAAATTATTTCAATTTATTATTATTACTTAACAGTATATTTTTATTAACTCATGTACTTACCAAACAATAGAAATCTAATAAATTTTGTTAAATTTAAAAATACTTAAAATAATTTATGAATATAACAATCAAAATAATCTGGGACAGATTAGAATCTTTGTTAATTTAAGAATTGCCTATGTTCCAAATATTCTAGAATGTACCTTCAAATGCGGAGATAGTAATTATATGGTACCAAATTGCAGATAATATTCTAACTTGAGGACTGTTTAATTTATATATATATATATATATATATATATATATATATATATATATATATAAATATTAAATAAATGTCATGTGCTTATTTCATATTTATTCTTTTTATAATGGTAAGTTTATCTTTAGAAAATCAGTCTTTCATTTATATAACTATGCAATTTATAACTGTAATACATATTTGTTGAAACCATTTAACATATAAGTTCAACTGTCAAATAGGATTCGTACATAGTTAAACCTAAACACCTATACTTTTGATACAATTAAAATTACATTACATCAATCATTCTGTCATACTAGACAACATTCTTAAATAATATTATCAAACATAGCATGGAGATGTAAACAATTGGACAAGGTACGAACCATCCCACATACCAAGGCTTTTGCCCCGGTTCATTTCTCACTCGAGCCTCTGGCATATCAAATACTTCCTTTAATGTGAATAAATCTGTTTTAAAGTTTAGAAATTGACACCCATCTTCAAGACTCTCATAACTTCCTGTAGTTTCTTGGTAAAGTCTTTTAAATGTATTAAAATTAAACTCTTTAGTTGCTTTCCAATGTGTGATTGCATTCTTGACTATAATAGGTTTAGATGAATATGAATATTTCTAGAAGAGATAATATGAATTTAATATACATACATATATTGAAATAAATTTTGTTTAAGATTCATTATAATTATAGAGTGTGTTAATTAAAGATTCCTTAAAACTGTTGTCAGTATTCATTACGTAATAGGATCTTAGAAAAAAAAATCTTTTTTTCTAATACTATTACCAAAAAATAAAATAGTCAAAAAAGGAACACTGTATCTGTAACAATAGTACTACATAATATTAGGCATATATGTGCCTTGTACTATGTAGTGATATTGGCAAAGGTACAGCAGATTGTTCTATTATTTTCTTAAAGAAATAGAACAATCTGCTGTCAGTTATTTTTTTAAGTTATTGGTAACATACATTTTTTTAAGACAATAAAAAGAATTTTGTAACCCTATTAATTAATACTTACAACAGTTTTAAGGAATGGGCTAATTTAATTAACATACTGTATTATTGTAGGACTACAAACATAAGCTATAAAATTATAGTGGAGCATAAACAGTTACATAAAAAGTGAAATTAACTACTTTGTCTTTATTATTTCAAAAATATAAGGCTTGTTAAAATGATCTTACAGCAAAATTCTGACGTGTAATGTTCCATAATATAATTGGTTTCATAACATTCTCACAGTAGGTACAATCTGCCATGGGCCGCGACGCCTCCCAAACCAAGTAATTACTAGGTAACAAACATCTTGAGCTTATAATATTGTTTGAGAAGCTGCCACAAATCGCTAGTAATATAAAGATTGTCACCAATGCTATTATTAACTTTCTACGTGTTCCCTTTATTACAGTCTCATTATTTAAATTACATATGTAATTATACTGTTTTAAGAATTCTCCATCCAAGCCTTTTTCCACAGCTCTTTTTTGGAGAAGTCGCAATTTTTTTCTTATAATCCAGTTATCATTTGTCAGCTTTTGCATTGTAAAATAAACAAATAGTTTTTCATTATTGTTTATAAAATAATCTTCATAATAACAATAACTAAAGTAGAAAAGTGAATATCTGTCAAAAAGTTAGTAATGTCAAAGTCGTCAATAAGTTTTATAACAGGTATAATAAATAGTGGGTCTTATTCTGTAGTACTATTCTGTAAACCTATCTATAAAACTAATATTTTAATTTGACAATTCCATGAAAGTTCTGTTTTATGGCCTCCATAAACTACATTTATATTTATATTTTTTACTTAAAACTGTTAAGAATTTAACTCATATTTGTCCCTCAAATAATATTCTGCTGTGATATCAAATAGAAATTTTATTGTATCAAACAGAGTTTGATTTAAAAACTGTGTCATATAATTAGTTCTAGTCTCCATCAATTTTATTTTACGCTTTTGTTTTTTTTAACATATTATTTATTCTCTACAATTATATGTGTTTTCTTTATTAATACAAATGTAATTGATACGTATTTGTCTCAAGCTGTTTCATTATGTATGGAGTTTGATAAGAATTTGACTATATATTACGATAATGATACCAATATTCGACAATACGACTATTCTTCATCTATGCATACTATACATTCAGTGCAGTAACACACACATAAAATTTTATACATTTGTCTATGGTATTTGACCTGACGCTGTCAAGTCAACGAACTGGTGAACTTGGCGGTTTCAGTAGTAGTTTAGATAAAAAAACTGTAGAAATGCCTCCCAAGAAGCGTGATAAAGATAATGAAACTAACAAAAACTCTAAGATTGACCACTTACAAGCTGACCATGAATTATTTTTACAGGCTTTTGAAAGTAAGTAAAAAACAGAAGCAGTAACTATCCGTTTCCTATGAATATTGTATATAATAATGTTTACTCAATCATACTTTTCAGAACCTACTCAAATATATAGATTTTTGCGGACACGTAATATGCTATCGGTATGTATTCAATTTCTTGTTATCTTTTCTTCGTAATATAACCACTCACCATTACTGATCTATTATTTTCAGCCAATATTCCTTAATAGGACACTATCTTACATGAAACGTAGAATGTCTAGAAGCAATAAAAGCCGCATTGGTTTCAAAGTTGACTCCCTGCTTGAGAAAATCACTTTGAAAAAAAGCACAGAACTCCAGCCTAACAGTTTAGGAGGTTATATGACTCTTACTTTCCTAGGATTTTACGACAAGAGTTTAGATGATCCAAGAGATTATCAAGTGAAAGTGGAAACATTACTACTGAAGATTTGTCATAAAAAGAGAAAAGAAAGTTCATCAGCCATTGTGGAAGTTTCTGTAAGTGGTGTCTACCTTTCCCTTTTCAGTATTATCAGATACCATTTGCATGCTATTACACTCTATATGTACTGTTTATGTAAAATATACTAAACATTTATTTAACACAAACAACTACATCCTATTTATATTTAATTAATAATACATAAATTGTTATTTTAATTCATTATCATATTAAAGATTTTTTTTTAAGTCTTAACATATTTTATCTTACTTAGGTATATCAGCCCTATCTTATCCTAAACACCAAAGTACTTAATGATGACATTAATGTGTAAATAATGTATATCATAGAATTATAAATGCTCTGTAGTTATAGCAGGCTATGTAATTTTAATTATAAATAATTAATTATAAGACAATAAATGTAGCACTAACTAAATAAAATTTTTCAGGTTGGTAGTTGCTCAGTGCCCCTCAATCCATCAACATCTGAGCCTCCAGCAATGGCATCAGCTGTCAGTATCTCTAGTGACACATTTAGCCCATCCCAAGGCCCCAATGTAAAATCTTATATGCTGATGCTACGAGTTACAGTCACTAGGGCTTCAGGAAATTCTAATACGAATGGTGCTTCTAGTTCTTCCGAAATCACTAATGGTGATTGTGATGGTAATTTATTTTTTATATTGTAATTCTTAGTTCCTATAGACATTCACATCTAGCTGTACTTTTAATGGTATAATGAATGGATTAATGGTAACCTTCTTTGCACTAACGGTATATGATATCAGGGCACCAGTGATAGATGATAAATGAGGATAAAAGCAGGTCAGTTAGCTTATTCACAAAAATTAACCATGATCATTTCCAGGAAGAAACATGTGGAAGTCAACCTGGTAGGATATATTGTTGGCAATGGGGCTGTAAAACCCCATTATTAACAATCCCTTCCCCCAGTATTACTTATTAGTAAAGTAATATTAGATATAATTGTTTTGATATAATATTTTTGTATATATAAAGGTACTTATGTAGCTATATCTATGTAATAATAATTACTGTAAAAGGTGCAGAAAGCTCTTGGACACTACTTGAATAGTGTGACAGTACTTTCCCTATGAAATGAAATTAGTTTATTTGCATTAAACAGTTTAAAATTATTACAAAAGCCACATGGTATTATTTTGGCATCTGTTTAATTGCCTTAAGAAATGTAGACATGCAAATATTTTACATTTTATAAAAAAAAAGTGGAAAACAAAATAATTATATAATTCAATTCTGTTATTTAAATTGTCCTTATATATTAAAGATCTATAGTACATCATGTCACTTATGTCTTAACATAACAACTAGTACAATAAATTTTGTAAAATAGGAAAATGTAAATAGTAGGGGTAAAATAATTAAAATGTCAAGCTTAATATACTAGATATTCCTTAATACTATAAAAAAGTTTGTCCAAAAGCCTCTTACCTCTTTTTTTTTTATTTAATCAGATCCAACCGGTCAACTGAGCTTCTGAACACTATTACAAATATTCAGGAGATAAATCAAAAGATAACATATAAAATATATACTTATGAAAACATTAAACCAACTAATAAACTTTTTTCCTGTTGAATTTGTCACTTTTCTTTGTTATTTTTTTGTTGAAATATGTTATATACAAAAAAATTAAAAAAACATTATGTTGTTCATTTTTAGTTTTTTATGAATAAAGGGGTTAGTTCATATTTCATTTATAAAAAGTACAGTTGTAAATAACTAAATGGTAATAAAATATATTTTAGAGCCAGTAACAAAAAGACTGAAATCAACCTCTACGGATCATCTCAATTCATCTGACATCAAATGGACTAAGCTCTATGGCAGCGAGCTTATTGTGTATGATAAGCACAATAGATGTCTTCTCACAAATGGGGAATATGATCTAGTCCTGCATGATGCATCACCTGGAGGGAGGAGTGCAACTATTGCCAGATCTCCACACAAAGCTCTAATGGCTCAGTGGGAGACTATACCTAATGTAAGAAAGATTAATTAAATTATGTATACAAGTTATTTGCATTTCGCCTCTGACCCACTCATCTTTCTATTGCTAGGCAACTATGCTTGCAATTGAGGAGTGATGTTACAGGATTCAGTCAAATGTATAACATTATAATTCTCAAAAATGCATGATGGGAGTCATATATTCTATGATTTAAAAAGATCAATTTTTTTATGTAAACCACTCAATATTCTGATCTCCAACTTCTCCAAATAATTGCACAAAGCAACTTGTACTTAAATGTTACATATGTATATTAAAAACTATATTTATTTTAGGAAAATGATTTACAATCTGAAACAAATCCATTTGATATATTTAAAGTGAGACCCTTATTGAAATTAAAGTTAAGCTGGAGCCAAGAACCCACCAATGGCTTAGTGAATAGACCAAAATTATATCAACAAATTAATGAATCTAATGGCGTGAAGAAAGAGACTAATAGCAGCAAAGATAAAATTCCTATGCAAAAATCTAGTACTAGTGATAATAAAAATGGTGAGTGTAATCCTTTGTTATAGGATTTTGGTTTAATCAGACCTTCACTCTTTCACATACTTAATTTATTTTTTTATTTATGTCCTCCTGTTGGGGCAACTGATTTATACATTCTTCTCCAACTAGCTCTAGTCCAGCTCATGTCCTTGACCCCCTTATACAACATGACAACTAGTCTTTCCTTTATCTGTCCTGTGTAACTGTTTCTTGGTCTTTCCTTTTAGGATATTTTTTATGAAATTGTCATGCTGTATAAAAAAGGCCACTTTTTGCTTCTATTTATCACTTGTAGTTTGATATGCAGATAAATATACAAATGAAAATCACTGCTTTATTCAGGTTTAGGAATAAAATGTTGAAACATATAAAAATATCTGTAGGGTACCAATTAGTGTGCATGTTTCAATGTCCATACAAAACCCCTAGTATTGCAGATGTCTATAAATTATAGGGAGAACCTCATGCTGTGCAGTGGGATATTAATAAATGGTTAATATAGTAACCATCTAGTGGATCATATGATTTTTGCAACTTATGTCATATAAAAATACTATAATTGAATAGATCAAGTAATTTGCTATTGAATAAAATTATTTAATTTATAAAGTTGTTCCATATTATAAATGTATTAAAAGTATCATATTTTCTTAATTATAAATTAAATAAATAAAAGTGCTTTAATAATAAATATTATTTTATGTAGGCGACAAGCTAAAGAGTGAGGAAGGTGAAACAAAACGTCAACAAATTATTTACCAATTCCTATACAATAATAACTCGAGACAGCAGACTGAGGCTTGTGATGATCTTCACTGTCCATGGTGTTCATTGGACTGCGGGACATTGTACTCTCTCCTCAAGCACTTGAAACTGTGTCATTCCAGATTTAATTTCACATATTTCGTAAGTATAAAATATATTATCATGGGGAATGGTACTACCAAACAATGTGATATTAATGGCTCATTACAGAATAGGAAAATAATGCCCTTTCTTATGTTTTCGTTATGAAGTGTGAATAATATAGATTTCTTATATGCATTTCTGATCTTGTAACTAAACTGGAAATTTGTTATTGTGTTTCTGTAATATAATCCTAAGTGCGTTTAGATAGCCACTCGGCTACACCGTGTATTTGAAATTTGACCGATAATTGCATCACAACCACATTTCGGTGAGCAAAAGTCACGAACACTCCTAATAGGCTGTATACATGTGCACGGCAGCCGATCCCGGGCGGCGCGCGCGTGGACGTGTCCATCAACGAGCTGTACGACGGGTCGTACACGGGCTCGCCGCACGACCTGATCGCGGCGCAGGGCCGCTCGACGGCGGCGGCGGCGGCGGCGGGCCCGCGCGCCGGCCCGTCGCGCCGCGCCGCGCTGTCCCGCGTGCTGCTGTGGAGGCCGCGCCGGGCACGCCGCGCCGCGCACAGCCTCGCCGAGTTCCTCGAGCTCGACGACGACATGGCCGACGCTCAGCGGCCCTACCTCGCCGGACACAACCGGTGAGCGCTGCCAACCTTTAGAGCCTAATATAGCGAGGTTTATTTGCCAGAAAAATACCCAAAGTGTCTTGGTTATTGAAATATATAATTCTATAACAGTTAAATAATTTTCTTTGACGATAATGATAAATTTATTCGCATAAACATGTATGTGCAGTATGTACATACTGGGCATTTTAATTATGTTACAGTTCTAACATGTTTTGCCAACATTAGCGTGCAAATTTTTATTTGACGGACTGTAGCTTTTCAAAAAGAAATATTTCAAATTATATAATGTCAATAATTGAAATAATATTTAAACAAAAAGTTATATCTGTGTAATTATAAATGTACCCACGTCTTATTAACACTTTAGATACTTTTCAATACCCTAACTGGAGTGTTTATTTTATTTTATCAAACAAACTTATTAAACTAAAGAGTCTTAAAATTGTTACTATTGTATTATTTAATTTACAGACTTTACCACCACACAATTACATGCCTGCCTGTGTATCCCAACGAATTGGACATTGATTCAGAAAGTGAAACAGATCCATTATGGCTTCAACAAAAAACTATGATGATGATAGATGAGTTTACGGATGTAAACGAGGGTGAAAAAGAACTCATGAAAATGTGGAATCTGCATGTAATGAAATACAACTATGTTGGAGATTGTCAGATCCCCATTGCCTGCCAGATGTTTCTGCAGATGAAAGGAAAGGAGCTTCTAGAGAAAAACTTATATAGGAACTTCATCCTTCACATGTGCTCTTTACACGACTTTGGGCTGCTGAGTCCGGTTGCACTCTATCAAACTGTACAAACGCTCAACCAAATGCTGGCAGACAATGCCGAGGCCAAAGAGAAAATGCGCGAATCGCTAAAAGCTCAGCGCGAGCACTGGAACGCGGTTGGTAAGTATCAGCAACCTGCTATCATAGAGCAAAAACCACAGTTGAATACGGCTAAACTAAATAATGCAGAGGCATCTCCGTCAGTGAGACGAAAAACGTCTAATTTACAAAACGCTAATAGAATGGCTAGCGCGAGTGCCAACTTCAGCAAGTCGGCAAGTCCTGGACCCAACCACCCTGAGAATAAAAGGAAGATGTCCTCTGGAAGTATACAAAGCCGAAAACGCACATCGATATCAGAGAGAAAAAGCTCTGTATAGCGAATATTCAGTGATTAATTTATAATGGACTCACCTAGAGAATTAAATCTCAAATTACAAGAAGTACACTAAAAGAGTAATTTATATTTTTTCCTTTTTTTTTTAATCAAATTTCTCGACTTATTGTCAAGTTTGCCAGGAGTTTATTAGTTATATTTTTGTAATAAGTTCAATTTATTGTCTTATATTCAAGAAATATCACATTAATGAACAATGATGTTAAGTAAACAATAAACATTAGAAAATCTTAGATAAAAATTCTAAACTATTGCACGTTATTTGCATTCATGATTTAGAATTGGCGCCATATCATTCAATTTTGACATGATTTTCTCATTATTATTAGTTAATATAATTACGTTACTGCCCAATATGATTGTGTTTAGATTATAAGTAAATCAGTCCATGAAATGGATAACATTAGTTTTAATTATTAAATTATACTTTCTTTCTGGATTTAGATCTCTGTTAACAAATATGTATTCTTAAACATATTTCAGTTGACATTATATTATCACAAATCAATAAGTAGCTGTGATTTTGACAATCATTTACATTTAATTTGTAAGTTATATTCCTTTTTGTATTCACTATAAATTGAGTTGCATTAATCAACTTTTTATGACAATGTTGTTAATCTTTATCTGAGAATAGAAACACATTCAAATGTTGTGAAATGAATTAGAATATTTTGGAAAATCACTAATGTTAAAACCATAATTTGATAAGCAGGATTAGACTAAACATTTATATATTATTTCATTAACTTTGTCACATCTGAACATAAAGTCATGATCTATTTTCATGAGGATTATTGGCTGTCAAGATGAGCACGGCCTCTCTTTTGAGGACATTTCCCACCCATGCTCCGATACCTCGTAGTATCCCATCACTGCCATGTGCTGTTAGTTATATGCATATTGAAAAGGTAGCATCACTCACAGGATGCATTTGACTGATAAAACATCACATAAAGGTGAAATTAGACGAAATTAATTCTTTCATTTTATTTATTGTAAATAGGCTAGGAGCATTTATTATTAGTTTTGTTGCTTGACTACATTTGTGAGCAATTTTGTTACTCGTAAGTGAGAAAATACTTAAACCACTTTGACAGATTTTATCTATGGATTTAATTGACCAGATGAGCTTTACAGTTTCTCATTATGCTGGCAAAGTCTCAATACAATAAATACTATAGTAAATATAGAAAATGCAAACAATAAATTAATATAAATCAATACGTAGCAACGCGTATAATAATAATAGAAATGTAATTGAACGGAAGGTAAATATTCCATGGTCATCCAACGAAATTCCAGCAAGTTGGAGGCGAATATGTCCAGTTGTGGTCATTAAGTAGTCTCAATGTAAGAAAGAGGCCAGGGTTTGCTTGGTGAACCCTGTTCTTCTTAACGGAATATGAAATAAGTGCCATCTACATACTCACCCATGCTGGACACTTATAGATATTGACAACCAATACTTTGGTGACATATTCAATTAATGAGAGCTTCCGTTTTACTTCATATGTATTATATATATATAACCCACAATACTAAAACAGTTTAATATATATTAGTATAAGACACCTTAAAATCGTACTGTTTTTGGTACAGCCACCTTATGAATTTTATTAAACTATATACACAGTGAACCCGCCAGGTTATAGAATTAAATTTACAGAAGTAGTATAAGTGTTTTCTTACCAATAAAGATGAATTACGAACACCAATAATTTAACATTAACAGAATTTAATTTTTCCTACATTGCTTCTTTAGCCTTAGCCTACCTGGCACTTATTCAATTCTAGGTTTACTTTTTTTTTTGGTCCAATTCCACCTTTATTGTAGAGTCATAAAGCATTAAATACTGCCAACTTTTTTTGAGGGAGAAATAATAAAAATTAGCTGTGATTGTTAGATTTTTATGCCTTGGGGGAGAGGCCTATGAATTGATACTTTCTTGTTGTACGGTCATAAATTTAAATAGATACAGCAAATACGTCAATCTATTTAAAAACTATGCGTGTCACATTTAATTAAAACAATATGAAATTACTTCTAATTTGAAGATTATTTTTTGGTCGGAAGGATATATTATTGATCGAGCCGATCCCTTACTAATATTACGACTGAATTGAAATGATTCATATAAGCGATCCATGTTAAGTATTATATTCTAGGGAAAATTGCACGCAAAGTACAAAGCACATACAATTTGCAGTGTGTATTTAAATGTATGACTGTGTTGAATGATGTTTGTCCCCAGGTAACTTTGTATTTGTGGTCTAGATACGTAAATTTATTTATTCCTATTATTACATTACATATTATTATTAAAAATTAGAAGTATAAAATCAATGTTTGGATGAATTGTATAAAAAAAAATCTTTATTGTCATTCCTTTATATTAATTTGGTATGTGCGACTAAGAATAAGCCACGATTATATCACTGCCATACATATTATACAACTACTTGGATGATACGAGAACTGTATAATCAGTATTTAAATTTTCACCCACATTCTAAACATTTTTAAACGTATACAGTTTATTAATGGCTTTTCATAACTAAATGAATTGGTCAACCATAATTTTTAGTATTCCCTTATATACGGAAATACTAATGATGTTTTTAAAATGTTTGTAATAATGGAACGAAAATCCGTATTGTTGATTGTATTAAGTTTATTTTTAAATAATAATTATCATCATTGCCTTACCTTTTCCTATTTATTTGGGGTCAGCGCAGTGTCTCCTTCCACAAATCCCCGTTGTCATTTCCGGGCTCACTCCTCTTAGGCATATCATCGTTCAAATAGTCCATCCACCTTATTTTACGGTTGTTCCCTTCCTTTACATCCGTCCACATTCATACTTAATGTTTTCTTTAAAACATAGCTCTCATTTCTATGTTTTAAAGAAAACATGATTGTACCGGGACATTATTTTGAATAATAATTAGATTATTCAAAAATAAACTTATAATTATATAATGCAGTTATTATAGTCAGAATTAGACTAACGACACGATGAGGCAAAGTATTGTTTCTATCATCACAACATAAAAGATACATAATAACTACGTACAGAAAATCTATTCATTTATTCACAGTTTTCGCTGCCCGTCCGCTAGAAGCTGTTGATAGGGTGGTGAATATTGTTATAAATACTCAATGAAAAAGATCCGCAGTATATTAATACGATATTAACAATGGAGACGTAATTGTCAGAAACAAAGACACGGAAATATGCTGCAAATGCATTTATATAAATGTTTAGGGCATCATTGTCTATTCTATACTTAAGTATATTATTTTTTATTCTACGCCTTTGTCATATTGTGTTGTTGGTAAGCGTCGCCTTTATTGGCCGTTATTTAACCAACAGTACAAATGTAGCTCTAAATTTCATATCAAATTTGACATCCATACAGTGTTATATATTATTAATTTCTTGATATTTTTTTTTAAACCAATCAATCAATATTCATAGAAAGAATATATCATACACATCAATGTAAACTAGATAAATATAACACTGGTATATAATATGGAATGTTAAGTTGTAAGATAAATACATGTTCTAACGTATTTCAATTTTTGCAAGGCTATTTTGTAAAAAAATAAGTATTTTGTTATTTTTGTACTGTTCCATTTTGAGTAACGTTCAGTAAATTGTACTTATGGTAAACTGAAATATACCTAACGATTATTTTATATCTTTGTTATTTATTATACGCATTACCTTGTAGTATACCAATGTATACAAACACGTGCACAATACATATAGTAATATTGCCTACATTTTTCACCAAGAGTAAACTAGAAGGTATGAGCATTACAAGAAAACCACTTGTCTCTAACTGTCTATGCGGCAATTTATTTATTTATAAATTACTCACCACATTACAGTATCCCGAAACGTGTAGTGAACCATAGGTTTATTTTACAAACTTAAAAATAAAATTTTAAACAACATTTTAAAAATATATCTATTTTGTCATTAAATATATCAATATCTGGCTGCTGAGCAATCAGAGAATTAAGCAGAGAAATAACCTGATAAGTGGGAGAAAACTGAGCAGTACAGATGCTAACCGCCGGTGCCGATAGTAATCGACAAACAAACAATTACAGCAGTACTCGTTACTTGTTATTATAAATTTGGCAAAAAACATTGGCATCTTTAACACTATTTTCCAGGACAGCCAGCCCCCTTTTAATAAGTATATAGCTACTGTTAGATATATTTTTGGAATAGCTGAAAGCTGAACTCTTGAATCTGTGGTGGGCATGGCCAACTCAGCGAAAGTAGGATTATTTATTGCTTTTTTGTCATATATGCGCTAGATGACATATATATATATATATATATATATATATATATATATATATATATATATCCTGTTTCATATAAAATTCTTGCTATTACTATTATATAGGACACTTATATAATTGTTTAGATAAGCACGCCATAGACATTGACCTCTTGTATAATTCCTCATTTGCATATAAAAAAATATTGTAATAAGAATTGTCAAACGCAAGCAATAAAGAGAAAAATGGAAAGTCATTTGACAAAGTTCACAAACTGAAATTTGTTGTTAAAATATGTCACAATCGAAGAATATTCATAAATTACCAGACAAAAGTGGGACAGATATACAAACAATTGATAAAAATGAAGGTATATTATATACGCCATATATGTAATGTAGAAATTAATATTTGGATCAAGTTACTATAGAATATTAATAATTATTTTCCTTTTAGGAGAAATGTTAAGTTGCAACCCTACAGAAAGTACTTATGCTGGTAAGCTATTTTGCTATGTTTATTCGAGCAAGTGTGTAGGAATTTAAGATGAGCTGTAGGTATTATTTATTATTTGCTTATTTTTTTTAGTCTAAGACCTAATGTAAGACAAGTTCATAAACAACAGATTATCTATTTATTTACTGCATTATTGTTCTTCAATCATTCTAAATACAAACGTTGACAATTTAAGAGTACCGTCACTATTGTTTTCACGTTACTATTTCATTGGTGTGAAGGATTTTCCTTATCAGCTCCACAGGACCTTATCAATTCTCACATTACATTCTCATGTTATAGTTACTACTTTAAATCTATTTTATTTATAAAATGCGTATAACCCATTTTTATTAGTAAATTAAATCTTAAAATCATTAAACTAAATTTGTAATGTAAGTAGTATATTCATTTATTTTAACATTTATTATATAAGTAGGTAGGTGTGTATAGTGTATGTATTTATTATATATTGTAATATTTTATTTAACTGTATATTTGTTTATGTATTAATAGTTGTAGCACTTTAGCTGCCCGCTAACGAAATGTATTAGGTTGACTGGAAGAGATCTCTGTCAGAGATAAGTCCACCCTTGCTCACAACATTTATAAATACATTATTTTATATGTAACTTACAAGTGCAATAAAGAATTAAAAATAAAATAATACCTTGCCTGAGAGTCGGGTCAGACGGCCCTTCGTGAGAACTAGAGGGTAATTAACCACGATGAAGGACCAATATGAGTGAAAGAATCCAACTCAAAAACATTATATTCCACAGTAACCGTTTCGAAGAAGCCATCTCCTTCAGGTGAGGATGAAGCCGCCCCGTGCGCCGGACAAAAGTCGTTCATCAGCATTCACTCCACTGACCAACTCTGCCAAGTGGCAGATATTGAGAATCCATCAGTCCTCGAAGTGTGTAACGTGGAAGTACTTACCTTAAACGAAGTTTTTCCATCCACTTCAGAAGAAAGTCTCTCCAATGAAGACGATTCCCCATTACCGAGAAGACAAAAATTTAAAAACAAACCTCATGCCCAAAAGATGCTAATAGAGAACGTCTGTAAATCAACGTACGTACCAACTAATAGTAAGTCGTCAACGGTCTCGGGAACGCAGAAGGAGCTTGATGGGCAAATATCTGTATATTCAGATTTCGATATTCCAAAAAGTACATTGTATGTTGTCGGTAGTAACCCCGGTGAACCGAAGATGTCTTATCAAGATCCACCTAAGAAAATATCTAAAACGGTAAGTAGTATAAATAATCCTATTAATATTATATTTGCTGTGTTTGTGTTTTTTTATAATTTTCTGGTCTATAGAAAAGGGTTACCACTTTACATCAGCTTGTTTACCATTTTAAGTATCATAAAAATAAAATAGTACCTACCAGAGGGAGACTGTACAAAAGTCGATTGCTAGTACCTCTGTCCCATTCGTGTTTCTACCGTGAAGTAGTTGTGTTTGCATGGCTGTGTTTCGGTTTAAAGGGTGGGATATGGCGTGAATTTACAGGGTACAGAGGAATAAAATCTGAGTCTTCAGACATGACGACAAATTTTATAGAAAATATTTTGATTATAGATGAAAAAATTTTTACGGAATATTGATAAACACAAGAATGAGCAAAATAGCAAAATCAACGAGAAAGTGATCAGCAAGTTAACGACAATGCGAGGCATTCTCAAGGACGGCCGCTGCACGCCAGAATGCACCGGCGATTCTACCGTTCAAGAACCAGAAGAATTTATTGCACGTCAGTTCATTTATCAAATTTCATATTTTAGACATATTTTACTCTTCGTAATGTTATTGCAAACGCCCACAAAGTAAAAATATATTGTTACGTGTTTAGAATTAAAAATCTAGTTTGAATTTTTTCCAAACAGAAAGTTGAATGGTTTAAAAAATCTAAATTGTATTCAGATTTGAACCAGCATCTACTGGTACTAGCAGTACTCTTTCTAGAATGCTACCGCTATTCAGCATACCTTTAATTTTATCAATTAGTTTTATAACGTAATGTCACCTGCAACGCCATCTGGTTGTAGTTCCTTTAGAGATCTCCACTAGCTCCAGACAAATGTGATGTTTAATATTATATTGTGGGGGAGGAAGACAGTTGTAAATAATGGAGACTAACCGCTCCATTGCTAGTAATATACCATGCCAGTTCATGGTAGTGCAGGCGAAGTTATTTCATTTATATGCTATTAAAACATTACATTGCAGCAGAAGATTTGACACTACCTTTTCCAATGGACTTTAGCGCTCAATTAAACTATACGAAACATAGTCCAGACAAGAACGTGACGTTCAACACTCAAGTGGTGATCATTCACTTTACCGGTGACCTTTGTGTCGGTCAGAGCGTTGAAACACTGAGCAAAGAAAAGGATCAGCAGGCACGGAACTCAGAGTTGAGAAAAACATTTCTCAGCAAATACAATGAATTTTGGCATACACAAAAATAATTTTAAGTTTAGATTGTAATTCCAGACGTTTTGTCTTTAGTGGTAACTGTGATACAGTATTATAAGAATTTTGAGACAATGTTTTTTAAGAATAATTTGCGCTATGCTAAATTATGAAAGTTTCGTTTTGTCCTGTGTCTTATTTATTTATTTAAATCAACGAATTGCTTAATAATTATTTAATTTATATATTGTCAACTTATACTAAATTTAAATAAACGTTACTCATTAAAATGGGGTATTAATTAAATTATAAAAGAAAAATGCAAGAAAAACTAATATTTAATATCACAGTCATTAATTAGGCCTAGACGTCATTTTCCACACAACTAATTCTTTTACGCGATCATACGTAAAATACTTTGGAAAATCTAAAGGTAACTGTTCCACTGACCACGTAGAACTTGCGGTGCCCGTTATGTCTTTATGTAGTAATGTAAGGAATGTTTCGTAGCACGGTGCGACCGAGTCCATATGCTCTATCGTGAATACGTAGCGTTTCTCCAGCGCTACATACAAGGTTTTAGGCGGATTGGTATTCATTATTTTTTCTATGGTTCTTATGAATCCTGCTGTAACGTCGTCGTCGTAGATAACTGAAACCAATGTAAGAAAATATAATTTTTATTAAGAATAATGGTAAGAAGAGTAAACATTATTATTATTATTATTTATGGTTAATAGAAAAATTATCAAAACAATGATCAAAAGTATTCTGTTTGTTTCACTAAAACAACTTAATAAAAAGTTTTAGACATTCATATAATAAGAGTAAATTCAAGTTTTTTTTTAAAATATATTTTTTTTTATTAAATAATAAAATTACTAATAATTAAATATTGAATCTCTTATACATATAGTGCGATCACATAATATGCTACGAAAGATTCAAGAGTAATTTTTATATTTAATTGCATATTTTTAGGAAACATTGTCCAGTCTCATATATCTGTGGTTGTATTTAAAAATATGATACATTCTAATGTACATACCATCTGCAGCAATTATAATATCAGCATCTTTTATTTCATTTGATAATTCTTGATTCCAATTAGTATCCATAAAATCCAATGGCATTACTTTAAATTGAGACTTTATAAGTTTGGAGTTATAATTTGCATTTAGCTTTATAAGTTCTAAGATACCTCCTACATTAATATCTGGAAATTCAAAAAAGATTTTTACTAAGACCATGCATTTGTATGGTTTATAAGACTGGAAATGAGATCATTAAGGCAAACCATGATAAATTACACGAAATGTCGAGGTAACCGAGGTAAATTATCATAATTTTCCTAAACAATAATACAAATTCTCATCTCCTACAAATCAGAAAATATTTATTCAGAGATTATGAAGATTTTAATTAAAAAAATACTTTAACTGTGATGTAACTAGTTATTTTGATTCAAAAACTAAATTACAGAACTAATTTTGATAAAAGTACTCTGGGACCAATCTGTAAGTATATTTTTTCAGATAAAAAAAGAATTCAAATCGGTTCACAAGTAATGGAGTTATGAGATAACAAATATAAAAAAAAATACAACCGAATTGAAAAAGAAGGAGGTTCTCCTCCTGAAATTGATTGAAAATTTATGATAATGTATGGTTTCTCAGTACAACTTCTAAGAAAAAAAATATGACATCATAATATGGTAACCATTGCCTACATTTAGGTCTAGAACAGCACCATAGACTCCACAGACAGTATTTTATTAACCTCCATATGTCGCCATGCCTTAGAACTAAGGTGTTATATCCATAACAAACCGCAAGAGATCTCTGTCAGAAATAAGTCCACCCTTGCTCACAATATTTATAAATGCATTAATAATGAATTTACAAGTATAATAAACAATATATAATTAAATATTAAATTACCTGTGCATACCACGTTCTTTGCATACAAAGCAGTAACAAAACTACTAATGCCAGTGCCAGCGCCAAGTTCTAAAACTGACTTGCCTGTCAGCTCTCCCTTTATACCCAGGTGAATAAGTAAATCGCCGAGTAAAAACGCACCTCTCCATACTTGTAGCCCTACCAGGGCTAATTTTGTTTTAGCACTATGCTCTGAAATATATACAATATTTTTTCTTATTTATATAATATTTTCAGAAATTACTATTCCACAATCAAATGGCTTTTTTACTATTTTCAAAGGACATTTACATTTGCTTTCTTCTTTTTGTAGGGGAGTATAAAAGTTTTTTGCTAATAATATTGTATATATGTGTCCGCCAAGTGTTGATAAACATGATGAAATAATCTAAGTCCTTGATTTTCAAGTATAACCTGATCTGTTTTCAACCAATTTAAAAAAAGAAAGAGGTCTTCATTTCAATTGTATTTTTTTAATATTTGTTACCTATAAAGTAACAAATACTTTGTCAGTTATAAATCAATTTGGAATATCCATTATTGAAAGGATATACTTTCAGATTGGTCCCACAAGAATTTTATGAAATCACTTGAGAAGATTAGTTTTAAAACAAAATAACTGGATTTGCCATAAGTTGTTCTTTTATTTAAATCTTAAATTAGTAGAATAATGTACAGATATAACAAAATAGGAAATATAAACAAAAAATAATATTTAATGCCAATCAAATATTTTATATTGATTTATAAAAAAATTCAACCAATTGACACTACAATACTAGAGAAATAATACTAATAATTAAAAACTTTTTGCATATATTTTATAAAAAATAATATTCCTATTTTTAAACTATATAGTAAGTAATAGTTTAGTAGGTAATCTTTCTTTATAGCAACAATCATAAAATAATAAATGTATTGAATTTTTTGATTGTATATATTAGCATATAGTAAAATTATAGGCACTAAGTAACATGCTTTACCTATTTTTATAACTTCTTTTTTCGGTCTATCCACATCCAGATCATTATCTTCATCAAATTTAACATCATTCCTATGGTTGACTAAGAGAAATGGAAACTCTGAGATAACATCTGAAATATTAAAACAATTTATATAAGCAAAGAAATTATTTAAAAGTTGGAAGGGCTATTTGATACGGAGAAAATAGATATGTGGGTTTTAACCCCCATCATTTTGAGTTATCAGATAGTAAACTTTCCAACCTATTAATAGTTTAGGATTTCTGTGTATATAGTGTCATGCATTTAAAATATACATATTTATTTATAATTATATTTACTACTAGCTGTTGCCCGTGACTTCGTCCGTGTTTCCGTCTTTTTTCGTAAAATATGTAGCCTATGTACTTCCTCACGGTTCAGTGGTTTTGATGTAACAGACGCATTCCCCTTCACTGCTCTACTCCTATTGATTGTAGCGTGATAAAAAGTATACTATAACCTGTCCAGAAGTATGAAGAATAATTGTACCAAGTTTCGTTTAAATCCATCACGTAGTTTTTGTTTCTATAATGAACAGACAGACAGACAGACAAAAATTTTGCTGATTGCATTTTTGGCATCAGTATCGATTACTAATCACCTTCCGATAGTTATTTTGGAAATATATTTCATGTATAGAATTGACCTCTCTACAGATGTATTATAAGTATAGATTAATAATATAGTTTATCATATTATTTTTGCACTATATTTTGCTTTATATACAAATGCTTTCTTTAGGGTTCTCAAGGTTTACTGAAAGAAATACCTTCAAGTGATAAGTTTACCTGTGTACATTTTCATTATAACCAGATATCTTTATTGAAAGTGAATGTATATAAATAAACTAGACGCATTTTATCTAATTTATGAAAAAATATTGGCTAACTTTAAAATATATTTTTTGTGTCAGTATGCTAAAATTAATGCAATGCAGGTTCAGCTCAGGACCATTCTTTATGGGAGGTTTATGTCCAGCAGTTGACAGATAATGGCTGAAATTATGCTAAAATTAACATATTTTTTTATAAAAAAAAAAAACATTGTTCTTGTTTCATTGTTTTTTTTTAAATGATTCTACTTAACAATAATATTCTTGACATGTGTAAGAATTTTTCTCTATAAAGTTCAATTTATACACTACATATACAAATATATTTGCCTACTAATATTCTTTAAATGATTAGCACTTACTTCCTTTATTAGTTGGAGATATTTTAGTTTGATAATCATACTCCTCATAAATTTCAGATGAAACAGTAAGATCTGGCATCTGAAACAATATTATTATGTAAGAATTTCTAGTAAAAAAATTATATCCTCCTATTTATAATTAAATTTGAACTTTATTTAAAAAGAAGAATATAGAAAATTTTCTATTATTAGATTATTTTAATATATAAAAATTGTTAATACATGTTGTAATTTATGGTATTTATCTATATAATTTAATATATTAACTATATTAATTTTAAATTATATTCTACGTACAGAATAATTGTTTACCATTTACACATACCTTTAATATTTATTTGTGTAATATTAAGACTGGTTCAATAACTAATGGTGTTAACTATCCATAGCATGAAGTCACAAATGGAGAAGGCCTTGTCTATAAAAATTGGATAGATTCCAATATTAAAATTTTAAAATAAATCTAAGAGTATGTGCCAGTATTCATATTCATAATTACATCATGTGATTATAACTGGAACGTATATCTAATTATTTTAAGATCTTTAAATATGTTCATCACTGAAGTTACTAATTTGCTATTTTGAAAAAGTAAACATGAATATCTTAGCAGTTTTAATATAATCATAAATTCAAGAATATTTTAAGAATATCGAATTAACTTACCTGTTGCATTAGAAGATGTAGTTTTATTAATATTTGTACAATTTATTTCAAAAGTTTAAACTAAGATTTAAACAGTGAAACAATTACTTTTTAAATACACAACTATTGTGTCATTTATTCTTCATGGTTTAATTTTTAGTGATTAAACTATTATCCAATTACATTAAACTGTTAATAGATTTTTCATTTTTTGAGGAATGTGCACATAAACGTAACATGATATTACTTTATCATTATATTAATTAAAATTATAACAATTTTGTATAATTATCGGCATCTTTCAAACAATAAGCAAGAAATATCAAATTGTCAAGTTAATGTCAATGTCAAAGTTGATAATCAGCTGACGAAGGGAATAAAAAAAATTAACCAATCTATGGACCAATGACCTCGACTCTTGATTAAAATTAAATTATTTTGTAATACTAGATTATCATTATTTATTCATATAGTCTTAAAATAGCATACAAATTAGTTTTTAATTCTTGTTATTTTAAAATTAAATAGTGTATTTTTAATATAATATATGAGTAGTTATAATTAAAAAATGTAATATGAAGAATATGTTCGGATTATTCGTAATATATATATATGTATGTTCTTTATATGTTGTTTGTATTTTTATTAAATTTCTTGCATCTTTTAATAGAAAAATATAAATTTGTATGTATATGACTGATAATATTTAATTTAATTTAAATCACTTTTAGATTTGGTTCGATTTGATAGCATTGGTGGATGTTGTTGTTGCCTTATCTCAATTATAAAAATAAATTATAACCAATCACAACACAACACACGATCGACGCTGCCACGTCAAAGTGAGACGGGAGACTGCTTGAATGAAGTGGCATTTTTCAACATTTAAAAGAGTTTCGTCTTCCGAGTAACCAACGGGAGAATAGTAATTAGTCGATATGCGTGTTTTATTAATTTCTGTGGCCATAGCCCTTCTGGGTACCGTTCTCGGAGATGAAGTTCCAACAGAAGATAATGTATTAGTGCTAAGCAAATCTAACTTCGATAGTGTTGTTTCAACTACAGAATTTATTCTTGTGGAATTCTGTAAGTTAGCATTATTTCTATTTTAATATGAATTGTCGGCAATAAACTTATATATTTTTTAGTTTCATTTATTATTAGTATATTTCTTATAAGCCTAAAGGTCGTTGACACGTCAATATCATTACTCAAGCCGGCATGCTTTGTCTGTCACGTACATGTTTTATTTGCTAAATTCTATAAACATATTTTAGATGCACCATGGTGCGGTCATTGCAAGTCTCTGGCGCCAGAATATGCTAAAGCCGCTACAAAGTTGGCGGAAGAAGAATCTCCTATTAAATTAGCGAAGGTGGATGCCACGCAAGAACAAGATCTCGCCGAAAATTATGGAGTTAGGGGTTATCCAACTCTCAAATTCTTTAGAAATGGAAGCCCTGTTGACTATTCAGGTTATTGAACATAATGTATATCAGCTTAATTATCTGATTAGTTCTGGAATAATTGTTTTAATATGCACTACTAATATATTCTTCATGCTTAATCAATATTCATAAATATTATCACATTTTAACTAGTAGTGTAGTAATTTAAGCCTTATTAAATGTTTTTAGGTGGTCGGCAAGCTGATGACATCATCAATTGGTTGAAGAAAAAGACTGGTCCACCTGCTGTGGAAGTCACATCTGTTGAGCAAGCTAAAGAACTCATTGCAGCTAACCCAGTTATTGTCTTTGGTTTCTTCCCTGACAAGGAGTCTGCTAAAGCCAAGACATTCTTGGGAATTGCTAGTGTTGTCGATGATCAGGTGTTTGCTATTGTTCAAGATGAAAAGATTATCAAAGAATTAGAAGTTGAGAATGAAGATGTTGTTCTCTTCAAAAACGTGAGTCTTATATTTTATTTTTAATCATTTATTCATAAACTCCGTTATATCATTATATTTTTATTAAAATAAATTAATAATTTAAATAAGTAAAAAAATAAATTAAGTAAGTCTAAAATTAAATTATCTATAAAAAATTACAAATTAGCACTATTTACAAAATAATAAATATTTACCTATGACATATTTTGTTCTATTACATCATGATATCTTAAAATTCTTCTATGACTAACTAAATAGTTATATGATAAATATATTTATTAATATCAGTTATATATTTTCATAAACTTAGTAAATTCACAAAAAAACTTATTATCTTTTTCCATTTCATGTTAAATTACATTTTTCATACAAACATTTGATAGCTTACTAGCACAGTAGATAAGGGTTTGTTGCTCCTGTGTGAAGATAAGCACATTAGTTGATATTTAGTTCGTATTTAACATCAAAATAGATACTTTTTTCATACATTATATATAATAGATATATACCTAAACTTAATTTTATAAGCTTATCTCATTTGATATTTTTAAACTGTACCTTCACTAACATTCATTGGAAGCCAAAAGGTTTCTAGATATTTAAATTGTAACTTTTTGTAAAAATATGTTTTAACATGTATATTTTATAAAATTTATAAAAAGTGTATTAATATAATATTAATACACTATGCTGTATGATCATGGCATAGAATGGGCCACCCCTTCCTTTTCCATGGATGTTATAAGAGGGGACTAAGGGAACTTAATGTTCAAGCTGCCTATGACTAGCAGTATCCCTCTTAAAACATCATCAAAAGACTAATTGCTAACCCACTTACCATGGAAAATACTGGCAAGACCATTATGAGGGGTACTTATGTTCAGCAGTAGACAGTTAACATGACACAACTGATATATATACTTGTGATGGTACTATAAAATTTAAATATATATTTCTTAAAGAGGTTTATTTATTTTTTTAACTCTTTATTGCACCAAAAACATAAAAATAAATAATGACATATAAAGAATTCAACTGAAATACAGTAGCATAAAGTACAGATCAAAATATACATATAAAGGTACAAAAGGCGGTCTTATTGCTAGGGGAATCTCTTATAGTTAAAATAATTTAGGTTAAGATATGTTAAGTTTAAATAATTTATGTAATTTATGATATTATATAGATATGTCTTGTATCTTTTTATAATGCTGTATTGTATTTATAAATAGGCATGGTTTAGACTAAATATCTTATTTATATTTTTCATTGTGTGATAATAGTTTTATTCTTACTGTTTAGTATAAATGTTTATCAAAAACATTTTGTCCTTAGTTTGAAGAGCCACGTGTGAAGTATGACGGTGAATCCTTTGATGAAGAGTCATTCAAGACCTGGGTGTTTGTTCAGAGCATGCCCACCATTGTTGAATTCTCCCATGAGACTGCCTCTAAGATCTTCGGTGGACAAATCAAATATCACCTCTTATTATTCTTATCCAAGGTAAGGTTATTTATTAGGTAATTATTTACTATATTAAAAATATATATTTTTAAAGTAAAATCTATTTTGAAGGACTTTTAAGACACAGAGAGTAAGTCCTGTTGTTGTTGTAATTACAATTATTTTAGACTTTTTCCATGCATAATAATAAATATTCTTTTATGTTCAATTTCATCTTTATATTTTATTATGTTGTACTAATTAATTTACCAGATATATTGTTAGAATTTTTCTATATAGGAAACTAAATAGCAAAACATTGCTCGTCATTTACTGTATTGTATTTAGTTACTTATCCATAGATGAGCTTAGGTTGCCGGTGAAAGTTCGCGCCGGGTCATCGCTACGTCGTGTCTCACTACGTTGAGCTGTGAAAGTCATCAATTGACTTGCAATATCTCTAATCTAAGTTTGAAAAAAATGGCACATTTTTTGCATGCATATGTCTTATATATGTTTACCATTACATTTGTCTGGCATGCCTAATTAATAATGTTCAGAAATATTTTATCAAAACCGGTTCAGATTGGTGGTAGTAGGGAAAGCTTTAAGCTTTCATTATTGCAAAACCAAAACTGAACAGAGAAAGTTGTATGCGTATAGTTATTACACATCACAAATGACAGGCTAAGTTTCTGTATCTAGATAAATGCTGTGCTACGCCCGGTGTATTTGGCGCGAACTTGGGTATTATTTCTCTAACCTAATAAGAAAATTGTTTTTTTTTTTTAACATCCCTCTTAACACTAATTTTAGCATAATTGGAGAAATTGACAATAAGAATACGTTGCAATTGTAACAAATTCTTTTCGATAGGAATAACTTATCATCACTTTGACCTTATTTTGCTAATGAGACACAGTTGAATGTACAGTCAATTAAAACCTATTCAACTTAATATATACACGTAGAATCATTTGAAAATGCGAATCTATTTAGCTATTCTATTAAATTAGTTCAACTGTTATCGACCGCGTGAGTTTGTTGAACTTATTTTAAATACCGTGATTTTTCAACTAGTCAATTATAAGTATTTATAAACAGTTTCAGTAAAATTTTATAAAAGTTAAACGACCCTACCATAAAACAAACAATCTGCTGATGTCCAATAGAAATACAAATAAATATTCGATTTTGATTTGTTACGCAATTAGCATATAGAGTGTGTTTCTGTGATAATGTCAATAAATCTTGGATATTTTTTATTAAATTGAATGAAACGAAATATATATGTTTGTAATTCCCTATTATGGATTTAAAATAGCGCTTACATAGTCTTTGATAATGAAGTGACCGGAAATGACAACTTTACGTACGAGTATCTATCTATCTGTAACTACTATGTGTTTATTGAAATTAATTTCTTGAGTTCTAGTGTATTTCTTTCTGTGCATATAAAATAGCAATGCTATGTGTAAAAATTAAGCAGTGGGCCCTTTATTTCTTCCTCCCATTTTTTTCTCCAAATTATTTAATGCGCCTAGCCAAAAGGTTTTGAAATTGCATACTCCTCTAATTAATTTTATTAGTTTATTTTGCGATAATTAATCCAAAATATTTCATGAAATTTAAAATATACATTGAATGTATGTCAAACGAGGAACTTAGATATAATCTGTTTTTCTATATATTATGGCACAGTTTAATCAAAGCTTAAAAAATTAAGTGTAAAGTTTAATAAAATATTTTTATTAATTGATTATAAATTGCATATTATTCCTGTTTAGTCTATTTTTATATACGATTAAATTCCATAAAAAGGCGAGCTAACAATGTTATATTATGCCAAGTATAGAAAAATAGTTTATATTTACTAAATGTCCAGTTTAATCTTTGTAAGTTCGATTTAGTTTTTTTTATGTATATAATTTATAAATAAATAATATAGATTAAGTGATAAAATTATACTTTATAAAGAATAATTTTATTACTTGATCTATAGGTATTTATATTTTGTCATTAGAAAAATGGTGATTTCGACAAATACGTTGAAGAACTCAAGCCCGTTGCCAAGAACTACCGCGACAGAATCATGTCAGTCGCTATCGACACCGATGAGGATGATCACCAAAGGTACAGTAATATTTAATTCCTACATAAATAATATGAGAGAAAAATATTGATGTCTATTAACATAGCATAGAATAAACTACCCCTTCCTTTTCCGTGTGTGTCGTAAAAAGCGACTAAGGGAACTTATGGTCGAGGGATGGGCTGCAGCGTCCCTCTTAAAACATTACCAAAAGCCTAACTGCAGTTGTCATCCCGCTTACCAAGCTTGGTAACTACTGGAAAAACTCCTCTTATGGGGAGGCCTATGTTCAACAGTGGACAGTTAATGGCTAATATAATAATAATAAAACTACGGAAATAATTGATAAAACAATCTACAACTAATATTCAGTTAAGTATTATTTATTTCGTTGATAGAATCCTGGAGTTCTTCGGTATGAAGAAGGAAGAAGTGCCTTCTGCTCGCCTCATCGCTCTCGAACAAGACATGGCCAAATATAAGCCTCCCACTGACGAGCTTAGCGCAAATTCGGTTGAGGTAAGCATACAGTATACACATACCATTCCCATATTATAACTTTTAATGTTTATACATAAATCTATGTTACATTAAAAAGAAATGACTTCCTGTAGGCCTTACTAACAACAAACGAAAAAAAAGCGTTAATTTATAACAACAACAATGTTGATACCTTTTGCAAATAAAAATTTTGAAATTGCGTCACGCTCAAAACAAGTATTTAGAATTATTCGACGTTGTATTTGTTATCGTACTTTAATAAACAAATTATCAAAATGCAACAAAACCGTAAGCTGTATAGAATCGCATATTATTCACGCAAGACGTATGCACTCATTCGCTTATGCTTGATAATGCATCCCGAAACGAATCGAATTTACTAAATCCACAGATTAATACAGATAGTAACAACAAACAAGATATGCTGAAAGCTGTATACAAATTATTATATTCATTAAATGTATATAAATTATTATTTTTATATGTATAAAAAAATTAATAAGTATGAAAAATCTTATAGGGGATAGTTATACATCATGAGAGTGTAACACTAATCTATATAGATATATACATATAGGAAAATCTAAAAATTTAGAAATCTAATTTATTTTTATGTAAACACAATAATTGTTTCACCATTTTATATTATTATATTGTGTGTCAATTAGAAGCGTTATTCATGACGCAATATTTTTATATATATATAGTCTGTACTTTTTATTTGCATTAATTACAATAATTAATTTCTGATGTTACAATATACCATTCTCGGTTAATTAACATTTCGATCAGCCATAGCTTGTGTTATGTAAACAATTAAACACTGCGTGCGATACCATAATTTTATATTGCCTTCGCAGTAATGTTAAGCCAACCGCAACGCATCAACAAGTTAGCCTGCAAATTAGCTATAATTACATACTGATATTGCGATTTTATTATTGTACAAGTTGACATCAACAGCTATATTATAAAATTGAATGGTAAATTTTATACTTATGAGTTATGATTCCTCTCATGTTTATTTTACTTCATAAGTCTTTTCTTCGTTCATAAACTAAGCGGGTCGCGATAATGATTTTGGAAAATGTATAGAACATCTGGGCACCATAAACCTAATGTCTGTCTCAACTTTCAATAATGTAAAAGGAGGTGCTTATTTACACGTATTTTTTTTTTTTTCGATTTATTTTTATGTCAGATTCTTTGTAGGATAAACAGAAAGAGTCGAGTGCTCCACACAATCTCTTGTTTTATTCACTTTCATAACTCATGTGTCGATTCAATTTATAAAAAGTTTTATTTTTAATAAGTATATTAATTGTGAGACTTATCGTTTAAGGAATTCGTGCAATCATTCTTCGCGGGCACGTTGAAACAACATCTGCTCAGCGAAGACCTACCGTCGGACTGGGCCGCCAAGCCTGTCAAAGTGCTCGTCGCCACCAACTTCGACGAGGTTGTTTTCGACACCAACAAGAGGGTTCTCGTTGAATTCTACGCGCCATGGTAAGTAATATAATATATAACGAGATTGTAGTAACCGACGAGCTTGTATGAATTGATTTATGAATGTGGCGGTTACGGAAAAGGCCTCTTTTGATGTCCCATTGTTGTTATCTTCTATGAGTGACAAGCATGTAAAAATATGGGATATACAAACATATTATATACTGCTTCCTATTACAAATCATATTGAATTTTAGTTCTGCTAAAACCACTTATGAATCACTGATCTAGATCCTAAAGAAAGTTAACTACTTTTCTAGCTTTGAATATTTAGAATTGCTAGCAACAGACAATCGTGACCTTTATATTATAATATGAAATTCAGAGAACCGAAAGTAAAATACCTTGAATCTAATCAATTGATTACTTATATGTATATTACTGGCACATTAACATATTTTCCTTATGACTTACTTATCAATTGGTTACAGAATAATTAATAGTGCAAATTGGCACCATTTGTTTGAAATTACACATGCTTTTATTGACACATGTGTATTGTTGGGTAACGAAAAATAAATTTATAATTTTTCATACGCTTTGTTCCAAGTCTGTTTATAATCGATGAACAAACAAATGCTTGTATAAACTAGTGTCTGATGAGTTGTTTAAGACACGTAAGCTCCACGTGTGAAATAATAGTTTTTCATTTCATTGTACAGATGGCAGTCCAATCTTCTTAATTAAAATGTAGTTTCTAAAAACTTGACCTTACTATTAGTAGTACCTTACATTACTACCGAAACCTGTTATTTCTACTCTTTGTTGGTGTGAATTTCTATCTTAAATTGTCAATTTCTTAAAAATCTGTATTTTCAACCAATTTCAAATAGAAGGAAGTTCTCAGTTTGTTTGAATTTTTTATCTGAAAGTACAATATGTATATATTTGTATTATGTTATGTTACAATATGTATATATTTATAACATGTATAGAGATTGGTCACATAGAAATTTTATCGAATTCGGTTCAGTTGTATAGTTTTTAAAATAAAATAACTAGTTTTGCCATTTGCCATCATCTTTTAAATTAGTAGGGGAATGTCAATTTTTTTTTCTTTTCGACTTTCTGACTTACGAAATTTCTTTAACATTTGCTATAACGTGAGTAGATTCTTATTTTACGTACTGCCAACGACTTCGATTTCATTCTGTAGAGACTGATGTTTTGGTATAGATTTAGCAATGAACCTCTTAACACATTTTTTCACTTAAGTGAAATGTGAGTGAAAGATTATTTATAGCATTATTCGAAAAAATGCCGATGTTTTATTATTATTAGTACTCGGGTGCTGAATAACTATAGAAAATTTATTAGGCGCCCTATTTGCGTCACTTCCTAGCGACAGTGTAGCTTGAAAGTGTCTCGTTAGGGATGTATTCAGTGAACTATAATTAATACATGCTTGTGTCAGAAGTCGTCTTATCATCGCTCAATGGTTTGGAAACTTCATTATGTAGATTTTTACTGACACGCTATGGTTATTTGAATAGAAAGTCTGAATTATAATAATGGATTATATAGGTTAAGGGTAGTTTTTCTATGTAGGTATGAATATTTTATTGCTGTTGCCAAGTTATAACTTGTAAATAATTAACGTCTTTTACTTTATTTAATTTTTCTATATGGTACCTGGATAAAAACACAATGTGCCATCGCTCGTTTTACATCTCATGAACCAAAGGTCATATAAGATTATTAGGGGAACAAAACTGATACGCCAGTACCAGAAGATGAAGTCTTTTTTATGTAATTTAGAAAAAATAAATTGATTACCAACCTGATTCCAAGTGGCAACTGTCTTCTATCAACGTACAGTGCTACAAACTTCAAGGAGTACACTATTACAGTGACCTTGTCACAAGCAAATGAAAAACGTTTTAGCAACTCGGTAATTATACATATTTATTTGTTATTGAAAGTTTTATTATTAATTAGAACCTAATGAAGTCGCGTGGATTTTGCAAGTAGGATTATAAATTAAATATCATTTCTACATGGCATAATAAAATAAAATGTACACCACATTTTAAGTTCTATAGTCAGGAAAACAACAGCAGTTTTTACGTGATACCAAAATAGACAATCATTCTAATTTTTTTTTTTTTATTGTACTCCTATTATCAAATCTTTTCTCTTATGTATTCTATATATCTTTTTTTTTTTTATTAAATATCTTCTATGTCTAGTTTTTTTTAATGTGTGATAATAGAATGGTAACCCCACCTGCGCTATCGGTATACGCTGGCGGGGCACCAGTGAGTGATGATAGATGAGGATGAAAGCAGGCCAGTTAGCCCATCGTGACGAATTCCACTAGAATTAACCACGATGGTTTCCAAGGGGAACCGCGTGGAGGTCGACCTGATAGGGTATATTACTAGCAATGGGTTCATTAGACCCCATTACTAACAATCCCTTCCTCCCAACATTGTCTAGTTATAATCATACGTATATAGATGTAATTTGTATTCATGCAAATGACGATATCATTCGATGCTTTTTTATTGCGATCAGGTGCGGCCACTGCAAGCAGCTCGCGCCCATCTACGATAAACTGGGCGAGCACTTTGAAAAGGACGACGATGTGGTTATCGCAAAGATCGACGCTACCGCCAACGAGCTGGAGCACACCAAGATCACGTCCTTCCCCACCATCAAATTGTACACAAAGGATAACCAGGTATGTGTGTTATATATTTAGAAGTTTTTATTTAACTTGCAATGTAGGCATGTTTTTTTGTTTAGAACAAATTTTATAAATTTAATTACCAATTCCTCCTAACCAATTTTGCTGAAATTATGCATATATATAAACGTTTAGTTCTGATGACAATAAAATATACAATAATAATATATACTCAACATTGTATATATATATTTTTTTATTGGATGAAAATGGAATGATAACCCCGCCTGCGCTAATGGAATACGCTGGCGGGGCACCAGTGAAGGGTGATTGATGAAAATGAAAACAGGCCAGCTAGCCCATCATGATGAATTCATCAGGAATTAATCATGATAGTTTCCAGAGGGAACCGCGAGGAGGTCGACCTGGTTGGGTATATTGCTAGCAATGGGATTCTCAGTCTCCATTACTAACAATCCCTTTCCCCCCACATTGTATATATTCATCAACCCAAGTTAATATGTGTATCAAATGAATGAACTTGAAGTTTAGGTAATAGAAAAATAAATAATGTTTTAAAATGGCTAGTCATAAAATGGCGGATTATGTTGTTTAAATATTTTTAAACAGACTTGTTTTTATGGAAGATAGTGGAATGGTAACTTCATTTGCGCTTACGCTGGGTGGTTACCAGTGTGGGATGAGAGGTGAAAATATAAAAAAGTATGTCACTTGATCCATTTTGACGCATTCACCATTGATTTATTTATTTAAACTTCAATGCATGATTATTTAAGTATACATATGTCGCATTTAATACATAATGGCGTTCTCTATCAATCATAATCATGGGTCAAACAGAGAAATAAATTGGCGATGTATTTACTATTAAAAAAAAAAGTACAAGCTATGGGGCCCATTACACCTCATTACTAACAATCAGTGCCACCTATAATCGTATATTGCGGGTCATCTAATAATTCAAAATGTGCGGAGAGATCCCACGACAACTCGCCAAATTGTAACTATAGAGAAATCTCACCTCAACTTTTTATATAATAAAATTTATTTTCGTATTATTTCAATGAAATAAACAAATGAAGCAAAACATATCAACATATAAAACATATTTAATTAAGACATCCCCTTATGAAATTGATTTATAATTAAATTATATTATAATTTATTATTAAATATGTAACGGATGTTGTTACCTAATTAACTTTATTGTTATGGATATAAATTATGTAAATAGTAATGGTTGGTATTAAAATGGTTTTTACGATAGTAAAGTATGTTTATTGAGTTATTTTATTACGATGTAAAATAGCGTTTCAAAGCAAGCCATTCTTTTTGTATATGATTTAGATGTCGGCTATAACTAACTACATTGGCCACATGGCTTATAATAAGGATTTATTTCGAAATTTCCTTTTCTTTATTTTTTTTTAAACATTCTACTTTATAACCTAATAATTGTATACCATAAGGACACATTATTGGTCCATTGGAAACGGATCTCTCCCATTAAAGGAGTATAATTAGCCTTTTATTATTACACTGGTTTATTATAGTATACAAATATTAATAAGACAATGTGACTTGGCAGGTGCGCGACTACAATGGCGAGAGGACGCTGGCCGCGCTCACGAAGTTTGTAGAGACGGACGGCGAGGGCGCCGAGCCAGTACCCAGTGTGGTGAGTAATATCATAATTTTATTTTTTTGGGCGTCGTCTGCGTGTACTTGGTTTATTTTGTATAAAAAGTAGGAAGAAGTATATCAAATTAAGAGACTCTAATGTGATTAATACAAAGATTTACATAACATGGTGTTCATGTCTACTTCATGATTTATATTCAAAACTTAGCGTCTCCAGTGAGTAGTCTTAGGAACACAAATTTCCATACAAACTTATTGGTATAAATATATTATAATCTTTGTAACAACTTACACTTTATTTAGTCGTATAAATTCAAGTATTCATTATGTATTGAAAACAGTTGATTAATGCCTCGGACTATCCTATAAGAGATTACAATTTAACTGCCTTTATGAAAAAGTGAAATATAAACATATTTTAGCTATTGAAGTTTTTTTTTGTGCTATTTATTTAATTGATCGTCGGTCAATGATCGGTGTGGTCCTGGCATTTCCCGTTCCTTTCCCGTTGGTGTCGTAAAAGACGTCTAAGGAAGGGTGAGAGATGGCCAGCAGTATCCCTCTTAAAACATCTCCAAAGCCTGAATGCCGTTGTCAATCCGCCTGCCAGGCATGACAACTACTGGCATAACCCCCCAAAGGGATGTGTATGTTTAGCAATGGGCAGTTAAAGGTTGATATGGCAGTTTCTTAATTAAAAAGAAAGAGACAATACTGTTGTAATCAAAATAGTTTTTGGTTTTAATTTTTATAAATAAAGGGCAAGTAGATGAATGATAATAATAATAATGATGTATTTTCAACATTGTATTTGTTTTACAGAGTGAATACGAAGAGGAAGAGGAAGCCCCAGCTAGGGACGAGTTATAAGTTCTCGGCATACACTCTTATGAGACTTCCATAGTTATAGTTCTGTATAGATCATAATTTACTTTTATACTTAATCTAAAATTAATTTTGCATTTGATTTGCTAGACTGTTATTATATAAATTATGTTGAGGTTGTACTTGATTTATGTACTCTTTATATTTCGACAAAACAAAGAAAAAATTATATTTAATGTAATAATACTCTTATTTTTCACCCAACGTTAAAAGTGTCAGATCTCTAAAATGTGCCCACTTCGGAATATGCATAATTTATTTAGTACGATCAGCAGCAACTTAGTTTATGTACAATACTAAATTGTATTTATAATTTCTGTATCATAATGGCATATATTATATGTATTTATTATATTAAACATTCCTTAGTACAAGTGAGTTACATTGAACAATCATTTTTATTTTGTAACTTATTTTTATGTGACAAATTTCTCACCTTGATAATTCATCACAAGAAATAGATTTTATTCACTGAAGGAAATGTATTTTTGTATGAATTTTGTTTCCCATTTGTTTTTAGTGTGGGTAAAACTTAAGGAGCGGTGCTTTATCAATTTCTATGAGAATCTTGTCTATCCATATTTTTATATAATTCTGAAAAAAAAAATGTAAATATGCATATCTACTACATCGCCAAAACTGCATTCGGTGTATCTATTGTGGATACAGAAATTGATAAATAAAAAATAAATTATGAACTTGTAATTCTTTCATTTTAATTTTCTTTATATTTTTTTTATGGGTGAAAATGGAATGGTAACTCCGCCTGCGCTAACGGGATACGCTGGCGGAGCACCAGTGAAGGGTGATTTATGAGAATGAAAACAGGCCAGTTAGCCCATCATGATGAATTCATCAGGAATGAATCATGATAGTTTCCAGGGGGAACCGCGAGGAGGTCGACTTGGTTGGGTATATTGCTAGCAATGGGATTTTTAGTCTCCATTACTAACAATCCCTTTCCCCCCTGTTATCCTCATATTACCTACTACCTACATACTATGACTGCCTACTATTATATGTTTAGGTAATCCTGTAGGCAATAGGTGGCGAGTTGTTTCTACACAATATAGCCTATAAAAAATGGCCACAATCATGGGTTGCCATTGGCAACTCTAGGCCGAGACAACTGAGAGCAGGCAACCTGGACAAATTATATTTTCGCTCATTCTTTTAAACTAAGTTTCAATAAGTCATACCCGCAGAAGGCAGCGACAGGATCATAGGTCATTAGAGAACAATAATGAAATACAACTTGTATGATAATTGTTTTATTATCTTAAATACAACGATTATTACAACATAAATTAACTCTTTTATAACATTAAGCTTGTTCTCTTCAAATTATCACATTAACACCAAAAGAACATTTAATTGAGACAAAATGGAATGGTTATACTTGTCAGTACATTATTAGTTACTTTGGTACAAAGGGTTAACATAAATGGGCAAATTTTTACATATTGATAATACTTAAGAATATAAAGTGAAGTTCGACTAACAAAACTTGCGGTAAAATTGAAGGGTTTGTTAACAAAATACAACATTAATATAGGCTCAATACAAGAAAACCCTATTGATTTAAAAAAATCATCAAAATAGATAATGTCAGTTACGACAAAGAAAAGTAATTAAATTAAAAGTATTAAATCTATGGAATTTTTGATACGAACGTATATAAAATTCCATGGATTTAATACTTTTTGAAGTAACTTATAAAGGAAGAGTATAATAAATATTTCTAATATAAATATATATATGAAAGTATAGTTGTTTGATTAAAATATTATAAAAAAAGAAATAGGAGTAGAACGCAATTGAATATTGATGTCATTTATATTTACATATCTGTAAGTATATGATTGTAACTTCTATTCTACGCGCGTCAAAACAGCGATAACTTTGAGTCGCCGTGGAAACCATAGTAGGCCATTATATGCAAAATGTTAAATTGGAATACAGTATGATTTTATATGCATGTACTACACTACCTAAATCGGTGGTGTTCTTGTAAGCCAAACGTTCACTTTACACAAAATTGACACACTAAACAATAGGCGGGGAAAGGTAGGTTACAGGGGGTCTACCGTGAAATGAAATTCCGAATTTTCGGGCTCAATTTCGTGTTTTTGTTCGTACCGAAATCGACCCTGTAAATGGAGCTTAACATTTGGTTTGTCATACATCCTACCATAAAAGTCCACAAGGAACGATATTTTAGCATTTTTTAAACGGTATGTATCATGTAATTTTAACATCAAATTTGTTTCGTTCGAATCCGAAATTTCGGTAAACATTTCATGGTAGGCACTCAGATTACAAATTACTCTCTAAGGTACAATAGAAAGCCAAGAAATATGGAATTTGTTAAATCGATATTTTCACCCAGTTATACTATTATGTGCAATTAAAATGCATGTATTTTATTACATTAGTATCTATTATTGATATATTACTCCTTTCTTGATAAACATCAAACTCGGTAATCAATGGCTAAATCCCTAATAAAAAATACCATGAATTAGCGATTGAAAACGGCCGATATAATAATAGTGTTTATTAATAAAGGCACAAAGAAATGCACATCTAAAATGTAAAACCTGAAGCGTTAACTCAATGATCAAACAGTAAAAAGTGAGATCTGTACGTCTTCAGATTGGTAGGTCTAGTAGCATATTTATCGCCAGGTCATTTTTCTCTTTGTTATTTCTATTGCACTGAAGAAAAATAAAGGTCATTTTAATGAATGTTTATTATGACATTCGCTATTATTTAATGGCAAAAGTTAGCGTATTTATATTCCTACTCAGTCGAATAAACCTATTAGGAGTACAACGGAAGATTGTAAAATATCCATTTCGATATTACATCAAGATTTATAGGTCACAAGTCAAAATGAAACTGTGCAAGTTGTCTATTTCAAACGTAAAAATTAAAAACATTTTAAGAAAAATATATTATGTGCCTCTATGCTCACAAAATATCTATGGTATGCACGCTTAGCGAAATTTTCCCGCGTTTATAATTTGTGGTGGATTTTATATGTAGAATTGATTTTGTCCTTAAATAAAGCAACCTTCAGCTCTTTCTGACGCACACGTGTTATTATCATTGTCTTTGACTAAATACAGAGAGCTCGTGCAAGCTATGGTATCTGTTGTTTTTCTTAGAAATCATTTTTTTTATCTGTATTTGCTATCGCAGATCCGCAATATACCGTTCAGTGAATATAATACTTAGTACTATGTAAAGACAATAACCATCCATACATTTTATCGAGGCCTTAATTGCCTAAGTAAATCAGTTGATGCATTTATGTGGGAATATATCTACTTACATATAACAAGATACGAAATATGTAATACCTTTAAAATCCGATATTATGACGAAAACGACTACAATATACGGTCTCACAAAAGCGTACGTAAAAAAGAATATATATACAATTAGATATAGTATAAGTTTCCCTCGTGATAACAACCAATCCATAAAATAATATCAACAAATAACGAAAACTAATCAATATGCAGTCCATTAAAAATTTACATTTACCCACGTAATTAATATACAGAATATTTTGATTTACAATAATACAGAGTAATATAAACGATATTAAAACTAAAAAATAAAATGTCTTTACACGAAAAGAAAACGCTGTAATATCCATCATCATTATTATAAACAATACTTATCACAATGCCTTCTCATCTCAACTCTCGAATACTACAAAGTCGTAATTTTGAATTACAATATAATCGATGCTTTTAAACCCGTGGTCTTGTGTTAAATGCTCCCGTGGTCACGTGAATACTACACAAGTTATATATTAAAGAAATCTACTTAATGTAAACTTACGCTAAAGATTAGTTGACGCGGCCAGTACGATTTGATCTCTGTATAGTGAATTGAGGAGTTTCTACCAAAACGGAGAGGAGGTGCGCACAGTCGAGCGACATAGCGACTAGTGTTTCGACCATTGCCAAGCAAAGAGTTATTGCAATAACCATACCCAATTGGTTATTTATAAAACATCTCTTTGCTCTCTTCACTTTGACAGAAACCGAGCGTAATATAAAATGATTGACATTGAATTATATTAAGTTGAAAGACTATTAAAAAAAATTCAAATATAAATATTTTGTTCATTTATTTCATCGATCGAATGATGTAATTAAATTTTAAATGTAACAAAAGCTCTTTAGGCAAAGGCCGTATACGGCCCAACTGATGGTAAACGGTTGCCGCAGCCTTTTTATAAATACCATATCAATATTAGCTCAGCAAAAACAGCAGCTACATGATTTATTCGTTAATACAAACATGAATAAAATTTAATTGTAAACTATTGTCAATTACACAAATTAGGTATGTTACGCTTAAAATTAGTAAACGATCAATCAAATAATCTGCTCAAAATATTTCAATATTAACTATAAAAAGCCAGGCACCAAACGGCATGTTGGTTAAATTGTGCATACCATTCATTGCATAGTACCATATTATAAAACTATATTTTTACTGCTACAAAAACAGGCTGATCATACAGTATTATGTGTCAATGCAAAAACAATAACTATTAATGACTAAATTTCAAAAGTTGCAAATTTCACATTTGAGATTTTACGTTGAGAATACTTATTCACACGTATATAAACCGTGCTAATAAAGAAACGATATGTGAATGTCACCCTGCACAATGTGCTGTCTAGCTTTCTTTATTTGGGTGTGTTATACCCAACAAATTCTCAAATATGAAATCGTTAGTATGAGTCGCGACTCACGCGGCTCATTGCCTGTGTACTGTCTATAACAATTGTTTCGATAGACAAAAATGATAAATTGATCAATTATCAATAATTCGAGTTACAAAATGTTCATTATATATAAAAGTATATACAGAATTCAATGTGTTACTTGTATTTTGAAATTAATTGAAATGTCGTTAAATTACAATATTGAATAAAACAGTGACAAATAGTATATTCGATATTACATTTCTGAGTATTTTTAATTTATATTCAAACTTCAATGAGGCTCGAAGGTTTATTAATATGTATATCATGATTAAGTAAATATTTTAGACAGAATAGAATAGACATAACAACTGGACATCAACACTTTTATCTATCGAAATGAAAGCGAGTTTAGTCTGGTTCACACTGGTATTCGAGCACTTAGTATTTTATTCTGCGGCGACCCCAAATATTAACGCGAGAGTAAAGATACAGTGACCCTATTTATGATTTCAATACATAATTTTACTAAATAATACATAAACAATATTTTATTATTAACATAGACGTAAGCCATGACTCGTTGGCAGTGTTTCGCGGTAAGATACTGAAGACCACGTAGATTTGATGACATTGCCCAGTCTTGTTTTATATTTAATTGAATTTTATAATTAAGGAATATGTAATTATAAATTAAATTATATTAATTATATTATGACATTTATATGTATGTAATCTGTAGTCAATGTTGTGTACGCCTGCTATAGGTATGCATATCAGCATACTACACAAAAAATGTTATTTAATTTATGTATAATATGTATACAGCTGGTGTGCCTAATTCGAAATAAATAAATAAATAAACATGATTTGAATGCTTTTTTTTCTAACTCTAATATGAAAATGTTTTGAAAAATACTTATATTAAATAGTTTGATACTGTTCTCGCTAAGTATTCTCGCTAATTACTTTGTAAGACATTTGTTTATATTCAATATCGTATGTGAATAATTTATATTTTTGAAAGTTCAATGCTTTTATCAAAGCCCACTGTGGAACAAAACAAGATGTATATAGCGAATACTAAGTCATGATGATACGATATTTCATTCATTCGATATTAGACTACATGTCTTAGATCAGAATGTACAAAATTGTCTAAATGTTTATTATTAATGTATTCGCATATCCCGTTAAGATTTATCGCAATATGTGACTCATAATTAAAGCCCCTTATCCCTTACACCTGTCTAAAGCATGGATGAGTCGACGCACAAGTACTAAGTGGGAGTCTTTGTTCCAATGTGAACCAGTTTCTGCTGCGAACACGTAAAATAAATTTCAGATCGTTCCGTCTCGTTTCCCACCGTGGTGAACCAAACGAGCCGAAAGTGATACAAGTATTTCAAATGTTTTATCTGCGAACGCCACGATTGGTACCAATTGGCAAGTTGGTCGGCGTCGTGTGAAGAGAGACCGGCTTTATAGATAATAATATATTCTCTAATATGAATATACAATCAAATTGTTTTTCTTACCTCTCACCTTCTATTTTTGTTTAGTGTAAATACTACCTATACCTACTTAGATTTTTCCATATTTTTTGTTGTTGACTGCATTCGTAAACAATATAGACCTTTTTTGCTGTTAATCTATCTGGGGAGATAAAATACTCGTTTTGCACGAATTATAATAGGACATTTCGTATAACCCACCGACGAAACTATACTAGTCCTTTGCTCTCAATACGATCAGCCTCTTAAGCTTGGCAGGTTATACAAAATGAACGCTATTATAATTGCTATAAAGATGGCTTTTTAACCGCCATATTGTATTTATATTGAGATAGACTAAGGACGTGTCTCAGTCTATTTGAAAATGAAGTGTGCCACTACCAAACTACTTGGCGTGATGTTACCAAAGCTATTTATTGATAGTATGTCCATTCCAGACCAAACCATTTCGAGAATACCATAATACCGTTTTTGTTAAAGATCTAAACTAAATTTTGTGATAATTTTATGTAGGAATTTTGATTTTTAGTCGGAATTCAAGTACACAGTTTTAAATCTCCTCAGGTTCAAAAAGAACAGTAATTCTTTTTAATGAATGTCTAGTTAACTTTTAAATATGATTCCAGTAATTATTATACTATTCTTAAAAATAGTATGAAATACTATTATTTTCATTATTTATGGTTACAAACCAAAAAAAAAAAGAAAAAAAAATAAGTTACTCAAATTATCTCTATCTATTATGTATTTTTACAATTTATTTTAATAATTATATTTTTTTTACCTGCTCTCATAAAAACAGTAAATACAGTACCGATCTTATAGCTCGCAACCGGATAGTTAAAAGTTAATGTGATTATTTTTAATGATTTTTTTTTGCAACTATAGTCTAACTTCAGCTTAGCGCAAATCGCGGCGTTCGCGGACAGCTTTACCCGTCCGCAAGAAAGTCAGGGGTTTACATTACCGGCGTCGGAGGTGAAACATATCAGAGCGCGAACATGGAGTCTTGGTCCTCCTTGTTGATCTGCCGGTGACGGGGCGTGTGCTGCGGCGTGGCGGTGGAGGTGGTGGAGGTGGTGGTAGCGGGGGCGGCGGTGACGGCGGGCAGGCTGTCGGCGGCGGCGGCGCGCTCCGCCAGGAACTTGTCGAAGTCGCTGCTGGTCACACTTTCTTGGGCGCCGTTCGCTTCAGAAGCGGCCTGCTATCAATTTATCAGCATTAGGGTGTGCGCAGACGGTTTCGTATTGGACATATTATAAACCACTATATTCGTATATGTGTAGGTATGTTTTAAAAAGGCTGGCAGTGCAAAGGCGTCAAATTGTCTCTTTGGGCTGTCAGACCATTAGGTTCACCTAATGGTCTCACTCGTCGCATACTCATTTGGCATTCTTTCAAAAAGAATTATATCAGATGAACTGGAGTTTCTGCCACCGAGTAGCTGTGCTTGTGATTGTATTAGTTTAAAGCATTTTGTATGTCCGCACTATTTCCATGCGAATACACAAAATTCCATATAGACAACTGATGTCAATTTTCATAACGTGAGACGTCATCATCTCACATTGTATAAAAGAGGCGTAAGTATGCATGTACATATGTCCGGAATTTGGTGAAACAAGTAAACAAATGGCTTGGTGAACTTTTTTAAAGGCATTAGGTTCGTTTTAATTGTGACAGTGCTATAGGCTGGCTATATAGGCTATAGGTGTCGATAATATAAATTAAATATGGCGGCCATATACTATCAAATGCCGATGTGTATTAGCGTGAGACTGTCATTTTATGCTGTATGAAATAATTATGACAATAAGTAAATAAAAAAATATAGATAACATGATATATACAGGATATAAATAAATGATAAAAATGATTATTTAAATATGATGATATGAAAAACAAATAAACGATGAGTAAAATAAAAACACACCTTCTCCTGCGCTAACCAAGCCGCTATCTCATCTATCTCTCTTTGATCCATACCAGACGGCTGTAGAAAAATAAATAAGGAATAAATGAACGTAACAAGGGTTTAAAATAGGTAGGATTTGTTTGATAATGGTTTGATATATAAAGAAATAGATTAATAAATATCAAAATTTACAAAGAAACAAAATATAGATTGGTCAAAGAACCAAACGAGGTACATACAATATTGTTTCAACTGACTTACAACTTACTTAAAAAAAGGAAGAGATTCTCAATTAAAACTGAATTTTTGTACATAACTTTAAAATTTTATTACATTATCACAAAATAAATTTATTTCAATTTCGCGGGCTTGAAATTTATTTATAAATATTATAACTACTCAATCATGTTTTGCGCCTGTATCCACAATTAGACGTGTTTACCTCTAACTCGCTTGAGTTTCATCAGGTGACCACAGACTGTTTGTGCTCAGAAATATAGAAATATAGAAGTTATTTCTTGTTATGTTGTAATTTAAATATAAATAATATAATTCCATTTAATTATACAGATGTTACTGTACTGCTGCTTTCCTGGGTGAGCGTATTGGGAAACTGTATAGCTCACTCAGTTGATAAAATAAATAAATAAATTATGAAGTTACATAATATTGGCTCCACATAATGCTAGCTTTATTTTTCTTTCTGATCCAATCTATAATAGACGTAACGTAACGTATTAGTTGACTTTAGACAAAATGACAGATAAACTCATGATTTTACCATGTTAAGAGTAAAACTTACCAGCGGCTGAGCCTGCGTGGCTCGCAAACTGGCGGCGGCCGCCAATCCGCCAGTCGTTTGCTCCTCTGCATTGTCCGCGTAACTGCTTCCACTGCTTGTAACAAACAATTATAGATGGCTTTAGAATTAAGCGGTGTTAGACCATATACATAGAAAGTATCTCACTATAAATGTTTCAACAAAAACTTAACATTTTTTCAAAGTAACGCAATTTTATAATTGTAAACTTTTCATAACTTTTCACAACTGTCACACAAACGGTCTTTTTATTTACATTTACTACTGTCTGAGCCGTCAAACGTTTTGCCATATTACACTTACCCAGTTTTTGAGTTTTCGTAAGAGACATTCCGCGATTGTGCGAACATATCAAATTCATCTTTGGAACTGCCTGGAGACTTGTGTGGTTGGGCGTCCTTCACCGCTGCAAAATTGCAAAATTAATTTACGAAACGTTTTACACATTTGTTTCCACTATTTTATGTTTAATTGGTCATACAGAGGTGCAGAGGTACAAGATCTTAGTTCTCAAAAATGGAAAAGCATAAAGGGATTCATGAGCAAAACAGTTCTTTTCGAGTCAGTAACTAATAAACAGCAGTGGACAAAGAAACATATAGATATAGACAAATAAATACTCACTTAATTTGGCAATATCAGGTACATCATCGCTGAGATCTATAAGTGCATCATCATCGGTCTTCTTTGCTAAAAAAAAATGATAAAATAATAATTAAAAAACAAATATAGTAATATTATTTTTTCTTAAGAAAGTAAACATCGTAATATATCCCTCAATTCAATAATACAACGCCTATTTATTTCTCGGTTTGCCCAATAATTGAATGGTAGAGAGCAAGTGCGTCATATATACATAGTTTCACTGTGCATTAAAGTTCAGGTAAATAAATAAAATAAAAAAAAATACACACGTGATTCAGTAGAGCCGGGCACGCCCATGGCGGCACCCAAAATGGCGGATGGTGTGGCGCCGCCGGTTGCAGCATTCCTAATATAAAATAAATTTATTAAATAAGTAAATTTATATCGGCATTGTTAATTGCTGTTCCAAAGTAGTATTTCGCAAGCTACTAGTGTATAACCGGTACTGATGTTGCAGTAACGGACGCACCTATTGCTGAGGAAGCGCAAGTAGTACAGCAGCAGCCTGCTGGCGTACAGTGATGGTAGAGTGCTGTAGTAAAAGACGCACCTGTTGCTGAGGAAGCGCGCGTGACGCAGCAGCAGGTTGTTGAGCGCGTCGTTGGCGTGCAGCAGGTCGGCCGTGAGCGGCGCCTCGCCCGCCAGCCGCGCCACCAGCTCCGCCACGCGGGACTGCATCGCGCGTAGCGTATCCGCCAGCTCCTGCATACGAGTTATAGACGTCAATAATAATCGTTATGCAAATAATTGCTATGTACCACTGTAGTACTAAACACACCATGTTACGAAAAGTCTGACAACGAACATCATCCAGAGTCGAGCCAATTTAGAATATTTCGTGTCGTGATCGAGCCCATACATATAATACCGTGACAAAACCATAACTGAACTAACGCTGCGCATCGTTTACCTTTTCTCAATTAAAATAAAACTGTGTCCCATTAAAATTAAATCCAAATAAGTTTTTATATTACATAATATGTGATTCATAAAAAAATACAATGATAGATCGATAGATAAACACTTTATTTGAGCCATTTATGACACATGTAAATTAATAAATAAATTTATACAATCTGATTATTTACATTTTTTCAAATATAAAACAAAAGATGAATATTGGAGATATGTTTGTGAGCAGTCAAATTTAAAGTCAGTTAAAAGCAAGTATACTAACGTTGAGGAGTTCGATATCGCTGTGGTGGTGCTGCGTGTGCGGCTGCGCGGTGAGCTCGTTGAGCATGTCGTTCATGACGGTCATGTTGCCCTCCACCACCGCCAGGTCCGCGCGCAGCTTGCTTATCTGGCTCTCGGACAGGGTCACCTGTGGACAAATAATAATTAATGTTAAATTTTATTTGCATTTTGAAAGGATCGTGACCCACTGGCATATAATTCCAACTTATAAAACCGCAGAGGTAGTAAGTTCGAATCTGACCAATACTTAAAACTTTGTTTTCAATTTTTTACTAACTCTCCGATGATGCAAAACACTGATAACAAACCAAATTTCTTTGATGTTCAATATAGCCAATATAATTAGAATGGCGCACCAATCAAGTCAGAATAGTAGACATTTTTCTAATATTTTTTTACGTAACTTAGAATGGCAAACCAGCCGACAGCCCACCTGCTAGAAAGTGGTAACAGTCGCCTATAGACATGAACAGTCCATAGACATAACAGATTACACTGTTTCGCTCATAATATCCCTATGTATTGCCATTCTTGAGGACTAAGATGTTATACCCAGTACATTCACTAAATATAAAAAAAAAACTCGAGACAGTCGTACAAACACAACTATACGGTAGAAACACGAATAGGACAAAGGTATCCATGCAAACAACTTTTGTACAAAGTCTCCCTACTGGGAGACTTTGTTTGTTCCCTATATTAAGAAAATTATATATATATTATATATAAAAATATATATATATATATGCCAGAGATATATATATATATATATATATATATATATATCCCACAGCTGGTTCAACACCATCAGGGACACTCTGGAACATTTTTCTCTTATATTAATGTTGCCAGGTTATAGACAACTTACTACCCACATTCTTACTAATTATACAGTTTACGAAAATACACTAATTATAATAAATTGCAATCTTAGGTAACAGTTCAGATTAACAACTCTTGAGTGCAGTCAACAGGTCCTTAGAATACCTGATTTTTTTTTAATTTATAATTTAATCTGTTAAAGTAGGTTATATCCTAACTTAACACAAAAAATACTTTATTTACTAATTCACACGGGCAAAATCGCGAGATACAGCTAATAAATAAATATGGGAATATTTTAAAACACAAATAGAATATATTGCAGTCATTATAACACAAATTAAAGTAAAAAAAGCATATCTTTATTTCTAAAAATATCTGCACAGTGAAAGAGTAAGTATATGATATATAACTACTCTTTTTTTCATTCGCAAGTTGCCGTAAAAGGTAACTTAGTTACCTTTTAAGGAAGTAAGCTCAATACATCAGTGCACAAGAAAGAGAACTCGAAATAATACCCTATTACAAGTCATCGGGTTAGTGGGGTAACGGTAAGCTGATATCTTCCAGCCGAGGGACTTTTAATGAGTTTTAGCGATAAAACATTAAAAAATTTCGCTATGATACTACAGTTTATTTATTTTTCTTCGCAATACAGTTTATTTTAAAAAATATTATTTAATTGTTTAGGATTTTATTGGATTTTTGTTTACAATGATAAGATAACAACACAAATGATAAAGTCCCTTAGATATACAGTGAACGTTCAATATAAGCAACCTCTCTATAAGCAACATTCTTTATATTTTATTTATTCTACTCAGCTTAGTTAATAAAAGAAATAAGTAAAAATATTTTCCAGACGGTAAGTATTTTAATACTCCTTTTTCCCCTAAAAGACACTTTTTTTATTGGAATTGGTTGAAATGAGTTGCTTATATAGAGCATTCACTGTATTTTCTATTTACTGGTATCTTAATATGCTGCTTACCCTTTGTGGGGTGAAAATTGGAGCCATAGCATCTAAATCTGTCATAGGAAACTCCACACCCTTAGTTCGGAGCTCATTGTATATTTGTACAACACCCTGAAACAATATATTAGTTTTTATAACTTTATACAAATAAGAACTATATACAAGTAATAAGTACTATTAAAATTTCGGCCAATGCGACAAAATTAACTCGAAATTAACTCTTTCCCAAATCGAAAGTCACAACATTAATCAATTGTGTCATTGTATATATGAAGTAGAAACCCATCGTTAGCCATCGCGGTCGCAGTATCCGCTTAGATTTCAACACTTATTGGTGAACCCATTGTATTGTTACCTACCCACGACGATAAGAAATATACTTACTCTACAACTGTTTTTTAAGAATTATGTTAAAATATTTCTTATTTATTTTATTTATTTGCCGTTATTTGTTAACCGTTAAAACTAGGCTCCGAAAAGCAATCTATTAATTTGAATGACATGCCCTGTTTAGAGATGGAACACGTGCTTGGACGAAATAGAAGTCGGTGACTGAGATTAATATGGAAGATTATAGAATTCCTGGTAATAAGAATAGTACTCAATCTTCGAGTGTTGGCAGTCGCACACATACTAATGGCTGTGCTAATGGCAGCGGAATTAAACAAAATAATTCTAATTGAATAACCAGTGACATCCTACTAATATATCAAATTTGTAGTTATACGATGTCTATACATGGGAGTTATTTGAAAAATAATATCAGGGGTCTTAATAAAAGTAATAAATGTTAATACAATTTTTAAAAAATTGTCTATCTGTCTGTATGTGTATTTGTTCTCGGATCGCACAAAAACCACTGCACCATATATCGGTAAGCGCTTTTCATAATTGTGTCCTCGTTAATTAAAAAACTGGTGAATGTTTTGTCTCGATACGTATAGAATTTATCTATAAGTGATCTACTTAATTGATTTTTCTAATGCTGAAATCCATGCGTACGCAGTAGAGAGCAAAAAACTGTTAACAAATAAATATTCTTAAAAACAAGACAACAATCAATAATTAAAACAACTTATATTTTCATTATTTATGAGTTATCAACAATATACTGGAAAATATTACATAAGCAGAAATATTAAATTAACCTATATCCATCCCAGGTAATATGAGCAATATTATGAACAGAGCGTGCGACGTAATATGAGTATGTTTACCTTGAATAATCATAGTATGCATAAATGTGAGACGCCACAATGAAAATATGAACCAAACGATGGCATGATATTAGCAGGGCGAGAAATAGTGAATCATAGTATGTATAACTTTTGTCACTTTTTTTGTAACATAGAAGTCATGTTCAGAGAAGCTAAGTTACAAATTGCAAATTAGGGGGAGGGGGAGGGATTGTTAGTAACGCGGAGTTTAGTCCCTATTGCTATCAATATACTCTATCAAGTCGACCTCCACACCTCTGGAAACTATTGTTACTAATTTATCGTTGAATTCGTCACAATGGACTAACTAACTATCATCTCTCACAGATGCCCCACCAGTGTATACCGATAGCGCAGGGGGATTACGATGCCATTTTCACTCATTAAAAAAAACATGCAAATTTTTCAAATACTTACTTGTAACTCTGGTTGGTTCTGAAAAGCATCAGCCCAGCACTGAATTAAGCTTAGTACCTTCTCCTGAACTACTGTTGGGGGGTCATTTTTGGGGCCAATTAGTTTTACCTTTAACAATAAAAAAAATATTAAACAGCAATTCTTATTAATCATTTTTATTCTTTAAATTATAGATATATATAATAACAACAATAGTAATATTAATACCAAAACTGAGAATTGTTGATGATCTTAGTCTTACAAGTGGTATTGAACCATTAAACTTTGAATTTAAATTAGAAGAGATTTTGTCTCTCTCTCTGTATGTTCTACCACTTGTACAACAGACTGTGCTTAAAGGAATTGTTCAATATAATGCCCACAGCCACTTTCTACCATCAAATAACTTGCCATCTACAGGAAGTTCACCCCCATGTCTTAAAGCGTACATGATTAAGTACAGTGCAGTTTCAGAGATGTTTTCTTCAACAAACATTCAGGTTATGAAATGAGCTCCTTGTCAAGGTGTTTCCATGAAACTAGAGCATGGGATTCTTAAAAAAAAAAAAGATAAAGTAGTCTCTTTAGGGTCGGCAACACTCTTGTAGTGGGCCGTATGTTTGTTTGCCACTAAAAGAAAAGTAGTCAAGTGTTAAAAATTATTGTACTTGCATCATGCTTCAACACAAAAAAGTGTCAGCATCAGTCCTCTAGGTACAATGAACGAAGGCAAAGTATGAAAAATAAATGATAAGTATAAATTATGTATAATAAGTACTTTATAAATCTGCATTGTGTATTTATAATATAAATATAACCTAGCTATGAGCTAAGCACAATATTTATGTAGATATTTTGTCTCATATAGAGCTATTATTACATATACTAAACAATTAAATATAATTATTTAATATATACATCAAATTGTAAATATTATAAAATTATAATGTCAACAACAGATATGCTGATTAGCTGTGATATAGTAAACATGCAAATGGAATATACATTGTGCTAAAATATATTACTTGGAAGTACATTCATTCCAGTACAAATATGCAAAACCTTAAAATAAAACATAATAGTAGATTTTATTACATCAATACAATTTATTACAATAATTAAAAGATTTTCTTAAAATGGATTAAATACTGAATCATACTTATTCAAGTGTAAAAAAACATAACTATAATAAGAATAATTACAATAGGGTCATATTCAATATAAGATCTTACTAATAGAATAACACTGCAACTAGATAATGTCAGTACCTGATAATTAATTATGAAAAAGTAATAAGATGCCAAAAGAATAATTTTTAGAAATTTTATCTGTCTATATGTTAGGTCTAGCATTGTACAAAAACTACTACACCAAATTTGGGTGCACTTTTCACAGTTGTATTTCTAAAGGTCAAATTTAAAATTTAGTGTAAGTTTTATCTTAATACACCATCTAGACATAATCTATGTAATTGGTTTTTCCATTTCTAAAATTCATGTGTACCAACTAGCAGGCAAAAAGCTTATACTAATATTGTAAAGAGGAAAGTTTTGATTGTTTATAATGGATGAACTCAAAAACTACTGCTTTTAAGAATTTTTTTACTTATGGAAAGCTACATGATCAGCAAGTAACATAGGCTATATATTATTTTAAAAAATACCCACAGGTACAGGGTATTCTAAAAAACAGTATTTACATACTACATAGGTATGTAGTTTAAAGCCCGGCCAGATGATTAGTATAAAATAAATTACAAATAAGTAACCAACTTTAAAGTAATATTTCAAGACATTTTTTATGATAATTAATTAAATTATTAAAAGATATTAATTAAACCTAATCAATCATTACACAAGAAAAGATAGAAAGTAATCAGTATTTTTTTTATTTTTTATTAAATGTTTTTTATAGGTTCATTTCATGTTACCAATAACAATATAGGTTGTTAAATACAATGCAACTAGCATTCAAGGCCTTGCAATAATCCTTGATATTATACTGATACATACATGTCAGGGTTTTCCAATAATAATTGATTAATGATTACTTTTAAGTAGTTTTACTTACCAATTCAGAAATGAATTCTTTGTGGCACACCAGAACATGAAATGATTTTCCACAATTTTTGACACAGGTTTCCAGCACAGTTAGAGTGTACATGACCACTGTATAGTTTTTACCAGCACTTTGTGTCAATTTCTTTCTGATAGCTTTTATGGCGTCCTTAGGGCCATCTGTGCTGCTGTTAATAATATCACATATTTCCATATTCAATGCCCAATTTTCGGATGGTAAACTTCCATCTGTCGCTTGTTCTGAAATTATTAGACGAAAACATAAGAATCAAAGGGTCAAATTAATTGAGACTTCGATGACTCGTAATATTGTCTTATTATAAGTGACATTATTTGTGTAAGAAATATTTGTTACGTATACCTCATCTTAATATCTCTAAAGTCTGACAAAGAGAAATTTGTATTGTAATAATGCGCAACAAAAAGTGAATGATAGTTAAGGGATTTATTTGATGAACTAGATTGTTATTTAGATAATAAATGTTTATTTACTTACCAATTTTCTGGCCTACCGGCGTAGAAAAGGGATTTCCTACCCCAAAGAAGGACATTTTTACAAAATAATTAAATATTTAGGTATCAAAGCGTTTATCTTTCACTGATTTCACTTGTCATTAAAATTTTGTAGGTACACAGATTATGAAAATAAGTTGACTTGACATAACAAATGTCAATTGTGAACGAGTACACTTACAGTATATCTACCCTGTCACTATATGTTATTCATTATCTAGTGAATAACATAGATTAATACAGGAAAAGGAAAGTAATCTATGTATTGCCTGTAGTTATTATAGAAAATTAATATCCTGATTAAATGGAAGTTATAATTCAATATTTTTGCCTCACTTCTAATTTATGCATTAAGATATCTTCAGATGTACACTCTTGACAGAGTTGTCGTGGTTTTTATGATGATAATGATCGTCAATGAGGCACTTTTTGCGGGGACGCAATGCGTCTCCGTCTACTTCTGCTCACAGCCAAGCGAAAGTATTCCACAAGCGTATCTCAAGTTAGATACCATGTCGACTTCCAACCGAGACGCCTTTGTCCTACCTGTCCAACACTAGTCCCAGGGGGGAAGGGATTGTTAGTAAAGAGAAGGTTAGTCCCCGTTGCTATCAATGTACTTTATCAGGTTGACCTCTACGCAGTTCCTTCTGGAAATTATCGTGACTAATTTATCTTTAAATTCGTCAAGATAGGCTAACTGACCTGCTTTTTTATCCTCACCATTATCATCATCATCTCTCACTGGTACTCCGCTAGTGTATACCAATAGCGCAGGCGGGGTTACCATGCCATTTTCCCCATTAAAAAAAAACACACACTAGTCTCATAGTGCATTGATATATTTATTTCCAGTATTTTAAAATTACCTGGTAGAAACAGAATGTTTAGGTACTTAATATTCTTAATCTAAAATTACTTTTATAGTGTTATCGGTATCTAAGCAACTATTGATAAGTGCCTATTTAAATCTAAATACCTTTGAAGATACTTTTTTTCTTAGTTCTAACAGTAATATAACAAATTAATTACATAATGTCAGAGAAAAAATCATTAAATAGTCTTATTATACATCCAGATATCGAGCCTGGGGTAATAGATAATGCTATGCTTACTCGATGTATCCTAGAATATGGTGCGAAACTTTTTTTCTACTTTCTAATAACATGTATGTTAGTGTTTAGTGTAAAATGTTAATGATGATTTAGAATACGCAGACATATAGAATGCTATTTACTAAATTAAGTTTATTTCAAGTATATATTGTACTGAAACCGACATATGTAATCTGTTTCAATAGAACTTGATGAAAATGTAACCAAGTTTTGTTAAAATTATTATTGAAACACAACGATTTTTTACTTGTACTACATTTAAAACAGCTTGTGAATTTAAGATTGTGTTTCATAAAAAAATCTACTTCAATTGTGGCAAAACCTGTTATTTTGATTTAAAAAGAATTTTACTGAACCGATTATGATAAAATTTCTATGGGACCAATCTGTAAGTACTAATATATTCTTTCAGATAAAAAAAGAAATTTTCCATATCAATTTATAACAGATGGATTTACAAACATAAAAAAAAAATACAATCGATTCGCGAACCTTTTTAAAGTCAACTTACAAAGTCGTTATCCCCCTCTGTACCTATGTGCGCTTAGATATTTTAAACTATGCAACGGATTTTTATGCGGTTTTCATTAATAGATAAAGCGATTTAGAAGGAAGATTTATACGTTTTATGTTGTTTTATGTATTATAGTTTTATATTGTTTAATATTAATTTGTTGAAATATGACGATAAAATGATCAAAATATCTAAAAAAAAATCAATCCGACCGACAGCGTTAATCGAAAACATTGTCTTATTGTTTTGAACGACCTATAATAAAATAATGTACGATGGAACTGTTACTTTTCATCAAGACTACAAAAAAGTCAGCGGTGATATTTGTTTATATTTATAGGGATAGCTTTTTATAATCAATTTAATGTTAAAAAAATTGATACAAATTATATGGAATTTGAAAAGCTATTCAGACATATATAATATATGACCTCATTAAAATAAAAAAAATTCGTTATCTTAAGAATTTCACACATATATTAAATGCCTTTTACATCACACTATTTAAATTTATATCTTATGAATGATCGTAATATTAAAACCATTACGCAACAAAACTTAGTGGTCCGCACAAACACTTTCGAGAGTAACCCATAAAGAAAACATGTCTGTATTGTCTCATAAAAAACAACTGTAAACTTTGTATATAAAGACATTCTGTAGTATATTTTAATCGTAATTGAAATATTTTTAATCACTCCACACTAACATCACGTTAGTTTCTATGTTACATCCGTGCTAAGATTTCACAGTCTATTTATAATTATTAGGTTCTGTTGAAACAGACTAAAACGTGATAGTGTTGGTTGAAAGTTAATGTTGATAATTCAATGAAAATTTTACGTTTTATATTTGTGCAGAAACTGTAACTTGTAAATTTTGTTTATATAACATTCTTTTTTGAACACAAATCTATATACATTTTAAATATTTTTCATGTAGAATAGCTGGTTATTTTTAAATTTATAAAGTTAACGGACTACCTACTTTTCAAAACTTTTAGTATACTCGTAACAAAATTCAACTTGTTATATTCAACGAAACAATAATAACAAATACACTAGATCTTATTATAGTAAATATAATAGATTTTTATTATACAGTGCATTTGTAACCGTTAGAAAACAATTTAAACATTAAATGATAAGTAATGAATCTTCATTATTTGAAACTAGTTCAAACATTTAATGACTACTTTTACAATTCTAGAAATAGAAAATTTAAACAGTGAAAATAGACATCTTCAATCTACATTCAGAATATTATGATTAATATTATGAAAACATTTGACAAGTTTATAGGACACACCGTTTATCGATCAGAACTAGTAAAACATGAAACGCGAAAATCACAAATCGATATCGACTTAAAACTTCACCGCCGCTTTGGACTTTGGTCGCTGGCTCTGGCAGCAATATAATTAATGAGTATTGAAGATTTGAAGAAGCGCTACGAATAATGTGAAAATTCCAACTATAGTGTGAATATCAAAAAATTAAATCGTATGACTTTGTTATTGTCTCAGTAGTATAAATATTTGGCTAGAAACTGTTCAGGGTAATTGTCACTAAATGAGAAAAAACAATTAACTAAATAATTACTATTCGTAAACTTTTTTTTTGTTAAAACTTTATAATTTTACAAATTTTTTTTTTTTTGTTAATTAGGATAAGTATACACAAACCCGACTGAAGAAGCGTATTAATATGGGAGAATAACAATTATACTACTACAAACAATAATTTTCGTTCAAAATTTGCTGAAGAAGGTGTTCATTTAGATGAAGCGCCAATTGTTCGTTTAGAATTTCAAAACATTTTAAGAATAGACTACCTTTGGATGTTAAAATCGCTCCGAAAACTTACACTGGCCCATAACTTGATAGAGAAAATTGAAAATTTGGATCAGCTTACTGGTCTGAATGAATTGGATTTGTCGTTTAATAAAATTGAAAAAATTGAAAATCTTGATGAACTTGTTAATCTTGAAGTACTATCTTTATTTCATAATAAAATACGTAAATTAGAAAATATGGATACACTTCAAAATTTGCTTGTGTTTAGTATTGGAGATAATTTAATAGAAGATTACAAGGAAGTACGTATATTTGGAAAATTAAAATGTAGTATATTGGAAATTATTGTACCTAAGGTTGGCAACATAGGAAAATGTAATTAAGCTCTGTCATGGTGTCCTTCAATAAAAGTGCATATTCATATAAAAAAAAACTGCTTATAAAATGAATGTTGCCAACCTTAAGTACAATAATTTCCAATATACTACACAAAAATTCATTTTTGTAATATTTTGGGCCCATTATTGTTTCTGATATATATAAATGATATCCCAAATATAACTTCTATGATATTATTTAGATTTCATGATGCGAATGAACTTGAAATAAATATATTAAAAATATTAATAGACTGGCTAAAGGTAAAGATAAACGAACATTTTATAATCGTCAAAATAATTTGACATCTTTTAATATCGATTTTAATGGAAAAAAAAATAAATGAAGTAAAAATTACGAAATTTTTGGGATTAACGATTGATAATAACCTGACATGGAAACATCATATAGAAAATATTAATAGCAAAATAAACCAATTTTCATACGCATTGCGCATGTTGTCTAAGATTGTTAATAGCGGTATTGCATATTGATATGTTGAATCCTTCTAAGGTATGGTGTCATATTTTGGGGCAATTCGACATATAGAGATATAGTCTTCAAGACTCAGAAAAGGTGTATTAGATCTATGTGCAATTTGAAAAGAATGATACATGTACGACTTCATTCAAAAGACTGAATATCCTGACTTTTCAGCCTTTATATTCTTGAAACAATGTTGTTTTGAAAAAGAATAAACTTTTATTTGAAAAGTTAAAAAGTGACCGTAATACGATAAAATTGTTCAGCCTCACGTCACAGCATTATTTGATAAAAGTTTTTTTATGTCTCTAAAATATATAATAAATTCCCGAAAGCATTTAAGGAAATAAACAGTTTAAATGTATTTAAGAAAAAAGCAAAAGAATATTTGACAGCCAAATGTTACTATACGTTGCATGACTACTACAGTGATAAATATTAGACATGGAATTTAATTATTTTTATTGACATTTTTTACATTTTATTATTATTATTGACATTATTTTTATTATTATAAGTTATTATTACTATAATTTTATATTGTACATGCCGATATGGTAGAATATGGAATAATGGACATGTAATTATTTTTTTCAACTAATGTATGTACCCATATTCGTGCAATAAATGATTTGATTTGATTTGATTTGATTGATAAAGTCAATAGATAGAACTAGTCTCAAATATATTTATTGATATTATCATCGGAACTACTGTTTATCAGTAAACATGAATGATTAGATAACGCGAGCTACATCAATATCGACAAGTTTTCGTCTACTTTGTTAGTGTAACAGTTTGATATGCATTTCGTTTGTTGCGGGTTCGATTCCGGCATAATACAAAAATTTATTGTATTCATAAGTATGCCTATATCTAATTATGTATATATATAAATGTAAAAAATGTGTCTAGTTCAGTAGCAAAGTTTAAAATTTCCCTTAATACAAACTCTGTTTAGTTTGCGTTACGGATGTCAAAGTTTCTTATATTTATTTAAATTCTATTATATTAATGCAGATGGCGTATATGCGCAGATTTCGTAAACTGCGATCGGTTAGCTTCAAAGGGAACCCATGTTGTGACGATCCCATGGCGTATCAGTTCCTTAAGTCGGCACTCACCAGAGTCACATACCTCGATTATAAAACCATAACCGAAGAGGAGAGAGAAAGTGGAAAAGCCATTTTCAGGTGCTAAAATGATGTATATAAATTTGTATATATCAAATTCACTCCATTGTTTCTATAAGTACTCATGTTGACGCATGTCGTTGGCGTAAAATTTATTCAGATAAAACAAGTAACTTATATTAGTTGTGATAGCGTATACTAGTGCCGGATTAGCCAACGAAGGCCTATAGCAAAATTTTATCAAGGGGCCTTTAGTTTGCTTTGGGATATCAAGTTTATGATATGAAATAAAACAAATTTTTTACACACTTTTCTGTATTTAATTTAAGCAAATTTTGAAATAATACTATTTATATTGATTTCTTTGAATTCAGCAAATCGTATTAATATATATTATAATATAATATTAATTAACGTATCAAAGTGAGGTAATTAAAACGTTCTTGGCTTATCGTGTTTCTTAACTCATTTTTAACACCTTTTAACGTTGAGAAATTCATCACTACAGTAGGTGATCATAAGAGATAAATAAATGCGCGTTTACTATTACTTTAGATATTTTTTACGGTTGGAAAGTGTTAATACGTGGGGCCCGTAACATTTGCTAATATTATTATATGGCTAATCCGCCACTGGCTGTGTCGCATGGTTTGCATGATACTATACTGTTACTTAATCGTGCTTAAACAGCTGACCCGATTAGATAGAAATTTGGTACACCTGATAGATTGTTACACACATAGAATATTTTAGTATTTAAAAACAAAAATAGTCGTATTATGTAAGATCATAGATAACACACCTAATACTAGATAAGATATAAACTTACAACATCATGACCTTTGGCCTTATATTATAAATATAATCAATAAATAAAAAAAACTTGTTATACAGAGGTTTATTGCGTAAATTAGACGAAGCAGATGAGAAATCAGAAAAAGAAAGGATAGCGAAAGAAGAATACGATGCTAAAGTTGAATTTTACGCCCTCTCGTTTGTGGAATATCTGAGTGGGCCGGAGTTACTCGAATCGATGTTTGAGAAAGACCCGGACGGGTCTCTTCTCCTCAAAGTTGGTGGTGAACTTTTAGGATTTTATGAACAGTAAGTAAATATGTCATCACTTCGTTTTAATCCTGGAATATCATAAGAGACATTCAGGGGAACAAAAAGCAAGTATGTATACAAGTGGTACCTTTTTTACAGATACAAGGAACAATATGTAGAGACTATGGCAGGTCTAGTGGAGTTTGCTCAAGAAGCGTATAATGCAAGGCAGCACGAAATTAAACTTTTCAAAGATTTAGTTAACAACGCTTTAGAAGATAGTGTACAGAAGAGCAAAGAGTAAGTGAAGATTTTGTTTCATAATTTTACAGACGACATTGACTGAAAACATTTGACTTTAAGCCGTAAAATCGTAGGTGTGTTTATAAATCGATTGCGTTTCACTACAAGTACCTAGTTTATTGCTCTGCAAAAAAGAAATCTAACTTCAACCGTCACAAAATAAATAAGAGACAAAAGCAAACAAACCCTATTAATCGTTAAAAGTATGTACAATATATATGTTCAGAATTCCAATTCATTCCATTTTTTTTGCCTTCTCTGCCTTCTTGGGAGACAAGCGTGACAAATACGTATGTTCAGAATGGCGATGTAATTGCTCAACATAGCCACAAAATAATAAGTAATAATGATATTAAAAACCAATATAAACGAAATGAGGATCGTTTTCTTTTGGAAGTTCAAGTAGAGTAATTATTAGGTAACTCGTAAACGTATTTGTGATTATGGCATATTTTTTATGACCAACTAATAAATTACTGTTTACATTTAAAAATTATTCATTTGAATAATATACTAATACCTACATACACTAGATCCTATTTAAAATCCTTCCTTTATAATTTGTTTTTGCATTATCACTCATTACCTACAATTATTTTGAGTTTCATACTCTAATGATATTGAGAATTAAGTTCTCTACTTATATTTATGTATCTAATAAGTAAATATTTTAAAAAATTACAACATTTTTGTCATACAAGTGCGCTTACATCGTAATATTTTTTGTAACGTCAATATACATATATTTTTATCAGAGCATATACTTTAATCCTTAATCATTGATTTACAACTTTATTGATTACGGGACGGTCAGTCGGGCCATATATATCCCTCAAATTCGCAACATTTTTTTTATGATACCTACTTAGAATAGCAATCAAGGTGACTGATAAAGAGAACAAGATTTGAAATCTTTAAGTTTTTTAACTAGGTACTTGCTGAGGTCATATAATAAGAATTCAAATAACATTTTGTCTTCGCTCGAGTATGTTCGTGAACTATTTTGTAGATCTGTACCAATTCCTTTATTAATCTATTTAATCGATTTGGTTTTGTGTCCTAGCTGTTTTTATTCTCACTCTTATTTTGGTGTTAACGTTCAGCGGGGTTACCATTCCACCTTCACCCATTAAAAAAAATTCAATTAACTCTCTCGTAATGAGAAAATATTGTTATATATATATATATATATATATATATATATATATATATATATATATACCAACGTACAGCTGAAACCGTTGAATCTAGAATCTTGAAATTTTACAGATAGGTTCTTTGTATAGCATAGGTGAACAACAAGAAATTAATTTACAAAATCTTACCTCTAAAGGGGAAACTTCTAAAATTGACGTGTGTAAAATTTACTTATCTAGCACATAACAGTAACAGTTGACAAATATTGCTGTCTACGCTACTTAAAATAATAGAGGTGCGTGATATTATTGTAATAATGAACAGGGTTTTAGAGGAATTCGAGAAGAAGAAGAAGCCTTTAACAGAGGCCATGAACGAAGTAATCCGGAAATTCTCAACAAAACAAGCCACTATTGAACAACTTGAACCTAGGATAGTGGACTTGGGGGAATCTTTCAACGACGTCCTGTATGAACTGTGGAAGAGTCTTATGACTATTGAGATGCAGTTGTACGAGCGATGCGAGGTAGGTATACTTAGAGGCATTTACACAATCAAATTAAAACATTAATAGGTACTTTTCTTTATGCTATGTAGTAATGAATTAACGGGGAAACCGCAGGCGATGGATGCCCTGAATCTATCAAAATACATATATTGAAGAAACCTATTTTGATGTTTTTTTTAATGGATGATAATGAAATGGTAACCCTGCCTGAGCTAACAGTATACGCTTGTGGAGCACCAGTGAGGGATAGTAGGTAAGAATGAAAAGGCAGTTCAATTAGCCTATCATGATGAATATACCTGGAATTCAGCATGACGGTTTTCAAAGAGGACCACGTGGATGTTGACCTGACAGGGTATATTGCTAGCAATGGGACTAGAATTCCGCATTACTAACAATCCCCTCCCTCCTCTATTATGATATTACTAGGAAATTGATTAATGTGTGATGTATGTAATGTGTGAAAATGGAATGGTAGCCCCACCTGCTTCATAGGTTTACATTGGCAGGAAGCCTATTATGGACTATAATATATATGGATTAAGTCAAGTCAGTTGTACGTCAAAAAACTAAATATGTGTTAGATAGATGTGAACCGGTATCCGCAATTGGATGTATTTGCCTCCAACTTGCTGGAGTTTCGTCAAATGACCACAAGGTGTTTGTGTGCAGAAGTTTAGAATTTAAATTTATTTATGAATATTATTCTTTTTTTTATATATGTTATTGTACTGAATATTTCCTGGGTGAGCGTATTGGAAGACTGTAAAGCTCACTCAGTTGATGTAATGTAATAAATAAATAAATACATTGGAAAATAATCTAATAATATAGCCAAATACAAACTATCTAATATCTGTTAGGAGTCGCGGGTTCAATTCTCAGTGAACATGACGGAAATGATAACGAAACTGATGGAGGTGTCTCGTAACGCTTTTGGCGCGTGGCGAGAGAACGAGGCCGTATGGTCAATGCGTCAGTTCGAGTCTCTGTCCAAGTTGCTTGGCAACAAAGTCATGCTCGGAGACGCACCAGCGGAGTTGTTCGAGGTACCCGCTATTGTTATTTTTTATGCAAATTGAAATAGCAAATGGGTTGACGGCCCATTTGAGGAAAAGTGGTAACAGTCGCCTATAAACACAAACAGCCATTGTAACCACGTGATGCCTATAAAGCCTATAATTCTAAATTCACTATGAAAATACGAGTGGAATAAAGGAAAACAAGCAGGCGGCTGTATATAAAAATAAAATATACTCGCGAAGTATAGCTTGATGATAGATGTGATATTATTTATGTGCCTAGTCAAGTAATAGAATAACTAGAGTTATGTAAATTTTACCCACATTAAGTTTAACACTCGCATTTAAGAACAAAAAAAATGGTATATGGTAATAAATATTTTCAAATCGTCTTACCATAACAGAATAATACTGACATTGGAAATATACTGCACCGAGATCAAACTATAGACATTTCAAATTAAATTATACTGTTTGTAAATCTTTCATAGCCGTAAATAGGTTTTCAAGGAACAAATTATGAAACCAAAAGGCAAACTTAATATTCGATTTCCGTGAAGCAGTTGTGTTTGCATGACTGTGTTTCGGTTTGAAGGGTGGGATATGGCGTGAATTTACAGAGTACAGAGAAATAACACCTGAGTCCTCAGGAATGGTAACGCATGGGGGGTATCATGGACGAGGCGGTATACTCTGTTATGTCCATGGTCTGCTCATGTCTATAGGCGACGGTTACCACTTCCCATCAGGTGGGCCGTCAGCTTATTTGCCTTTCTAAGTTGTATAAAACAAAAACATTTAATTACAGGTAATGATGGATCGTGACATGATGATGAACTTGGTAGCTCAGTCGTCTGACAATCACATGCGGTTCATTGATGCACGTGAGGATCTTCTTATGACACGAGCGAACAACTGGCGAGATGATCTTGTTCAGGGGACTAATGAGTGAGTAACAATAATAACCAGAGGGAGACTTTGTACAAAAGTGGTTTGATTGGGTACCTCTGTTCCATTAGTGCTACCGTGAAGCAAATGTGTTCGCATGGTTGTGTTTCAGTTTGAAGGGTGGGATGGCAGTGAATGTGTAGGGTACAGGGAATAACACCTTAGTCCTCAAGAATGGTAACGCATGGGGGATCATGGACGAAACAGTACACTCTGTTATGTTCATGGTACTGCTTACATAGGCGACGGTTACCATTTTCCATCAGGTGGGCCGTCAGCTTGTTTGCCATTCTAAGTTGCATAAAAAATGTATTAGTTCACAATAAAAGTAAAGTAGTTAAGTAATATTTTAATTTATTAAAATGACTCTCTGTCTTATTAAACTGAATGTAAAAACTTTAGGTACTGTTTTATTAATATAATAAGTACCAATCTCTTGAAACATGAATTATCAACATTAATTAAATAAGAATTTAAAGAAATTCAGAATACTATATTAATATCTTAAATCTTAAATGTAAAAGTTGAAGTTGTATGGATTAGATGGATGGATGTTTGTTACTTTTTCATGCAAAAACTACTAAACGGATTTGAGTAAATTTGGTAAACGGATAGTTGATATTATAACTTAGCACATAGGATACTTTATGTATTGAACCATAGATTACAGCTAGTACTTAATAATCGTCTGTATGTTTAGATTATGTAATAAATGTTACAGCTAAGAAAAGCAAATGCTTTTTAATACGACGAGTTTAATTTCACTATTTCTTCACAGTAACGAGATAAAGCGAAACCGTGACAGAATCTTGGAGATAAACTACTTCATAGACAATCAAAGGGAGGAATGGACTGATATGCAGATGGGCCTGACGGAGGCAGTAGATCCAGAGACAGTCGCTTTACTTGGAGATGATTTCTAAATATAATATTTACGAAATCGTATGTATTTGTTCTTCTATCGTCTATTAAACCTATTAGCTATAAAACGAATACAGGATCTCAAAATAGACATTTCTATATTATAAAACTGACTATTACCCACGTTAATTACGATAAATGTGTAACATAATGCATAACATGATCTAGGTTATTTAGAGAAGACAATAATATCTAACTGTATAGGTAGGTACTATATTCCATCCTTTTAGCAGTTTTTAACGTGACAGTATTTACAAACCTTTGAATTTGTAATAGAACTAGGATTTATAAAAGATATATATGTAGATACTACATGATAATATTTGATACTTAACGTTTTTCTATCTACATAAATAAATTATATTAAGTATTAAATTTGTCTTAATACGTATCTACTTGATATTTTTTTTTAATTATGTTCGAAAAGGATTATTATATTGTTGATTGAGGCTATATACTTTGCCTTAAATATGGAGACCTATTAAAATGCGACTACCAACATTGCAACTTGCATTGCAAGTGTTTGTGAGCAACATTAGCTAGGTGCATCATCAGATTGTTAACCTATCTCTCCTGCATTCCTGTTTAAGAACTATCGGTGAAGCTCTTGCCATTCACTACCATTTTCAGCGAGTCTCGTCACCTTTTGATATGACACAACACCAATTTTTTTCTTGATCTGCCTGATGTAACTTTGTCTTGGTCTATCATCATCTTCCTACCCTTATCCCAATTTATTTGAGGTCCGCGTAATATTTTTATTATCCATATTACAAAAAGATTTGGCTTATAGTTTTACGATCGGACGCCTGCCTGACGTCAACCCTCTTTGGGAATTCGTCTATCTCTCAAACAAATAAAAGAAAAATCGTATGCTTTAACTCCAAAACATCAATGATCTATGGCGGCGGTCACGTTAATTTTTAAGCGAATGAACAATATATTGCCAAAAGCAAAACCGTATGCCAAAATTACATTAAACAAACAAGTAAAAAATTATATCAAAATACAAAATACTAAAAAATAACCTTTTTATCTATTCAAATAACCAGCAGCACCGTGCATTATCATATCGACAAAAAGGTACGACCCTAGCATAACTATTCATAAACATGTGGAACACAAATTGATTTAACGAGAAATAATTAGCGTTAATTGATCATTAATTATTGGTCTTGATTAATAATTTATACCTATTATGTAAGGGCATTTTAAGCATCAGATAATTCTAAGTATCCTACTAATTTTATAAGAGCCTAAATGTGAAAGTTTCTAAAGATGTTTGAATGTTTGTTATGGTTGATCGAATTCAAATATTTGGGTACACATTTGGGTCGGTTTCTTCATCACAATACAGGATGGGACACTGGTTCAGTTTTACGAATACTGACATTGTAGACATTCAAAAGTCGATCCGAAATGAATGGTACTACAAACCAAATTTTAAATTTTACAGCAAATAAATCAACTATGCCTGATAATGAACTCTGCATACCTTTTAGATGTTTATAAAGTCTATTTACATCCCATTATCGTGGAACAAACAAAATAAAATATTGAATTGCATAGGTTACAATGTTATGTGATCTTAAAAACACAATTTTATACTGACACAAATTCTTTTATTGCCAATTTTAAAGTGAGTACCTAGGTTAGGCACACTAATAAACATTTGTTGCCATATTAGATAAATAATTCCAATCAGAACATAATTTGCTTCAGAGATAAAAATAATATTCTAGAAATAATTGTAGACATACAGTATTATAACTACTTCTTAGTTCTCTCTAATTTTCTCCTTTTCAATTTTTCAACATATTCTCCTAATGCATTCTGAGTTTCTTTTTTCGTAACTTGATCCAATACTTCATTAGGATTTTCGTTTAAATATTTATAAAGTGACTCCAGTGGTATTCTTCTTATCTTTTGTAGGCATGGAGAATGTGTCCATTTTGGTATATTATTGAATTGATTTATAAAACCTTTACATTTCTCTATAGCTCCAGCTTTGTCTTCTGCTATGTCATCAACAAGGCCTTCCTGTATGAAAAAATACGAAAAATAAAAACAATAAAAGTCTAAGTAAATCTACATTATGAATTTTCGTAACGCGAGTTTTGTTTCGAATATGTATATCACATTATAATGCACTAGTGTTTCCTCTGGCTTCGTGTAGGATTTGTAAAATATCTTTGTAGGATTTGTAAAATATTTTATTTTTTGTATATAAAAATACAACCCATGTTACTCTCTGAAAATTGAGGTTTCTATAAGTCAAAGAATTTTTAAAAAGTATGTTTTGAGTTTATCCTTTACAAAAGGAAATAAATCTTTCCTTTTTATAATTTTTGGTCAGATATATGAGTAAAGCACTGATTTGAGAGGAGTAAAGATTGTTTTTACAGATATCATACATTTCCGTATCATGAGGAAAAAACCGGTGTAATGTAAAATTGCAGCGCAAACTATTTCAAAATAAATTCCTATCCATAGCAGCAAATCTAACAAGAAATAAATAATTATGATACTGAGTTATGTTGCGACACTCAGTCTTTTCATACATTGCTATATTTTTGTTAAAATTATTTTAACAAATAATTATACCACCTACCTTTAACGCATCGCTTGGAGAGAACATTGTAGATGCCATCAGGGCCAGTTCCCCACGTCGTGGAGAAAGTGTATGGAGCATGAGATCGGTGATCCAGGCAGACGGAACTATTCCCAGTGCAGTATCATTAAAACCAATTGTGAATTGACCTTTCGTCGTGACTCTATATTCGGAGAGCATAGCAACTGCATATCCTCCGGCTGGTGTGTGACCCTGAAACATTAACCTATAATGAATAAACATTTTCGTGTTTTTTTTCAATTCCAATTTCAAATTCACAAACCTCGTGTCGTGTTGTTTTGCATTATGGAGGTTCCGAATTCGCTTCCCGATTGGGTGAATTTAGTAAACGAAATTTCTAAATTAGCTCGGCTTTAGACGTTTTGTAGCTTGTGTACCCAAGTGTTTGTCGCTTGATTTTTTTAAAACACACGATATCTTAAATGATAATTAATTTTATGTGTATAAATATTGTTGTTTACTTTTATTTCTTGTAGAAGATAATAATTTATTTTAAGTATTTATTTTTTATTTGTTAAATTCTCTCACACATTTTCCTAGGTGGGGTATGTTCAAAATTAACCTTTTTACATACATTGAGAATTGTAGTTTTTTATAAAAAAGAAAATTGATAAACAATTGAAATAGAACAAAAATATGTATAATACAGCAAGTCAACAGACGGCATTTTCACTTACAATTTATATAATTAATAAATAAAAATATATACATACAAGAACCAGTATATTTTACAAATAATAATTTTATACAAAATATATTAAACACACGCAACTATTTTTTATTTTGCTCTTCGTCAAACGTTCCGTCTACCCACAAATCATTTAAGTATTTGTTTTAATTCGATACAGACTAATACATATAAGAATGTACCTGCATGCTGTATTATTATTGTACCTACTTCGTAAACATTTATTGTGATTTTGTAGTATATATTTATATCTATATTTTTATTTTATTTTTTTATTTTTTTTTATTACAACACAGGGGGCAAACGAGCATGCGGCTCACCTGATGGTAAGTGACTACCGCCGCCCATGGTCACCCACAACACCTACGGCATTGCAGGTGTGCTAAATGTGCTTCTATACTTACATTAATAGCAGTAGCTGTAGGAAAGTCCGAAGTCAGGAACTTCAGTGCCATGTCATGGAAAGTTTTCCAAAACAACGTTAACCTTTTCATTTCTGGCTTATATAGTTCGTTTATATCTAAACCAGCCGAAAACACGGTAGGTAAGCTCTGAAACAAAATGAACAGAATTTTACAAAAAATATCTATGCATAGCATCGGTAAAGAGGAAGGTTTGCTAGAAATAAACTATAATAACCCTGTTGCGAACAATATACTCTATCGGGTCGACCTCCACGTGATCGCCTATGATTAATTACCACTGACCTAACTTCATCTTCACCTTTTTACAATTAAAAAAAAACATGGAGAATGGGGGAAGAATTGAAACGATGGGGATATAACGGTAACTAAGTTGAAAACCACAGTGGTTAATATTCTAATGTAATAGCTACCAGATAAGTTAAGCAGAAAAATAAAAATAAATACCAAATAAACAGAAAGCTCGAATAGTTTTAGGATCATCCGGGACTCCTAATCATAAACGGTTGCGATGCGAGCGTAGGCCTGATTGCGCGCCTAGACCCGCCGTGTTCTCTCGACTAAAATACAAGTAAGTTAATCTTGTAGTTATTACATAAAAATATAATTTATATTTACGAAACTTTTAATAATAAAATCATGGTTAAATCCGAGTTCGTCATAATCAGCTAATCTAATTTCATCCTCATCTATCATCCCTTAGTGGTACCCCATGGGCTTAAACCATGGGCGTGCCATTAAATTTTAACTTATTTACCGTTCCAAGATATACGTAAAAATAGAGGTTGCAAATATTTAAGTGTAGCTTTAAGTTATGTGTGTACAGCATAACTTAAAGCCTTTTTCCAAAGTTGAGTAAATTTAATTTTAAATTTTTTAATGGTGTATATACATCTAGTTATGTAACAAAAAACTTAAAAGATTCTAAAACTTATTAATTGTATGCATTTCTAATATCATGTAACTTAATTTTAAATTTTTGATATTTGTTATTTGGTAATTTGGTATAAAATCATACAATCCTTGATTTGTTGCATATTCTTTTCAGCTGAACTGCTTTCCGAATTATGCGGTAGAATCATAAAAAAAAAATATTCAAAACTATAAAAGAATAAACTAGTATAAGTATAAAATATAATGATATATGAATAAAAAATTCAATTTTATAGTTAAATCACAGAATGATAATTGGCATCGATATCTAAATAAACTTACCGAAGTCAAGATCATTCCTTTACAACCCTTAGCGGCTGCATCGTCGAATGCATTAATAATCGCCTGCAGTAGTTCAACATTCAAACTGTTTACGGGCGGCCTTTGCAATGTTAGTACTGCGATCCCATCTTCATCCACGGCCAGATCCGTCAGGGAACTCGAATTCACAGACATTGATCTCATACATGGTTTGCTTCTATAAACTCGTGATATTTGTCGAAAGAGAGACATTCTGCCAATAATACAATAAACACTTTTTTATTTATTTATTTCACAAGTATTGATGTGTAAGACGGATCGAACGATGCTCACATACTACACTCGTAATAAATGTGATATACGCGGGTAGGTATATCTTGGGTTATTATAAAGAGTAATCATAAAGATAAATTGAGATAATAATGATTATTATTGATATATATTAAATGTGTATTAATAGTAAATAGAAGTTGTTCGTGTTATCTCGACTGATATCCACAGTAATATTTACTAGGAGTCTGAAACAATATAAATTCTTCCTAATCGGTTATTAGACCTTATTACGTTAATGGACGGTCCAAAAGTGCCGTTCACACAGTCCGAACACATGTCTTCCACAATCGAAATATATATATATATACACACATATATATATTAGCTACTCCCAAAGTGATAAAATTGTTATTTTTTCCAAATCGTTTATTGTCAAATAGAGTTAAACGATAGATGGCGCAAATCATTCTCCGGCCTCTAGAAGATAATTGTGTGTACTACGCAATAGATGGCGTAAAAAATTAATGAGAAATAGGAAATATCTACAGGTAATTTTGACGGATGTAAGCTTAGCGTAATAAATGTAGTCGTAGGTACAATGGTAGGTATTGTTATGTAAATGAAACGTACATTAGCAATAGTTTCTTAGATAGGCTTACCTACGTATGAAATTACGAAAGAATGGTTGTATATTTATATCAAAATTGTACTTACATATGTACATCTGAATCTGCTCTTAACAAACATATGTGTGATGTAATAAGTATCAAATTTCAAACTCTTATCTTTCTTTATCTTTATTGTTTGTAGCGTACAAAATGGAATCCATTGTAAGGGGTCAGACTACTGAACTGTAAATAAAACACGTTTGTGACGATCTTGATAACGTGTTTATTTCTACGATGGCTGCAGATTCGATATCTGGATAAATGCACACATTTGTATGCACGACTTTTATTGTTTGGGCGGTTTTTTAGAAAAAAAATATATATATATATGTATAATAGATTTTATTTGTAAAAAAATTATAGTACCTAACTCTCTTTCCTCGCGATCTACAATTTCGATGGATAATTTTGTTGTCGTCTATATATGTATAATGGAAATTCAATATTTCATTATCATATTTTCAGTAAATGTAATTGTTAAATATTTATGCACACAAACAAGTAGCAAAGTAATCTATCGGTAGACACGTTTACTTTACTGCATGAGAAACTGTATAGTACATCAAATATTGATTGTACCGTCTCGTTCTACCTCATGCAGCAATAATGTATATTTATCGATACATTCATATCGTATCCCATTGTCTAGAAGGGCAGTATAGTTAACCTTTACTAACAATTTCTTTCCTCCCTAGTATTATTTCTGCAAAACTATATCGATGGAATGTAGAGAGTTTAATTAGTACGTGAATTGGTTATACTACGTCGATATTAAATGATATTCGTTTATAAATAATTAGCAATTGAAGTGGAAAGATAAACAAATTTACATAAACATGTGGAATTGGGTATTAAAAATAAATTGCAAAAAGTCTTTTGAAAATGTATTTCATATAAAATCACATTTTTTTTAAATAACACAGTCTTACTACATACATTTTCACTAGTTTCAAATTATGGAGCTTGTTTGAGGCACACCATTTTTGTTATAAATTTGTATGGTAAAAGTTAGTATAAAGATATTTTTCCGGCATCTTAGCTTATCAGCCTGATTTTAATATAATTATAATGCTCAATAAATAATCAGAAGCGATAATTTAATTTTTATTTTCGTGTATAAATGGAATAACATTATTTAACAACAAATAAAAATTTAATAATCTCTAGTAACTATAGTATAAACCATACTTAAACGAATAACGCAGTTACAGATGCATTGCAGCGTTTATGACAGCAGTTAACACTGGGCAATGCATATAATGCAAATATTTTTAAAAATATGCTTAAGTATATCAATCAGTTGTCTTGTAACCATAGTACGAATACTACTCAGTTATAGAGTAGATGACGCAGAGTTAAAGACATTATTAATATGATACATTTGGGTAGAATTCAAATTGTGAAAATTAATCAAAAATATGTAAATATTGGATAACAATATATGTAACACATTAATGTGGTGTATAATAACATGATCAGGAATATAGTGAAACCATTATTTCTTTGCAGACTTTTGCTTCAGAATCTCTAAGTATATTTCCAGTGACTGTTGTACTTTAGGATTGGTGACAAATGTTAGGAACTCTTCGAGATCTGCCTGACGATTTTTTTGTAGCCAAGCAAGAGCGTCTCCTCTTATCTTCTGTTTGGTAAGAGCCCGCGCTAATGGAGGGATTGTATCGAACCTCTCAATAAATTCTTTGCATTTCTCTATACTATCTGCTTTGTCAGTAGCTGTCTCGTCGATTAATCCCACCTAAAATGTAAAATTTTTATAACATATGTATATGATCAAATGTTAATTATGACGTGATACCTGTTAACACAGGCCTTATGTAGTGACTGTTGAGACTTATGTAAGACAGACATAAATAAGATCAGGTAGTAGTAACACATTAGATCTTACTTGCATATGCCTTCAGTTGTTTTCAATTTTACAGAAATATATCAAACTTATAGGTCTTTTATATTTACTACAAAATTATTTCATAGTTACCTTTAATGCTTCTTCAACAGTGAACATTTTACCGGTTGTAAGAGCAACCTCAGCTTGCCTCCTAGATATTGTATTACACATTGTGTCCATGAACCATCTAGGTGCAACAATTCCCAGAGCAGTTTCGTTGAGTCCCGTTGTAAATTTACCATTTACCATTACTCTGTACTCGCAAGACATAGCTAGGAGACATCCACCAGCTGGCGCATGACCCTGAATAAAAAACATTTGGATTTTAAACCTTCATTGAACATAGACAATGTCAATTTCGTAAAATTATTTTTATCTATAGGTAGCCATGACTATACACGAAGAAAAGCCTCATTTGTGCTTTAACCTTACATTTTATAATGGGCACCTTATATTTCCATTCATCTTTATAGTTAAAACACGGATTATAGTGTAGTAGTATACTGAGATTAAGTGATATGAATACTAATTATTTTTATTGTATACTTGCATTTATAGCAGCAGCAGTGACAAACTTGGATCCAAACAATTTTAACCAGAGCCCTTGAAGTGAGGTCCAAAATAGTTCTACCCTCTTGCGATCGGGCTTATACATTTCCATAATATCCAATCCTGCCGAAAATACTGATTTTGATGACTGAAAAATATAAAAAAGTATAATGCTATAAAAGTAAAACACTATAATTCTCCACACTACTTCTTTCTAGGTACATGATACTAACAGTTAAATAAGAATGTACTATTAATAAATATAATAACTGGCCATATAGTTTGTATATTTGTTACATTTGAAACTTTATAGATTTCAATATGACACATACTATATATGAAGAGATCATCTAAAAAAGTATACTGAAACATAACATAACAGTACAATTATATAAAGGTTCAGAAGAAAACTGAACTTAAAAAGCCACTTCACTTCAGAAGTCAAATTTTGTGATATCTCAATCAGTATCTAGAGTTTACACCAAATAATGTACTTATTACATGATTAAAATTGTTAACGGTGAATATAAATTTGTACCTTATATAACTTGATATTTCAAAATACTCCAATTGCACTGCATGTAAAGGCAAAGGTAAATATTATATATATAGGTATAAGAAGTAGTGTTAATACTACATGTATAATAAACCTAATTTAAAACAAATTATTTTGTAGCCCAAATAGTGTTATTAATTATTAAATTATTAAGTAGGTATTAAAATGTTTATGAATATTGGATACAGAAGTATATTAAGGGGGGAGGGCAGGTGGGTTGCATGGCCTTGTCCACCCTTGAATTGTCTGGTACAATCAGGATTGGAGCCTCACAAAGGCATGTCTGCAAGTATATATACATGTTTTTTTAAAGGGCCAAGCTCACCCTGAAAAATAATTTTAAATATGCCAATGATAGGACATTTTTTCTTTGGCTATTATTTACTTATTAATTATGATAAATATACAAAAGAGAGTTGATGTCAGGCAGGGGGCCAATCGTAAAGCTATAGGCCAAATCTTTTTGTAATATATATAAAATCATATTATGCCAACCCCAAATAATTATCGGGATGTAGGAAGATGATGATACTTGGAGCTCTTCAGCAAATACTTATGCAACAAATAAATTACTGTATTAATTTGTATATGTAAGTATGTAATTGTTTATATTTATAAGTTTACTATTGTAATCTTTTGGAGAAAACAATAAAGAGTATATATATCTATCTATCTAAACAAGCATAAAAATTAAAATAAATAGAACACCTACTAAATATTATTTATGTATAAATAATAAACAATAAAAAAATCATAAAGACTGATAGACTAGTGGCTCACTAGAGTTATGAATGTATACCATGTTTAGTTATAAAATGTGAAAAATAAACTAACCGAGGTTAAGATCACTCCTTTTGACTTATTTTTAGCTGCTTCATCAAGAGCTTTATCTATTTCTTGAACAAGTTCTAAATTGAGGCTGTTGACTGGAGGACGTTGCATTGTGAGGGTGGCTATGCCTTCATCATCAACTGACAAGTCCACCAGAGGTCCTGCTTGCGCAGACATTGGCCTGATATTTGGACGAATTTGTCTGCCATTTCGAATAAACAGTCGCAAGGCATTCATTCTGGAAACTAAAATATTATCATTTAAATATATATGTATTATTTTTATATACATATGCTATATACTGAAACAGAACATTCCTTCAAATTATACATATTTTGTTCTTAGTTAAATAGAACTTGATATAAGTAAACCAATTAGTCTAGAATTAGTAGGTGTTAATTTAAAAACTTACTTTGTAAAGTTTGCAGTAACAGATTTAAATTGAACCTTGGACTTTAAGACTTTGCTAAGACTCCAACTAAATATCAAGGAATATTTCGTGTGATGTGTCAAATATAGGGGACTTAATGTCAAATCAGGGAATATTTAATTTAAAAACAACCAATATCTTAATCTTTGATCCAATTAACTACCAATCAATTTATTTCAATTAGAATGAATAAAAACTTGTCCAAAATATTTGTCAAAATCGTCAATCTGTCGAAGTCAAATGGATATAGGTATTGTCAAATTGGCGTTAACATAGATATATCCAGATATGTCCACTATTATCATATTTTTTTGATGGGTGCAAATGGAATGGTAACCCCGCCTGCGCTAACGGGATACGCTGGCGGAGCACTAGTGAAAGGTGATCGATGAGAATGTAAACAGGCCAGTTAGCCTATCATGATGAATTCATCAGAAATTAACCATGATAGTTTCCAGAGGGAACCGCGAGGAGGTCGACCTGTTTGGGTATATTGCTAGCAATGGGATTCTCAGTCTCCATTACTAACAATTCCTTTCCCCCCACTATTATCATATTAACCTTTAACTGTTCACTCTTGAACTTAATTTCTACACAGCCTTCCTTTTATAGGATTTTGCCAGTACTTGCCATACTTGGCAGACGGATTGGTAACATCAGTTAGGCTTTGGAGATGTTTTAAGAGGACATCCTTCGATCATTAATTTTACTTAGTTGCCTCTTACGACACCTACGAAAAGAAAAGGGTGGCCTATTCTATACCGGGACCATACGGTAACAGATATGTTTATGCTAGCGTCAATTTCGATTAAGTCATTTTGAAAATCTGTAATAAGTCAAATTAAGACTAATTATGACCTTGCTTCATAATCAGTTATAGGGAGTCAATGGATGCAGGTGGCTCAGGACCGTTCTTTATGGTAATCTATGAGGGAGTCTTTTGTCTAGCAGTGGTCGGATAATGACTGAAATGATGATGACCTTGCTTCCAGGTCACAAAAAGAAAAAATGTTCAACGTCGACGAGACGTCAAATGAAATGTCAAGTGAACGTCATTTTTTATTAATGGCAAGCGATCTAGTGAAACGAAGAAAGAAAATATTAAATTTTTAATAAATATGCTAATATTTTTAATATAATAGTATAAATTATGAAAAATGATTTTGCTGATTTAAATCTAATTATTAGTGTAGAATTATAAATATTGAACAAATATAAAAATGTCTCTGGAACAAACTGCTTGCGATGGTAAGCTTTGCATTATTTCGTTATAATTTTTATAAAGGTATATAATAATATTCTTGTTTTCTTTTTTCCTCAGTATTAATTTTCTTTATCTTCATAGAATCTATGTGATAGATTTGCAACCTGAACAAGTATTGAATCTAATAACTACATTTTGTAAGAGTTCTTTTTGTGATATTAACATTTATGGAAGGGTTTTTAGAAAAACCCGCGGGTTCAGAAGGTCAACTTAATTTCATATACAGGGTTAATTACATGATTATAACATAAATATGTTTGTACATTTTAGATTTAAAGGCTTTCGAGCGTCGATTGACAGAGGTTATAGGTTGTTTACAACCAGCAACTATGAGGTGGAGAAGTGAGTATTATTTACATTCATTAACTTTATTTATATACATTGTCCAATATTTTCTAATTCATCATGTTCTTTATAACCATTTACGTTAAATTATTAAGTATTTATCCCTTTTGACAGTATATTTATTTTTCACCACCAAGATGTAACACACAATTAATTGTGACATTTATAGCATTAGTAAGGATTTACAGAATGTTGCAAAATTTTTAAGATCAGTGACTTGTTCCAGTTGTCCTGGCAGTGGTGTCAGTATGTACAGCAATCGCCGCTTGGCATTGGCTTACAGATCCACTTACCCCTGTAGTGTCACTGACACAGTCACTGTGGAATCATCCATTTTTTGCATTCACATCAACTTTTTTAGGTAAGGTAATTTTTTTTTTATTTTTAAGGTCTGTAATATATAATAAGTCCCAATACTAATTTGTCTATCAAAACAGATCAATATAACACATTTATATGGAACTAAAACTGTGTCTAAATGACTGGATATATTTTTATATAAATGACCTAATAGATATTTTGACACACTTACCTTCACCTATCAGCAATATTTTTGTTATAAAATTGTACATAACACACGCATAGATATTATCTATACTGAACTAAAGTTATAAGGATGAGAAAATCTGTATACATTTTTTTGCAATAATTAGCTAGAAATAAATACAATTTGGAACATGAGTCAGTAATAATAAAATAGTATTACTTTTTATAAATAAGTATTTAAGTACTAATTATTTTATTCTAAAACTAATCTGTTTTATCAGAATTAGTCCTAGTATATTAGATATAGGTTAGCCCCTCCACTCCATATCACAAAATGTAAAGATATGTCAAAGGGAGAGTAATGTTATGATAAAATTCACTAAATTTAGAATTAATTTCAATTATATTATTAAGAATTATCATGAATACACAACTAACATTAATTTATTTTTCCTTTGCAGTATTACTATTTATGATGGGTGTGCACAGAAAAGTAATAGCTCCAAGTATCATTACTGCTAGAACACGATCAGTCCTGAATGATTTCAATATGTCATGTGATGAGACTGGCAAGTTGATCCTTAAGCCAAGACCTGCCAATACTTGAGTTTACTATTCATTTTATACTAGACATTTTGTAAATATTATATAAGATTAAAAAATGGATCCAAATATGAATTTTATTATTATCATTGCTGATTAATTGTTGATAATGATATGCAAATAAATATAGATGTGACATAACAATGTAAGGAACAACCAGTGGTCCAATGTCTTTGGCTTGTCCCAAGTTACATGACGGGTAGGAAGATTTAGACTATAGCGGTATCATATGAGAATGGTATAAATATAATGAAATTTTAAATATCTTTAAGTATATAACTAAAGATAATTTATCAAAACAGTATAATGAGATTGTGATTATGTTCTCTGTGATATTTTTTAATTGTGACATTAAATAAAATACACTGTTACAAGTCTATCCAAGTTTATTTACTTATAATTTTTGGTGTGTTTATTATATACAATAAATAAAAATAACTAAAATAGGTTTATCATACAAACCACTTAAAATGATTAACAGAACTACATTTGACTCATACTAAAGGATAACAATTGAGTTAATTATAATTGCATTTCTTATTATTGATTTTACTATTGTGCCTATAAAAATTTGCTAAAAATTTTACTAACGTTTTCAACATAATATTTGAAGTATAGAAACAAAATCTTAATTTCTTCTGTATTAACACACTGGTGCACTTTAACATCATAGCTTCTTATTTCTAACTTCATAGTTGCAACACCCACAATGCCAAGAAGTGATATTATTTAACATCCAATAGAGATTTCTAAATCACAAGCTTTCTTTTTTGCATCTCTATATACTACTCGCGTTTCTCAATCTATGTTTAGACTCGACATGGAGTTATTTATCTGGAATCATTTAAATGGAATAGTTTAAAAACCTAGGTATTAAATATAAATTATGACTTTGGGCAGTATTTATTGTGAAACTGATATATTTATTATCTTGAACAATTCCCCACAGTACTTAAATGCAATTTGGAAATACTTAGACAATCTTTGTAATTAACAATTACAATATAAACATATCTCAACAATAGTTATTATATAATAAACATTTTGTGCGGATTGTGCAAGTAATACAAGCATTATAATGCCTATTTTTACTACTAAATGCAATTCTTACATGAAGAGAAGTTTGTGCTCGAGTGTTTATAACAATAAAAAATGGTTGTACTCTATATATAAATATATTAAGTAATATATAATAATTTATAACGAGTCACTAATATGTAATATAACGGGAAAATAATTTTGATTGGGCATATGGGATAAAAACATTAATAAAACAGCGACTTGATTAATACTCTGATAGATTATAAAATTGTACATATCAATTATGGATGACCATTCTTAAAAACATTAAAAAAGTCTTACAAAGATGCTTTTTATTGTGAAGGCTTAAAAGTAGACATCATAAAAAATTATAAAGCATTGGAGCGTCGATAATCTATATTTAATTATCATTAATAGAGTATATAGAGCTAGAAGGCTTTTTATTTTCTGCATTACTCTCACCACACAATGAAAAGCATACTTTTGTAATTAAAAAATTTGTCCATTTTACTAAACCTATGTTCCTATGTCTTGGATTTACATTATATTTCTACAAATAACACCATTTTGAAGTGATAATTATAGTATTGCAGTACTAGACAGCGTTTAAATAAGTGACAGAAGGACAAAGTGTCGTCTTTAGTGGCGACTTATAATATATATGTTTGTATATTTGAAGACAATTCCAATACAAATAACGATCCAAACGGTACCTGTAAACGGCTGTAAAAATATAATTACTTAATATCAATGTTAATTTATTTTGCCCTTAGGCTAAATTAATTTATAGCTATATCCTAAATTAATAAATGACTTAAGTATTACTGCTGTATTGTCTATTATGACAAAAAGCAGTAACTCACAAAATTGTAATTTTTAAATGAAAGAGATATGTTTATAGGTAGGTGTGAAAACGTAATTTTATACTTATTTTCATGAGATATTGCTTTTTGACTTAGAAGAATACATTGTATGCCTATTTATCTTACATATCAATTTATACATAATCGTCAATAGAAACACATATAAATTCCATTAAAAATTAGGTAGTTAACATCAAGGCAGTGGTATATCCATAAATTCAACATGGCTAACACGTTACTTTATATAACATTTTACAACTTTACAATATAGGTTGACGTTGTTTTGACAGTTCCGTCATGTTAAAAATGCCTTGGGCTTCATAAGGTAAAACCCCTTATAGATAAACATTTGTAAACCCATAATAAACCTATTTCAACTATTGAAGTGTTTTGTCTTTTTCTTTTGTGCTCATTTGTTTATTTAAAAGAAAATAAAGTGACTTAGGTTTATGTTTTCATGAAAAGATGGTAATTATAAACATACTCGTATCTTTTAATAACAAAATAAGTTAGTATTACATAAAGAGGTAAATATAGTGAAAGTGGAATTTAGCATCTCAAAATTTATCAGTCTTTTTGGTCAAATTCATAATAATTCATCAATGTGAAAACGTGACCAATGGAAAAAATCGGCTTACATGTAAGTCTATCGCTATTATTATTAGCAATAGATATATTTTTGATAGTTGTCTTATTTCAACAACCTTTTTACATTTATAACGGTACAGACTAAGAATTAAAGCTAAAGTACAAATTTTGTATGTAAAAATAGGTTTGACAATAGAGGAATATTGCACACTCGCGTTACGGTAACCAATAGTTTATTATTCCAAGGCAGTTCATAGTTAAATACAACATTCTTATCATTATTGAATGTATCTAATTTAAGCTTTCTCCTAGTACTTTAAGGTATACAAAAGCTAAATTATAATCTTTTTTTTTCTCACTTGAAATAATTCGCTGCCAATCTTGGCATATCTTTTTATTATTGATCACTTTAAAAGAAAATAACAAGAATAACGGTAAACATCTGTGACTTTTTTTTTTTTTTTTTTTTATACAACTTAGAATGGCAAACAAGCTATTCAGAGCTATTCAGTACATGAGCAGTACCATGGACATAAGCAGATTATACTGTTTCGCCCATGATACCCCCCATGCGCTGCCATTTTTTTTACCCAAGCAATCGACTTTTGTACAAAGTCTCCCTCTGGTATAACTGTAGGTGACTATCCCTTCAAGGATTACAGTCTTAATTTTTTTTTATTTTTATTAATAATTATGGTTTAAATCTTGACAGTCGGGGTGTCTTGTTAATTATAATTAATTTTAACGATTTGTTCATATTGTATACTCGTAGCTATTTCAATAAAAAGTTATGTCAAGTTAGTTTATTGTTTATGCCAAGTAAAAAAAAAAACAGAATATACAAACTGCGGTAGACTCAGTGTCGTACAAACCTACATAGTAACCTTGCACACGTGTGGGGTGGGTATGGGGACAGTTTCTCAACCATATTAAAAGTTCGCTTTTAAAGCGTTCACGACAACAATACAAAATAAACAAGTGCGCCTAATGCTTATTTACACAACATTTAAAAATATCTCTTTTAATTTTTAAATAGGATAGATATTATTATTTAGAATTTGCTAAGAAATCGATTAAATTATCCGTTAAAATTACACAGTGAATGAAGCGCACTTATAACAGGAAATTAAACTTACACTTGTAAATTATTAAATTTAAAAGGAAAATAACAACATTCCTATCAATATTTGTTATAACGACTTTCTTTTATGTTATTTATTATGAATTAACAATTTCTATAATTTATTGGGTAATTAATTATAAGTAATTGGATATAATCTATATAAATTTTACAGCATAATTTGAGGCGAAGCCGACCTGCCTTCCAATATAATCTTGTTATTTTTTATCAAAACATAATTGGTAAGCATGTTTCAATTAGCCGAGTATACAGCGGCACTCATTATTAGATGCGCTATTTGGCAAAACCCGTGGCTATTTAATTACGTGTTTTTATACTACCATTCAATATTTTCTTAGAAAATATGTAGTCAATATTTTTTTGGAATTTGTATACATGAGTTCAAAAAAGTTAATATCACGAGATGCGGTTTTATTCAAAGTGGAATTATTTCATTTACTAGTGTCCACGTTTACGTTATCTACCATTGCAAATATCATATAAGCAACTGAAGATAATTATCAAAGTATATACAAACAATTAACGTAATAATTTTCTACTAAAATAACTAATGTTTTGTTAATTCGTAATCTATTAAAACTTGTAACACAAAATAGCCTCATCAAATAATAATTTTGAATGTTTAAAGTATTGATGTTAGAAAAGAAAATTTGAAAAATATTGTTTAGACATTTAACAGTGTATTATTTCTCACTAGTTTAATATCATTTCTTCAATAAAATTGATTTTTATAGTGGATTACACTTTTATATTTAAAGCTTTTTAATAATACAATAGACGCTACTATACCTACTTAAATTAGCACGAGTCGCGACGAATTATGCTGTAATGAAACGAAAGAAACAACTACGAAATAATAACGTGCCGATGAGAAATCCCCACAAATCAATTATTGTCGAATCATTCCCCACAGCAACATGCAAGGCTGGAGTGGTGTCCTCACGCCGCCAACAGTGATTTGATGTTCTTTGGTGTTGATTGGTGGTTTAGATGTTTGGTAGTGTACCGGAGAGCATTCAGCAGTGGTTCCGCTTTAGCCGGCGTCTGTTGTTGGAGGAACTTAACGCAACCCTTGACGTCGACTGATGAGGACCGACAGAAGGCCCCTGAAGGGTGCACCCAGTCGTATAGGATTATGAGACCCACCATCACACGTAGCACCAACAACGATGTCTCTTCACGGCTGAACTGCGCGACCAGTTTTCTGTAAGATTATTATATTTTTATGTTAAGTATGTATGAACATCCAAAGGTTGCCTGGAAGAGATCGCTCTTAGCGATAACATTGTTTTCTCATTGTGATTATTTCTTGTAATTATTTATATTTATAATAAGTTTACTATTGTAATCTTTTGGAGGAAACAATAAAGAGTATCTATCTATCTATCTATCTAACATTTCGTGTACTTACTGATGGAGAAATAAAATGCATCCAGAATCATCATTCATCAACATATCATAGTAATTATATCCCTTTTTAGACACTGGTCTCTATCTATAATAGTTTATTATTTCAACGCTGGTTAGGCGAAATAGTATGGTATATTAAATGCCTTTTACATTATAGAAATGAAAAGGGGTAGCGAGTAGGAATAAAAACAATGCGGGATTTTTTTCTACAGTAAATACTGTTTTGACATTAGATGGAATGAATGAATGAAAACTATTGTTCTCTTTAAAGAATGAAACAGTTTATAAAAATAATATGTACACAAAAAAATTATAAAAATTTATTTATATAAAAGCAAGATAAAGAGTCGACAATGGGCAGTCTTATCGCTAAATAGCGATCTCTACCAGATAACAATAGGATGGTGAGATAGTTAAAATTGTCTGGTCAAGGCGTAACAGAAAAATAATAAAACTAAAAAAAGGTGCTTATGATAAATTTAAATATATGTAGTATAAATAATATAAATGATAATATACTTACATATAATAATAACAAAATAATTATAATATACCTACTTAAATAAATAGATGCAAATAATACACACGTATGAATACATAAGACAAATATACTAATATTCTGTATCAGGTACTACGAGGTCGATGACTTTCTTAAATAGTAATTTTTTACTTGTAACTTAAAATTTTGGCAATGATTTTATTTTTCTCGTGAAGACAGGTAGTTCATTCTAAATGCGAATAGTTAATACAGTGAACGATTTGTCATAAAATCTAGTGCGTATATTGATATGATCCACAAATACATTTATAGTGAGTATATTTATATAAAATTTTATGTAAATATTTATTGATTTTTCATACATCTTATGTTTTGTTTAAGTTTATATTCTGTAATTTACATCTACACTGTTGAAAATACGTCCTTTCTGTATAAAGTGTAAGGATAATGGTTTTACAATATACTCATAGATTGTTGTTATTTAAAGTGGTTGATATAATTTGCTGTCGCAATAAGCACTTATTTATTAGTTTTCCTGTTTGTTAAATTAATTATATGTATTTATAAAGGCAAAACAGAAATTCAATTATTTTTGCAGTTATAGAGACTATTATTATGCTACTATTGGTCGACTGGGTAGTTTAAAAATTAAGTACAATTATGTTTATTATAAGTTATGAAATTAAAAATTACAAGCCACCTGATAGAAAACAGTTGACTATAGAAAACTGTTGTTTATAGACGTAGAGATTACAGGATACACTGTAATCCCCGCCCTTGATAGTTCCTAAATGAAAATCTCATTACAACTTTTAGTTAAGTTGTTTCGTGAAATGGAAACTAAAAAAAATATGTTTCAAGTTCTCACGGGTAAATCTAATGTAATTTGGATGAATTGAGGATCTCCTCTTCTGAAGTCGGATGAAAATAAAATATTTCCTGCGGGTCGCATGTGTGTACTGTTTACACAATCAACGAACTAGATTTATGACACAATAAAACTACGTACGGTTGCTTATTCGGGTCGCCAGACCCTATACGTGGAGTAAATACAGTGGGCATACGTAAATTGTGGAACTAAGTACCTAATGGTACCTATTTATAGTGAATATTATTAGAAACATGTTCTATTTTACGTGCATTGGTACAGCTGTTCTTGTTTAAAAAAGGCTATACCTGTTATGTGATATTATGAAAGTAACCAATGGGTGATACATTATGTAATGGTATAAAATAAAAAAATATATATTAGCAAGGAAAACTCGAAATCAAAATGCTAAATTATTTTTTGAAAATTGAATGGTTAGTACCTTTGTCCGTATTTTACTGATAGGTTAGAGCTCAATGCCGGTTTAGGTTTTTTTGAATGGGTGATAATAGAATACCATTTCATTATCACCCATTAAAATATCCCGCCTGCGCTATTGGCACATACTGGCGGGGCACCTATGGGGAACAATAGATGAGGATGAAAACTGGTCAGTTAGCCCATTGTGATGAACACACATGGAATTCAGCACTATGGTTTCCAGGGGGACCGCTAGGAGGTCGACCTAAGAAGATATATTGTTAGCAATGGAACTAGTAGGTATTATTATTGGGAGGTTTACGAGAGATAATAAAAAACCTTACAAGTTCCCACTTTCTGTTGCCACCATCTATCTAAGGGATAGCCAATTGTATGAGCACATTTCCAGTAGCGGTAATTTGATTATCGTGACCACCGCAATTCAGTACATCCACGCAACAACTAAATATTTCATAAACCCATGTTGTTAGAAAACTAATACTATATGCATAGGTCACAATGTTGCTATATGCTATCAACATTGCAGCTGAATAGGTTTTTGCTATTCGAATGGGACACTTAGTTAAATTTTTAAACATACATTGGACAAAAGTTTATAACTAGCTAACTATAGTTGCGTGGGGGGAAAGGGATTGTTAGCAACGGAGACTGAGAATCCCATTGCTAGCAATATACCCAACCAAGTCGACCTCCTCGCGGTTCCTCCTGGAAACTATCATGGTTAATTCTTGATGAATTCATCATGATGGGCTAACTGGCCTGTTTACATTCTCATCAATCACCCTTCACTGGTGCTCCGCCAGCGTATCCCACTATCGCAGGCGGGGTTACCATACCATATTCACCCATAAAAAAAAAGATGAACGAACCATAAAAACAATGTAGGTATATTAGTTTTGGTGGTTCGTTCATCACTTAGAAATATGAACATTTGGAGATGTATAAACGTAATGTACCATAGTGGGGGGAAGGAATTGTTAGTAATGGAGACTAAGGGATAGTAATATACCTAACCAGGTCCATCACCCCCTGGTCCCCTGGAAATTATCGTGCTGTATTTCAAGTGCAGTTCTAAATTCCAATTCATCACGATGGGCTAATTGACCTGCCTTTTCATTCTCATCTATCATCTCTCACTTGTGCCCCGTCAGCGTATACCATTAGCTCAGACAAGGATACCATTCCATTATAATTCATAAAAAAAAATACAACAGTATATGTGAACACGAAAGAACAATTTATGATGGGACACCAGCTTTCAGTATCTCAGGAAGTGGGTATCGGCGAATTCGTTAAATATAATACACGTTTCCGTTAGTATGAGGAAATAATTTTGTCTCCATACATAATATTACAATGGGATAATAAATAGTATGACACTGTAATGTTTATTTTTAATAATTTTATGTCATCACTCATTACGTTTTGTAGCAGCTTTGTCCGCGTGGATCCTATGCATTTCATATGTGTTAGGACTATATTCCAAATTTAACTTACACGTGTTTGGTACACGTGTAGATTCATAATCATACACATGTAGATAATCTCATTCAAATCCATTTAACCGTTTTAATGTTATTGAGTAACACTATGACTTATATAATCAAAACCCATTGTGTTATATGTGTTTAATTTTTTAAGTTGCTCACAACAAAAGACGTAGCCCCTAAACACAGGTTATTATATTAACCTATTTAGGACCCCAGTTCTTAAACCACAATTACTGTACACTTATAAAACTATAATATTAATATTAGTTAAGAAACTGCAGTTATGTTTTTTACGAATAAATCTCATTTAATTTTGTCTTTGAAATGTTGATTCAATGGTATTTAACTAAATGTTTAGATCAAATAGAGACGAGTGCAAAATATTCATCGTCTGCTGTAGTAATACATTCAAATAGTATATGACAAGTATTTGATGTATTACCAATTAGTAATTAGAATAAACATACGAATACGTAAGGCATACAACTTCATATTAAAACAAAGTCGGTCTATTTTTAGTAACAAACTAACATTAAAATGTGACGCCACTCCTTGTAATTTCAAAAGTCCAAACCAGCAGGAATGAAAAACAAAATTTGAAATTAAACCCTGTATCAAATTATCAGGCCAGACAAACGCGAATTTATTAAATTTAAATCATAAGACAGTTATTGAACATACTCCAAACTACCTATTGTATTCACAATCAAATGTAAAACGACTAATTTATACAGATTTGAGTGACAGTTGATATATCGCAATGTTGCGTTACCGATAGTGAGTGAGCAGAGTATTGATATCGCGGCCCGAATGCCGGCTGACATACGATCCCTCGATGTAATAAATACGCCCTTGTGGCAAGGATACTGAGATACGAGTGTAATGCATGCACCGAGTCCATCACTGCTCATTCAAATCAGTGTACACCCATATTACTCATATCGCAAGCGTTCTGCTTCGAGAGGTTGTTTTAAACCTTTTGTTGCCGGGAACGTCTATATCTTTATAACATGTCTATATAGCTTGAAAAACAGGTTAGAATGAGAAATCGGAGATTTATGCATTTATGCGTTAGCAACTTAGCTATGTTTATATGGACTAAATTCTTAGAGGCTGACTTCAAACGTTCGCCATTGTTTATGAATTCGTATCTCGTTAATGTTTTTCGCAACAGTTGCCCGGTATGGGGTGATTTGTTTAGGTTTCGATATTAAAAGCACTTTTTGGGTAATATACCTTAATTCATGTAAGCAATAGATAGAAATAGCTCTAGTTGTTGCCTAAAAAATAGATTCGATGGTAAATGTAGTCAAGGTGAAGCAAAATATGGTAGATACAATGTACACTAAAATGTAATCATAAGGGGCACAAAAAATTAAACATACTCGAACAAGTAAATTACCATAAGTAAAATGGCTTAACTGATACTTTTTTAAAAGCTTTTAAAATGTTTGTTATGTACTTCATAGTTTTCATAATGTTAATAAAAAACGAAAGTCTAAAAATAACATTTATGTAGATTATTTTGAATTCAATAAGAGAATATACGCTATTTTGTTATTTGATAAATGTAAGCGCCTGCAGAATATATATTTATTGCATAACATACTTTTGATTTTGTTCTTACGGTCTAAACCCATTATGGTTTTCTATTTTTTCCGACCGATAACTAATAGTATAAAGTCGCATATATAAAGTAGATCTTGATTAATACTTCACGATATGATTCCTTATCAAAACACAATTGATATCTTTATCATGTAGATGCATAGATCAAATATTATCATGCTACCTCTTCGGGCTTCATATAAAATAGGTAGTTAGATTCTTACAATTAAGTATATTGCTCCCGAGTTTGCCTAAATATAATTAAATAGCTCGAGAGTCAATCATTAATAAGAATTCCAGGGACTCAAACTTATCTGTGCCCGAGGATACTAAAACATCCGAAACCTTGGATCTCGCATTTCTTAGTATGTAGACCCCTAGAATAATTTGGATAACCGGAATTAATATAATTTCAATGAAATCCGTTATGCTCGATTTGATATTTTAGTAATTAACACATCAGTTTAATCAGATAAAAGCAGTTAAATTTCAAATTTACGGTTAGACGAAATAAAATCAGGAAAAACACAAAATAAGTAAAAAGCTTCAAATATAAAAAAAAAAAAACATTCTTTACATTTCAGTAGCGGTTGTTATAAACATACATAATTTATTTTAAAATGGAATAAACAATCGTCTAAAGTGCCTAGTCTAATCACGAGAACTGTTGGCATTCCTTCGTATTTAGCGTAGTTTCTGGCTTTGCAGTGAGGCCACAATTTATTTAAAAAGAAATCTATATCTGAATAATGGCAAATTTGAAATGTCGGTAGAAATTCCAGTAATTTCTACTACGAACCTCATTGTAGGTAAATATTTTTTGATCTAGTATTATTTTGATCCGAACATTTAGATTTGTAATTTCGGAATAAATGCCAACCTTCTTGATTTTAATATTTCAATCTTCAAATAGGGATATAGTGTAAACATATACTCACGGATTTTCTAACATCCTCAAACAGACTTTAGCCATGGTGCTCAGCGTTTCTGTAGTATTCTCGAGATCCTGTTGATTGTCGTTGACGAACTGGCTCGTTGCCTCTGAGAGGACTTTTAGCATAGGCGTAGCTTGTGCATAAAATAGAGACATTCTGTTGGCAACTTCTGCGCTTATATGGGGCTCCTCCCCTGGGGGCAGATCTGAGTTGATAACGCCACCACGCGATACGCTTCTTCTGTAGTAACTGAAGTCGTTCTGTATGGCCGGTGTTTTCATCTGCAAAAAAGAAATGACATCAAATATCATTTAAATCTGTGCAAGTTAATAATGCAATATCAACATACATACAATGCATATTGATTTTGCGCACTAATTTGCATATATGTAGCAAATTTTAATAATTGAATCACATAATAAAATTATAAAAATAAGTATTATTGAACTGTCAACTCTCATTAGTTTTTTCACCATTGTAACATTTATAGCAGCTATTATTTATTAGAGCAAACAATAATTGTTATAAGCACCTACGGTGACAATGAAAAGCTACCATATCCATACCGATCTAAAGCTTTTCATTAGTAAAAATTTCAGTTGTTCTTTGAAATTCTTGATTAATATTTGCAGACATTCTCAAAGCCCAAAGCAAGCGAAATTACGATTTTAACACAATTTAGGCCGGCCCAATATTTTTTTTATTAGCCTGATAACATTTGATCTAGAAAAACAAAATAAAATTATACCTACTGTTTGTAAATTTATGTCAAATACTGTAAAATTTCATAATCAGAATAGAATTTGTACTACTTAACAAATTAGATACTGATTTACTTGACTATGTAAGATAACTGCATGACAACAACTTAAAATCAGTGAGACGCCCAGTAAATTGACACATTTGATCCCAAAATGTCTAGGGGAAATGTACACGATTTACAACGTCAATATTCGACATAACTAGGTTTTGCTCCGAGAAACATAGCAATAAATCTCATCGATTGCAAAAAGAGTTGCTAAAATAGATTCAGAATTTGCAAAATTGTTCAACACAAAATACAGGCGAATTGTGAAATTTCTTGTTTTGGAAATAGCTAAAAATACCTCTTCCGGTAATCCCACATAATACAATAGTAGACCCTTTTAATTTTTATAAAACCAATGAATTGCATAAAATTTCTTTTTTTTTTATGGTCATCATAAACTTAAAACAGCTTGCCAATTTTTGGTCACTGTTGATGACTTGATCTACTTTTGTCCATATGATTAACTTCGTAAAAACTTCTTTATTATTTATATTTTGTAGATATTTGTATTCATTTCGAGTAATAGAGAGATACACGACACAACATCATGACTCACTAAAGGTCAGCCAAGCCTCGCTTTCTATACGAGGTTTGTCCGGAAAGTACGTATAAAAGTTTTTTAAAAATTTTATTTTACAATTATTCAGGTAAATCAATTTTATCCCCTTCAAAGTACTCCCCCTGTGACATAATGCACTTGTGCCAACGCCGTTTCCACTGTGAGAAGGCTAGTTGAAAGTCCTCTGGTTGTAGGTTTCTCATATGCCCCGTCGTAGCTTTTTTTATCTCATTTATGTCCCCCAAATGCCGCCCCCGAAGTACCAATTTGGTTTTTGGGAACAAGAAGAAGTCACACGGGGCCAAATCCGGCGAATAGGGGGGTGTTCGGTCACCGTAATGGAATTTTTACTCAAAAACTCACGGACAACAAGAGAGGTGTGGGCAGGGGCATTGTCGTGGTGAAGAATCCAACGCCCCTCTCGCGCCAATTCTGGACGAATAGCATGAGCACATCGACGTAGAATTTTCCATCAACTGTCTGGCCTGGAGGGACGAATTCTTGATGGACAATCCCCCGAACATCGAAAAAAACAATCAACATTGTCTTGACATTTGAGCGGGATTTTCTTGATTTTTTTGTTCGTGGTTCCCCGGATGTCTTCCACTCTTTGCTTTCACGGCCATTCTTGCCGATTTTCGAGAGAAACTTGATTACGACGCTCTGCTCTTCAACGGAAGCGGGCTCCATGCCGACGGGGTTTCGTTAAGAGGTAACTTCACAGATGGCGTGACAAGCCAGTTCGCACCGCACGGCGGTCAGACCAGAACTGAAGCATTGTTAGGGACATAAGGAAGGGGTCCTGCGCTTACCTGGCCTCCCCACTCCTCTTTCTCGCATTCCAGAACACTTTTATACGAACTTTCCGGACAGACCTCGTACAATGCCAATTTTGCTGATCGATTCGTTAACCTTATTAGAGTATACAGTGGCTGGTGACTAATATTCTAGGTGGATGCTAAACAATTAAGTACCTAATATTAATATACTATAACGTTGGAATTGTTAATAAAATAGCCATTAGAAATAAGAATACAATGTATCATCACTCCTTTTCATCCTCAGGTTGTCGTAAAAGGCGACTAAGAAAATAAAGCACAATAAACTAGTGGAAGACATGGAAAACTCCAAATAAAACTATAGAAAATCATTCGGTCAATTAGAGAATAGCAGGCTAATATTTTGCTCTTACAGGAAGAAACTAGAGGGCCTATAATGAAATATTTTCCGAAATTTCGGGACGGAATGAAACAAATTTAATGTGAAAATTACATAATAAATAGCTTGCAAAAACATTACAAATGTTGAACTATTATGGTAGGATTTATGATGAACGAAATGTTAAATTCCAATTTTGCTATGAACAAAAACACGAAATTCAATCCGAAAATTCGGAATTTCATTTAACGGTAGATAGATCCCTTGTGAGTTTTAAGTTAACTTTTACTAATGAGATATTAGTAAAAGTTTACTTAAAATAAGAAGAGAACTTTGTCTTTAGTGAAAACAAGTTGTTTCAATTCATTCATTATATCCTCGTATACAATATTGCAAATAATATTTTCTTAAATTTAGTTTCATGAAATGTTAATCGTTTATTATACGCATACAATAAATTACTTCAGATATCTGGATGTTGGGTGACAGTTGTAATAAATATTTTGATATTATACAATAACGTTCACACAATACAATAATAATATTTATAAACAAATCTCTGATTAGAATAATAGATACCTTTCGTATCATTTCTTTTGTCAACAAAAGATTGAATTGAATAAAACCTAACCACAGATCATAAGATGATGAAAATAAAATAATAAAAATTTTAATTTTTACACTCTAGCTTTACGGAAATGGAGTATGTGAGGTCTTCTAAAGTACTGTAAAAAACAGGAGAGACATTCCTAAAGCATAAACATATTAAAATAGAATTGTTTACTTTTCTTCTCCTCTTTTGTTGATAATAGAAAATATAAAGATAAAATTATAAAATATTATTAGTACAGTTGTTACATGCTTGATAAGGCCGTTGTTTAAAGGGAAACTTATCTACGGAATTGTGTTAATAGGCTATAAGCCTCCTGGGCACGCCCAGGTTCAAGATTAGTTTTATTAGATACTGCTGTAATCGGTAGCCTTCATCGTTCAAGGATACTCTTCTAATATTATAGAGAGGCCCTCTGGTTGGCAACATCTAATCCAATCTAATGATAATTATTTCCATATAAAGTTATAGAGGTTATTAAGTTGTGGAGGTGAAAGCGAGTGATTTGCCATTTCAAAAAGACTATCGTTTCTACAAACTCCAAAACTAGGAATAAACCTAATTTATCAATGAAATAGTACTTCAAATTAATAGACTGGTGGTACTATGTTTTGTAAGATTCGAAGTCGGGCGAAAATTGAGGGTTCGCGTAGTGATTTTATTGAAAATTACAGTGGCAGTGGAAATATCCACTTTTGTCAAGAAGCAAGTGCCATGTTCTTTGGCCCTGAAGGGTAAAATACCCAGTGTAATGTTAGCGACTCTGATGTGATAGAATAATTTTCTCAGGAGTGGCATTCGTTAAAGGCGGTGCAGGATTATACGATGTCCATGTTTGTTAACACTTGCCGTTAGAAGGGTCGTCATCTTATTCGTTATTCCCGACTGAATAAAATAAATATGAATAATCATTATAGCCGGAAACGAGTAAGTGATATAACTCCTTTTGTTACCACTCTGCGTTACTGCTCGTAACGGAGCAATGACACGCCAAGGTTGGGGTCAAAAGGGCTCAGAAGCAATTGTCCAGTCATTATTCAATGTTAGATACGCGAGTCCTGACGACATTAATTCTTGTTTACATAATAGTATTTTGCTATATTTACAACCCGCGTATAATATATAAAATTGTTTGTGTCATATGCATTCAGAATGGGATAATCAGAAGAATTTATGTTACCTTTGTCGATCATTTTGTGGGGCGTTATTTGTCATTCGATACTCCATCTAGAGCTTCCCTGATGTATATGGCCAAATAATAATAATAAAACATACGTTGTATTTTGATAGATAGTTCTTTACATTTTGGAGCCATTGTAACGATGACTATTGTCCATTTCAGCTACACGTTTCAAAGACAATAGATTCTTATATTCCAGATTTCAGTTGGGTATCACAATAGAAGGTCGCACGCGTTCAAGACGATTGGAACGGGCATCGAAATGTGGGTCCCAAAATTTATCTCAGGCAATCATCGATATAATTGTTTTTTTTTTTTGGAGATAATAATTTTTATAGAAGAATATTTATAAAGCGATTTTTAAGTATTTTTTTCTTTTTATTTTATTGTCGAAAGTAAAAATATGCAGTTATAAATAGTATTGGCATAGAATGTGTATTGTACCTACCGAAATGTTTTTTTTACTTTTAATATACTTCAATAAAAAATATATATATACAGTAGCACATAGAATCTTCTCTTTTTTGAAGTCGGTTAAATGACAGCTCAAAATACTCCATTAATTATCTAGTATTTTGTAATAAGATAAGGATAAACATTTGATTATAATTAAAAGTACCTATTTAATTATTTTTATACCTACCCGTTCAATATGCGTAATACAACAAACAAAAAAAATATTGGTGGAAAAATATGTGGAGGACCAAATTATACTTACTTTGTACTCGTCAAATTTGAGGACGAATTCTAATATTTCAGCGAATTGTTTCACTAGAGCCTGTTGCTGTTCGAGGTGCTGCGTGGGGCTCATGGAACCACCCACCAAAGATCCCAGTAGTCGAGGAACTACCTGTAAAGAAAAAGGATCTATTATTTTTTTTAATTCAGTAAAGACATTTTATTTATTAATTTATAACAATAACATTTAAGTCGATTGGTACACACGTATACGGACTGTAACTACTAATAAATTGTCAGTTTTTCTCATATTATTTTTGTTTTTTTTCTATTTCAATTACTTTTTGTGTAAAATAAAGAATAAAGAAAGAATAAAAAATAAATTCGACTTGTAATTTGTACATTTTTTATAGATCAAAATGGAATTTGTCCCTATTACTTACGACCCTTTATCCTTTGTAATATGTAGTACTTCTCAGCCGGTTACTTTTAATACTGTAAATAGTACCTAATGTGGTAATCTAATAGTGTGCTAATGTATATATAAAATTATTTATAGTTTATGTAAATATTTATTTTAATTTCTGTTTTGCATTACTACTGCCCATTCACTACTTCCTATGCCACTGCGCTAGGTTGACTGGAAGAAATCTCTTTTAGAGATAAGTTCGCCTTTGCTAACATTGTTATTAACTTATTGTTGTTACTGTATGTTTTAGTGCAATAAAGAATATATATAATCTAGGAGATAGATTCACACAGCTCGAGGTACCGACAATCGATGGAGATAAAATGTATAGAATGGCGACTCCCAAATGGGCGACCTCAAATGTGTTGCAACATATTTGAGGATTTAGTCAATAGATGTGGGTGCCTCAGGACTATTCCTAATAGACTATAGAATCCTATCCCATATACATCACAGTCAGCGGGAAGGACTATTTTTAGCAGTGGACTGTAAATTACTGAAATGATGAAGATTAAAACAGAGTACGATATATTATCTTCATGCCAGTTCAATATTTTTTTTAATTTAGAATATTTATAATTTCAATTAAATTGCCAAATGGTTACTTATAAGGATTATCAAAGGGTAATAGTTACTTTCATATTTTATTATATATGTATAATATATGCCACTTAATAAACTAACACTAACACTGTTAACGAAACCGGAGTCCAATGTGTATACTTTTTAAACAATGTCAGGAAGCCATTGTGATTTAGTCGATTAGCTTACATCGGCCGATTGGGAACAAATATCAATTATTTCGATCGTTCAGTTCCTGTTTATAAAACAGAACGATAGGTTGTAAGTATAGAAATGTTGTAAGTACAACCCAGTGGGGGGAGGGGTTGTTAGTAATGCGGACTACCAGTCGCATTACTAGCAATATAACTTGTCAGGTGGACTTTCACGTGGTTACCTCTGAAAATTATCGTGCTGAATTTCAGGTGAATTCATCACGATGGGCTAACTGACCTGCCTTTTCGTTCTTACCTATTATCCTTCACTGGTGCCCCGCCAGCGTATACCGTTAACGTAGGCAGGGTTACCATTCTATCATCATCCATTAGAAACCCAGTGGCACGTGTATAAACATTTGTATAATAGTATATTTTATACAAATGTTTTTTTATTTATCATTTGTATAATAAATAAATTACTGGTAACAAAATATAAAACCGAATATTTGATCCAGATTTTGACATACAATAAAAACAAAAGTTTAAAAGAATATTGGATATTTAAAATACCTAGAAAGATAACAAAAATAAAACTTTCGCTCAGACGTTCGGACGTCCTTAAAATAAGAACAAATTCGAAGAATCTTCTTTAGACGGCATTTTATGCGCCCTTTACCTAACTGCAAATTCAATATTTTAAACATATTTTTATATAACATTATTAATAATTATTTAGAGTCCCCATTCTTGTTAAATAATATTAATATTAGATATTCACAGAAGGGTTTACGCCTTCAGAACTTTTTCTTTGTACCCAATATAAAAACAAAATATGTTAGAAATACATTTTTGTTCAAATCTTGCAATAATTATAATATTAAATATACTAGTATAGATCTGTTTAACTGTAAAATCCTTGCCTACAAGAAATATCTGAGAGAAGTTATCTACATCTAATTATGTATTTATAATTGCTTCATTCCCTTACCTTTGCCATATTGCATTGCTTTTTATTAAGTGGGTATTTGGTATTTCTGTCTATTCAATGGTAAATATGCTCTATTTTGTGGAAACTTTGATGATTATGTCATTTATATATATATATACTAAGTGTAATAAGAAATTGTTTCCTAAATAAAATTAAAAAAAAAAACGTGATATTAGTTATACAATTATTTACGTTAGGGAAACATTAATAAAAAATAAAAAAAAAAAAAACACTTAATAAACGTTTCGCGTCGACGCTGCGAGTTAACACAATCGATCATAGAAATGAATAGTTAATGAGTGGCCTAAAAAATTGTAAGCAAAACAACACAAATATATTGTCCCCATAACAAATGTGAGGCGATATTATGAAAATGTATTCGGCACGAAAACATTTTATTCACGAATTCAGCGAACCGTCGCCCGCCGTCAGTCACGCAAGATCCGTATGCTTAATCTGAGGATTTATTTTATTCCGATAACACTTTTTTTTATAATAAAATTATAATAGGCATTTTTAATAATGTTAAAGAAGTTTTAGCATAAATCCAAAAGCAGATTCTGTCTTTTATTTAGTATTATTTCAATCTTTGGTACTTTTTCACGCTTGTGATGAGACGTTATAAAAATATCATGTTTAAGAATCTAGAATGGCAATAATGACGGCCCACCTGATGAAAAGTACTTGTACCATGACATGAATATGTTTTGATACCCCCATGCGTTGATCTGAGGACTCAGATATTATTCCTCTGTACCCTGTAAATTCACGCCATATCCCTTCCCTTCAAACTGATACACAGCCACGCAAACACAACTGCTTTACCCAAGCAATCGACTTTTGAACTATTATGTATATTTACTTGTAAGACATGAAATGTTTTGACTGATCTACAAACGCTAATTTTTTCTTAAACTTTTAGAACTATAAAATTTTACAAATACGTTCTAGTTACCAAGGAATGGCAATAACTAAAAAAAAATTAAGAATATTTTTGGTTAAGTATAGAAAGGAGAAAACTATTGATATTATTCGTAAAAATTAAGAACTATTTGTACAGAATTAAGTTAAAACAAGAAAATAACATTAAAACTTCTCATTTAATTGCGTGGTTACGTGATCAATTTAGTATAAAATGATTAAAAAGTGTCCAGCTGACAAGTTTGTATAGGTCTGTATTAGGAATTTTTTGTCGTTTTTCGATCCATGTTCCTTTGGAAATAATGTTCAAATTCACGAGTAGGAAATGTTTTAAAAAAGGTTGCTAATGGTTTTGATTTCAGCCGTATAATTGTATCCTTTTTTAATGGAGAGAGATCCGTGCCCCTGACGTAATAGGTTATTAACGTAAGGTTCAAAATATATTTTCTTTTTTTTTATATATATATATTTGGGGGTCACTTTCATGAACTGAACATCTTTTCCAATGTTTGTTTGAGGAAAATAGTATTTTTTTGTAAATTATTTTAAAATTATGCTAATTAAACACATTGTATGTTATAGTATATATCTTATCTACCTTGATCGTAATTATGTTATGGCATTTAATTTTCATTTCTCAAAGTTTATAATAAAAGTAAGTGTTTTCTATGCATTTATAATTCACAATGAAGTAGGACGAACAGGTGTTAACAGACTTCCATCGAAATGTTTAAGAAGGAACTCGTAATAATCCTACTTTTTCACAAAATATATAGCATTTTAAATAGACTAGGTAATAGATATCCGATTTATGTGCGTTTACCTCGATCATAGAAAAGTATATAAATTATACTTCTGAGAACATTTAAATGAATGAATTTGTAATGAATTTGAATTAACTAATTAAAATATTTTAAATGTGTAACATTTCATTGTTCGTTGACGCGTTTTAATTGTTTTAAAGAAATTATTGTGACGATATATTTCTTTTATGTAACTTAGAATGACAAACAAGCTATATTGCTATATATTGGGCTATGTATTGAGTAATCTGATGGAAAATGGTAAAAACTAATACTAGGGTGGCAGATGAGTCAATCAATAGAGACATCATTGCTACTACGTGTATGAGAGTTCGCTATCAGATCACTTTCCAAAAAATTGTTCATAAATACAGAAAATTGTTGGATTATTTTTGAAAACTGATAGATAATATCCACGTTGTCAGACTTCGATAAGCTTCAATATGAATTCTCTAAATACTTGTTATTTTATTTCCATAACGTATACAATTACTTTGTACATAAATTAACTATTGAAAAAATTAAAATTTAATAATAAAGATTATAAGTACATTTATACCTAATATAAATATAATATACTTTTTAATTTAATCTTAATTTATCGTAGCTGGTAAAAAATTTTATTCAACGTGAGTGAGTCATAGATACTGAATCACGAGGCGAGACGTGGCGAAACAGTTTCAACGTATTTTTATAGTCATCCAGAGCAGTGTAAGTAGATATATTATTACTATGGTTATCGACTGCCATGACGCAATATATAGTATTTTGGAGTCCTTTTAACATAAAGGTATAATTATATTTAAGAACATTTATAATGAATCAACCTGTATACTGGCTGTCAATATTTAAATATCTATTTAAAGTGTTGCTGTTGTGTTGTTGTAAAGCTGTTATATATATATATATATATATATATATATATATATATATATATATATATATATATATATATATATATATATATATATTGTAATTACTACATATCTATTCGTATTCTACTTTGAAATTTCAAAATTTAACATAAAAAAATTGATGATAGTTTAATAATATTGTAATTATTTCATCGGTTTTACTTTCGTATTAAAAATCGGGATTGTTCGAATGGTTTCGAACTCCATAGGAGTTATTTAATAGTAGTTTAACAATATTATTATATCACTATAGTGTGAATTAGGATAAAAAGTATTCTGTTATGTTAAAATTTCATTCAAAAACATGATTGAGAAACATTCCTCTAAATATAATTACAACCTTTTATTTATAAATATCAGTAATAAAATACACAGTATCAATAAGGTTACATTGCTGGTCCCTATTAAAAAAAAAAGTTTGAGAACCGCTGCTCTAGTTAAAAGCAACGTGCGTGAATCACGTTGTTATAATAGGAACCATTCAAATTTAATGACACACAATACTTAGTATTAAGCAGTCGGAAGGAAATACTTTTTTATTAATTTAGCTACTAACAATATTTTTCGCCGTTACTATAAATCTATAGAAACATGTAAGGAACCATAATGTAGATATATTGGCTGAATGTCGAGTCGATATTCTTCATCTATATATAGATTATAACATCGAGGGAGATAATAGCAGGAAAGGATACGATCCGTGTTGTCGAATCGAGTAATATCGATGCCAACTGACGATAATAAACAAAATGCGAGTATGTATATATTTGTATCGATATTCTGCGGATAATATTACATTCGCATATTCGAGTTAGTCCTTTGATTTGATAGTCGCAAATTCGGTTCTACATGAAGCATTCCTCTTACTTATGGGCGGGGGGTACTTAGATTGTAGCTTGACCCTTTGACACTGGGGAAAGAGATTGTTAGTTATGGGGTCTAACTGACTCATTGCTAGCAATACACCCTATCAGGTCGACCTCCACGCGGTTCCCCCTGGAAACCATTGTGGTTAATTTTAGTGGAATTCGTCACGATGGGTTAACAGATTTGCTTTCATCCTCATCTATTATCCTTCACTGGTGCTTCGCCAGCGTATACCGATAGCGCGGGCGTGGCACCGGTCGGTTACCATTCCATTATCACCCATTAAATAAAAAAAACTCTTGACTTGAGTGTAACGTGCTATAAGAATTGTCGAAGAAACCAGGCTCACAAATAGCTCACTCTGCGTGTTCAACCGCTTGTACAAATGAGAATGATCAGAAGAAATGTTTAATGAGATATCCACGGCCATACTATTATTATACAGTTCACCAGCGACAGGGAGTTTACTTCCATACCTTAGAGTCTGAATAATCGTATACAGCACGGTTTCAGTAATACTTCTTCCCACGAACGCTCAGGTTATAGAGTGAGCTCACTGTCGAGGTTTTACCAAAAGTTACATTGTCCACCTCCATGATGGTATCCAGGGGGGACCTTCACATGGTCCTCCTGGATACCATCGTGCTGAATTCCAGTTGTATTCATCACAATTGACTAACTAACCTACCTTTTCATTCTCACTTATCATCCCTTACTGATGCCCCGCCAGCGTACACAGTAAACGCAGGCGGAGTTACAATTCCATTATCATCCATTAAAAAAAAAAGAGCTCTGTTTTGTGTAGTATTAGTATCGTAGTACCGGAAACGACGTCGGCGCCTCAGGAGTAAACATTTGGTCCCTCATTTGGTCGATTAAGTAAATGTGGTTTGTGACGTGATGATTCCCTGTTGGAATGTGTTTGAAGTTATTGAGTTTGGTGTGATCCAATAAAAAATTGCTTTCAAACGTTTGATGTATTTCCATACATCACACCTTTGTGTGATGTCTCTATCTTTACTTTTTCATGAGTCTTTATTTATTTTATACTATTAATTCAAAACTACATTTACGTTACTTATATTTTACTAGTTTTTTATTTTAGAAAAAGAATGAAGTAGACCACTTCTAGGTGACGTAACAAGACAGTTTTAAGTTAAATTTCAAAACCGTATCCAATTTGGTATAGTTGTTTTGTGTGATGCCGGAGGGAGACTTTGTACAAAAGTCGATTGCTTGGGTACCTCTGTTCCATTCGTGTTTCAACCGTAAAGCAGTTGTGTTTGCATGGCTGTGTTTCGGTTTGAAGGGTGGGATATGGTGTGAATTTACTACTACGGACGTACGGAGGAATAACACCTAAATCCTCAGGAATAGCAACGCATGGAGGGTATCATGGGCGAAACAGTATACTCTGTTATGTCCATGGTACTGCTCAGGTCTATAGGCGACGGTTACTGCTTTCCATCAGGTGGGCCGTCAGCTCCTTTACTATTCTAAGTTGTATAAAAAAAAATAAACATATAGAGAGACAAGCAGACACAAAAATTTCAAAAATTATTGTTTTGGCTTCTATGCTCTTATTAAGATCTCTTATATTAATTTTTCTTATTTTACATATTCTTTACATGGTCTAGTAACAATTTAGTTACATTAGTAAGAGTTCTACTACATTCTTCTGTTATGTTGCCCCCATAGTGAGGTATGGAATATTTTTTTGGGAAATGCTACCAATATAGAACATGTTCTTATAGCGTAAAAGCGATGCATAGCATATGGTCAATATGTAATTTGAAGAAAACCAATAGTTCCAAAAAAACTTATTAAAAAAAAATTGGCTACACTCATAAGAAATAAATTTATTTTACCTTAATATGGGGGAAAATGAAATAGTGTCAGTTTTTATTGTAATAAAACTATACTTGATAGAGATTTTTGATGATCAGTCAATCAATCTAATAATTTTATTATTAAAAAATTGTATTATTAGGTTCGAGTTCGTGCCATGGTCTCTTATGACTATGGGTTCCGGATGGTCCCGAAATTTGCAACATGCTGTAACGCATGTTGCAGTGACAAGTCAAAATTAACACACAAGTCAAGATACGAGTATAATTTTAGGTATTAGTAATTTATACTTGTATTAACTGTAAGAAAAACCGGATTGAATTACTAGTATTTTGTCGACAATGCTCTTCAGGATGACCGCTCATGATTAAGGGTCCCGAAATTAGCCGAGCTTGAAACATAATTACCTTTAATATAAGAATTATATTAAAAAAAAGCCGGTCAAATGCGAGTCGATCTTGTGCAAATAGGTTCCGTACAAAATCAACAAGTAAATTTTTTTTGTAAAAAAAGAGATTTAAGAGATTGCAAACCTGAGTATATGATATCAATTTCAACTTGATATCTTCACGCGTTCCTAAAAAAAGGGTCTTAACAGACAGACAGACAGACGGACGGACGGATGGATGGATGGACAACGAAGTGATCTTATAAGGGATCCGTTTTTTCTTTTGGAGGTACGGTACCCTAAAAACAGACTTAATTAGACAGTAGTAGTAGTAATTCGGTGCGCACCAAAGCAATTGTTAATTTCTATTCCATATGCATCTCTCATACAGCGATAGGTTAGTGCCAGTGATGTATAAATTAACTGTATTACGGGCGCAATATAACATGCGGTTGTGTACAATTAAGTGATCACGCGCGATCGGAGCTCTAATTTAATTAACGCTCTTATCGTCCAATTGCGAGATTTGAGCAGTAACTTTGTCCAGATGCTGGCCACAAAGTGTAATAGGGTTCACGATCTGTATTTTTTTTAGGTGAAATTACTTTGTGAAAGCAACGACAACATTTGCATAAGTTGTATCAATCGAAATTGCACAGAGATATTACGGGAAGTATTCATTATGTACCTATATTTTTATACTACAAAAGCGGCAGACAATCATACAGTCCATTTAAAGGTAAACAGACACCATAGCTATGTAATTTACAATTTTAAAATATTTATGACAACCCTAGCAAATATAGTGTACACGCGCGGGCGTTGTCTCGTATTTTTTGTCTGTCTTTGTTTAGCTGTGACACACATCTTAATAAATCAGTCGGGTAATAACTTCCTTTTAGTGGTCACTTTTGGTCAAATATTAATGTATTCTAAAATTTTACGTACGTATTTATATAATTTGAACATGTATTTTTAGTAATAACAATGTTTATTTTTTTTCTTACAACTTTCTGAGTATAACAAGACAGAAACTTAATCAAATATAAAGTTGTTGTGAAACTGCCTAAAATGGCTAATCATTTATATCATTCAAATTTATAAGTTGTTCAATGAAAATCCACAAAGTTTAAAAATTATTGTATGAACTGAAAACGTAATTTTTAACCAAGTTTTTAATGGAATCATAATTTAACTTCTTAATGTCTTATGTGATGTCCAAGAGGTTGAAACTTCTTCGTTTGATTTTAATAATTTAATATTACAATGGCATATAAAAAATCATAAGGAATTATAAAAAAAAGTTACTGCCTACAGACACAAAAAAAAAAAGAAATAATAATTGGCGAAGATATCACTTTAAAAACACATAAAGAAAATATAGGTGAATTGATAACCTCTGATTTATGAATTGATAACCTTATGAAGTCAGAAAAGTCTAATCTTGTCTCTAATTTCTTTTAGTCCTACACGGCTCTCATTATTAAAATAGGTAATAAAAAGGGCTTCTGGGTGTAATTCGAGTGTTTGACAAGATTATACATAATCGTGTTATCTTGGAAGAATTAGCTCAAATTACGAGGAGAATGAACTTCAAGTATTATGATTTCACGCCCCTATTGTCTTGAAATTACTAATTTTTTTTTTTTTTTTTTTTTTACAACACAGGGGGCAAACGAGCATGCGGCTCACCTGATGGTAAGTGACTACCGCCGCCCATGATCACCCACAACACCAATTGCAGGTGTGCTGCCGGCCTTTTAAAAAGGAATGTACTCTTTTCTTGAAGGTTATGGTGTCGTATCGGTTCGGAAATACTGCTGCTGGAAGTTGAGTCCAAAGAATGGTTGTGCGTGGAAGAAAGTGCCTTGAAAAACGCACGGTGGAAGACCGCCACTCGTCCAGATGATTGGGATGAAACTTTAGTTTGTGGCGGGTTGTACGGTGGTGAAAATCAGCAGGTATCAATCCGAACAATTCCTCAGAACACTCCCCATGATAAATTCGGTAGAAGATGCACAGAGATGCAACATCTCTGCGCAGCTTCAGTGGATCAAGTCGGACAGTAAGGCGTTGACTATCGATAATTCGAGCCGCCCGACTTTGAATGCGGTCTAACGGAAGGAGTTGGTACTGTGGCGCTCCTGCCCACAGGTGAGAACAGTATTCCATATGCGGCCTGACTTGGGCTTTATATAATTTCAGGCGGTGTTCTGGCATGAAATATCGTCTCACCCTAAGCACTTAACTTCTTGGAAATAGCCTTCTCCTCCAGATGGCAAAACTGGACGTCGCAAGATATATCAACGCCCAGAATTCCTAGATCGAGGGAAGTGCCCTGAAAAGGAGATACGACAAACGGCGTCTTTTTTGTAATTACTTGTGTCTTTTTGGGGTTAAATTGGACAAGATTTTGTTCACCCCAGATCGAAACTTGATAGTGAAGTTTCGATTTCAGACACAAGTCTATTCCGGCACTCATCGGTATGTGCCCGCGAGATCCTTGCATGACCGGTATATAATGTATCTCCTGTACTGTCGTCTGCATAGCAATGAATATTACTTATCTGTAACATATCATTGATATGCAGAAGAAACAGAGTCGGAGATAGTACACAGCCTTGCGGGACACCAGCATTCAAAGGTTTTAAATCAGAGCATGCTCCGTCGACTACGACCTTAATGCTACGTTCCTTGAGAAAACTGGCGACCCAAATGCACAGTCTCGCAAAATAATATTAGGAAACGTCCGATAAGGTTTATGAGATTGAAAGATAATGATTATGGACCACACGGTAGTAATAAAGGCAGTCAGTAACTATGTAATGCAAGTGGCTCAACTAATTCTCATAAAAATTTGCATACATGTAATTTATTAATAACATGTATGTTAATTTTTATGAGAATTAGTTATCATAGATATTTAAATATTAGAGATATATGTTGGCATCTTCATAAATCAGGAGAGATTCAAATAAGAAAAATTAATTGTATTGCCACATTGTATGATATAAGATATTGGTAATAAGTTGTACAAATAAGTTATATTGCAAAAATAAAAAAAAAAAAATTAGAAAGTGGATATGAAATAGTTTGATTTTTAAAATGGTTTTATATCCACTTTTCTCCTACTCTATATTCTATTATAATATATGTATCTATCTTTGCGCCAAGTCCCTTGTGCAAAAAGCAGAGAAATCCGAGTGCTAAAGACCTTTATCGCTACATACATCTCTTACTTTCTGCATTTTCATAACTTGTCTCATGCGTGCACGCCGCTTCCAGACTTGATTCTCTACTATGATGGATATTATCTATACAGTAACTTGTTTTTGTTTTTTTTTTTTATTAAAAATCGATACAATAACGGTAAGATGGTCGAAAGAAAGTACACATTCTTCCGAGTGCAACGTCCTGCATGCACCATTAACTTTGGTTCCACATTACGATCATACGCATCACAGTACATGATGGAAACAACTAATCAATTAGATGTATCAAGGGTACGTGATGTATGGTAATGATAATAAAGAATTATAGTAAAATCAGTGAAGATTTTTTCTATTCAGTAAGAAACGTGTACTCACGATGAATACATAAGGTGTATGGCTTCATTAGATTTTAACCGTTAAATGTTCCGGTCTGGATGCCCCTAATTAAGGAATTAACAAGAAATGAGATGTTCAGTTTTTTAAACGACTTTCAAAAGAAGTTACTCAATTTATAGATTACGCAGCATATTGTGCAATTTATAAGTGTTGGTTTCATATTAATTTTGTGTGAAAACTATTGTTTTTATTTGCGGAGCACAAAACTACACATCCGAAGTAAATTCCACGTGTAGACTCACAATTTTGTGTATTAAATTCAAATATTTTCAATCTAATATCGAAACATCGTTCATGGGTGTTTTATTATCATTAAAATTGTTTTTTTTTTTTACGTATATTTACATTTTGTTCTGCATAAAAACAGCAATCTTTAGTAATATTTACGCCTCGTTCTTTTCGAGGCAGGAAAAAATACACGCATCTGTTAATTAATCAGTGTTCATAGTATTATATATTCACTGGTACCAAAGTCTCTTGACTTTTATTGTGTAACACGATTCAGAGTATTATTTAATTCTAATATACAAACTTGTAATGTCTCACAACAAGTTATTAACGTAGAATGCATACATACCAACGTTAACAACGAATTATAGCAATGTAACTTAGTCGCACTAAATTTATTCGAGTACCAAGTTACTTCGAGATCTTTGTTCACTTGTTGTGGCAATGGTCCCGTTGTTGCATAAATGATGTTTGGAACATCGCTCAGGGGTTTTATGAAGCTTGTGATAATTTATGCGTAATCATGTCCGCTCCCGCTGCTACGGTTTGCTTCTGGTGAGTAAGTTATTAACGAAGTATGGGATAACAAGTTGGGTTTTTAATAATAATAAAAAAATTATGTCGTATCCGTGTATTTTTTTTTTTTACAGAATCAGACTACAGAATACTTTTATGAAGTCATTAAACTGGACTTATTTGAATCTTTTATGTGGAACGTGTATACCAAGATTTTTACATCTTGTGTTGAGATGTCTATAATGCTATAAATGTGTCAAACACGACTTTTTTACATCATGTATTTTAGTAACAGCGGTGGGCGAATAGTAAGACAAATTATTATATTACCGTTCGTCTAATTTTTTTAAGAGACTTACAAATTATTTATTTATTGTAATAAAATAGATTGTTGGAGTCAATTATTTACTTTAAACTTGAATCATGATTAGACAATGACGTCATAGTGGGGAAAATTTAAATGTCTAATTATATGTACTTAATTTCTTTATACATAACTTATAAGATGCTTAATCATATCTTATATATTTGTATAGTAATAAAAATAATTCCTCGATGATGAGTGTGTATGTTACTCGTAGTTTCAATGGAAAAAAATATAACGAGAATTTATTTAATTACGATTCATCATGCAAAGAAACATCTGTGCATTGAAATGTTGGTGCTATTCGCAAAAACCATAATGGGATCTGGTTGAACTGGAAAGCACGTCATTATATAAAATTATTTGTACGCGGTGCACCTGTTTACTATACTTGTGGTATCAAGGTCCATAATACTAGTACTTCATATCCGCGCATTGTCATTGATTAACAAACAATGCTTTCAAAGAAACTGACTAGTTCCTATAGATTCCATTAAGATTGCTGTTTGGGCACAGATGCGTTGTGATTGTTTGTGAAGTGTCAAAGTTGGGTCAATATTAATTGATGGTGCCTATTTACGTAAGCAGCACTATACCTACTATATAGAGCACAAATCACAAACATGCTATTGTTATAATAAAATTATATTGTTTTACCTAAAAAAATATAATCCTCCTGTTGGAAGAACCCCACAACCCGCATCTTTCAGTTGCCTAAACCGAAATGACTCATTGCTCTTAGATAAACATTTTCCAAAACTTTCAAACATCGGTTTGACTTTTAATCGAAAAAACTTAGAAAGCGATATTTTCTAAACGGTTTGTGAATCATAGAAGCTAAACTATCAAATGTAAGGGATTATATTTATGAGTCATAAATATGGATTGGATTGGAGATAGGTGGGTTCTAAACCATATACCTAGTTAAGACATTTTCAAACATCTTACTGATATTAAATATACTTTAATAAATTGATTTAGATCCTACATATTTGATAGTATAATAACTCCATATGCATTCATATGTCTATGGATTATATGACGTTACCTATGTATGCATGTTATTTTATCTGATTTATATATATGTAGTTTGAGGACTAGGTAAAATGTTTTACACTTCTATATTTAGAAATTTGTTTTGTATTAAATTAAGTCCCTTGTTATAGCTATCTTATTAAAATTTAGATGAAATGTAAGTTTTAATGTTCAAATATTAGTTAAGAGATTAGTTTGTTGCAGGAACAGCTACTTTAGGCTAAGGGGACACATCTCAAACTAATTATAATACTGAGCAAGCGTGAAACTTTTCCTACAGAATAATTAATCACGTGTACGGAGATACCATATCTCGAGAGTGATAAAACAATGTGATATGAGGAACACCGATGTGCTCGTATCATTATGTCGTATCGTATTTACCTAAAATGACTATAGCTGAAGGTAATAAATAGCTTAAAATTCAATATTTGTTCTCTGGGCTTAAATTTGAAATTTCAAAAATCCTAAATTAATCATGGAATGGTAACCTCGACTGTGCTATTGGTTTCTACTGGCGAAATACCAACGAGGGACGATAAGTTAAGATAAAGTCAGGTTAGTTGGTCCATCGTAAGGAATTCCCTAAGAATTAGCTACGATGATTTCCAGTGGGGACTGCATGGAAGTTAACCTAATAGGACATTGGTAGGAATGGGGCTACTTGTCTTCTTTAGTAACCCCGCTCGCCTCCGTTTTCGTTTTGTACAAATAATTATTTTAAATGCTAGCTAAAACTCTAAGTGACCGAATATTATAAGGAATTCTTATCTCTGTCCTCAAATTACAAACTCGACTATAAAATCGAGTACACAATAAATTAGTTTTACCTACTTATAGGAATCAACATTTGCATCTCGTACGTCATTTTGAAACTGTTGATCAGTGGCGTGCGTTGTTCGCACCTTATAAGGTGCACCATCGTATAACGTTATTGTATTATGGTCTTAGAATGCGATATGCTGTCTTACTCTAACACTATGGATGTTAGTGAGACAGACTGAGAGCGACACAAATAAGGCTCGGGCTCCCAATTTGCGTTTCCTTGACGTTTATTGTCATTGTTCTGAGTAGAATGAGGTCTGCTATTGGGTTCGTAATCCTTGAATTAATTTCGCAAGCTATTAAAATTTATGTACCTTTGAATTTATCTTCCTGATGTCTATATTTAAAATAATAAAGTACTAATATTAAAATTAGAGAATAGGCAGATTCGTCATAGAGAGATATCAGTCAGTACAGAAAATAACAAGCTTAAAAAATACACTTGCACGTTTTAAATTTTAAACAGGTATAATTATGTTGATATGTTACTTTATTAGTAAAGTTACACTTAAGCCTTACTTTCTACATAAATTATTGTATGAGATAATTCTAGTTGTTTTTCTCTTATGTATTAATGACTCTTTTTCTGTTAAACCTGTGTATTTACTTTCTTTTATCTTACTAATATAATAAAATTGTAAATTGACGATGCCGTACATGGGAGATATTTAAGAAAAATTAACATGAGTGGTCCCAATAAATTAACAGAAGCCAAAACAATATTTCATAGAAATTATGGCTGTCATCTAAAAACTACTTCACCAAATTGGAGAGGTTTTCACAGTTGTATTCCTGAATTTTAAAAGCTGGTATATGTTTTATCTTGATAAGCCATCTTGAAGTTGTTTATTTAATTTGTTTACTTATTTCTGTTATTTAATCAACGTGAACAAAGTCGTGGGCAAAAAGCTAGTTCTTCATATTTACAGCAACTGAAGACGATTATCAGCTTCGAAGTATTCTTCATAAATGTCATGTTGTTTCGTTATTGAGAATGTAAGCAATTTAACACTAAATATAATATCTATTAATAATATTAGGGTAACAAGGCAACCCAACCAAACTGTGGCTCTATTTTTGTACGGCCTATTTATGATTTTGTATTATATTAAATTTTCCTTAATCGGCTAATGTTATTTTCAATTTAATGTATTTCTCTCGAATTTATTATAATGTTAAGCATAAAAGTGTTTTGAAAACCAACACGATACGATTTTGTCATTTACCATAGAATATTATTACTATAAAAGCTTCAAGATTCAGGCTAGTCGACTTTATTTATTTCTCATGCAACAAACACATTCATAATACTTTCTCACGGAATATTCCAATCGCTATATATACTAGCTCAGCTTACGACGTCGTTCGAATGCCGAATTTTATATTTTTCTCATAGCCTATTATTGTATTAAAATGTATCTTTGTGTAGTTTCAGGAACTAAGTCACCATTACAGCAAATATCATTAAAATCCACCAAGAACTTTTAAATACAATTGTCATCTCAGTTTTAAATACTCTATACGTATAGAAATCATACTATGTAAATTCCTGTTTTCTTTCATGATACCACAATACTAACACTTTTCATATTACTTGACTAACTTCTTTTTATAAAACCAACCTCTTGAGTTAAATAACAGATTATTAAAATATAGAATTTATTATTTGCTTAGTATTATATGATTTAGTAACCTTTTTAATTCTAAAATACTGAACCGATTTTGATGAAATTTCTATACTACCTATCTATAAGTACAGCTTCTTAGATAAAAAAAAATTCAAATTGGTTTACAACTGACGGAGATATGATGTAACAAAAATAAAAAAATACAATCAAATTGAGAACCTTAAACGATTTAAACTTAACTTTAACTAAAAGAAGGTAGTTTTCAATCAGTCTGATTTTTTAGTCGATTATGTTTCCAATTCTGAACTGATTTTTACAATATTTTTTTTCAATTGACGGTTCGTTTCTGTATAAATGTTTACCTGCTTGTATAACTGCTTAACTGTAACTGTATAACTGCTTGCTGCGAAGCAAAATCCACACGTAATTACGGGAATCTGCGTTAATTTTTTTTTTACAATGTGAGGTATTAGCGAAAAAGTTCGTTTATCGGTGTGTTTATGTGTGGGTTCAGGACTGAATTCGCTTTTTTATGGAGCAATATACATATACTTGTAATCATACAATATTAAAAAAAGTACACCCTTCTACAGTATATTACTTTTTCTTTATGTGTACACCATTGCATCATTAACACCCTTCTATTGTATTCACATAATATAAATACCCTACTAAGGCAATTCAAACATCCCCAACAAAGGATGTGATGATGTTTGAAATTCTCACGCGACTTCTATGCGAGTTGAAGTGTTTGATTGAATGATTGTCACACATATCGAGATAAACGTGGGATGATATAGTTATGCTTCAATTATATTATTATTGTGTGTATGTAGTGAAATAAAGAATGCAATATTGACGTCATTACATGTATGGTGGTTACGAAGAAATACGTTTTTGTCGAATGTAATTGCAAATGTTTTGACAATGGACAATACCATTTATTTTGATAAACGGTTTCATAATCAAACAGATCTTCGTAACTCGTGTTCAATAACAACAGATTTAAATCGACCGTTTTATAATTAGAGATGTGTCGTTTGACTCAGTGATTGGACAGTTGCAGTTATTTATTTATTGGATTACTAGTAGACTTACAATTACCAGGTTGTGATACAATCAATATTATGGCGATCTCATATTAATTTTGTCACTGTAATTCACACATTGCACTAAACTCTATTCGTTACTAAAATAGTTATAAAAGTTTTGTTAATTTATTAGTAATGGGATTGGTTATCAAATATATCTATCTAGTTTTAGTTTGAGATTTCCGTAGTCAAATACTAATCGACGTCAATAGCTAAATATAGTTGAGTACATGTTAATATGATATGATTGTTTCATATATGTTGTCATAGTTGTGGGTTTAGGCACTAGGTACTAGAATATTAGTAAAATGAATACATGCAAATGATTTTGTAGGCATTAATTGGTTATAATAATGGTAAAATTGTAAAGCAGTCGAATAAATAAAAACATTATTTTGATTAACAAATTTAACAAAAACCGTCCGTTAACTGCTAACCGTAACAAGAAAATGCTATAAGGAATATGGCACTATTATATTATATAAGCGGACCATAACCCAGTGACCTAGTATATAATAAGCTTTATTACCACTTTACTGGATCACATTTCGTCGTTATACAAAGGAAGAATTTTTACAGACATTTTTTAAATATTCTTCAATCGTTTTCGTCTACGAATTATATTATTATTTGTAGATTTCTGTTGTGATCAACATTTGTTTATTACGTATAATTACGTTATTGTAATGTAGACTGTTGTATTTACATATAGAAAGAGAATAATTATTGTACAAATAAAATAATATTCTTTCATTCTTAGAAAAAAAGGAAGGTTCGGTGGAAGAGAACTCTTACAGAGTTAAGCTTGCCTGTTGTTTATGTTCATTTAATATAAATTATAATAATGTATTTTTTATGTACAATAAAGTATATATAAATAAATAAAATAAATGTTTTTTTATACGTTTATATTACAACAAGTATATTCGTAATATTAATTCATTAGAAAAGAATGAAAATATTTATTTTATTTTTTTATGTCACACAGCAAGTTAGTATTAGTGTCGGATGTTATTTTATGACGTTGTTTACGCGTACCTAGATAAAAACAATACCATAATGAAGTTGTCAAAAAAGTAAGCGTTTTATTATGTTTTCAAAAATAACATTAACTAATTTTAATAGTTCTATAGTTGTACTCATGGGAATTCCACAGATCTAACAGAAATAGTATTTGGATAAACTGTATAAGAAACAAACGGAAACACGCTGGTAAAATATAAACATTATTGACATGTAACTGGAGGTGGTCTCGGGAGCGACTGAGGCTACTCGAAACAAAGTTGGTGCGAACGTTTTGTACATTCGTCTGTGCCGGAAACACGTTCGATGTACTGGAGATATATGACCGGATAATGTTGAAAGCGAGCTTACCGTTTGAATTACGGGTGTTGAAGATTTAGCTGTCTACTGATCCACAGGTAAATAATTTTATACTGAAATAGATACACAGCAAGTCTCAAGGTGTGGAGTAAGAGGATAGTTTACTAATGGGATCTAACGGCTCCATCGCTAGCAATACATTCAGTCAAGATGGCCTCCCTGCGGTCCCTTCTGGAAATCATCATCAACATCATGGTATCAGCCGCTAACTGAACATAATCCTTTCATTCCATAATCCTTGGAGGATTTTCCAGCGGTTGCCACGCTAGGCAGATGAGTTGACAACCGTTGTTAGGCGTTGGTGATATTTTAATAGGGACGTTGTTGTCCATCCCTTAAGCATTAGGTTCTATAAGTCGCTTCTTACGACACCTACGAGAATGGAATCAGTGACCTATTCTATGTAGGGACCAAACTTCTGAAACTTTTTTATTTACTTAATTCCTTGTGAATTCATCACGATAGGCTAACTGACCTGACTTAATCTCCACCATTATATTTTCATCCATTAAAAAGTACTTCTATAAGTAGTCTATTTATAAACTAGTCAACCACAACGACCTTCATTGTAGGTATCTAGTTTTAGACACTTAAATGTGAACTGGTGAATGGAGTACATACACATTGGTAAATAACGTTGAATTACATTGCAAATAATTATAATATATTGTAGGATGATTTTAGGTGGGTGACATGAAAGGATTAAAATACACATGTGGGTAGAACGTGATTCATTTTGCTTGTTATTCTTGCAAATAGAGGTAAAATAAATTTATACGTATATATGTAATCATATTACAAAATTAAATTAATAGTTGTAAATTATAACTGTTTAACAACAAACATTTAAACATTCTTATGAATTTCCATATTTTTAAATAAGTACCTACTTTTAACAAAGTCACTGGTGGCGTTTGTTTTTCTAACGCAACTAATTTTGATACGAGTTTTACTGTCTTTTAGATATTATTTCTCGAAACGTTTGAACGAGCATGTACAATATATACTAATGTGTATCCGTGAGAAGTTGAAGCGGGTCGCTAGTTTATTATATTAGGATTATGGGATAGGTTTTTTTTAATGGCTTAAAAATGAATAGTACTCAATCTCGTCTGCGCTATCGGCATATGAGGTACAAACGTACTCGAACGCTAGTGGATTGGCCAATTGGCTCATTGTGAAGAATTCACCAGGATGACCACGTTTCATGTATTAATGCGTATAGGTCAACCTGATAAGGTCGATCGTGTTTACTATTATTGTAGCCGTCTGTCCCCCCCCCCCCCCCCACTAACTATCGCCCTCTCTCACTATAGGATATATTACTTACATCAAATTGATCATTGACAACTATTCACTATGCTACGCAGCGGCACACAGTACACAATAGCTATGACCCGTAATGGTCAGCATCGGCCATTGTATACTGTGCCTATAAAAACATAACCTTTCTTCACGCCCAATATACCTACATGGTAATCTATTTTGAATATGTGCCTATATTTGGGACGTGCGATTGATTTTTCACGTAATTTTTTCTAAGTACGGTCAGATATTGATAAATGTATGTATAAATGTAGGTATTTACTTAGTTCAGAAGTTAAACAAACTGGCTGTATCTCCAAGCTTTGCTTATGGAAAATAGGATAACTTGTAGGTATCAAATATATTTATATGCGTACCTAAGTTCACTCTGAATCCGAATAGATTTAAGCACTCAATTAAAACACGAAAATTCCTCCACAAACTCCTATCTTATTGCATATACCACTTGATGAATCAAAATTTAATCAAACTTTATTTTTTAAAGAAACAGGTCATGAAATAACAAAAAGAGAAGAAACAAAGAAGAGCCTCCAATATTAACATAGCGTGACCAACTATCAAGTTAGTACCTGCCTATAGAAGGCTCAAATTTTTTTAATTTTTGGGTACATGCCCATTTTCTAAAACTATGGTAATATTTTTTGAAAGTCCAATGGGGATTAAAGTTTTTTATGCAAGAAGTCAATCAAATGATAGCTAATAACCTTTAAATTTATATATTTACAGATCCCATTATTTACAGAGGAATGGACACCCCTTTAGTATAATAAAATAATATTTTATATATAAAATGAGTGTCATCTAACAATAAATAATTTTTGCTCATAAGTTTCATTAAAGGAAAATTCAATTAGGTATATTGGTGGTTTCTGTTAGGTACTTTTTATATAATTTATTAGCATAATACCTACATATGTAATCATTTATATAGATGTAGTTCTAATAATACTATTTGTACTATTATTTAGTCTGTAATAAAAATATCTACAACCAAGATAGCCATAATTATTAGTGACCAGTTTAAAGAAACGAAGTTTTAAATAAAACATTATTTTATATGTTATAACTTTTGCCAATTCTACATTGGAATTGGAAGAAACATATATCCTACTTTTAAGTTACCAGGAAAGCATATATTCTGGAGTGCTTTTAAGCAGCGACTATATGATAGTATTTATTTTAATGGGTGAAAATAGAATTGCTAGGAATATACCCACCATTTTGCTAGCAATGGGGCTGTTAGACTCCATTGCTAACAATTCCTTTCCCTCTTATTATATGATAGTTGAGTATATCTATCATTACATTTTTTGTAATCAGTTTTAAAATAAAAATTTAAACCAAAATAGTATTTTTATTTATTTACACTAAACATGAGTTTTCCAAGTAAGAAAATATCAGTGACATATATATAATCACTGATAAGAGTGATAAACAGATATAAAATATAAAAACATCATTCTTATAATAAATATGTTGCTTTTATGTACAACTATGTTTATTTTATGGAAGTTTAGTAGAAATTAAAGTTCTTTCATGAATTCAGCTGTGGTATATAACATGTATGTAATAAATAAGTAAACACTCAATTTATATAGTGTGTATTTATTTATTATATATAAAATAAAAAGTATATACATATGTACGTATTACATATATATCTGTCACTGCCTGTCTTCCAAAAGTATTTATTACGTATTATAAAAATACTGTGATAAAAATTTTTACTTGACCTTTTATTTAATAATATTATATAGAAATATCATAATCAGTTCATAATTGGTGAAATTATAGTGTAATATAATAAGAGAATAAAAGAAGGATTTTTTAAAGTTGCTATTTAAAATTGACAATTATATGTATACATGACAAAAAATATTAAATTTACTAGATAATTTAGGTTTATTTTATATATCCAACATTATCCAGCAGAATTAAATTACCTATTTAATCTACAAGACTCTTTATGCAATATAATAAGCACCAAGTGCTTAAAAAATATCTTTACATTAATTTTTTACATTTCATAATGTGTTATCCATATATGCTATTTTATGTGTGAAGATTAATATAGCTGATTCAAATATTATTTAGATTAGATAGACATATCATTGATATTTATTACAGATTTTTAAATACAGACATATTAAAATATGTTTATAAATAATATGACAACACAACAAATTATTTATAAGTTTTATCATTTTGATTAGGCTGAATAATATTTTACTATAAAAGACTATTTTAAGATATAGAAAGCAACATAAACTAAGTATATTTCAGGTAATCTGACTCACCCGTTGGAGCTGCAGGGAGTGGTTATAACATCTGAGTAATTTATCTACTAGAGGTTTCACGGCACGCCAAGCTCGCTCCTGTGATATCCTCGAGGAATCTGCTATAGCTTCCCTTATTTCTTTCCCTGCACCTTTATAACATTGTATTTCTTCAAGTATTTTTTCTGAATCCAACAAAACTCTCTGGACCTCTTCGTAAACATCTCGCTCCGTGTCTGTGGGTGCAGCGTTCTCAAAATCTAGGAATATGTCGTAGCGAGGTGAAGAACAACAGTTCGAATCGTCACGCGATAAAAGACTCAATAATTTTCCCATTTTTCACAAATAACAGTCACAATTTATTCAAAAAAGATTCACCGATAGCATCCACTGCATTGCTCAAGATAAAATACGGAAAACGTAACTTTATTGTATCACTATGAGTAGGATCAACAATTTAATATATTTAATTAACGATACAAAAATTATTCGTATTCTATTATATAAACAGAATAATAAACGCCCAATTTAAAAGATAAATAGAAAAATCTACTATTCACTGACACTACATACCCATCCGCAAACGATAATGAACTGTCATAAAATAGTGATGTATGTTTGAATTCTAAGTCTGCTGAAGTGCGTTAAGAGTTGCGATATTCCGTTTTTCATTGTCGATTTAAGTATTTGATAATCAATATAAATTCCTCTAAAGGTATAAACTAAATCTTTGTTGTGTTCCTTTAATGTTTAGCTTCAGTGAGGATTAGAAAATGTTTAAGAGTGAATATGGATTATAGATTCAAAAGACCATTAAATCTGTTACTTTTCAATAATGGATGAAAGATCGATTCATAAGTTATAATTTATGATTTTGTTTATGTGAGAAAAGTCGTGGTAGCTTTTGAAGGTTAATATTCTTTATAAAAAAAATAAATAAAAATAAAAAAAATGCACAGATATAATTTTGTAGAAAAAGTATTATGTTAGAATTGCAGGTATTATTCTTAGTCAAAGAGACTAGGTAAGTAACAGGCCAGCGTCACTTCTAACAAAAATAGGTTGACATGAATTGTATGCAACCAGTTTATTTAATTTAAATCGGTTTGAAGAATGGGATATGGCATGAATTTGCAGGGTACAGAGGAATAACACCTGAGTCCTCAGGAATGGCAACGCATGGGGGGTATCATGGGTGAAACAGTATACCCTGTTATGTTCATGGTACTGTTCATGTTTATAGGCGACGGTTACCACTTTCCATCAGGTGGACTGTCAGCTTGTTTGCCATTCTAAGTTGTATATAAAAAAAAAAAAAACTTGAAAAACCTCAAAAAATTTGTCATTTTTTTTCATCCCTTAATTTTTTCCACTAGTGTATAATAAAGTACGTATATATTCTTTAGAAATTAATACGTGTTTTTTTTTCCGATGTTATTTGATTCGGGCCAATACTTCATACGTACTTGTTTGTTGTCCATGTTTTTCGTAAAACTTTTAAAATTATATATTATGAAATATGTAGCTAGGTTTTTTGTAGCAATTATTGATATCGATATATTGGATGAAAACATATATAGAAAGTGGTAGAATTTTTTTCTATATTTTTTTGCGTTGTTACTTTCAAAAATGTAACATGCATTTCAATTTCCAAGTTCCGATGATATAAGGCCGATGCCAACTCTTATAACATAGTGATTACTTACTCTGTGAACAGAACTAAAATCAAACCTTGTTCTTAGATTATAATTTTAATAATACAATAATTATAACTTATGGAATTGTATTTACGGTAAATTGTTCAATCCAGAATCTTTATCTCCCTTCCTTCTATTTGTATCATGCACAATGAAAGAGAGCGCCTTCAAATTATATGTAAGCAATATTTTGCAAATTCTCCTTATATTCAGTTTATTCCTAATGTATTATTATTATTTAATTCTTCATTGCACCAAAAACCAAATATTTGATAATTAGAAAATTCAAGTGAAATATAGTAGCTATAAAGTATACATATACATACACATATAAATGTATACGTAGGATATACAAGGATATATAGAAAAGCAGGTCATTTAACCCATCGTAATGAATACATCTGGACTTCAGCACGATGGTTTCCAGGGTGGACCGTAAGTAGGTCGACTTGACAGGTTATATTGCTAGCAATGGGACTAGTAGTTAGCATTACTAACAATCCTCGGTCGGTCGGTTTTGATCTCCGTATAATACAAACATTTGTATGTATTGATGACTGTCTGTTTGTTTTGATTTAGGTATTTTTTTCTTTTTGAGATAGTCGTATTGCTAGTTTCCATAACATTACAATTGTTTTGCAAACTAACAAAATAAAGGGTATTAAAAATTAAAAAAATAGAGTTACAGGCATTATTTATTTATTATCATAGGTGTATAACATCGACACATTGCCATTAAACATACGATTTACAAATAAAACATCTCTTTATTTACAAAATTCTTTCTTTTCTTTAGTTGGATACACTTCTTCATAGTTTATTATTCCATTTGTTAACCATGCCCGTGAGCAAGTTGAGGTATCACTAGTACTATCCCAGTAATGAGTATCTACTCTAATAATGTATATTTATATTATACGAAATTATCTAAATCAGAATATTCAAGCCCCCTGTATAAAACATTACCTACTGATTAAGAGAGAAGTGGACAGAGCGAGATAACAGTTTTTTTTTTCAAAATATTTAACTACATTACGAAAAGATAATCTATGAAACTTATCGATTAATCTTAGTGATCGTATAATTAAAGATCAGTCTAACATTCGATAAAAATTTACAATTTTAGTTTCTAATGTTATAATGGTTAAGGCTAAGACCTTGAATGCAGGCCTTCACTGATTTATAACACGTCTTTGAATATTAATTAATTAAATGAAATAACTATATTTACGGCGAAATAAAAATATGTCAATACACAACTACAATAAGGGATTACGCACTTTATTAATAGTTGTATTTAAGTCGACTTCATAAGTTCATATCATAATTGTTGCTGATGCAAAAGTGTAATTTATTATGTATGGTGATGTTACGAGTATCTGTCTTCTGAAATAAATGTATAATTTAAAGGGAAAAATGTAAATAATAGTACTTAAGGAGGGAAGACCTATCTATGTTTTTAAAATATAATAATTGTAGATAACAGTTAAATAGGTATTATTAATATTATTTTTAATATATATATATATATATATATATATATATATATATATATATATATATATATATATATATATATATGGGTTACCTACTGTGATGTTAATGATAATTTTATTATTTGTGTCAAACCTTAGAATTAATTATGAATTGGCTGCAAATTAAAATATATTTCGTATTTATGTAGATAATCATGACGACAAAAGTAGGTAGGAACTTACGATTCCAAAGAGCAATGATAATGACAGTGTAGTCATATGTAAGCTAAAAGAATTTTTACATAGAACATTTACAGTAAGAGGCGATGCAACAGACGGTCCTCAAGTTCAAGTCATTTCAAGTACGTTCCACGACTAAGAAGTTTTATAAGAGTGATTCTTAATTCGAAGTTTCAAATTACTTTTTAAAGTAGACTACACCTTTAAAATACGGCCATTTGTGTCTATAAATGGCGCCTCGTATTGTAAGTGTTCCATTACTTACACCTATTGGACAAAAAAGGTTTCTGTCCAGTAAAGTAAGATCATATTCCTGTAGACATTATACATCTAAGTAATTTGTATTCTATATTCGCTAAGTTGTCTTAACTAATTGGTGTAAAGATCCGCCTTAATTCTAATTAAAATTGTTGTTTCATTGTTTATTCCCAATATTCTTCATTACATCACTCTACAAGATGAATTCTATTCGAAGTATCACACTTTTATTTATGAATAGATAATTTGTTCAATTATGCGATATTTTTATGGCTTACGGGTAGGAAGGAGTTTTGTCCGTGGAGATTACAATTTTTTGTTCTTTTTACTAGAACCTTTTCTATGTTATGCAATGTAATTTTATGTAATCAAATTTTTATGTATTCTATTTTGATATATAAAAAAGTATATATAAATATCAATGAGGTTTTCATTATCCCTCGTTTAGATCTTTATCTATGATGAAGATTTGTCTATCACAAGTCGTTATGGTAATTTTTACTAAGCAAGTTAGTCACTTTATCGGTGTACTTAAGATTTTTTTCCGACTAAAAGTTGTTAATTGATTAATTACTGCGATTCAGTAGGTACGATTTCAGCAGGTACAATTTCAGCAGGTAGATCTGAATACAGAAATCAATTACCTTTTTAGAGGACACGGTAATAAGTTTTTGCTTTCTTCTAGTTTTGCTTGTGTTAATATTTGATATTATATTTTTATAAGTTTATGAATATTCAGATCTTACTGTCTGTATAATCCTCATTTCAATTGAGTATTCGTTTATGTATTCTGAAAGATTTGTTCCTTTTTAATTTCATTATGTTACTTAATATTTTATTATTTACATCGTGCATAAATGGATTCTATACACTTTTAAATATTTTATATATACAAACATACATAATTATTTTGGTACTTTACCATGGTTACAATCTTAACTATCTCATTTTTGACTCGATTAGAAAGTTTCTAACAATTCTCTAATTGAAAAACTATCAGTTTTAATTTACTTCGAACGAGAGTTGTTCACGTTTTGTTATATAATTAAGACCCTGGGGTCATATTTATTATACCAGCATTGCAGTATATATTAAGTTCAATTAATTGTTTAAAATATCTCAAGAAGTGAACTTATCAATAAATTTCGATTTCTGCGTTAAACAGGCCATAATGAAATATTCCTAAGTAACCTAACTAATACAAATTTTGTTTTGTTACTTTATTTTTTTATAAGGTACATAGAATAAGTACGTCTGGTGTTTTGTTTATTGCAACAATATTTAGGATTTTTATGTCGATCCATTATTATTGTAACACAATTAGAAAAAAAATAATTAGGTTAACTTTTAAATTTTATGGAAAGACAATTAAGTTTCACATTTCTGATCGCCAAAGAAAAGTTGTCCTACATATTTTTATAAAATAAATGCTTAACGTAAAATGCGACAGAAAGGTAATAATGCAATCGTATGAACTTAGGTGTCTACATAAAATAAGTTTATTTATCCAATATATAAAATTTAAAGTAATCTAGAAAAAGTTTCTTATTTTAAATGTATCTAAGTTTTCCATTGGATAAATTTTGTTGATAAAGATAATCTTGAGATCATACAAATTTCACCAAAAGTTATCGTATTTGGGTACTAGTTTAGTCTGAAAATTTATCCATATTAGTTTCTTAGAAGGTATTGAGTGCAGAAGTTGATCTTTTAAATATAAATCTTTTTAAATATCTAAATAGATTCCAATTTTATTTAGAGGACGTATTTTATAACGGATGAAGATGAAACTTAATAAAGCTTCTGATATAATCTAGATCGATTTAAAAAAACAGGTATAGTTAATCTGATACATTTAAATCATTTTATGACAGTAAATAATCCAAGTAATTTAAGTTTTCAATTGCATTAGGAAATCGCTAGGGAGAACGTCGCATAATCACAGATTTTTATAATTTTATGTTTATTTGTAAAAATGGTTTCATTAAAATGAGTCATTTTTTTTTTTAACTATAAGTGTCGAGCAGTCTTTTTAATAGTAGACAAGTCTTTTTTGTACAGAATTCCTATATTTACCACATGAGTGACGTACAAGTTCATTACTATCAACTCTTTGTAAATTTCAATATTAGCGTAAATATAGGTTTTAGTTTATCAATGTATCTATTTAATAGATAGTGGACATTATATTCCTGTAGGACTTGGTGGACAGAAAAAATATTTAGAAAGTTGCAAACAAAATTGAAAAAACGTAGAAACGAAAACGCTCTAACGGTGTTAGTGATAGTAAAAATGTGGGAAGAGACCGTTTCAGGATTGCCAAATAATTTATCTAAAGGAAAAATACCTTCTATATCTGTTAAACTAGAATTAAATAACAGGTTAATTGATCTGTATTGTAGAAAGATTTTTGGAATCTATTTGTTTGTCCTGTTGGGGATTTGAACGATTATAAATCATTAGATTTACAACTACATTAAAATAGTTTCTGAATGCCCAAGTTGAAAACATTAATGTCAGTGGATTGTACACAGGCAGGCTAAAAACAAGGGGAAAGACTGAATATATATTTTCCATATTACCTATTTGTAGGTAGGTACATAAATTCAATTGAGAATAAAATGTAATCAGAATAAAGAGTTATGTAGCTATTATTGCATAATTAAACGTTTATTTTTTCTATTAGGTAAAAAATAAATACTTTTAAAATAAGATAAACTAACATTCCAGAAATCACTCGCAATAATATTAATTTTTTTAGGCCTAATTTATTGGATGGTAATAATTCGAAAGTTATAAAACGAAGTGTTTTCCATAGATCAATGTTCTAAAATTGAAAATAATTTTTAATTCCTATAGGTGTATTAACAAACGTCAGTCGTCATAGATGTATTACTTTGGCTTTTTTAAATTCTAAATAAGGGTTTATAAAGATGGAGTGTAGGAGATTATCCCGTGTCTACAAACAAATGCAAGTTGTTCAAATTGTGTAGACTTAATATTATTAGGTTCTCGAGTTTGTTTGAATAGATCTTAATGACAATAAGCAATATGTAAGCAAACGAATAATTGACCCGATCATTATTTTTATTGATGTCTAATAGTAGTACAAATTAAAAATGGATTAATTAGTTGAATGGTTCGATTTCATTTAGACAGTGTTTCTGTGATAAATCTTATAAAACTTGATTACATTTTCACTAAGATCTATTGAAACAGATTATAAAGTATAAATTTGAACGGTATTACTAGTATAGTGTAATATTATCTGTAGTGTTACAGTATGCAAAAGACTATTCTGAAGCCTCTATCAATTCGCGTATTTAATATTATTTTCCAGGGGGGCTTGACCCCTCCAATAAGACACATACACTGAAACATATTTTTGTTCATGCTAAAAGCTGTGTTTCTGCTCCTGGGGTGGGCATCAGACAATTTTGAGATGAGTACAGCTTACCCGTTCTGTTCCTAAATACGCCTATATAGTAAGCCTTTTCATTAAGATGTATTGAAACAAATTATAATAGTATAGAAGCGGAACTGAATTACCGTACACAATCGTACGCAAGTGAATATTGTAAGGCTTCTATCGAAAGTACTTGAGCGCGGAGACCAGCAAGAACTTTTCGATGAAGAGGTCGGAGTCGAGCGCGGCGATGTGCGCGGCACGGCCGACGAGTGCGCTGGCCGTGTGCGGCAGCGCGTGCTGTACGTCGTACCGCACCACCGACACCGTCGACGCCCGCCCCGCCAGCGGAGACACCATGTTGTGCACCTGCGGCCATATGTGTAACCCATATTGTATTGTGGTATTATATACTAGCTCCGCTTGCCACTCTTTTGCATGGGTGTATTAATGGGGAAAATGACCGCAAATCTTTACAACTAGTCTTTAAAATTACTGTATTATGTCTCTCTTAAACATCAAGTGTCCTTCTCCTCTACTGTTTTCTGTCTCACTCACTTTTTACGTAGGGTTACTGTTCTTTAAATATTTTCTTTTATTTAAATCTTGCCCTGAGGATTATAGACACAGCAAGAAAACAAATCATACAGGTGCAGCTGTTCTAAAATAATGCGTGTACGAGTATTCTTTTTCGCGCGTACAAATTCTGTGGTTCTAGTTAGCCTATTAGCAATGGCGAGCAAGCAAGAAAAACTTACATTACTAGTCGTGTTAAGGTGTTACGATGGCTTTATGTGCCATCCAAAGCATGAAGTAAGTGGCAATCATTTTTTAAAACATAAATTTGAAAATTCAGAGGTTGAGGCTAAGATTCGAAATTGGAATGGGAGCTGTTACCGAAGCAATAATAAGCAATATAAATAATGCTGTATCGTGATCGTCGTATTGATGCCACAATCAATAATTAATTGTTGCTACTGAGGTCATGTAGGTAGCTTCTAATTACAAATTACTGAGATTTCGGACCAAAATATATCAATGCATGCATTGTTGCTACAGGGCAAAATTAGATATTGATACTAGTAGTAGTTATAATAAGTAACAAACTTTAATGTGTAATACTAACCATTTCTCTATATGCTTGTCCAAGTAGAGACGTATCCTTGGCAGCAGCTTTGCAAAGCTCCAATCTGGCAGAATGCAATGGCACATATCTGTCTTGGCCAGATCCGCACAATAAGATGTGCTTGAATTGATGCAGTTGACTCCTTTCGCTCAATCGATAAAGGAAGGAGCGACGAGGATCTGATGCGTCACGGAGAGAAAGCTGTAGGAGAGAGCCGGATTTTTTCCATTTCTGCATAAACCACATGCCTGTAATGAACATTTTTGGCTATTGTATAAAATAAAGTTTTATATGAAATAAGTACAAATTATCAAGGTGAAGAAGAAATTGTTTTTATTGTTTCAAACATTTTATGAATTTTACAACTGCAAGTGAAATTATTATTAATGATATATTGATGTCTTACCAGCATTAACTAAGCCACTAGAATTATAAAGTGTTCCAAGATGCGGTCCACTTAGAGATAAGAAAGTATGCAATTTCCCTAGGAAGGGCTTCATTTGAGGCCTTGCTAGCGCTGATCTGATGATAATAGTTCCTAATGAGTGACCTACGAAGCTAATTCTAGCTGGTTCGCTGGAATTTTGGACGTGGGTCAAAATTTCTTGCACAAGTCTGAAAATAATGCATTAATTTATTGGTAAATGCTATCATTATATTACAATGCATTCATTTATCGATTATGCAATCAATATAAAATATATGAATAAATAACTATATTTAAAAGAGATTCTGATTTATGTGAATCAGATCAGAGAGATATTCTATAGCATGAGAACCTCATGTTTTTGCCACTAAGCAACTGTTTGCATGGCTGTGCTTGTATTTGTGGGTTGTGTAGTGTAGACTACACTGTCACAACCCAAAGGAATTGGCAACGCATGACAGGAAAGGAAATATATAAATATCCTATATTTTGTAATTATTTGCTTATTACGTTGCATCGTCTTTTGTTATTCCTATCTACTGGTGACTGATAGACGACGTTATACGATATTTTTACACTGTCTAGATGTATTTATCATCATCCTATCAGTTGTTAATTGTCCACTGCTGAACATAGGCCTCCCTATTAGGGCGGTTTTCTACCGGGACCAGACGGTTGGGTGTCTTAAAGTTCAATAAATATATACATTAGGGGGCTTATATTTATTTGCTGTTCTAATTTGCATAAAAAATAGTGTAAATTTAATTATTTACAAAACAGTTATTTAAGCTTGTTCAACATATTACCTATCTGTCATAGTATCAAAATCGGAGAACGTATCGCCTTGATTTCTTTCGGACATTAAGAAATCTAATTTGGCTCCAGGTAGACCTAATTCTAAGTAGGTTTTTACAAGTCGTAAATCAGCTGCATTTCCGTCTAAACCATGGACGCAGATGATAAGATGTAATCCTGAAAAAAAAATGCACGTCTTTAAACGTATTTATATGATCTTTGATAAGAAAAACAAATAAAGACTAAATACCATATAGTAGATTCTTTAAAAATTGATAAACATAAAACATAAACCTGAAATTCGCAGTAATTTGATAAGTCCTGACGAAAGATGTAGTAGTGTTACAGATACTGCAATAATATGTAGGTAATTTCTGTATCTTACCTTCAGGGTTGAACATTCTATACTCATCGCTGATATGAAAGTAAGGCAAGGAGTTCTCAACTGGTGGGAAATCGGAGTATATAGCTCCTGGATACTTGACACTTTGTCGGAACTCTTCTCTGCACTTCACAAATAGGCGTTCAGATTCCGCCAAACCGAAAATACTAACGAGGTTACTCTCACGTTGCTCTGAAAAAAGGAATTATTGTTGTTAGCAAGCCGTACATAGACCTTATTATCAGTACCTACTTATATTGCCATGTTAGTGTAAATTAAGAAGTTGAATCTTTAATATTTTCATAAATCAAACTATATTTTAGTTTCATATGTAGTAAAATAATAGATCAATTTTATAAAAAAAAATTAAAAAATATTTCCTGATATAATTGTAGCTAGATGATTCTATGCATATAGCTTATAAAATCAGCATCTATTCTTTAAAATGTTTGTTTAGAGGGTGATGTCATGATACTAATTTTCGTAGGTATTACGATGTATAAAAACTCTAACAGTATGAGTTCTATGTTTTAAGAGTTAATAGTACTTTATATTTTAATGATATTTCATAAAGATTAGAATAATTTTACCATTATCATTTCTATTAGCAAGTTCTCCAGTGCTTTGACTTTTGTTAAGTGTGGTTCCCGGCGTGGCACCTCCTGAGCTTACTGATTGTAGGGGTCTCAATTTTCGTCTTTCCATGATACCTAAAGCCATTAGTGAATGTTAGTATTGTTGTTTGATTAAGCATTAGTTATGTTACATAAGTTAACAAATAGGAAATTAGTAGCGTTTATAACTGTAATGATGCCTAATTTAAATTTTGCAGTGCAAGTTGTATATTTCTGTGTTAATATTAGTTGTTTTTATTTTTTATTGGTCGTTAGTTAGTACTTACAATATAGTTATTGTTATTAGATTTATTAAAATACTAATTCATAATTTATTATTATATACCTTCACACACGTGATACAATGGGTTGTCTAATTGCAAAGTTGATGGTTGTACTGGTTGCTTTCGTGGAGTTTTAGAAGGTGTGGAGGATTTGCTGCTTTGTCTACTTAGTTTAGGAGATTTTGTCGGTGGGTCCTAAAAATTAAGAATTATATTATAGTATCAAGAAATTAGTAATTTGTTTGATCACAAAATTATTTATAACATTTTTACCTTAAATTCATCAGGAGGTGGAGGAGCATCTCGAAATTGTTGAGGAGGTGGTAAATGCTCGTAATCGTTATCGCCAATAAAATGCGCTAAGTCTACTTCAGATCGAGCTTTATTTTGGTACTTCTGTACGCCAGCACTTGATTTCAGCACATGACTTTTGCAAGATCGTTCAACTGTCAAACTTCGTATTTCTGCCGCTATCAATTTCTCTGTATATTCTATCCTGTCTCTTAGTTTTGTTTTGTCTATTGAGTTAGATTTTGCAGGTATCTGTTGTAATTTAGGAGCAACTTCTTTACGAATATAAGGATGAAGATTATCACTTACAGTTTGTGATTTTTTAACCGATCCTTCATTTGAACTTTTTGATGTAGTACTAAATGATTTGCTTTGAATTGCACTAAATGAATTGTGCCTTTGATTTAGTTTTCCTACATTTGGTTCTGAACGTTGTTGATAACAACTGGCTGAACACGTGTCTGAGTTACATCCAGCATCTATGCCGTTACTGTGCATTAATTTATTATATTCACATTGACTATCCGTGCATATTGAATCACTACATATAGTACACTCTTCGCAGACTTCTTTATCACAACATTCAATTTTCTCATTGGAGTTCTGAGCTACTTTTAGAGCTAATTTTAGTAACCTTTCACGTAATTGTTCTCCATTCAGAGTCTGTTTTGAATCACTTATTAGTTCATCATCTTCACTGCGGTGTTCGACATTATCATTATATTTCTTACTTGAAACTTTAGATGCATTTGAGGTGCTAGGGAGATAATTTTGATTTAATTGACAACTGGCATTATCTGGTGTTGATGGACCGGAACTGCGACCGCTCGACACCCATCCACTCTGTTCACTTAGACTAGATGTTGAGTTACTACGACTTCTTTTTTCCTCTTTATTGAGAAAATTTTCGGGTGGTAATATTTTGAAATCTTTATCTGCAATATCTAGTGGCGGGGATTCAAAAGCTGGTGGTGGTGCTAAATTTGGCAATGATTCAGAACCAAAAGTATTATTTAGGTTTGGCTCATCTAAAACAGATGCAGCACTTCTACAGTGTCGCAGTAATTCTGGACCATGATCAAGGCTATATGGTACACTAGCTGATGATTCTAATCTACTTAATTCAAATGGTATACTTTCATTGCTGGACGAAGAAGCAGCTTCCGACATTAATTGAGTCATTTTTTCAGAAGCTCTGTGTTTTGTTCTCTTTTCTGTTTTGCCACTAGATCTACCACTTTTTGGAGTCGCTAATCCTGATTTAGGTGTAGCTCTACCCGATTTTGGTGTAGCCAATCCAGATCTTGGAGTGACACCTCCTGATTTTGGAGTACCCTTACCGGATCTCGGTGTAGCTCTATCAGATTTTGGTGTGCTTCGTTCAGATTTAGATGTCTGGCGGTCTGATTTGCTATCTCTTGATTTAATGGAATGGTGGCTACTTAATGAATCTCGGCTTGAATTTAATTTGGTGTTCTCTTTACAGCTGTTGTTTAATTTTGATTCTTTTGATCGGCTCTTTTTATGTCTTATTGAAGGCATAGTAGAATGTGGTGTAGATGGTGGGGTTTTAGAATAATTTGATTTTGATGTTCCATCACTGCTTCTATCTAAAGTCATCACAAATCCGCTATCATCACTACTTTTACTTGATTTCTTTTGATAATTTTGAATCAAACTACCAGTATTAAAATCATAACTCCAGTCTCCTTTTTGTAAATAGTAATTAAGTTCGTGTCTAAGTTGATTACGAGCAGCTTCGATATCGATATGTTGACTATCGATATTTTGATGAAAACCGTGGGTAGAATTTGATCTATGAACATGTTTATTAGAAACTAAATTATTTTGATCAGTCACTTGAGTTTTACCACTAACAGGTGGGTAAGAATTACGTGGAGGCAACATAGGACGGGGCAAATTTACACTATAGCCTCTTTGAAATTCTAATGGATTACGAATAACATTATTCGTTTGCACTGTACCCTGATTACCGAATGTATATCCGTACACTTGGTTAGGATTGGATTTCATTATTCCGTCATACTTATATCCTACATTGTGAAATACTTCATTATTTAGTCCGTGGTGATTAATGTTGAGATTACATGGATTTTTATATTTTTCTCTGAATTCACTAATATTTCGTCTATAGTCATCTCCTTTAGATCCGCATCTAACTGTTGTATTGGTGGGATAGGCAGTAGTAGTGACGCTACGGGGAAGAGTAGTAGGTTTAATTTGTTGTGGCGGTAAATACGGCTTTGGATAGTTTACAGATTGATTAGAACTATTTCTTGGATTTTTCGACAACATTGCAGGATTGCTAAGAGGCTGAGACATTTGTGATACTCTTAACTGATCTAATGATTTGCTATGTCTGGCTGGTAATGTGCTTACTCCACTAGTGATTTCATGTTTTTGACGAAACACTTCATTCGGATTTGTATTATCCATTCCTAAATGCGATGCGACGTTTATGTTACTTTTTAATGAATTAATATCTATTAGCGTTGATGTAGAGTATCGAGACATTTGTTGTCCTTGTTGGATAGAGCATGATGCAAAAGCGTTATTAGGTGGTAATTGAATTTCACTGATTTGATTATTTTGAACTATATATCTGTTTCTTCCAGTTATCTCAAGTTGCTTATTATGCGGTTTGTTAAGTTCAATAACGTTTTGTTTAACCAATGCTCTTTTAGGGGATCCACGAGCTGATTTTTGAGGGGCTAAAGTTAGAGTCGCTTGAACAATATTGGGATTAGATTTAGGCGCATTAAATTGGGGTTCAAGAACATCAATTATAGTTTTAGGCAAAGTAAGGGTCACTCTAGAAGCTTCGGATGACGGCCTCCTTGAATCCATCAGTGAACTAATACTGCATGCACAATCATCTGGCAGTGATTCAGTACACAAAAATGGATCTGCAAATAAAATATTATTTTTTAATATTATCTTAACTAATAAGCAATTTATTTCATAATAAGTTTTATATTTACCACTACCAGATTTGTTTGCATTTGAATTAAGAAATGATCGTCGTCTTGCAAATTCTGCTGTATCTTGATACCTGTCGAAAAAAGAACAAAATCTTAATTTTAGTAACATTTTGAATTTATGTAAAAGTTTTACGAGAATTTTAAAAAATATTTCACTTTTCCTTTTTATTTTTTACAATTATCTGCTATTCTATTACAATAAAAAATTCGTAAATTGGTATTACCTGTCTTCAAATATGATGGGCATTATATGTGGATCGCCATCTAGTGCTATACAATGTACAGGTAACGGTGGCAGAAGGGCGAGGTATCTTGAACGCCTTGCTACTTCCCCTACGCTTTGGTAGGACTGGTAGTTGCTATCGTAGCAGCCAGCTAATGAATGCCTTGGGTTGTCCAACACAAAGAAGCATTCGGAGAAGCGCTTGATTCTGGATTCAAAATAGTTCAAGTTATTCAGTTTTACTTTTAGTGAGGATATCTTTTTTCCGTTTGGTGATGGCGCAAAATGCAATATGTGTAAATTCTATTGGAATACTTTATATATTATATTATCTGTGCATGTATGAAGAGCACTTTTATAATATGAAGAGGACTTTCGTGCCACAAGGGCGTTACTATAATGCTTTTAAATTATTAAAAAGAAAAAGAGGTCTTAATTTAAACTGTTTTTGTATGTGTTATGTGATATATTCTAAATTGTGCACCAATTTTGACGAGCCAAAAGTTTTTACTTTCATTCTGGATTTACAATATCTAGAGCAATTACAATATCGAGAAAATGTTTGACAATACAATTTCGGTCAGCGGATGAAGAATGACAATTTGACTGTTAGAACTAGTTAGTGGTATGAAAAGATGAAATGGTACGAAGATCGAAGTACGAGTAGTTTTAGTTACCGGAGCGCATGGTGGCTGGCGGCAAGCGCGTGGTGTACATGCGGACGATCTGTGGTGTGATGCAGGAAAGCTCGCCAGCGTAGTGTCACCTCAGCACACAGTCGTGCTATGTCGTGAGCTGCACCCGCTGCCCATTCCTCCTCCTCCCCAGCTTCTGCTTTCTATATTACCGATACCATAACATTACCATTACGTTATGTTTCGTTCTCGGGGTTTCCTTAATATTTCGGTTCAGTTAGATTCTTAATTAGAAATAAGCAGTTTATACATATAATGGATCCGGCCTGATATAAAAGCATATCTGGGACTTCAGTAAAATAGAAACTGGTTTAAATAATAAGACCAAGGGAGATTTGTAAATAGGTACAAAGTTACAAATTTAAAGTTCTAAATGGATACTTACTAATGTTTTTGTACCCAAGTAATTTGTCTTTGTTTAGCTATATAATCGTTTGCAGATATTCAAAAGTTCTAAGGAATTGTTAAGCCTGCTAAAGGTTACAATGGGTACACTTTAGTGTTTTTTGATGTCCTATCTCTATAGATTTTCTATGAAACAATCTACTATCACTACTTTTTGCCAGTGAATATGTTAAGTATTTGTTATTTGATTGTACCTTGCCGATATCACTGAGATCTTTTATTCTCTGTGCCACTTCTCCAACGACGGAATTCGAAGACGACTGCTCAGGAGTAAGCAGCACTCCCGTCGAGCCGCATATTGCTAAAGCACTTTGTAGTCCTTCCAAACTGCCCAGTAGAATTCCGCATACTTCAGCATGTACTTGTCTGGAAATTATAATTTTATATTTTTTAAATATGTAGTGAATGATATATAACTGAGATACCTATAACTTAAATAAATTAGATCGCGTGTCATCAACTTGTTATACTATCTTGAATAAAACAATATTTATTACACAAGCAGTACAAGGGTAAAGTCGATAAAATAATAATAAAAGACAGCCTTGTGTACTCACCTTGCATGTGCAATTTTGCTTGAGTTTCCCCCCGCACACTTTCCGGTAGAGCCAAAGAGTACGTTTTCGAAGCTTCCTGACGTGTTAAAGTTTGCGCCAGCACTCTTCATCAGCTTTCCCCATTGCTTGCTTGAACGCGGGGTGCTGGGAAATTAAACATAAAGGATTATTAAAAAAAATCGTCAACTTCCCTAGTTTGATTTGAGAGACTATTTATTATGTTGAAACAAAGTTTACGTTTCTTCCTTTCCTGGTGACCCTGATAGTGTAGTAGTGCTAGTAGATTGCAGGTTCGATCTCAGCAACAATAAATAGGTTATGTTACCGTGTAAGCATTATTCAACTGTTTGTATTAAAGATATTTCACAAAAAAGGCAACGTTAAGTCAAGTGGCTAGTTAAATATAAATGCAATACGTTTACTTCGTACGAGTTGTAAAGAGCTTATATCTTACCAGCTTTGTACATAATGCATGATACTTTTCCTTTCCAGACATGAAAGAAAATCATCAATCAATTTTCTGAATGTAATCTATATCAATGAGGAAAATAATATGATATATACTTACTTGATGTATGGCTGATGCAAAGCGACGAGACTCGCATGTATGGTTATGGAGACGGCGGAGAGGTGGAAGTAATCAAATAATACTGGGAGATGGTAGTGTAAACCTTGGGAAGGTTGGAAGTGGAGTTTAAGGACGCGACAGGAGACAGGTGCTAGGGTACTGGACTGAGCCCCTTCGCTGCACCATAGCTCTACGCCAAGGCTCCATTCCGCGCGCTCCAGGGATTCTTTTAAATTTCGGCTATCGACTGGAAATAATATATAAATAAATAAATTTATAAATATAAATGTTAATCTTATATTCTTTATTTTGTGGTATAGGTCTCGGCATAGAATTGGTCATCTCTTCCTTACTCGTGGGTGTCGTAAGAGGCGATCAAGGGAACTTATGGTCGAGGGATAGCCAGCAGCGTCCCTCTTAAAACATCATAAAAAGCCTAACTGCGGTTGCCAATTTGCCTGCTAGACGTGGCAACAACTGATAAAACTCCTCTTTATTGGGGTGGCCAATGTTCAGCAGCAGACAGTTAACGGTTGATATGGTATGGTATATTCTTTATTAACGTATTCTGCATCTATATCGTTTAGTAACCAAACGATATAGATGCAGAATTTTTGATTCCAGAAAAATCTTTTTCTATTTTTATTGTGTTGGTGCTTATAGATAGTTGCAGAGATTTATTTTCTAGTTTCGACAATATAAGTGTGGTGCCGACTATACATTTAAGATAATTTGAGCAAGTGTTAATTATTATGACTATTGGTTTTGTAGTTATTTTGATATAATTAAAAAATAAGTAGTCATAACAATTAAGACTTGTCTCAAAGTACTTTTTATTCTGTAGTACATGAACTTATATCGCTGATGTACTGGCAGCTTTGATAGCCATATAATAATACAGAACAAGTAATTGTAATATAATAAGAAATACTGTTGTACTTTTTTATTTTTTGTTATTGTTTATTTATAAATGGAACAATATTATGTGATCACTCAGTTTCTAAAATGTTGTAAGAGGTAACTAGAGAAACAGCACAACTAACGCGGTAACAATAAGGTAACAACCTTGCCTTATTTGAAGTCATATCCAGTAGAGACATAAATTATAATGCTTCTAATAGATTTTTAGTTTGATAACGATGATAAAATTGGATACTCTTATTATCCACTTTCGATCAGATGGGTTTGTCATACCGAGTTCTAGGAAAAAAATTATAAAGCAAAACATCAGTACATACCTAGCAAATGAGCTCTAAAATGAATGATGTCTCGCAACGTAACCTCTTCGTTTCTGTACATAATCTGGAAAGCTCGTGATGCAGCCAGGCCTCCGATGAGCGAGGCAGCAGTGGTCGGTCTGCCGGTCCTTGCGGAGCCATTGCCGCTCGACACCGACGCCTCGATGTGGACCGGCACCTTTGGAGATACGCGTAGTCCAACGCGTACTTGGTAAAGCCTGCATAAAATAGAAAAAAATACAGTGTAATTTAAAACTTATGGGATCTTTTTATGAGGGTATTCTTCCAGCGGAATTGAATACTTTTCTCCAAGAAATATAGGATGAAAAATGACAAAAGAATTTTGTCCGTCTCATATTTCTTTGATTGATGAATGCGCTGTACAATATAACTAGTATAGGAGCTCAATTTTTTTTTATTGTTTGTTTTATTTTTGACATCTTTGGAAAAATGTTTTAAGTTCAGGGTCAGAACAATCCCTTAAAAGGATGCTACTGATTCTCATTTCATATAGTATATGTAAAATAATAATATTATATTTTATATTATCCAAGTCCTTTATCACCAATTCTTTCATAATTGTCATGTGAGAGAACGCATGTCTCAGGTCATATCGACAGTTATCGAATACTAAAAAGAAACAAATAATTTTTTTTGTAATTTGAATCTCCTTCAAAAACCTATTCTATAAATTTTTTAACCGAGTAATAATGGTAATACCGAAGCCGTTCCTTATTCGTAATAAGTACTTACAACTAGATTTTAGGCGTATCAGAGTACGCCGCGAATATGCCAGTCACGTACTGATTCTGAATTCATATGCTAATAGCCGTGAACTGACAGGGACGCGACGTCGCGTGCTGTGGCTTGCGTTGCTCCGAATAGCTTTCCATAAATATAAAGCTATTTTCTTGCAGATCGATTCTTTAACCATTTCTCGTGGAAAAATGTTTAGGAGACGATCGCTGGCTGATATTGTAATAGTATTTGGAATGAATTTATTTTATGTTTTATATAAGAGTAGTTCACGAGCATATGCCTTTACACTGTGGACACTTATAAAAAAGGACGAAGCCTTCCTTGACAATCAAATAATTATATGTAATAATTTACTAAATGCAGCTCAATCACACCACTCCCAGTAATAGATAGATCTACGTAGACGAAATAGACAGCAAATATCTGAGGCCTAGTTCATATTATATAAATTTGAGCCAATTTTAATCGTATTCGAAATTGGTCTGATTCAAAATCAAAAATGGGATTTTAAGATTTTTTTAATATTTTCGTCTGTTTATCTGTTTGTATGTTTTTTTCCGGTATCACGTAAATGCTACGAATCTAATTGAATTGGATGGATGGAGTTTGAGTAAGGTAATAGGGGAGGCCTATGTTCAGCAGTGAACAGTCAATGTTTGACATTATCATCATCATCAGGCTCCCAGGCAAAAGTTGACAAGGCATTTTTATTTAATAACAATTAACATCACAATAACAACGAGCTGCTATATGGGTAGAAATAACAGAAATAACCTCTTTCGCTTTACTGTTGTTCACTATATTTTCTATACCACTATTCCATATTTCCTACATAAGAGATCTATGTCGGACATAAGTACATCTTTAATCATGTTTAAAATTATTACCAACGGCCTTGTAAAGTGAATAAAAAATAATAACGATAATTAATTTAATGTTGGCAACACGCACTATACAGTCGTTATAGTTGTTACGCACTTTAGTCGATATGTATTAGATTTGTCTTAATATTATGATAAATAGCAACTTCCACAAAAATAGATACTCGTATGTATACTTTCTTTGAGTTTGTTTTAATAATTTCATATGATTCATCTATTACTTAATGATGAGCATCCGTTTTGTTAGAAGTTGCAATTTTAATGATGTTTTCTTATAGATTGACGTAGTATTTATTACATATTATATACTTATAGTTGCTATATCCCATGGCGTTATACACGTGAATCAGTGGATAATAACAGTAATAATGTGTTAAGATATAACTTAACCGTGTTTAAAATTTATTCAAATCTATTGAATAGTTTTTGCGAGAAAGAGTAACAAATATCCATCTATCCATTCTCATAAACATTTGCATTTGTTCTATTAATAGGATATATAGGTATCTATTATGTATCTGTGGTAGTGCGAAGTATTGTATTTTACTATATTGACACATTCATAAGATATTTGCACTGTATATTTGACTATTTTTAAACATTTTCTTAGAATATGCTGTAGTATATATGTAGAGTTGCATACTTTGAGTATATGTCGCATTGTTCGAAAAAAACTCTTGTTTTCCTTCTTAATGTATTCTCATTTGAATAATGTATTTGTTTAAAATGAAAATGCGGGAGGAAGTTCGAGAAAATGTTTTAATGTGTTTTTCAGGTTTTCATTTTTCGGGTTAAAGTATTGAAAATTGATGAAGAGGCTTAAAGTATGGGATGGATATGAAATTGTGACTACATGACAAATATTGTAATGTAGTTATAAGTAAGACTGAGGTATATTTATTTATATTGTTACTTACTAACTGCAGTCCCCGGTTTTAAATTTTTTTTTTTAATTATTTATCTATTTAAGAATTTTTCAAATTCGACTTGTAGTTATAGAGATTAGTGATTTCAAATAAACAAGCAAATTTTTCCGCTCTATTATATAAAATTATTAATAATAATGTACCTGTGCTTATATAATTTGTTTTTTTAGTAAATAAATAAGATTAATTTCCTTATTTAGGTAGTTAATTTATATGAAATCATTGAAAATTATCACATTCTACTAAGCCAATGCTCATTAAAAGGCTTTGCGTAAAGATCAAATCTTTTTACAGCTCAATTCATTTAGACACGTGTCGTGTCGTCCGACCCGAATCAATTTACAGTGTGTTCATTAGGGGGTGGGTCACACCGGCGACAGTTTAGCACATCTACCTACAAACAGCCCTTTTAATTTGTTCCACCTTTTTATGTCTCTGATATTTGGCTATGGGTTTACCGCCGGCCGTATTCCACTACTTATACCATTAAAAATTGTTGCATTTCACTTTATAACAGTGAAATATAGAAAACTATGTAATATAGAAGTATACCTATAATATGTTAAATGAAACCTTTAAAATAACTTATTTTATTTATTTATTTATTTATTTAACACTTTATTGCACCAACATAACATGATTTGTTAAAACAATTTTCAATACGTATAGTGTAGTACAAAAAGCGGTCTTATTGCTAAGCAATCTCTTCCAGACAACCTTTGGGTAGAAAGGATTAAAGCATAAGTAGGTAGGTGGCGCGTTAAAAAAGATAGATTTGTAAAAAATAATATTTGTGACAGCATCGTCATATACATATACATACATAAATAAACACATACAACCAAACATATACATATATATACATACACATACATACACATATAAATATATATACATACATATATATATATATACGCATAAATACATACAAATATACCATATTAATACACATATATATAACACACATAAAACTGGAAATACGTAGGACTAAGTGATTATAAGGATAGGTAGTGGGCTTTAACTGAGTTTTTAAAAATGGGCAACGATTGAGCGCACCGTATAGGGGTAGGGAGTGAGTTCCACAAACGAACTGCTTGCACGGAAAAGGATTTGGAGTAGAAAGAGGAAGAATGGGTAGGAATTATGAGTTGGAGGTTGTCAGTACTACGTAAAGAATAAGAATTAGAATTGCTCTCTCCAAGAAACATAAAACGTTCTTTTAAATAATGAGGTGTAACTGGATTAAAGAGAATTGAGTAAAGAAGGGAAAGGATGTGCCAGTTACGACGAAGACGGATAGAGAGCCACTTGAGCCGTGTACGATATTGGGATACATGGTCATATTTGCGAAGTCCAAATATGAACCGTATACATAAATTTTGAAGACGCTCAAGTTTATTTAACTGCTCTTCAGTGACATTTGAATAACAGGAATCGGCGTAGTCAAGGATGGGGAGGAGCAATGTATGAGCAAGCGCAATTTTGGTATCCATAGGAAGAACCTTACGCAACCTGTAAAGGGATCCAGTTGCCGCAAACATCCTCCTGCTAATCTCAGCAATCTGAGGTGACCAGGATAAAGTACTATCAAAACAAATGCCGAGATTTTTAACGCGGTCGCTGTAGTTTAACTTCATTCCATTAAAAACTACAGAAGGAAGGTCATTCAAAGCCATTCTGGAAATGTAACTAGGGCTACCTATGATTATAACCTGGGTCTTGGTCGGATTTAGCAAGACCATGCTCCAGACAGATATACGTTCAAGGTCTTCGTTTATTGTATTTACTGCAACAGAAATATTAATAAGAGGAGCCCGGCAGTAAATTTGAAGGTCGTCTGCATAAAGATGGTAGCTGAGACGTGATATTGTTGATAAATAAGGCAAATAAAAGAGGAGATAAGACGCCACCCTGGGGCACGCCCGCAGATGTTGCACCAAGATGACAAAGAGTCGTTGATACGAATACGCTGCCGACGTCCAACCAGGTAACTACGAAACCATTCAATTGCCGTTGGAGATATGTTGAGAGAAGTCATCAGTTGCAACAAAATGTCGAAATCGACGGTATTAAAAGCATTACTGAAATCTAATAATGTTAAAACTGTCAGCTCTGAGCTATCCATTCCGAAACGGATATCATCAGAGATCTTTACAAGAGCAGTAGTCGTGCTGTGACCTGCGCGGAAACCAGATTGCAGAGGATTAAGAAGGTTATTTTTGGACAGAAACAAGTTGAGTTGCTGATGTACTAACTTTTCCAGAGCTTTGGAAAGGAAGGGAAGAATGGATATATCGATAATCGGAAAAAACTGTGGGGATATTTTTTTTAGGTAGGGGGATAATAAAGGCTTCTTTCCAGATATGAGGAAAAATACCTGAGGATAATGAATTATTAAAGAGAAAAGTAATAGTTGGCAACAGGATATCAAGGATAGGCATGATCATAGCACGACTGATGTTATCAGTACCCAGAGCATTAGAAGATTTTAGTATTATTTTAAAGCATTCCATAGGTACTATGATATATATGAGGTACTAGCTAATTTGAAAACTGCCGCACGCGTTCTTTAGTACTGAATAAATGTTCAGATTCACTGACAGAATACTCCTTTTATAATATACTACCGATTTGGCTCAGCTTCGCATGGGTGGTAGAAATTTTCTAACTAAAAAATTTATATATAAAATTTATAAATTCATATATATTTATATGTAGCTATTTTTTTACCATTATTTATGCGGGAAAAATTACGACTTATAGTTTGCGTTTTAATTTTTTTTTGTTCTGGTTATCCCAAAGGAAAAGGTAAAGGACTCTGCGCATACAGCTTATGTCTATCGTAATTATTCTTCTAAATTATTCAATAAGGTGACAGTATTAGACGGCACTTAACTGCGATTCGGAAGTACCGATTCATGTTTAGATCATTTAATAATTATAGTCACTTGTTTCGTGATTCAGAGAAGACATGATACGAGAACAAGATATAAGGCATATCAAAGAACTTAGTGTTTATTATTATCATCACTGGTCAACTCTGGGCTCGCCAGATAGTGTGGGCGGGCGAGGTGGGGGCTTCGGGGCTTACCCCATTACTCCAGCTTCAACTCCGGAGGCTACCACCTCCCTGTCTCGTGGTTTTAAGCCGACATACACTAGGTGTTATGTGTATGTTTAACAAGGGTGTCCTAGAATGGCAACAGAGGACGCCACCTGCATATGATAGTAGTAATAGCGTTACAAATGAAGTTTCATTATACGCTTTCATTCACGAGCTACGATATATCTGATCCTCTACATGTTTAATTTGCAATAAAATGGCAACAAAGAACGTAGCGTAAAGCTATTTATTCAATCGTGTGGTGGAATGACAAGCTCTGTTTTAATTTAGAATTGGGTCACAAACCACAGTGGGAGTGCGTAGGAGTTTGGTTTTTAAGAATTTTTGAGAACATCGGTCATTTACAATTTGTAGTTTTTGTTTAAAAATATATATTATGAAAATAATATTATTAATTTATTATTGTTATTTTACAATTTTCAATTTTTCACCGCAAAATTACATTTCTATATTGCTAAAGGTTGACTGGGAGAGAATACTATATAGAATTAAGTCCGCCTTTTTAACCAATAATTTTTTTTGTATTATGGTCAATAGAAAATAAATAAATAAATAATAAAATGGGTTTGCTGGAAGAAAACTCTTACAGAGTTAAGCTGGCCTGTTCTATAATTTTGTTCAAAAAAAATTATAACAATGTAATCTTTGTGTGTAATTAATTAAAAGTATTGAAAATTTTAAAACTGTTTTTGAACATTAACAGACAAAATTTGACGTTATTTCACTTCAGTAAGCATGGATAAAAATGCTTCTAATGATATTGTTATTCTCTGCGTATTGTACTGTGGTGTTATTGACAGGTCACTAAAATCACAAAAAAAAAATACTAAAACGTAAGTCACTGATTCGACAAAACATTTGATTGTGATAAAGTATGAATAGTGAATATATAGATTTTTTAAATTTCGCTCAGCTGTTCAATCAGTCAACCATAACCTGTGTTTGAACGCCGGGCAAAGAACTTTCTAACAGCTTTCATCCCTCATGGTCGCTGGCCAAGGCATATGTACTGCTTGTGGAACCAGTCGAGGTTATGTTTCCATCGCATAAGAGGTTTTACGCTTTTTTTGGATTTGCAGGTAGTCAAAATTTCAATACAGTTATTTTACAATAAACACTGCTAGAATGTCAGTTGTTGTTATTCGCACTTCAAAACATCGATCAGAATATAGCTCCAACGATATTATCAAGTGCTTTACGTTACACGATCACAATGTAAAAAAATATGGTAAATATAAATTGTCCAAATGATTTCGGTTTAAAATTAGAAAATATTTAGACTTGTTGTATCTATCACCTCTTATATTTTATCAATTCTACTAAAATTATAAACGTGAAAGTTTGTTCAGGTTTAGGTGTTTGGGTTTAGATGATTGTTACTCAATCACGATTAAACAACTTAATGTATTTGAATAAAGTTTGACGTAGAGTTATAACCTAGATTAACATATCAGGGTATTTTATTTCATTCTTAGTTATACAACAGTTATTACTGTCATAGATAAAAACTTTTTTTTTCTATGATAGGTATTTTTTATTAGATCAATGTCTTGCCATGTTTTAGTTCAAAAACTCTTAGTCAATAAGTCATTTCGCAAGTTCTATTCTTAATTTTATTGTAGTATGTAAATAGCTTTATTTAATTTTGCTTCTAACAATATTACCATACTTATCTACTGCTAAATACTAGACTACTATTATATTTTTAATTGCTGAGATCCTACGTTATGGGTTAAGTCAATTATTTATTTTTCATTAGGGGGTCTCTTCAAAGATACGGTTAGGATATTAATGAATTTAAATAATAAATTACTGTTGATAAAACTCCATCAGCGGTGTTTAAAAATTAAAAAGTTGACAAGAAACATATGCATCATTAGTTAAATATATATTTTTGAGGTTTAGTATTTATTTGAGGGAATATATGTTCGCTTATTGATACGAATGACAGGATACTTTTTGATATTATTAAAAACTTATGAAAAACTTGACAAATTATTCGACTGAATAAATTAAACATAGAATTCTTTACATCAAAGCTAGAGTTTTTCAATGGCCAAGGTTTTGTCGAAACTGTTTGTTAATTTAAAGCAATTGCCAAACTGAAGAGGTTTTTAATTAATCTATATATTTTTGTATTAAATGATAGAAAGAGAATAATTGATTTTATTTATTCTTTTTGCAATGAAAAGAGTTTCTACCTTTATGATTCTATATTCATTTTGTGACAATAAAATTTAAGTTATCGTTTTTCTTTGCGGACCAAATACCTCTTTGTTGCGAAGCAAAATCTATTTATTGCATTCAGGTTTTGGTATTCTAAATTAATTACATTTTCAATCTAATGTGTCTACGATACATCTCGTCGTTCATCGATTTCGCTGTTTTTTTTTTTGCGGAGCGAAACTTATTTGTCACAATTGGTATGTCGTTAGTTCCACACAACGAGATAAGACTGTTCTAGTTAGAATATGCTTTAGTATTTTGAAGTCATTGCCATGTGGTCCCAGCATAGAATAGATCATCACTTCTTTTCCCGTAAGTGTTGTGAGAGGCGGCTAAGGGAACTTAATAGTCAATGGATGAACAGCAGCGTATTTTAAAATATCATCAAAGGCTAACTGCGGTTGTTAATACGCCTGCCAAAGGTGTCAACTACTGACAAAACCTCTCATTATGGGGGAGGCCTATAATCAGCAGTGGACATTTAACGCCTGATATGATGATCATTTTAAAATCATAGGTAGCTTAAAGTGTTCCACAAACGTACTATAAACAAGTAACGTGGCGCGTGTATCAGGCACTTAAATAAATTGTGTAAATATTGGTTCATACACAAATTAGTTAAATATAGAGTTGTTTAGCCGTGACCTCGCATCGACGTTAATATTGAACATGAAGTAAAAATAATCGACACTTTGACAGTTAATGGACTATATAAAAAGTATTTTTATATAAGTTAAGAAATAAATAATTTTGTACTTTACAAGATTTAACTCTTCAATAATTCGAAATAACGAGAGATATAATTTGTGAATATACTAAACTCATTAGAGTTTCTTTATTATATCTGAATTACCTTAATACGTATTAATATAAACACAATTATTGATATATTCCTAATATAACATTTGATGATAATAATTCTATACTGTATTTTATACCTATAATTTAGTTTTTCAATAAAAAATCAGATGTGCTATCTTTTTAAAATCCCGTGTGGTCCCGGCATAGAATAGGCCACCCCTTCCTTTCCTGTGGGTGTTGTAAGAATCGACTAAGTAGGACGAGGGATGGACAGCAGCGATAAATAGCCCTCTTAAAACGTCTCCAAAGCTTAACTGCGGTTGCTAATCAGCATGCCAAGCGTGGCAACTATTAGTAAAACCTCCAAGAGGAGACTTATGTTCAATAGTGGACAGTTAAAGGCTGATATGATGATATGTTATATATAATTTGTTATATTATATGTATTATACTTGTAGGAATTATTATATCAATTTCATAGCTATTGATGGTGTATCAAATTATACTAAGTATAAATATACAAAATTGTATCAAATTAGATAAATTGTTTGTTGATCAGTTCCGGATGAACGTAAAGAAAGTAAATTGCCTTGTCAACGAAGCTATATGGAGTAAAGAAGTCCAAACACAATAAATCTTATAAAGACAGCCAATTAATGGATATCCTTCGCTTACTTTTCACTAGGCAGGTGATACTAAGCAATTAAACAGAACGTTGAATCCAAGCCCGTGTCAATTAACGTCACTCAAAATCTACAGGGGGTTACACTACTATGTTCTCAACTGGAACTGGTCATACATCATTAGGATAATTATCATTTACCAGAGGGAGACTTTGTACAAAAGTCGATTGCTTGGGTACCTCTGTCCCATTCGTGTTTCAACCGTGAAGCAGTTGTGTTTGCATGGCTGTGTTTCGGTTTGAAGGGTGGGATATTGAATTTACTGGGTACAGAGGAATAACACCTGAGTCCTAAATCATGGGCGAAACAGTATACTCTGTTATGTCCATGGTACTGCTCATGTCTATAAGTTACCACTTTCCATCAGGTGGGCCGTCAGCTTGTTTGCCATTTTAAGTTTTATAAAAAAAAAAAAAAAAAAAAAAAAATAACTTCTAACAAGTTTGTAAGCCACTTTATTAATACGACAAGCTATTAAATGGATAAGAGTGAGGATAAGATCGGATAATTTTTATAAAATATATCACATAAGAAATATCAGTGTATTTAATGTAAGGAGGAGTCGTTTTTCACTATGCTTTTTTTTATACAAATTCTAAAACTAATTTGTTTACTATGGTTTATAGATTTTTTCAATAACTGATTTTATATATTAATGAATTTTTTGTTTATATTTGACCTTGCGTTTTTTGAAGACGTAAGTTTTGTCTTCTGGGCACGACAAGGGCAGATATGTCATTTATTTTTATGGCTCTTTTTATTTCGTTAAAGAAATAGTATAGTTGCCACTGGGGCTCGTAAACTCAAACAATCCACAAGCCCCAGGCCGTCATCTGAATAATGTAGCATTGGCACGATATACTAGTGGAAATGTACTGGAATGTTTTGTAATCAACAAACAGTCGTTGCCTGTTCTAAATAATGTAAAATCGCATATATTTTTAATAGTATTAGTTTTGCGTCAATAGTTATAAACTGACTTCAAAAAAGGATGAAGTTCGCAGTGTTCGTAGTGTTACTGACATCCGTTCTGATAGAAAGTGATAACTGCTGGCCATAGACATCACAGAATATACTATGATATTTATGGTGCCCCTTATACATTGTCATTTGCATGACAGTGTTTCGGTTTGAAAGGTGGGATATGGCAGTGAATTTACAGGTAGAGAAATAACACTCAAGTCCTCAGAAATGGCAATGCATGGGGGTATCATGGGCAAAACAGTATTTTCTGTTATGTCCACGATACTGCTCATGTCTATAGGCGACGATTACTACTTTCAATCAGGTGGGCCGTCAGCTTGTTTGCCATTCTAAGTTGCATAAAAAAACTTTACAATTTTTTTTCGGTTTGCCTAAGATATAGTATGTATGGTACAATCCATGGAGGATATCAATACTTAATATTTGTCAGATGAATATGAATATGACGAAATCTAAAGTTTCTGTTACTTTTTATAGATTATGCTGGGGAATACTATTTTTCAAGATATCCCCGAGAAAAGCAGGGAACAGTATTAAGTCAAGTCCAACTACGATTTAGAGTGGATGAAATTAACTCGATTAGGCAACGCAGTATATGTAATGGGGAGGTTAGTCCCCATTGCTATCAATATACCCTGTCAGATCGACCTCCGCGCGATTCCTCTTAGAAACTATCGTGACTAATTTATCGTTGAATTCATCACAATGGGCTAACTGACCTGCCTTTTCATCCTCACCTATCATCTCTTACTGGTACCCCGCCAACGTATTTTCGCCCATTAAAAAAACGTAGTGAGTTAAAATTTCTTCTGCTTCTACATCTATTTCTTGCTTTTTGATAATGTCCCAGTGATATAATCGAAGAATAAGCAAATTGACACTCATAATCTGTCGACCTTATAAGTCGAAGAACCGACAGCTGATTGGTAAGAAACATTGCGTGGTAGTCACCTCGCACAGAAATCTAATCACTACGAGTACATAGTTTAAAACAAAGTCGCTGTCTGTCTGTCCCTATGTATGCTTAAATCTTTAACACAACGGACTTTGTAGCGGTTTTTTAATAGATAGGGTGATTCAAGAGGAAGTTTTATATGTATAATATATGTATAATATAGTAGAGGAACATTGATAATTTTAGAGGTTTCTAATGTAGTGTCGTAATGTAATGGGGGACCGGCGGCGCTATTTAGCATCAGCATTGCACCCGTGCGAAGCCGGGGCGGGTTACTAGTAATATATTAATGTGGAAGAGTTTGTTTGATTGAACGCGCTAATCTCTGGAACTACCAGTTTAAAAATTCATTTTTACATTTAGTAGCTTATTTCTTAAGGAAGTTATTTTTAACAACACCGCCACGGGCGAAATTGCGAGATACAGCTAGTGTAATATAAATCGTCGCGCCATATTGTAGATTAGTGAAAACAATTTTTTTATGCAACTTAGAATGGCAAACAAGCCCACGGTCCACCTGATGGAAAGCGGTAACCGTCGCTTATAGACATGAGCAGTGCCATGGACATAACAGAGTATACTGTTTCGCCCATGATACCCCCCATGCGTTGCCATTCCTGAGGACTCAGGTGTTATTCCTCTGTACCCAGTAAATTCACTGCTGTAATCCACACTTCAAACCGAAACACAGTCATGCAAACACAACTGCTTCACGGTAGAAACACGAATGGGACAGAGGTTAACGACTTTAGTACAAAGTCTCCCTCTGGTACCTTTGATATTGCCACTTCATCTGATGGGTGATCACTAGATGGATACCGGTCACAAATGTGATGAAGAGAGCCAATGCATGCAGGACTATTTGTTACGGAAGTCTATTAAGAGCCCTCGTGTTTAGCAGTAGATAATTAACGGCTGTAAAAGTAAATAAATGACTGAATATACTTTATTCCTGTAAGAATTTTGTTTATACATAATAAGTATTGTGAAGTCTGATATAGATTTATATTTGAGATATTACTTTAATCCATATAAAATGAAACTCTCATCCGATTAGTCCCCTGAAAATATAATGTCTCGTCTAGTTTCATAGTTCACGTTACCAAAGTAACTATACCAATTAAATTAAGAGGCTACCATTGCGTTTCCATAACTAAAGTTTTTCCCAAGAGATCTCCAATACGTAGGTAATTGTAACTAGTTGTGACAACTCGATGTCCAAGTTAATATCTGCGTTGGATTCACGCAATCTGATATTCTGGAAGTTTGTTCTCATTGTGACTACTATTTGTGTTGTAAACTCGTTTAACAAGTCTGTAATACATTATCTGTTTTGTACAGACATATTTTCTTCTTCTTCTATGAAAACAATTTATACTTATTGATTAATTGTATCTGTTGTCTTATCACAAATATGTTAAGCCAAAAATGTCTGAGTTTAGTTGGGTACTGAATTATATGAGATAGTCTAGAAGCGAACCATGGACGTGAATATTCAAGCAAACTAAATACCGTGTAGTAGCATCTTCTGGCGTGTACATAGGATTACGTAAAATCACAGAAATAAAATCTTGTAAAAGCAAATTGAGTTCAGATTCATGAATATTTTGGTGGTGGCGCAGCTATTAGCTCTATCTACTTAGGTGTCTAGCAGATGTATTTATTCTATCAGTAGCTAAAGTCTATGTAAAATATTCAGTTTATTGTATCATAACATTACCTTTCGTAACGAGTAACTGCGATACATGATCTAATATAACATAGAGATCATCATAACATAGAGTGATTGATAAGCTTGCTGATTAGATAAACATTTGTCAAGTGTCTACATCGACAGCATCGGAAATATAGCTCACCCTCTCTGGAAGAGGTCGACATTGTAGAACTTGTACAGTTCCACGGAGAACTCGAAGGTAGCCTGCAAGTCACTCATGGTGTGTTAGTGATGAGGCGGGCGCGGGCGCGGGCGGCGCGGCGCGCCATGCCGCGGCCGCTAGCAGCCCGCCGAGCGCATCACCGCCCGGCGCTCCTGGCGCTGCCGGTGGCGAGGCGCCCTCACCGCATGAGACGGCCACTCGTACGCACTGCACTCTCACACGACCACACCCTGGCACTCTCGACGCTACGCGATCTCGGGCGCGGTCCCGGCCTCACCGCGCAAAAATAGCGAGCGAAACGCGGCGGCGTCGGTGAACGTACGGCTCACAGTGCGGGAACCAGGAATTCATTTTTTAATAGCGGCCAGTACGCATGCGCAGAGTGGACGCGCCGTCGCGCCGGCTGCTTGCAGCAGTGCGCGCCTCGCTTCGCCCACCTAGACAGGTGCGCTCGCAATAAGCGCTAATCCGCATTCGAGTGGAACCGAGAGCGCTTCGATGTTATGAGACCGTTTCAGGGATATATCGCCGCGTGGTAATGCGGCGCGATTACGTTTTCCCGCGGGAGATGTTTTTAAAGGTCAGAGGGAGGCGTGCCTAGTGGCGACTGGCGACCCCCGTTTGTCCCTCTATCGCTTCTGCCGCCGACGCCGTTGTCGCGACCTAACCTTTCTATCTGTCGATTGTAAAACCTTTAGTCGATGGATGACGCCATTTTCTGAATACCTGGCCTGAAATGGCCATGATTTGTGGCGAGCTCTTTACGACATGACAGTGTGATTTTATATTTAATGGATCAATCTATAAAGTAATAGTTGATATCATTAACAGTTGTAGGGAATTAGTATGAAACAAATATATCATCGAGTCAAAGATATTTTCAGCTCGTGACCACGTGTTGGAGTATTTTTAGTTTCCATACATAACAAAATATTTTTATACGAATGTTTCCGTATTTATTTTTATTGATGACTTTTTGTAATATAATAAAAATTTTGATGATGATTATTATTTTTAGCTATTATTATTAACTATTTGAATTAATAAAGTGAACGATTGTCTTTATTATGTCTACATAGAAAAGCTAAGCATTTGGACATTTGTTTGTGCCCAATCGATGGTAGGCGGTTGGCGCTCAGCTTATTGCTATATTTAATATTTACCAAGAACACAAATATGATTTATAATAAGAGTCTATTAATAGATCCGCCCACATCTCAATCTCATTAGATTATATTGGATCAGTAATAGAAGAGAGGTATTTTGAAATAATAATACCAAATTGAATAGAAGTGATGGAAAATTCATGGGGGGGTGGTGAAAGGTTATAGTTCAAGTTTAGGGTCGATAAGTACGGGTTCAAGGAACTGAGGGCTGCAGTAGACTCCGGCCGTCTATTCGATAACACTGATTGCGCCTCTTTATCCCCGTTTAGGGAACCTTTTTGATTTCTCCTGGATATTGATTCAGGCTCACGATAAGGGCTTTATTTAATTTTGTTCCATGTTGAATGTTAGTAAGTGGTAAAAAAAAACCTACATATATCATGTACAATAATGCATTCCATTTTTCAAATTATTAATATTATATCCGCCGTCACATTATTGTTATACGTCTGCCGTATGGTCCCGGCATAGAATAAGCCACCCGTTTCTTTCCCGCGGGTGCTGTAAGAAGCCACTAAAGGAACAATGGTAGAGGGCAGCAGCTTCTCTCTTGAAACATCACCAAAGCCTAACTGTGGTTGCCAATCCGCCTGCCTAGCGTGGCAACTACTGGTAAGACCCACTTTTGGGGTAGACCTATATTCAGCAATGGACAGTACGGCGGCTGACGTGATAATGATGATGATGTCAGCCTTTAACTTATGAACCCTTCTTATAGGGGAGTCCTAAACTCCCCTATAAGAGGGGTTTTACCAGTAGTTGCCACGCTTGCCTGATATTTTTCAAATACGAATGATTTAATAACACATTATCATATTTAAAAATGATATTTTTTCGCTCAACTTAATTTAAATACATGTTTACTTTAGAAATATCAATAAGGATAAAATAGTGGAAAATATTTCATTCAATGCTAAAATAAGAGGCAGATAATGTAATTATGATAAGTAAAAACATCTGAAACCCATGCACTGAATTTCTGAAACCCATATTTGAATGGGTTTCAGAAAAACATTATAACAATGGCCACCGTTGAGATATATCTACTGACTTCTGTTGATAGAGACTATGCAGTACTGTATACACAAGTAGGTACACCACTTAGCATATTGCAAGGCAGTTGCAAAAGAACAAATAGGAGGCCTTTATTTGTTGTTTCTTTTTTTGTCTTTTATCCATCTATACTATGATTGTTGAACCTGGATGATTTTGTTTTAGTAGGTTTACTTAGTTTGTAGGATCACTGGCCCCAGCATAGTATAAAAATTGCACGTTTTATTTCCGCCCGTTTACAATTTTTTTCTATCATTATAATTGTAGGAATATAAATTTCATATTTTTACTAATATTGAATGATTTAGTAAATTAACCAATTACTATGAAATTTGGTTTACACGATATCATATAATATTGCTTAATGATAGTAAATAATGTCGATAATGATGGAGAAAGATATAGGTTATTTTTTATCCTGGTCAGTAAACAGATCCAGGTGATACAGACGAGGTCTCGTGTAAAAGAAACAAAGAAAAATATTTATTTGGCGCATATCACCATTTATTATTTTTTTTTTACATTATTACAAATATGTATGTAACATATTTATTACATTGTAACAATTACAAAAAAAAAAAAACACTTATAAACTTAAAGAAAGTACAAAAATAAACATATACCTAATTAGGAATTATGCGACCAAAATGGCCGCCACTCAGCTAAGTCTCTAGGCATTCAAATATAACGTCTAAATGCTGATTTTCTTTGGAACCAATGGAACTGGTACCTAGACGACGCTTGGCAAATATATGTATAAATGTATGTATGAGCATATATATTGGAGAAGGATAAAGTATATAGAGAGTACGGCTGATTATGTATCGGAAATTTGGTTTTCTAGCAGAAATATAATAAATATAAGTGATTCATATAAGCAGAAATATATTTTTTTGTTTAAACGAGGCAACAGATTTTGAGTTTCTAACTAGAGGTGGAAGATTATTTCAACATTTCGTGGCAGCATAGTAAAAGCTACCATGAAATGAAGCTATATTGTATTGCGGAAAGAAGATGCATAGTGCGGTTCTTAATTTTCACTGAGTAAATTGCAATTTATTAAATAGATGCATTGGCTCTTTTTTTGTATGATTCCCAAAAGCAATGAAGCCAAATGCAGTCTTCGTCATGTGGTTATTATTAACTTTTTATTACAATTTAAAACAGTAATATGTGAATGCCTAGGAATGAGAAAACAAAAAGGAAACTTGAATATGCCCAACATTATTTTTTTTGTACGGGTTAATGTCTATGCTCCAAAACCAATATCAGCATAATTAAGCTTTGATAGTATGATTGATTCGCATTTTTAAACTCCCATATTGACACTCAAATATTCACGGATGCGATATGTGCTTTTATAGACACTGAGTCTATAAAAGCAGTTGCTCATAACTTGTATTAGATGCTCTTCAAAATGTAGCCTTTGGTCCATAAGAACACCTAAGTTGCGAGTTTGAGATACAAATTCCGAACGATTTCCACTCAAGGAGATTTGTGGATCTTGCTCGACAATTTTATTCATTTTACTTTTTGTACCAAATAGCACAATTTTTGATTAATATATCAACAGGTTCAGAAAGAAATAAAAGAAAAAAAAACTTGTTTTAATAATCCAAACAAACTTATTTTCCCTTTAATAATATAAGGATTTAATTGATTTCGTTTGTGAATTCGATTCATGTTTAAAGCAAATTAATATCTGTATATTTGATCAAATTGTTGGGATTTATTTTCATCGACGTCGGTGTGTTAGAACCGTTAAAACTTCTTTGAGAAATATGGCGAAGCAAAAAGCGTAGAACGTTACCCTCGTACTGAACAAATGATACGTGTGCAGCCTGCAGTCTTATTCTAATAGTTTGAAACGAGTTTTGTGTTTATGTTTGAAATTTACTTAATATTTTTAAATAGACAAAAGATAGTCATAGCTCAGGCCGGAAAGTTGTTGTTAACTATTTATATTCACAATTACGGTTTTTTTTTTTTATAACAATGAAAATGAAATGGTAATCTTCACCTGCACTACCAGTGAGTGATTATATGTGAGAACGATATTATCGTAGTTTGCCCATCGGGATAGATTCGTCAGGAATAAAACGGGTTTTTAAGAAAATAATCTTGTGGAGGTTGACCTGATAGTATACATTGCATAGCTGTTGGTCCTTTTAAGTAAATGTGTTTAATTGTTGTACTATCTGTAATTGTAACAATATATCAAGTAGGCACTAGTTTTTTAGAATGATTTAAAACTAAGTGGGTATATTTGTAAATGCGTATTAAAATTAAGAACATATTTATATATATGTAAGTACCAACTTATATGTAAATATGTTCACAAAAAATCCAGTAATAGAATTCTTAACCTTATCATTTACATTACATAAATTATTAATTCCTTACCGTGAATAGGGACAGTAGATAAAACTTTATTTGAGAAATCAGGTCAGGGTACGACAGGGCTGATATACTTGAAGGAGGTAAAAAAGCCCTTACAATAATATAAAAAAAGAATAGTATTTTCTACTCTAACACCAGTTTTGTAAATACAAAAATACAGAAAGTCATTGCATAAATAGATACTTATATTTTGTTCATACTCGCAATTTATAATGCTAAGGGCTTATTTACTGCTAATTTAAAAAACGGAGCATTTCGTTGATTTATCTTCTTTTTTATCAGGCTAATAGTTAATTTTTTCTGGATTTGTTAATCGATTTAACTGATTTTCTTCCCACTGATTCTCAAAGAAGAACCCTTATATTAGAGTTTGCGTACATTAAAATAACATATAATACAGTCTCTGTTTATATTGTTTAAGAAGGTGAGATTGTTACCCATAAATATTTATCATATTTCCAGAATAAGGTGACAGGCAACAATCTAGGGAGCAGTTAAGTTCGTCTAGTACTACCATTTCGCTTTTTAGGTCGAGCACCTAGCTGTTGAGGGGTGAGGTGTAACATCTATCATACTTTATCGCCCCCACGCGACCGCACCGGCAACGGATGCGCTAAATTTTTTGGTTCCTTTTACAAAGAGGCTTACCTGATAGTTTATAGATATTTTTTTATGCAACTTAGAATGACAAACAAACTAAAGGCCTTCCTGATGGAAAGTGGTAACCGTCGCGTTAGAGTATACTGTGTCACCCATTATACCCTTCTTGCGTTGCCATTCCTGAGGACTAAGATGTATTTATTGTACTGTACCAGAATATATAAACAACGGTCAATATATTGTGTATCAAAATATACTTAAATAATGAATTTAATATAATTTAATAATTATAGATTCAATTTGTTTATTTATTTTTATATTTATAGATTATATAGGATATAGTATCATAGTCTATAACTTATTAAAGAATTTTTTTTATATCACCTTTTTTTTATGTCGCCTATATATATATATATATATATATATATATAATTTTGTAATATATGAATTGCAATTAATTTCATAAATTATATTCTTTATTACAGTCCAATCACACGTACAACGGTCCAAATAAGATAAGTAATTGAGAGTCAAATTTACATTTACGAGTACATATTTCAGACCAAAAAAATACACGAATAATGTAAAAATTCGTAAAGATAGTATCTTCACACAACCTATGATAAAAATGTTTCGATATTTATTACTTAATCACGCCTGAACGGCTGAATGGATTTGACAGATGGACTAATTTCCTAGATTAATGCATAGAATGCTTTTTATATTAGTTCACGCGAGGAAAGCTTTAGGATTAGTGTTATTCGTAAGTATTAAATAACATATGTAAAATATCATATTTTCCTATATATAATTGTACTTATGCTTATATCTATTATAAATATTTAATTATGAAAGCAAAATTAAAAGATTAAATAGAAGAAATAATTTTCAGCATAGAGATTATATATTTTGAATAAGAATTAATAATCCCTAAGCGGTATATAAGATTCAAAGAGCAGTTGCAAGTTTTGAAATAGTACCTTATTTAAATAGAAACTGAAATAATTACTAGGTAAAGTTTTTGTCATACACATAAGTAGACCTGCGCTCGTTACGTTTCTATTCACAACGTCATTAAAAGCAGCTAGGATTCAAAGGTAAATACAAAATTGTAACTCTGGATATTACAAATTTTTATGGAGACTTAACCTTAAGCTTGCTGCACATGCGTCATAAAGATCGGGTAAATCGTTGAAAAGCAACGTTTGAAAGTGGGTAAGTCCTGTTTGTCGAGTTGTGCTACATATAGTTGATTTTTTAAGTGATGATAATGGAGTGGTTATTGGTATAAGCGGGACACCAGTGAACGATGATAGGTAAGAATGAAAAGATAGGCTGTTAGCTCATTGTGTTGTATACAACTGTAATTCAGCACGATAGTTTCCAGGAAGTCAGCGGGAAAGTTGACATGACGGGTATATTGCTAGCAATGGGGCTGGTATTCCCCATTACTAACAATCCCTTCCTCCCAAGCATCTAGTTATTTGTTAATTGTTTATTTAGTACAGTAACTATTTATGTTAATTTTTATATTTGTATATAATGGAAAATTCTAATTAACTGTTAAAGCTAAAATATTTGATTAACAAACGAAATTTGAACACACAATTAGTATTTATCACATCACATCTATTGTGATTCATACGTTTGCATATTCATGTCACGGAATATGGATTGCTTGCTGAAAACCAACAACCACGGATATGGATTTACAGCGCACTGTAATACAAGTGGGTGAGTCCTCCCGTTTGTAACATTCGTAAAATGTTTTTTCATTGTGACTTTTAATGCTTGTCGATACTGACATAAAAGCAGTAACGTTATCGTATTACGAGTGTATATACGTGCTCAATATTTTTTTGTTTTATTATAATATTGAAGGTACTATTTTTTGTAATTTTTTTAGTTTATACCAGCTTTTTGCCGTTCGTTCTCGTGAATTTCAGTAGAAGAAAAATTAATGAAAGAAACCTTATGGGTTATATAGCTATTTGATGGCATTAAAATTAAAATATATATCAATTTTCAAGTTAGATTTTTAAGAACACAATTGTGAAACCGCATCTAATGACATCAAAATTTGGTGCAATAAAATTTTACATAATGCTGGAATAAACATACAGATAGACGGACAAAATTTTTGAATATTCGCGTTTTGGTTTCTATTGCTCTTATCAAGATCACAATATGTATTATTTTTTTTTTAAATATCTCCCATTTATAGATATTGTCTAGTTGTTGTTTTATTATATTAGTGTGATTTAACCAACTGCTGGAAAGTGGTAATAGTACACTGCCATATCCCCATCCACACTTCAAAACTAAAAACGGTAGGTTAAATATGGTAGTAAATTTTTTAAATTGATAAATTAATTATATAAAATGTGTGTGTTTAAGACTGAAGTCATCATAGAGCAAAATGTACTTTTCTATGAGACAGAAAGTTAAATCTGTTAGTTACTATCAATTGATATCAAAATAAACAAAGGATATACTTCAAGCTTACTGTAAATACATAAAACGGAAAACCACCTCTATATTTTTTTGGAACAAAATATAGAGATATTGTAGACTTAAATTGGACTCGATATTCCGGGGCAAACCTATTCCCATTGCCGTTCGAAAACACCTTAAATCTTCACTGACCATTGAGCTAGACAGCTAGCCAATCTCCTCTATAATGTATGGATTGAAGATATGTAAGTCTGCACTTACAGGCTATCCCTGGAGAACGAGATCCGTTGGGCTATATCGGTGCATATTAAAAATTTGTTTTAGCTTTGCATTCGGCTGGAAAGAAAGTTTCTAACAAAAGTAGGGAGGTAATTGTAATTTATGTAAATAAATAAACGTAGGGAACAGAATTACGAAAAACAGAAAAAAAAGATCCAATGTTTATCCATCAACCACTATAAAATTAATAAGAAGATGTATAAATCGCAGCGCCGAGCACGTTGCTTTGCGTAAATGAATCTTGAATCCTATCTTTGATTTTCTGTGGAGCCAATTTGTCAATTGACTTGGGTCTGGGTGTTTTGGGTTGTGACGCCAAATTTTCGTTGTTTAATTTCTTACAATAAATACCCTTTACTTAAGAATCTGCTGATTGGTGTGATTGTATGTAATTATAACAGGGGCAATAATAAGTTTCCGTTAAAAAGTTACGAGTTCGCACAATTTGTATTTTAATTAGCTCCGGGCACGGATATGAAGGTAATGATGAAATGGGTAAGAAATTATGATTTCAGCTGTGATGAGATTTTTAACGAGCGGCGGTGGGCAAATTGCTGGAAAATATTTAGTTAATTTCAAGTACTTACCTACCTCGGGTCACATGCTTTGATCCTGGGTTTTTAACACAACTAAAGTAATACATACTTTTTAATAATGTAAAAAAAATGTTTCATTCGTGTTTTATATTACGTATAATATGTGGATTTTGATAATTTTGGTAAGAAGTTTCCATGACCACACATATACAGTGACGCTAGTAGGTATCACTTATGCATTGCCACTCTTAAGGATTAAGGTATATCTAAATAGGTTTTACTTGAGCGTATGTTTTCATAGAATCGCATAGGTGAGACGATATAACGTATTCCTATATAACCTATGTGATTCATCATGTTTAGTCTTTAAAAATAGATTAGGTTAATATATCTATTTTACATACATAGATGTTACATATATTATGAATTTAAAAATATTAAAGTATTGTACGCATGAAATGCATAAATACGCAAGCAGGCGACGGGACTCTGTACCGAAATTTGTTGAACTATAGAACGCCCTAAAGCTACATAGTCTGTACGTAAGATTTTCTTAAATTTCTAATCATAAAAGTGGATCTTATCGGGTAAGATATAAGGTTCGAATTGTTTGTTATACAAAGATTATATCAACAGAACAGCGTACGTAATAACAGCGGCTTAAGACGTATAGGTCGTCATCACTCAGGAAATGAAGTTGATTCCTGTGGCGTTGATATACCGATGTTTATTCTAAGGATTTAATGCTTCCTCTTATACAGGGTGATATCGAAATCGTTTGCATCTTTTTAAAAGTGTATTTTATCAGCTACTCTATTACTTATTGTTATTACTATAGCTATTTATTCTTAAAGGTCGAGGCAGCAGCGTCTCTCTTAAAACATCACCAAACACCTAAATTTCCAATCCGCTTGCCAAGCTTGCCAATTACTGGAAAGCCATCTTTATGGGAAAGGTCTATATTAAGCAATGGCCAGTTAACGGCTGAAATGATGATGATGATGATTCTATCATTAAAGTAAATTTCCACCAAAGAAACATGGGTTGAAAGACGATAAAAACTTCTGAGCTTCCTAAAATGAACACAGCATGTCCAGTTCTTAATACGAAAAACTTAATTTTTTTTATCATTTTTGACTTTCTGAAATTTATATCCTATTACATTTTATCATGAGGAGATTCCTAGTTTTATGGAGTAATCTTTATGTCAGTGCAAGCAGTGCAGTAGGAAAGTAATTTGAATTCATGATTTAAGTTTCATTAATTTAGCACTTGAACCATATATTGGATCAACATGTACGCGATATTTTATTATAATTCATACAGGAAAAATCTCGAGATATAGCAAGAGTTGCTATAATCCGATGGGGTTGCTGGTCGACGGTCGACAGGTCGGCATGTGACATGGTTATTTACATATATATTTATGCACGTGTTTTCTCCACATACTGACGTTAACAACCTCATTTGCATACCTGTATTGTTTATAGAAAACAAACTTTATTGTCATATTTTGTAGAAGGTTTTTTGCATGAATGTGAGTACGAGTTGGTAATTAAGAGAGTGTAAATATCTGTTATAAAGATATATATCTGCAAATTCATACGCGTAACTGGGCTATGTTCATTTATAAGGATAAAATGCAGCATATATCTTTCTCCTTTCCATATAGCATGAATATATTATAGTTATACATATAAAACTTTATAATTAAACCGTTAAGAGGTAATAAATAAATAAACTCATTTTTACATTTATAGTGAATACTACAAGCCCGTCCTTGGTTCGCACCAATGAAGAAAATGAGACTAAATCTTTCCATTCTTTCATTCGTTTTTTTTATATGGAAATTTTTTAAACAATATATATATATATATATATATATATATATATATATATATATATATATATATATATATATATATATATATATATATATATATATTACTCATGTTAATTGTAATATAATAAATAATGTTAATTATAAAATACTGAGGTTAAATAAAATTACGTACAACCCCTGCAACCCGCCATAAACTAAAATTTCAACCTGGATGAGTGGCGGTCTTCAAGCGCCATGCGCCATGCGTTACCATGCGCTTTTCAAGATACTTTCTTCCATGCACAACCACTCTTTGGAATCAACTTTCAGCAGCAGTATTTTCGAACCGATACGACATGACAACCTTCAAGAAAAGAGCATATTCCTTTTTAAAAGGCCGGCAGCACACTTGCAATGCCGTTGGTGTTGTGAGTGATCATGGGCGGCGGTAGTCACTTACCATTAGGTGAGCTGAATGCTCGTTTGCCTCCTGTTTTGTAAAAAAAAAAAATATACATTTTAATACTCTTTGAAGTGGTAGTTAAAAGGACGTAGGATGGTGCAACGTTAAAAACCTAGACTTCACACAACATTATTATACTGTGCCATCTATTAAATCACGCATGTTACTCCTGATGTCTATAAGGTATATTACATGTTTTTTGTTTCAAATTTATTAATGTTTAATTTCATACTTAGATATTTGTTACCTAAAATAAATATCCATTTACAAAAACAAAGAAAACAAGTAGGTACTTTGCGATATTCAATATAATTAGGCCACTTGTGTTATTCACGAAATCTGTTTATCGACTTACAAAAATATTTTTCGGGGGAGGTAAACGAACTGTTGTTTGCAATTTAGGGAAGTTCAATCGTTTATAATTAGGAGGAAATATATTAAATCAAAGAGGGGTTGATCTCTTTGTAATTTTATATACAACAGAAAATACAATAGAAACGGTTGACGCTATAACCTATTTCACATCTGTTTTCGTTTGTGCTATTTTCGTAGATAAATTGAGCTTTCAAACAAAGAAAAGTTCGTAATGCCACTGAGTCACTAGTCCTGTTTAGACCAAACACCAATTTTAGCTCTTATCTCACAGAATATGCTGTTTTGTAGACGTTGTAATAAAAATATAGTGATTGATCTATAATAAATAAATTTCTAGTTAGAATTATAAAAAAATCTAAAGTTTTTGAAATCAAGGATTTTTTATGATGACTTCTCTAATGGATATAATAATAAGCTATGGAATGATTTGCACCTTCTTTCTTTATGGTTATTTATATAGTTAGTTCTATGGGTAACAACTTACTGCTTTTATGGCTTAATCAACAATTAACAGCAGCTATTCATATTTTCATAAACAAGATTCCAAGTAAAACAGAGTTATGATTAAAAACTCGTAAATTATAAAATAGGAGTAATATAGAAATATCTAATAAAAATGCATAGCAATAAATTTTCTTGTTTATTAATCATTCTTAATCTAAAAATTTATACAATAATACTTAAATTAGGGTAACTACAGATTTACTACTACTTTTGACTATAGACACACCAGATCGTGTCCCTTGAACCATAGGCTCGTTGGTTTATTATGCAAAAATGAAAATTCGAAATTTAATTTAATTTTTTTATGATATCTACAAATTATAGTAGGTATTTGAAAATCGGAATAAAAATAAAATAAATAACCACACACTTAGCCTAGACATTTATAATTGTACTGACCAAGTATCCGTCGTAATTTTTTTTATACATGTATTTTTATATTATACATTTTTTTTTCGATTCGATTTTAGCATTCGTTCATTTTATAGCTAATTCGTTCATTTTAGGTACATAATAGTATAGAAGTCTATATATGTATATATATAACGGGAATTTAAAAAACTCACTAAGTTTGTCGTTTCCGACAGTAGTTTCGACTTAATCTGGAAGTGCGGGGAGAGTAGTTGCGATCGTACTCCCTTCGAAGAAGACTTCAGGATGAAGTCGAAACAATTGTCGAAAACGACAAACATAGTAAGCGCATAAAAATGAACATTAGTTTTAACAATAGTATAGAAGTCACTATGAAGCTGTGATCATAAATTATGTTTTGCATATTTTCTTTCCGTGTAGATGTATAATTTGTCAGTCGCTTTAAGGAAAGGCAATAGATTCACAGTGACTAAATATCTCACTACAGATATTCATTGGTATTACATTTCTTACACAATACCTTTACAACACTTCTTCAATGTTATAATAAAACAATTTATAGATTTTTTTTTATCCAAAAGATAGTTATTTAAAGAAATAAGTTTACACCATGTACATAAATTGTTTTGTAGAATCAATTGTATACTAAATTACAAATATGTACAGTACCTATACTCGATTCTTATTTCTTGATAATTATTACGAGATTCACATTTATAAAATAAAAAGATGGCGCCCCCTAGCTATCTAAACTGTTCTATGAAAATGCTATCACAAAAAACTAAAACTGTCTACAAAACGACATAATTTGCCATACGATCCGTTGCTCGATTCGTTCCCATAATGAAGGGGATTGATTTATTATTCTATTGATATGCCAATTATTATAGTAAAGAGTCTGCTGATCGACTACAGACACAGGATGCAGTATAACGTACTTATGTACGTACAGACTGTAATGACAAACTAATAGAGTGATTGTAATGTAAATTAATTGGAAAAAAATTAAGTTACGAAATTAATAGATATTTACGTAACTACGAGTATTACTGCTTGAACTGCAATTAGCTCACTGCGTTGCAAAAGATCTGAATGAGCTTTATTTGGACTAAATGCGATAGATTAATATTGAATTTTATTCAATACTCTTCGATCTTCATAAACATAATCAGAATTATGTTAATTTCTCAACAACAACATCATAACATCAAAAAACAAATAGTTATTTGATGTAAATCTATAGAGATTTCCTTTCAATAGAACTTAATGAAAATGTAAACAAACGAATAATTAACTCAATTAGAAGATATTTTGCGAATGTTCAACGGTAGTACAAATAAAATGTCGATTAATTTATTGAAAGATCTCATTTGTTACTAATATCATTTACAGAGAATTTCAATAAAACTTAGTCACCCCTTTACTCTACAGATATAGATTATTACTGTTGTGAATGATTTGTTACCTCTCTCTAATATATATGACACTATTCTTTTTCTCTTTTATATTTCTTTCTACGTTTCTTTATTTAATCAACTCTACCGCTCGTGTGCGAGCCATGTCGTCTGCAGACAGCCTAAATAACATTTTATAGCAATCATCAATCCGATCGAACTTCACAAATGAAGTATGTTTCGAATGAGCACGGTGAGTCGTTCCATTTCAAGCCTTTGTCGTCTCTGTTCCACAGTTCTAAGCAGTTCTCCTCCTCGCCGTTTTCGTACCTAAAGTTGTTAGGTTCACCCGCGTTCCAGTTGACAAACGTGAGCGGTCTGCCGTTAGCCATCCAGAAGAAGTTGCCCTCTTCGGCCAAGTCCGTACCCGATGTCCAGAAATGCTCGCGTCCATAACCTGAAAAAAAAAAGAGAATTTGTTACGTATTATTTCATAGGTTATATAATTTTTTTCTGAGTCTGTTTCATCATAAGGAGAAATATTTGAGAAAATGTGATACAAGTTCAAAAATGTACCATTGTAATAATACTTAAAACGATTTTCTTTCTATAATAAATATACTGTTAAAATTATTCTAATTGAGTTAAAATACAAATTCATCATTCACATAGTTAGGGACGTAAAACGAGTAATCAAAATCAGTTCATAATAATTATTACTGGTATAACAACTCACAAGAAAAGTACAATTGAATCGAGGCCCTATCTTTTCTAATGGATTGAAAATAGATTTTTAGTCATTGTAATTGTAGTCATAAATGAACACGATCCTGTGTCTATGGTTACTATAAGAGATCCTGACCTACATATATCTGTAACTGAAAAGGGCACTATAATAACTTTAGGGATTCATATCTATCTGTTCGGTAAAGGCACATAAAAAATATGATACATAGAGGTAATATTTTTAAACACTGATTAGATATATGATTGTTTAAAGTTTTAAAATTTGTGTTAATTTGTTTTGCTTTTTAGTGTTAACAGTTTATGTGTGTAACAGTTAGCGATTTAATATATCAACTAATCATTAAACTTTATGTAAACCTAGTATTTGGTATGGATAACGATATAGGCTACCGCTTTAATCCGGTTAAAAATCCAGGACGAAGTCGCGGGTAAAAAATTATAAATAAAGAAATTAAATAAAATTTTAACTAGACAATGTTTGTACACAGGATTAATGTCTCCTTCCTATCTATTTTCTTAAATAATATTTAAGAAATAATTGATACGAGAGGTCTTATTTGAAAATTGATAAGAGTAACATAAACTAAAATAATAATTTTTAGAACTTATGCCAATTTCCCTTTATATATATACATACATACATATATATATACCAGGATAAAAAAACCACTCGACAAAAACTACCGCATCAAATCGATACGGTTTTCGCGGTAATGTTCTTGAAGGTCGATCTTAAAATGTAGGTATATGAATTTGCGGGCAAAAGTTAGTTAAAAATAAATAAATTCTTACCAGAGTCTTTGACGTATTGCTCAAGTTTGTCGTTCTCCTGTTGCGAGGATATCGATGCCAGGTGCATGCCGTGGAATCTGCAGTACTGCTGCGCTTTAAACCAGTTCGCCTGGAAACAATAATGACAATATCTCAATAAGCAATAATCAGTAAATAATTAAAAAAATAGTTATACCTATATTTTCTTGAATAATTGTAGATATTGTTATTTATTAATTCAAAAGATTAATAAATTTTTACCAATCTTATGACTATTTTAAATACGAAAGTTTGTGAGAATTGACGTATCCATGGAAGTTTGTTACTGTTTCACACAAAACTTCTAACGGATTTGAATAAAATTTTATACACGAATAATTAACTTAGAACATAGAATAATTTATATACTGAATCACGTGAACGAAACCGAATTTGATTGTTCGTTACTTTTTGGCTTCTTCATGGCTTAACTAATCGTCATGAAATTTGGGATACATGCAGTATTGTTTTTAAATGGATGATATTGGAATGGTAACCCCACCCGCGCTATCGGTATACACCGGCGGGGCACCAGTGAAGAATGATGAGTGAGGATGAAGTAGGTCAGTTAGCCCATCGTGACGAATTCAACAAGAATGGTTCACGATGGTTTCCAGGGGGAACCACGTGGAGGTCGACATAATAAGGTATATTGCTAGCAATGGAGCTGTCAAACTCCATTGCTAACAATAATTTTTCCCCCACATGCAGTATTTAGGACAGAGAAGGGTATAAGTTACTTTTTACTTCGGTCAATCAGTATATCTTGGTTGCGGGTTCGAAGTCACGTATAAAAATTACCTTAAGTATAATTAAATGTTATTCAGAAACAGATATATATTATGAAATATCTTATTATCTAATATAAATTGTTAATTTATGCTCGTTTCCATACATTAAAAATGGGCTAATGATGATTTTATTGCATTTAAAGCATCTTATTTGTAACCAGCACCACTTTCTCTTGCGTGGTACCGGTATTTTTACAATAATTTTAGGATAATTTGATTATGTATCGTCAATAGTATTTATTTTATACTACGAAGATGACAAACGGGCATACAGTCCGACTGATGATAAACGGTCATTGTAGCTTGACGTCTGCAACACTAGGGGTGTCATATGTGTTATATATTTATTTTAAATTATATTAATTTTCTTAAACATCTTGTGTCAAAATGTGTACCTACATTTATTAATAAAAATCAAAGTAACTACTTTAAATATTAGATTTGTCATGACAGCTGTCATGAAGTGCATATCAGCTCTAACATATTTTATTATTTTAATTTAATTTGGGACAGTATTAATCGTTATAATTTATTTAAATCGTAGAAAGTAGTGTAAATATTTAGTGACACTGTTATTTTAATATAATATACAAGTAATACATAATTATAAAGACAATTAAATTTGACCAACAAACTCATGAAGTGAAACAGTATTTTTTTTTTTTTCATTTATAAGTAACAAATATCAGAATAAAGTGAGTGCGACTTACTTCTTAATAAAATAATAAGCCAAGGTTTACAAAATATAGGTGATATAGACTGCATAATATATTAAACATAAATTGTGGTTCACTAAAAGTTACAGAAATTGAATGTGGGTATTAATAGAAATTTATGAAAATTTTAACGAACAAAATCTAAGTTCAGTTAACATATAATCCATAATTTCGAATCAACAAGTAACTGCGATTGTGGTACACTGGTTTCAAGCACGGTTTGAATGACTCTTGCGTAAGTGTCTGCGATCGGTTCCTGCCAACGAAATTCACTTTTTGTATGTAAAAAAAATTAAGTTAGCGAATCTGTACTATAGACAAATGGATCAGACGAATTATATTACAATGAGGCGTACTAAAAGAATTGTATCGAGTTTATCAGAAAGTTCTACATCTGAGTCAACAGAATCTATTTATTCAACAAAAAGTCTGCCTGATTTATCTACTCGTGATGACATCGTAGACGACCTAAAAATAGAAATAAATAATCTTAAAACCCAGTTAGAAACTGCAAAAGCCGAAATAGATGATTTGTTAATAGAAAATAGTACTTTGAAAAAACAATTGTCAAAACAAAATTATAAAATTACACACCTCACAAAAATATACTCGAGTTCATCGAGTATTAAAAAGAAAAGAGGGGATGTTAAGAAAGATGAAACAGTCAAATTACAAAAGAAAAGACTTTTTGATTTAAAAAATCATAGTTATAATGAAATAGAACATCCAGATTTTGAATTATCAATTAATACAGAAAACCAGACTGACATAGAAAATATTGACTCAAACCGTAATTCAGACGACAATTCTCAACCTAATAAGAAGACAATATTACAGAAAACAACGAGTATACCACAAAAAACAGACGACAAAGAGAACATAAATTCTTGGAAAAAAGTGATTTTACTAATCAAACAAATATTCCCAAAATGTTAATAACTGGTTCGCAGCAATGTACAGGTCTAGCATCAAAACTTATTTATTCAAGATTGGAATCTGGTTACCAAAAATATCAAATTTATTCTATTATAAAGCCAAATGCTTTATGTCAAGATATAATTCAAGAATGTTATCAGATCGAAGATTCAAAAGACAATTATATTATTTTATGTGCCGGAGAAAATGACAAGAATCCGACAAAAGTAATGATTGAATTTGTAAATTTATTGACAAGGTTTAAGAATATAAAGATAATTGTATTGGGAATAAACAGTAGCAAGTTTTTAAATGAATATATGTTAAACACACTTATTTCAAATGTATGTAGAAATTTTCAAAATTGTCAGTTTCTAAAAGTAGACAATAAGGGTGGCAAAAGAAAATTCCTTTCGGAACTGTGTTTAAAACTTAATGTTATTGTTGATTTCGAATTTTACAAAAAACACTATTTATGCTATAATAAAATAAAAAGTCGTATATTACCTAAAAAAGCCAGCTCTAACGATTTTAAAAAGCCCCATAAAGGTACTATACCTTACTACTTTCCTAGTGTAAGTAAACATAGCTCAATATATGAGAATAATCTAAAAAATGGTAACAATTATTTTCCTCCGAAAAATGAAGGAAATGAGCTTTTTCGTAAATAATAAAAAAGATCCAACTACATTAACATTGTTCCATCAGAATATAGCAGGACTTATAAATAAACTAGACATGTTAGAGTTGTGTTTAAATGAATTAAAGGAAAAGGATATATTCCCTGATATTGTTTGCTTATCGGAAACTTTTGTTAGAAATGGAGATGAAAATAATATTGTCTTAAATAATTTTAAATTGGCTACTTCTTTTTCTCGATTAAATGAAAAACGCGGTGGGGTATGTATTCTTTTAAAAAGATATATAGAATATAAACACATTCCATTTCTTAATGATCTCTCAATTGAAAAATATTTTGAATGTTGTGGAGTAGAAATACCATTATGGAACTGCATTGTTATCTGTATATACAAAATACCTGGTACTAATAATAATGTATTTTTTGAAAATTTTGAAAATATATTACACAAAATATCTTTTAGAAGCAACAAAAAAATTATTATTGCAGGGGATATTAATATTAATACTCTTATAAATGACAAAAATTCTTGCTATTTAAAGGAAGTTCTTCTTAATTATAATTTACAAATGCATATAAATAACCCTACAAGACATAACACGTGCATAGATCACATTTTTAGCAATATTTCATCAGCTGAAGGTAGGGTTCATGAACTTTTCTTGTCAGATCATAATACGGGTCAAACTTTGACATTTAAATTACATATTCAAAAACCTATACTACGTTATCATTATATAATTAAAAGAGACTTTAATGAAGACAATATACGAAAATTCATAGATGTCTTAAGTAGTTTATCTTGGATAGAAGTGTTAAGTGAAACAAACATAAATAATGCATTTGATTCATTTCATGACATGTTCTGTTTAATGTATAATCTTTGCTTTCCAATACAAAGAGTCAAAATAAAGGAAAGAAGTAATAAAGTAAAATGGATCACAAAGGGAATAAAACTATCATGTATATATAAAAGAAAACTCAGATATAATATTTATAAAAAAAATAAAGGCTACAATAAAAAACAATATTTAAAATATGCAAAAATGTTAAACAAATGTATTAATTGTTCAAAAAGAATAAATAACAGTAGATTTATTAAATATTCAAGGAATAAATGCAAGGCTACTTGGGATGTAATAAGTAGAAAGGAATGTAATATTATAAACAGACAAGACATAAGATGCATTGAGGTCGAAAATAAAAAAATAAACAACCCTCAAGAAATTGCTAATGCATTCAACGACTACTTTATCTCTATCACTGGTATAAATACATCAAAAAGTTATAATCAACATAAAAGTATAAAAAATTTATGTTCATCCATATTTATAATACCTTGCAGTGAAGATGAAATAATAAAAGTAATAAAGTCCTTGAAAAATACTCGCTCGGTGGGATTTGATGATATTTCAACACTTATATTAAAATTGGTTGCTCAAAAAATTGCACCGGTGTTGACTTATCTTATAAATTCTTCTTTTACACAAGGAAAATTCCCGAAACGTCTAAAACATTCTATTATAAAACCATTACATAAAAAAGATGACAAAAATAAATTAAAAAATTATAGGCCAATAACACTGAACTCAATATTTTCTAAAGTATTTGAAAAATTAATGTATAAAAGATTAATCGACTTTATCAATAAATTTAATATAATTAAAGAAGAACAGAATGGATTCCAAAGAAATAAATCAACTACTTTGGCTGCCTTTTCTGTCATCCGTAACGTAACAAAATTTATTGACAGTAAAAAACGAATAACTGGAATTTTCTTTGATATGACAAAGGCTTTTGACAATGTAAATCATAGAGTATTGTTAAACAAATGTGAACGATATGGTATTAGGGGTCGTGCTTTAGACTGGATAGCAAGTTATATTACAGATAGAAGACAGTGCGTCCAGATAAATCGCATTAATAATATATGTATGACTAGATCATTTACATCAAATTATCGTTGTACTTTATCAGGAGTTCCTCAAGGCAGCATTTTAGGTCCATTGCTGTTCCTTTTGTATATAAATGATTTGCCTGATATAACAAAATATCGATGTACTTTGTTTGCTGACGATTTATCTGTTCTTATTCCAGACGATGAAAAAACATTAAGTGACTATGAAATTGTAATCAATAACACAGTGAAAAGTATAGTATCTTGGCTTCAGGATAATGACTTAAATGTTAACATATCTAAGACCAAATTTTTGCAATTTTCTAATTATTCCATGCCACCAAAAAATATTGTTATAAAATGTAAAAATGAAAAAGTGACTGAATGTAATGAAATTAAATTTTTAGGATTTACCTTGGATAAAAATTGTAACTGGAAAGCTCATACTAACTACGTAAGGAAACGTTTAAATAGTTTTGTATATGCTCTTAGGCGATTAAAAAGAGAGGCCAATGAACAAACCGCACTGATAGCGTATCATGGTTATGTGGGTTCAATTTTAAGATATGGGCTTCTGCTTTGGGGAAATTCTATAATGTCGAAAAAGGTCTTTATAGCACAGAAAAAATGAGTAAGAGCTATCTGTGGTGTAAAACCAACAGATACATGTAGACCATTATTTAAAAAACTAAAAATATTAACACTTACATCCATGTATATTTATGAAGTAGGAATATTTGTTAAACAAAACCCACAACTTTTTACAAAACTTTCAAATATGAATGAAGTCACATCAAGAGATCCCACAATGTTGAAACTGCCCATCTGCAGAACCACACTGTATCAACAAAACTGTGATATAATGACTATTAAAATATATAATAAAATACCAAAATCAATAAGAGAACTACCAGTAAGTCACTTTAAATTACGGTTAAAAAAATGGTTACTGGAATGCAATTTTTATTTAATAAATGACTTTTTAAAAAATTAAATGAATGTATGTAAATGTGTAATTTCATTTGTATTGTATGACATTTGTTATATTATTGACTTGTTATGTATTTGTTTTTGTTTAGTTTGTATTTGTATTTGTTTAGTCTGCTACCACTAGTATGTTTGCGGCTGCCAATATTTATGGATTGATCCTACTAGGCTATTAATATACGTAAGCCACTAAATTATAATACTAAATTTGCATGCCTTTAGATAAGGCGAAATGTGTAGATCTATTATATTTAAGACCATTATTATTACCACATTTCTAGCAAATAAATAAATTATTATTATTATTATATTATTATTATTATTATTATAATATAATAAAGTATTAAAATTGTTATTATACCGAATTTGGTAATAAATTATTCTTGTAATGTATATAGAACACTATATTTTAATTGATTTTATAATTATTTATTATCATGATACTTAAATAAAAAGTAATGAAATTGTAAGAACACGTGCTCTCACTGACTTATCTACTCGAATTCAGCCGTGTGGATATAAAGATTGTCATTTGGGTGGGGAGACACTTCTTGTCCAACCGTTGAACAGAGCACAGCTCCCTGACGTATGAAGAGTGAACAAGTATAGTGAACCAATCGAAATTCATTACGCAAAGCAATATGTCTACTACGAAGGTCCTTAATGAATGGATGTTTATTATTCATTCACGCAAAATTTACTAAACAGATTTTAATCAAATTTAATTCTCGTGTAGGTTATATTCTAATTTAATATATTGTTAACTGTCTGTTACTGAATATAGGTTTCTCTCATAAAAGGGGTTTTGCCAGTAGTTGCCACATTTGGCGGGCAGATTGGCAATTGCAGCTAGGCTTTACAGATGAAAAACATCTCTAAAGCCTAACTGCGGGACGCTACTGCCCATCCCTCGGTTAGTTCTTTTAGTCGCCTCTTACGAATCGCACGGGAAAGTAAGTGGTGGCCCATACTATGCCGGGATCTTATGGAAATTAAATTTATATGACTCTTTATATATTGATCCATTTAGGAGAAGACGCGAGATGCAACTAGTTTTGCTATGAAATTACATTCTTATTTCGCATTACACTTTAACATTATTAGTTATGTTATTCTCACATTGATATGGTCCATGGCACTGAACGAGTAATTACTACGTATTAGTCAATGGGAAATATCAAACAACGTCTCAAATGGGAATATGTTATTAAATTATTCTTATTAATACGCCTGTAAAAGGTGAAGGTTCAATTTTTAGTCGTTGATTCACATGGTCATACATCGCAGCAAGAAAAGGTCAAGTTATTTTGTACAGGTGTATAAATAGATATATGGTGTACAATTATATCGTTAGTGTTAATAAATTTATTCTATAAATGCAGTAAGCAGCAAGTAGATTTTGACCTTGATCCTATGGAGAGACAAAGTATTACAGTATGTATATGTCTGTGGAACGATTTAAATCTATCTATAAGCGATGGATAGTCGCTTTTTATCAGGTGGACCCTCAGCTTGTCTGTTATTCTAGTTTGCATAAAGTAACATGCTCGTAATTATCTTAAAAATGTTAATATTTATGTAAGCGTAAAAATTGATCTTCTACTTAGAGAAACATAGTATCATCAATGTGAAATAGTACTTTCTCTATAAAGAGGTAAATACAGAGAAGTAAAGATGTGTATTAATAAAGTTCAATCTAAAAGTATTTACATTTTTTATTTTTTATTACATTTATCTACAGTATTGATAGTTGATCGTTGAATTTTCAGTTTGTAATCATTGTAAAATTAAAATAATAATTATATATAAAACCGGCAAAATACATGCTTGACTTTAAATAAAATATAAATTATTGTATAAAATACTATGTCATGTATATTTACAATACGAATAATATTTTCATGTCATGTATTTGAAATATTATATTTTTATATAAAATAGAAAATGCTAATTACAAAATACAGTCAAGTATTACGTATTGTAAATAGAACAGAACTAATATAGCTCAGCTTATTAATCAATAAAAGAAAATCTCCTTTTATACATTATATTTTTATAGAAATTTTTAAATGATTGTCCGACAAACAGTCTCTTGTTGGGGAATAAATAAACCTGCTAAAGAAAACAATATTTAGCAGGGTCGCTAAATGAAGAAAATGTGTTTATGTTAAATTCTATTTTGAAGCTATAAGTATTTCAAATATTAAATATAGAATATCTGAGCATCAAGTATTTGAAATACGAATCAGTAATTACATTTTTAGGAAGTACTCGTAATTTAAGTTCAAATATCAAGTATGTGTTTTTATTTTAAATACAAGTAATTCAAATACTGTCCAGCTCTGATTATATGCAATAATTGTCAAAAAGTTTATATAGATCTATCGTATGTGTTTAACAGTGAAACAGTGGTAGTTACCCTCTTAGAAGTAAACAGAGAAAAATACGGATTTTCGTATTGTTATATAAGGAAACCTATTCGATATATATTCGGTACGTTCTTGATAAATTTTTTTAATTGTCTTTATTATAACTTCACTTGTTTAACGTTAATTACTTATGTACAACGAGTAAAGAGAAAGTGGAACTTTCATAATATACTGACTTTTAGTACATGTTTGCAATTGGTGACACAAGTAATTTGTAATAATAACAGAAATGGAAAAGTTGATAATAAAAATTAAGGCATTCTATTTCGCAGTCGAAAGTTAAGAACCTTCAATAATTTGAAAACACATTTAAAAAAAACTAGTTCTCATTATATTTGCTGTTTAGGTAGTGATAATATAATTATTTCTTATTACAGTATTAATTACTCCACTGTGAACACAAGTTTAGCATTACCTTTGAATAAATATTTAATCGATTCTGCGTTACGTATCTCTGATGTATGAAGTTATTTTGTATTTTTGAAAAAGAATATTATAAAAAAAATATCATTTGTAAAATGATATAAATAATATATATATATATATATATATATATATAAATTTCATTAAGAAGTCGTATCGTTTCAATTATTAGCAGCAGCCTTTTAAAGTTTTAAATAAATTTTTAATATAGAAATCAATAAAACGTAAAAGTAATAAAAATATTTTCATCCAGTTTATATGTGCCTTTGGATAATATAGTGATTAATTACTTATTTGTATGTATCTATGAATCAATCAAATCATTCGGCGATTTTATCAGTTACATACTACTTGTAATTGGATATTGATTCTATTATAATAAAATAATAAAAAAAAGAAAAAGCGTTTGTCTATTTTTCACTCATATTTTTTAATCAAGTGTAACGTTGACACCCATTAACTTAATTTTAATAGTACTACCTAAGTAACGTAGACATTAAAGAATAGAATCGGATATATAAAAATAAAAATTCATGGATACCTTCTTATTCGCTTAAATATGTGTACTTAATTTAAAAATAAAACGTAGTCCGTTTTCTAGTAAAACATACATAAGTTATACAGAATATATTATTTTAAGGAAACGAATTTACAAAACGACAGAGACAAGATGGCAACATTGCTAGAAACAACAAAATATTTGCGTCATAATTAATGCAAAAGAGAAGTCGTGTGTAAGCAGAATACTACACCTACTATTTCCGTCTTTCAACTATATTAATTTCGCTGTTAACTACCAATACTCAAGGTTATATTAAAACATATCTATTTTGAAATAGTTTGTATCATTTTAAATTAGGTGTTACCAAAAATGAACATCTCGGTGTATGAATGAGATTGTTTCCAACCGGTTGCAGAGAAAGTTTTAGAATGAGTACCGCGAGACGCGCTGTGTAGCTGTTGTTATTGGCGCAAATTATTATATTATTATGACTGCAGACACTTTAATAATAAATGACGATTACATTCATATTATGCAATAATGTTTGAATCTTAGAAGCATCGTAAACATGAGCATTTGTTATCGATACAAGACTATCATTATAGGATCGCATTGTGGCTACACAAGTGTGCGTGTAAGTGATATACAATAATAATATGTAACAAAAATGACCTATTTTATATTAAGTGTATAGAATCAATCAACATTACAGTTAGTACTGATTGATTTTGTAATAACTGTGAAAACAAAACCAGCTGTCCGGTGACTGGTAACCAAGACAAGAAAATGGAACGATAAAAAATAATTGCATTTATGATAGGTTATATTTATGCAGTTCATAAACAAAGGATTTGAATAAGTAATTTAAATATAGAACTTTAGGATTGCCAACACATAAAAGAAAATATATTTGACAAGTCTTAACAACTACTGCCATATTGTAGAAATTCTGAAGTTGGACGATGGTTACCAGTTTCTATCAGGTGAGCTATCAGTTTGTTTGTCACATTAAGTTAAAAAAAATAGTATGTAATTAAGGTTTCCACGTATAATTCCATAATACTTATAATAATATTTGAGTCTATATTAATTTACCTATATCATCTAAAATGTTTCACAAACAAATATATGTGCAGTATAAGAGACTTTATATTTATTTGTAATCTCCGAATGAAAATTAAGAGATTGTTATTATTTATGTAAATTTTTATATTACAACAGCTATAGTTGGCACGCTACCAGACATTTTAATTTATTGTACTAAAAGATTGAGTATCATATTATCCAAACGACCTAATTTTCATTTAGTTTACTTTGGCGTCATCGTGCGACGCAGTCTCCACAAGCCGTCGAAATGATACTATTAAATGGTCTTATATATTTGTTTATCATGGAAATAGATGATTAAACAAATATGTTTATTATGCAACATTATGGTAAAAACTTTTCATTTTTTATGTTAATTTTGCTGGCTAACGATAATAGAGTCGCGCATGATAACTGCTTTATTTTATGCATAACCGATTATTCATGCTGCACGAACAGACAGATTGTTTTATTTTTGTTCTATAAATAAATAACAATTACTTCCCTTGGAATTAAAATAATGTAAGGGGAATAACACGGGAATAAACTCTATTAACCCTTAGACCGGGCATCCCGTGATTTCTGCGTGCAGTATCTACAAGTTTAATTTTACGCATCCCGCGATTTCAACGTACTCGCATTTTTTATATTTATTGACGTTGTTATCCCGCGATTTTTATTTTGGTAGATTGATATTTAGTATTGATTGTTTCTCAGAATCTCGCTAGATAGCTAAATACTCGTACTGCTATTTGTAGTCAAAGCGATGTGTGAAAATGAAGCGAAAAAAAAAATACGTGGTCAGAGGGTTAATAGAAAAAGGAATTATCGAGGAGCCAATTTAGAAAACGAAGGAAAACCGCTTAACTGCAGTTGCCAACCCGCCTGCTAAACGGGGCAACTACTAGCAATACTCCCCTTATGGGAAAGGCTTATGTCAAGCAGTGGACAATTAACGGCGGAAATTGTCCACTGCTTATGTATTTATATATAACTTATATACAAATACTTGCTGCTGTGTGTAGCTTTACGCAATTAATATTATATTTCCCCTTTAAGTTAACATTTTTAATAATTCTTTCGTTGATACTTACGGCATACAATAAATCTACATTATAAATTTCAGCTTTCTAGATTTTTTAATTTTGGCTGTGTGTTGATAGTCAGGATAAACGAATTTATATGTATAAAAATACTATATTAATATGCAATTAATAGATTTTTGAACATCTGTGCGCAGTCAGTTTTATTCTGCCACATTCTACGTCTGTCGCTGGATCACATTACTCTCTATCCATTGGTAATGCAAAATAATTTTGTAGGATTATCTAACATATGTTAATTTTATGACTCCTGTATAATCCAAAAGAGAAATAGATGTAATGTATATTAATTAAAATAAATAAATATAATTAAAAGAAAAATACACAGCAATATCTAGTCAATCACAAGCTAAGCAGAGCTCGTACTATGGGTACTAGACAACTGATACACATACTTCTATACTTTTCTTTTGTAAATTCATATAATACAATATAAATATTTTTATTATGTGAGGATTGAATCCGTGACCATCGGAAGGTAAATTTATGTATTAAGTTGCTAGATCACTAAGTTCGTCAAAATAAAAATAAAAAATCTCAAAATCATAATTTCTTACAAGGAAAATGATAAAACTCAATTGCAGCAATATAAAATTAACAGGGCGTAGTTGACATGATTATTACTTCTGAGAGAAAGGGAAAGCTGTCGATCAAATACGCGCCAAGCGGTTACGACACTCGGAGATGCGTATGCGCACCTTGAATTGTAAGATTATGCAATAGCTTATTTTCCTCTTAGATGATTCACTGCATTGTTAAAGTAATGATATTGTTGGGGAAGCCAATTACGCACTCTGTACACATTCTCAACAAAAATAACTGCATATAAACAGGTAACATTAATTTTGGCTGATTGCGAAACTACGATTTTGTGTCTTTTTTTTATTTCCCATATTTCATTATTGCCTCCATTGACTTTTTACACAGAAACAAGTTTTTGTTTTCTTGCAAGTTCTTGTTTCCTTTAGTTTTTTCAAATTGTACGTATTTACATTGTTTATATTAAATATAAGGTAAACAATGTCTTGAAAACTATTGGCTAGATTTTGAATTAGGTACATTTAAAAAAAATATTCAAAATTCAGTAACTCATGACTAGTATTTTAGAGGGCTCTTATTTTCAATTCGTTCTGACTTTATATACGCACGGATTGTTTTAATCAGTTAATGTTTACATTCTCAATCATAAATAATATATTAATTTGCCGTACATATGAGTAAAATAAAAATGCAACTAACCTTAAAAAATATTCCTAAATAGTACCGTTTCTCCCCTGTTTTGAGCAGAGGCATCGTCCACCGCGTCACACCCAGCTCGTCATCGTTGCAACTCGTACATTCTGTAATTTATATAAATTAGTTTAAAATTTGAATAAAATAATACAAGTAGAGTTCATCCCTAGCCCCGTTGAAAATAATGAACATATCAAATGTAGGTTCACAACAAAATTGTACAGTCGTAAAATAACTCCAATATGGGTACTTAGATAATTACAGTTGTGAGCATACCTAGAAGTATTAATAAATTAATTGAATGAATAATGATAATTGTAAAAAATAAATATGCTAAATCTCAAATAGAATTGTTAGAGTTAGCATAGCATTCAACTTATACCTACGTATATTCCAAACCGAAGAAATAAAGCATTCATTTTATCATTCGGAAAAATTAGATTTGTTATTGGTATTCCAGTAGTTGAAAGTTAGACATTTTTATATTAAAACATGTACTCATTAATTTGAAATGCACATGTATTTAATATTATTATTGTTCAATATCTTTAATAATTGATTATTCTTTTATGCCACAATCGTGTAATGCTATATTATTATGAATTATAATGTACATCTAAAATGATTATGTTGATTCTTTATAAGGATTAAATTAAATACCGCTTGCTCACTTTAATACTTTAATGGAGGCTTTATGATCAGGAACATTAATTTTAATATTATTATAGGGATATTTTCTTGTAGTATTGATAAACATCTCATGTGTACGAGTAGATATTGTTGTAAATATATTAAATGAAATGTACGTAGGTTATTTTTAAATTACATTACTTTTATTTTGGATTTATAATTTAAGATTGAGATAGGTAATGACTAACTAAATTAAATTAATAATGAATTAACTAGGTAACTCAATTTAAATTTAATTATTTTAAAATAAAATTTAATTATTTTAAAAGCAATAAAAAAATAGTTAAATATAATAATAAGAAAACTCGCACTTGCAAATGTTTTTTATCTACCTATGTTGATTTTGGTACCGATTATCGATCATATACCCAAGTGCGCTACGCTACGTGATTAAGATATTTTTTTATAAATGTATAGTAATAAAAATTCTACCAAGATCAAATTTAAAATATTTATGTACTTATAGTAAAATGTCGTCTTAGTTTATGTACAGTGAAAATGCGGGAGAATCTAACATTGTATTGACAACAATACAAATGTTTATGCACGTTTAGCAAAAGCTTTCTCTATAGCGGTTAACAATAGGAAGGAACGTTGCTTTTGCAACACATTATTTTGCATTTCCTTATTTATTGTAGGTATGCAAAAATGTTAGAACATTAACATTACTATTGAATTTTATATTTACTTTGTAAGTTGAATAATGTTACCAGTAAGTCTTTTTAGTAAAAATATATTTGTTTCCTCTGATTCTGTTTTTGCTTTGAATGTGTGGCTAAAGTATCAAACATTAATTAATAAATAAATCTATATATATATATATATATATATATATATATATATATATATATATATATATGTATATGGTATATATATATTATATCGTATATATATATATATATATATATATATATATATATATATATATATATATATATATATTATTGTGTATATATAGATGAATATAAAATTACATTTTTGATAATACATTTTTATAAAGTAGAAGAGCGAGTGAGTTAGTTTTGCTTTGCACAAAGAGGCATGCCTCTATTATCAAGGCATTGAATTTCACTATGTTGGTCTTGACAAATATTTCCTTAGTCGGTCCATCGTTCTCTTTCTAGGAGTCTGGGCACATAAATCTATGGGTCGAAATCTTTCTATGGCTGCCATCATATTCAGATCTGAGTTTCACTGACATATCTAATCACTAACATGTAACAAGAAAAGGACTGTAAAAGAAATAAATGTATAATTTTCTCAACAATTCATGGTCAAGTTTAGAAAAACAAACGTAAACGACCACTCAAGATATTGATCGATATTTCGGAAAATAGACCGCGAACTTATGATTCCAAATATAATTAAACACATAAAGACTTCATTACCTACTTAATTAATGACTATAGATATGTATCCTACCGTCGTTAATTCAAATTCAACCGTAACAAGTCTTATGGTTCCAATGTTACATAAACAACATAATATATACAAATAACATGAGTTATTTTAGCGAAAGTGGATCATTGTACGTGGTCTGACGATGCATGAGAAGAAATATGGCCCTCTTTTGGATGATACATACAAACAACAGTTATTAAAGATATATTTGTGAACTAATTTGATATGCTATTATATAATGTTATCCAATTAAAATAACTGTTATTTTACGCATGCGAGGACAAAGTATGCAAGAACAAACTTATTGGTGCATTAAACATCTTTATAAGTATCATTGTTAATTACTGAAGAATACGTTTAATTAGAAAGTGAGTTTGGTATAAGGAAACAATATTAAATTATTGTTACAAATGTACAGGTAAGACGTTGCTTCATAGTGCTATTATTTTGTCTGTATTGTTCTGGACACGCATTGGTTTGCCATGTTATCTTATGTAATGAAATGATGAATGATGTTCAACTTTATAAGTATGTCATATAAATTTACTTCATTCGTTCCGCTATAAAAATACCGAGATGATATAATAAAGTACTAGTTTAAATAAATGTCTTTGATTTTATTTGTCTTGTTTATATTTTTCTTTTACAGATCTTGGAATAATAAACAAGGTGACAGTCCAGCAGATGGAAAGTTAAGGAAATAATAGACTGAAAGTGGGAGATAACCGTCGTCTGTAAATATAAAATGGAAGTCACGTCAAATGGAATTCCCATGGCATGCTTTATGCGTTATTATTCTTGAGAATTTATGTATTATACTTTTGTATTTTTTTATAACACAAGTATCAAACGAGCATGATAGTAAATGACTACTGATGCTCATGATCACCCACAACACCAAAGGAATTGCAGGTGTGCTGCCGGTCTTTTAAAAAGGAATATGTTCTTTTCTTAAGATTATGATGTCGTATCGGTTCGGAAATACTGCTGCTGGAAGATGATTCTAAAGAGTCGTTGGGCGTGGATGAAAGTGCTTTGAAAAACGCACGGTGGAAGACCGCAACTCATCCAGATGATTGGGATGGAACTTTAATTTGTGGCGGGTTGTACGGTGGTGAAAATCAGAGCACACAGTACTCTTCATGATAAATTCAGTAGAAGATCTGTTCCTATAATTGCTAAATCCCATGCTATAAACCGAAACACAATCAATATTTTATGTCTTCATATGATTATCATATGTTTATACTGTGCCGCCCATTCCATGTCTAGTGTTATGCCTCTTGTAACGAAATTTCTCTACCTGTCCTATTGAAACATCAACAATGTAAGTACATTGTTTCGCGACAGAAACTCATGTGTAGGTTTATATGGCAGACATAGGTACTATGATATAGTTATAATTATACAATTTGTACATTACCAGAGGGAGACTTTGTACAAAAATCGTTTGCTTGGGTATCTATTCCCCATTTGTTTTTCTGCCATGAATTAGTTGTGTTTGCATGGCTATGTTTCGGTTTTAAATGTAGGATATAGCAATGAAATTACAGGGTACAGAGGCAAAGCTTATCTCAGGAATAGCAACGCATGGAAGGAATTATAGGCTACACAGAATAAACTGTTATAACTATGGTATTGTTTATGTCTATAGGGGATGACATTACATCAGGTGGATTTGTTTGCTATTCTAAGTTACATAAAAAAAATACATTAAAATAATTTTTGGTATACCCATAACGTTAAAAATGTTAAAATGTTTTATTAAATGCCAATTGATTTTTTTTAAGTTATCGGCTATATAAGTTATTGGCAACTATGCTAGTCTAATTAAGTATAGGTAGGTACTATATTTTTTAAGTGATATAATATTTAATATTAATTTAAAAAATTAGCAAGTCATTGCTGTTAATGATTAGATGTATTTTAACAATAATGATGCAAGCTTAGTGCCATATCAACGGCCATTTTGAATTTGTATGACATTTCCTCAAAATCTAAGCATTATTGGGAAATAGAGAGTACCCATATATAAAGGTTAGTGCATTTTTAAACGCTGTTACGAAACAAATTAGCCAATAAGTAGGTACTTTGGGTAACACTAGGTATAATACACCTAACATGTATTTAAGAGTGAAGTAGGTCATCATGCAATGATATTGAATAGAAAACAAAAAAGTCAAGCATTCTATTCTGAAGACATAGAGAAATAGCTTAATAGATATCTGTAGTGCTTAAAGCTATGTAATTATCAAACAAGTCAATACAATTACAGCGTGTGGGTTGCGTTTGTTTTTTATCTTTTTCCCCGATTGCTTAAGGAAAGGAGGGTAATGATTTTCTAATGTTAGAATGTATATTAGTTCGTATATTTAGCGCAATGTGAAGCTCAAATAACAGATTTTAATAAATTGGATGTCGTAAGATTCGTTTTAATTACTAGAATACTACTGAGATGTAATTTAATTGGGTCCGCCAAATATAAAAATTTGCGAAAGTTAACTGTCTAATCTTTACAACATGTTTTCTAACTGCATTGGGTTGACTGGAAGAGATCTCTGTCAGAGATAAGTCCACCCTTGCTCACAACATTTATAAATGCATTAACAATGTAATTTACAAGTGCAATAAAGAATATATATAAGAATATATATATCTTTTGTAACATTGTCACAGCCTGATAGAGAAAAAGAGGTAAGTATTGGCGAGGCTTTACAGAATTTCGGTAAATGGCAAATCGTTGTTATTAAATAGATATGTCAGCACTAACTTTTCGATGCCAGGAAAATTTCCATTAATTTAACAAATAAATAATAACAAAATTGAATATAAATTCAAGTGATTTATTGAAAAAACGCAATACTAAAATCATTACTACAACCAACAAAGAAACTACGAAATTGATTTAATTAATAAACCGGTTATCTTTTGTGACTGTAACCGCCACTTTATATTATATTGTCTGTGAGTAAACAGTGCTCCTACGCTAATAGGAGAGAAAGGGATTGTTAGTAATGCGTTATAACCGCTATATTGCTAGTAATATACCCTATTACGTCGATCTCCACTCGGTTCTTGTCAATTCTTGTCGATGGGCCTCTATACCGATAGCACAGATGGAATTACTAGTCCATTTTCACCAATTAAAAAAATGCCTTAGGCTTTTATCGTACAAACGCATAGTATTAACACACCTGACGTTTGGACGACTGATAGAAAAAAATAATCATAGACTAAGAAACTTTTTTCTAGGTATTTTATTTTACACCATACTTAATTGGTCATGTTTATAGACCATAACGCGGTAAGAACCAAAGCAATTTAATTATTATATAACATCTTATTATACTGTACTTACTTATCTATAATTATTAATTTACCAATGACTCAAAATTTTGCACGTTATTATCCTGGTTTCATAGATATTCGTAAGGCATTTTGCCAAACACGGTATTCGAATTTTAAATAATCGAATATCTGACATGAATTCGAAATGACTGTAATCATTTATTATACACTTGTAGAAAAAAGTTTTATTACTCGAATGTATTTATTTCTTTAGTCTTAAAACAAGTATTCGATTGTTGTCTCACATGGGTTCTTATGTGGACAAGACGGAATGCAAAGTGGAATGTGGTTTCGCTGAGCATATTCGAGTAATTTTTTTAAGATTTGACTAAACTATGGACATTATTAGGCACACAGTCTAAAGTTTTGTGTCATAAAGGAATATTTATATTACAATTATTGGTTGATTCGTGAACCTACGAAAATATAATCATTCGTAGGTTAAAAATCACCTCTGTCTGTGGAATTCTTCTGTGTTAACAGTGAATAATTTTTTTGGGTCCAATTTTTTTTTGTATAAACTTATTTTTACGCACTAGCTTTTCCTTTGTGCTTTTTCTTATTTCTGATTAAATCCACCTTTATGTAATATATATTTCTCGTGCTGTATTACAATAATAAAAGAAGACATTATGCTTACAGTGATACAGGTTGTCATAAAGAAAAAGATATTATGCCAATATGAGAGACAACGTGGTAGTTTTAGCGTTTCTCAGACAATATAGTTTGGTTGTTGAACTTTATAATAATTAACAATTGTATCCTAAAAATTGTGAAATTTGATTTATTCAGTATACGCAACTAATTTCAACTGGCCTTACTTAAAATACGTTTAAGTAAAGTAAAAAAGTACGATAATTATAGACGAATATTAATTATTCAACTATTATTAGTATTTAATTTATTGTAATGTATGTGTAAATGTGATATTAATTGATTTGTAAAAGTGTCTGTAAGGGCCTATATGCAAAATAAATATTTTAATTTTAATTCTGTAAATCTATTATTTTTAAGTAAACCAGCTTAATTGAAAATGATAGATTGCCTATCTATATTGTTTAGAAGGAAGAGCTCATAGAATATACCGTGACGTGCGTCGTAGGTACTTACAAACACCACTCTTAAGGACTAAGATGGTATGTCAAGCATTTACTCTAAAGTTTTCTGGGAAGTAAGTGTGTGTGCATGTTATGCTTTATTTTTGTAAATTCTGAACCGATTTTAATGTTTTTTTAGTGTTTTTTTTAAACTGTATAATTTTTATATATAGTACACATAAGATAAGGAATAATTTTAAATTCGTTCCGTGTTGTTTGTCACAATTGAATCCACTGTTTTGCTGTTGCTCAAAATAAAATAAATATTTATAAAGTAAAATATATTACCTGACTTAGAAATGGGCGAGTTGTTGTAACTCACTGTCCTTGTATTAGAAATCCAACACATCAGTACGAACACCACGAATATATTACGTTGACACATCTTTCCGGTCCACTTGTAACACTAATCGTAACTATATCTCGAATGGCGGAACATCGAGTTTGAACATATTCATAAATCGATTTGCGTTGCACATGCACTTTACCTCATGACCTTTAATTGGTAAGTAAATTAAATTTAAGAACTAGTTCATGTTATATTTATTACGTAAATTACAGTAATTATGTAATAGTCGGATTCAATAAAAAATAATAAAAATGTAATCAAAATACTCTATAAATGACGTAATAAATCAAAATATTAAGAAAATAAATATTTTTTCATTTCTAAAGTATATTATTGAATATCAGCAGACTGTCTTTTGGTCGAATCATTTACTCGTTTGTTTATATATTCAATATGTTCTATTGAAACGGACCATACCTATTATATTATGTTGTTTTTATGAATGAAAGCCAATAACTGACTTGACAAGCTGGTCGCTTGTCGTATTTATTAGTTGTCATTATGTAATTTAAATTGTTATGGTACTTATGTACTTGTTGTGCCATTAAGTGAGATGTTAGTATATATTCTTTTTTTAAATATTAATTTAGGTTAACCTACATTAGTATATTTACTTAATTACTTGATTTTGGCGATTACCGTTAAAAATAGAACCAATTGGTCGTAAGATAAGTTATCAATTTATACTTAATTCAATAAAGAGGTATACATCTACAATAAAATTATATAAATCGGTTAAATCAATATTGTTTTTTTAAGACCAAATTCCAAGGAGCTATTAATAATGGACTATCAAGATCTTACTCTATGATTAACCTTTAAGAGCGTCACGAATATAATCAAAATAGAATCAATTTTTCAAGCGTTCGTTCAGTATTCTGGTAGTTTTTACTTATACAGGCTCAAATCAATTCTGAAATACGCCATGAAACAATTTTCAAATAATGACCACCTTATAAATAGATGCACTAATTAAACGCTAAGGAAATTGCAAGCATTCTTGTTAATATATTTTATTAATATATCCCTACTAGTATTATAAATATATAAGTGAGTCTGTTTGTTACTTTATAGCGCCTTGACGACTTAATCAATCACTATGCAATTTAGTATACACGTACTATATTGATTGTAGAAGGATATAGGTTACTTTTTATCTCGGTCACTAAACATGGATATGTTTGTCCACGTGACCAGGATTTGTCACGTGGACAAGGTCGCGGGTAAAAGCTAGTAATATTATAAATGCAAAAGTAAACATAACAGAGTATACTGTTTCGCCCATGATACCTCTCATGCGTTGCCATTCCTGAGCACTCAGGTATTATATAGGTGTTCCTCTGTACCCTGTAAATTCACGCCATATCCCACCCTTCAAACCGAAACACAGCCATGCAAACACAACTGCTTCACAGTAGAATCACGAATGGGACAGAAGTATCCAAGCAATCGACTTTTGTACAAAGTCTCCCTCTGGTGAAATGGGTGAACGGATTTGAATTTAATTTAGCACACGTGTAGATATACCCTAACTTAACATGTAGGTTATTATATGTACAAATTACGCAGGTAACAACTAGTATACAGATAAAAATGAAAAAATAACGTTAAGCAAGATCGAAATATTGCGTTAAGCTACTCGATTGATATATACACTCGTACAGGTAGTTATTATCTGCGATAACATGATATAATTTTATTGTAGTTATTGATTTGTGTATATGCAATAGAAGTAAAGCTTATAATTTCCTATGACATATTGTTACATATTACTTAGGCATTTCAATGCTCTTGAGTAACGACATCTGATTAAAATAAAGTTTAAATAAAAATAACTTTTATTCACATAAACTTAATAAATATTTTTGAATAATATTTTTTTATGAATCCTGTAATTGCAATTTAAGTCGAGAAAAAAGAAACAGCTGTTATTTCTTTTTTTTTTTTAAATAAAAGTTTACAAAAAGGAAATATATTTATTTATTTATAGTAAGGCAACAGATTACAAATTAATACAATTATAAAATAAATATTACATAAAATGGCATTAAATTTGCACTCTAATAACTGCTCTGCATAACTATCGATATTATATACATTAAAAGAATATATGAATGGAATATATTTTGTTTATTTTTTAAGGGTTTTGATATTTAGATTTAGCGCGTGATAATTCATTGTCACGACAATGCAGTGGTTGAATTTATTTCAATTCATCGGTTTCATACCTAGGTGAGAATAACCGCCTGAAATGACCTCGGTGATATGTCAATTGAAACGAAACAATAAAGAAGGTTACATTTGGTAAAAGTGTACGCGATTTACATTTTATTTACGGGTTCCGTAGTACTATTTTATATATAATAAATTATGATAATTTATCTATATATGTATGCTCAAATATGTTACGTACACTTCATTAAATGTAAGTACATAATAATTAGAAGTTAAATACAATAATAAGGTAAATAATAAGATGTCTTAAATGTGACGGAAGAGAATGTTAGTAATGCGGAGGTTAGTCCTAATCGCTATTTTTTTTAATGGGTGATAATGGAATGGCAACTACACCCGCTCTTTCGGTATACACCAGCGGGGCACCAGTGAAGGATGATAGGTAAGGATGAAGCAGGTCAGTTAGCCCATCGTGACGAATTCAACAAGATTGTTCACGATGGTTTCCAGGGGGAACCACGTGGAGGTCGACTTAATAGGGCATATTGCTAGCAATGGAGTTGTCAAACTCCATTGCTAACAATCGCTTTCCCCCCCTCATTGCTACTAATATACCCTATCAGGTCAACCTCCACGCTATTCCCCCTGGTAACTTTTTAGACTAATTTATCGTTGAATTCGTCATGATGGGTTATATGGCCTTTTCATCTTCCTTCACTGGTGCTTCGCCAGTGTATGCTGATGGTGCAGGATGGGTTAACATTTTATTATCATGTATTAAAAAAAAATGTCTTAAATACAATGTACCTTTTTATTTTAAAAATATAGTAATAATAAAAATTCATTTCTAATAATTTTATTTCAATACATACCTACTGTTAATCCATCCAGTTTTGTCCTTTTTTTTTAGTATTCTTACACTCTTATAAAATGCTCAGTATTACTATATTATTACACAATTTTATATTTTGAAAATCTTATCGTATGTATTAAATTAAATGGAATATCATCTGAAGGGTCCGACCCCAATAAATAGCGCAGCGAAAAGAATTTATTTATATAAAGCGCAATAAGGATATAAATAATGTATAGAGCGCTACATTCGTCGAAGGGGACATTCGAATTCTTGACGTGTAAGAATTTGTATACTGATTGGTATTTAGGTCTGTCGATGATTCGTACCTGGCTTCCAGGAAAAATATATTTTATAATGCTTAAACGTGCAATTTTCTTGTTTTCTGTTCGATTATATAAAACTTACCACATAGAATAAATAAACACTATGTTGTTTAAGTGTTGGTACTGCTCTTATATTGATGAAACTTGATAATGAATCTATGCAACCATCTAGTAATATAAGCATAATAATATAATTGTGTATTGCCTTAATGTGTTACTATAATTGTCACATATTTTTCACCACATCTGCCCTTCATACGCTTTCTGTTTTTACCCAATGGTTAGCTGGTAAATAATGCCATATGGCATTAAGCTCGCCAGTTGTACAAAATTTTATTGTGCAATAAAGAATAAATAAATAAATAAAAGAGTATTCGTAGGTTTGTACTACTATTTATAATATGTTTCTGTATATAATATAGGTAGCGATAGTTATTATAAAGGACATAGATAGGTAAAATTTTCAAAATCAAACAGATAACATAGTTTACACATTTTTTTTTATTAGTGACGGGGGTAAAAACCTAAATTAAGGTATCGGTACGATAAGTTTTTCATTCGCCCGGAAAATATATTGTGGCGTAGGACAAATATTACAATACGTCCATTCTACCGCATTTACAATTTAGATCTAATCATCCATACGTAGATTGTGTTCACAATTATAATTATTAATATTTCTAATACTGTTGTAAATTTTTTTTTACTGGAGTTTAAATGTGTTTTAATTATAGGTTTAGAAAATGCAAGAAAAACATACAAAGTTGAGAATGTTGTACAAACTGAGTAACAAAGGAAATCTCGTGAAATGTTGATACTAAATAATAGTTGGGGAATAAAGATCAATCATTCACTGGATGTTAGTTCCAGCTCTATCTTTAGTAATATATACATGGGGTATATTTTTAAAGTGATTTTTTGAAACATGAATCGAAAAAGACAAATTATGTTGTGTTTTAAATATATTATGAGAACTTAGAGTTATGAAAAATTGTTATTTAAAAAATAGTACCACGTACCTGATATTTTTTAAATTAAGTCCTGATAGTGTATTTAAAGTATGTCTCAATAACACAAGAGTTTAAAATTAACTTCAATATGTTTTGTCTTTCTTAGTTACTACATAGCTAGACACCGAGTCATTATGAGTTTGAATTCACTCTATATAAGTAGTACTAATATATTTTTCATTAACAAATATAATACGTTACTAGTTTTTACAAAGAAATTCAGCGTTATCAGGACGTATCGATTGACCGGGATAAAAAGTTGTGTATATCCTTCTCTAAGCCAAAATACATCGTGTATAAATAATTGACTTGTTATAGGCTTTAAAAGGTAACAAATAATTTATAATTAATTAATTATTTTATTAAATAATCTTTTTAATTTTTACATTTATAATATTTCACATTTGATTTTTATACCCTTTGTTAGCGTTATTATGAAAATGTCAATAAATGTACAGGTACATGAAACATGGAAAGGTTAATATGTCAAGTATCTTGTAGACCTAGATCCGGTGTCAGGGACTAGTACTTGCATTTGCGGTGGATGTTGTCACTCACGCTCAATATTCAATTACTTATTGCAAAAATCTATAGACAATCGTGACGAGAATTACACTTTCTTATTACAAAAAGCCATGGTCACATCTATTGTTCCTAATGGGGTAGGCAGAGGCAGTTGACGACTGCTGTCGTTGTGGTGATCACAGACATTTTGCTGAGCATTTAGAACCCCACGCGGAAAGGAGATAAGCTTATACTACCGTTACTTCTATTAATTACCAAAATTTTATTATGATTTAGCTCCGATTAAACATGATACTTTGTCGTGTCTAAAGAGGATATTAGGTGAAAGGAGCAAATATCCTTCCCTTATTCCTTCCATTTTAATTTATATATTTCTTTACTTTAATTTATATACTTCTTTATTAATACAATAAAAAAATATTTATGTTAAGACTTTATGCGCTTATACGTATGCAAGTAAAGAGAAAAAAAAATTTAGGGTTATGTACTAAAATAATAAATCAACTCTTATAATGCGATTTCCTTTTGTCTGTTTGTCTATCATAACGCTATATCTCAGAAGTAACAAACGCTATTGAAGCGACTTCTTACGGTAAGTAGATATTATTTCTAACACTATTGTCAGAGCATGTTGTAAGTATGAAACGTTCTTTGAAATCTAACGAATGTGGCAGCTGTCTTTTGAATTTGTTCATCATCACCATCATTTATCAGCCCACATCCACCCACTGTTGGGTACAGAATAAACTTTTTCTGTATTGCATTAAGATTATAGATAACTATTTTTGAGTCCAGTATTGGGACACCACAGGCTATGAATGTAGTATTTTAAATATAGAATCCATTCAATACAATTTGTAATAGCCGATAATTGCTTGATATTTGCTGTAAATTTTAATTTTTTACATGTTCTGTGTAACAAAAAAGTGATTAGTGTATACATAGGTGCTGCTTATTAAAAACTAACAGAGTTATAAAAAAACTAAAATAACTATTACTTTTATCTATTGCCACTTACTAGCAAATTACATTGTTTGTCAGAGAAAAAAAAAATAACCAATCTGGAAATTAAGAAGCAATCATGCTACGTAATAATCGTTATTTTTGATAATTTTAGTACCTAATTTAAGTTGAGGATTGTAATTGTAAAATTATGGATGTTTTCGTGCATGAGATATTGTTGACATTAAAACGACTATTATTATTTATATGTGAGCATTGCTATATTTAGACTCATAGTTATTTTTTTTTTGATGGATGAAAATGGTATGATAACCCCGCCTGCGCTAATGGGATACGCTGGCGGAGCAACAGTGAAGGGTGATTGATGAGAATGAAAACAGGCCAGTTAACCTATCATGATGAATTTATCAGGAATTAACCATGATAGTTTCCAGGGGGAACCGCGAGGAGGTCGACCTGGTTGGGTATATTGCTAGTAATGGGATTCTCAGTTTCCATTACTAACTACCGATAGTTATTTAAACAAGAAAAATTCGAATTAAACTATGAAATAACAACATATACATTCTACTAATATGATCATCTTATTATGCATTTGCTTTACGGCTGAATGTAACATTAAATGCAGTATGGAATTCGATAACATCACCAGTGTATAATGTATGCACAGTACTTTATCAGCACGCTTCGCAACATTTCATTTCCATGCAGCTTTTATCATTTGGTCGTTAATATTCGATAGAAAGATAATATCGCGAATGCCGTAAAATATGCACTTATTGTGTTCCAATTTAGTATACAGAGTGAAATAAAAATCTTTAGCAACCTATGAAGAGATCGTTCTACCAGTGGAACTGAACATTTGAAAAGAAACATGAGTCGAAAAAAGATAAAAGATTTTGAGTGTCTATTCTGACACCGGGCATTTAATTATTGACTTAGAATGAAAGATTTTTTTTTTCCTTTTTGACTTTTTGATTTACGAAATGTATGTTTTATAGCGTGGTAACTAGCAAAATCCTCCCAATGATAAACTACCATAAGGAATGGTCCCGTTCCTTATGGCAGGCTATGGAGGAGGCCTATGTTCAGCAGTGAAGCGATAACGGCTAATATGATAATGTTCTATAGCTCAGCTAATTTCATAGCTTTATGTAACATTAACAATTTCTGTTCACCCTGTATAGTTTCTAGAACATACAGACAATGTAACTACTAACATAGTATTCTAAATGTCTTATCTAGACTGCGCTCGACTTGGGGCAGATCAATACTTCAATTATATAATTGCTCTAATTGATTCCAGACATTTGAGACAACCAAGGAAAGGTTAATTTAATATAATGGATTAACCGAGAATCAAATACGAGAACTGAATATTTGTACATGCAGTAATAATATTTTTGTCTATATACGACGTAAAGCGCTAAACGCCCCCTAAAAAAGATCTTCTGGATCAAGTCGAAACAATTGTCGGAAACGACAAAAACACAGTGAGTTCATTAATTTCCCATAACATACATATGTATTTAGGATATCAAATAAAAATAAAGTTTTAAAAATAATAATATTTTTGTTGTACATTAAAAGAGATCTATAGGAAGTTTCTAATAAGATTTATTACAAAGTTCGTGTTTAAAGCAGGTATGGTTTAAATGGTTGTGTTTTAGTTTGAAGGAATTGATGGCAGTATGGCTACAGGGTACAAAGGTATGACTTTAGTGTTCCAAATGGTAACACATGAGAGGTATTGTGTATAAGAGGTGTCCATTCTGCGATGTTCATTATTGTTCGTGTAAGATCCAACGGTTGTCACTTCCAATCAGGTACGTCATCAGTTTGTTTGGCATTCCCAGTTTCATAAAAAATAAAATGTATATGTTATATTTATTGCTTATGTTGTTTTATTCTCTACGTTGTATAACGAAAATAAAGTTTTTTCATTTACATTTTATTGAAAAAAAGTAGCCAAGTAATACTTTCTTTTGGTTCTTGATCTAAACTCAGTTGTAACCTAAACTATTAACATAAGTAGGTATGTCATGTCAAAATATCAAGTAAATTTTGCTTTAATTTATCGTAAAAAATAACATGTTTTAAATAAATGCAGCGAAAAAGTTGTAATTACAAGGTCTTTATATATCCATAAAAATATACAAGATGTCTTATGAACCTCAGTTTGTTTTGTGTTATGAACATTAATTATATTACTTATGATTAGTAGATATTCATTAATTATTTTTTTTACTTTAATTGTGGCAAAACCAGTTATTTTGATTTATTAACATTTCTATGGGGCCAATCTGTAAGTATATCATTTAGATAAAAAAAATATTTTATAGTATTTTATATAAATCGATTTAGAACTAACAGAGTTATGAAGTAACAAATATAAATAAAATACAATCAAATTGAGAACTGCCTTCTCTTTGAAGACGATTGAAAATACATTCAGAATTTAATCAGTGACACTCCGTCGAAATCATTGATATTTTAACACCTCCATTTTCAAATACTGTAGATACACATATAGTTTACCGACCAAAAGGAAACCCCTTAATACTACTTGATCCGTTTAGTAGAAGCCTCGGATTTTATTAATTTAAACACCCCAGTGAAATGTCCGGCTCCATATCGTAGGAAATGGGCATTTCCCGATAATCCCTCTACGGAGTTTGACGTGGTATTACAAAATATGCATACATTAGTACGCACCGATTGCATAACTAGTTTTAATACTAGGTAGTTACATCTCTTTTGCTTTGTGTATTATATATGTGTATGTGTATATGCGTAGTTCATCTTATGTACTTTGAATTGTAGATTTTTGTTGAAGCAAGAGTATTTGTTGTCAAATTTATTATTGTGTTAGTTTGCCATAGAAACACTTTTCAAACAATTATTCTAAAAATATTGACAAGTAGCTATTTCCATACGGTTTTACTTGCGTAAATTATCGTAAAAGTACTACTATAATCTTTTGGAGGAAACAATAAAGAGTATTTAAAATTACTATATATGTATATTAATCCCTTATTTAAACTTTCTATATAAAATTTTATTTAAATACGTTAAGCTGTTGAGGTATGATTAGTATATGATTAGTATATTAGATAAAGATTTTCACACTTATATTATAATATTCTAATATTATATTGTTTTAAATTTGTTTTTAAAAATCGACTATGTGTAATTTGATTGACCTCGATATAAACCCTTCCGCGTTTAAATTAGGTAGTCATTATTGGTCTCGATAAGTTGAAAGCTGGTAATAGGTAATCAGAATGATGGAGCATGTATCTATATAAAAACTTATTTGTTTAAATCTAAAGATTAAATAATAGAGACAAGAGATCATGAGTATGGATTTGACCGAACGTTGACAATCTCTCGTATCTTTAAGTCATTATCGAATGTGGTAGATTCGTTGACAGAAATTATAATAAAAAAAAAAATCCCGTTTTAATTACTAAGAAAATGCCGTTTTCCGGTCTGGCGTGATGTTACGACACGTAAAGAATTAAATAGGTATGCGTCCACGTCATACGAACTCGTTATGCAATTTCTATAAAGACACTGAATAGACTTGGCGTTTTCTAATGTTATTTATGATAAAGATGTTATCAAATAAGTGTTATCCATACTCGTATTCCTTTCGTTTAAGTTGTCAGAATATATAGATAATTATAATTCGACAATTAAACAATAAAGACAATTGAACTATACTCCACATTTATATTTTTCCTATATATACTTGTGTGTATGGTTGCTATGGTATTTAATAGCCGTGTGGTCCCGGCATAGAATAGGCCACCCCTTCCTTTCCCGTGGGTGACGTAAGAACCGACTAAGGGAGGGCGAGAGATGACAGCAGCGTCCCTCTTAACACATTTACAAAGCCTTACTGCGATTACCAATCCGCCAGCCAAGTGTGGCAACTACTGGCAAAACCCCCCAGGGGGGAGTTTTATGTTCAACAGTGGACAGTTAAAGGCTGATGTGATGATGATGATATATGCCTGTACTATAAGTATAGGTATATTTTGATAATTAAAATGAACAATGAAATAATATATAACTAAATAACATTTATTTGATAATATCTTTATTGAAATAGGTGAAAATTATTACTTTATTAGTTTTACCGATTCTAGTCGAATAACTAAAAGTATATGCAACCCTCAGGAATGGCAACGCATAAAGGATATTGGGCGTTACAGTATACTCATTGATGTTCATATCTATAAGCGACGGTTACCATTTCAAATGAGGCGTAAGTTTTTTATGATATAAGAAATGTACAAATATATATATAATTATGTATATCTATAGATATTTGACCGACTTCTCCGTCTAGTTCCGATGGCTTGATATATTTAAATAAGTAGGATATGTTCAGCTTGTTAATCGTGAAAGCAGGTACTATAGGCTACATGACTACCTACAATTACTGATAAATATAGTGATATGGTCACCAATCAATCATTAATTCACAAAATTTGATAGTAAGATTTGTTTTGCGTTATCACTTGTTCACTAGGTTTATACAACTTGATAAGAAATTAGGATGTAATAGTGATTTATTTAGGATTTTATAATCTTAGTTTATAATGTATTTTGCGAAATATAATTTTAATAATAAATATTTAAATTTAGAGAAAGTATATTATTTCGTGAAACCAGTCTCACCTTGACTGCTCTTGAAAATCGGATTTAGTCAAACAAAATGTTGACATAATGAATGTATTCAAACCGATTTTAAATTGACTTTTAAGACACTTGACGGAAAAAATATATCTAGAAGTTGTCTGGTTAATCAACGTATTTCTTCGTTTTATTCACATCAAGTATACGAACAGTTATTAGTTTTAAAAAGTATTCGTTGTAAAAGCGAGAAGAATTTTATATTGTATACCTAAAACATTAACAATAAGCGTATCTTTTATTTTATTTTGGTTTTTAATTTTACCCTTTTGAATATTTAGAAATTACCAGTTTTTACTTTTTGTTAAACCTTTCTATTGGATATTTAATTAAAACTCTAATTATGTTTTTCTTAATCTCACTATATAAAAGTGAGATTTAGAAGATTTTAAAAAGCTATTATTTAGAAATTATTTCAAAAATAAAATTTAATTATACAACTGCACACTAAAAAACATTCTACATACATTCAAAAAGAAGCAGCTGAGAAATATTGTAATTTTATAATTATTAATTTAAAAAAAAAATATTAAATTTAATCCTTATTTTAAGGCGTATCGGTATTCCTGAATTATGCTAATTAAATTATTATTTAGTAAAGAATAAGTTCGTACTGTACCTAATTATTTTTCCACGTGCATACATTATCGATACCTTTATGTTAATGCCAAGGTCATGAGGAAAGTGATTATGTCTATTAAATAATCATAAATTAAAGAAATTAATACTAATTATAAAATAAAAATAATATATATACTTTATAAAACTTGACAAAATTTATATAAATATTACACACACCATAAACTTATCAGTACAATGACAACGATTTTGACGTGAACTTAAATTTGGAATGCGAAACGGCTGCGCGTGCGCGGTACATACGCGCGCAGACACCGCGGTAGTGTCGATTCTACTAAGACCTCCAATAATACAGCCGAAGCTTTTGCAACCTTCGCACCGAAAGCCACATTCTTCTGGTCAAGCGTAGATCGAAGATGGCGCAAACGCATCGTCCCACAGATATTTGAATTGACCTTTGCAAGGTTCCTATGCGGTTGTGCTGATGTAATGACCAAGTTATTATAGGTACTTAACCTTAAAAATTTAATAAGTACGTATTTAGTACATTGTTGTAAGTCGGGAGTACATATACCTATTTTTTTTTTGCTTTGTCCCTTTAGATTTCACTTTTCAGACTTAACATAACCATAGACTGATACGTTTGCTATTTGTCTTGAGATATAGACAATTGTATACGAATTATAGAGAGACAATTGTGCCCCAAAAGGAAGAAAAAATGTACTCCAATTTCATAATTCCCATACATGCATGCTCACCGATTATGGCTCACGAACAAAAGAAACAAATTTTATAATCACGGATGGAAGATAACGTGTCGAACATATGACATCACTTTTATTAGAAATGACAGTAAAGCACTAATGCACGGGATATTCTTTAGCAAAATGGGCAACAATAAAACGAAAGACATGACCTTGGTTGTTCTAATGTTTAGCACTCTTTAAAATTGGGTAATAGTACCTAGGTGTCATCATTTTCATGAGTTCTTGACATTTACTGAAGACCTAGTGATTCACATGCAATCGAAGAACTCGGTAGACTTTTTCATGAGTCCTCGACATTTACGTTGATTGTCGGTAGCTGGGCCTATCACGTGCATACCTACATACATTCTTTTTATACGTACGATTATAATCTTTAGTAATTTGTTTCTTACTTATACAATATATACAAAAATATGTACATTTAAATTCCATTCTAATGATATAGTATAAAAATACATACCTTTGCCATTTACTAGATAAAAAACGACCTTAATATGTTAAGTGATGGTATGGTATTTTTTCTGTTGCAACAAAGCATCATTAAAATATTATCGCTTTTTTTATACTTAATTTTACACTTAATTCATTAAATAACGAATGTGCATTTACTTTATGATATTTTTTTAACACTGCTTAAACGGTAGTAAAGATAATAAACGAAAATACCCAACTCTATGAAAATAAAAGGGGTGGCCAAAGATTCATTTATGGTTGCTGTAATAGATTTGATATCGTTTCACCGTGACTGTTAAGAAACAACGCATAATGAATATTACTAAAAAACTTATACTCTTTTAAAAAAAAAATATAATATTTCTGGAATATCAGGTTTATTTTATTTGTACTATAGAATAGCTAACATATCAACTTTTCACTGTTCACTGTTCACTGCTGAATATAAGTCTTCTCCTTGGGGTGTTTGCTAGTAGCTTGCGAATTGGCAATGGTTTTGGAGATGTTTTAAGAGGGATACTGTTGCCTATCCCTCGCCCTCCCTTAGTCGGCTCTTACGACACCTACGGGAAGGGGGTGGCCTATTCTATGCTGAAATTAAACAGCGATAGAATAGGAAAATAATCATGATATTACTTATTTTTGTTGTCGACTAGTTTCGAAATTATGTTTTTATTTATTTATCTAGTTTAATTTAAATTTGAATAACTAACATCTGTATTTACAAACGTCAAAAAAACTTTCAGATTTACGTTTACATTGAATATAAAATAAAACGGATACTTTTATCATTTCCGTAGCCTTGTAATCAAGCCTTTTTAATTCTTATCCTGCGCTGTTTTCTACCTGAGAAGGCTACATATGATTTACTTTACTAGTGGTGCAAATAAACTAATTGGAACAAAAGACGAGAGGGCTTTGGTCAGTAGACCTTGCTCTTTCGCGGTCGTTAGCTGCAGAGACGGTATGTGGTTATTATTCTTCAGAAACTCGTTCACCTATCGCATCTTATAGACACTGTAGGCCTTAATAGGGTCCTAGTTTTACTAAGTTTTCTTTTTAAGACGTTTTAAAAAAGGATGTACTCAATTAGGGTTCTTTTTATGTACGTTTTACTACGCTGCGTATTTATAATTATGGTTTACTCCCGTGTTACTGACATATGTTTGTATTTTTATGGTATTTTGACGGTATAAGTAATTCCTTGTAAAATAAAGCCTTAAGTAATGTTTTCTTTTGATTCTTTTAATATAATATGTTTTTTTCTGTGTTCGTACGTAAGCATGTTTCCTTTACAAAAAACTGTTAGCCGATAACGGCAATTACTTTATGTGCACTTGCATATTTTTCTTCGGAGTTTTGTTTACATACCCCATTTCATAATGTTTCTTATTTTAATAATTGTTTAATTTATTATGGCATCTTTTATTCTGTTCTGATTCAATATAGCAATATTTTTTCTTTTATGCGGGCACATAATAAATAAAGAAGCAAGTAATTTTCGATCATTAGTTGTGTCTACAGTACGTATTTATTATTCTCGGGATACTTGTTCATACGAGTATATCGCATCCATCGATCTTTAATTACATCTTATAAATAACGTAGTATAAGTAATAGCACTTTTATAAAGGTACATCTTTTTTATCAGAGTCAATTATAGTTTTTACTATAATTTTGTTTTTTTTTTTATATTTGAACGTAAGAATTTAAAATTGAAATGGGCTTGATTTTTTATAAAAATACAATTTTTTTTTATACAACTTAGAATGGTAAACAAGCTGACGGCCCACCTGATGGAAAGTGGTAATCGTCGCCTATAGACATGAGCAGTACCATGGACAACAGAGTATACTGTTTCGTCCATGATTACCCCCATGTGTTGCCATTCCTGAGGACTCAGATGTTATTCCTCTATACTCTGTAAATGCACGCCATATTCCACCCTTCAAACCGAAACACAGCCATGCAAACACGACTACTTCACGGTAGAAACACGAATGGGACAGAGGTACCCAAGCAATCAACTTTTGTACAAATATTGTTAGATATTTAAATATTAAATATCTAACAATATAATAAATGCAGCGTTGTCTAGATATAATTGTGACAAGACATTGAAACCTACCTAAACAGGTTTTAATGCGATTGCTTTAATTTATGATATATATTATAGTCATTTCTTGTCTGTAGTTTGTCCCAATATTTAATTATGTTAATCATCTAATCTAGTATTGATATCCTATGTTTTGGTTATACCAATAAAATTAAAAAGTCTTTCCTTAATCATATTAATACATAAAAATTTCGTGTTACGATGTTCGTTCGCGTTAAACTGTAAAATCGCTCAACCGATTTTAATAAAGTTTTGTAAATATATATTATTTGGTCTAACCTGAGACGTAGGATAGTTTTTACTCTGATAAGAAAAAATGGTCACGGTAGGTAGTGGTGGGAGGTAAAACGACTTTTAACGGCTCAGCTAGAAATATAATTAATTTAAAGGTTTCGTTTGTTTTTTACCTCTTTGCGTCTTAACAGCTTAACAGATTATTATAGAACTTAGTATAACTAGCTGACCTAACAGATGTCCTTCTGTCAAAGCTATTGTACAGGTTAAAGAAAACTGGAATTATTACTATTATCCGCGTAATTTTTTCTAATTTTTCTTACTTGATATATTTTTTTGCGCCAATTGTGGCTACCCATCCTAGTTGGAGCTATGGCCGGGATTGCTTAACTTGCATTAGCGCTACGACCTTTAAGCAACCACTTACTCCTCATTGTTTTATATATTTAAATGATAATTACTTACCTAATACCATCATAAAATTTCAGCTAATTTAACTGATCGGTTATTTTGTAGCATTGTATATGTGATTATTTAGATTAATATAACTTTTTTATTTTAGAACCGACTGAAATATAACAAACACTAAATGTTAAGTCGAGCAAACCGCAACGCACTAATGAAAGCAGCATTCAAGTCGGTTAAGCCGTTTCTGAGATTAGCGTGCATAAACGTACAGACAAAAATTTTAAAAATCATCCTTTTAGGTTCTATCGCATTCTTAAAATCCCTCTATAATAGTTTTTCTTATATATCTTCCATGTACAGACAACGATCAGTTACAATTTTATTATATGTATTGATATAGTGCGTGGGATGACGAAATATTAACTCAGGCTACTTTTTTTTCCCAGTCACGCGAACAAAATCGCGAGCACAGTTAGTTAATTATAATTGCTTAATTGCATTATTCAATAGTGAAATGCGACAACATTTACAATTAGTTTTAAAAACGTTGACCGGACTTTTAAGCAATTTTGCAATTAAGATATTTGGTATTTTGGCAACTTTCCAAGAGCCCTTCATTCTACAGTTTTGTCTGTCTTTACGTAACAAATTGCGGTTTAGGTAAACACCTTTACGGTTTAAATTTTTAATTTCTTTAAAGGAGGTTATTGTGTTAGTTTCTTTATAATTATGTGTTAAAAGTGACGATTTCAAATTTGTCATAGGGGTTGATGTTTTTTCACAATTGTCCCTTTTTTTTATAGATGAAATCGAAATAATAATTCTTTTAAAAAAGTGACAAAATTTAAAATTAAAAAATAATTTGAAAATCTGTCGTGTTTGAACCATATTATTAATATGGTTCAAACACGACAGAGGGAGACTTTGTACAAAAGTCGATTGCTTGGGTACCTCTGTCCTATTCGTGTTTCTACCGTGAAGCAGTTGTGTTTGCATGGCTGTGTTTCGGTTTGAAGGGTGGGATATGGCGTGAATTTACAGGGTACAGAGGAATAACACCTGAGTCCTCAGGAATGGCAACGCATGGGGGGTATCATGGGCGAAACAGTATGTGCGTGTACTGTTATGTCCATGGTACTGCTCATGTCTATAGGCGACGGTTACCACTTTCCATCAGGTGGGCCGTCAGCTTGTTTGCCATTCTAAGTCGTACAAAAAAAAATCTCATTTTAATTTGATAATTGGATGCCATATATTTAATATTCAAATGTTCAATATTACAGTCTGTTTGTAGATATTGACTCTATTTATGCCAAGTGTATAAAATAAGAACATTCAATATTGTGTGATTAACTAAGGATTAAAGCTTAGATAAAAATTATTTAAATTTAAGTAATTAATTATTCATATTAATATGTCTTATAGAAAGTGATTTTTTTTTTAAATTTCCACCAAATTGAGAACCTCCTTTTATTTTGAAGTCTATTGAAAATAATAAACTCAAACCGATAGTTTTGCATACTAGTACTATACGAGTATTAATAGATATTGCTGTTACGTCGGATTCAAGTAAGTAATTATGTTATCGTAACAGCTAGGTGCCATATCGATTTAAAATAATAACTTATCGATTCTATGTACAATAAATTAATTAAAGTTACAGTTAAGAGTCAACAAAGTTTACACGTTTAACAAACTCCCAATGTTTATAGGAAGAAACAGAAGGTATATATTTAACTTGAAGTTATTTCTAAGTTATAATGTAATATCGAAAATTCAATACCGTTAGAACTGTTGGTTATCACTTGATATAGGTCAGTTATCATATTGACAATCAGATTAATTTTATTTGTATTTCTAATGATATTACTTCATAAAATACAATAGATATTTTTTATTTGAAATATTTATCCTTTTATATTTTGATATTTTGAATAAAAGAAATTACAGTTTTGATTTTTCTCGGTAGAAAGCAAGATTTTGGACTTAGCAGTAAAGTCATAAAAAGTCAAATCATCATATCATAAGCATCTTTTTAATATTAAAATTACAGCAGAAGGCCAGGTGAATATTTTAAACGTCATAACACTCGTGCATTGCCACTTAATTTTCCATAAAGTTCACTTGTATTGGTCTATGATAAATTAATATACTATATACAAACCCGAGTATTCGTTTTTCAAACTGAAGGAATAAGAAAAAAATATTAAACTGAATACGTATTCGAACTTTTATTGTAGCAAAAATTTTGTTACTATTAAAAAAGAATTAAAAAAATCGGTAAAATACAGCAGAATTAATAAGCTTCTCTTTTTTTAAATCGGTTAAAAAAGAATATAAACGTAACCAAGAACACATTGGAAACAACGTGACATGTGCAATGTTAAATGACATTTATACTTTGATGTCAAGAGTTAAATAAATAATGCTTATACACGCTTGTACTTATTTTCCCCAAAAGGTAAGAGATGATTAGGCAAAATATTCTTGATATTTGGCAATTTGAAAGCAAGCATTGTTTCTTATAGAATGTAATTTTGAACAATAGATTAGTGTTTTCTTTTATGTAACTTGTTTTGCTAAGTTTCAACATATGCACTTACTTAGCCTATTACTCGTATAGTTTCTCAAAATATGAGAAAATACTTCTGCATTTTTTAAATTATATATTCTCCTTCAGAAGACTTTATATTGAAATATAATAATAATATTATGTATTTTATTTATTTATTTATTTAATACTTTATTGTACACATTAGTTATAAAAATATGACAGAGGTAAACAAAAGTACAAAGGCGAGCTTAACTCTGATAGAGTTTTCTTCAGAATTAGATAGAAAATTGACACAAATTTACTGAATTGATTTGTTATTAGGAGAGCCCATAAGAATTTTGTATTGTAATCACTAACAAGAAGCGTAATTCATTAGCGATCAAGACTGATTATGATTAGCTATGAAAGTATAAGAAATATGCTCACATCTGCAATTCCAGATTAGAATTATAATCAGTTGCTTGAACTAGCATATAGAATAGAATCCCTAGTATGAGATTAACACACGTTACTACTGCGTTAACGTTTACGTGGATTTTTTTTTATTAAAGTTAATCGCGCCTCTAGAGGGGGAAAGGGATTGTTAGTAATGGAGACTGAGAATCCCATTGCTAGCAATATACCCAACCAGGTCGACCTCCTCACGGTTCCCCCTGGAAACTATCATGATTAATTCCAGATGAATTCATCATGATAGGCTAACTGACCTGTTTTCATCTTCATCGATCACCATTCACTGGTGCCCCGCCAGCGTATCCCGTTAGCGCAGGCGGGGTTACTATTCCATTTTCATTCAATAAAAAAAAAAATTGCGCCTCTAGAGGATAATTTTAGAAACTCATATTTTGTTACTAACTCATCGACGTAAACATGAATGCAGTTGTATCATAAATATTTGTACGAATATGTTTCGCACTTAGTCACTTTCAGCAAAATTATGTAATATGCGAGTTATTTGCTATTAATACAGCTTTCTTACTTATAAAGACAATACAGTGAAGCAGAGTGGATTATAAAAAAGGATGTCCAATATAATTTTTATCTTACGATTAATACTATTTGAATCCAGCTCCTGTTCATATGTAGGACTGGAGTATTTTTTGCTCCTACCTGAAACAACAGGAAAAAGAAAAATATATTAAAAACATATTTTTATATTGAGTAGTATATAATACCTTGTCAGTCAATTTGTAGATTAATGAGATGGATATAATGAGCATTGGCAGATTGGGTATTTTTTTTTGTAATTTTGGGTATATATTTTTCTGTTCGCGAAATTTCGGAGAAATGGAATAGTTGGCGAAAAATAAAATGGGCGTGGAGAAATTTGGGTAATTTTTTTATCGGTTTGGTATTTATAAACCATATAACAGTATATAAATTCACAAAAATATACCAACGGTAGCAAAAAGGAGATAAAGAAATCACGTCTTTCGCATAGTGGTTTCGTAAAAATTGTAGAGAATTCTGACACATGTATGCGATTGGGTAAAAGTGAACGAAATCGTATCAGTTTAGAAAAAACTTAATACATTTGCAACTCTATTTATACTACATATTTAAATAAAGCAATTTTCAACTACAGAAAATTTACAGAAATTGTATGTTGTAACTAAGCTACGCACCGTGAGTCGACAATGAAAGAAGCCAAAAATAATTTTGAACGGTTGCATCTCTGTGTTCATCGTAGCAAAAAGCAAAATTTCCCAACCAGGGCCTTCTAGAGGCTCGGCGGTGCTCTGTGGGGTGTAAATACGACGACGCTGCGGAAATGGGTCAGCGCGTACTAACGATGCTCTTTTTTGCATTTTTTGCTCGCAACTCTTATCTCGCAGTCTTGGATTTAAGAAAAAAATTACTAGATATTTATCATTGCATATACTTGTCAACTTTTTTTTCTATTTAGGTACTCAATTTAGTTTACTGATTATGTAAGTTTTAGTACAGATTTGAGTGTTTCTGAACTCTAGATGTGGTCGTTGACTTTTGGTTGTACACAGGTTATAATTATCTGCCATTTGAACATGTTGTTTCATATATTAGGGTTTAAAAATGATGTAAATTGCATAATGTTGTATGATGTTTAATGAATGAAATAAATTATGGAAATGAATGAAGCAAAATATAATATATATGTATAAGGATAACTGAGTTTGACAAAAAACTAAATCTACCTATTCGCAAGGTAATTGCGTATTTATATATAATAATTAATAATAAATACATATATTTACATTTTTACAAAACACTATTTTATGAAGCAATTTCTCTTTTCATTAATAACATATTTCACTAATTCTAATAATACTAAATAACTATACACATTGTTAGTTACTAAATAAACAACGCTATTATTATAGTTAAATGTAATTAAAATGGTATATTTTATATAGCATGTTAAAAAACTAATTTTGTTTCTTATATCGAAATTCAGCACTTTGTATACGACGTGGCATATAATTTTTATATTTATTTGATTAAAACCAAGAGTATTTTGGTATAAAGTATAAAAAAAGTAGTTCTAGCATATCAATTTTGATTCGAACACTGGGATCGTGTCATCGTAAGCGGTAATGGCGAGACTGAGTTCCTTAGTTGTTACGGTGTTGCTCAAGAATTAATCTCGCTTTGATAAATCTGTTTAAGTTAATGTAAATACTTAATTTACACTTATAAATAATTATAGGTAAGTATACGTACCTATAATTATTTATAAATATATATAATATATATATGTTTATAAGTGTTTTTTAAAATGAAAACATTTTTTAGATATTTTATCCATCTTAATTGTTTAAGAATCGATATATATATATATATATATATATATATATATATATATATATATATATATATATATATATATATATATATATATATATATATATTAATAAATGATAGTATGGCCCCCATAATCCGTGAAAGATTTATTTTTTAATAGATTTCACTCGTCCACTTGTTTTTGAAGAATATTTTCTAATGTTATTTTGTAGACTTCTAGTTCCGCAAAAAAAAAAAAAAATTATATTTGATTAGAAGTATTGTTTAGTTATTTGTCTTCATAAAGCTGCTAATTTGTTGAATATTAATTAGAGTGTCGATAGGATACTATATATTACGTAAATATTTAACTTGTAAGACTATTCTATTTTGCATATCAAGTTTTTTATATAAATTTACAGCAAAGTATACGGAAAGTATTTCACATCCACCGTTATGTATATGAAAATAGTGTATTTCATTTAATATTTTTGTTCGCATCTTGCAGGGGCAAAGAATAAAATGTATAAAAATTAATCACTCCTTTACATTCTTAGGATGTCTAAAAGTTTGATTCCCGGTCGGGACAATTTAGTATACGGACTTTTCTGTATTGGTTCAAGTTTGGGTGCTCAGGGTTGATTACACAGGTGTTGTTGCACGGTTCCATATAACATATAAATAAATAAATAACAGACGGTATCCTGGCTTGAGGATTAAATAATTGGTGTGATTATGTAGCACTTTTTAATAATAATACAGTAAAATTCTATGCTTAGTGATAGAAGCCAGCGTGGTAATTGTAGGTTACGATCCTTTTTATCTGGTTATAAATCTGGAATATTTTTCTGAAATCTTCATGATTTTGGTGAAGCATTTTCTATTTTAAGAAAGCAAAATCAGTTAGTTTGCATAATGTTGTTGTTGATTTAAAAATGTCGTGTATATGAACCAATATAAAAGAGACCTTAATTATAGTGACGAAATTGTTAATGTATGCAATTTAGGTAATAATTACAAAATAAAAAAAAAAACTGTAATGTATAAATGAAGTACTAAATTGTGATAATGGGTATATTTCACAGCTTTACCGCTTTATTATAGCGCAATAATACTTTTCTCTCGTCCATTGATTAAATAAGATGGAGAGGATGTCCGCACAGTCACCTGATTCACATGCATCTGAAAAATTTTAAAACTAAAGTTAATGGAATAAGCTTAGGAGCGGGTATTATTGCTGCTAACCAAAATTGCACCGCATTTTCCTGGAACCCTGCACCAGTGTTGTTCCATGTTTGCCGCGGAAGCCTCGACTTACGGTCGTACTGTTGGGAGACACTGATCAGGGCTTGCATCGGGTTTAGTTGAACGATAGCGTTGCCAAACCATTGTCTGACTCCGACCGAACATCGCCAGATGCCATAGTCGTCTGCAGTTGGATTTTCTATGGTCATACCACACTGTTTCGCGTTGAAACCCTCACCGTAGTAACTGTGGAGAAATTGATTAGTTTCGAAACCTGTTTTCTTTAGTTCCTTTTTAGAAATTCATAAAAAATAAACCTATTTGAGAATTATTAGGTAAGTATTTCTAGAAATAATATTATTTAGTTTGATAAGTTAGCGCTCTTAAAGACGAGCCGCAACAGTTAGTAGCCTCGTCACATATATATGCTCCGATATATTGATTCAAACGAAATAATTAAAAAACAAATTAAATATTTCTGAACTAATATTTAATATATGGTATTCTATTAATGTGTGTTTGTGTTATTATTGAAATTTCGCAACAAAAAAAAAATTGTGTTCGAAATTTGAAAGGCGTCACTATCTTGCTGTATAAAGTAAATAAGAAACCCTCTCAACCGGCACGTGCGCTGTCGTCGTACAAACGACAGATATTACGACATTACGACAGCTAAACATAATAATATACAATACTTCCTATTCTATTGATGGCAGCCGTTGGCGCGTATTGATGGCTGCCACGAAACCGTTGACGCTCGTCTGTAAGAGCCTTTAATATAACATAGGATCTTCTTTCACAAAAAAAAAAAAAAACGGATTTCAATCTTGCAAAGTCGATATGATTCTCCACAAAAAACGACTTTTATATTAAAAGGTAGAACCAAACCAATACGAGAATAAACCCTTTACATTAAAAAAATCGGTTCAAAATTGTCGAAAACATCATGCCATACACACAAAAAAACTTTATACATTGTGAAGTTAATTTTAGAAGAATAAAATAAATTTTAGGGCTCCATTCTGAAACGTTATGCGAGGAACGTTTATGCTGCGACTTCTTCCGTCTGTTCTATGTCTGCCTACTACATATCTCAATAATTATTAATGCTATTGATTTAAAATTTGCTATACTTTAACATATTTTTATTACATACCTATGACTGCCGTCACTGTAACCATCCTCAATGTTATAGCCGGATGATGAGCCAGTCTTTTGGAAGCGACAGAAAGTAATATTTTTCAAGGAGTTGATAATATTGCAATACAGGTGCAATTTGTCTGCGACCGTGTCGTGTATATAGCCCACGTCTAAACGCTCCGCTAAAAATGTAATACGAATTCAGTATAAACTAGTATGATTATTAAATGTTATTATTTGGATTATTTAAATACTATTAGAGTTATAAATATTTTTAAATTTAGATTAGTATTTTGTTCAGTTTAGATACTAGTATATGTTAAGTAGTTTTTATTATTTTTTTATTGTATTTTATTGTTATATTTGGTATCAACAGCTTATGTATATCTAGAATAATTAAAATATAGATAAAAATTAATTTTATATCATATTTACAACCATACATTAGCTAATTACAGATTCTCGATTTATGTACTAAACAATGTTATACCTTTTCTTTCTTTTAAAAGGTAGTTTTAAAATTAAAAATATAGATATAAATTTTGTAACGCCATAAGTTATTACGTCCGCCTTTTGCATTATTTTGGGGTATTTCAATAAATAAATAAATTTTGTAATTTACCAATTTTTTATCAATTAAATTTATTAATTTTTTATCCAACTTAGATTGACAAATAAGCTGACGCTATAAGCTTTCCTAGGAAATCGTGAATCGTCTAGATATTAAACGTAGCACGAACATAACAGAGTATACTGTGTTGCCCATGATACTCTTCATGCGTTGCTGTTCCTGAGGATTGAGGTGTTATACCTCTGTACCCTGATTTTTACTGATACATACCACCTTTTAAACCAAAATACAATCATACTAACACAGCTGCTTCAAGGCAGAAGCACAATGGACAGAAGTACCTAAGCAAACGACTTGGGCACTTCTGTCCCCTTCGTATTTCTTTTGTGTTGGTAAACTTTCAATTTTACTTATACTTTTATGAATACTGCTACCTGGTTTCAGTTTTTTATTACTACTTATTGCGATTAACCATATAAATAAGTAATGACATTGCTGATGACGTAATGATTTGCAAACAGGAATTACCTCATAAGGTATCTTGATTACAAATATTATAATCGGCATTTAAGCTTTCGATTGTACTCATGTTTTTAATAACCAACAGAGTATATGTTACTGTAAAAGCCCGTGGAATGGTAAATTTTAGGTTTAGCTAGTAAATCTTAGGATTTACCGGAACATGAGTTAGTAAATGTAAAGATTTTATAAAAAAAATATAAATTTTTGAGCTTCTACCAAACCAAACCTAATGTAATCCACCTTTCTTACCTACAAGTAACGGTATGAACGCCATCCACTAAGAATATTATCTAAATATGACGACTATTTTTTTTACTTTTACTATGTTTTTGATGTTTGATTTACCGTAATTCGGGTAGTAATGGATATAATATTAAATGCAGGTTTGGTTCGATGAAAGCCCAAATGATCTTTTTTACAAAGTCTTTACATTTACCAAGTTATATTGGTAATTCCAAAGAATAACTAGTTAATTTAAGATTAATAATGTACGGGCTTTTACTGTCACGTATATTACACGTAATTTAAAATTACCTATATGTACTTATGCAGGCATGACTCACCCAATAATTATTAACAATTTTTTTTTGATCGGTAGTTGTAGCTCAGAATACAGATAGTACTTTTACGTAGTAATGCTTATAACGTGCTCAGACTTTAAATATGAAGTTTATAAGAAATTCTTTTAACCACAAATATGAACAAAGAAATTATTAAATTTAAATCACAAGTTTTGATTACATTTAATTTCTATGTATTTACCTAGTTTAAAATATTTATAGATATACATTTAGAAATAATAAAGGAGGTATTTTCTTAATTCAAATCCTCTTCTTTTGCTCTTGGAGCAACTTTTGTAAGACATACTTGCAGGTTTTATATTTATTTTATTTAAGTAGATACTGTTCATGTATAATATATTATTGCTTAGTATAGTTTGTATAATAGTATATTATGTTATGTTTTATCAAGAATATTTGTTTATCGAATTTGTTTTCACATTTTAACATTGTCAAAATAATACTTACTTTCGTAAATATTATGATTGGCTTATAAAATTTGTTTCTTATTTTATACTCTTATGACATAACGGAATAATTTACAAGACGTACTTAATATGTTGAAAGGGTAAGAAAAGGTGAGGTGGTACTAAAGAATATGAAGTGTATTGTTTGTAATTTAAGGTATTTATGCAAATTAGAATATAAACGCAGCTGAACTTTTCAAGGCGAAATATAGAATGCCAAACAAAGAAACAAGCAACAGGATACCGGACAACACCTATTAGCACTGCATGATACCGACAAAACATAATATGTATTAATCAAAATAAAATTAACATTGAGTACGTCCTCATCATCCTTTAAGAGTATAACGAACTTTGTATATTTGTTATAGGTGCTTTTATTACGTAGTTATTTTACCTTTTTCTAATTTTAAATTTATTTTATCTTGGTTTAGCTGCTGTGTTGCCTAAAAATCAATTTCTTAAAGTGCCTGATCGAGAATCAAACCTGAGTTATCATTTACGCAAAGCAATCCTTAGGTACTATTGCGCCACGTCGCTATTGATAAAATAATCTTACAAAATTTTGTGTTTATAAAATATATGCTGGTTCTATTTTAATGTTTTAATTTTATTATATAATTCAAAAATTAAATCTAGTCTGTTGACTTAATATTTTTTATTTAGTTTATATTTTTACAAATTTTCTATTTATAAATAAATGTAATGACTGATTAACAATGAATATTTATTTTGAACACTTCGTATAATTATAATATCTATTTATATTAAAATTTGACCTGATTCTATTCAATCTCCGATAGGAATGAAACTCGAGAATTGTTTGTGTTAATTTTATCTAACTAATTAAAATTCAATAAGAACAACATAAGAATTTAACCCAATTACAAATTCGTAAGCAATTAGGTCAAACTCTCGGAAAGGTACTTCTGGTCTTACATTGTATTTAAGCACTACCCAAGTTTGCAATGCTTGATATCCTCCTTTGAGATCAAACGTTAGAACGAAATTGCGGTTTTACTGCAATATGTTTGCTCGTTAACCGCAACGATTACATTAGCATTTGTTGTACTTATTTTTGCATAACGCAAACTTAATTATTTAGCGAAGGAAGCAAATAAATTTCATCTCTGAGGAAACTCTGTCGATGTTGGTTAACTCTGTTTGCCAGATTACCCAATATGTCACCATACGTTTGACCTAACAATATTCTCACTCGCGTTTTATATTTGACCACAAATATTTGCCCTCTATGATATTTTCTTTATGAAATTGTCGACCTACTATTCGTACGTAAGGTAAATTATGTATATTGCACATAATATAGGTGCATATTATGCACAACGTACTGTTTTGCTAAATGTCTAAATATAAAAATTACATTAACAAATAATGATAGTTATTATAATCGCAATATGGCAATAGGTTAAATTTTGAATATTCGACACCAAAGATGAGCGTACAATACGTTTCAAAGAATTTTGTTTGAGAATTTACGTAATATCCCGTAGAAAATGTTCAAAATATTCAACCACTTTTTTTATGCAATTTAGAATAGTAAACAAGCTGACGAAAAGTGGTAACTGTCGCCTACAGACATGAATAGTGCCATAGACGTAATAGAGTATACTGTGTTGCTCATTGATGAAAAATTCGGCCTTTTGTACAAAAATTTTTTTGTAATATGGTCAATAAAGAATAAATAAAAAATGTAATAATTCAGATGAATTTAATAGTTTAAGAGTTTTTTTAATGGAATAATAACTCTACTTGAGCTATTTCTATATGGTGGCGGAACACTGGCGAAATATGTTAAGAGCAGATGAAAACCGGTCAATTGATCCATTACGATAAATTCATGAAGAATAAACTATGATGGCTTCTAAAGAGAGCCATGTGAAGGTTAATCTGATAGTATAGATTGTATGTAATCGGATCGTCAGTCCCCATTACCACAGATAATATAATACTATACTTATACCATTAAGAACAATATTTTTCGTCCTGCTCCAAGAATTAAATTGTAAGTCACTTAACAAAAACATTAATATAGATATATGTATGTAGATTTCACTTCAATCATGTGACCAGGATGCGTTTAAGGGCCGGGATAAATAGCAGCCTATGTCGTTTTCCATCCCACATAATACGTGTGTACGAAATTTCATAGTGATTGTAATAAGCCATAAAGGCGCTATAAGGTAACAAACTCTCTTTCGCATTTATAATATTAAGATTATAGTTTTTATTTGTATTGATACTATATAGATTGGTGTAAATATTTATCATTAAAATTAACAGAACAGACGAATGCAAATACTTATAGTATGTTAGAATCTTAGAAGCATAAGGATAGTGTATTCCATCGTGTAACACCTAATTAAGATGAATTTATTCTAATGATTGTTTCGCTCACTGAGAACCATTATGTTATTTAAGATTCAGCTCTGCCCTTATATCGACGAAACAGGAAAGTGAATTTATGCAACCATCTAGAAGCATCAAATCAATAAATGAATATTCATAGTGTTGTACAACAATTTATAATATAATTCTGTCCATAATATCGATAGTGATGTCATAAAAGACCTACTTTATAATGTAAAATCTTCATCAAATTGATGCGGCCCTGATGTGCCTACTATAACTATACATTAAGAATAATATCTGTGATACTTGGAATGTGTTAATTTTTTTTAAATAAATTTCGGCTCTGGATTCAACTTCTTTAGAGCCTATCTTCTATTGTCACTTCAAAAAAAGTATTTTAAATATAGAAAAAACGACTTGTGGATAAATAAATTATACATGCCTTCGGAGTATATTGAATTGATTTGTTCGCTCTCAACAAACTGCAAGCTGTCGTCTTCAGGGTATTCCTGCGGTTCTTGATAATGTTCACTGTGGTTTGATTGTCTTGGGTACTTCCTCTCTTCTGGTTTCTTTATCGGCAGGATCTCCTGGATCGACGGCGGTTTAACGTAACCCTTTGACAGTCCCAATTTCTTCTGGATGAAGGCTTCCAGTATTTGTTTTGTGATCTTGTTCTGCCGCGCCAGTTCGTGCAAGTCTGCGAAGAAAGGAGAAGACAGATAAAAATGACTGTGCGAAAAAGAAGAAGGCGGTGCAAGAAAGAAGTAAACACTATTATCTCGACGTCATTTTTATCTGGTTCTCTCTTCTTCAAGGGAAGAATTGAATTGTTTTTGTATGATCTACCCATTTGTAGTGATGAAAACAACATTTTAAAATAGTTGTCTTCGATATTTAACATTAATTTGTATGTCTGGTGGTTTATTATATTATTTTTTTACTTATTCTAATAAAGAGTTAATTATTTATCTTATTCTTAAAACTAATTATATAAGTATTTAGAGCTGTTTAAAGAACACTTTTTAAATTTATATTAAGTTTATTTAAATAATCCTTACTGATAATATTATAAATGTAAAACTGAGTTTGTTTGTTACTTTATAGCACCTTAATGGTTTAATCAATCACTATGAAATTTGGTATATACGTAACTATATATGAGACGGGGAAGGACATAGACTAATTCATATTCTGGTTAGTAAATATATCACCATCACGCGGACGAAGTCACGGGTAAAAGCGAGTAAGAATATGAATTAAATAGGCGCTTCCTTAACTAGCTTTTATTATGTCAATATCGAATTTGTAATAAAAAAGACTTTGTTCCCTATATTTATTGCAATTGGTAATAAATTTTAAATAATATTGTATTTATAACTGGCGACTTTTTACAATAGTTATATTTGTTGTTACCTACTACTTAATTTAAAATTATGATTGTGACCAACATTCATTTGATTTTTAAGTTCATTCGAAAAAAAGTTTTAATTCAATTCGCCTGATTGTTTATATACGATATAACATTGCTTATTTTAAATCGATTTTGATAATTATTTGTGGAATAGATATAACTATATCTATTCTAGGTATGTGTTGCTTTCATTATATAATTTAAAATTTATTGTTGGTTCATTTTAAACGCCTATTCTACGAGTATAAATTAGTTTGAAAAATTCGCAGAGTAATAGCAGAACAAAGAAGGCCTACGGCTGGGTTGATGTGAGTTGAATAGATAGATAGTAGATGTAGAATTTATATGACTATATATGTTGTATGTATGATTACATACTTATAACCGACAAAATAGCCGGTAGTAGATAATATCGACAAAACAATTAAATATAACACAACAAGATACTCGTAACGTGACAGCACACCTAGTTCACTCCGTACATGATCAATTCACTGATAGTGTCGACATATAGAGAGTACCAATTGGAGCCCTTCCTTTCCTACATTGTTAACGAATGTCCATTACGAAAACAATAGAAGTCTTTCGCGCTGATTGTGCCATTTGTGAATGTACGGAAGCTCGTATAATTAAGGGCTGAGCCGGTTTAAGGATATGTCGAGATGTAAGATTTGGCATTCATGTGCACCTTGCATTGTGAGAATATATCCGTTCTTAATAAGTATGTAGGTAGCTATAAATTCACAAGGTGACAAGGTGTTTTTTATTTATGGCTCAATATATAGTGCTTTAACCCTTTGGTTAATACGTTTTTTTATTGTTATTTGTTTATACTTTTGTACAAATAAAATTGTCTATAGGGCGGACTTAATGCCTGATAGCATTCTCTACCAGTCAACCATTACAGATTCCTTCTGGATGTTTATTGAAAAAGCTTTAAATTTTCTAGTTTTACAGATTAAGTTTTAGGCTGCAAATTGAGATTTCCTACTAAAATAATGGTTAAATAAATTGATAAAAACAATTGATAAATATGTTGATTGTTTTGATTGTAATAAATAAATAAACTGAAATATATATGTACATATAATAACAAAAAATATTTTACTGTACTAGCTGTTACTAGATGTATGCATGTCCTTTTCATGGCAAATGTTTTCGCATCATAAAAGGAATCAATAAAAAAAATTTTTAACCTCAGCAGTTTAAGCTATGTGTTGATAGATCAATCAGGTTATCAGAACCATTCTTTTTATACACTTGTTTTATTATAAATCATTACTTAATAAAAGTTGATGCAAAAAGATTATCTTCATCTACAAAAAATAAATTAATAAGTATATGTATGGAAAAAAACTTATAACAAAGTATTCGTATTATACTGATTTACTGCAATGTATTCACATGATTTATGTAAAAAAATATAAATTAAATTGTAATCGATTACAAACAAGGAAAAGGTACTTAATTCAACTCTTGTATCCGTCTTTGCCTCTTGTTCGGTGAGACGTCGGATTATGGGCACGAAAGACTTTTTGTGTGATCATCCTTGGGGAGGGATATCTTAAGGTTTCTTACAAAATATCTTTTTCATAACTTTAATCTTCCGGAACAGAAAACACATAAGCTCTGTCATTAATCATATTCTCGAGGTTCCACCAATTCAATTAAATATTACGCATCGACCGATCTATTTTTATTTTTTATTATTTGATTTTACATTTTGGTAATTATGTTTATTTATATACGGAATTGATGCCTATTAAAGCAATGATGGTTATCATACCTCTCAGTTATAAACAAAATAATACATCCATCCCTGTTTAACCCGTGTTTACATCAAAATAAGTATTTTTTTTTTGATTACAATAGCCCCGCCCGCCTGTAGTGGCGGAGCACCAGTGAAGGGTGATAGATGAGAATAGTTAGCCCATCATGATGAATTCATCATCATTATTTATTCAACAATCCCTTCCCCCTCAAAATAAGTATTACAATACCTGTAGTATGTAATATGTATAATCGTCATAATTATTTATTCATTGCTGAACAGTTCTCGTGCCATAAGAAACGGGGCCGTTATTTATAGGTTTTTTACCAATTGGGAGATTTTGATAGTATTTATCACGCTCGGCAGGAGTATTAACAACTGCAGTGAAGTTTTAGTGATATTTTAAGAACTGCTATTTAAGAACTGCTGTCCGTCGACTATTAAATATTGTATTTATGTATCTTATATACTTGTAGAGAGTTTACAAGTATTAAAACTACTGCCTAACTTTCTCCAAAACTATTTTGATTTTCTCCAAAATTTTGCTAATAGATAATTTTTTACCCAAAATTGCAAAAAAAAAAATATCCAATCTGGCAACACTGTATCAGACAAACTGTAGCATTTATAATAGTCTTGTTATAGTAGTAAGTAACTATGTATTATATCTCTGCGATTAGAGTTGTTACAAATGCAAGAGTTATTAATTTTCCATTGTCATTTACAACAATTTGTCAACCGCCCACATTTAAATTTGGAAGCATCTGTGTAAGTAGACCAATTGAAACATTAGTTGAACAAACATTGATAGCTACTGTTTTGAGTTTTAAATGTCATATCATAAATGGTTGCTAGTTTTCTAATGTCCTTGATGTGTAGGACTATCTGCCTCAACTGGCCTTTATAGCTCTACTGATAGTATGTGGAGGCGTTCAGTATTAGGCCTAATAGATAAGTAACACTTGATAAACAACATCATTAATAAAGTAGTATAAAACTACTTTATAAATATAATATTTTTTTATGCAACTTAGAATGCAAATGCAAACAATCTAACGGCCCACCTGATGAAAAGTGGTAATCGTCACCTATAAACATGAACAGTACCACAGACATAACAGAGCATACTGTTTCGCCCATGATAGCCCCCATCTATTGCCATTCCTGAGGACTAAGGTGTTACACTTCAGTACACCGTAAATTCACTGCCATGTCCCTCCTTTCAAGCCGAAACACAGCCATTCAAATACAACTGCTTCACGGTAGAAACAAGGTAAACAATGAAACACAGGTACCCAAGCAGATAAACACTTAGTTTATTTGCAATTCTGTGATATTCGCTTTGTAAACTTTTGACTAATCACATCTCACGTGGTCTATATATTTTTTTTAATAGATGAAGATGGAATTCTGCATATGATAATAGAATACGAAGTCGGGTTACCAGTAGGTGGTAAAATGATGAAAATGAAGTCAGGTCACTTTGACCCATTGTGGTTAATTTTTAGTCAATTCATATGGGTTTACAGGAGAGGGAGAGGGCACGTGGCGGTGGAATTAACATTGTTAATGCTAGCAATGGGAACTAACATACAAATACCAATTTACATTCTTTCCTGTACACGAACGTTAGTGTAAGATAATCCATAGATATATGTGGTGGGAACGGATTATTAGTAATGATATTCAAGGGCTTCACGAGCTCCGTCATATCGACTTTCACGCAGTCACATCTGGAAACCAATGTGAATTCGTCACGATGAGCTAACTGATCTGACATATAGTCAGATCAGTTCACCGATATCCCTTACTAAAAGCGCACTAGCATAGAAAAAAGTTTAGAGATTAACCTAATAAATAATGTATTTTAGTGTTAAATAACATTTGGAATTTAGTTAACTTGTCATATAATTTATGTTATTTTCTAAACTAAATATAATTACACTATTTGTAAAACGTTTATAAAAAAAGACTAAATATTAGAAAACACGAATCCATGACCTATTAGATTTACGCAATCGATAAAAATGTGACAAAATTACATAAAAGCGAATTGTACTATTTTTTACAAGACATCAGTTATTATGAGGCAAAAGAAATAATGAAAAGTTAGCTACCAACCGGTGGCTATATCGTGATACAATTTCTTTTGATATCGTGCTCCAAACAACTTGGTATTTAAAAGTTGAATGAGTTTGTGCAAGTCGTACTTACTTTGTTATATCTATTTTTGTTATCTCAATATCTCAAGCCATTCGCTGCGTATCGTTTACTTTATGTGATTGTATCCCGTGACTTTGTTTACCTTATAACGTATCCTATATGTGAAGGTATAACATAGCCGTGTACCAACTTAATTTATTTTCGTTTTTTTAATGTAACTTAGAATGGCAAACAAGCTGACGATTAGAACCTGATAGAAAGTGGTAACCGTTGCCTATAGACATGACGCCATTCCTGAGGACTGAGGTGTTATTGTTACTTTGTACCCTGTAAAAGTTTGATAGATTTTGTGTTTATGAAAGCAATATTATTAAATTACTTAAATAATATAATTTACACGGAATTAGTGAAGGATGATAAGTGAGGATGAGGTGATGCAGGTGAGTTAGCTCATCGTGACGAATTCAACAAGAATTAATCACGATGACTTCCAGGGCGAACCACATGGAGGTCGACCTAAAAGGGCATATTGCCAGCAATTGGGATGTCAAACTCCATTGCTAATAATCCCTTTCCCCCAATTACTATTAGTTAGATACATAGACTTAAAAATGTATTGTGTAAAAAAAAACAAACGATTATCATTGGTCTAGATACGACGATTAAAATGGACCTAAATAATTTGCTACAATAGAAAAATGTGTATATAATTGTCTGCAATACACTATGAGCATCGTTTTGAGCTCAAATATCACGCGATGTTCGTTTTACTTTTAAAAAGTGTGTCGAGATTTTTATGAAATGGCCTTGTGAAATGTATAATTTCAAGATATCGCTAAATATTGTGAAGGTTGTCGTCTAAACAACCTAATATTGTATTAAGAGAAGTATAACTAGAACCAATAAGATATCACAATTATTTTACTTTACTAGACTTTGTACAAAAGTCGATTGCTTGGGTACCTCTGTCCCATTCGTGTTCCTACCGTAAAGCAGTTTGCATGGCTGTGTTTCGGTTTGAAGGGTGGGATATGGCGTGAATTTACTGGGTACAGTGGAATAACACCTGAGTCCTCAGGAATGGCAACGCATGGGGGGTATCATGGGTGAAACAATACTCTGTTATGTCCATGGTACTGCTCATGTCTATAGGCGACGGTTACCACTTTCCATCAGGTGGGCCGTCAGCTTGTTTGCTATTCTAAGTAGTATAAAAAAAAGAGTATAAAAATTTATATTCCACGTATAACAATTTATGGAGTTTAATAATCCCTTTATAAAATTACAACCATTTTGTAGGTCAATCTTGTTTCGCATCCTATCTATTTAATATTCTTATTGGGCGTTTAAAAAGCCCAAATTACACGAATAATAGTTGAAATTGCTTTATATAATTAGCCAATATAAATGTTAGTTACTAGTTCGTTATCATAACGCCCTTAGCCCGATAAGTTTATTAAACTTGGCAGGTTAAAAAAAATCTATTCTGATTAGTGTAAGATGGGATTTTAACCCTCCTGTACACCTGTATCCAACATGCTTGTCATAGACTGAGATTGAGGGATAGATTTTATTTGTAAATTCTCTTTATGACGTACGTTATTTATATAATAAAACTCTAGGAAGTTATATAATTACCTACAAATGAATATATACATAAAATAAAAATAATTAAATACCCTATATTATACAAAATCGAAAATAATTTTAAAATCTTAATTAAGTTACTTATCACCTTGAAAATCAAGTAATTTGTTTATTAATAGATTGTTTTAATTTTTTTTTTCAAGTTAATAGTATTTAGTACATATTATTTTTTTATATTAAGAAAATGCTACTAGAAAACAAATAAAAAATCATATAGAAAGTTGTTGCAAAACAAATAGGTACTGGTTACAACATACAGCAGCTGTAAATACTTAATGAAATGAATATTTATGCTAGCAAAATACGATGATATTTTTAATAAATGTTTAAAACCATTACTTATAGTTTAAAAGTTTTGTATATATGAATGTAAAAAATGTTAAACTTATTTAACGTTAAGTTACTATGAGATATACAGTTTTTTTTTTAATGGATGATAATGGAATGGTAACTCCGCCTGCGCTAACGGTATACGTTGGCGGGGCACCAGTGAAGGATAATAGGTGAGGATGAAGCAGGTCAGTTAGCCCATCGTGACGAATTCAACAAGAATTGTTCACGATGGTTTCCAGGGGAACCACGTGGAGGTCGACCTAATAGGGCATATTGCTAGCAATGGGGCTGTCAAACTCGATTGCTAACAATCCCTTTCCCCCTGAGACATACAGTTGCATTTAAGGAGTTAAGTATGATGAAGTATTTACTTTATAATTGTATATTAAAAATGCAAATGTTGTTTCTTATTCTGTGGGTTAAAGTCTGCAATCCTTTTAAATAAAGAAATACTAATAGTTATGTAGAGTTCCTGTATTGTGTTATGGACACAGATTCACTTAAACGCAGTAAAATTATCCTATTTGGTGGGGTCATATCTATCGATTCTGAATGTACACTGTATTTCATAAGAAAAATATATTTAAACATTAGAAAGATAAATAATTAATGATAATAAAGAATATATAATTTAAGGCTATGTTTTATTAAATGTTTCGCCATCGAAAAATATTTCGCATTTCATATATGTAATATGGTTTAGTGGGAAAAAGTAGCGCTCGCCATTCCAATTAATTTTCGCTTTAGATTTTTAACAAAAATGCCATTTCTCATTGTTTACTCAGGAATAGCATGAAGAGTGCATAAATTTCACAGAAAGTATTTCTTAACTAAAATATAGATATATCCATATAAAATTTAATGGATGACAATGGAATGGTTAACCCGCCTGCACTAACGGTTTACGCTGGCGGGGCACCAGTGAGGGATGATACGTGAGAATGAAAATCAGGTCAGTTTGACCATCGTAATGAATACACCTGGAATTCATAACGATGATTTCAAAGAGGAACCACGTGGAGGTCCACCTGACAGGGTATATTGCTAGAAATGGGACTGATAGTCCGCATTACTAACAATCCTTTCCGCCCGATCTGACAGAGTATATTGCTAGCAATGGGGCTGGTAGTCCCCATTACTAACAATCCCATCCCTCATTTTCACCTACATGGATAGAAATATAAAAAGAAATGAGTTTAAACTTAATTACTCTATTGTAATTTTTAACGCAATTTGTATTGTTGTGTTCGTGACTAACGGCAATAAAAGTCGGCGCACTCACTCTGTAATATTAAAACGAATTTTCGTCGACCGGTAATTAAGCTTGTTTTCAGACATTGCCAATTTTGTTTCGTGTAACGTGGTGCAGGTCATGAGAACTGTATTTTCATAGGTTTGCTTGATAGCAATCTACATGTTATTATTATAAATTAATTTGTACTTATTTGTTAGTAGTGTATTTAATCTTATTGTATGTATATTTCCTGATAATTTTTATGGATTCATAAACCTAAAGAAACTGTTTTTTTTTTAGAAGACTGGGTAGAATTACAATAAAATACATGAATATTTGAACTTAATATTTATGAATTAACGTATTAAATTAAAATTTTACTTATAACATTTAACATATTTGCTTATTACTTAAGAGTACATACAGAAGTTTTTATTATTTTATATTTGCATTAGTACTTAGATCAGAAATAAATTTTGAATCACCGAGGTCATTTTTAGAGTTGTTACAACCGTGAATCTCTATCGTGCACATCAAACTTCAGAAATATAATAGAGTCATTGAGATTATTTTAATGCTGCCATTCAAATATGCTATTAGATATTATTATTCATTAGCCTACCACTTATCTGGGCTGGCTACTGCCTGCACTAGTCAGCGTGCACCTGGTTTTAGGTCAAGTGCACTAGTAGGCCAATCAGTGCCATTGTCTAATAATGGAGTTTGAAATCGTCGATGTGCCGGAACAATTAAATGTTCCGACTCGAATCGAACGTAAAAATCGATATAAACTCGTATTCGGTTATATAATGTCGTCTATTTCTAGTTGTTATCGATGAAATAATGTTAAGAAATCGATGTTTACTGTAACAAAATATATTCACTTGTATTACAAAAAAATCGTGAGATAGCGCCAGATGGAGGTTTTATTTAAAAGTAATTTATTTTCAACTACCGTCATGCGTCTTGGTTATATGCTGTAATACGACTTACAAGGAAAAAGAAGAAACAAAATTAAATAACTGGGTATTGTGATTGAAGAAAGACTGTCACAAAGCATGAGCCATGAGTACAATGTTGCAGTATTCTACGTGATGCAGTGATAATTTACTATAAGGTGAACAATATATTCTTGATCGTTACCCGTATTGTATAAAGAATTAATAACATTTATAAGATTCATATATAAGAAGTAATGTAACCCAGCATTCAGAATGTTGTATGCAATAATCTACCAAAAGCGAATTGTATAATTGTATCATTGCATCAGGACAATTATTGGTGACGTCAAATTATATGAAATAGTACGAGTATTTACTGTGATATTATCAAACTGTATACAAAAGTCGTTCTAATCATATTACGCAATTATTTTATTATTACGAATATCTCAAACTTGAACTTTAGGAGGTTCTAGTAGCTGTGATATTTGTGTAATCAATCAAGTAATCTTTGAATCTAATATTGAAAACATTTATTTTAATACCATATGTGGCGTACTGTATTAACAATGCCCCGAGGCATATAGCTTTTACAGTTTTAAAGAACCAATTGAAGTAATCCTAACACCTTCGACACTTATATTATTAATTGCCTTCAATATAATTGGAATTAAAAAAAAATTATACATAATATACAACACGTATGTCCTTGGCATATATGTAAGTGGGTAGCGTAAATCGTCAGGATGCAATTTACTTTTTTATGTATTGACATTTATAGTATATAATAGTGCCTATTGAAATTCTCTTGCAGCAATTCATGAGATGTGTAATGAAATAAATTTTCTCTGGTAAAGGCTACCTGTTCGTGAATAAGGGCTTCTATTAAGTTACAAACTAGTCGGGCCACAGTAAAATTAAACACTGAGTAAATTAAATATAATTATTGTTTACAGTGTTGTTTCCATTTTCCAGACTTAATACTAGTAGAAAAGTTTAGATGTTAGACACTCGGTAACATGACACTATGTTGTGGTGAGTAGAGAATTTCTTGGTTCAATTGTTTTTTTTTATTTTTTTTTATTATATCTTGCTTTCGACTACCGTACTATATATCGAAATTGAAATAGATCACGTAATCGCTTGAAAGCACAAAAACATTCCACTCTTTACTGGTTCGTAATAGAAATTTTCAATGAAAACCAGTGAAATTCTCTTTTTGTTTCCAATATGAAATTTCTATTCAAGTTGATACGGCTAACTAATTTTTTGACATATACATATGTCAACATTTTTCTATCACTTTACATTAGATGATGTAAGATTAAAGCACCAACTTATCGCGAATTTAATAAAAAATTATATAATAAATATATAATATAATAAGTGATTTATATAATAAATTACTTGAATTAATATAAATGTAAAGCGAATAATATATTGTTGAAGATACAGATAAAACCAACCTACCTGCCTATTGTTAACCAATTGCAACTATTTCGACGCACCTTGACCCACATCTGTCGCTAAACTTTTGTCACTAACTATGCCGTCCTAATTTGTCTCTCCTTGCTGAATAACTCTTTAAATTATATTAATCACTACTACAAATACAACAGACCCTACTATTGATTAGCATGACGGCGCTATGTGAGTAATCACATGCATATACCTACGTTCAAGTTCAAGATAATGAATTTGGTAAAGGTCGATTCCCACCGTGCCGCACCAGCTGTATTAAATAAAATTATTGTTTAAACTATTAAGGATAAATTGCTATTTACTTTATTTATAAAGTAAAAATAAACTCATTATAGCATCCCTTTAACGGTACATTTTACCAGTAAAACTGGAGTTTTTCCCGAAAAAATGCGGGTAAAAAAAAAACAAAAATATTTAAAAATCTCATAAATAACACTAGAGACTAGGCCAGCTGTCAAGTTAATATGGGAAGCTTAATATTTTTTGTTATTTTATAATTCATTTTTTTTCTTGGATCGTTACTAATTAGGATAGTTTTCATTGCTAGCAGAGTAGCTTGTTTGGTCGACATCCGCGCGGTTCCCACTAGAATTCGCCACGATGGACTAATTGGCTTGACTTCACTCTTATCGTTTCATCTTCCACTGGTGCTCCACATCTCATTATATACCATTTACATAGGTAGGAATACCATTCCATCTTCATCCATTAAAAAAATCTATTTCTCATTGAGCAAAAATTCAGATTTATATGTTCTGTATAGATGTATTTTACAAGAAATTTTCGAGTTTCAAACTTCGGTGAAAATTCCGGGATATAATATTTTTTTCCTAGACAGGTTTACATGTGAACAACTTCATTATTACATTTATTAAATTCATTAAACTTACATTATGTTTGTTTACAATATTACACGTTTTAAGAACATGATATTTAATTAATTACATAATTATATAAACGGTGTATATCTCGTTTTTTTAAATGTGTAAAGCTTCTTAATTGTTCTACCACTTATACTTCCGTCTTATGGTTCTGCGAACAAGCCGGAGCGACGCAGTGAGGACGAAGCCTAACATCTTGGTTACTTAACTGCGACCTTCCTTTCAAAGCCTCAAAAAATATTTAAGTTTCATGAGTTTAATTAGCGCTACGCTGTGTTACCATTTATCAAAATCATCACGCCACTTAGCCATAAAGAAAATTTTATTGAATCCTTTGTTAATTTTTTTTATATTCATTTCAGTATTAGTATTAATTGTACGAGTATATTTTTTATTAATGTACTCGTATGTTGGTTCACATGAAGGATACTATGCAAATGTCAAATTTCATGACGAGCGGTTGAGCCGATAAGGTGTCAAGAAGTAATAAACGAACTCACTTTCACATTTATAATATTAATAAAGATAAATAATAAAGAATTATATAATAATATGGTTAGGTATAAGAATACGTTTCACGAGTATTTTCAATAGAACACGAAAAAATTAATATATTCATCTTAATTTTCTTTTCATATTTCGATCAGAGTCAAGTGTCAGTGGAAGAAAGTTATTCAGTTATCAGTATTATTAATAATTTACTATCTCTTTGGTAGATGCAACCCTTATATCTTTACTGTTATTAAGTATATTTGTTTGTTACTTATCAGTGCTATATTTGTTTTTTGTTACACATTGTAAAGCAGTTGTGTTTATCAGTGCTATAATGAGTCCTTAGGAATCAAACATTTGTCTTGAAATTTAGCATACCACTTTCCATCACAGCTTGTTTGACATTTTAGTTGTATATTGTTAATAGAATCCCCGTCAATCATTAAATAAATATATTCTGATCAACTGGACGAAGTCCATGGGGAAAAAAATATTATTATGATATTGAAGAAACATATATGAGTATATTAAATAAATACTAATTTACACTCTATTGTCCTTTCAAAATATCTGTTTAAATGTAAAATGTTTATGATACAATTTACAATGATGAAAGTAAACATAAAAAAACATAAACGATATGTAATAAATATATAGTAGCCGTCTTAATCCAGTAGTTAGCAGGCCATTTGCACGTTATATCGCCACAAATTGTAATATTTGTAATAAAATTGACCTCATATATAATTTGACAGTCGATTTAAAACTCGATCGATAAAAATATTGTATCTACACTGAAATGAATCGAATATTTGTGTTAATTGTGTTATCGAATCAGATTTATCTCGGTATAAAATAAAAGTGTTAAGTATTGCACAAAATAAAACTAAATACATACATTATTTTGTTCTCGTAAATTGGTAATTTTCTTTTTTTAATATGTACCATAGTGTAACATTTAATTTTAAATAACCGACATTTTGACTTTAACATCTGGCCTTTTTGCTAATTACTTAACATTAATGACTGTGAATGATAAAAAATTGCTAATTGTTATTACTCTATTCATTCCGATACGTTGATGTTACATGAAATTATATCCATTAACACTTTGCTGACTGGGAATTCCGTTATGGTTGAAATCTTTGGAATTAAACTAAAATTATGATAAAAATCTAAATACAGAGAAAAGTAATTTTTTTGGTCATGAACGTTCATCCAAACGGTCTTGCCCGTCATAGTAGGAGAACGTACCAGTACCACGTAGTTACCATCAAGTGAGTCATCAGCTTGTTGGTTATTTCAAGTATTATAAAAAAAAATGAGTGATACAAGAAATTAATGAAGGCATTTTTTAAATAATTTACAGACTAGCTATCTCTTGCTGCCTTGCCTGCTAATTAATATATAAATTATAAGTTAAATTATGACATAATCTATCCATGCACCGCATTTCATTAAAATTCGTTCATCTATATTAGCATGTTTGAGTAACAAATATAAAAATATCTTTATTTTGTTACATTCACATTTAAAATATTACTAAGACTAGATTATATATATATATATATATATATATATATATATATATATATATATATATATATATATATATATATATATATATATAATACAGCTTATATTTGCTAGGCAACTTGTCTATAGTCTAGATATATATTTATACTTAGTACATATTAAAATTTGTTACAATTACCTAACAATTACATATTATGCAAATTACATTCAGGACCTGTTATCGACGAGAAAGTGACTTACGTTAAAAGGTTACGTTATTTTAAAAGTGATATACTTGATTGTTATATATCAAATAACCTGAACATATATTACCTAAATGTATATAAATATAATTTATATTATTTATCGCCAAATTGTAGTGAAAGGTACCTGTTTATAGATATAAAATATACAGTAATGAAACAATTTGACTAATTTTAATAAAATATGATACTGTTCGTATCTAGTCGATATTTTCTACTTTACATCAGGTGGGCCGTCAGCTTTGCTATTCTAAGTTGTATAAAAAAATTTACAGCGTGTTTCATAAAGAACATATGTTCATTTAACAAATTTGTATATTTGTTACTACTTTTTTTTTTTTAACAAATGAGCAGAATCTCTTCACATTAATATAAACAATATAATTAGATATGTATTATCATTTGTATCAAAAACTGCTTAAAGAGACGAGAAAAACAGTAATTCTATTAATTTTGTAGTGGCCTACTTAGTTTTTGTATAGATTTTTTTGGTTTGTCAAATAAAAAAAAAGTAATATTTATGATTTAAATTTATTTTTCAACCATTCGTGTTTCAACTGTGAAGCAGCTGTGTTTGCATGGCTGTGTTTTGTATAGGATATGGCGTGAATTTTTTTGTACAGAGGAATTTATTCAGTCCTCAGGAATGGCAACAAAAAAAAATACTCTGTTATGTCCATGGTAATTTATGATTTAATCAGGTGGACTGTCAGATTGTTTGCCATTCTAAGTTGTATAAAAAAAAAAAATTAAACCCCGAAATCTTTGAAGGAAGCTAAGAACAAGGTGAAAGAAAAACAAATACTTTTTAGCATGCGTCATCGCTGCCGTCAGGTAAAAGTGACATACGTTTTTACTTGCTTGATGTACTGGTGCATTTATATAACATTATATAACATTCACTTATGTATGTTATATTACAAATATTACCTTATAAAAACACTATGTATTCATTTATTGATGAAGGCACACGACTATTAAAATTATGGCTTTAACTGTATCTACTAAATTAGTTCTTCCATATTTGCGTTAAAAATAAACTATGATAATTAATTAACCCTAGCTTTTTTATATTCAAAAATTTAAAATAGGTGAAACTAAAGATATTTAAATGATCACGCAGTTATTTGGGTATGACGTTATTGATGGTTTGATTAATGTACAAAATGTCGTTACATAAATATTACTTTACGATACGTTTATATTACGTTTTAAATCATAAAAATATTATAAAAAAATGTGTGACTTTTTTATATAAATAGTGAATGCCTCATTTAATGGTAATCAGTTATCTCTTACACACTGGTGATCCGGCTCGGCTTCGCATGGATAGATAGAATCTTCGAAAATATTTCTCAGCCTATGTTACTCATTGATAACGTTGTTTTCTATAGTTGAAATATTTTTAAAATTAATTGACTAGTTTTTGAGTTTATTTATTTATTACAAATAAAATATTTCCTCTTTATAATATTAGTAAAGATGGACGTCACATTCATGATAAATATTCATTCACATATTTTAATACACATATAAGTATATTTATACCTATATACAATTATATCAATTACCTTCTCCTCTAGTCCTCAAGATAAGATACTCTGTATAAGGACGCAGCCTTAAAGCTACGCAAGCAGAACTGCTTAGTGACAGAGACACGGACATGTCAGCATATGATGTGCCATGTATATGTTATGTAGACTGTAAGTTGTAAATTATGATACAGCCACTATTTTTAATGACATGAAACTAAACTTATTTTCAAGTTTATAGCGATCAACAAAACAATGCACAAAATACATTTGTCAAAACCAAATAGTTTACTTGTATTTGTATATTAATAAATTTTTTGTACATCCACAAAATGAACAAGATTAATAACATCCTTGAACACTCCTTTGAGGCATAGGATTAATATTCTTATGTCCAAAGTATGCCTAATGTTGTTCACCTTTACGTTACACCATGACGTGGACTGACCGGCGATCAGCGTGTGCGTTCCGGTTCCAAATTTAAATGCCACAGATCCTTATCACGGTGTCAAAACCCTGATTATGGTACTCATTATTGCTAGACTAAACCAAATCCTATTCTCACAAATTAGAGATTAAATTAGGGATTTCGACAGCGTCTCGGGTGATCATGGAGCGTGAATCACAAATGACGACCTTAGGTCGGATAAGACACAATGTTGTTAACATTGTCCATAACAAAACACTTTGTAATCTTTTAATTTATATGTGACAATGTGAGGTATTATGTCGGTAGGTGTTGTGTGTTAGAGAAAAATGAAATGACTCTTAATGATAGTCGAGTACTTAATGAGTATTGTATGGCGCAGTTTTTGAACGCGGTTAGGTCATCTTGTATTTTGAAAGATGAAATACTCAATAATTGTCTATATTTATTTAATTAATCTGTATAAGTATACATATAAATTTAGAAATTTAACTACATACTGATCGACATATCGATACATAATTCAAAAGACTTCGAGACAACATTTTGCATGGGAGTTTCTTATGATACATTTTTAGAAATTCGTTGTCAGATATTAATGATATCCGACAATGTCGAGGTAATAGTAATAAAAATACGAAAATTTTGTAACTTATTTATGAATAGCACGTGTAAGTTAGAACTAAGTTCAAGACTACTACCAAGCACTTTCACAATATAACAAATGTTGACACGGCTTTTAGTAGATACATTAGCGACTATAGATTTCACAGACAGATGATGCATCAGTTGTTTTCAAACGTCTACATGAATCTGTCTACGTATTATATTATTAATGGTGTATATTTATACAGTACATTGATATTAGAAGAATAAATACGGAAATAATAATTACGAAACATATGTATATGCGGTTTATTAAGTCTCGTTTTTTTTATGTAATTTAGAATGGCAAACAAGCTGACGGCCCACCTGATGGAAAGTGGTAACCGTCGCCTATAGACATGAGCAGTAACATGGACATAACAGAATATACTGTTTCGCCCATGATACCCCCATGCGCTACTATTCTTGAGGACACAGGTGTTATTCCTCTGTGTCCTGTAAATTCATTGCCATATTTCACCCTTTAAACCGAAACACAGCCATGCAAACACAAGTGCTTCACGGAAAAAACACAGAAATGGGACAAAGGCGCCCAAGTAAACGATTTTTGTACAAAGTCTCCCTCTGGTGTGTATTTTCTCTTCTTTTTGTGGACTCTTTTTTATTTTAAAGTCATTATATTGTACAATAAATACGAGAGAAAATTACGAGATAATATTGAATGCAAAATGAATTATCAGCATCGATTTATACTAAAATTTTGTGTGTATAATTTTATGCATATTAAAAATACGAGCGATTTAAGAACCTTCCCCTCTTGTATGTCGTTTTAAATTCTGTGATAAATCCATATAAATTCGTTAATGGGGTTACAGCCAGTTCGCAATGTTACGCCCCCAATCTGTTATTTCGGACATTGGCAATATTCCAACAAGAAATCTGCTTAGCTGGACAAGATATTATGTGTAAACTATTAATCGCTACTTTGTCTACATAGTGTTTGTAATGTGTGAAAACTTTACTTAAGCTTTAGCTTTATAAAAGATATATCCTACCTTTGATTTTTTCTGTGTAGTACAAAATGAAATATGGAATATTAAGCAGTTCGCCATTTGTAGAAAGTTTAATCAAATTAACCAAAAAAGTCATCAATACTAATATTATGAAGAGGAAAGATTTGATTGTGTTTGTGATGGATAAACTTATAAAACCATTGATGGTGATTACTTCAATCATTATCGACGGGTCTTCATACCCGCTGGGGTAGGGAAGGGGAGACTTCGGGGAACTCCCCTTTACTCCGGCTTTCACTCTGGAGGTAACTATCCCCGGGTCACTGGCTATAAGCTCGCTTCTATTGGCGAGGCGTGGTTGTCAGGTTTCAGGTTGGTCACTCAACGAAATTAACACGAAATACTAGATGGCGCTAGAATCGAGACTAGAGGTTTTTGGTGTATTGGATGGTTATTTTGTAATTAAATATAATTTGAAGCACAAATTCTATATTGGCAAGTAGTTTTATTAATTTTTTACCAGTATACTAATAAGTTATTATAATTTTTATTGTACAATTTTGTAAAAAACTAAAAAAACATATTACCAAGAAACATTTCGAATGTGGAGGCTAAAATTCACTTAGGAAAATATCGTATATCGTGTCACTTCATATTCATACACATTAATAAATCTTATCATCCATCTACCCATCTTTACATGATGGATGGATAGATAGTTATTGGTTCTCTCTCACGCAAAAATGTTTAACGGATATAATTAAATTTGGTACACGAGTAGGCTATATCCTAACTTAGCACATACGATAGTTTAAGTATTGACTAGATTTTACCTGTGACTTGGCCTGCGTGACTGAAATATGTTTACTGATTGGGATAAAAAGTAGCCTATAACTTTCTCCATATACTACGTTTATAGTAAATTCCATATTGAATATTAAGATTAATGCAGATGGAGCCATGGGCTACAGTTAGTCCATTATATATTTATTCCTGTTCACGCTAACTATAGTGATTTTAGACAATTTCAAAAATATTATTTTTTCATGTTTGTCAAAATGTTGACAAGTTGTTAGATTTAATTGTCTCTTTTATATCTGGCAGTCAGTTTTATATTTTTAACTTAATTAACGTAGACGTCACTGTGACATTATGGAAACTTCATCGTATTTATTTATGAATAAAAGAAATAGATTTAACATTTCGTCTAGAATAATGGAAAAACGTTTAAGTTCTGATAGTAATATATCTTTGGATAGTTTGGAGGCAGATTTTAAAGAAACTGTTGCTTTAAAAGATGAAGCATCAAGCGAAAATGTTGACACAATTTTAGTACCATTTTACGAAAAAGATGTGCTCATCAAAATTTCAAAAGGGCACACAAGGAAACAAAAACAAGAAAGCGGAAGTCTTGGGAAGGAGGAAATACAATATACAAGTAGTTATCTTATGAATAAGGAGCGAGGTAATAAAAAGACTGGACGTAGATCATATTTAGAAATATTTCGAAAACAGTTTTCGGCAAATAATATTGATAAGAAAAATAATGAACAAGAAATACGCTCTATATCCCCAGAAGTCGGAGATACAGAAAGAGAAAGTATTAGTGAAGTTAATGGCAATCTTATTACGGAATTTTATAATACTGAATGTTACAATGAAATATATTATGACCGACTTCTTAATCAAGATCTAGGAAATTATTTAGATAACTCTTTTGAAGAAGAATTACATTTTACAGATAATTTAAAATGCAAATCATCTGAAGGCGTTTGTGATGAGAACTTTAAAAGTGTTTCTCAAATATCTCAACCTCGACGTCGTTTAAGAAGAGCAACAGTTGAACCTATACCGAATTTGAAACTTGGTGGACTTGGCCCAGATATGGAAAAAATTAAACCTAGGTTAGAAAGAGCTCGAAGCCTTCAACGGTATTCAGAAAAAGTTAGAATGGAAAATAGACTCAAAATATACAAAAAATCAGTACAAGCTGATACCGAAAGAAAGATTGAAAAAGATTTATCTGCACGGCGCAAACCCATTGAATTATCTAAAGACAATGAAAATGTTTCATATTTAGTAAATAAATCAAACCAAGAAAAAACATCTAAAGTGAGAAAAATATACCACTCTAAATCTAAATCAGCTGGAGCGCAAAAAACACAAGAAATATCGAAAGAAAAAGTATCACAAATGAGAGAAAAAATAAAAGTAGACACCAAAAATCGTAATGCTGAGAAACAAAACTCGGTTTATCCAGAAACAGGATTTAAAAAGCCTTTAGGTACAGAAAAAGATAACGATAAAAAACCAAACGAGAATAACACTAAGTATAGAGTTGAATCAAGTGGTAGAACCAAGGGCATTAATGCAGATATTGAAGTATTAAACTCACAACCTCCAGTACATATTAGTTTCTTAGTAAATGTTGGGAGAATACGTCCATCTAGTGCATTACGGCAATTAGAAGAGAAACACAAAATGTATCAAGAGCGAATCAAAACTTTTACCATGGAAAATGATAACAATAATTAGTTTGATCATTTATTTTATATACATATCCAAAAAGTGTTAAATTTATATGTCAGGCATGTCACGTTTGTTTTAATAAAACGCGCCAATACATTGAAGTGCATTTGCTTTAACGTATTAATTGCCACTTATTTTTATTTCCATGACGTTGCATTTTCTTGCTTTTAATCTTAATGTGATGATTAGTGATTACACGTCCTTATTATATTGTTTTTTATTGAGACATTACGTTGTAGGAACTAATTGGTTAAAAATTACACAGTTTAGTTATTGAGTTGTCAAATCTTCTAAATGATGGATCGAGTGAAAGTCAATAATAATATGTTTATTATATATAAAAACTACTTGTAATAACGTAGACAAAATAATTATATTAAAGTTATTAATCTGCATAACATTAGACTTTGTTCGCTATCAATATAAGTGTCTATATTTAACACTGACTGTTTTGAATGAACATGGAGTAACTTTCTAAAAAAGTTTATGCTGATAGAGGCACACCTGTTTATGTACCTATCATCTTTGGATAGAAACCTAAGATCCGGATTGTCAGCTTGATCAGATTATATAATACTAACTTTTTGCCTGTTACTTCGTACGTGTGGATTTCAGAAGGAGGAAAACCAATGAAAGAGCATTTCTAGATAATTTATCAAGATCAAACACACACCAGATTTTGGATTAGACCTTTAGGGGCATAATTATAAAAACTATATCCAATTTGATGTATTAGTTTTTGCCTAATGATGGAATAAATATATAGACAGAGAGACAAATCATTTAAATATTATTGTTTTAGCATCTATTAGTTTTTTAAGACCATTTAATTTTTTTTTTAATATCTCCTATGTACGAATATCATTTAGGTACAATTTTATCATGTTATTAAGATAAGGTAAATTAGGTTATTCAAATAACTAAACTTATTTATTTCATACATATATCATGACGAGGAAATATAATTATGGATAGTGTATAAAAAATATTTTACATTTGAGTATAATAATATTAGTATACAAAAATAAGAAATTATTTTGTAAGTTAATTCTAAGTTGCTTACAGAAATTGAAAATAATAGGTTAAAGCCATTTTTACAATCTTTACATAATATTATTTTATTAATATCTAATTGAGAAGTTTTGGAACCAACGTGTATGAATGAGGCGAGCTATAAACGTGGATGAATTAAAATTATAGACATATGTAAGGATAGAGTGCAATATACCTATGAGTCTTCACAAACCAATAATAAAATTAATAAAAGGAAGAACAAAAAAGACAAAACTTGGATAGCTACGACTACAGTATTAATCCTAAAAAACTCATGTGCGGGAAGTCAAGGCTGAACGAGGACACATTCTACAAGTAACAACAGTATATAAATACTATAGAGCGCTAAAGGTACAGAAGCCTACAGAAGCCTGTATCATATATTTATATATGTATGTGTATGTATATATGTATATACTTGGATGTATGTGTTTATTTATGTATGTGTATATGACTATGCTGTCACAGATATTATTTTTTTACAGATCTATTCTTTTTAACGCGCCACCTACCTATTTATGCTTTAATACCTTCTACCCAAAGGTTGTCTGGAAGAGAATGCTTAGCAATAAGACCGCCTTTTGTACTACACTATACGTATTGAAAATTGTTCAACAAATCCTGTTATGTTGGTGCAATAAAGTGTTAAATAAATAAATAAATAATAATAAGTGCCACACCGATCTTCCGGTCCTCAAATTAAGATACGTATGATGAACCAGACAATTTACATCTAGGGGCACAACTTAATGCTACCAATATAGTTAGAAAACATACATAGTTTCCTAAATTGGGTTGACCAGGAATCGAACACGGGACTTCATTTGCTCAAAGCATAGGGACCATCACTGCTATCTTGATATATAAATAATGAATGTACTTGTATTATGCATTTAAATATTATTTATACATATTATACATAACTATGTATCAATTTATTAAATATGTTTAATGGCTCATCATTTATAAATGTTTCAACTTTAATCCGGTCTGATTTTATTTCGAGAAAGCTATATAAAACAGTCTGAATATTCTGTCAATATATAATAGTGATATTACCAACATTTTTTACATGGTACATACTTACCTATATCTATAAAGGATGTTGTTTATATAATATGAAATGTAACAAACAAGTTCTCATCCAATACCAGCACTTAAGCTAAGCTTCATAAATATTCGAGAGTACTTTACACTCAACTTGAATGAATGACTATAAATTATTTGCATTATCCTACATCTATATGTAATATAATGTGTATCTGTATCTATATGTTTTTCTTCTATAAGAAAAGAACAAAAAGATTAGATGCAATATAAACACTTGTATAAATACAACAAATGCATTGTATACGTATGTTCTTTTATGATATAATACCTACTAATATAACTACTGTCTCACTATAGAGAATCTTGACTGGTCATTACGATTTAGTTTAGATATCTCCAGCTTATAGAATCCTTCTTCTTTCGTATCTCTTTCGGCAACCTTTTATATGACTATTCCTATAATATGATTATACTTGTAACATTATTTTCACTAATTCATTTTTCCACTGGCTCTGTATAGAATATAGTTATGAAAAACATAATTTCATTCAAATTATAGATTATTAAGAAGGTTTTCTAACCTTTCTGGGTTATTAGGTTTGAAGGGTGGAATATAGCGTGAATTTACAGGGTACAGAGGAATAACACCTGAGTCCTCAGGAATGGCAACGTATGGGGGGTATCATGGGCGAAACAGTATACTCTGTTATGCCCATGGTACTGCTTATGTCTATAGGCGACGGTTACCACTTTCCATCAGGTGGGCCGTCAGCTTGTTTGCCATTCTAAGTTGTATAAAAAAAAATAAGAAAGGCGGGTACAGCCATATTTAGAATTAATCTTAGGTATCCCATTCGGTGCCAACCTCGGTGTAGTTACATATGAGTACATTCAGTGGCAAGCAACATTTCAAAACCAATTACTGCATGCTTCCCAAACAGGCGACTTTTGCAACATTACCGTTAGGCCAATTAAATTCTCTATAGATTCTTTAATGACTTAATAATGAATAAGATTAGTATTAGTTTTCGTTATAAGCCATTGTCATGTATGTTAGGTACAGAATTGACGACCTTGGTGCCAAGGTAATTCCACCACTACCTCACCTGATGATGGTTATGAGTTCCTTCCCTATACTATACAAATATTTGTAGGTCATAAGTATATCTGTTTGTACTACTTTTGGCATTTTATATGTATCATATTTATATATATTATATGTATTACACTTATGTATAAAATACACCCAGCTGCATCCTTCTACTTACATTAATGCATTTGTTTCCTCAAACTTTCTTTTGAATTTCATAATATTTTTGACGTTTGTCGCTTTATGTTTGTAAAAAATTATAAACGATTTAGCAAAAGATCCAGATTTTATTTAAAAATTTGACCCAAATTCTTGAAGAAAGTTGCAATTAAATTGCTTGAAAACTGATATTAGATATCCATTTGTAACTATTAAATTGTTAACAGCTTTTAAGGAAGAAGTTATATATTTGCTAATTTTTCTTTTTGTATTTACAAAATTTAAGCCTGTGTTGCTTCTATAAAAAAAAATCGCAATTTAAGTAACTGTTCTTTTTTTGGTACACAATCTTAAATTATACCTACCCTGCAACTTTTTTGTAATATACATTTTAATTTTATAGATTCGAATGTCTCAGAGATAATTTAAATAATGTTATTATAATGCAGAGGCAGACGATCCTTATTACTGATCTGCCTTAAATTTTTTATAACTTTAATATGTATATTTTTATCATTGACGAAACTCGTCCTTGTTGGACTTGTTTCGATGTGATCGGAGATTCGTTTGCAATGGTTGCATTAAGCGTTGCTTGTTACGCATAGGTATGTATAATATGCAGTCGGATTCTGCAATATATTTCACCTGAGAATGTTTATCTGGGTTATACCATACATTAACTGATATGGTTATACCCTTTTTTAAACTATTGGTAAAGCAAACGATGATGGATCACCCGGTGGAAAATAAAGTGGCGTGTATAACGGAACAATACGATATGTTTTAACATCACAGAATATACTGTGCTGCTTATGAGGGGGCCCTCAATGAATTACTACTTCTTACAAATAAGGTGTTGTGGGTTTAACCGTAATGACTTTATTTAGCTTACCTTTTACTTATATAGGTATTCGGCCGATGCTCTTACTAGTGTAATGTCATCTAAACAAAAGTCTCGTAATTTATATTTCGAGTCTTGTAGTGTAATCGTCAAGAGTATTGTCGTGGAGGGTAAAAAAAGTTGCTTCACGCGAATCGTAATACAATTTATTTTGTATAACCCACTGAGATATTGACATTTCGTTCTGAAGATGCAATTAAAAAAAAATTAAGTACAGTTTCATAGGCGAATTGTAGGAAACGAATCATAATATATTATTATCTGTCAAAAGTGACTTTTTTAACCTCTGAATTAGCATATAAGGTGCGAGGATAACATTTTTTCAATCACGCACAAAATTAGAATATGGCATTCATATTTTAATATCTTTTTTTTTTTCAAATCTACAATATTTGAAAAAAAAAGATAAGATAAAAAAGGTACATTTATATGATTTAAATATATTAATGTTCGTAACTTGCTTGCTTCGTTCACATTTCGGTGTTCACACATAGAACCGTCGTCCGGTAAGCCATCTAATATGCAGTCTGTAAGCTGTTTTGATATCTAGGACATCCAACATTACCTTTACACGATTACTAGTAGGCAGTAATAGCATAGTATCAGCAATAGTGCTAAAGGTAGTAGCTGATTGTATCATTACTAATGCCTGTGACTGACATTTTATACTTAACTAACTTTTACTCGCGATTTCATCCGCGTGACTGAGATATATTTATTGACATGATTAAAAAGTAGCCTACGTCCTTCTCCATCCCATATAGTAAGTGTATACTAAAAAATCATAATGATTGATTAAGTACTTAAGGCGATAAGAGGTAACAAAAAGACAAACCTTTCACATTTACAATATTAGTAAGGATTATGTCATTTGTAATGTATAATGGAATATTATATACGGGAACTAATCTCATAGGACTTATTATTTACTTTTTTATATGGTTAATAATTATATATATATAAACGAGCATATTCTTCATCATATGTTTAACTGTAACAAAAGCTAAAATTCGTGATTGCATAACAAGCACTTTCAAACATTATTTATAATTAGGTACGATTAAAAGTATGACAAAATAGCACATGGACACAATCAGTCACAGACTGGTATCTAAGATATGGGACAAGAAAAATAGGACACCAGAAAAAAAGATGGGAGGATGACATAAAAAGAACAGCGGAAAAGTTGTGGTATAGATTAACGAAAGATAGAGAAAAGTGGAAGGATCTTGAGGAAGCCTATGTCAAAGGACAAGCTGGAAACGTCGATTAGAATTATAGTGGTAAATGTTTGTAAAATGTAATACTTTCAGCAATAAAGGCTTATTATTATTATTATTAAGAGTATGTGAAATAATAAACTTTAGATAAGTACCTATTTGTATAAGAAAGCAGTTTTAATAACTATTTCTGTATAAACGCCTGTCGTAGTCTGATATTTAGATCTCAAAGTTGCGTGTCGAACAGTACTGCTTTTGTAAGCACATAAAAAAATATTACCTAAATTACACCATTATGGAATACTAAATCGTAACAATGATATAAATATCAGATGAAACATGCACTGGTTACGTGTTATTACAAAAACTAGGTATCTAACTTAAAACTTAGTATCAACCAAGCTGACTCTTATAAAATAGCTTATCTTATAAACTATTGAGGTCATAAGAGAAAAAAATGTTAGGGCACTTGATACGATACGACGAACTTATGAACATTATAATAAAAAGTAAAATAGAAGGAAGGAGGGGAAGGGGGAGATCAACGCATAGTTATATAAGGTAGATCAAGGAAAAAGTTAATGTTGTGTCGTATCAAGAGGTGAAGAGACTTGCTGAAAATCGTAGTGAGTGGCAAGAGCTCAACTGATAAGAGCGCAGCTCTTAAATAGGAAATGAAATTAATATAAAAAGATTTTTTATTACACAAGTTATATCTAACGTTAAGTAGTTCAGGAGCTTTGATGTCTTAGCATATGATGGGCCACTCCTTCCTTCCCCTTGGGTGTCGTACGAGGCGACTAAGGAAACTTATTGGTCGAGGGATGGGCAGAAGCGTTCCTTTTTTAGATATAATTAAAAGCCTAACTGCGGTTGCCAATCGCTTGATAAACATGACAACTACTGAAAACCCAGTGGAGAGTTAACTGATATAATAATGATGATGTCGAAGTTAAGGAATGAGTTCCCTGTCGAGGTTTTCTCAAGAGACTACATCATGGGGTTCTTCAAAAGGGAGGTAAAGAGGTTTCTTCAAGGTCGGCAACACGCGCGTAATACCTCTGGTATTGCAGGCGTTCATAGGCTACGGTAACCGCTTACCACCGCTTGCCACCTTAGTGGTATAAAAAAATACCTATTTAGTATGTACTTACAGCTATCACCATCTTTTACCTGCGATTTCGTCCACGTAACTGGGATAAGAAGTACTCGTAGTTTATATTCTTCTCTATCGCGTATAGAACGTATACACCAAATTTCATAGTGATCAGTTAAACCCTTAAGGCGCTATAAGGTAATAAATAATCTCACTTTCACGTTTATAATATGAGTGGATATTTCCATTTTTGGTGTTGCCACAACCAGTTTAAAAAAAAATGGAAACATGAGTAAACTGATATAAATAAATTATATTTTAGTATAATGACTATGACTCACTACATATATCATTCAATAAGTTACATTATTTAATGCAATAATAATAATGGACACCAAAAATATAAACTTATTTAAATTTAACATTTGGCTTCTATAAAATTAAAGCAAACGATGATGAATTTTATACTGTGTCTTATATTGTCGATATAGAACTCAAAAAAAAAATATTTATTGTCTGTCTGTCTGTGTCTTTAAATCTTACTCAAAAACCCGTAGATGAATTTTGATGACAGTTTCATTAATGTATTGCGCAAGGGTTAGTTTTTAAAATAATAATGAAAATGTCATTGATGATAATCATGTTTTTTTTTTCATAGAAAATGTTTAATTTCTTGTCTTGATGTAGATAAGGATGATTTGTGCGAATTGTGATATAAGTGGCTATAAAAATATTGTTAAATAAATAATTGTTAGTCTGCTTAATAATTTAAATATAAATTGTATAAGTAAACACTTTATTTAAAATATTACTATATTTACGTAGTTAATATTATCATAATAAGTTTACGACACCTACAAGAAACGGGAAGGGTCGTAAAAAGCGACTAAGGGAGAGAGAGGGATGGGCAGCAGCGTCCCTCTTAAAATATCTCCAAAGCCTAATTGCGATTGCCAACCTGCCTGCTAAGCATGGCAACTACTAGCATAACCTTCCAAGGGTGAGGCTTATGTTCAGCAGTGGACAGTTAAAGGCAGATATGATGATAATAAGTTTAATTAGAAAACTGTGCATTAAGTGTACTTGTACCTTATTGTTAAAAATGCATTTTTTTTAACTGGGTGAATGTCATTAAAGAAAGGAGACAGCCTTGACATCAGCAATAGGACTCAAGGTCTTATCCAAAAAAAATTCACCGAGTTCAGTTAACTTTCAAAAGATATGCAGTTACGTAAGCGTACTTAGAGCAAAAATGTAATGCAGGATGTACATATTGGCAACTTACCGCAAACGCAAGGCGTTAGTACATATTACTTCAATGCTTATAAATGCTTGGCAAAACCGATATACTAATAAGTTTGCAAACTTACGTAAACTAAGCCAAACACCGTATTTATATTTTGCGGTTTTGAGTGCTTTTCTAAACGTATAAATCCAATATATATTTTAAATTTATTATATTCAAAATCAAATACTGGTTTAATTTACGTGTATTTTAGTTCAGAATGCTCGCTTAGTTTTGGAGCCATCCGGGCAGTCAGGCTTGCACTCATGTCATAGTCGCTATGATGACTAAGAGTCCCGAATGGTACCGAAACTACTTAATCTTTTTTGAGTAAAATACACGTAAGTTATACTGGTAGTTATTACATTAAAATACATTTTTATTCATATCTAATAAGATTTGTCTTAACTAACACACACAATATTGATCATAGTAAAATCCCCTTAAAATTGCATATTACAACCTAAGACTACAACATCTCGTGTTATGCAAGAATACCATTTACACGAAAGTATTATTTTCCTGTGACAATATCCTTCGTTTACGCATATCGTAGTATCAAATATTATATAAAAGATTAAAAACAAGGTAATGTTAACTTTAGAGGCATGGCATTTTTAGAGGATTGAGACTTGCACGACATGGATTATGCAACGATGGCCATGTTCATTTTTAAATCTACGCTATTGTTACGGGAAAGTAGAGCATACAGATAATGGAAAATTATGCTAACTAATGCTTTATTATGTCGACGTCATGTTACTCCTACTGATAAATACACAGCAGTTACATTGTGTAATATACAGACCGCTTTTCGTGTTGTTGATATGATTCGTAAACGTCAATGTTTATCGACTATGAAATTCTTTGTTTTAGAAGGTCTGATATATTCAATCTATGATAAAAAAGGGATTTTGATGATTATATTTTAAGAAAAGATATATTTCAATGTCAATCTATCTACTAATGTGATGGAGCTATATACTACTTGAACAGTGTTCATAGGAGTAATTATTTATTGCTATACGTTCTACAAGATCTATTGAAAGTTTTTTTATTATATATATATATATATATATATATAATAGACCACCCTTTTCTTTTCTGTGGGTGTTTCGAGGGAGATGACTAAGGGAACTTAATGGATAGGCAACAGTGTCCTTCTTAAAGTATCACCAAAACCCTAAAGCCTAAGAGCGGTTGCCAACCCGCCAGTCAAGCGTGGTTACTACATATTACCAAAACTCCTCTTATGGGGAGACTTAAAATTATTAAAACTGTTTATACAAGTGAAAATAATAAAATATATATTTTTCGAACTATCTATAGCATGTAGATATATAAGTATAAAACAATAAATAAATAAGTGTAAATAAAATTCATTTAAAGTCGTTTGTTGTTTCAATTATGTTATGATAAAAAAATAATGCCATAGATATATAAAAAGACTTTTATGTGTTTATCAGATATCTGCCAATTTCTACAGTAATACTTAATTACATTAGTTTGTTCTTAAAATAAAGCTGTTATTGTACTACAAATATCTTGTTAAATATTTCCACTGTCATCTCCGAGAAACTGCAACTCCAATTAAGAGCTTATTGCGTAACCATACCGACTACGAAAACAGTAATGATTTTAATCTTTCCCTTTTACTGTTTCTAATTGGCACCCTTTGTTCAAAAGTTCGTATTTTTTAAAAGATTTTTATGAGAGCATTATATTCAGTGATTTATAGTTATTACCTCGCCTCAATAAAGATCTCGCTGATCGTGAGTTAGAAATTGACAACAATTTTTTTTATGTGTCAATTTAAACTTCCGAACAACTTTTCGATCATGATATACACCATTTATATAAACTTTTATTATGCGAGATGGCTGTGTATACTTATTCTCTGTGAAATTCATTGTTTTCCTTTTTCTCGAATTAAATTTTGTATGATAAATAATATTATATCTGTAATGTTAAGGTATAATGTAACAAAATTTACCGGCAATGTATTGTTATATCGAAAAATTTGAATTACTAACTGTGTTCACTATAGATCAAGTATAATACCAAGTTTGTATAAGCAGAGATAATATTATAATTGTATCTACTTAGGATAAGTATATCATTTTGAAATACATTGCGTGAGAAATGCAGAATCATCTCCAACACGCACAAAATAATCTTTTGATGAATAGCTTGGTTTACAATTAGGTCGTTGTCGGATTCCAGAACATCTACAAGTCACGAAGCAGCCTACATAGTTGTATCCAAATTCAATAGGACTTGTCGATTTATCTCTAGATTAATTAGGCCTTATGCACGGTTTGTCTCAGTACAAGAGAGCAGATATTGCGAAAGTGGATTAGTCGGCGGTCTATGAACGTCTTGTGTTCAATGTTTAATTCTGTGGTTTAACTTACAATAAGCATTGTATTTCCATTTAGTACCTCATTGTTCATGGCATAAGGTAATAATTACTTTAAAGTATAGTAAAGGCTTTTATAACACAGGCACAGGTGTTACACTCTTATCTTAGATTCTTCAATCTATATATTTGTGGGGAAAGGGACAGTTAGTAATGAGATTTAATAGCCCCATTGCTAGCAATACACCCTATAAGGTCGACCTCCACGTGATTCTTCCTGGAAACCATGGTCGTTAATTCTTGTTCAATCGGTCACTATGGGCCAACTGACCTATTTTCATTCTCACCTGTCACCCTTCACTGGTACCCCGCCAGCGTACACCGATAGTGCAAGCGGGTACCTTCCATCTTCATCCATTAAAAAAAAACTATAAATTTGCTATTCTCACTTAAAAAACCTCTAGTACCTTTAAATTAGTATATCGGAGGTTTTTTAAGTTAGGACGTAGGAAACCTAAAGAGCTGAAAGCTTGCTTCCTGCTACGTTTAATTTAAATATTCTTGTTAAAATATGAATAAAGTGTGCTTATCAATTGTGCTCGACAAAATGCGTATTATGGATATAAATTTAGCATAGTAGGTAGGTATATAATAAGTTATATTTGCTATAGGTTAAAAAATTAACATAAATAGTAAAGTAATCCTAAGAAGAGATATAAAAAATTAATACAGTTGCCATTCTTGGGCAGATTGTGTCCACTTATTATGCTTACATAAAAAATAGCAGCTTACTAAAACTTTTTAATGAACTAGATAGGTCGATAAACGTATAATGGTTTTGTTGTGTGTTTTACTATAATCTTGAACACAGGTCACGCAGACAAAACCGGCTCATAACATCTATTCAACTTGATTTAAATTAGCTGTGCCTTCTACAGGATTAGGTACCTGCCTGATGAAATTAATGATGTCCAATAAGTTCATTATTTTGAGAATTCCAGACAGATTTATAAACGAGTTGTAAGGGTATTGGCCTTTCTAATACCTTTTTATCGTGTCATTTAAAATAAGAATAAATTATTTGTAACTGGACACTGGGATTTTAATAAAAATAATAAGTATAATTTTTTCTAATAATTAGTTGTAATTGTAATTACCAGAGGGAGATTTTGTACAAAAGTCGATTGCTTGGGTACCTCTGTCCCATTCGTGTTTCAACCGTGAAGCAGTTGTGTTTGCATGGCTGTGTTTCGGTTTGAAGGGTGGGATATGGCGTGAATTTACTGGGTACAGAGGAATAACACCTGAGTCCTCAGGAATGGTAACGCATAGGGGGTATCATGGGCGAAACAGTATACTCTGTTATGTCGATGGTACTGCTCATGTCTATAGGCGACGGTTACCACTTTCCATCAGGTGGGCCGTCAGCTTGTTTGCCTTTCTAAGTTGTATAAAAAAAATTATGGTATTCATATTGATTAATATACTTTTTAAAATGGAATTATTTCCGCAAAAAGTAACCACAATGTATTCCAGAAGGAAACGCGTGACTTTGCCTGTTAGAGTAAATCGCTAACAATGGGGCTATAAATACTTGTTTCTAACAATACTCCAATTCTTATTAATAACAAATATATCTTAAGGAATATTTCGAAAGCTAATTTTACCCACTGCGTCTGCGGTGTCGGTAGACCATCGGGTAATCGAGTTGGTAGTGTAACGACTGTTCTTTGACTTTCTCATGCCTTCATTCTAATACAACTTTAGTGAGGGCTCGGAGGAGGAGAGTTGTTAGTAATGGGTATTAATTGCCTTAATGCTCGCAATAGACATTCTCAGGTGGACCTCCACGTGGTCTCCTGGTGAATTCGTCACGATGATCAAACTGAGTCATTGTGATCAGAATGAGTTCATTTTCACTTATCATCACTTACTAGAACTAATATTATTTAAACTAATAGCACAGGGGTTACGTGTTATATATGTTAGTTTAGTAATGATACGGCAGTGAATTAAATAGATTAAACGTGGTTATATCAATAGTGTAACTAACTTGAATATTTAAATAATAATTATCCATAAACAAATAATTATGATGTTAAGTTTTTATGGCCTTGTAACTTAATCGACATTTATTAATAGCGATAGTTTGACCCAGAAAACTGTGAAGCATCTCTAATTAAGTAACAACAGTTTAACTTATATTTAAGTAAGTTGCAAAAACATTTAATTTAATTGCAATTAAAAGAAATATATTTATTTTACATTATTAGTGTTTAAATACCTCTACATGTACGTATACAAAATTATGTTATTAGTCAGTTATCTAAATAGCTAATTCTTGAAAAAGCACTTGTTTTAAAAGTCTTGAAAATGTTAAACACTATTATTGATTAAAACCCTCAATTACATTGTTGAAGTATTGTACAGAGAGAGACTTTGTACAAAAGTCGTTTGCTTGGATACCTCTGTCCCATTTGTGTTTCTACTGTGAAGCAGTTTTGTTTGCATGGCTGTGTTTCGGTTTGAAGGGTGGGATATGGCGTGAATTTACAGAGTACAGAGGAATAACACCTGAGTCCTCAGGAATGGCAACGCATGGGGGGTATCATGGACGAAACAGTATACTCTGTTATGTCCATGGTATTGCTCATGTCTATAGGCGACGGTTATTACTTTCCATCAGGTGGGCCGTCAGCTTGTTTGCCATTCTAAGTTGGATAAAAAAACCTAGAAATAAAACTTGTCTAAATTTAATTGGTATTACGTATGCATGGAATTTCAAGTTTCTTAAAATGCTAAAGATATTTCTAACCATGCAAACTACATTGTAGAGGCTCTGCCTGTTACTTATAAGAACACCCAGTGCGTGAATATTCTCCCTCGCTGTCTGTGCTTCTCGACTCGTCTAACAAGGGGTCTTTTAACGTAATTTGAGCCTGTGTGTTAACACATCGTCACTGGACAACATTTGTTGTGGTCAGAAAAGCTCAAATTTCATAATAAAAAAAAACCTGTACGGAGTGAACAGGGCAACGGACGTTTGTCTTAATTAAATGACCTATAGATAGGTATAAAAAAAATAAAAAGCCAGTAAAACAAATATTTTAGTGATTACCATGACTGACCATAAATATAGTAAGTAGGTACATTAGTTAGGTATAAAATAATTGTTACTTTTATGCCTACAGCGCAACGTATACGCAGGAAGTTGCAAAATATTATATTGCTAAAGACAAACATAAGGAATGTATGTGCAGGTAAGTAGAACGTATATAATATTTTTTTAAATAACTTATGTTACATTTTTATACAAGAAAACCACGGTCTTATGTTTAATTACGTAAAGTTGTTTTTGACTTGTCAACCTCGAACTTCTTCAATAATTCTTAAATCATACACAAAATAGTACAATGTGGGATAGAGAAGGATTTTATCTTTTATTGATTTTGCTCGTAGTTTTCATAAGGAAATTTTGTACAAAAGACATCTGCTTGAGTAATTCTCGCTCACACATGTTTTATGGCACTAAGCAGCTATGCTTGCATGCATCTATTCTGGTTTCAAATGTGGAGGTATGGCAGTGAAATTCCAAGGTACATAGGCTCTATACAATATATTATATAAACTCTTTATTATCAAGAATGGCAACGCATGAAACCTTTCGTGGGTTTCCAAGAATGGACGTAGTATTACATTCTATGGTATCTATGGTGTTCATGTCTATTAGAGCCGGTTACCGATATTTATCAGATGAGCCGTCCGTTTGATCGGTATTTTATATTGTATAAAAAAAATCACGCAAGCAAAGCGGGTACAGTCCTTAACACATATTTTTATTATTAAATTTTCTGTCTAATTTTACTATTATATACTATTAAAAAATCGTGTAAATTACACATATACCAAGGAATAAGAGAAATTAATTTTGCATTCGTCAAATAAATAAGTGTCGAATTAATGAAATAATTTTTTATTATGTATATATTCTTATAATGGAAATAAACCTACTTTCACTCGATTGTGTCACCTTATCGCCATGAAGGTGATTAAAAAATGATATTACCTAATTATTCAGGTATTAATTAACCATACACAGTTTTAATACAAAATTTAAAATACTGCCTATATAAGTAGATAGTATTTAACAAATTTGATTAAAAATTATTTTAAACTGACATTATATTTTGACCACATGCGTTATTATTTAGTGCCGATATCCAAAACTAATGCCAACCATAAAGTAATTCAATCCGTGAATACGTAATTGTTGGTGAAGCGATTTAACACACCACATGATCTTCCTATGGCTACTGGTTAAATTACAGCACAAACATTTGTATTCACAGGTATCACAGGTATCTGTTCTTATTGTATTTGTTATTTTTATATATAATATGTATGGCTATATATATATATATATATATATATATATATATATATATATATATATATATAAACGAAAAACATTTTCATTACTGAATATTAGTACCTACTGTCCATTTCGGAATGTAATCGATTAAGAAGAGCAGGTAAAAACTCATATATAAATATATAGATTATCGCGACAACTGTCATGCAAAATTAATTAACACACGTTAAAAAAAGTATTGTGTGGATTAATACATAAAAAAAAAACTAAATTTTTAAATAATGTAAACATTTCTATTAAATGATCACTAGTAATTGTAAATAACAGAATTGGTGCTATAATCGCAATAACATTGGTTACGGTAAATATGAGATTAAATCTTTTGGAAGACTTTAAAAATATAGTAGGAACATAGGTTTTTAAAGTCTGTTTTTGGTTTATACATTACAACCAGTAGGACCCATTGTTTCTACGGGAAAGTATAGAAAATACTCGTAGTTGCTACTGGTGAAATATATTCAACTCACCGCAATCTTGCGATTCAAGTGGGTATATAATTATTTAATCATAAATTTTCTCCTTCTTACATAACATGTAATCATTTGTAAATTCCATTACTCTGCACTGTGTCATTGACTGTCAACATTACGTAGCATTTTAATTTCTTACGTAGATATGGTTAAAACTTTATTATTAACTTATGAATCATAATTAAATTATGTATAATTAACTGTTACCACGACTTCGACAGCGTGAATTAGTACATAAAGTATCCTATGTGCTAAGTTAGTTACCTAATCATGTATTAAGTTTCATTCGGATCCGTTGAGTAGTTTTTGCGTGAAAAAGTAACAAACATCCCTCCATCCAACCTTTTGCATTTATTATATTAATAGGCTTCATATTATTTTTATTAATTAAGATTAACACATTAGATTGGTATAATAATTGTATGTTAAAACGTTCATAATTAAATAAATTTTGAGATACCCTCTATTATTAAAATTAAATCTCTATCTCCAAATTTAATTGAAATATAAAAATATAATTTTAGAGTACCAACTCTGATAATTATAACGAATATATGAAAATAATGCTTTTTTAAAAGACATTTTTCAAAAAGTATTAATAATAATTCAAACGAAAATTGATTAAAGAGAAAAACATTAGGCTTTATATTTCTCTCTAATATTCATATCAATAAATTTATAAAAGAATTCTAGAAATAAATTTACAAAAAAACTCAGCCCTACTGTCTATATAAATGGCTATTACGTAAACGTACCTATGTCTATAACTGTCGCACGTAAGTCGACACCAGTCGGCACTCACAGCAATTAGAGGTCATGTCATGTAACATAGACAAACTTGGCAAGAATTGTTGTTTACAAAAAATATGATCACGATTATAATCCCTAATAAAGTAGTTAGAGATATTTGTTGATAATTAACATTGTGATTTATGTAAAATTCGACATGCATACTCTTCGCCGTGCATAAAAAAACTTAGTTAAAAATGCGGCCGAATCGGAAAATTTTGTAGCATATCAAGCATTTTTTTATGTTGGTAACAACGGACTTGTAGGACTTGATTTAAAAATAATATTACCGGTATAAAATATATAATTAATATTGCATAACACAAAAAAATTGTGGAGCTTTAAACGGTAAAATATGTTGGTATTTGTATGATTAATAAATTAGTATTGATTAATTTTATTCAAACTTATTTGTATTTTATTAATGATGATTATCATTATCATCATTTCAGTTGTTAACAATATAATAACAGTGCTGAACAATAAGCCTTTCCCATAAAAGGAATTTAGCCAGCAGTGGCCACGCTTGATAGATGGATTGCTAACTGCAGTTAGGCTTTTAGAGATGTTTTGAAAGGGACGTTGCTGCCTATTCCTCAACCATTAAGTTCCTTCAGTCGTCTCTTACGACACCTATATGAAAGTAAGAGATAGCCTATTCTATGCTGGAACCGCATAGCCATTTATGTGAATACTTACATCTTTTTAGTTATTCGTGTAGATAAGTATTATTGCACTATGATAAAAAAAATTAAAACGAATTAATGCACTATTAATTAAATCATGGCACTTTCTTAGTTGTGTTAAATTTAGATACTGCACATGAAACTAATACATATATACATATTTTAATATCAAATTAGATTTTTAAAATTGAATCGTTTTCTTTTTTAAATAAATCGATGCAGTCTAATAAAAATACAGATATGTGAGTTGTTTAGCTCTTCTTGTCTACATGTTCCTAGAGACCTAAAACTCTTCGTGAAAAATTTATTAGTAGGTATAAACAATTATGTATTTTAAAAGTTTCAATACTCTCTCTTTTTCTCAAGAACGTGTGGCGATATCAAGCTGAAATTAATATTAAATATTCAAGACAGCATTTCGTAGAAATTATGAAAAAGTCAAAAGGTATCTTTTGACATTTGCCAGGGAATCAAAAGTCATAAAAGTACTTTCTGATGAACTAGAATCATGAAGTTTGGCAAGAAGCAATGTTGCATAGCGGAAGTAATTTACATATATTAAGGAGTATATGTAATTATATTAAGGATATAATTACATATACTCCTTATATAAATATAAATTAAGGAGTTATGATAATTTGTATAATTTTTATATGATTTATCTATACTTTGAGCATTCCTCACAGTATTATATATTTCTCATTGTCACGATCACTAATTTAAAATTATTGAATATATTAACTATATACTTATATAAATTATAAAGATGTGTCAACTCATAAATATCTATATTTGAATTTAATGCATAATTACTGTATAAATATCTACTAGGTACAGGTACTAAAACAACGTCATCAAATGATGCTTTACCTTTACTATTAATATGATAGCAATGACCCGGTAATTTGAATATTAAATGTCTCTATTTTCCCAGTTTCATGATCATTATCTATATACATATAATTTCATTACTATTTTTATTTGCAGTGAAATAATATATCACCCACTCGTACTATGTTATTATCTATTCAAACCAATGATAAATATATACATCTTGTGCATAGCTTTTGTTAATGATTGATGTTAGCAGAACTTATGTTTGAAGATGTCTTCTGAAGTGATGTATTACCATTTTGTGCTAAAATATCATGCGTTTATTTTACGATTTTGTAATGTCCATGTTATTTATATTGCTGTCATAGATTAGTATCATATATCTTGTTGAAGAAAAGAATAATCAAGAGAGATGACCTTTATAGAGCTAAATTGTTACTATATGTATATTGAAGTGTTAATTCGAAATATAAATTACCACGTTTATAACAATTTTTAGTCTCACTTGCGAGTCTTAATTGCAAATTAAATTTTGAAATGCATCAAGTACCTTATTCGATATGTTTTATAATAACAGGAAAACTTACAGCTACTCTGAGGAATTCATTAAGTACAGTTAATATTTGAGGGTCAATTACGTTACTACATTTATATTACATTACAATATTTACATTATTACTACATATGTATATGGCGTATTAAATACTGAAGTATCGGCAACAATAAAACGATATTGAGAAACCATTGCATAAGTTACTTTGAAGAAAAGGAAGAGTCTAGAGAAATATAAAAAATTAAATATGGACTTTAGTGTGTAAATTATACGAATATATATTTTAAAAATATTGGGAAGAATTTATGTAATTTTTTCTTCTTTGTTATAGTTATGTATAAGTATAAATGTCACAGATTTCCAACATCCATTATCGGTATATGTAATCATAGACTGTGATTAAAGGAAGAGTATTTAGAATCTTACAAATATATAGACGTGATACCTAATTGTCCACTCACGCTTACAATTTTGGGACATTTTAACAATATTTACATAATGAAGACATAGTTAATTATTGGAATTTTATTAGTAAATAAATGTAGACAGTAAGTTTAGAGTTTTTTCTGTTTTTAAGAGTTGATTGTCTATTTATTTTTACTCATATAAATCTTGGATAACATAATATTGACCGTAATATTAAAATTACCAGATATTAAATAAAATCTTCCAAAAATCTCTAATTAATCAAAAGAACAATCAAATATATATGAAAATTACTACAAGATTACGTTTTCATTAGCACTGAATTTCATAATATTAAATCTAAATAAATACATAGACAAAAAAAATTAATACTGTAATTTTGCAGGTAATACTGGAATTAAACTGGTTAAAAAAAGTGGATGAATATTAAAAATAAGGATAGTAGAACTTTCGTATGCATTGCATTTCGATAAATTGCATAGCTATGAAACTGCATCAATAATTTGGTCATATCGTAAAACGCTCACAATAACTTGCTCCGAAGTGAAATCACACCTACGGGCGAACTCTGGCGGACTGAGGAAAGTAAAAGTAGCACCGTAGACAAACGGCCACTGTCAATCTGAAATATTTTATATACATTCTTATGTTTTATCACGGCCGACATTACGTAAGTACACACGAGGAATTTTTATTTTAATTAGCCGGCACGGTCATTTTAAAATTTCGCACTATTTTGTAGAGGTACTTTTAAATTAATTACTTAAGTATATAAATAATACTATTAATTTAGTATATATATGGTTATTTATTTATTATAAATTTAATAAACCTAAAAATTGTAAATGGCGGACTTATCTGCTATTTCATTACGAGTAAAAAAAGTTTTTTTATTTAATAGAACTATGTATTGTTACTATATTTATACAGTATTTGTAAATATAGGAAATTATAGCAAGATTCGTACATACTTATATACGAGTATTATTTTTCGATAGGTGCTAAGTATCTAAGTAACTAATACTATTAAGCATTAGTAGTTATATATCTGTATAATTGATATGACAATTTTTTTTAATGTTCATAACAATCCAAGTAAAATTCTAAAGAAAATAAGGAAAAAAAAATGGAAATTGGATAGAACGTCTGATAGGTCAGTCAGATTTCCTTGAGAAATTAAAGGAAACGAGAAATGTACCTATAAATTTAAAATAGAACATTTGTATATTAGCAATAAACAATTTTTAGACAGAATGTTAAGAAGAGATATTTGTGTAAAAACAATAGTTCTCTTCTCTATCTGCGCGTAACCTAGCAACTTACATAACGTATTTGTTATTAATATTGTATTAAAACATATTCTTTTTGTACTAATATTCTATTCGAGATCTGTATAACATTTCTTGTTCTTTTTAATTTCTTTAATGTAACAGAACAGTAAAAAACTATTTTTTGATTATTTATTATTTATTTTGATGCCAACTCTCTTACGGTATACAGAGACACTTAAGTACAAAAGCATTTTTACCCATATATACAAAATATGTACGGATTTAGTTCGTGCACTTTAATACATTTCATGTACCTACTCGTAAACACAAATTCTGAACATTCTTGTATCCACCTCCAACTAGCACACAATTTATCTGGATAAAAAAAAACATAAACTACACAACTTAGGTCATCAAATAAATATGACACCTACCTATAGCCCGTAAAGAAGCATTATGGACACATAAAAAAAACTAAAATTTTATTTTGTGTAGGATGCAGGAATGTCGTATATGTCGCGGTCGTCAAATGAATTATTGCAAATGATTATTTAATATTTTGTGAAGCAAATATTAGTTACATTATACACTTCGCTAGTTGTACTAGTATAATTTCTCATTTGAAAATATTTTTATACACAAGCCTGCATTTCGGATTTATAATTTATTACAGATTGAAAAATTTACTTTATGAGATTTAATTCTGTAATTAATATCCTCTTTGATATTTGGACTGAATGAATTCCAAATTACTAATTTAATAAAAAAAAAATATCTTTTTAAATAAAATAAATGTTTGAAAAAGCATCTATGGCAATAGTTTGAAAAAAATATTTGATAGGTTTACCAATAGATAGTATTCCTTTCATGGCGTATCTGAAAACACTCATACAGATGTGGGTTCAAATCCCATTGAAGGTAAATTTTCCAATCTTTTATAATGATATCTAATTTTTAATTAAAATTCTAATCTGTATATTTCGTTGGTGGCTCAGAATCTAATAATTAATCTAATCTTAAAATAATAATATTTAATATTAATTTTAATCACAAAGCTGAAATACATAACAATTACGTCCAGCCGATGACCAGCGAATCTAGAACAATTTCTAGAACTTCGGAGACACTACCACAGAGTTAAATAGTATATAATGAATTAAAAAATAGATATATAAATATCTATCACCTAATTAGTTGGTTATAAATAAGTAATTGATCATTATAAATTGTACATGATCATGACAAATTAATACATAAATACCGGTTTTATAACAACAATAAACGTTTAATGTTTAGGTAGTTTATTACGTTTAGATAATTACGAATATCTGATAATTATTTAATACTTATTAAATCAATTAAGAATATATAAAAAGATACAAAATATATAAAATAACATATTCAATATGCTTACAATCAGAATATAATTATATATTACATTATTAAAGATACACTACTTTCTAAATGCGTCAAAATGTACTCGATAGTAGAAAGTGAGAGCTCTCTTTAGTCAATTGATTGATTTTAATCTATTTCATCAGTTGTTCATATCTATGCGGAAATAAAGGTATCTACTTATATGTTATCTATTAATAAAGACAGGTGTATAATAAAGTATATGTCCGAGTTTGGTCCCTATTTATAAGGTCGGATATATAATGTACTTAAGATCATACATCCGACTTTGTTAATAAGGTAAGAATGTACGAGCAATAAATTATACACAGAATATATTATGACCTACATTCCTTTTAATGTACTAATTAACATAATACCATAACTTCTGGGATGCCCACCGATTAACGTAACATAATAAGATGTAAGAGAGCATTGCGTTATAATCATTAGCACACTAATCTGTGTTAACTCCCTTGCCATTAGCATAGTAACTACAACGTCGAAAAAAAGAAAATGAACTAAATGAGTATTATGAAAAAGATGAGTGGTATCTATGCTTATAGTTATTATAATATAATATATATAATATTTTATTTAACTGTACATTTCTTTATGTACAATTGTAGCACTTCAGCTGCCCGCTAACGAAATGGTTTCTCACTGTATTGGGTTGATTGGAAAGAAGAGATCTCTGTCAGAGATAAGTCCACCCTTCCTTACAACATTTATAAATACATTATTTTATATGTAACTTACAAGTGCAATAAAGAATATTATAATATTTTAGGCTACTAACTGAACAGGTAGGAGAATGAAACCCTGGGAAGTAATTTAAAAATTATCATTTTTTTAATTTACCTAGCAACCTATGGAGAGTAGCATAGATTGTTAAAACACTCGGAAGTAGACAATAAGTGACTGTTAAAATTATGTTTTATCGTGGATATTTGTTTTTGAGGTTATCCTTTTTGAAAATATCTTTGAAATTCGTAAGTTGTTCGACAATTGTTGGATTACATTATTATTTAAATAGTACTATTTCTTAAAATCATGTTTATTTTGAAATTAATTTCGCAATTATAACTTTTTTTAATAAAATGCCTATTAACGGTTTATTATATATATGTAGATATCTCTATGCGCATAGTATGTAATAGTCTATATTTTCTTTGTAAATAGCATTCATACTATCTCAACTTTTTTATTAAATACTTACAAAGCTGGGTTAGTTCTACATATATTTGCTTACAATTTCGTATCTCTAAGAGTACATGTAAATAATACCTATAATATATCAAGTGTAGTCAGAGTACGCAACACTATTTATCGCCATGTTGTTGTACTAGGATACACATGATATCTAGGTCGGCACTTACAGTGCGTAACGATTTACGACTACCATTGTCAGGTGATTTATTTGTAACACATTTTATTTCTTGTCATAATCTTTTAATGAACAGGACATTACGCTGTTTATTATATAATCGATCGACTCTTAGCGTAATTAAAATAATACGTTGCTTACAATATACCAGTTTATAAGGTACTGGGTGGATAGATAGTTATAACTACCTACCCTAAATTGTTTCAAGTTTTTTTGATCTACCGAAGTAACTCTGATTATATTAAATAATAAAAGTACTATCTATAACTTTATTTAATAGCCTTTTCCCAGCATTAGACAGCAGTGGGCTGAAATATCTAATAAAAATGATTGCTCTAGAATTTTTTTTTATACAACTTAGAATGGCAAACAAGCTGACGGCCCACCTGATGGAAAGTGGTAACCGTCGCCTATAGACATGAGCAGTACCATGGAAATAACAGAGTATACTGTTTTACCCATGATACCCCCCATGCGTTGCCATTCCTGAGGACTCAGGTGTTATTCCTCTGTACCCAGTAAATTCACACCCTATCCCACCCTTCAAACCGAAACACAGCCATGCAAGCACAACTGCTTCACTGTTGAAACACGAATGGGACAGAGGTGGGTACCTCTGTCCCATTCGTGTATCAGAAGGAGACTTTGTACAAAAGCAAACGACTTTTGTACAAAGTCTTCCTCTGGTATTCAGGAACAATCTTAAATATAAATATATATATAATTGTTTCGTACCACACATAATATTCTCAGTGCTTAAGATCGATTATAAATATTAAACAAATTTTACAATACAGAAAATTAGAAACTAACTATTACTACACATTAATATATACAAAACTACTAATATCTATTCATATATTATATATACAAAATGACATATATTATGAAATATATGGAAGGTTTAATTTGACTGAACTAAATTATAAATACTATAATGTTTGTGGACTAATGCAAAGGACGGATATTTTAATATATCTACCTATATGTAATATTTACAAAAATATAATTACAAAGATAATGGTAATTTAATTAATAAAAAGAAAAATTTTAAAAAATAAAATAAAAAATAGAAGTATATTGCGTCAGTAATCATTATTAAATTTCATTATTCTACGTTGATGAAATATTGATAATATCATTATATAATACATATATGATTCAAAGTATACCTTCTACATTGAAAATTTACTATTTAGGAAACCTGCCTAATTTGATTTGGAAACTGGTTGAAGATGGGCCAAAAACTTTTTTTTTTACTTAAACATATCTACCCGTCTCTATCATATGCCTAGTATTCTTAATTAAAAAAATATTATCATTTTTAAAACAGATGTAGGCGAGGTTGTGTTATTAATGAATTTGATATTGTGAAACGATTAGAATTCCTATATCTGAATTAATTAACATTTAGATAAACTATGTGTCATCGTCCTCCTATACCTAATCAACGTTTTTGCTTTACTTCTTAGATATTACTGATTACCCATTATAGGTTTTAACTAATTAACTTATTAGTTTAGTGAATCATGAAAGTGTCATACAGATACGTACGTATAACTTATAGTAAAAATAGTACTTAATTGTAATTGATAAATTTAGATAAGCATATGATAAATTATTATGATATATTTGTTATATTATTTAAGTTTTTTTTTAATTTAGATATTTACTTAGATTATAGTGCTTTCATGTTTATAATGATTTTTTAAATTTTTAATATTTATATTTTTTTTATTAACTTTTAAGTAAAAAAGTTAAAACAAAATATTAATAACCGTATTGTTCTTAATTACTTAAATATTTTTGTGCCTGCTTACATCAGCTGCAGACATAAAGAATATATAATTTTTAACAATATCATTATTTATTATTAAAATACATTATAAAATATGTAATAAAATAAAGTTTAAAGCACTTTTCTGCTTTTGTTTTATTTTCAATATTTTTCTTAGGTTTAACTTGAGGTTCGGGAACACTTTAATTAGCATAAGGCAATAATATTCGTGGGTTTTTATATTTAAAACTCACTTACCGATGTCTCTGAGATTATGCGACGTTCTTTGAGCACTAGTTAATAATACTAGTGTCATCAGCAAAACGCCGGGTATGTTGTTAACAAATATTAACTTCATTTTTAAATACGAACACTTTAAATATTAATACTATAAAGTTAGAAACGTCTCACTCAAACGAACTCCTTTGCCGCTTAAAAATCAGAATTTAAAATGTAAAGTTTCGATATTAATTTGAATGTTCAAATTTAGAAACTCGATTTCATTTTCGCGCGGACAATGTCGTCGGCCGCGTTCGGGGGAGCGCGTGCGTCGCGGCCTTTGAAAACTAAACTGAGAGACTCCGACGCAGGTGTTGGTAAGTACGTAGGTACGTACGTTCAGAGAAAGAACTAGCTCATCGCCAGCGGACCGGTCAGTGAATTCAAACAAAACCCACAACCTTCTTCAGTATAAGCTTGTTGATTTAAGACGGGGAATATTACTTACTATACAAAATTGGTTAGTATGCCTCTAAGAGGAATAAACTATACATAATGCATGATTCGGATGACAGGTCACTAAAACTAGGAAAGAATATATATAAATAATATGCAACTTACGGATTCAAACATAACACTTGGTTATGAGAAAGTGACTACATATATTGATCTTTTATTACCATTTGCAATGACTAACTGACCATACAAGTATGTTTGCAACTCCGCACCAATCTGCACGCAAAAAAACTGGAAATGACACTTTAAAAAAAAATCATTTACACAAAAAAACATATTTCACTTTTTGAAATTGTTTATAAAACCTAATTAAAAATAATATATATACATATATATCAGGTCATATCAGGGTATCAGCTTATTCGGTCATCTCTCGCAGATACTCCCATTGCTAAAGATATGCAGTCTCAGGTCAACCTTCACACAGTCCCTTATGGAAACTAAACATAAAAAAATTCACCACTAATTAACCACGATGGTTTCCAGGGGTACCGTTCAGAAATCGATATTATAATAATATTCTTTATTATCAGGTACTTAACCCATAAAGGTACAATTATATTACAATGTACTCGAATAACATATAAAAATATAATAATCAAAACATACAATGATAGTATATACTGCGGAACAAAACATACGCTTATAGTTTCTCTAATCACTGTTATTTTTTTTTTATGGGTGAAAATGGCATGGCAACCCCGCCTGCGCTAACGGGATACGCTGGCGGAGCACCAGTGAAGGGTGATTGATGAGAATGAAAACAGGCCAGTTAGCCCATCATGATGAATTCATCAGGAATTAACCATGATAGTTTCCAGGGGAACCGCGAGGAGGTCGACCTGTTTGGGTATATTGCTAGCAATGGGATTCTCAGTCTCCATTACTAACAATCCCTTTCCCCCTAATCACTTATTATTGACACAGAAAAAAATTGAAATAAAAACCCTGAGTATAATAAGAGTCTTGGCCAGTATATTATATTGAGATAAAAATATTGTAACACGAGGGAAGAGATAGTCAGTAATGTAATTTCCAGCAATATGCCCTGACAGAGCTTTCATGAAAAACATTGTGAATAATTATTAAATTTGCCACGATAGATGATTTCATCATCATCTATCATCACTCACAGGTCAGTAGTAGTACAGGCGGACTTATCATTACTTTTCATCCCATTTTTTTTTAAATAAATGGTAATGGACTGATACCCTCGCCCGTGCTATCCGATATACGATGGCTGGGCACCAGTGAGTTATGATAGGTTAGCCCATCATGACTTAATAAATTATTAAGAATAAATCACAATGGTTAAAAAAAAAACTGTTGCAAGGTAAAGGTATTTACAACAATCAATAATTATGTACTCAACGATAGCATTCATGAAACAACTTTCTCTAAGAATCGTTCGGTCGGTATGAAATAAACCTTTCATAGTGAATCGACCATAACTACGACTGCAAGCTCTGTACTGTATGAAGGTACTTATTTATTATCCTATCCAATCGTTGACTTTTAATAGCTGATGATTAGTTTAAAAACAGACTAATATTAAATTGTACACTTATCTGTCTTCAAATTTAGATAGTTAAGTAAAAAGATAGTTTAGTAAAAAGCTTAGGTACTAAAGCAAAAAGTTTGTAGTGTAGTCCCAGCATAGAATAGGCCACCCCTTCTTTTTCCCGTGGGTGTCGTAAGATTCGACTAAGGGAGGGCGAGGGATAAGCAGCAGCGTCCCTTTAAAAACATCTCTAAAGGCCTGACTGCGGTTGCCAACCCGCCTGCCAAGCGTGGCAACTACTGGCATAACTCGCCTTATGGAGAAGGCTTATGTTCAGCGGTGGACAGTTAATGGTTGAAATAATAATGAAGTAAAAAGAGGATTGATTTACATTTTTATATGTAAATCAAACGGGAAAAGCAAATACTGTACCGCCTGATGAAAAAGTGATACCTATCTTATTAAAAAAGAAATTAAACATAGTTTTATTTTTCTTCTACAGATGTGATAAAATTTTATGTAATATATGATGGTACAGAAATAATTGTTTTATTGTCTGATATCATAAAATCATAGATGGTTATGAATTATGTTTGTTTCACTTTAATAATGTTATAGTCAGAGTGGAATATAGTTGTGAAAAAAAAACAGCCAGGTGTGTCGTTAAGAATATAATGCTCTTTGTTGATTAAAAACCTGCTTGTTGTGACCCCAAGCATGATTACTCATTATGATTGAATATCTATTTTCAATAAATAAAAATGATAAAAATATATTCAAGTAAACTTGCTTAAGTTTTTTTTTTATTAGTATTTTTTATGAATTTACTACGCAGTTCGGAATGTAATTTCAGCTAAAAATAAAACACAATAAACTCGATTATTGCTTTATTAAATAAAGTTGAATTTACTATAACAATTTATCTAATGTAAAGACATTTTTCTTTTTTTTTTGCTCCATAAATTGAGAATTGAGAAATCTTCTTCTTTTAAGAGTCCCTTAAAAACAAACAAGACATGGTATAATTGCTATTCTGCCATGAATATGTATAAGTGAGTATTGATAATGGCAAAGAACCTTTGTACAAAAGTCGTCTACTTGGGTACCTCTGTCCCATTCGTGATGCAGTTGTGTTTGCACGTGTGTATTTCGATTTGGAGGTGAGGGGGATATGACAATGTAATTATAGAGCATAAAAACATAACAGCTTAATCATCAGGAAAGACAACATATGAAAGGTATCATGGGCGATACAATGTACCTACTCTGTTATGCCCTTGGCGTTCATGTCTATAGGCGACGGTACCTCTTTACATCAGATAGGCATTTGTCATTCTAAGTTGCATAAAATTTAGTACAAAAACTTTCTTAGAATAAAAATAATTTGCATTCACAGCTTTTAATAAACTTTACTTGAGCCAAAAATCGAACAGAAACGCTTTCTATTTTATTAAGTAGCCCTGTTTATTCTGCAATGAATAAAAACATTTTTTATTCATTGCATCAGTCTATGGTTGCCGTTATGGCGAATGCAGTACTCGACATGCTCACAATTAATTAAGCAAATTAAAATACAACATCATCATCATCAATCAGCTAACTATCCATTGCTTGTCCTGGGAGAGGGGGGTTGTCAGTAATTGCCACGTTTGGCAGGCTGATTTGCAACCGCAGGTAGTTAGAAGTGCTTATCAGTTGCCCTCCCTTTGTCACCTCTTACGACACCCACTAGAAAAGAAGAGTTGGCCTAATCTATGCCGAGACCACACGGAACACAACGTGCCATCTATATATATATTTCACTTTTATATTGCCTATCCAAATAATTTTTAAAGGTTAGAAATAACTTTGAAGGTGTACGAAGGTCATTACTACTCTATGACTAGTTATTGTGTTTTAACGTCATGCTACAATCATCAAAGTGTCAAAGTCAAAGTGTAGATTGTCAAAACTGACACCTCAGTCGCTTTTGTTGGTTGTCGCTGTCGGTTGTTGAGACGAATTTATTTCGTTCCACTAACGACTGTGAAAAATACTGTTTTAGTGCAAACTATGGCAGGATTTACGGAAAACGCGTTAGTTCGTAAATTGCAGGATTTAAATTCAAGTCAACAAAGTATTCAAACTTTATCATTATGGTTAATTCATCACAGAAAACACCATGCCGCTGTAGTGAAAACTTGGTACAAGGAGTTGCTAAAAGGTACATAACCTAATATTTTTTAGCTATTTCTAGAATAATCACCTAAATTGTACATCTATTTACGTATTAAATGAAATCTTATGTCTTTTATTTAAAATTAATTACAATAATGTAATGTTTTATTACGAATAAAATAGATGTACAAATCATTTTACATTATACTTGTTAGAAAAATGTTTTGTTATTGTAAAAATCACCATCCGTGGCAAGTACGCAATTTAAACAAAAAATGTTAAATGCTTTTTGAATCTCTTCCAGAGCTAATAGAAAGATGTAGAAAGCTAATTGCCAAAATTGTGACTAGAATCTAAAACCATAAACTTATTTTATGTTAATATTTCGCAGTCGTAATTATAAACCATTTATTACAATTTTATCATATTCTTAGAGTAGACATCACTCAAACACACAATGACATTTAGTTTAATCATATTTTCTTTGCAATTAATATGAAGTATAATGCCAATTTAGCTAGTAATAATTTTTTTTATGTTATTTACCTCCCGGTCCTTTACTAACTGAAGTGCGTAAGTTAATTTTAATTCATGTATTTGGCATAAAAAAGAACGTTAGGTTTCAGTCTCAGATAAAGTTCTAATATAATTCTTACTAGTTATAACCTGCAGCTTTGTCTGTGTGAATTAATATATAAACTATTCTGTGTGCTAAGTTATAACCTACCTATGAATTAAATTTTATTCAAATAATTTTTTACAAGAAAGAGCAACATGCATCCATTTATCCATTGATACAAATCTTTGTGTTTAGAATATTAATAAAATGTTACATGTATAATTGGAACTAGTTAGCAAGCTATAAATATACCTCTATCAGTCATAATGGGCATTACCAAAAATCCTTTCTTGTACTTATTTATATTGTACAAGGAATTTCTGTACAATTTCATATTTGTAGCTGTTTTGGTTTCTTCTGTATGGTAATTGGTTAGAGTTCTTTTGGTTTGGTTAGTGTAGTATTTTTGGATATATACAAAAAATGAATGCCGAACTTGTTTAGGACCTCTTTTTTAAGCAAATTTTTAAATAGTTTGGAAGGGGAAAAATGGATTGCAACTAATGTGGCCTAACAGCCCATTGCAAGCATTATACTCTACTATAAAGTCTGCTTGATCACCCTTAAAAACAGTAGTTGATTACTAGTTATTAATTTGTCACAATGTGCCATCTCACATGAATTTATTTTACTAGTTTTTGTTCACTCATCATGTAGTGCAGGCATTTCTATTCCATTTTTATCTTGTAAAATAATAGTGTGATTTGTATAATAGTTTATTACATGTTTTATGAAGTATGATCAAAAGTAGATTGCTTTTTAATAGAATGAAAATTTATAATATTGAAATGTAAATAGTGACATTCCATCATCATTATAAATCAGAGGGAATCAAATAAAACTATACTCTTAACTGACTCAATTTGGGTGTATTTTTTGTTTCTTGCCTCATAACTCTGTCAGTTGTAGACCAATTAGAAAAATTCTTTTTTATCTGAAAGGATATACTTACAGATTGGTTTCATAGAAATTTTATCAAAATTGGTGTAGTGGGTAGTTTAGTTTTTAAATCAAAATAACTGATTTTGTCACAATTAAAGTTGATGTTTTTAGTTAAATAAAATCTTATATTTGGTCCATCTATAAAATAAATTAACATTATGACTAAACATTGATAATGTTAAATCTACATTTACTTGTATACAGAGTTACCTCACTGGGACAGGTTGACAAAAACAAACACAGCTGATTCCATGACTTTTTTTATACAACTTAGAATGCCAAACAAGCTGACGGCTCACCTGATGGAAAGCGGTAACCGTCGCCTATAGACATGAGCGGTACCATGGACACAACAGAGTATACTGTTTTGCTCATGATACCCCCCCCCCCATGTGTTGCCATTCCTGAGGACTTAGGTGTTATTCCTCTGTAACCTGTGTCCTTCAAACCAAAACACAGCCATGCAAACACAAATGCTTTACGGTTGAAACACAAATGGGACAAAAGTACCCAAGCAATCGATTTTTGTACAAAGTTTCCCTCTGATAAAATGGGCTGTAGGGGGGGGGGGCAATTGAAGGGCAATGCTTTACCCCAATGAATGAAAGATCCCCAGAAAATTAGATAGATTTACTTTTTAGATGTCACTTAATAATTAAGGTGTGGCTTGAGATAAGGTTTGTGCTCTACCAAAAAGCTCTTTTGCCCTACTTAAAACTTGGGTCTAGCTATGGCCCTGGCTGATTCAGATTAATGGTCTGAATTAGATAGCAACTTATTTTTCCACTTGAAATGCATCATAACGATATAATTAACGATTCTTAGTTTTGACGTCGTGCAATGTATTTGAAATTTTACATCATACATGTGCTCTATACGATGCTGATCATCTACACCCTGCAATCAACTGTGCTGCTTCGTAGGTACTTTTTGTACGTTTGAGAAAGGCACCATCACTGTTCACCAGTGAACAGTTTACGGCTGATATGATGATGATAATGATCTATGTAAATCAAATCATCATTTTAGGTATTTTTCATAAAAAATCAAAGGTAATTTCTGAATTGTATTTTCAGCTAAGGATACAAAACAACTCACGTTTATGTACTTAGCTAATGACGTCATACAAAATAGTAAAAAGAAAGGTCCAGAATATGGAAAAGAATTTGGCGAAGTGCTAGTAGATGCTTTTAAACATATGGCTCACACTGGGATAAATGCAAAAACTAAGACATCTATACATAGGATACTGACTATATGGCAGGAGCGTGGAGTTTACGATGCTCAAAAGATACAGGATTTCAAGGAAGCAGGTTTGTTTTTATCAGTTATAACTTTAACCTTGTGAATTATCTTTATTACAGTTGTTTCTATATCTCATATAATAACCTTGAAATATTCGTATAACAGGCTGAAACTGTTCATCAAGGGAAATATTTTTTGAACAGTTTTAAAACTTACTAATTCCAAAATTTGAAAATATCTTTGTTAGCATGTTATGATTAACTGCTGTATCTATTTGGATAGATTTTAATCGTATGTAAAGCAAAGGGTTAGAAAAACAATCCATTTTTCATTTTATACTTTTTATTTGCTGCAGATGATATTAATGAAATGAAAAATAAATTTTCTAACTAGGTATTTTAGTTCAAAAGTACAACATTTTGTTTGACTCTACTTATCCGAATTGCTCATTATTAATAGAATAGGTTATAGAGTATCAAGTTCAATAGGTTAACCAGTTAGTAATCGTGCTCTTTTTATTTTGATTCCCCAATTACAGTGGATCCTAATGATGCAATTCCAAAAAAGTGAATAAGCGTAAATCTGCAGACACTGAATCAAAAGATTCTGAAAAGAAGAAGCCTAAATTAGACAAAGAACGGCATGAGAGGCGCCGCAGTGAGACCAAAGTAGAAGTGGATGGACACATTGAAACTCACACAACCCTCAGCCCGAAGACTCCTCCCGGGGACCCTCCAGAACCTGAGGAATTAATTAAGGTAATGTCTTATACTTTTTATCTGTATTTGAATCTATTTGTGTAATGAGTCTACAGTGAGGTGAGTGCAGATTGAGCAAATAATTTGGTACTTACTAATCATTTATTAGATACGGTTTGTGTCTTGTGGCTTTGCTCACATTATTTCATGTACAAAGTATCCTATAATACCAAGTTAGGATATAACTTACCCGTGTAATTTCATTCATATCCAAACCAATGTAATTTCATTCATAGCACACCCATTCAATAAGCCGCATGCTCGTTTGATACTTGTGTAATAAAAAATCCATTCAGTAAATTTTGCCTGAAAAAATAGCAACTATTCATCCATCCATCCATCCGTCCGCTCTTTATCAGATCTACGTCTTATGATACTTATCAAATAACTTTGCGTTATATGATGCCACGTCTTACCTTTAATTAACTACGAATATTGCTATATTAACTTCTATAAATAGTACCTAGTAGAGGTAGTTAAGCTATAGATAGATATGACATATTTATATCTCGTCAACTTCATATATGGCACTCCCGAATGGCTGAGTAAGACGTCCACAGGATTGTCCCGTACGTTTGTCATAGAAGTATCGCATACGGATTTAATGTGCTGTAGAGGTGCATCACAACTTAATCGAATTTTTAATACATCATCATCATCATCGTACTAGCCGTAAACTGTCCACTGCTAAACATAGGCCTTCCCGATAAGGGGTGTTTTGCCAATAGTTGTCATTCTTGGCAGGCGAGTTGACAACCGCAGTCAGGCTTTTGGTGATGTTCTAAGAGAGACGACTATGTTATCTCTTATGATATCTACGGAAAAGGAAAGGGTGGCCCATTCTATGCCAGTACCATATTTTTATTCTAAAATTTCGTTATAAAAAAGTAAAATCCAAATATTAAATTAAACATAATTGTTATACCAAGTGTCCTGCGTTACATCAATTTTACATGCCAATCCAAAAAAATTCAATGTCTATGGTTTTGTTCAAGTTTTTTTTTTTTGGCACGCAATGTATTGCGTGAGACAGATATTTACATAAATAAAAATAAAGGGTATATTTGTTTCTAATTGAGTGTTAATAAAAAATAAGGCCAATCAAATTATTTACAGGCTCTCCTAGAACTTGAATCGAGTGCGTCCAGCGACGAAGCAGTGCGGGAACGGATCGCCTCGCTACCGCCGGAAGTTTCTGAAGTGCAATTATTGTCTAAGTTAGAAGGTAAAATATTACATTATAGCAATATTGTGAAGCATTTACATAAACACGATTTGTTCAAATACCTACACAATAAAATATTATTGACTAGAAAATGTTCCTTTGTTTCATTTCACACTTAGCGCACTATTTTAGGCTTCACTTAGACGATGCGAAAACTTTCCTGCGGCTGCGGTGCGGTACTCACTTGCTATATTCACTAATAGTGAGTTTGAACTCTACTTACTAGATCTTAATATTCAAATTCCCCATAATTACCTTACAGAGCGGTCACCGAGCAGTGAAATTTATAGACACCACATTTATAAATTTCAAGACAGAATTATTTGGCGTCGAAGTAGTGACGTGAATTTTTTGCTAATTTAAACGTAGTTGCTAATAAAATACATCTTATTTTACTCTTATAGCCGATCGACTAGCCGTGCGGCTGTCACGCGAAGTGATTCGTCTCAAATAAACACTCTCTACTAACAACTTTAGGGAGATAGTTCTTGAAAATGCAATAATAACTTTGATACAATCATCAATTATTTGATGCCCAAGTTATGATGTTCAGTCAATGTTCTATAGGTATATATTTCTGAAATGATTATACTAGTTTTTCTATTAGTTACGAATTCGTATAGCTATTATGATATTTTTAATATTTTTCCAATTATTAATTAAATTTTTTTAGAAAGAGTATTCCGTATAATTTATTGGTATGTATGATCTATAAAAAGTACAAAAACATAGATTATTTTTTTTTAACATTCAGTAATATGTAAATACTATGTCTATCTCGATGAAACCATATCTAAAAATGTATTTTGATTGTTCGATAAATATATTTAAGTTATTTTTCAAAAATTTATACCCTTTGCGTTAAGTTATTTAAAATGTATTGAGTTTTGAGTAAACAGGGACCATATCTACTGACCAATATTAAATAGTGATAGAGAGTTAGTTTAAACAATTAATTGCAAATCTATATATGTATTATTATATTCTTTTTTTTTCATATTAATTTATAATATGAAAAAAAAAAAAAGTTACTGTATCTATACAGTAAGTTATTAATTTAGATTCATATCTCAAGAAACAAAAAAATATATTTATTCTAAATTGTACACATAGTTATACATAGTCATAACAGATTTATACATAGTCATAACATCCAGTTATGACTTTGTATAAGTCATCATAGAAACCCTTTATTTGGATTTTTTTTTTATATAACATAGGGAGCAAACTAGCATTCGGCTCATTTGATGGCAAGTGATTACCCACTGGCGTCCATAAGCATCTTATAGAATAATATTTTGTGCTTTCAAAGTAAAACAGCTTCTTGCGTGCTCTTTGTTTTTAATCTGTATACTCATGGCATATGTGAAATGAATAAAAGGACCAAGATGTTACCCAAATTACTGGAAATAAAATTTATAATCGTTAAAATATGTGAAGTGCCTTATCCAAATTTCAAAAAAAGTCCCTTATTTTTATACAATTTCTGAAAGGTTTTCAATTCATCACCTACAGACATGAACAATGAACTGTTCTATGGACATCACAGAGTACACTGTAACGCCAATGTTATTTCTCCCCACTTTGCTTTTTCTGAAGACTGGTATTATGCCTCCATATCCTGTAATTTCGCTGCCATATTCCCTTTAATTCCAAAAAACTACTAAAAAGCTATAGAAACACATCTGCTTTACGACAGAAACATAATTGTGGCCCAAGCAGAGGAATATTGTACATTCTCTTTGGAGAATGGATAGTGTTTTTGGCAATTCTGAAATGATTTTGATAATTATGTTAACAAACGATAGGATTTAATTATAACAAAACGGATCTATATAAAATTTGTCACATTAGAGAGTAGCTTACTAATTGTTTTGTATCATTGAGGACTTGATAAACAAATACTGTACTTTTCCTGTAAATTCTAGAAATTACATATTATGACAGTTAATTACATTATTAGATAAAAATTATCAGCAGTAGTGAAATAAGAGCTGATTTCATAAATTGTGTTTACCAAAGTGTAGCAACGTTATAATTATTTGTCAATTTTACAAAAACAAATATTTTTCAATGTTCTTTTTTTTTTATTTTTAAACATAACAATTCATTACAATATAACTCATACATTATATTACACAAAATCACGCAGATTTATTTAAAAATTACTCTACGACGTTGTAATATTACGTTATGAATACTCTGGAGAAAAAGCACTCTTTTTCGTTAGAATATTATATTTCTTAGAAAAAATGGATTTTTTTCGCATTTTACAACCTATTTAATGTTACTAATCTGAAATATATTAATTTTTGCCAAATTTAAGTCAATCTTTTTCTAAGGGTGATGAGTTGATGTATATAAATTGCCTAAATAAAAGAGCAAAATTCTATTGCCATATTTTTTAAGTATAAGCTCGAACTAAATAACTCATGTCTATAAGCGACGGTTACCACTTTCCATCAGATGGGCCGTCAGCTTGCTTGCTATTCTAAGTTGTATAAAAAAAAAATTATGAAAAAATATGAAACAGATTTAGTAATTACGTCATCAGTATTTGAATGGTAATTGAATGAAAGAAACATCAATGATTGTGTAGTCAATAGACTGTCTAACAAACTTATTATGTTTTAGATAAGGAATCTGCGCTAAGTCTCAGTGCTGTGGTGAATTCCGCCGTAGAACTTCTCGCCGAGTACAACCTGAGGCTTTCCGATGAGCTGGAGAAGAGACGGAAGGTGGCGGCCATGCTGCGAGACTTCGCGCAAGCGCAACGGGACCTTGCCAAACAAGCGGAGGCTAGACTAGAGGTACCGTTACTTCATAATTGACATATTTATTTAACATACCATAGTGTGATTTGGTACAGAAGTTCTTTATGTGGGTTGTTAACACTATAGAAGTCAGGAATAACAACGCATAAGAAGTACTATTGACATCACAGTAGTTTTAGTGATGTTCATGCTGCTTTATGTATACTGGCGACAGTTACCACTTTCCTTAAGGTGGGCCGTCAGTTTGCCAATTAAAATTACACAAAAAAGGCATCTTAATGTATCTTTTATTGAATTAACTCTTATTTCAATAAAAGATAGATTAAGATTTTTTATAAAAAAACAAGCAAATGTAGTTTGTATTAAATTCATGGAATTCGTTGAAGAGGTTTCTTCAGTCGGCAAAGCGGATGTGACACTCCAAGTGTTGCAAGCATTTATAGGCTACAGTGACCTTTGTGATACAAAATAAAACATTGATTGTCTATTATTGATAAATATTATTTTCTGTTTTGTTTTCAAATTTAATGCACATATCATTTAAACTTTAATGCACAATGGGATTGTATGTACATTTGATGGTGTTCTCTACCAGTCAACTATTGGAAATTTCCGTTTAAAGCTCTGGTGATGGGAACCTACTGCCATTACTCACATAAATAATGGTGGTAAACGTAAGTGATGGTAGTTGGTTCGCCCCTGTCACATTAAATAATATAGACATGTCGAATATTCTCACTACGGTAATAGTCTACAAATGCATCAGATCTCATTAGAAATTATCGTTGTGAGAATATTTATCTATTTATTACTTTCCCATATAATAATAACACATAGCTACCATCAATACAACAGAAAATTAATATTTCATACTAATCAGAAATCTATAACTTGATTTGCTAACCATTTATTTTTTATTTACAGGAATATAATATAAAGTTACAAAAGATTTATGCAGTGAAATCGGAAGTAAAATCGCACATAGACAATTTGCCGGATGTGTCGCGACTGCCAGACGTCACTGGAGGCCTAGCGCCGCTGCCGTCTGCCGGTGACCTCTTTAGTGTCTGAAACGAAATATTGGTATTTCACAGCGTTTTTTACAGAGTTGCTAGTGCGAATCGTACAAAGATTTATATTAAGACTGTGTTTGCGTCTATAATTTGTAGTGAAAACGATAACAGTGCCTCTAGCGGATGGTTTCGGAAACTCCGATTTCCATACAAACTTGTCGATGTAAACGTAAACGCATCGTGATGTAAATTTTTGTACAATTCACTCGGTAGATATAGGTTACATTCAAAGTTATCTGCAATATTAAAAATGCATCCGTTGTATAATTTATTGTACATTAGGACAAAATTTATATGACGCGAAAACTTTATATTCCATAATTCTGGTAGAATCATGAAAAAAATATTAATCGAATATACTTGTATTTTTTTTTTATTTAAATTTAAGTAATTACGTTTACTGGAGTAAAAGAATCTTGTTCTTAATAAAATCACTATACACTCAATTAAACATAAAAGTATTGTATTAAAGTCATAAAGAAATGGAATAAAAAGTTGTTACTCCGCTGTATAATCTCAAAAGGCGGGTAGTGAGCGTTATTTGTTTGCGTATATATATATATATATATATATATATATATATATATATATATATATATATATATATATATATATATATATATATATATATATATATATATATATATATATATATATATATACTAAAATGGCATATTTTTCGATATTCCATGGTGCAAAACTTTTTACGAGGCTCTTAATATCTTCAAAATTAATATAATTTATCACTTGACTTACTGCAATCAGACATATTTTGCATCTGTATTCAAATAGTGCAAGACAATTTTATAAGGACTTATCAATATTTATAATATATGGTTAGGATATGTATAATTTAGTTAGGTAGTATTTTACTATGCAAGTATGCATTGTAAACACGCCTACCTGATTTTGTTTCAGTTTTCAGCTTGCTTAAATATATGATTAATAATATTTTACTGAAAATCGAAAGAAATATACCTAAGGTATAAAGTAACATTATTATTTTAAAGAAGTCGACATTAATTGAATGCAGATTAATGTATTTTAAAATTATAAATACCCATGCTTAACCCAGTATCTTCCCAGACATGTTTAAACTTATTAGATTTGAGTAAAATTCATATCAGTTACTAAAATATAATGACATATAAGAATTTTATTTGTCATTATACATTTGTCGTTTTTGTTTTTAAGAACCTTTCCAAAAATGAAACACTACGAACGTATGCCACTGTAATTTCTTAGGTGCTTTTTGAGATGTGAGAAACGAAAATAAATAGTTAACGATATGACTTTTTACACGTATTTTAGAAAGGTGCTACAAATATGTAATTGGTTAATAATAATTAAAAAATATGCAGCAACCGTCTTAATAATGGAACACTGGGATGATATTGGTTAAGCGAACGTGACACCTCTCGTCGTAAGTTGACTACTTTAAATGATACAATTGAAAAGAGAAGTCAATAAATCCTTTAATATAATATAAAATAACATAAACTCACAAATATTATAGCTTTATTTTTTTTTTTTTTTTTGGATCATAATTGTAAATTATTTTCATATTACAATTAATTATTTTTTAAATAAAAAAATACCGTAAACATTTTGTGGCAATAAATTACTTAGCTGTGTTATTGTATGAAGGAATAATAATATGTTCTTTTTTTAAAGTAAAACATTTTATTGTTGTTATTAGTATATTACTGCAGCGGCCAGCAACTGAGGCATTGATGGACGAACATGCAAATGTGGGCCGAGGCGAAGCCGAGGCATACATACGTGAGTCCATCAATGCCTAGTTGTGGCCAAGGCTTGTATAGTACTTTTCTCAAACAATGCGCGGAAATCAAAAACGCAATTTTACTTTTTAAGTTCAATAATAATTGTTCACGCACCATAATATCCCTTTGTTTTATTTTCAATAAACAGCTTTTTATTTGCACGGCAGTTAAAAATTTAAATAAAATCTTTTATTAGTTACCTCCTTGGTAGCCATGTTTCGAAGTAAAAGAATATTCCATTTTTAAATTACAGGACAGATATGAGTTTACATAGTAATTTATCTGGCCGCAAAACACGACAGATATGGATTTTCATACAATTTTTGCCGGCTGCTGCCTGCATGTATCTGGCCAATACGGCAATTTTGATTTATCTCGAAGAAGATTGTCAAAATAATGCTCACATTTCCAAGCATGTTTGAGAAAAAACTATTTTTATGCAATCGAAAAATACGTACAAGGTAATTATAATAATTGTAACAACACAAACGAAACTGTTTTTTATCATATGTATTTAAAGTTTACATTGTATCGATCATAAGTTTACGATTTTTTTAATACTATGCTCATAGAATAAATAATAATAGAAGAGTCAAACACAGGTCATACTTGAGTTTATGTCGTTATATAGATATTAGCTATGGAAAATGTTTTGTTAAAATTTTTGTTTCTTTTTTTTAGTCAAAAAAATGAGAAATAGTTTTAATTAGTTGATATGGCGTAATAGTCATACCTAATAGATTAAATTAAATTATAAATAAAGAAAGGAAGTCCTTGCATTATATGCGAAATTCATGTAATAATGTTACCTGTTTTATCTTTCTAATTTAGATGATTCTTTTAATTATACTAATTTTGAAATTATTAAAGATTTTTTAGACAATTTTGGCATCATTGAAAAGGAGGAGTTACTCGATTTATTATTTTTGCATTGTACAGGGTTTACTTTCAGTTTAGTATAATATTAATTTTAGTCTATCACACTTAAGAAGTTCTAAGACACACTGTTAGGCTACAATTTTCACATTAGTTCATTGCTAAACCTTCAAGAAAAGAGTATATTCCTTTTTAAAAGGCCGGCAGCACACCTGCAATGCCGCTGGTGTTGTGGGTGATCATGGGCGGCGGTAGTCACTTACCATCAGGTGAGCCGCATGCACGTTTGCCCTCTGCGTTGTAAAAAAGAATATGTATATATTAAAACTGATTATGTTTTAATTATGTATACACAAATTGGTATATAATTTTGAATAGATTATGTTACGGAGGACTTGAACATAAAATCTAACGAGAAATGTTTCTTTTTTTTGTCAATCGATCTGAAATGTCTGAGAAAATATACACGTAATCTTAATTAATGATAATTTTTTCTTACATTTTCTTCTCATAATTTTAGTCAATACTGAATGTAGAGATGATTATTTAAAAAATATATTATTTACTGAGTTGTATAAAAAGATATTTTGAGGTAATCATAAATAAAGCCAGACATATAATGTGAGACGCTGTAACAATTGTGCCTTTAACATACTTCTGTTAAGGTTGCCAAATTAATGCAGCTTGTAGATAAAATATGATAGCATATTTACGTTGTTATTGTGGAGTATCGCTTATACCGATTGTTAATGGTAATAACAGCTGTAACTGTTTTACTAGACTGTATTATTTAACCGAATTTTTAACCAAAGCGCTATAAGTATACCAGCAATAAATAATGTTTGTTCACATGTAGACATATTCCTTTTTAAAATGCCGGCAGCACACCTGCAATGTCACTGGTGTTGTGGGTGATCATGGGCGGCGGTAGTCACTTACCGTCAGGTGAGCCGCATGCTAGTTTGCCCACTGTGTTGTAAAAAAAAAAGAAACGCCTGGAGTTTTACTTTGTACAATAATTAAGAAGATATGAGTTTTATGTTACAACGTCGGGAAATACATTTCCCGACGATTAACAATATGTAGCATTATAAGAGCACTATCATGTTGCAGATTATATATAATTACAAAATGTCAGTGTTTAAATCTATAGACTGGCTAATAATTCACTAATTACTACATAATCTAAGGCTCATCTAATATTACTGAAATATTTGTTTCCAAAACGCGCATTTTGTGACAAGGTATTCACGAAGGAGAGTTTGCACGCATTAATAACGTCATCAATGGTTGTTAGTTCGAATTAAGCCAATATCACAATAAAACTATAGTTTCTCAAACGTAAAGCGAAATCTGAACAAATCGAATAATGATAAGAATAAATAAATTGGACAAAACTGATTCTGATACATGTTTTGGCGAATGTGATGATGTTGTCAAAGTGTAGGTTACACTTCAGATCCTGTAAATTAATTCCTGTTAAACATATAATTTTACATTATGGTGGAAATATGAGTGTGTATGAGCGAGATGCACGCTCTCACTGCGGTGTCTGTTGATTCCAAATCCTGACTAGTTCATGATCAGCGGATCTACCATGAAATGAAATTCCGAAATTTCGGACTCAATTTCGTGTTTTTGTTTATACCAAAATCGGACCAATAAATGGAGTTTAACATTTCGTTCGTTATACATCCTATCATAACAGTCAAAAGGAACAATATTTTAACATTTTTAATATTTTCAAACGGCATGTATTATGTAATTTTAACATCAAATTTCTGTTTCGTTTGGCTCCGAAATTTCAGAAAACATTTCATGGTAGGCCCTCTGAAGCGATTTGTCGACGTGGTTATAATAAAATGATTGAAATCCCTCGAATGTTTGCATTGTTTTATTTTTAAATGCAATGCTTTTAACTACCTCGTCTGCGATTTGCAAGCATATCAAATAACTATTGCTTGATAATTATGCAATACAGGGAAATATAGTTTTCCAAAAATCACTTCCTAATTGTATTCATGTAGGTTCATTCCTATGTCAATATATCACGTTAGATTTTATTACCATTTAATTATTATTACACATAATGTTTCTTACATTGTTTTTCTTTTGTTTACATTAGTTTATTGTATTACCCTCCTTCCACACGATTATATGCTCACAATTAGTAGATAGTATGTAAATAATTTATTTTTTATGGACAATATCGTGTTGCAAGGTGATCACTTTTAATTTCTTTTTTATTATTTTCTTATTAATAAAATTATTAATATAAGTAATATTATTATATTATTTTTAGTGTTTTTCTCAGAATGATTAATTGAAGCGATACTGTCACATTATATTTAGTTTTGTGCGGTTTAGTTTGATGTATGTATTTTAAGCCAAAAAGTAGGAATAATTCAGCGTAATTTTAGTGTATTTAGCTACTACAAACACTTGTATGGCTAGATATTTTTGTGTATATTAAAGTATTTTGTTACATTAACAATAATGTTGTTTTATTCCCCTTTATTATTATTATTTTTTATTATAACTTTTTAAAGGGCTTGTATACCACTAACAAACAAGAAACGAGACGGGATATTAAAAAGAAACTGTAAGGATTTTGATATTCTTTTTTTTAAATGGATGATATTGGAATGGTAACCCCACCCGCGCTATCGGTATACACCGGCGGGGCACCAGTGAAGGATGATAGGTGAGGATGAAGTAGATCAGTTAGCCCATCGTGACGACTATATATATATATAGGTGAGAATGAATGCAGGTTAGTTGGCCCACCATGATGAATTCAACAAGAATTGTTCACGATGTTTTCCAGGGGGAACCACGTGGAGGTCGACCTAATAAGGTATATTGCTAGCAATGGGGCTGTCAAACTTCATTGCTAACAATCCTTTTCCCCCCAGAATTTTGATATTAGTCATCATCATAACAAACGTTAATTGTCCACTGCTGAACATAGGCCTTTACTATAAGGGGGGGGGGGGGGGGTTGCCAGTAGTTGCCGCACTTGGCAGACGGGTTAGCAACCGCAGGTAGGCCTTGGTGATGTTTTAAGACGGACGCTGCTACCTGTCTCTCGACCATTTGGTTGCATTAGTCGCCTCTTACAATACCCACGGATAAAGAATTTATGGCTCGCTCTATGCCGGGACTACACGCTGATGATATTATAGTTATTATTAATAGTTTTTAATACATCCTATTTATTTATGTGTTAATTACGTCAAGTACGTACAAACACGTCACGTAATATGTCAACTCATGATAGATATCAGATGACATATTCGTATACGAGTTCGTGAACTATTTTAGAATTACAATATTTTTTTTTAAATTATTACTCTATTCACAAAGCAACGATTTAAAATGAGCGACAGTGCCGTAAGTACTAGCTCTACATACTACATACTTTATAGAATTTTGTGTCAATACCTAGATTATGAAACTATATAGTCTTCGTGGATATTTTTTGTTTATTTTAATGGTTTTTTTATACAACTTAGAATGGCAAACAAGCTGACGGCCCTCCTGATAGAAAGTGGTAACCGTCGCCTATAGACATAAGCAGTACCATGGACATAACAGAGTATACTGTTTCGCCCATGATACTCCCCATGCGTTACCATTCCTGAGGACTCAGATGTTATTCCTCTGTACCTTATAAATTCACGCCATATCCCACCCTTCAAACCGGAACACAGCCATGCAAACAACTGCTTCACGGTAGAAACACGAATGGGACAGAGGTATCCAAGCAATCGACTTTTGTACAAATAGAATGGTAATCCTGCCCATTCTCGGTATAGTGGGGCATCAGTGAAGGATGATAGGTGAAGTATTAACTGTTTTAGTGCGGACAATTAGCTGATCATGACGAATTTTACATAAAAATAACCACAATAGTTTCCACGAACACCGCTTAGAGTCCGACCTGATAAAGTATATTGCCAGCAATGGGAATTTAAGATTCCATTACTAACAATCCCTTTTTCCCCCCTTAAAGGATATTTGCAATACTTATACTGTAAGACATTAATTAATTTTATATTATAGAGTACACGGACCAAAACACTAACAGATACAGATGATACTCAATCAACTGATAATTCACTGGTAAGGAATTTAAATCTTCATATCAGTCGTTAACTGTCCACTGCTGATCATAGCCCCCCCCCCTTCCTGGGAAATTTTGCCAAGGGTTGCCACGCTTGGCAGGCGAGTTAGCAACCGCAGTTAGGTTTTAAGAGGGACGCTGCAGCCCATCACTCGCCCATTAATAGATTCATTTTGCAAGTATGTTCACTCACCGGGATAAATAGTATATGCCTATGTCTATCCATCCCTTCCATCACCATAAAATTTGAAATACGTGTACTACACACGTATTCCAAATTTCGTGGTTATTTACGCACTTACGCCGCCAAGTACCATATTTTTTTTTATTTAAGGTAATAAACTTGCTTTTTTATAATATTAGTAAAGTAATAAACAATTATATTTATTTCGTAGTCCGTACAGAGTAGTTTATAAGTAGATACATTAGACAAGTGTAACCAAATTTAAAGATACTCTTACGCAATATCTTCCACAGATTGCAGATAGATGGACAAACAATATAACCTACCGTCAACTGGTCATATCATCCTGTATTGGTATAGTCCAGCTGTGGTGGCACCCCTATGTTCACGACCTCACAAAATTAGTGCCATTCATATTCTTGTACAATGTGTTCAGCATATTTATCGGATACCCGATGTTTTATTTAGAGCTTGCGCTTGGTGTAGTCACTAAAAAGGGAGTACTAAAATGCTGGGATTTGTCACCTATGGCTAGGGGTTAGTAATTATTGTAGTTACTTACTTAGTAATTTTAAAAATAAAAATAACAAAAATATATATATAAAAAAGGAATAACTTTTATTTAATAGTATGAAATGGAATGATTTATTATGAAACAGTGAGATGATAGGTGAGGATGATTTTTTTTAATGGGTGAAAATGAAATAACTGCCTACGCTATCGGTATATACTGGTAGAGGTAGTAGGTGAAGATGAAGCAGGTCAGCTGGCTCCTCATGAGTAACTGAAAAATAATTAACCACGATAACTTCCAAGAGGACTCGTTGTGCAGGTCAACTTGATATAACTATATCGCTAGCAATTAATTTATTATATATATTATGTTATATATGTATATGTTTTTTTTTGATGGGTGAAAATGGTATGGTAACCCCGCCTGTGCTAACGGGATACGCTGGCGGAGCACCAGTGAAGGGTGATAGATGAGAATGAAAACAGGCCAGTTAGCCTATCATGATGAATTCATCAGGAATTAACCGTTGATAGTTTCCAGGGAGAACCGCGAGGAGGTCGACCTGGTTGGGTATATTGCTAGCAATGGGATTCTCAGTCTCCATTACTAACAATCCCTTTCCTCCCTATATGTATATGTTACTAAAAATTGCTTTCTTCCCGGTGAGGATGAAGTTAGGTAAGTGATTCATTATGACGAATTCTGATTTAATCATCATGGTTTAGTCCGAGTTTCTTGAAGGGAACATTAAAACGACAATCTGACTGGGTATGTTGGTAGCACCTCTAATTTTACTACAATTAACTGTTACGTGTGAGTTTAAAAAATCTCCAAAATTCTAAGGTATTGGCTACGCGATGCTGTTGTGCTGTGTGTTCACGGCGTTAGCGCTAGGCGTGGTAAATGCTTGGTGTCTGGCGATGCTGGTGCACTCATTCCACTCCTTTCTGCCGTGGCAGCACTGCGCAGCGACCGCCCGGCCCGCTTGCGCCGCGCGTCACCGACCTTTGCCTCATGGTAGCGAGACGCCGCCGCAGTCTTTTTTCTTGTAATTTATCTCTTTTTTTCTCATTTTACTACATACCTATATACAATGCTATTATAGCACGTAGCCACAATAATAATAAATATTACAGACAAGACGAATTTTATTCAAATTTTTTAATAATGTTCAGAATTTATTCCAAATACAATGAAACTAAAAAGTAAAATAATTGATTTTAAAATAAATTCATAATATATTGAAGTAAAAAGTATATCACTAAGTAAGTAAACATAGAAAAGAAAATGTGTAAGTACGTTAGAATAAATTGTTATTTTTTTAGCAATTTTGTACTGAATCTGAAGAGGGAAGGCCTAGAAGGCGGTCTAGGGATTGTCGTCTGGGAATTGACGTTCTACTACGTGATCTCCTGGATCTTAATCTATTTTATTACCGTCAAACGTATATACAGCTATTCTAAGGTAATTTAAATTTAATTTATTCAATCTTAGACATAGAGGGGGTGCGGTCTAGTGTTTAGGGCGCTGATATGATCAAGGAGGAGGCTGTGCAAACGAACGCTATATAACAGTAAAGGTTCTTGTCAAATTCGACATTTGTACTTTTGATTGAACATATGATTGTCTTGCTAAGAGAACTATTTCTGTAAAGACACTCGGCGCCTCGGCCGCACCTGTGATATTTTAATGATCCTTTTTTGTCATGGGTGTGCATCGTTCGATTTGCCCCGGATGCCAGGTAGGCTAAAGTCGGCCCAGCATTTACTTACCTAACACATAGATTGGGGGAAAGGGATTATTAATAATAGGGTCTAACTGACCCATTACTAGTAATACACCCTACCACCTTTTGACACCGGTTGACCTTCACGCGGTTCCCTCTAGAAACCATTGTGATTAATTATAGTGGAATTCGTCGCAATGGGCTAACTAACCTGCTTTCATCATCCCTCACTGGTATCCCGCCAGCGTATACCGATAGCGCAGGCGGGATTACCATTGCATTATCACCCATTAAAAAAAAAACACATAGATAAGTTATTTTATTACTTCTTAGCAAACCTAACCACAAGTATCTATTAGTTTTATAGTCTTATCAAATAGTGATTACAGGTAAGCTAAACTCCTGTACCTAGGGATGATGGCATTATGTCTACCTATATTTATTCCTAATCATCACTGGTATGTCAACAGTTGGTGCTATTCAAAGACGTTCTGACTTACTTCATGTTACTGTCGTTCTTGTTGGGAGCTCCAAGATTAAACGGCGCCGGCCGTATGTTTAGTCTTTGCGACTGGAGTAGGCTGCAGAATGGTCTACAGGTTTGATTTTGCTTTGGTTAAAATATTTTAATAATAATACGCTTATTTCAGATCTGATATTGAAGTTTGAATGTATTTAAATTAGACAAATTGATACTTATCAAATTGTGTGGTAAGGTCTTTTTGTCAGAAAGTTCGAAAATACCATTCGCTTGAAAGTATAGTAAACTGTTAGTACCACCACAGCTTGTGTACCACTGCAACACCAGAGTTGTTCCATCACGTATGCGTTGTCAAACTTACCAATACCGGATTGTGTATGATCAAGACAGAGTATAACAATGAGTTCTCAGAATATAACTTCAAAATAAAATACAAATCTTAGCCATTTGTTTTACAACACAGGCATACATATGGTCCGCCTGATGTTAAGCGGACACCCTCACGATTTTCCACTAAACACTAGCAACACCGAAAGCATTATTCGTTGACATAAAGATATTTAATCACAATGCTCGCAGTAATTGTATCTCGTTCTTTATAAAAGAACACAGCATTATAAACCTCCTTAGGGGATGACTACTGTTAGTAGGACCTAGATATCTATATCTCATGTAGGTAACAATTGAATTTCCTTTACAGATATGGCGGGAAGCAATAGAATTTTCACTAATAGAGATGACAGTGTCTCAAGGCGTTCTAGTGATGCTCGGGGTTTACTGTCCAAAACAGCAACATCGTCTGGCCACGACCTCGCTGCTAGCGTTTGCTGCTTCCAAGTCCACATGCATGTGTAGTGCGTTTCTTCTTGGTGCTGTTCATGGCGCGTTGCAACATGATTATGATAATACTACTAATATTTGGGGTGGTTAGTATATATGCATATACAAGAAGTATTTTTGAGATCGAGCAGTAATCTTATATCGTTATTAATAGGTATGTAGGTACAAAAAACGATTTTGATATTTGGTTTATAATGTTGACCATTCATATTTTGAGAATGTACTACAATACGCAAAAAATGGGGAATTTACCTAATAGCTGATACCAATTGATATTTTTAATATAAGGATCGAAAGTTATCCCATTAAACTGAGATTAGCATAGTAACAAACCGCATTACTTCTCGCGTTAAAATATATTTATCCTCCAGTGTATATTATTCCTCCAGAGTATACTAATAGCGGAGGCAAGGTTACCATTGTATTTTCATTAAAAAACTTTTCTGCTTTTACATTTTAATTAGATGGCAAGTAATAAATAATAATTGTGCAGGCTCGTCATCGGCGATGGTTCTTTGGTCAGATTATGTGGTGCGGATACCCGGCAGTCAATTTTGGTCCGCCCTTTTATTCTTCACCATGTTTGTGGTATCGTTATCGTCTACGGTAAGTGAATAAAGTATCTACTAATATTGAAAATTGCAACGATAATTATTGCGAATTGTATGAATTATTAAAATTCTTTAATAAAAATTAAGTATAAAACAGTCATGGCACCGGATCATATATTCTACATACAATCCTCATCCACATTCAACTATCCGGACTAGACATTTTACCGGAATCTGTCTTCAATTTAGGTTCCATTTACGGAATAGGCTAAGAGAGAGAACCAAATGCTAAATTCCTCTAACATTATTTATTTATAATATTTATATACTTATACGGTTTAATTAAACCAAATTTATTGTGTAGGGAAAAAAGTATTTGCGAGAAAAAGTAGTTAAGTCAAAAAGTCAGTCGACAGATTGACCGAAATAGGTTTTTCCTCAAACTTTTAAATAAAATGTCGGGGACCAATTTAATCTAAAATTTAATTAAAAATCTTAATATTGCAGGCTTTGATCGTCCAAACAATAATGTCGTCTTTCACCGGCCGTTCTATCAGGAAGATTACTTGGGCTTTCTTAATACTAAACTGTTCGTTGTTTTGTATTATCGGAAGTATAACATTGTGCACGCAGGTTTGATTTCTATTTTATTTGAGTAACGAGTATAACGAGGGTAATTAATTTAATTCATAATAAAATGCTCACGAGTGAAGACAAGAATATACCTACGCTAGCGGAGAACCTCTCTGATTCTCCGAGAGAACGAGCAGCGAGTGACGAGGTCGGGTGAGTTGACCCACCGTGGTGAATACACTAGGAATTAATTACGGTGATTCTTAGGGTGATAGCATGGAGGTTGTTCTGATTACTATCAATTCTTTTCCAAGAATTAAGACTATAATTAAACTTTACAAATGGATTAGAAGTCAAGAAATATTTTTTGTGAAGAATACACGTAGAACTGTTTCTTTTTATGGTTATAGTGGAATAGTAACTGCCTGCGCTATCGGTATATGGTGGCGGGGCACTAGTGAGTAACGATAGGGTGAAAGCAGGCCAGTTAACCCACCGTGACGAATTTCACAAGAATTAAACACGATGATTTCCAGGAGCCGCGTGGAGGTCGAATTGATAGGGTATAATATTAGCAATGATACTATTAGATCTCCATTACTAATAATCACTTCCGCCCCTAGAGCCGGTTTTATTCAGTTTGACGCCCTAGACAATTTCTTGACAGTGGCCCCACAACGACGAATTTTTAAATCTAACATAGTAAAGGGTGAAACTAATACCAACATTTTCAAAATTAATTTTTATTAATGGTTTTTTCATCAGGTTCATTTGAACTTTGGAGGTTAGTGTTTAAGACAAGATAAAAAGCGATGCTTTCTTATAATAAAAATAATATCGACTTTATTTATTGCAGGGCGGTTTATATGTTCTAAATTTTCTAATGGAATGGCCTATATTGAAACCCCGATTGCTTATTTCGGCGACAGTTGCTATTGTAGTTACATACGTTTACGGTCAAACTACTTTCTGTGAAGACGTGTACTTCGCAGTGGGAGAATATCCAAGCGCCTTCTTGAGAGTTTGTTGGGCCCTTTCACCTGTGTTACTGGTGGTGAGTTTTGTAATGTGATTTTTTCTAAAATTGCAATTATTAATATTATTTGCAATAATTACAATTATTCCATTTTAATTTGTATTTACCATTCCATTTCCATCACGTTACTATTTTAAATATATGAAAGCTAAACAGGATTATATAAGTAGCCTATGAAAAGACTGGTCTAATTCAGGTAGACTTTTTATTTACTATCTTCGTCAGTTTTTGAACTTTTTTCTTTTTATTATTATTTTTTCCCGTAAATGGTTTATTTTTAAACATTTTTATTTCTTGAAATCAGTTATCAATCATTATATAGTTATGATAGTTAATTAGATGTATATTTTAAAATGAACCAATGGATAGTTAATTAATGGATTTTTGATTTGTCTGGCAGTTTCTTACAAAATATTTTGTTTTCAGGGTCTATTTCTGGGTGATATATGCGCATGGCCTTCTGCAGAGTCAATGGTTGGTTGGCTGATGGTAGTTATTACTGCGTTGCCTGTTGTCGTTATTATGCTCGTCTACATAATCTTCAAGTGTAGAGTTAGAGTAAGTAGTAACATTATCTTTAATATTTTGATGTTATCCATGTCTGGCTTTGTGGAGTAATCAATCTTACGGTCTCATAATTTAGTGAGTTTATCTAGTGGTAATATTTTGTGGGGAGATAATTTTCTTGACTATTTAATTGGCAGTAATAAATAGATTTATACAACACTTTAAGATTTTAATTACAGTATCCGCTCTTTTTTCTTATATACTTATTTCAATGTAATTTTTATTTTACAGAATATGGTGCGCAACGAAAAGTAACACAGATGTTTATGTCCCATATAAAATGTGTAATTCGCATTAAATAAAGAAGTTTTTATTCTTTTTATTGAGTATAATTATTCAATGGTCTGTACACAACATAAATACAAGTTTTTCGATTCGCAGAATTATATTAAATAATGTAAAAAAAAAAAATCATTAAAGGGGCATGAGTTTTTAGCCATTCAAGTTTCATCTCTCATAATATAAAACTCATTGATATAATGTACACATTTAAGTACAAGCTTACCCAATGTAAAATTATGTACGCCAAGTTTCTCGTTTAATAGGATTTCGGATTAATTAATAACAACAGAATATCATCAGAATGACACCATATTTAATTCACAAAATTTTCATAACACCAATTTGTTACCAAAATAAAGGATTATTTTATAATTAGTCATACACACATATTCACATAACAACTTAGAAAGCTGACTGCAGTAGACAATGATCATGTCATTTTATGGAGGCATAATTTTTTTGTCTTTTTATAATAAATGCCATTATCTGCTGCCGCCAACAGGAGTATTTTTTACACAATATACGAAATCAAATATTTCAGAATATATAATAAACGGTTTAGCATTTATTGGGGAAAAAACACTCCTCATTAATACAGCCTTGGATCTTATCGCTAAAATTAACTAACTTAAACGACGAACCTCTCATATAAAAATAATAATAAAATTACATTACGCGTACTAGATACATCATTAAAACCTAAGTAGATAGACCGCCAACGTGTTCATTGTTTTCATGTTACTTTATTACTGTAAATCGTTCCTAATATTTCAGACTATTGCACATATTGTATATGAATTTATAAGAGACTAAAGGACCTCTTTATATAATTTACATAGTCTTCAAAACTTGAATATAAATATTGATTGCACCAATTTTATATTTCGGTTTAGGGACTAGATGTTTAATTTTAATACGGAAACTTTTCGAACGCAATAATTAAGTTGAAATTTTATGTGAATAAAATTATCTATGAATGACGGTGTCAATAACGCCATCATAGTTTCCTTTGTGCTATAAAACGAGAGAGCGGACCATAAACTATGCTTGATTACGTTCTATACAAAATACTATTTCAAGGATTCCCAAAAAGAAAATACTTGATATTTGGAAAAAAAATATACAAAACCTACATTGGAATCCAAGGAATTCGGATATGTTATTTTAATTTTATAAAAACTCTATTGTTCCTTTAAAAGAATTATAAAATGTAACATATATGCAAAAGAATAATTACAATATTAAAAGCAAGATGAAGAGGCAACAATGGGCGGCCTATCGCTAAATAGCTTTTCCAGGCAACTTTAGAATGGAAAGGAATAAATAAAATTGTCTGGTTAAGACGTAACAGGGAAAAGACTAAAATTGTAGAATGGTAGAAAAAAAAGAAGCAAAGATAATAATTGAAGAAAATAAGAAAAAAAAATGTCATCTCTTTATCGAGCATTATTTTAAATATTTCTAAAATATCTTTATCATTTTTTTTATGTGAAAACGTTATTTCGTTTAGGGTGTTGTGAAACCTTGGGAACCCTTGTACTAATATGTTAAGCTCTCTTTACAAATTATAAGCATTTGATTTCAATAGTTATTAGCTAAATTGTTGATCATAGCTTTGATAAAAGCGTATTGGTAATTTATTGGTAAATTTCTTGTGAATAACTACAAAGCGATAGTTGCTAAATACTGCTATATTTTATTATTATTATATAAATACTCAACTAATTCATTTTCTTTTCTGCATAATCTATTTACCGATATATTTATTGTGATTATTATATTACTTTAGCGAACAAAGAAGCTGCACATTTAAATAAGTAAAATCATAAATATATTTCAATAATATTTTGATAATTGTATCTAATATGAAAATGTTCTCTAATTAATAAAATAGGTATACGTAATGTAATTAATGTAATATTTACAAAGGAAAGTCAATAATTTCTAAAGATAATTTAAACATTCGTGAAACATTACCAAATAGACCACTTATTAGGGACTATGTGGAGTGTGGGCATGTAGATATTTAATTAAAAACATTATAAAAACAAATGTGAGCGCTAACTGTCATTTACGTTCAATCATGACCTAATAGATATATTATGTCACAGCCAACTGCGATAAAATCATTCTATGGGCGATTTTTACTTTTAATTTACGGCACGGTATTATATCGTACAATTTTACCGTACGTAAACAGTTACACATAAGTGTTATTGGTATCTATATATTGACTTCCACTGGAGTCTGAATATTGGTGGCCGAAAAAAAGGTTATAACAAATTTAGAAAACATCCACACCGGTCGGATAGCTATATTTGCTTAGATCGCATTTTTATTTTTATACTTTTTTTTATATACGCGATTGAACAACTATATATATATTATAACTATATATGATATATTTAGCGTTCCTATTACATTACAACGATAAGATCGTACGATACAGTTTCGTGCTAAGGTAAATTGAGCTAGTTATGCAGGAAACAGCCATCGATTTTGGACTTCCCGGGTAATTTAGCTGTTTTTATTTTGCATAACTAGTTCCAGTTATATAAGCGCCCATTATCTAGTTATAAATGCCAGTGTTAGCTAGATATGCTAGACTAATCACACAAGCGGAGCATCTATCGTTTATAAATATATAAAAACTAACAAGACAGTTTTATATACGTATATATGATTTAAGTAAGTTTTTTTAGAAACGTGCTTTACGGGAGCATTCGCGCGTATTCGAGTAATCCTTATTTCCAGTACTTGTGAGGCAATGCTACCGTTGGAGACGTTCCTTTAATAACGTACATTGTAACACGAGAATACAATGTGTTAACACAATAAAAACAATTTAAGCGTGAAATATTTTAAATGAATAAATTGTCGTGCATTTCGATTGGTATGCAATTTACAGAGTTATTTACCTGTCCGATAACCGCGGGTCGTAGAACCGTTACAATCGTAGGGTAAGTATCCGAAAAAAAAAAAAAAAACTGGAGAAATTACATGACGCGATGTTGGTATAGATAGAAATGTTAGCATAATGGCAGTGAGAGTAATGGACATTGTAAAACGTGTAGAGCTGCTCAGTTTATCCTTGAAGCGCCTAATTAAAAATATCACTCAAACCGCATGATCGTTTACAGAGTCCATTACGTGTTGGTGGCGAAGTGAATGGGCGCGGATGAAATCAATAAAAAAAAAAAAAAATTCAAAGCTCCAATTGTATAGATTATATGAAAAAATAATTTAAATTTATGCAACTTATTTTTATGATCATATAGTTCTAAATACTTCAGGTTTACTTATTTAGCAGCCCAATTTTAATTTAAAATATGATCCGCGTGAGAAATTTTAATATATCGTCGTGACGTGTTATATACAGTTAAACTATATAAATAAATAGGCAACACAGACTTAATTAAAAGGCAGTAGTTATAATAAACCTTACTTGCTAGGCATGTGCTTTTTTTTTGCATAAATCGAAACCGTTTTTCGGACCCTGCTCTCAGTCTTAGACTAATATTCGGTCGACTACATAAAATGGTTACAATATTCAGTATAACCATAAATATATTTGATCAATAACATAATTTGATCACCAAAATTATTGGGTAAAATAGAAATAAAAAAAAAAAGAAACTTTCGAATCGCATTAAAATAATCCGTCAATATTTTCAGTTTAGTCGTATTTTGAGCATTTCTTTTTCTAATTAAGACGAAACATATTAGCGTGCAATTTCCAAACATACGATATAATGTATTCTCGGGAATACCGATAATTCGTATTAAATATGGTTTTTGGGGCAGAAATGCATCATGCGAAATAAAATTAATAGGAAAACATCACGAAAATGCACAGAAAATACGTCTGGTGAGAAAATGTATATAACTACTATATTTTGTGCAACTATACCAATAGTAAAAAATGATGTTATGACAAAATTTTGTTTATATCGTTTGTGAAAATAACGTATCACGTTGTAAATATCGTTTTCGGTGACGTAATATAATAATAATGATGTAATAAAAAATAGAAAATTAAAAAGACGTTTGAATTACATCAGAAAATGAAGTTGTAAGAATATTCAACAAATATTTACAACTGGTTGTAAATATTCAGTTATATAATAACTTGGCATTAAATGTCTTATGATTTTGCAGAATTTTCTTTCTCAAAAAGATCTGACAGACAAACATCTGCGTTTAGGCTGGCTCAAGCAGCATATTATTGACTAGTTGGATACGATTGGAAAGTATTCATTATGTGCATAAACAAAGACAGCTAGAATATCATTTAACATACTAATTAATCGGTAAAAAAACCATAAGGAACTAATATTGGTGTCTCACGCTATGGTGGCAACACTTCGAGTTTTATATTACTACTATAATTATTGCCAGTCGCCTAATTAAATTATTTTAAGACCTACCAACCCCAATCCAAATAAACGAATTAACAACAACCAAGTTATACATATAAAAGCTTAGCAAGTTAGTAAATAACTCAGAACTATCATAAAAAACTAAATCTATTTCGATTCATTACAATTGTAATTTAAATTGACTAATTTAAAGACTAAATCATACTTCGATACATTTGGACACCAAAATGCGTTTATGATAATCGTAATTACTAATGGTGTTGGCATTTTATAAACACCTTAAGTAAAAAGCTTTAATTTTGTAGCAACTTTAAAATGATATCTAGTTTTTTTTTGGTCAAATTCGTAATAGCAAAATATTAATATTCAAATACCTAATAAGGCATTGATGTATTGCCTTCATAACCTAGGATTTAAACATCACACCTAAAAGCCAAGATTCACATGCTGGTAGCAAACAAAAAGTTTGTGTATCTAGCACGAAAATGGATTTTTAAAAGAATAAAACAGAAAGAATTAAAATGTCTAACAGGACCTGTAAACTTCTGTACTCGATTATAATTATTTAATAGAGAAATTTAGAGGTCTTACTCCCTTCTAGTTTATTTCTAAATTTTGTCCAAAATCCTCATTATTTTTACAAGTAACAATATATTTTCTCTAATTAATAATATTTCAACAAGACTGTTTCAATATTGTGCTTCGAAAGTAGCGAGCTACAAGCATGCTAATTTATCTTGGCATTAACACGAACTCTTGTCAAACAACAACATTGCCTGAGATCAATAGGTATAACGAAACTGATCTAGATAGCGTGGCTATGCTCGTAAAAAAATATTAATTATAAAAGGATCAAGTTCACAATAGACAATAAATTACATTGTAAAATTTAGTATACCCAACAGCTTAGTTAATAATAAAATTCACTTTCTATACGTAGGACCTGTTACAATTGAAAGTAAGATAAATCTCGAATCGAATTTGAATAATATTAAAAACAGACATTCCCCACACAAACACACCAACGGCGAGATAATAATCTATTTATATTTAACACTTATTATATCATTACAATAACAATATCATACACAAGTGACTACAACTAATCAAACTGCTACATTAGTTCTCATTCATACCATATCACATGTAACAAGGGCACATTTCACTCACCAGTTTCTTTTTATTCCACCAAGAAGCACCAATTCACCGAGACAGTATGTGTGGCGCCGCCCTAACTCCCCTCGCAACCACTACACTATGATCAGTACCACTAAAACGAAATGAAATTCAAGTTACATATTCTTTCATTTTAATAAAGTCCACACCATATATTCCTTTTCAAATACTAACGAGTATTCGTTGGTAATCCATCACATTACACTGTGATCCACTCTACTATCACAACAGCATTAAAACTTTGTACTTTCTATCAGTTCAACATCTATTTGCCAGCACGAGACAACCATTCAACATTCTATCAATGTTTAATACAGAAATAATATGTACCATGAATTGAATATTTAAGACTACATTTTTTTTACATTTTTTAATTGTTTATAACACCACAATTCCATATTGTCCTGTAGAGAACTCGTTAAAACCTTATTAGCATTATTGAGGAGTTGAGGCACATTGATGTGACACAATGTACCATTACCTTTTTTTTGATGTTATTTTACAAATGCACAGTAATACTCTTCAGAAATATGTTTATAATAACATGTTAGTAAATTCAATGTTATTAGTAAATTCGTAGCAAGCGCGAAAGTCTTCACTAACATCAATTGGCCCCAACTCACATTTATACACTAATCATAAATTTAATTATACAAGTTTTGCAAGACTTGATAAGTGAATATTGTTGTTATTTTACTTTGAAAAAATTACAAAGCAAATTAAGTCTTTGTACTTTATCAAATAGAGAATAAAAAAAAAAAAAATGAATATAATTATGTACATTTAAAGCAAAACATCAGTTTATAATATATATATATATATATGAGTTATGAATATACATTATGTTACACATAGATAGGGACAGCTGCTAGCATGTACTCTATGCTAGAAAATCACAATTATAACATGCATTAAAATAAACAACCATAAATTATATTCGTTAATATCAGTTAATTTTTAGCACTAACAACTGTCCATTTAACACATCCAAGGAGCTAACCTTCCTTTTATTTTACACTTATGTTACAACATTCGAAAATCCTTTTCACTGAATGTAGAGGCACAAACATATAAGAAACGATATTTACACACTCAACAGAGTGTCCACTGTTAATCCACTTTTTACTTTATGTACAAAATTACGGTGGATAACTTTATTAATTATTTTTCATGCAACACACTTTAAAGCACTCATTCAGTGTCCAATAATAGTTGAAACGGGCCAGAATGGAATGCCATATATTGACTGGAAAAATGGCGCAATATGATTGTGAAATGAGTAACTGCCATCAATCACGATTTACGAACAAAAGAGGCCGATGGTTGTTGGTGAATGACGAGTGTGACAAGCATGGCAAGTGCTTCACTCAGTTCGGGTGCGCGGTGGCGGTGGCGGCAGTGTGTCGTGGCGGCGGTACATGAGCAAGTAAGGCATTCGCGGCGCCTTCGGCTTCAGTACTTGAGCCTCCGCTACTTGCGTGACCGTCGAGTCATCGTATCTGTTGAAGATGGTCAATTTATTATTAATCAAGGTACATAATATTATAAAGATATATTTGTTTCAAGAAATGTGATGTCTGAAAAACTAATTAAAAAAAAAGAAATAAATAAATTTCCGACTTATTGAGTAATCGCAACAGGTTCGTCCCTGACAAGTTTTGTATGGTCAGTGAAATATGGGAATGTTGAATATATTAAAGACGTGACAGAGAACGTAATATATTATCTAAAATGCTAAGTCATCACTGCTTATAACTATGGATTATAGTTGTGAACATATTTACTATAACAAAACTATTTCATTACTGAGTAATATAAGACTTTGATGTCACTTAAATTCATGCTTGAATTGTTAATGGACCTTTCGTCACATCTGGCAGCATGATTTCCCCAATTTCAAAGTTAGCATAACCATACATTCTATCCTACCACACAATACACACTAGCAGAGAAAATTTTGGTCTCGGTACTAAAACAGTCTTGAGGCTCAAATCTTTTTGTTTATAATAATTTAACTCTACATCAACCTGAAGAAAACATTTTTTTAAATAAAAAATGCACTCACCTAAGCCAGCCAATTTGTCCATGGTAGGTGTCAGTAAAGTAGTGCCCCTTCACAGCTTCAACCCCCTCGTGGTACACAACCGCAAACAACTTGTACAATCGTTGTTTTTGCGAGTATTTGAGCTTTGATGACATAATTTCTGAAATATTACATCGTTAATTAATAAATATTTTCTTGCAATTGTGTCTTTAGTACATTTTACTGATCAAATCAGAATTTTGTTTCTACAAGACAGCATTATGTAACGCTGCATTCAGAGACGAAAAATAAAAAGCATCATTTAATTTTATTTATATCCTAATGTTGTTCATTTGTATGTATAAATTCCCATAGTCATTTTGAGTCATATGTATCAATTTAATGTAAAACATTATTTTACCCAATAGAAAAAAGAAATACATACTGGGATCGATTTTGAGGTCAATGTTGAAGTCAATGTTCTTGACAATTTTAGCTGTGTGTCCTTCCGGATCGAGCTGGAAGCATTTGAGGTGTAGGAGTAGAACCACTGGCAACTGCTCTAGTGATAATTGTTGCCAAGCATCTGATACTCCTTCTAGTGTATCTTTCCCAGCTAACAGCTCCAGGGCGTCTTTGACACTGTTTGCACGCTGAAATGGATAGTAAATATTTAATAACATGCACAATACTAAGTGTGAATTGCTGTAAGTTTTAGTAATACTCAGTGAAGATTGTCTACATTTGCGTGATACACAATCACGTTCAGAGACGAAAAATAAGTAGCATCATTGTAAAATTTGATTAAATTGAAACTTGCGATTTACTAAAAAGATTTGATCCATTTATGTTACCATTCAATATAAACTTTCAATAGAATAATAAAGATAAGTATGATATTCTTGTCATTTACAAAAGCATATTTAGACTTTTAATAGAATGAAAAAGTGAATATGAAGGCTTGTCAGTTGGCCCATAATTATGTATTAATAACTCTAGACTAGCATTATTACCTCGATGTCGAGTTGCAGCGTGAAGAATGGTTGCACCGCATCGGTGACGTCATGGTGTGGAGCGCGATGCAGGCGCAGGCGTGTTCGTCCGCGGAATATATCGCCGACGGGCGTGCGGCGGGCGGCCCATCGTCGTTCCACTGCGCCGCGGTTGCGAGGGCCCATAACCTGCGACAGAATACTAGCTATACTCTCCGTTCTGGTCGACGATGAAGGCCGTCGTTGAAGTTTGGAATGAATATATTCTGATACTAGTTGTATTCCGCGGATTTACCCGCATGAATAGGTATAAGATATAACCCTGTGTACCAAATTTCATTCAAATCAATTCTATTGTTTTTGCGTGAAAGAGCAACAAACATACATCCATTCATTGTTACAAATTCATATTAATAACAGTAATGATTAATACCTTAGTATAATTCTATCTACATATGAATTGAACGCAATATAGCCTGGTTTTGTCTAATATTTTTTATAAAAATAGATGTACATTATGTAATAAGGAGAATAATGTACTTTTCAATTTGTTACCTTCCATTCGTCATCATCATCATCTTCCTCTGGTTTTTGTTCTTGAGGAATGATGCCATTGGGTTGGCCATTTGCATCTTTAGGCTCTTCAGGCTCTACCAATTTGATGAGCTAAATAAACAAAAATAAATTGTTAATTTAAAATAATTCCTCAACACCTCATATCCTCAAATTTATAACAACTTATGTAACTGCATGGTAACCAAATTGTTAGAAATTTGAGGACAAGGTAATAATCATGGGTTCTTGCTTATGCTTTTTGTATTAAGCTGATGATCATATTTAAATGAATTTACCAGAGGGAGACTTTGTATAAGTCTTTTGCCTACCTCTTTTGGGTACCTCTATCCAATTCATGTTTAAACCGTGAAGCATTGTTTCAGTTTGAAGGGTGGGATATGGCAGTGAATTTACAGGGTACAGAATCATAACACTTTAGTCCCCAGGAATGGTAAAGCATGGGGGGTATCATGAGTGAAACAAAATATTTTGTTATGCTCATGGTACTGTTCATGTCTATAGAAGACTGTTACTGCTTCTCATCAGGTGACCCGTCAGCGTGTTCGCCATTCATAGTTGCATAAAAAAAGAATGTTTCATTATTATATTCTATAATTTTGCTATTTATATATTAATTTTTACTATCTTACGTTAATGTTTTAATAGCAACAGCCGAGTTTCTTTTCTGTTAAAATTGAATCCTGAATTGGGCGGTAGAATCACAAAAAGTGACTCGAAAGATATCTCTTATTTAAGTAAACATTAACAAGTAATATTGAATATAATGTATAACATCTGAAGAACTCGGCGTTTTAATACAAGGGACGTATTGTCCCGGCGTGAATTTACCAGGTACAGAGGAATAACACCAGTCCTCAGGAATGGCAACGCATGGGGGTATCATGGGCGAAACAGTATACTTTGTTATGTCCATGGTACTGCTCACGTCTATAGGCGACGGTTACCACTTTCCATCAGGTGGGCCGTCAGCTTGTATGCCATTCTAAGTTGTTTAAAAAAAAAATTGTTGGGCAGGGAGAACGACGTCGACGAGTGGTTACCTCGAGCATCTCGTCGTTGAGCGAGTTGAGCAGGCAGCCGAGGAACTCCTCGGCGTCCTCCTGGCGGCCCTCCTGCGAGCCGGGGAAGGGCCGCAGCGCGCGCAGCACGCGCAGGCCGGCGGCGCCGTCCAGCGGCGGCGCGCCCGGCACCAGCGGCGCGCCGCCGCCGCCCGCGCCGCCCTCGCCGCGCGTGCGCGCGCGCCCGCCCGTGCCGCCGGTACCGCCCGCGCCGCCGCCGCTCGCCGACAGCGGGCTGAACTCGTAGCACAGCTCCACCCTGCACATAATCTTAAGTTAACTACCCACTTCATAATATAGTACATTATTGCCGCGGCCAGCAACTGAGGCATTGATGGACGAACGTGCAAATGTGGGCCGAAGCGCAGCCGAGGCACATATATGTGAGTCCATCAATGCCTAGTTGTGGCCAAGGCTTGTATAGTACTTTTCTCAAACAATGCGCGAAAATGAAAAATACAATTTTACTTTTTAAGTTCAATGACGAATAACGAACAATAATAATTTTTCACGTGCCATGATGTTCCTTTGTTTTTTTTTTTCAATAAACAGCTTTCTATTTGCAAGCCAGTTCGAAATTTAAATAAAACCTTATATTAGTTACCTCCTTGGTAGCCATGTTTCGAAGTAAAAGGTCATTCCATTTTTAAATTACAGGACAGATATGAGTTTACATAGTAATTTATCTGGCCGCAAAACACGAGATGGATTTTCATACAACTTTTGCCGGCCGCTGCCCTCATGTATCTGGCCAGTACGGCAATTTTGTTTTATCTCGAAGAAGATTGTCAAAATAATGCTCACATTTCCAAGCATGTTCGAGAAAAATATTTATTGTGAGCTGTGTACATTATAACTTTTCGTAAGATGTTATTAACGTCTTAACACAGCCTACCCATATATCGGGCTTATAATACAATTACTTGCCTGATAACACCTAGTAAATTCATCATACTAAGCCAACTGATTCGAATTCATTCTCACCTGTCATCCTTCACTGGTACTCGATGAGCATGATACTCCAATAAGGTGGGTATGATTTGCATTAGTTTGCATAGAAGGACATACTATTTTTAATCTTAAAACGAAAGTTTTCAATTTCTTTCAAAGGATGTTACATGATACCTTTGTAAATTTTTAAATCATTATAAATGAAACATTAAGTATTGCTTCAGTATATTCATAGATTTAGTAAGATATAAAAATATATAGTTTCTGTACATTGGTACACTGTCAGTATGCAAGAGCGATTATAATTTACTAGCTTTTATCCACGATTTCATCCACGTGACCAGGATAAAAAGTCAAGCCTATAAGCTTTCTCTATCCGATATAATGTGTATATAAAATTTCATAGTGACTGGTTAAGAGGTTAAGACACTATAAGGTATCAAACAAACACACTTTCACATCGATAATATTAGTAAAGACACCAAGAAAGAAGTACTATTACAATAAATAAAAAGTAAACTCACATGGAATCTATTACAGGCGTGCTAGATTTGCCGCGACGGGTCTGGTACGGCAATGACTTCAGCATGTTGTAGAATGGCGGGCAGGCGATGAGAGCTTGCAGTATCGCGTTCACGTAACAATAATTGGAACGATTCGTCAAACCGCGTGGCAGGAGAGATACTGGCCGATTGTCCAGTTGATATTTGGTCAGGAATTCTAAAAATAATAATATAACATGATTTTTACGTCACGAATATTTCATAAACATAGGACAACTTACATCTGACAATGCATTTTTCAATACCATACTTTTGATAATTTGGAAATATTCATCATCATATCAGACGACATTCTTAGGAAACTAGGGATAGCCCATTCTACGCATGGCTCACACAGCAAACTTTTTTTTTTAAATAGATTATCGAAAGTTAATAAAAAAAAATTGTTCTTAAATTTACAAAAGCAACTAGAGACTCTTAAGAGAACATTGATTTGCTTTGAGTGTTACTTTAGAAAAACTTTGTATGTTCTTTCTTTGTTGTGAATTGTCTGATATTTCTTAGTCCAATAGAATAGAAAACACAAATTCTAAGAATGTAATACTTACCACCCATTCTATAAGAATTTGGGTCGTCACTGAACGGCGATGACTGAACGGGAAGAGCTGGAGTAGGTTCCTTTTGAACGGTCACTTCGCGGACTTCTGTAGCAACTTGACCAGTAGCCGGAGGCTTTGTAGTGGCTGCGGTACTAGACACGTTGCTGACGGCATTTACTGAAGTTTTCTCAGAGTACGACACTGTAGGACCCACAGTGGTAGGAGGTCGAGGTGTAGGCGAAGTCTTATCGGCGACTGTGGCTTGTAGTGGCGAAGCATCAAAAGGTGGCACTTTAGCAACAGGTTTTTGAATACTAGTACAAGATAACGGCGTAGTAGTCGTGGGGCTAGATGGTTCTTCTGGTGCAGTAGCCGTAGCAGTAGGAGCTGGAGCAGTCGTCGTTATGACTGTCTTATTTGAGAATAAACTGGCCCATGATTTGCCTGGAGCGGGCTGCGGTTGTGGTTGCACCACAGGTGGAGGAGCAGGTTCCCCTCGGTTTCTGGGTGTCGGAGGAGGAGGGAAGTCTGATGCGGTAGGAGCAGGCGGAGGAGGTTGGGGAACTGGCAGCGGTTCAGGCGCAGCGGCTGCCTTCCTTGAATGCCCGAATGGCGATTTGTTTGTCACAATTAATGGCTGACCCTGTGAATGGAGGGTTATAGAAATAGGCATTGGAGCTTTACTTGGTGGCAAAGGTGGTTCTCGCTTTGAATGTTGCTCAACCTGTGCATTAGTCCTCTCAGGCGTTTCCGTGTTTTCATTTGATGGTGAGCGATTTGCAGTGCCTTCTCTTTTCTGTCTGTTCCCAAATGGTGCCTTCGGAGCAGAAGCTGCTTGTTGTACAGGTACAATAGTCTGCGGCACGGAGGTTTTTGATGGCTGTTTGCCACCAGTAAACGGAGCAGCGGGTCCTTTCGTCGATTTATTAATAATTGGTGGCGTTTTAGCTACAGACGACCCTTGAACGTTAGCAGATGCAGTAGGTGGGAATGTTTTATTTACTGGCTGGGATTGGCTAGATGCATTCTCTGGCACTTTATTATCAGTAGGCACCCAAGCTGGTTTAGAGGAATCCGTTTTTGGAACGGGTGACGTTTTCTCACTGGACACAGTGGTAGGTTTATTTTGACTATCGTTAGCTGGACGCTCAGTCTGTTTAGGACTGCTGGGTCCTTTGTTAGTAATTTTGAGATCTTTGATCGGCAGCGATTCCACTGATCCGGCCGATGCCGTAGCCGATACCGTCGTCGTGGGAGCTTTGTGTTCGTGATTTTTGTTCTCTGGCGGTGTATAGTTTTTGTTTTGACTTTGGCCTTGGACGAAATTTTTAGCGTGCACATTGAACTGATGTGGTGTAGACTGATGCGGAGGTTGCTGCGGTATAGGAATTGGTGGAGGATGTGGCGGAGGTTGCAAATAGATAGGTGGCATATACTCCATACTGCCGTCAACCGGCGGGCCAAACGCGTAATGTGTGCCAGCATAATATGCATCTACCGCCTCCTGCTCCATTACTACATCCTGAGCGTACTCATCTGGGCCCTTTTCACCTGCTTCGCCTTCTACTGGTAGCGGATATTCAGGATAATAATAAGGTGGATGGGCATATGGCCCATAAACAAGGGGCTGGTACATAGGCAAGTGGTATAGCGGTGCGCCTTGCGCTTGCGCGGCAGGGTAGTACTGAGGGTACTGGACGTAGTAGGGCGGGGGCTGCGGCGGTGGGGGGGACGGCGCGCGTTTGCCGCGTCGGTCACGACGATGTGTTCGCGGCGGGCGGTCGACCTGCGGCGGCGGCACGTACTGCGGCTGCGGCGGCTGGTAATACTGGCCCATGTAGCCGTGCACGTTCACGTTGGCGGTGACTTGGCTCACGTAGACGTTGGGCGGGGCCACGGGCCACTGGTGGTGCTGCGGGGGAGGGTAGGCGGGCGGCGGCTGCACGTAGGGCGGGGGCGGCGCGTGGGGCGGGCCGGCGCCGCCCGCCGCGCCCGCGCCGCCGCGCTGCGGCGAGTGGGGCGCCATCTCGCACTCGCCGCCCGACAGGCTATCCAGGCTGCTCGACACGGTCGGTGGTCCCGCTGTGCTCGATGAACACGATGAAATGTCTGAATCAATCATAATATAATACAGTTGACATTTTTTTAAAATTGAATATAGTAAAACAAAAACCAGAAAGGACTTTAGATTTGTTTGAATTTTATAATCATCCTTTTCATGCACATCAATTTCAAATTAATATAATATTATATTTGAAAATATGCATAATTCGTATGTCAACATCAATATCAAGTTTTCCCTGGAATAATTGTTTATAAAATGTAAATTTATTTTCACTGTTAATAAACAGTGTTTTTATTTCTAAATTAATAAAAAATCAAGAAGTTTAGAGAAATGTAACTAAAATGTTATATACAATTATATATTATTAAAAATATTATAAAATATACAAATAATTAGTATGTATTCAATAATCACTTACCTGTAGAAGGTTCAACCCAACGGATAGTAGCTGAGTATGACGACGTGTCAGTCTTCCGCTCGAACAGTGCACACTGCAGGCTACTTAATTCCGCTTCTTTCACATCTGACAAGTCAAGGAACTCATATTCCTGAAACACGCCACGGATATTTACTCAGTGGCCTATTGAACCACCCTTCCACTATATTTTACTTTGTTAGCGCTACATTCTCAATTTAACCTAATAACAAGAATATTCTGGCATCCTAAGCCATGGGCTGAAGGCTTCTGCTATTTGAAGTGTATACAGTGGGTGGGTATGCAGTGATTGATATAGTAGAAATTATGATATTAAAGATTCACATTTGTACTACAGGATGAATTCAAAATCATTAGCATAACTTTAAGGGAGTAGTTTACAGCTTGGTTGAAAGCTGGATATGTCATGTTGATTTCAATCTTATTTCAGAAAATCATGTGAATACTATGAATTGATTTTAGTTTATACCCTGATTATTACAAACTTGTATAATCAAATTTATGAATTGACATGATTCTACTAAAAACAATTTAATATGAATTCATGATCATTGAACCTTTTTAATTAATGATGAATAATGGTGCCCATATACACCAATATATATGTCAAAACTATAGCCAAAGTTCAAAGTCATTGTAATGTTATCATATAATGACATAATAAATGAACCATTGGACATCATTGTTACATAATAAATTTTATAACTATATAAAATATAAAAATACTTAGAAGTGCCTAATTGTACAGAAATATAATATGCCAATATGATACTAAAAGTATTTTAGTAAACTGCAATCTCTTTTACACAATGTGTGTTTATAAGACAAGTTTTTCTGCAGTACTTATTTTCGACAGTACTCAAATATCAATATGATTAGAGTTGTAGAGTTATCATTAAAAATGAAGCTATATACAACTTTTTTTAATACTCAATTATATTTACTACTTATCCTATTATAATAGTCCATCACCTATATCTTTTTAAGCAACTTTTGCTTAAAAAAAGTCACCCATATTGAACAAAAGTAAGAAATTTATACAAATGTTTGCAAATTTTGAGCCACAATTAATACAATGAGATAAAATTAATTCAACATTAAAGATTGTTCCTATCAAGAATTTTTTTCATGAATTATGACAAAACACATATAATATTTATGACAACACATACATAAATATTTGACCATATAAAAAATTTGTCATGTTTAAAATATTACTCTTACATGAAATGAATAGTATAAAGTTATATGAAATGAATGTATAAAGTATAAACGTCTTATTTATAACAATGTCAAGGTTCAATTTAACTATTAAAATTTTTACTATTCTTTTAAACTAATTGCTTAGAAGTGATTGCAGAATTCGGTTTGCAAAAAATTAACTGCTATATTACAAATTATCATGGGAGTAAACTGTGTCAATTAAATTTCAAAATCTCTTTATAATTTGTGTTAAAAATACATAACATACACTTGCAAATAATATAGCACATTTAAGAATCTTTCATTTTCAGTAGTGAAGTCAGTTAAGTACCAAGATTAATAATAATAAATATCATAATATATATAATGTCAATGACATTAGGGCTGAAGTAGGTGAAATTTGGACGAGAATTGCTAGCAATAGAGACTATTGGAGGCAGGTGGAGGTCTTTGCTAATAAGCAAACAGAGAACAGCAATTAAATAAATAATAAATTAATATAAAAAAATGTTATGTCTGAATAAAGGCCTTTACTATTACTACATTGAATAATAAAGTATCACAGTAAAATTTTTAAATTAATTTTTAATATATATGTATATATAGTATTCAATATTATATAGTGACCATAAAATAATTCATTAACCACACTCCAAACATATAAAAACAGCATGATCCATGGCCACTGTCACAAAAGATTATATTTGTACTCATGCAAATGTCTATGTACAATGCTTTAGAGTAGTGAAAGGTAATATTTGAATTATAAAGCAAAAGAGTGGGTAGGTGACTTGGGATCAATGAGAACAGAGTAGTTCTTTGGCCCAAAACATCCACATTATTGGTGAACTAAAATAGCAGACCAGTAAAATTGCAACACAGAAAACACTTGGACATTCAGTATAAATCATATTAATGGTTAACCATCAATTTTTATTAACAGAAGACAAAATTTTAAACATGTCTGTGGTGACACCTCATTAAATAAAAGTGAATCTACGAAGTGACTACTAGTGAAGCACTTCAGCTGCCTGCTAACAATATGCTTTCTTACTGTACTGGGTTGACTGGAAGAGATCTCTGTCAGAGATAAATCCACCCTTGCTCACAACATTTATAAATACATTAGTTTGCATACATAACTTGCAAGTGCAATAAATAATATATATATAAATTAATAATAAATTTTAATTTATATATTTTTTTATGCAACTTAGAATGGCAAACAAGCTGATAGTCAACCTGGTTACAAGTGGTAAACATCATCTATAGACATAAGCAGTACCATGGACATAACAGAGTATACTGTTTCACCCATGATATCCCCCCATGCATTGCCATTCCTGAGGACTCAGGTGTTATTTCTCTGTACTCTATAAATTCATGCCATATCCTATCCTTCAAACTGAAATACAGCCATGTAAACACAACTGCTTCACGGTAGAAACGAATGGGACAAACGGTGCTCAAGCAAAGAACTTTTGTAGTCTAACTCTGGTGACTTTTGTACAAAGTAAAGTAACATAATATTTTAATTTATTCCAAATATGATAAAATCAAAAAGTACATTTATCAGTATTAGTATCAACTGTCAATATACTGGATTAGTCATAAACCAAACTGTAATTTGGTGATAATATTCACAAAACTGTATATATTTCAGCAAGGAATAAATTTGAATACCTTAAATAATTATTGAAGTTTCCATACAAGCTATTCAATCACATGATCAATTAAGTATGAGAAGTTAAAAAATAGATATGTATTCATAATATAATTTTTTACTTTGATTATTCTTTATGAGTCACATTGTTCAGTTTCATTAATGCTATCACTGGGTTTCAGATTGCCATTATGACTGACCTTGTATTTTATTTTTTAGATATGTAGTTAAAAAATAAAAGGTATAGGGGGACAACCATCAATATAAGTGCCATGCCATTTTAAATTTACCTGACCATTAATTTTATGAACATGTTTTGCCTCTCATATGAAGTTTTTTTATATATATAATAATAAATATCAAATACAAGATTTAATGACAAATTCACACTTCATAGCTACACATGCAGTCAATGGGCAAACCTATAACCCTCAAGCTAGATACCTTGTAGTCAAAGTCAAATGACTAACATACTTCATGAGAAATACATTTTTGGTATAAAAAGAGTAAATTATATTTTTCCTCATACATGTACTATAGTTTTGTTAATATTATTATTATTATTTATATATATATGAAATGTATAGAATTTTTATTGAGTATTAAAAACTGTTGAGCATACATTTTGAGCAGTTTTAAAATTATGGAATGGTATTTTTCTTGATAGTAACTTCTTTATTAAGAACTATCAATCAATGATAACATATCTAAATAAAATATTGAATAAACAATAAATATTACTATATGAGTTGTTTATTAATTTCAATTTAAATTGACCTATTTAACATGCAAGTGAAAACATTTCCCTGGGATATTTTGAGTTCATAATGGGTTTGCATTTAAAATATGAAAATGTATTTTTCTGTTTATCTTAAAGCAGTAACATTTTCGGCAAGTAGCTACCTAATTTTAATAATAAATATATACGTGAAAAGTAGTATCTTGCAGTGAGTTTATATGTAAAATAAATTATTTACCTGAAATTACTATAAACATTTGGGAGTTATCATTCCATTCATTAATACTATTATCACTATCAGGTGAATTGGGGGCTGGATAATATTTCTATACCGTAACCTTGAAATTAGCTGCAAAATGGACACAGGTGTCATTTCATTTGAACGTTGGACTTGACGAGATGCTGTCAAAATTATAGGTTATAATTGATTGGAATTTTTATCAATTCACTTATTATACGAGTATATAATACAATTATTAAATTGTCTGTACATATAGCGGTCTACTGTCGTGCAAAATATATTATGCAATACCATTAATACCGACAAAATAACAATAACAATCTATGCACATGTGGTTTGTCAAGTCATGGAATGCGATGCAATAGTGAAAATGACATACCTATGACCTGTTTATGGGAACGTGTCCATCACAATTCCTTTCAATTATAGCATTATATTCAGCGTCTAATTCTTTCTTGCAATAATGCAAAGCTGCAAAATATGCGGAACATTTGGAGGACTATAAGATGGCGTAACAACGCTCGGTTGCCGGGTGCCATTAAACTATTGACAAATCAACATATTGGTGATTCTTACAGTGCAAACCAGAAACTGGACACCGTCTATTATTGAAACTATCAACACTTACCTCCCACGTGCACACAATGTCTGGAAAGAGATATTTTTTCTAATGAAATGGCCAGTTTCAAAATCACCAAAACAAGAAACAAAAGCCAAACAAAATTTTTAAGTAAATATTCTGTAGTTATGAAATCCTTACCGTTTTCATCAAATCCATGGCCTTTTAGAGAACACCATCACGAAATATAATGTCGTTGATATCACATATATACATTAGCGGCCTAGCGGAATAAAAAATTTTGGAACGGGATCAACGTCGAGGCCATGCACTCACCAATACAAAACAGGATATGACAAAAGCCGCGCCATTTTCAACTAGTTATTTACAGCCAATAGAAAACTGAGGGCCTGATCATAGACAATAGAAAAGACTTTTTAATTTTACCATAAATTTTTACTGTTGGTACACTTGTTCGGATATGTCGTCTAAAGCCCAGTTTACACTTTATTAAGTGTATTAACTTCCAGTTTGCTGGTGTCAAGTGAAGTGTAATATCGATTAAGTAATATCGATGTTGTAAACTTTCATTTTATTAATATTGTAAAACGCAAATGCTTGTAGTGATAGTCATAAATTAGGTCGATATTTTGCAGTCAGACTTCATTTTCGATATTTTTTGTATTACCCATAAATAAAATAGCAATAAATTTTTATACTACCTCTGTAGAGTTATATAAAAATAAAAAAATGTGTTATGACTATTACTTATACCTATTAATAACAATGCTGCTCGATCGTTAGTGACTCTATTTGCCAGAAGAAGAAGAAAAAGCGCCTAATCCATTTGCCGATTACAAAGCAATTGTAGATAATAATAAACATAAAACTTTGTAAATTTATGTTTGTTACTTAAATATAAACTTAAATGGCAAAACAGTCGCAAGAAACAGCTAGTATTATAATAAAAAGAAATTGATTATCATGTAGACAGCATAAATTTTATACGATGTAACGAATCCATCAGCAAGTAACTACGCTGATTTTCAAACATCCGATACAGTATATTCAAAATAACTTCCGCATATATTTAAACCAACGCAGAATTATGCGACTCGCTGTGTTTTATAAAATACAAACAAACATTGAGGCATACATTTTGCTTACGGAGACCTACAACTTGTTTCATATAAATTGTATTGATTTTGCAAATAAATGATTGATTGATATATTTTGAACAGTGTGCTCAGAAACTGCAAACAAGGTAGGGGAGAAAGAGAGAAAAAATTTTAGTAAACCTCTTCTCTGAAATTGGAATCTTCTCTGAAATTGAAATCTTGCTCAGAAATTGCAAACGAAGAAGGGGAGAAAGAGAGAAGAATTTTTTAGTCTGATTCTCTGAAATTGGTAAAAAAAAAAACAATGACAATCCCAATAATCTTACGACGTAACGGGACAGTTTTAGATTGTTATATACCTAGTACGTGATTAAGCTTACCTGCCCACCACAAGCTCATTTCTATCAAATCTCTTATCTTCGCAAATATAGGACTGTTTACTCTACGCGCCTAATTCGCTCCTACGTGACGCTTTATCCCAATTATTTTCATAATAATACCTAGATACTTATAGAAATTACAGTACAGATTTTATCTTGTGGAATAACAATGTTTGTCGTTTAGGATAATCTGTAGAATGAAATAAAATTATTTATTCTATTTTATATTATTACTTACGAGTATATCATTTACGAATGTAAAAAGCAAATAGAATATTATTAAATATTAATATCAGTCTATAGATAAAGCAATCCATAGCGTCTGGGAGTGTCAATTTCGAATTACAGTAAAAACTTCGGAATTTTTCAATATTATGTTTGGGTCATCAAAAAAATATTATTACTTGTTTTAATACTTCTGAGGGCATGCAAGTCACCGCCCGGTAAGCTATGTCAGTAGCCTTCATGTATAACAAAGTTGGCATAGAAATTTTTGACACTAGAGGGCATTGGTATTCTCACAGGAGACATGAAAGTCTTTAATGTGTAGATGTCTTCATATACAATGAAGGTGGCTTAAAAACTTTTGCGATCAAAGGACACCACTAGCAAATAAGTAAAATGAGCAGTTGCAGTTTGTTAACAATTTAATTTTCAATGTTATTTTCTGTAAAGTAATATTTTGTACTAGGGACCCGTCTTTGTTTTACACTGGTGCAAATTGTAGGTGTATGCAAACATTCCATAAGAAATAATTTAAATGTAAACGTAAAATCAGTAAAATCCAAGAAAAAATCGATTAGATAGTTTAGAAGAAATAGGGAAAGATACAGACGGGTGCGGACTGCGCCTTTATAGGTAAATGTAATTTCTGTTGAGAGCATGTATGAACGTCAATACAGTAGCTCTCCAGAGAAGCATATCCTTTTAAAGTAAACTTCATAAGCGCGGAAAAATCTTTTTATTTTTACCACAGAATATAAACTCATTTCAAATCTGAGTAATACGCAGTCGATTCAGTACGATGTGAGTTAAGTAAATGGAATATACCTATCTGGGTCTCAATGTAGGTATCAGGCTAATAAGTACCTACTTACTACTAAAATAATGTTATGAAAATTGTAAAACAAGAAATGATTCTTGTATGAAGTTCTTGTTGAAGATACATATCTTAAAATATTGTTTTTTTTTTTTTTATATATTACTTGCTGACATGGCGAATTTCGTACTGCCGATCTCTTAATAATTATTCTGCTATTCGGGGCAGAAATTAATTCAACAAATATTTCATCAAAATCCGTCCAGCCGTCCTGGAGTTATAAATGGTCTAACTAACCCGACTTTGTTTTACTTATATAGATTAGTTGACCCCGCTATCTTGTTTCACCTCCTACCACCTTTTACAGCTTCTATTTTTTCTTATCTTGATAAAAACTATCCTATTTCTTAAAGTGGATTAGACAATGTACACTTACAAAATATCAATACAGTTACTTGAGTGATTTTAAGGATTAACACGAATGTCGTGATACGAGATTTTTTTTTGTATAAATACTAGCTTTTTGTCTGCTACTTCGCGCGTGTGAATTTCAAAAGTAAAATGAATGAAATATACTTTTTGATGGCGTATCAAGGTAAACATGATTTTAAGTTAGACCTTCAGGAATTGTAAAGATCATATCCAATTTCATGTAGTCGCTTTCTATGATGCCGGTACAAACATACAGACTAAAATATAGATCAGACTTCTAAAAATTGTTCAACCGACTTTAACAAGATGGAAGTTCTCAATTCGGTTGTATTTTGTATGTTTGTTACCTCATAACTCTGTCAGTTATAAATCGATTTAGAAAATTATTCTTTTATCTAAAAGCATATACTTACAGATTCGGCCTATAGAAATTCTGTTAAAATCGATTCAGTAGTTTAATTTATAAATAAAAATAACTGGTTTGAACACAATGGTAATAGTTTTTTTTCTATGAAACACAATCTTAATTATTTGAAGACGGTTGAAAAGTAGGGTTTTTGTGACTTCGTATAGGGTTTATTGTTTTTTATTATAATTTTTTTTATTATAGTTATTTTAATTACTATGGTATTATACTCCATGAGTTATGTTGTAAATAACAGGATGCGGTAATAAAACATATATGTATTTGAGATATAAAATAATAAGTTTAGTGAAAAAAATACGAGACATATCTTATAACAATCTGACATAGAACAAACTTAAAAATAATACATTGTTCTAAAAAAATAAAACCTCAGTGTCAACAGCCAGTATTAAAACTTCAATACGTTATACTACTATTTCTTGTAATTATTTATATCTATAATAAATTTACTATTGTAATCTTTTGGAAGAAATAATAAAGAGTATCTATCTATATACTACGTCCATAATGTTATTGCACAACAACGCTGTAATGCATATACGGTTTGTTAATACATAAATTATATATTCGAATTGTTACGTTTTTCTATTTTAAGTCGATTAAATGCTTTAGACAATTTACTCCGGTTATAATTCTTCCGGGATTAATTAGAATTTAACACGCTATTAGCGAAACATTCCTATAGCTATTGCAATTGGAATTTGAACAAATTAAGTACCTATCTACGACATTACACCACTTTGAGCTTTATTTCGAATTATCTGATACGTAGATAAATGTATTTATTATTAGACTTTAAGAGTTTAAAAATAATTGGTGCATCTTTTTGAAGTTTTTTCTTTTAATGTTAATAAAATTGCAAATAAGCTCACTGATGGAAAGTGATAGGTATATAATTGTGATGAAGTTGAAACTATGCTACATGAACTGGGTATAACTTATACCAAGGGTTACGTAAAATAATTTTCTAATATTTCTCCGTATATAAGTTAATTAATCGTTATACAGATATAGGTGTTTTACAAAGCAGTATGTTTTATAAAAAAAATGAAGTTTAATTCCATTATTTCTCATAATTTATCTCATAATTATGTTTAATAAGGATGATGTCGTTTTTCGACCTTCATTTCTTCAAACTTCTTTCATACGACGCTAATGATTTCGAAATCAGCTTGTATATAAAAAATAAAAATCCCACAAGAGTCAAAACAGATTAATTAGGTGTTTAAGGTTTTCCATACAAGGGGGTTAAATAGTATTCTACTTCCTACTTCATCCCATAATTACTATTATTAAAAATACGAACATTTGTGAGGACGTATGTTTATTACTCAATCATGCCTAACCGGCTGAACAGATTTGAATGAAATTTGCCACAAGGGTAAGTTATAGCCTAACTTAACATATAGGATTAATTTATATGTTGATATACGTGGGCAAAACTACATATTACATATACTATGAAAACATTTAAATTTATCTCCATCATATCTGTTTATCATTCATATATCATCTATATATATTTTTTTATTTCAGCCGTTAACTGTCCACTGCTGAACATAAGCCTTCCCCATAAGGGGATCTTTGCTAGTAGTTTTAACGCTTGGGAGGCGGGTTGGCAACTGCAGTTAGGCTTTTAGAGGGAGGCTGCTACCCATTTATCTACCATTAAGTTCCCTTAGTCGTCTCTTACGACACCCACAGGAAAAGGAAAGAGTGGCGTATTCTATGCCGGGACCACACAATCTATGACCATATATCTACATAGAAATACACTTATAATGTAACAAAAAACTCTTACCTCGTTTTCCGATGTTTCAGCGATCATTTCTAGCTCACTCTTTTTAATCCATTGACTTATTTTTCTTTTACCATGTGTGCGTCCACGAATTTTGTTTCTCGTGTTCCACTCTAATTCCATTTTGAGATAATACAAAATAAATAATAATATAAAAATAGACACAAATAGATTTACTAGTACTAGTTGCAGTTCACTAGCTCTAACACTGGTTGTAACGTGACCAAGTTGCAACGATGCAAGGCTGCAGGAACCGGGGTAGGAATTGGCGCGAGGTGCCTTCGAGAGGCACTCTGAAGAAAAACTGAGGGTCAGGGTGTTAAATACTAATTTATATATACTTGTACTGACTTAATTCATATGTTTGTCTTTGTCGTGTTAATGGAAAATTTGATTATACAAAGGGAATATTTGCTATTTGTAAGCTATTAGCATAATTACATAATTATATTCATTAGTTTATGATATTATTATATATTCTTATGGAATTGTGGAAACAATAAGGAGTATCTATCTATCTAATTAACATGTACTGTAATGTATCCACTAATTGACTAACTAAAATTATCTAATAATTAGGCAATCGTGACGAATTGCACTAGAATTAATAAATTATTCATTATTGTAATGATTTTTGTGAAATGTAGTGGTGTAATGTACATGTAATGGAGTATATAAAATGACATTTAGATAGACATTTAATGTTTCTTTCATGAACTTTAAAGCATTACTCAACATTGATGTAAATGATACCTAGTCAAAAAATTGTGAATTTTTTTTATACAATTTAGAATGGCAAACAAACTGACGGCCCACCTGATGGTAAGTGGTATCCGCCGCCTATAGACATGAGTACCATGGACATAACAAAGTATACTGTTTCGCCCATTATACCCCCCATGCGTTGCCATTCCTGAGGACTCAGATGTTATTCCTCTGTACCCTGTAAATTCACGCCATATCCCACCCTTCAAACCGAAACACAGCCATGCAAATACAACTGCTTCACGGTAGAAACACGAATGGGACAAAGGTACCCAAGCAATCATCTTTTGTACAAAGTCCCTTTGTCCCTCTGGTAAAATAAATAGGATTACTACATATAATTCTGGTTGTTTCTAAAATTTTCTGAGAAGATCACAATCAATTTTCTTAAATTATTTAAGTATTAAGTAAATTTTAATGTAAAATCCTTTTTAAAGTTATGTCTAAAGTAGAAGATATTATTTGGATCTGTACGTATTTATATTATTTTAATTTGCCTACTGCCTATATTAAAAAGTTAAATTTATTATCTACTAACTGTGACATAGTAGTGAACATTATTATTTCAATGACCAGATGACTTGACTATCTCTTTAACTTGTCAAGTGATTTGAGAGTTAGTTTTAAAAATACAAAGATTTTATTGTACAGAATTTATTTGCTTTAAACAGATTCAGGTTGTACACTTGAGTTTATTTATGACTGTCACGCATCTACCAAGCAACGAGAGCTAATATCTTGAGTGCCGACTCGGCATTTGGAGATCTGTAGTGTTATCCGAAATAACTTTAATCCATCAATACAATATTCAAAATATTTTTTATTTATACTACTTACTTTAAAAATACGTACAATATAAAGGCGAGCATAACTCCGTAACAAATCTCTGTAACATAAATATTTTTATCAAAAATATAAATAAAAAATGTTCCAAAATATAAATAGCGTACTGGTAGCTTTCAGCTAATTGTAAGCATGCCAATAACGTACGTAGTCTCGTATTTATTCTGGCATACAAATATAATGGCAATAAACAAATAACAGACATAAATAATTAAAAATGCATTACATTCCAAGCAAATACATACATGCATATGTATGTATCTGAAGCATTTCTGTCAACTGCCAACCAAAATTCCAAATAAGAATAAAAATATGCGTGCAGCGACGATGTTGCTGGAATGCGCGCGTAGCCGAATGCGTATCGTTGATGTCAAACACACGTGAAGCGGGGGGAAAGGGATTGTTGGTAATGGGTTCTAATAACCCTATTGTTAGCAATATATCCTATCAGGTCGACCTCCATTAATTCTTGTTGAACTCTTCATGATGGGCCAACTGACCTGCCTTCATCCTCACTAATCATCTATCACTGGGGCCGCGCCAGCGTATACCGATAGCGCAGACGATTACCATTCCATTTTCACCCATTAAAAAAAAACAGGCGTGAAGCTATCTATCGCGGAATGGAAGCACAGTTGATTATATCGTCATAGTCGTAGAATACTGACGAATCTGACAAATATTACATATATAGATCCGTCAGTATTCTACGACTATGACGATATAGTATATTTTGCTTAATAAAAATGCGCGTAGTCGACTATATGTTGCAGAATAGTTATGCTAAGTTATATACAACCATCTGGCGGAATAATATTAAAATATATCGAATAAAATTTATAAAGCAACAATAGTGTGAACTTTATTGAGACCCAGACAGGTGTACACACAGCATGGTTAAAGCAGTTAGCAAATTGTGTTTGATTGACAACAATTTTGATGCTTTATTATTTATTGATTCTACTTTATTTTTATATGCGTATATATTTTTTACACTTAGATTATATAGATAGAGTGTCTCTATAGAAATGTTTCGAGAGAAACGTGTCAACACTTCCATACAATTTTGCGTGATAAATATACACATAAAAAAAGTCTAAGCAACACATACTATTTCAAATTATTAATCAATTATTATATGATTTCTTACCAAGTATGTAATACCTATGTAAACTTTTTTGATTTAGAGGACATACTGGCTGGTTGTAAAAAAAATCAAGTATCATTTGTTTTTTTTTTTTCACAAATTCAAAAGCGAATGCATTAGTTCGAATTTTATAGCGTTTTCTTTGCTTAATAAGCAAATTTAGTATTCTGTATCAATTTTATGATTTAAACAATAATTTGAAAAAAGCCTTGAACAAATTTGGATTTTCAGAAATTTTTTACGTCATGGAGCAACGTCATTTGAACGCAGATGAAATGCAAAGTGCTGTAGGGATGTTGCAAGCGGGAAGAAGTCAATCTCAGGTATCTCGGTATTTTGGTGTCAACAGAAGCGTTATTTGCCGTTTTCATCAGCGTTACACTAACACGGAAGATCCTGCTAAACAGCACCTAGGTCAAGGAAGGTGTGTTGTACACCTTCCTCGACCTGGGTAATCGATTCTATGAATAATAAGTGCCAGCAAGTTCTCCATAACAGAGGAGGTCACACTTTGTATTAATTTATGCAATTTTTTTACCACCATTTAATTTTAGTTTAAGTTTAGTTGATTAAGCACCTTACTTTGTTCTACATACATACAGTACTTACTCGTAATTATTATTAATCAAATTCAAATTCAAAAATCATTTATTCATGTAGGACATTTTAGCCGCTTATGAACGTCAAATTTTTACATTATAATTTTATATTTTCCCTACCGTCCAGTTCGGTATATAGATCCAATTGAGAAGAACTGGCAAGAAACTCAATTGAATTACTTTTTTTTTAAAGCCGGTTTATTTACAATGTATATTTATATAGGTGTCTATGTCTAACATTAAATGAAAATTCAGTGTATGAACAACCATTGCCATGCACACTCGTCATTCAAGTAATCGTTTAGTGAGTAATAGGCTTTGCTCAGTAAATATGATTTAACAGATGTTTTGAATTTATTTAAGGGTAATTCCAACAATGAGTGTAATGAAATTATTTTAACGCCACCTGAAATTCACCTTTGGTATCTTATTGTAAATTTTTATACCTATTCCCATAAAAGACCTATTAACTTTTTCTAAACGATACTTGGGGACAGCAAGTTTGTCTTTAAATCTAGTATTAATATTATGAATATTGCTGTTTTTTGGAAATAAGTCAAGATTTTTATGAACATATAGAATATTTGAATATATAAATTTAAATATTATTTTAATATTAGCTCTTATACAAAACTTTGTCCGCGTGATCGGTTTATATTTATTAACCGGGATAAAAAATATATCTCTGTATTCTTCTCCATCCCACATAGTACGTATATACCAAATTTCATAGTGATTGGTTAAGTTGTTAAGGAAACAAACAAAGAAACTCACTTTCACTTTTATAATATGATTATAATTAATGTAACGTAGGAATAATATTTAAACCAATATTTAATATAACATAGTAAGTAACTAAAGATTTATTAATTTTGATTATCTACATTTTTAGTTTGTAAAATATTAAGCAATTAAATGTTATTTTAAAAAATTAAAATAAATTAATATTTTTGCTGTTCTGTATAATCTACGTTTTTATATTCATGTTCGCATAATGATGTATAAATGAATTGGATTGAATTGTTGGGTATGGAATGAACTGCTAGGTCCAGTCGCACCACAGAAACGTAACGATAAATCTCGTGGAAGTATAAAATTACCTGACCGTAGTTCTGGACCATAGCTCCTTTAAAGCTGTTTTATGTTCAGTCCATTTCTGGACATGATTTGCGTTCCTCTACAACCGTGGCTTTTGAACATACAACGAAGCTTGCGAAAATATCAGGAAGTTTATTTAATTCTGCATGCACCTAGGCTGGTTTTGTTTAATATTATCAATACAATGAGAGACCAGAATAAAAGAGAGGCTAAGAGCGAATAATGGGGTTTCATATGTAGGTATAGATACGTTTGTAAAATAAGTAGATATTAGATGCCTAAAAATAACTTAGTTACCACAAAGAGTTGTAACTTGCTGATTTTCCTTGTAAATATAGACAATACACCTATGTATAGCCATAGATTCCTGGAATAAGAATGTGTATTATCATTTAACTAAAGTTTCTGATTAATTAAGACAAAACCACTTACTTCGATTTCCGTGTGTGCGTAGAGTATCAATAAAAGTACTGATACATCTACACATATATACTCGAATTACTTCTCGTAAACACTGTTGCTACTGGTTGATTAGTTAAGCGATTGGATTTAAAAATAACTAGTTGTAAGCAGCGGGTTTGTTTGTATGAACTGTGAGTTCGATTTGTGTGGGTTGTTTCGTTACAATTTGACAACATGACCATTTTGGATTATGGTCTGTGAACCAAATTTCATTGTAAACAGGCGACATGAATCTGAAAAACCGTGCCGAATTTTACCTACATTTTGGACTTCATTTTACAATAAGTAATCCGTCCATTGCTTATGTCCAGCAGTGGACGGATAGGACAGTGGCTGACTTGATGATGATGATTTTTCAATAATGATTTTACAAAGAATATACGATTATATATATAATACTTTGATATTTATAGTGGGGTAACATTAGTTGTTACGCGATTAAATTTACTCGATACAAATAATCCTGAAAATAGTACAACTAAATCGATGATTTTCATCAAATGTAATTTTTGTCTAATTCGGTGGAATTCTTTGTTTTTGTTACAGTCTTTTAAACAAAAGTTTAAGACTTTAGAATGTATTATGAAATGATTCCTTCTATATTTCGCGGACATTGGCTTTTCCGCGGACTCGGAAGTTGAAAGGTTCATCGAAGTTTCATAGAGGTGGCACTTATTGAATTTTGATTGACTTTAATGTCAAAGCTTTTGTTTATAAATTAAATTTTTAAATTACATATCTCGCATCGTGATCGATCGGTGTGTAGTTTAAGCGTAATTGAGTAACTGATATATACGAATTAGTTAGATTACTTCTGAATTAATAACTCCAGTTTTATTAAGATGAAAAATATATACAGGCTTTTATTTATGCAAACTAAAAAAGGCAAACAAGTTAATGGCTCACCTGATGAAAAGTGATAACCATCGTCTATAAATATGAACAGTACCATGAATAACAGAGTATACCAGGCTGCCCATGATACCCTTCATGCGTTGCCATTCCTGAGGACTAAGGTGTTATGCTTCTGTACCCTGTAATCTCATTGTCATATCGTCATAGTTGTAGAATACTGACAGATCTATATATGTAATCTTTGTCAGATCCGTTAGTATTCTACGACTATGACGATATCGCATACTTGAATACAATCAAGCAATAACAACTGTTTCACAGAAACACGAATGGGACAGAAGTGCCTAAACAGTCGACTTTTGTACAGTCTACCTCTGGAATATTTTGCTTAATGATTTGACATATTCCTTTCTTCAAATTGACATATCAATAGAAGAGTTGGTTAGTCGAAAAGATCGACATACGCATTGTGTGAAAAATTGTGTCATAGTAGACACAATTTTTGTTAGTAATGGAGACTGAGAATCCCATTGCTAGCAATATACTCAACCAGGTCGACCTCCTTGCGGTTCCCCCTGGAAACTATCATGGTTAATTCCTGATGAATTCATCATAATGGGCTAACTGGCCTGTTTTCATTCTCATCTATCACCCTTCACTGGTGCTCCGCCAGCGTATTCCGTCAGCGCAGGCGGGGTTATCATAACATTTTCACCCATCAAAAAAAAAAGTAGACAAAATTTATTACATACTTACAACATCGAAAAAGCAGTGTATTGAATGCGCTGCACGTGTACATTTTTTTGTCCTGTTGGCGATAGTGGGGAAGGTTAGGAATTTCGATTTTATAATTATTATATTATAAAACTTGTAGGTGGATATATACTATTCTATAATTATGTACAATTTATCTTTAAAGTATTTGTTTCATTATTTTGAAAACTCGTGCTCGTTTTATCCGTTATCTATATATATGTGATCGAGGCGAGGCGCTGTGACGCAAAGTGTCAAACGTCCCTGAAGAAGGCTTTCGGATGAATTCGAAATAATTGTCGGAAACGACAAAAACACAGCGAGTTCATTAATTTTCTGTTACACACACACACACACATACACACACACGCAAATACGAAAGCACGCACGCACGCATGTATGCACACACACACACACACACACATGTAGATGTATAGATACCTATCTATTTTAATATGTTTTGTTTTTCCGGTTTCCTGAAACAGTTTCCGTATACAGAAATACATACAAAGACTAGAAAGAAACTTGATTTTCAGGAACTGCGATCTCTATCCAACTTCGATGAATTCTTTCAATTTCGAGTCTCCAGAAAAATTTTACTCCCGAAGTATAGAAGGAACCTTTTTTATAAAATGCTTTCTGGGAACATCAATTTTTCTGAAAACTCGAAACCAAAAATGTTCACTGCAATTACATAGACATTGCACTTGTTAAAAATCATCTATATAACATATCATAGGATATTTTTTATCATCATTTCGTGTACTTTTATTCCGTCAATGACAAGGACATATAAAGTTCTGATAAAAATATAAAAATTATAACCAATAATTTAACTTCTAAAGATATTTTTTAGATTGTCATTTAACTAATCGAATCAGCCTGTACCGCATTTGTGCCACATTTAATTGTCTCGTCTCGAGTGATAGAGAACATTCTGCCTTCGCCCGTCTGAGTGGTGCCAGTCTCGGCGGAAGGTCAATGAAAATGCGAATCTGGATGTTTGATAACAACTCTTGGTAACATAATAACAATAGGATTTATAATAATGATTGAATTATAAAGCACTATGTTTTTTATATTATTATTTCAGCCCTTAACTGTCCACTGTGGAATACAAGCCTTTCCCATAAGGGGAGTTATGCGAGTAGTTGCCACGCTTGGCAGACGGGTTGGCAACCGCAGTTAGGCTTTTACAGATGTTTTAAGAGGGATGTTGCTACCCATCCTTCCGCCATAAGCTCCCTTAGTCACCACTTACGACAACCACTGGAAATGAAGGGGTGGCCCATTGCCTATGCCGATACCGACACGGCGAATGTTATATATTAGTCTTAAGATAAGGTCTGATCTAGTTAAGGTATCGATGGAAACGCAGATTTTTCATAATATAATTTGATATAAGTTCTGATTCTATCCTACCTTGTCCTTGTTATTTCTTACGAGAATTAGTAATAAACATATTTTAATTTTCTTTAATGTTGGTCAATAATATTACAGATATGTAACTAGGTAACGAGGGGGGAAAGGATTGTTAGCAACGGAGTTTGACAGCCCCATTGCTAGTAATATACTCTATTAGGTCGACCTCCACGTGGTTCCCCCTGGAAACCATCGTGAAAAATTCTTGTTGAATTCGTCACGATGGGCTAACTGACCTGCTTCATCTTCACCTACCATCCTTCACTGGTGCCCCGCCAGTGTATACCGATAGCGCGGGTGCGGTTACCATTACATTATCACCCACTAAAAAAAAAAAAACTAGGTAACGAGATAGATAACCCTGAAGTTAATACGTGTGTAAAGCCAATATATGTAATTACAATCCAGACAATATATCCTTATACTAGCAGTAATCCTATTAATATTGTATATGTGAAAGTATGTAACGATGGATGGATATTTGTTACACGGGTAGCATATATTCTTTCTTAGCACATAGGATATTTTATATACTGATTTACGCGGATGAAGCCGCGAGATACGGCTAGTAATATTTATTCTTTATTGCATCACTATATATATATATATATATATATATATATATATATATATATATATATATATATATATATATATATATATATCCATATGATATACAAAAAGCAGTCTTATCGCTAAAGCAATCATTTTTAGAAAACCTTTATATTTAATTTAATGATACAGTAATTATATTTATACTTCATATTTTTAAAGGTCTTTAAAAAGTAAAAATTCTCTATTAGACAGACTTTTTTACGTTTATAAACTATATCTGTTGAAATTATAAACTATATCTATATCAAGATTGAAGTACATTTTGTGTATTGTGGAACATAACTACTTTACTAATGGCAGACTGTACATAAGTCATTTGCCTGTATATGTATTTCTGTCTTATTACAGCAATCGTACCTACATAGCTGTGTTTCAGTTTGATGTACTCTTTATCACATCTTAGTCATCAGGAATGAGGACGCAGTGTATTCTATGGTTTTAAGTCTGTAGGAGGCGATCATCACTTTGCATCAGGTGTTTGCCAGTTGCCAATTCAAGTTTCATAAAAAAATCCTAAATATAAATTGCAATGCATCAACTGTTATAATAATTAGTTTAGAATAGTGAGTGTATATAACAAATTAACGCTCTTTTATTGCTATATGCTTAACTGGTGTCAGTTTAAAAATTAAAGCATTTTATTTGCCATATCAAAGTTATATACGTGTTATTTTCCATACGTGCATTTTGCAGTTGAACTTTTATTTCTATTTTACTCGATAGCACTAGGTTATGCAAAGGTTTCCTGTTGATATTAATGGATTTCTGAAGTGTGTGCATACGACTTCTCACAACTTTGATAACGTTTGTAAAATGCATGCAGGTTTTACCTTTACATACTGGATTGGATATTATTCTTTGAGGTACATATATAGACTCTGTTTCTTTAGTATTTATTAAATTTTAATCAATTTTATAGAATTAAGTGTAGTTGTTAGTTCGACATTATTATTATATTTCTTCGCCGATTGTAAAATAGTTAAAATTACTTTTTTTTTTATTAAAAAGTATCTTTAGGAAGACATTTTCTAATAGGCAATAGTTTGAGTAATATTATTATCATATTATCTTAGTGGTGTACACAAAACATAATTCTATGAACGTTATTGAGAAGAAAAATTCTTGAGTTTCAGGTTTATGTCTATGGTACTGCTTATATCTATAGGCGATGGTTACCACTTTCCATCAGGTCGGCCGTCAGCTTGATTGCCATTCGAAGATGTATAATAAAATAAAAAAAACCGACATTGCTGCAATTTTATTATTAAACTATTTATTAATTACTTTTACAATATGAGTAATTATAAACTATAGAATATACTATATAATACTAATTACAATATGATTAGATACATATCAATATTTAAATAATGAATAATTCAAAAAATATATACCTGTCATGAAACAATTTTAATGATTGAATAATATTGTAACAAACTTATTAACTATTTCTAAAAAAAGGGTTGTCCTCCTCTCTTCTACTTGCTGTGCCCAACAGGGTCCATAATTTGAGTTGTTTTGATATCTACCACATTATGAAACGTAATAAGAAATACATTTTATTCCTCTGGTAAGAGACCAACGTCCACTGGTGGGACGTTAATAACTTCTTATAGATATGATAATGCTCGGAGCTGTTTAAAGCGAGCTTAAACAACTTGAGTGGCCAGTGTTACCCGAAGTTTCAGTAAACTTATATAGTTATAGATTGGTCACACAGTTCGGAGCATTATGACAGATAGGATTAGAATTTCCTAAATGTTAACTTAGATAACTTAGCAAGTGTAATACCATTCGCTAATGGAACGGTGACTTAACAAAGGTATCGGGTGCTGAGATTAGTATTATTATTAGCTGTTAGGTAAATGTTCGTCGTTATAAAACACCGTGTGGTCCCGGCATAGAATGGGCCACCCCTTTCTTTCCTGTGGGTGTTGTAAGAAGCGAGTAAGGGAATTTCACGGTAGGGGGATGGGCAGCAGTGTCCCTCTTAAAACATAACCAAAGGTATACTGTGGTTGCTAACCAGCTTGCCAAATGTGGCAATTACTGGCAAAACCTTTCTATATGTGAGAGATCTATGTTCAGCAGTGGACAGTTAACGGGTGATATGATGATTATGATGATAATGTAAATGTCACTGCGTGGAATTTACACGCATATTGTTATGCCATTTGCAATAAAACTACGCTAAACGGGGACTGCACAAAAGTTATCTGCGTGGGTACGTGTGTCCCACTTGTGTTTATAGCTCCCACCTAAGCAGTACCGCATGCATCGCTATGTATCGGTTTATAGTTCAGCTTCAAGTTATACAAAATATTAACCTTTGAAGTAGGTAAACTAAAAGTAGGTAAATTAAATGAATTAGAAAATTATTATTGTTAATTGTATTAAAAATTATATTATTAATTGGCTATTCGCCCCGGCTTCGTACAGGGGCACTAATGAAAAGACTGGTAGTCAATCTGTAAATTCTGTCAATATTTTTTAACATCTCCCTATTGTCTTCTGTTTCATTAACTCATTCTTTTTTTTTTAATCCACCACGGACCTATTTTCATCCTTATCTACCATCCCTTATAGTTACCGCGCAGAGGTTACCGATAGCATAAGAGAGGTTACTATTACATTGTCATCCATTAAAATAAAACATTAAAACTGTATTGCTTTCGTATTATTTTTTTAAATACATCTATCAGCTTTTAACAGTTACGCCCAGGGAAGTTCACGAACTGTTTAGTAAGAATAAACTAAAACAAATGTCTGAAAAGATCTTGCAGTGAAATTAATTAACTTAGTACAAGTGGGTAATGTCAAGTTAGCAATGCTTAGTTTTCATCAAATAATATTTATATAAAAATACTAAGATCCACATTTTCATACAAAATATACACATAAAACTGATCCCATTTAAAAAAAATTTAAAACAATCGGACAAGGCTTGAGTGGAGTCGAGTATGTATTACAAATGAGTAACTATTTACATTATTATATCTAGACGATATATTTTTTTGTTACAAAATTTATATAAATTACTTGGTACTTTTGATAAAAAACTGACAAAATAAGCAAATTTTAGTAAAAGCGCTTTAATTTTAGTGGTCTTTTTTAGTATCTAATTGTGTATCTAAGATACATGTGTACTCATTCATCATTGGTTTATAAATCAAATCTTGCAAGCTGAATTAGAATCAATTCATTCTGATCGATATTTAATATTATTTTTACATTTAATTTGGTAACAATACAGAATGTAATACTAATGTAATGTTTTCAAAATGGTCGCCGACATAAGATGACTGATGGTGTATATGCACTTTTTTAATCCTGTAACAGATTTAAAAAAAAATGCAATGCATTCAAGGGTGTACATCTTGAATGAAAGAACTTGAAGAAGCAGGTAATGATAAAATAAATTTATCTTTTTTAAATGGTTGGTACTACAAGATGGAGGATTACTTGTACTGTTGTTCCTAGGATGTTATAAAAGGCGATTATGAGAACAAAGCATAGTAATACTTACACTAGTATAAGAGAAGGAAAACACAAAAAAAAAACTCTATTACATAAATAAATCTTAAGCCGCTTGCTCCACGTGGCAATAGTAGGTCAATATTCTCCTAAGGGTAGGAATTCTTATTCAACACTGAGAATATTCTAGTAATCTATCTGTATAATAATCACACCGATTTCCATATCAGGTAGGCTCTCTTCAGTCGTACACTCTTGATAGAGTGGTCGTGATATTTATGACGATGTGGATCGTTGATGAGGCCCTCCTTGGCGGTTGAGGTACTTCCAATGCGTCTCCATCAAACTTCTGCTCACAGCCGAGCGAGAGCATTCTACAATAGACTGCTGTAGCGGTCTTTCTATTTGATTCATTCTGCCTACCTGGCATCTCGCTGGCAAGATGGCAAGACCTGGCTATCTCATTTAATAATTGTTTATTAATTGACACATTTATAATACATCGATACATTTCTAAGAATTGTTTTTGCTCCAAATATAGATATTATTAGTTAATATACTCATAATAATAATGTGGAATAGTTGCCTAATTTTTTATTTATATTCTAATATTTTTTTTATTTCGCTATATGGACTACAAAATTAAATTTATAAATGTTTTCTTTTTGTTGACATTAATCTACTTATCAGCCGAAATTACATTTACATTGTATTTATACAGTATAAATTACATCTGTCTAGAAATCAGAGTTTCTCAAAGTTAGGTTCGCAAATTTTAAAATGAAAAATTTTATTTATGCACCTGATGATCTAACTTAAACACTATTGTGTGTTTTATCTTGATATACCATCTACAAATGGTTACCTGTTTCAAAACACACGCATACGAAGTTGCAGGCAAAAGCCTGTTTATAATATTAACAATTTATGATTTTCTTTATAAAGTTTCAGAAGCACAAGCGAGAGTGTCAGAAGTGCTTTAGTCAATGTTTAGCCCAATTTTAAAAGGTCGGAAATTTTTATATATTTAAATATGTGGGATTGTAAGTTTGAGAAACCCTACTCTCGACAAAAGGTTAAATGGTTAGATCCTTCGAAAGGTACAATTAAAAAAACTAATGATTTGGAAAAAACAATTTGAAGAAACGAAGTTGGCAAAAAGAGAGTGTATAATGTACTATTTGCTATATCAGGCCTACTGAACAAGCTTGTCGGTAGTCGGTAGATCGTAGTGTATCCTTTGAGGAGGTGTAGCACCGTATTGTTTTAGTTAGTAAGAGTTTGGCATTATGTACTTGTCTTTTCTCAGTTGATTTGGCCAAAATGATTGATTTCCTTACTTAAAAAAAAAATACACTTGTCTAGTATTTAAGTCGACTGTTTACTGATTTTGGCACAATCTTTTTTACTCATACCACTGAGGTGACATGACATCATACGGCCCACCGTACGGATTAAGCGGATACCGTAACCTATGAACACTTGCAATGCCAGGGGCGCGCGTTGCAAACCAAACATTACAATATTTACGATCGTTATTAACTACATCTTTATGTAGTGAAAAAATGTGATCCCTGGATAGGACATTGAGGATTAGAGGTTGAAACTGTAGTATGTAAAAATGACTTAAAGATGCTAGCCAAGAACTAATGACCGCTAATCATAACCTTTTATACTTTAGGTCATAACACAATTTACTATCTAAACTAAGGTTGCCATATGCAATTTCAAATTTTTACCTAAATGTAAAAAAATCTCCATTTTGATGCGATTTCGCGCACTTTTATCTTATCACAAACTCGTATCGGTTTTCTCTACGTTTTTCCATGAAATCACTACGCATCTAAAGAAAAAACGCTCTTTTCTATTTCTGACTTTTTCACCTCATGTTATTACTTTTATTGGTATATTCTGTTATATTTATATACATGTAATTTATAATACTCAAATTTCTCTATACCCGTTTAATTTTTTTTTTGTAAAAATGACTTTAACTTTTTTTTTTATAATACAGGGGTAAACAAGCACAGTGTTAATACATCTTATAGTAAGTGATCACTGCCACCCATGAGCACTCGCGACATCGGAGGAAGTATAGGTGCGCTGGCGGCCTTTTAAAAAGGAGTATATTCTTTCTTTAAAAGACGTCGTATCATTACCACCAGAGGGAGACTTTGTACGAAAGTCGTTTGCTTGGGCACCTCTGTCCCATTCTTGTTTCTACCGTAAAGCAGTTGTGTTTGCATGGCTGTGTTTCGGTTTGAATGGTGGGATATGACAGTGAATTTACAGGGTACAGAGGACAGTTGACAGAATCTACACAGACTTTAGCAATGCTTTCGATAAAGTAAATCATGTTGTGTTGCTAAACAAATTGGCTGTTTTTGGAATAGAAGGTTCTCTACTCAGTTGGTTTAAGTCATACCTATTTCAAAGGCCCCAGGAAGTAGTTATTAATGGATTTCAGTCTAAACAGTACTATGCAGAATCAGGCGTACCGCAAGGATCGCACCTGGGTCCCGTTCTCTTTTTGATATTTATTAATGATATTACATCATATATAAAATACAGTAAAATATCTCTTTTCGCCGATGATTTAAAAATCTATCGCACAATAAAATCCATACATGATGCAGAACTTCTGCAAAAAGACTTAAATGGTGTTGGGGAATGGTGTACTTTGAATGGTATGTTACTTAACACAAATAAATGTTTGTACATTCGTTTTACTCGTAAAATTAAACCTATAGAATCACGTTATTCTTTAAACGGTGAAAAACTGGTAGTTGTTAGTGAAGTTCGAGATCTAGGAGTATTGCTTGATAGCAAACTTAAATTTAATGTACACATAAATAATATTGTCACACGGGCAGCACAAATGCTTGGTTTTCTTAAACGTTCTTTAAAAGGCTTTAAATTGAGGCAAACTAGATTAATTCTTTATAACAGTTTAGTACGTAGTCGTTTGGAGTTTGCCTCTGTTTCCTGGAATCCAGTCTACAGCTCTTCATCTCAAAGAATAGAAAATATCCAACGAGCATTCACTAGACACCTAGCTTACATAACCCGTAACATATCGCATAGGCGACCTTATAGTCAGAGAATGTCCTTCTTTAACATTACCTCTCTTAAGACGCGTCGTATGATTGCAGACTTAATGTTTATTCATAAAATTCTCAATAATAAAATTCATTGTGCAGATTTACTGAGTTCACTCCAATTAACGGTACCTCTAAATTATCCTCGACACCCTATAACTAAAACATTTAGCTTACCGCGCTGCAGAACAAACCTAGGACTGCATCAACCTCTGGCCAGGATTAGTGCGTCATACAATGAAATTAATGCCAAATTACCAGAAATTGATATAGTGTACGATAATTCGAATTCCTACAGGAATAAATTGCTGAAGCACTTTGTACAACAATCTTATGAACATTAACTCTAATTGTCATAATATATATATTTTTTTAATATTTTTTTTAATTTAATTTACTCATAATCTTATTTTCTGATTTTGCTCACAACTTAGATTACATGTTTATTTCTGTTATTTACTTAAATTTCTTACACTGTATAATTACGTTAAAGTGAATGCTGTGAATACCTATAATAGGCATGTGCATTAATATTGTATTGTATTTAATGTTGTTATACCTATATGTTATAATGCAATATGCTGTTGGTGTTCCTTAAATAAATAAATAAAAAAATAAAATAAAAAATAACACCTGACTCCTCAAGAATGGCAACGCACGGGGGTATCATGGGCGAAACAGTATATTCTGTTATGTCTATGGTACTGCTCATGTCTATAGGCGACGGATATCAGTTTCCATCAGGTGGGCCGTCAGCTTGTTTGCCATTCTAAGTTTTATAAAAAAATTATACTATTTTTCATTTCTCAAAATTTCGTGAATACAATTTTTTTTACCTAAGATTGCGGAAAAATACCCAATCTGGCAAGACTGATCCAAACTACTGTAAAGGTTATTTGGAAGTAAGCTATGACTTTTAAAATATTGTCTTACGTAAAATAATGATAAACTATAAAACTTGAAAGTTGACATTGTTATTCGCAGCACCTATAAGGCTCTTGGCTGTACAACAGTATTAGTTTCAATATAATCTGTGCAACCGTTTTTAATGTTACGTTTTAAAATATAGAAAAAATAGTAGATTAAGATTTTTGTACAAAAAGAGATATATTTTTTTTGTTGGCTAGAATCAAGGTGGGGCTAACACAGAAGTGAACCTTTTCCTCTAAAAAACAATCACCAATGTTGGCGAAGATAATATGTAACAAATGTACGCTCTATGTACTATTCTAAATAATAAAAAAATAAATTAAAAACTATTTATTATATAATATAGATTGGATATGAATATAACGATATGATATTATAAATAATTACTAGTATATGTAAAAAATTAAATCTTACTAATAAAGCTGTAAGTGGACGATGTCTGTATATTTGAAATAGTTAAGAAAAATCATTGAATGAATAAGAATTAAAGAAATACTTCTAATCAAGTAACTAGCGATATTACATATAAATCACATCACAATCAATCACGCACATACACACACACACACACACACACACACACACACACACACACACACACACACACACACACACATACATTTTATTTTGTTTTTGTTTTGTATGTTCGTTTTCACAAATTTTAATTTTAGCCTTAATGCAAGCTGTACATGGTGTCCGAGTTGGGGGCCTGGATTCCTGAGACACAGATCTCTGATCTAGTTTAGGGTCCAGTCTCCCAAGTTTTACAGACCATTGTAATTATATATACATATATAGTTGTATTTTTTTCATGTAAATATATTTTTTTGTAAAATTTGTGGAGAAAAATAAATAAAATAGATAAATCAGTAAAATATTTAAGAAAAACTGTTACGATGATCATTAATAACAGCAAAGAAAGTCAAGAGAATAATTTTTAAACTTTATAACTGTCTGTTTGTTTGCTTGTTGTATCTGAACTGCTGCACAAAAATTTTATCTTGATTCGCCATCTAGAAGCGATTACCTATCTCTAGAATCCACGCAATCGAAGTTGCGGGAGAAAAGTTAGATCTATAGATAGATAGATACTCTTTATCGTTTCCTCCAAAATATCACAACAGTAAACCTATTATAAATATAAACAATTACAAGAAATAATCACAATGAGAAAACAAAGAATCTAAAGTAAAAATATGTTTATCAGATTTTTGTAAGTGTATATTTTTTGTATCCCTTCAACTATTTATATTGTTAATAAATTAAGGATAACTTCTAATATCGATCATATAGTATTTATTTTTTTATTTAAGTTTTAGTCATAAATTTGCCATGAGTAAGTATATATCGAAATTAGATTTATTTGATATATAAATTGCTTTCATGGCGTTATATGCATTCTTTTTTTATTTTCTGATTGGACTAATATTTTTATCGTAGCAAAAGCAATATATGTTAACTAAAATACTAAGTCATAATAATAGCAAATTGTATCAGAATCCATTTATTTAAATACAGTTTCATTATTAGAAATTTTATATATAGATATCCATTACATAGAGGTATTCAAACTTAATGTATTAATTAACTAAAGCAAACGCCATCCGAAATACCATACCAAAACCTTTACCATAAACAATGGCATTAATAAAAAAATATGGGCACATAAATGTGTTCACTATTGTAATTCCAAACGGGGTAATTAGAGATACTTTGTCGTTATTATGTTTTGGTAAATCTATTTGATACTTCTATGTAGATATATATACCTATATATACCTACCTACTCAGCAATCAATATTTTTTCAACAGAAACATTTTTTTCCATACAAATTGCAAAAATAAAATAAATATACTTTCGACTTTAATCAATGATTGGGTCAGAGGTATTCCAATGTTGCTGTAAAAAATATGAAAGTAATGACATCAGTTTCAACAGACTTTAAAAACTACAAAGTTCTTAATTCGCCTGTATTTTTTGTAACGTTTGTTAATAACACCGTCAGTTCTAAGCCGATTTGGAAAATTCTTTTTTTTATGTGAAAGGATATGCTTAGAATTTAGCCTCATAGAAATTTTAGCTAAATTGAGTAGTTTAGTTTAAAAATAAAAATAACTAATTTTGTTACAATTAAGTCAGTTTTTTTACGTGGGACACAATCCTTAAAGACACAGTTTACAGACACATACTACAAAGGTTTTTATATTTATATATATAATAATAATTACAATATTCTAATTTTAAATTTAATTCCCACTAGTCAATACTAATTAATTATATTAAGTACTAATGTCTAGATTTATTTTAGAGTTTATTTATATACTTTATATACTTACCTTTATATACCTGTGAAAATATAATATATAAATATATTTTAAATGTTGTAATTTAGGTATAACATATATTTGGTTTGCTTTATTCAGATATAGTATGAGCGTACGCCGTAGGCCGGGGCCTACGCACGCCTACGCTGGGCGCGGCGTAGCGGCGTAGCACCATCCGGTACGCGTATGGCCAGCGTATAAAATGAGTGCAGATATCCGCTCCGCTCATTTGAGTGACAAAGCGCGGCAGACGCGCACTAGTATCAGTTTGTGCATTTACCGAGTTCCAACTTACAACTTGAGGTAAGTTACGAAAAGCTTTACAAGGTTTATAACTATTTTATTTTTACATGAAACCTTCCTAAAAACTAGACTGTAAGTATGATTATGAGAAAAATATAATTGTTATAGAGAAAAATATTTTTTTTTGTGTATTGGATAAAATAATGTAATTAAAATAATAGATAATTTTAAATCTATTCGCATGAAATAAATACAGGAAATTACAATTAAAAAAGAATATTTTCATAAACCTCTGCTTTAAAAATAATTACCACTTGATATTACTAGACATTAGAATAGTTTCCTGTTAATACAATTTGATAAAATAAATAATATTACTAAGTAATGTAAAATAAATAATAACAATAAATCTTATATTACTCTTGTAAATTACAATGAGATAGAAGTTAGTGAAAGACTTTATTTAAATATTACGATGAGTTAATCAAAGAATAGTTATATCTTTGTATTATTTTTACGCAGTCACTCCGATACAGGGGTGTTTATTGACCTACATTAAATGAACTAGTTACTCGTTTAGTAATAGAAAAATAAATGACAAAACTTGTAATAATAGATATTTTATAAACATAAATTTGGTTTTAAACTACTCACAAAACATGTGAGTAAGTTTTGTAGCTTCGTTCGGTTAGCATTATGAAGAAAACTACAAATATTCAAAATTTTTATCGTAGATTTTAAACAAATATATCTAATATGGAAATTAAATAAATAAGTAATAATAAAGTTAAAAAAATTTGCTTTAATGTTTATGATTAAATAGTTTATTATTAATTGTAAATAACCGTTAAAGACAGCGAAAACAAGGAAGATCCGGGTTCTAATTCTGTTCGTGTAGGAATGATTTTTATTTTTAAATGATGATATATTTTAGTGTCACGTTTTATAATCTGAATTTATTTTACATTATTGTATGAATTACTTCTTTTGTTACTTTGGTAACTCTATTATTGTTTAAAATATTAATTAAATATATACTATTTGGTAGATAATATTTATTCTTAATAAAATACTATTTATATTGGGAAAGACGACTCCAATTACGGTAAAACAGTAACTTTGACTTAAAAACTAAAACATTAAACCGATTTAGATAAAATTTCTATGAGACTAAATTGAAAGTGTATCCATTCAATAAAAAAATACAACCGAGTAGAGAAGTTCCTTTTCTAAAGTATGTTGAAAATTATGAAATTTTTTTTACCTATCTATTCTTCTTTGGTGAAATTAATAGTATAACCATAAAATAAATATATAATTTAAATTCGCCTAAAAGGAATTTATTTAAAGAACACAGGATATTTTAAATCCTGTTACTTTATATAAATTATAATACATTAAATAAATATAAATATATTTCAAATAAAACATTTCACTGCGCTTGAAAAACAATCAACAAACAAAGAAACAATCAACAAAGGAAATAAGGTAACTTGGAAGGAAACTTTGAACAATTTAGCATAGATTTCGTTACGGAAAATATAAAGGATTACCACACAACAGGTTAGCCGATCAGAATTCCACAGAAGTGGAATGTAGGGAATGTCCAATACCCACTCATCTGCAAAGTTCGAGTTGGTGAATTGGCAATACGTAAAAGTCAAGTGTTATTTATTATAAACGCTTTGACCGATGAAGTTTATACATTTTTTAGATTTGTTTGACAAAGATTTCGTTAAAAAAATATTTCAGCATGTATATTTCATCACCATCATCATATCAGCCTTCAACTGTCCAATGCTGAACATAAGGCTGTCCCTTGAGGGGTTTTTGGGTTATGTATATATATTTTTTATTTTATAACATTAGCTTAGATGTATAACTAATTGCACTACTTTGGTTCTACTAACAAAATAAGTAACCACGGTTACAATCCATTAATTACATATACGTATTAACTATAGTATTGTTCTTAAAAAAAAAAAAAGAATTTTGTTTATATGCCTTTTCAATTTGATGTTTTTCCAAATTTTAATTAAAATAAATTTATTATGAGACAACCATTTTAAAAAGAGCTCAATAATATTGTAATCAAGATAATCCGATACCCTTTTTTAAATTCCACGACCAGAAATTTCGGTGAATAAAATGGGATCGGTTTAAGCCTCTAAAATCGAATTTCATGCAGTGTTACATAAATTAATTATATCATAAATACCGCTATGGGGTCACTTTTATCAATATATCCTGAGCTGGAAGAATTTTAAAATTATTTTATATTTTAGTAAGTAACGTTGAATTTTTATATATTTAATATTTATTTTATTTCTTTAGTTATTTATTAAAACAAAATATTGTAAAGGGCGGATAACATTAGATAAAAATTAGATTGCTCGCAAATTCATTTAAGGAAATTTCTAATTACAAAGTATCTTCAAAGTCTACAAAATTACCAAGAGATTTATAAAGAAAAATATGTAAAATACTATTTATTATTGTCTAATTTATCAATTTTAATAGTACCGTACCTTAAAAGAAAAAAACGGAACACATATTACCACTTTGTTGTCTGTTCGGCCGTCTATCAAATTTTTTTTTCTCAGTAACATGTGAAAATATCAAGCTGAAATTTATATAAAATATTCAAATTGTCTAGCCCTTGAAGCTATGGAAAATTATAACTTCTAAGACAAGACAAGCAAAAGATACGGCCGTTTACAGCTCATATTTTGATATTTGCAACGGAATCAAAATCTATACGGTACTTTTAGTTCGTACAGTACAAATATGGGAAAAATCCGAAAACTTTCAACTTGCAGTTATATTGAAAATATATTTTTGCAATTTTTAAATTATAATTTGTATTTCGACAGTTGGAGTTCGACATGCACTTGGCCGGTTTTTTTAATCCAATGTTAATACTTCTTTTTTTTTAACTTAATAAGGCACTCCGGTATATTAAATCTTATGGTCTGCAAGAATTACATCCAATTTAAAATTTTTATTTAAAAAAAAATCGAAACTAATGTTGGAAAATTAAGTGATCATCATGGATTGCAGGAGTCATCAACAGTTACAAGAGAATTGGGAACTGCCTCCTTTTGGAAATTATATAAACATTGTTGTTGAGTAGGGTACCAAAAGCATTGATCGTATTTCCTCTCTATAAAGACCCAAACTAATACGATGCTCAAAGTAATCGGTCCTTTGATCACCTAGTTGTCGATTAGGTGATCAAATTATTTAAACATGTTTTAGCCTGCCGACCAACTTTTAACTTCCAAATAAAAATATTTTGAATACGTCTGATTTTTTTGCCTTTATGTCATGCGATTACATCGCGAAATATCGTGTGACTATCGAAGCTGTCGTTTTTACGTGCGGCTCAAAAAACACACGATTTCGCACATTCTACATTCAAATATTTTTAATTCAATGTTGGTACCCGTTGAAGCTACGCATTTTTTTTTCGAAATAAAATCTATTCTTTTGTCTTTGTTTCTTATTTATTGTAAACTTTGTTTTGGTATTGTATTTATTGGTACGAGTATAATAATTATTGGTAAATACCATGTGCATAAAAAAATTGGTATAAAAAAAACAACTATATGGGAGTTGTATAAATTTTACTAATATAATACAACTGTAACTAGACGATGTCTATACAAGGAAAATATTTAAAAAATAATAAAATGAGGAATCTTACCAAGATCAATAGATACCAAAACAATATTTTTGAGATTTATTATTTCTGACTGTCTTATTAAATGTTTGTTCCGGCAAAACTACTGCACCATATTGGATGCTGTTTTCACGGCTTTGTTATGGAAGGTCTAACATAAAATCTGGTGTATGTTTTATTTTGAAACGCTTCCAAAAATTGTCTAATTAATTGGTTTTCCTATTTTCGAAAATAACGCTTGTCAATTCATCCACGTACGAAGTAACGGGCAAAAAGCTGTAATATATACAACTATATATTTATATAAATATTTTAAACCACGTAACATATTAAAAGGTTAAATTAATATCCCAATAAATTTTACATTTTAATTACCGACTTTATATAAAGTATTTACATTATGCAGTTATATACAATTAAATATATGTTATTATTTTATTCCGTTTAACATTATGAAAGTTAAATTTTGTAATTATATAGTTTCCAGTCTCCCAGTATTTGTGTCATTGCTTTGTATCTCGTGTCCTTATTTGTTTTCAAAGTTCCTCCATCTCAGTTCCAACTGCAACGCGAAAATGTCACAGTAACAGTATTAGCCAGTACTTGGCTTGTATATTTTACATGGATATTTTCAAGTCTTTTGTACTGTAATACAAATTTCATTTAAGTGCTAGTATTTATCTCCAAATCTTGAAAATAATATATACCCTATGTTACTCGCTGAATTTTCTATAGATGAAAGAATTTTTAAAAACACTTGAGTAGTTTTTGAGTTTCTCCATTACAAACAAACGATCATAATTTGTAATATACGAGTATATACCTACTTTCCATGTCACGACGTTCCTTCAAGCTAATTTCAAAAACCCCTCAACCGATTTTAAAGAAATTTTGTAAATGTGTACCTATTGTTCACTTAAATTTGAGAGATGGAACAGTTTTTGTGTTGAAAAGAAAAAAAAAATGAATCCGGCAATAGCGCTAGGGGGCAAAATAATGTTTCCTGGGTCAGCTAATATAATAGTAATAAAATTAACTGACCTTCCTAGAGGTGCAAGCTTGCGCGGACTAATTGTGAATGTTATTTTGTTAACCTTTTCATTGTTTATATATATATTTTGAAACATTTGCATATTTTACCATATAATGTAAGAAAGTTACGATTAAATTAACGATCGAATAAAATATAGACATATATGAAAACAATATTAAAATAGATATGGCGACCTATATGTCTCAGGAGAAGGGGATTGTTGGTAATATAGATTAGTCGCCATATTGTTAGAAATATATCCTGTAAGGTCGAAGTTAAAAAAAAGCAAGCCGGTTGGCAAATACAGTTAGGTTTTTGGTCATGTTTTAAGAGGGACGCTGCTGCCTAACACTCGACCATTGAGTTCCCTTAGTCACCTCTTATGACACCCACGGGAATGGTAGGGATGGCCCATTCTATGCCGGGACCATACGGCAAAATTAGTGAAGTTATATTATGATTATAAAGTTAGTTAATGCAGTATTCCTAAATTATTCCTAAAAATTTTATGCCATTCTTCGTTTTTTAAATTAAGTAGCTATCCAATTATTTACCTAGAAATAGTACTTATAAATATATCATGTGAATAATATTAAATCAATTAACAGGGTTATAAGAATATGTTCACTTCTAAATTTCCAAAATATGTTTAACAAGTTATAAACAGGCGGTTTTATATAAGTATCGTACTTAATTCGCATTTACAAGTTGTTCACACAATTTCCTTTGCTCAACTTTTAAAGTGAAAGATTTGTCGCCCTCAAAGACATTCCGAAGACTAAATACTTTCAATTTGATCACGAAACGAGTTGATTGTAATTAACTTCTGTGGTCTATTGAGGATGCTCTTAATTTATTTTTCACAAAACCATGCCCTTTGATGCTATCTCATTGGCTTAAATTTAAATCGGATGAAAATTAAAACTTTTTGAACATCGTGGGCGTCGCGCTCTGTTGGTTTACCCCGATTTATAGTTTTTTGAATGGTTGAAAATCGAGTTAACCCCACCTACGCTATCAGTATACACTGGTGAAGTATCAATGATAGGTGAAGATGAAATTAAGTTATTTGGTTCACCGTGGCGAATTCGACAGTAACCAACAAATAATTCCGACTACCCCATCTGTGGTTTTAGGTGTAAGTATTTGATTACTGACTACATACATAATATATAATTTATTCATAATCAACATATAAATCAAGATGCTAAAGAGTACAAAATATATACTGTCTTATTAGTAACAAGTAACTATCGTTGTTTATTTGTGTTATCGTATATAATCTATAAGTATGTAGGTATATTTATATATGTATATTTATATTTGTATGTATGTATTTTTATTACATATTTGTATATTTATGTAATATTTGTTTAATATATTCATATATGTATATTTATATAATCTCTATTGTATGTGTTGTAATTTTTTTCACCGCATATTCAAATTTCTGTTTAGCCAAAGATTGACTGGGAGAGAATGCTATATAGTATCAAATCCGCCTTTTGTACCAGACATTTTTTTTTGTAATGTGGTCAATAAAGAATAAATAAATAAATAAATAAAGGGTAACAAAAAATAAGAACCCTGTATACCTATACATATACCAACGGCTTGTTATTCTAAGTTACATGAAAAATACTATAATAGAAAATATAAAAGGTTAATACAAAAAAAAACTACGTGACTAAATTTAACATTATCTGTCTTACTTGTGTATACACTTAAGGGCCTGTATGTGTGTTTATATATATATATATATATATATATATATATATATACATATAAATAGATCTATTCTTCGATGTACTCAAAACACTTGTGTCCAAATCACGTTTGCAATTAGACTTCATAGGAATGCGGGACGGAATCCACAAGCTTTTCACACAAACATGTCTAAATTGTTAACCATTATGTGAAGGTAAATTCGTTTTAAATGTCTTTCGGGAATTCACTTAAGCTTCAAATTTAATATAGAAAGCCCCTTAATTGGGTTGACCACTTGTATTTATTTTTTATTTAACCAACAAGTTTAAACAATCATTAAACCCTTACAACATGTAGTTACAGGGGGGAAAGGGATTGTTAGTAATGGAGACTGAGAATCCTATTGCTAGCAATATGCCCAGCCAGGTCGACCTCCTCGCGGTTCTCCCTGGAAACTATCATGGTTAATTCCTGATAAATTCATCATGATGTGCTAACTGGCCTGTTTTCATTCTCATCTATCACCCTTCACTGGTGTTCTGCCAGCGTATCCTGTTAGCGCAGGCGGGGTTATCAAACCATTTTCACCCATAAAAAAAAACATGTAATAAAATCTAGTAAAAATAAATACTAGGCTAAATATGTAAATAAACATATCTGAGAATAATTAGAAACACCCTTAAGAGCATTTATAAAAGACTTAGACTTTACCTGCGATTTCATTGGAGGGGTATATTGATTGGCAGAGATAAAATATAGCACACTCGTATATCTTTATATATGCAGCGTAGTTAAATTTTATGACGATTGGTAGAGTCATTAAAGCGTCAAGAGGTAACAAACATATTCCCTTACACCTACAATATTCACATTTAATTTTATATTATTAATAAAGATTGAAGTAAATTGCCATGTGGCCAAAGCGTAGAACAGACCACTACTTCCTTTCTTGTGGGTGTCGTAAGAGGCGACTAAGGGAACTTAATGGTCGAGGAATGGGCAGCAGAGTCTTTCTTAAAAGTCACTAAAAGCCTAACTACGATTGCCAACCTGCTTGCTAAGCGTGACAACTACATGCAAAACCCCCCTTATGGGGGAAGCCTATGTTCAGCAGTGGACGATTAATGTATGGTATGGTATGGTAAATTGATTTTGTTGAATGTAAGATAATGTTATAAAAAATATTATTATGATTATAATTAATTATTCTTGTCCACTTTTTAATAAAACAAAATCATGTATGTTTTACTCACATTTTTCAATTCAGGTTATTACGAACAGCACTAGATACAACAAAGAATCGCTTATGAGTATGGGCTCCTAATAAGTTCAAAACTAGTCGGGTATCCTCAAATTTAAAAACGTGAGTAAAGTTGAGATAAATAATTATGATTATTATTAAAACGGTTCTTTTAAAAGCATACGTGAAAATCTATAATAGTTATACGAATATGACAAAACAGCGAACCACCCCCGGCTTTACACGAATAGATAGATCTCTAATTTTGTTTTTTAAATTCTGTTGGCAAAAGAATTCTCTGAGTTTATTCATTACTAAGAAAAAAAATCTAAAATTTCCTTCTTATATGTAATAATAATTTAGATCAGCTTTAATTAAATAATTCAAAAGTGTACCTAGATCATGTATATTATGTATATATAGTATCTATATTGTTATGTTATGTAGGTATGTTTCTCTTTATATTACTTTACCTATCTCTGTAGTTACATAAGTTATATTCACAAAGTTAAAGTTGTGGTGACTGAACTATGAAGCATTTCCTGTAGCTTATTAATATGCGTGTGTATTTACTATACATATTATTTTAATTAATATATCAAAATTATTAACAAAACTTGTTATTTGATAACCAATGCCAATATAATTATATTGAAGTACTAGCGTCATACCAAAACTATGATTACATTGGTAAGATAAAAGGGATATTTCGATTCAATATCTCTTCGTTTGCAGCCTGACATCTTCGTTCAAAATAAGTATTGCAGAAAAATATATATATATATTTAAAACTAGGAATGCTAAATAAGCTACCTGGTGGCCTACTGACTGAAAAACATGGTCACCCACAACGTTATATATATATATTAAACATTATTAATTTATTTTATATAAAATCAAATTGAATATATACATTTATTTACCATATTTACTATTAATTTACATATAATAAAGTTATTATTTGATATATGTTAATATGTATGATATGTTTTATATAAGATAACTTGAAGTGCTCAACACTGTACATATATAGTCTATAATACACTTTTAGCACCACAGATATGTTATTATTGTATTGTATTTCATTGTATCTAATACATGTTAATATTTATAAACATGTGTTAAATATACAGTGCTAAAAGTAATTTACGAGTATATTTTAAATACTAATTTAACTACTTGCCTCAAAAAGCATAATCGACTTTGAAAATATTTTCGAATATTTCATACTATGATATACACGATTTCGTCCTTTGTCTGAAAACACTTATATAGGTACACAACTATACTCCTTATTTAGAGAGAATTGTTACTGGATTTCGGCTCGGAATTTTCCAAAAATTTCGATTAAAACATCTATTTCTCTTCTCCGTTTAAATATTCATCAGTCAATTCGTTTATTTAACTAGGGTCCTTTTTCATCATGCCACCTACTTTTTCAGTCTTTCCTTTATATATCAACCAAACCAATACAACAGCCTCTTTTTAATCTTTCTAACTATGTATATGATCTCTTACAGCTACGTACATCAAAGTTTATTCGCTGTTAAATCAACCATTTAATAATTGGTGTTTAAGATCTAAGTTGTGATGTTTCAACTTATAACTTTATTAATTAAAGTTTATCTTAACAGAAAATTATAATTTTTGACTAGAGTTATATTATCTGTTAAATTAACCTCAAACATAAATAAAAATACTTACAAATTTTTAAAAGATTTTTTAAAGAAAATATATACATACTAAGTAATTGTTATTATGTGTAATAATTAATTTTCTTAGTTGTGTTTACTTTATTATATCTGTGTATTTCATAATTACATTTCTTAATTGCTCTTCTATACCTACTGAAATTACTTAATTTAAAATAGCAATGTATAAAATGGTAAATTCCAGGGTCATTTATGAAATTTTAAGAAATGCTTATTTTTTATCCATCTTAATATTATGAATACATGTCTATTTTTGTTTTATTATAAATTAGTACTAACTACAAAACATCATGAAAATAAATTTTAATTATTTTTTGGTTTGATACCAGTGTTGCCATAGTACCATTTATTTATTTATTCTTTATTGCACAATAAATCTACGTACAAGTGACTAGCTTGATGTTATATGGCAAAATTGTATCAAAGTTAATAAATAATTCGTAATTTCACACTTTTGATATTAACCACAAATTTAACCATTGACAACTGATTTAACAATTAATAAAGTTTGATGCACACGGATGCTCGGTTATCGTTTAAATTACTAGTTAGTGTAACTGTTAATTATTAAAATTATTATAAACTTGATACACTCGACTATTTAGTCTAAACTTCTTTATAATAGTACAACTTCTCGGTCTGTCTTTTAATGTTACATCTCATCTACAATTATTATATAAGTTACTAAATCAATAAAATTATTGCTACAATATTTACTTTGTTTAAGTGTCTGATATTTCTATTTGCATATATAACCACTCAGTTACTCAATAGCAAATAATAATGAAGCCTAAATGTAATTAAAAAAATAAAATTTAATTAATAAAGTAAGAATACACTGTTTTATATAAATAAGAATTAACGTTAAATTGTGAGAAACACAAACTCTTTAAAAAAAAAAAACTATCATAAGCGATTCAGAAATAAGTCGAATTACTGCAAGCATAAAAAGCTGCCTTAATCTATACTTATATTATGAAGAGGAAAGATTTGATTGTTGATTTGTTTGTAATAGATAAACGCAAAAACTACTGAATTGATTTTAAAAATACTGTCACCTTTAGAAAGATACATTATCAGCGAGTAGCATAAGCTACATAATATTATCAAAAAAGTTATCTAACATGCGAATCTGCGAAGCAGAGCCGAAGTCGTAAATAAACGCATATATTAATTACGACATTCTTCATAAATACCTTACAAAATTATTATTTTAAAAGTTCACTATATACCTTTTTTTTTATACAATTTAGAATGGCAAACAAGCTGACGGCCCACCTGATGGAAGGTGGTAACCGTCGCCTATAGACATGAGAAGTACCATGGACATAACAGAGTATACTGTTTCGCCCATTATACACCCCATGCGTTGCCATTCCTGAGGACTCATGTGTTATTCCTCTGTACTCAGTTAATTTACGCAATATCTCACTCTTCAAACCGAAACACAGCCATGCAAACACAACTGCTTCACGGTTAAAACACGAGTTGGACAGAGGTACCCAAGCAATCGATGTAAATATTCTTTAAGGTGTAAATATTTTGTGAAGTTTTTGATGCTGTTCATGTCTATCATCATCATCATAATCATATCAGCTGTTAACAGCCCACTGTTGTATAGAAGCCCCCTAACAGGGTTGGGGGAGGGGATGTTATTATTTTCTATCAGTTGCACCGTCTAAACTAGTTATTTAATGTGTTATTAAAAAACAATTAGTGTAGTGTAAAAAGAGTTATAAACTTTTGGAATGTGTTTTGAAAATCGCTTATGCGTTTAACTTTTTTAAAGCACTAAATTAATACTTATAAAACTATGATGTTGTCCTGACGATATGCCGAGAGGACAATTATCCCTGCCAATTGAGTGTGCTTCTTTTCCGGCGATCATTTTTATCTCAACTCCAACTTTCAAACAATAAACTCTCAACTTGTACTAACTACGTCTGACACGAGAAAATAATGAAAACGTTTGCTATTCAATACTGGAAAGTTGTGTGATGTGCAAATGAGTTGTGCTTATTATGTTCCTTGGCATTCAAAGTGTACAATTCAAAAGGCCCTGCCGTCTGTTAACAATTGAAATACTTATATGCTAACATAATTTTCTTGATACTTTGCTGTTTAATATATTTATATTCTGTTGTGAGACGGTAGGAATTTTAGCTTCATTTTCTTCACATCAGCTTTTAACTAAGAAGAGTTTGCCAGTAGTTGCCATGGCAGACGGATTGACAACCGCAGTTAATCTTTGGAGATGTTTTAAAAGGCATCCCTCGCCCTCCCTTAGTCACTTATTACGACAGCCGCGCAAAAGATAGGAGTGGACTATTCTATGCCGGGACCACACGAAAACTTTATTTACTTAATAAATAATAAAAACGAAACACCATCATTCATCAGTTCAGCCGTTAACTGTCTACTGTTGAACATAAGCCTTCGTCATAAGGAGTGTCAGTAGTTGCCACGCTTGGCAGGCGGGTTGGCAATTACAGTTAGATAATAAGATTAGTAATCAAAATATATTCTATTAAATTTATACCTTATGTCTTGGTCACAAGATACTTTTATAGTCATGTAAAATCGAAGCTAATAACATCATTTTAAGATTTGTAAAAAAAAATGTTTAAAAAGATGTCGGTAAAATAATAATAAAAAACGCTAGGCGCGTGCTGTTGTCAAGTTAGCATGGATTCCCTATTATAAATACAAATATTTTCAATTTAATCTATGTATCTACAAAATATTCCGTCATTCACTGATATATGTGTGTGTCCTCGATTGAAAGCGCTATTTTTCTGCAAAGCAAAATGTATTTGGTTAATTTACATTTCATTTTTGAAAGCACGAAAGGTGAATATTTCACGATTTTTTCTTTTGGTACCATCACCTTAATTTATATATCTGTCTATATTTAATAACTAATGGACTGATATGTTGTTAAATTTTATGAAATGGAACCCATATTCCACATTATGAACACAAATTATGATGCAAGTATATTTTGGTAAGTTCTAAACATATATAAGTCCTTTAAATATAGATTGTTGAAAGGTTAAATTTAAATTATGATGTACAGAAGAATCTAACAATAGATGTGATTATAATTAATATCTATCTATACCTATCTATAATAACTAATGGTCACCCAGTGGTCGAAATTCGACCATAACGTGTTTTGTAATAAATGAATTTATTATGGTTTTTTTTTAATGGATGATAATGGGATGGTAACCCCACCCGCGCTATTGGTATACACCGGCGGGGCACCAGTGAAAGATGATAGGTGAGGATGAAGTAGGTCAGTTTTGTTTGTAGGTCAATGGTTTCCAGGAGGAACCACGTGGAGGTCGACCTAATAAGGCATATTGCTAGCAATGGGGCTGTCAAACTCCATTGCTAACAATCCCTTTCCCCCCAATTTATTATGGTTATGTTTGACATTTATTATGACTATAGATTATAGACAAATAGTATTACAGACAAACAATAATTAATCTATTCTCAATTTCATCACAGACTTTAACAATAAACAAAAGAGTATATATGCGTGTGTGTGTCAAATACATGGTAGTGCATATAATCTTTTTTATTTATTATTATTTAATTTTTTTATTTATTTAATGTATTTTTTATGCATAATTAAAAAAAATATTAGCATTTTGCACTCTTTCTCTAAATAAACTATAAGTGCGAAATTTCATACTCCTCCGTCTACGCAATTATCGTAAAAAGGGGTACAAAGTTTTTGCATCACGTATTAATATATAGATATCTGAAACAGTTGTAACAGGCATGTCTCTGAATTTAGAACATAATATGTTCTACGTACTAATAGACATCTGTATTTTGAGAAATACTAAGTACTAGGGAGCATATTAAAGTGACTTATATTAACTGTTTTACAAGGGCAGTTAATCTAAGTCACTTCATTTAATAATGGCCATAAGATGTTCATTTAAGATAGAACAAAATGTTAAAGTTCATTTGATTTTTATCTTTATTTCGAATAGATTTAGAAGAAGAAGATATTTTCCCAGTATTAATTAGCAATGCCCGTAAAAATTACTATAAAATTCATCTAAGTGTCTAATTATTATAATTATTAAAAATGATTATAAGTGACGATATTATATATCACAATTATAGGAATATTTTATAACAAATAGAGAAAATTTTTTTTATAATTTCTTATGTGTCTTTCTTACAATTAGATACGTTTTTGTTTTTTAATTTTTTTATAATTTCGTTGAAAATTTTCGACAACATATCACAAAAAAAAAAAACAAACTCAGTTGTGCTGATATTACTTACCACTGGTAAGTAATATCAGCACAACTGAGTTGCCAGTGTAAGTTACCAGTTATTTGTTGACAGTTACATATTGTTATTCGATTAAAGATATTGCAATAATATGCTTGGCCAAATGTTGCACTTATTCCGAGCCTATTGCAATATTTGTTAAGTATTCTGTTAAGGAATTGTAGTCAGATAGAATATTACACTATATGTATTTTAGTTTAATAAGGTTACGTCAATAAAGAATATTTCCTTTGGCTTTTTTTAAGGAAAATGTTTTGTGATATTTAACGAAATTAGAATAGTTAACGTTATCACCTAATGGAATTTTTAATAAGGTTCCGTTATTTTCATTTTAAGGAAAATTTTTATAATGTCGAATTAAATTAGGATAGTTGTTAGCATTTGGCATTTCACTCAATCTTAATTAACACCTAATGTAAAACATTAAAAAAAGTACTTTCATTTAAACACTAAAAACTGTAGACAGTTAATAGGCAGTTACAGGCTAATTTATATAAAAGTAGTACTTTGATATAAGTAAGGTAGTTTTTTAATGTTCGCAAGAATGTCAGGTGCTGTGGTTGCCTATACCAACATAATTTATTCAGTATATACAATCACAAAATGACATTTTCATTTTACAAAAACCTTATTTTGTGATTAGGTGTATAATGTATTTTATTAAAGGTTTTTAGGTTTGTGCGTTAGGTTAGGTTGTTGTGAATAGACGATAAATTAAAAAAAAAATTAATAACAATAATTAATACCACTACATATTTTATCACAGACGGCAAATAGGTCCCCAAGCAACTCTTATTTATACTGTGCATAAACTAAGCATAAAAATAAAGGACATGTGTTTTTTAAATACACACATATAAAAAATACACAAAACAGAACGTCTATTGAAAATTTCAATTTAATTTTTTTTATTAAAAAAAGATCGTCTACAATATTTTTTTAATGGATGACAATGGAATGGCATACCCGCCCGCGCTAACGGTATACACTGGCGTAACTTCAGAGAGAGATGACAGGTGACAATGAAAAGGCATGTGAGTTAGCTCATCACGATAAATACACCTGGGATTCATTTATTCAATCCTGGGATTATTATATTGCTAGCAATGGGACTGGTAGTCCGCGTTTCTAACAGCCCCCCCCCCCCCCCCGACCTTGCCACTGTCTATGATATTACCGCAAAGTACAAAACCAACATTCACTAACTTGTCTCATTACATTTCGTCAAACTTTCAGCTTCCTTGACAACATAATAAGATTATATTTCAATTTAATCGACACGATGATGTGGTGCCCGATAATTTGTGGGACGAAATATGTGAGTGTAACAGAATCACAAGTTCAGAAGTTACTCTAACGTGACAATGATAGATCGAGCGTTTGTTTTAGTTTCAAAGTAACAGCTTTATAGTTTGTTCCATCGCAATATCAGCTATCAGATGTCCACTGTTAAATGGTCCCTGTTCTAATAACTCTTTTTAGTATCTCATTACTAATATAAGTGCGGAAAGTTGTTGTTAATGTTTGTATAGATGGATGTTTGTTACTCGTTCGCTCTAAAACTACTGAGCGGATTTGAACGGCTTTTGGTACACGAATAACTTATATATAAAAGTACCCGTAACAGGCGAGCGTGTATGAAAAGATTGATGAATGTGGAAGAAGAGAAAGAGGTTTGTTTGAATCGAAGCATTTGGCGTTCCATTGTTTCTGCCTACCCTAATGGGAGACAGGCGTGACAAATATGTATGTATGTATGTAATTACGTATATTCTAATTTAAAATATAGAATACTTTATGTAATGAATTACGTGGGCGAAGCCGCAGAATATGACTAATATTTTATATCCTTATTCATAATCATAGATCTTTATTCTTAACTTTTAACCTTCTATATCATCTTGCATGGTTTCGGCATAGAATAGACCACACTGTTCTTTCTCGTGGATGTCGTTAAAGGCGACTAAGGGAGGGCAAGGGATGGGTAGCAACGTCCCTCTTATAACATCTATTCCGTGATCTTTCAATTAAACTTATTTTTTAATATTTAGAATAGCAATATAGCGTCCCTTTTAAAACATCTCCAAGGTCTAACTGCGGTTGCCAACCCGCCTACCAAGCATAGCAACTACTGGTAAAATCTTCTAATTGAGGGAGGCCTATGTTCGCTTATTTGTGGAACACAACCTTAAATTATTTTATGATATGAGTGAAATGTGTGTATGTGTGTGTTTGTATTTAATTATTTCAGAAATCTACGTAGACCTACTTAATATTTGTATCACCTTACAATAGAATATAATAGAAAAAGAGGAGAAAGGGAACAAAGTTTTTTTTTTTTATTTCAACATACATGTTCGCGACTGAGTAATATTGACCTTATGATGTTGTTAGGGCTGCCAGCTGAAAGGTACTGCGACAAAACGTTGAATGTCACATATAATTTAATATCAAAGAAAAGCCTCTTATTCCACTACGCTTTTGTTCCGTATCGTGTAGTAACTGTCAAATTCGTTAGAATTGAAGTCTGTTTTTTTTTTTATGCAAATATACACATATACGTTAAGAATGTTTGTACCAACCTTAGACAACATTTTCAAAGTCTATTAAACAATTTTCGGCGATAGGTTTCTGCTGTATTGAGTTCGAATATGCTCAGCTGAATGGTTATGTCGAATGATTGGCGTTTTAATTCATTATAAGAGCATTTTGTAAATAATTATTTAGATAATTTAAAATTATTTGTTTTTGAAAATTAACCAACATAATGCATACTAAATTTATTATCAAAGTTAACTGACGTAAGTGCTTTAATCTTGAATATAATCTTCGAATAAGGAAATCATTTTTTTAATTCTTACGCGAATAACCGCGGTAGATAGCTAGTCTGTAAAACAATCTCTCACAAAATGCTAACTCAGTGCCAGGTCATAACTCGACACTGAGTGGTTTCTATTAGCTAGCGAGGCATTTGCTTTAGATAATTAATAATCCTTCAGATCTTCATTATACCACGATGAACTGGCAGACGTGACGTTACAAGCACAGCTTATTCAAGTGCACCACTTTTGACGACTTCGGTAGTCTAGCGGCTTAACACACCGGTTTACTTTCTAATGGTCGCAAGTTCGATCCCCGCACAATACACACATTCGTATTTTTTAATATGTCACTTTTTATTGATCTAGGTGTTTTCTATGTATAATATCTATGTATTTACAAAAAAAAAAAGTATTTAAGTATCTCTATAAATTGTGTAGTACAAACTTTTCTTAATTTGGCCTAGATGGCGCTGTGTGATATTCTGTTATAAGCATATAATAACGAAATAGTATCTATCGATAACTATTAAAATTTAACTAATAATGTATAAAAAAATTTACGAGTATATAAAAAGATTGTAGGTATAAGAAATAATAAATTATGAAAATAAAAAAAATAAAAATAAAAATATAAAAAATATACTACAAAACTATTTATTTACTATGATATACTTTGGAAAATATTTACTTTATCAAAGTTCATTAAGTTGGGATTCATTGAATTGAACAATGTTATAGTTAGAAAATATTTGGTTACTTAAAGTTTATTACATTGAGTTTAATTGAATTCGTACAATGCAGTGATCATACTTGTGTGCTAAATATATGTTTTACAACTCCTTTTGTCATTACACGGACATTTTAGAAACATGTAGATATAAAATAAGGCTAAAACGTAACCAAATTAACCAAATTTCGTTGAGTTTTGTTGATCTACTCCGCATTAATGATGTGTTTTCTATTATTATTTATATTATGTGTTTTCTTTTAATGTATTACTCAAGCTGTGCACATAATATAATCGGATTATTACCTAGCCGAATCACAAATGTAATTATTACTTAAGTTTCTTATGGTTGTAATCTGTTTTATGTGCCAATAAAATAAAAATAAAAATAAAAATAAATATATCTGTATATATACAAAACGCGGCCTTATCGCTAAACAATCTCTTCCAAACAACCAATATTTGGCTCAACAGTTATAAATAAATAACACATTAGTTAATAAAGTTTACTCGCTTCCTTTAAGATTGTGTTATTTACTTTTCTCAAACATTTGTTAATAGTATTTACATATTTCGATAACGACCTCTTTAAATAGCCAAATATTGTAAACATCAAGAGAGTTCCCTTCCAACTTCATTATATTATATTAACTATTATGTTATTAATCATAATTTAGTTTTTTTAAAATACAAGTTTTATTTCTCGCCACGTAATAATATATTTCAATGTAATAGTAGTTTATGAATAAGTATCGCGAATTGATTCCGAAATTAGTCGAGCTTTTTCGATATAATTACGAAATTTTTAATAAAAAAATGTACAATTTGATTGGTATGAAAATTTTGTCTAAAAATATATCGTTCTTTCAGCAACAAAATAAATTGATTATAAATTTATTTGAAATTTCAAAAATGAATATATCGACAAATCGCCGTCAGTAGGGCTGTAAATCGTGGCGTAGAACCAGTTTTTTTAATGGATTATAATGGAATGGTAACCCCGCCTGCGCTGACAGTATACACTGGCGGGGCACCAGTGAGGTATAATAGGTGAGAATGAAAAGGCAGGTCAGTTAACCCATCACGATAAATACACCTGAAATTCAGCTCGATGATTTCGAGGGGGGACTACGGGGAGGCCGACAGGGTATATTACTAGCACTGGAACTGGTGGTCCGCATTACTAACAATCCCGTTTTCCCGCTGAACCGGGTTATTGGCATATGTAACCACAATTTTAGCAAATCATTAATACAAATATGCCGTAAACAAAGATTCCCTCCTATATATTACATATCGGGTTGAACTAAAATCGAGCAATGTGTTAAACAATTTGTTTTAATCCGATAATCCGGCAAAGTCTCATTGACGTGGCTCGGGCAGAATCGAAGCTTATAAATCCTTAATGGGAACAAACGTAAATATTTATTGTTTAGATATTCCTACGGCTTTCGGCGGATCATACGCATTTGGGCCATTTAAGAGTGCCACATTCATCTTGATAACATAATCTAATCGATTTATTTGTACGTACTTATATGTATACAGAGGCGAAGTATTAAGAGGAGAAAGAATAAGAGAGTAAAAGTAATTTCAAATGACTGTGACATTTAATGTAATGAAATGTAAATTGTCTAACACATGAATCTTGTAAGAGCGAACCCTCCTAATAGAGGTATTTAATTGTATTTAAAAAAGACTCCAGCCAATGTTGAAACTGTGTAAAAACAAAATATTTTACTTAATAGAACTTAATAAAAATGTAAACGTACGAATAATTGACTTGACAATAAGACAGTTTAAATACATATACTTCTGTGATAATTTGGGCAAAAGTTAGTTACCTTTCATTAAGTTTTATTGATACAAACTACACTGTATACTTGTTTCGTAATTATCTACTTCTCACTCATGCACCACAGTGCACGAGTGCACACAGATAATAAATGAGAAACAGAGACACAGATGCATACATTTCTATTTCGTTAGTGTCTATAAGTTTACCCGATACCTCAATTATTGTAAATTAAATTCTCAAGATTAAGCGACTTGAATTAAGAATATTAAATTCATACTTAGATATTCTTAGCACAAAGGATATTAATGCTAATTGGTATCTAATCGCTAATGATATTCACAATCACCTGATTGTAAATCTGGTTATGTCTAAAGCCTCATTATTCTGGCACAAGAAGTTTATTTAATTACACGACGATTCACATCTACAAAGGTTTGAACACAGCATCTTAATTACTCAAAGGAGTGATGAATATTTGACCAAGTTTATTATTCAAAGACTGTTGTCGCCTATTGTTACGCTAAAACCGGGTGTCACTTCTTTGGTAAAAGGTAACAAACAAACTCATTTTCACGTTTATAACAATAACAAGAAAGTAAGGATTAACACATTTAACTTTGTCTTATGATTAAACATGAAATGTGTTAAAGGCCCAAATCGAGGAGCTTCTCAATTCTATTTAAATCGCCTATATCTTTATGTATTCCGTGGTATTTTCTTCTATACGAACCGACCTTGATATTTTTTTACAATCAATAGGGTTTATTCCTGTCTCATTCATTCATTATGTCGCGTTTGAAGGCACCATTTTTAGCGGAGCAAAATTCTGATCGTTTTTTAAGAAGTTACTTATAGACACAAGATTTTGTATTCTAAATTTAAATACTTGAATTTAAATTTAACGGTTTCAGAATAAGAAAAAATAGTAAGTCGTTACTGTTTTGTGGAACAAAATTAAAGTTCAAAACAAATATATAAAAATAAAAATATAGTCAATTGAATAAACGATGTATTGTTTATTTAAAATGAACACCTAAAATTTTTTTTAAACATTGCTAGCAGTATTGATTTAAGTTCTACAAGTTTGTTTTCATTCGGTAGCAGTTCTAAATGATGCGGACGCTCAGTAAACTGCGTTCAGGTAGCAGACAGTAGTTAGGGAATGATCAAAGGCAATTACACTGGATCAAATTAAACCTCTGAGAAATTAGAGTACAAACAGGATACACATAGAAATCATTCTACTGTAAAGTAATGTACCTAACTATTACAGTGGAATTATTTTAAACCAACTATATGTTCCAAATATATTATGAAATATTTTTAAACGTTCATATCACTTATTAGTGAATTAGTATTTAATTTATATTTATTTTAATTTTATTTCTTATTATTTTGTTTATTTTTACCTTAGATTATACAGATAGAGTGTCTCCATTGAAATGCTTCGAGAAAAACGGGTCAACTTTTACATACAATTTTGCGGGATAAATAGTTATGAATGATTCATTTATAACTTCCATATTTATTTTATTTAATAATTTCTGCATCGCTTCAATGCTTACTACTACTTATTTTATTTATTAAATAATAAATCAAGATACATTACATGCGTAAGCTTATAGAACACTGATAAAAAAGCCAGGTAAGCTCTTTTGACAATTAGCTGACAAAAAGTTGACCCGTTTATGAATCTCGATGCTCTATTTATATAATCTAAGGTGTAGTTTAAATAACGATTGAAGGTTAATGAACTAAAAGGAAAGGTCATAAATCCTCTAATTGTAGTTAATGTTATGCACTAAATATTAATAATAGTCGCACAAAGAGTTCTGATGGCGAATTTAAACAAAATATTCTATTTTATTAAAGTCGACATGTGTTTGGATTTAAATAAAATTATTTATTTATTTAGAACATATTAAATTATTTACAATATTTTTATAAAATTAGTAAATTACTTTCACGTCAAAGAGTAGAAGATCATTCACATTGGTTGAGTGTATGGCAATTAATTTTGCTGGGTGCGTTTCCTTTTGAGGCTTCCCTTTTGCACTGTAATGTGATTCTTTTCAGAATAACCTGAATGGTTTTTAAAACACACAAGCTCATTGTTTCCTTAACTATAAAAAAATATCAAAATCATGTTAAATATATGTATAGCATGGCCAAAACGATACCCTTTCGGTATATAACTCTCCAAGGTGTAGCTATTGCACGTCACCCTAGGTGTGACCATACTTGCCGCGTTTATTTTTAATTATTACCATTCCATCACTCAACTTTATTTCTTTAGGGAATTTTGTGGTGACACGTTGTTTCTGTGAAGTTGCGGATAATTGTAATTGTAATTTTTGGGTTCGATATAGTGAGCTATTTAGTAATGCGATATAGAGATGACATACGATGCCATGATATATATATATATATATATATATATATATATATATATATATATATATATATATATATATATATATATCATAACGTATATATCGTAACAGTAACAGACCTGGATTTTCAAACGGCTTATCGATTAGTATGTAATAAACGATATGACCTTAACCTACGCATATGTACACGATGTACTAAGTAATTTATTTGTAAAATTAATAGGTACCTATATTAATAATAGTGCCGCTGAGAAACCTAGAGACCACATCTTTTTTTCTGATCTTTTTTCTGTTGGCTATTGATATAAAAAAGAACAAACAATATTACAGAATATATAATACTTCATGTTTCCATTCTTGAAGATTAAGGGGTTATGCATTTATATCATATAATTTTACTGATTTGAAAATTTAATTATATATAAATACCTTTCAGTCTTAGAAAATGACTATATTTTCCAATTATTTCATATGTAAACTTTTGTATATAATGAAAATTGGTTAATATCCTCGCCAAATATGGATTGATTTTGATGATTCTTTTGTAAATCAATTGTTAATTTTGTCATGATAAAAGTTGCCTTTTTATATTAAATAACATTTTTCATAAAACACTATATATACATAATGTATGCAATTACTTTCTCCATAAAACCATTAGGTACAATTTGCGCAAATTTCGACCCCAATAAATTCGGTTATTGCCCATAACAAAATATATCGACGACCGCGGTGATTGGATTGTCTGTGGTCATTTCATAAATTCCTCGTTTGAATTTTTTCCCTACTTGAATTCAATAAAACCTGCGTGATAGCGATTTTATAGTGGGAAATCTGACCCTCCCACTACTGTATTAAATTCTAGGCCACATAACCTTTAGGTATAAAACACTTTATATTTTTAGCAATGAACGTTTATCGTTACATTTTTAGTTGTATTTACAAACGATTTCCATTATTAGGAGGTTTTCAATTCATATGTTTTTGCAAAATCACAAAGACTCCTTCTGAATGGTTTATTAAATTCTAAACCGATTTAGATAATTATTTTTGTAACCGATAGCACTTACTCACATGTTAATTTCATGTTACTGTTGTAACGATTGGGGATACTGTTTTTCTTTGGGTATTAAAATGATACTTGTTGCGAAGCAAAGTCTTGTATCATACGATACCACGTTTTAAATTTAAATAATAATAAAAGCAATATGAAGTTATCGCCATTTTGTGTCCAGAGTTCTTAATTTTATTCTCAAATTAATTATGAAGAATATTATATTTATTTTATTGTATATTTTTTTATCTATGTTACGGTACAAAAATTAACTAACCTATAAATGGGAGTGATGTGAGTATAAAATTTATTTTTTGTGCTGAACTAAACGCAATCATTGCTTTATTAAATAAATAGACAATACCATGTTGAGTTATTGACAAACATCAGAAAAAGTTCAAAGGATAACGTAATAAAATAGGGATTAATAAAATTGGACAGCTGTATTGTATGAAACACGATAAATTATTTTATTTCTCTTTGTGAGAATTAATAAAATAATATTCGAATAATAGTAGTTTCTTTTTATTTTAAGTAAGAGAGTAAGACTTGATTTGTTGGCCTATTATAAAGAATTCGTCTGAAATTTATTACATAGTTTCCAGGAGAGACAACGTGGAGGTCAATCTGATAGGGTAAATGACCCCATTACCAACTAACAATACCTTCCTCTCGAATAGTAGCAGTTTCCGTTGAATACGTTATTATCCGTTTGGATAGGAATTTATCACTTTGAATGAGGTGGGTCGTCAAGTTGTCATTCTATTTGGTATAGAGAAAATTAGAAAACCTTTTTTTTAGTGCACAAATAAAAGTGTACATTTTAAATCTATAATATGCATATCATATACGCGTACAATGTAACTAAACAACAAAATTATTATTGAAAAACAAAAGTTTCAACAATTCTGACTAATTATTATTTTTAAAACTTATATTCATTTTTTTACGATATCTATGTATATGTATAACTTGAAATATTATAAACTTATTATGTTTGTCGTTTCCGACAATTGTTTCGACTTCATCCGGAAATCCTCTTCAGAGGTAGTACGGCGTCTTATGGTACACACAACGCCTCGTCTCGCATATTTCGCATCGAATGAAGTTGAAAAAGTACCAGAAAGACAAATGTAGTAAGTTCATAATGTTATATATACAATTCTGATTTAAGTATTTAAATATTATTTGATGTGTTCATTAATCAGTTTTCATTTTTGTATAAGAAGAAATCGAAGTCATTAGCATCTTTTTAAAGGAATATTTCACCAGTAAAATTGAACATTTTCCTAAATTTTACTTATATAAAGCTCAAATCCAGCTACACGTGGAATACTGTTTTCACTTTTGGGCTGCAATACCGTTATACTTGCTTCTTCCATTAGACCGAATACCATACCTGACAACTAGGTTTATTGATAACCATTGTTTTGACAGTTAACTCTATCCTTTAGCATTGTGTAGAGACGTTGCATCTCTTTGCATCTTTTATCAGGAATGAAAGAAAAAAAAATTATAAGGAATCGTTCTGATTACCCGTCACAACTAAAGTTTCATCCCGACTATCTAGATGAGTGGCGTGGCGGTTCTCCACCGAGCCTTTTTGTAGGCATTTTCTTTCACGTATAGTCAAAGTATAGAACCAATTCCAGCAGCAGTATTTGAACAGAAACGACATTGAAACTTTCAGAAAAAGAGCATATTCCTTCTTAATAGGCAGGCAACCCATCCGCAATTTCTCAGATGTTGTGGCTACCTATGACTATCAAGTGAGCGACATGCTTGTATGCCTCCTACACTATTAAAAAATAAATAAAAAACGATAAAAAATATCGAGACTCCCATATAACTTGACAGCTATATGCTATTTTTTTAAATTTAAACGTTTACTCTCTATAGGTATATTTATATACTATTTGAATAACATTTTAATATTTTATATAGAAATAAGATATTATTTTAGTAAGAAACTGTAAGAGAAGAGAAAATTGTATGGTTTTAATTTGATAACTTCGTTTACTCTATTAATTTAGTTGCTTGAACTGCGTCCGGTTAGAAAATAATACAATTATACTTAAAATAGCCTTCCCTATGTAAATATCTTCTAGTGCCATTAAAAATTGTAGATTTTTATTATTTTTAGCAAATAATTTATGATATTATAGGAACATATTATGAATCTCGGTAAATTTTGGCAGTTGATGCTTAGCTAGGTTATACCATACCATATCAGGCGTTAACTGTTTACTGTAGAACATAAGACTCCCCCATAAGGGGGGGTTTTGCCAGTAGTTGTTATGGTTGGTAGGCGGGTTGGCAACTGCAATTGGCATTATTAAATTCCTTTAGCTGCTTCTTATGTTACCCGCGAGAAAGAAAGGGGTGGCCCATTCTATGCCGAAACCATATAGTTAGTCTGGATTATAGTTTTCTATTATTATTACAATACAAGTAATCTTTCTTTATACACGATAACTGTATTTCATAGTTTTGTCTATATGAATTAAAATAAAAAGTATAATGGTTTATTCATGTACTAAATTTTACTCATATTTGTTCAATATGATCATATAAAAAACATTTACTTAAACATTCAAACATTTTTACTAGTTTTTGCAATTATTTATTAAAATATTTATTTAAACGGTTATTTATTACATTATTGACTATAATTTTATAGTAATTTTACGTAAATCTAGAAAGTGATTTTATGGTTTGTTATATTGAAACTGAATTAAAATAAACTTTATATAATTTGCCTTGTCCCTTGTAGTTTACAGCAGAATAAGACCAATAAATAAATATCGCCGTTAACTTCATTAGGAACGGTATAAAATTTTACACGTTTATTTAATTAAATACGTAGTTTTTATGACCCAATAAAATGGTGAATTCATGCTATTTGTGTGATTTTGACTGAACTATTTATAGCTTTCTTATCACATAATAATAACAATAATACAAACCAGGTTCCGATTACTGGGTAGGCAGAGGGCGAAAGTATCCCCAACATACCGTCTTCGTGTCTATATTTTTATTTTAGAAGATATTTCCATTTTTTGAGGTAATATCTATGTAATGACAATTTAAAATTACGACGTATGCTACGCTGTAATTTTATTCCGTCATTCGTTCACCTTTTCATATTGTTAATCATTGACTTATTATTAATATATGTCACCATCAACCCCGTCGGATCAATTCATCTCGCTATACTTAACACTCGCTAACATCAAAATGGAAAAGAAAGGGAAACCTCTAATAAACTTTTTGTAGAAAAAAAAACATATTTTAAAAAAGATTTTAAATATTCCTTTAAATAATTCCGAGTATTTTCAAAAATAGAACTTCACATATTTGTACCATACTTAAGAATAATGTCGTTAATATACGCTCAAGATTTTATCCTTTTCACCCCCTTGTCATAAATGTCTGCATATCCCTATTCATGACGAAAACGAAAAAATCTTATTCCACAACCTCAATTCGCGGAAGGCAACTATTCTGAAACTGCATTTTAAGTTATAATATACATACTAGTGAGTGAGGATGACTTCTCTGTCGGTGGCAAGTGATAGAACGATAAAAGGCTGCTTTCGCCAAAATGTCAAACAATTCAGAACACAATCGTAAGTAAATATTAAAACATACAAATAAGAAAGGCAGTTTTTCACACAGTCGTTGATAATTCTCAAAACTAGTCTTTAAATTGAGTCGAGAGAACCAAGTTAATATTCCAGTCTCGGTAAATTCTTCCATAGTTGACGACTATAAAGTGAAGACTTCGCTTTTGAATGCGAACGCAAAGTGCATGTTATTGCTTTTGAATTTTTCAGCGAGGCTTTTACACAATTTCTAATGTCTATGTAACGGCCTTTTCCTATGGCGGTCAACTTTTCAACTGGTGTCGAAAATACTTGAAGTGCTCAAAACTTTACCAAGGATATTTTTATATTAACGATTTATTTTAAGTGTTGCAAGTCTGTTGTTAGTAATGACTAAGATATAAGAGGCGACGGATCAACTGTAAAACGCTTGATTACGGTCCAGGTATTTCAAAATTGAATTCCAAACATCTGAATTTTCAATAATTTAAAAATAATTATCACTCATTTCACGTTTTAGAGAGCACATAAAAATGTCGTTTATAACGAAATTGATCTAGAAACTCTTAACACTAGAGGCACCTAATACGCACAAGTACAAGTAGTAAGTTATACAAGTAGTAATATATCATATTGGCCAAACGGTTTGGTATATTGTTTCATTTTAAAATTTGCTTTTATATCGGTGTTACACATTTGTCTTCTTACGATATCCCAGTAAAAAGTATAATAATTGAGTGAAGTATTTTTTTTATATAATGAAATGGTAATCCCGCTTGCGCTATCGATATAGGCTGGAAGGGGAGTAGTGAGTGATAAGTCAGGTCAGTTGGTTCCTCATGATTGAATTCATCAAAAAATAATCCCAATGGTTTCTATGGGGATCACGTAAAGGTCGACCTGATCATAATTAAGCAATAGGGCTACGAAATCCACTATTATTAATTATTTCATCCCTCTAAGTGGGATATTTTTACGCTGTCAATGCATGAATGAATCTGTGAATGGAAACAGATTAAGAAGATAAATATACATGAATGGCTGCTCATATTGGTTTTGACATTTGTAACATTAGAAAGGGGATTCGTAATATATCGGCACTGTGGACAAGATTGCCTTTACAGAGCGTAAAGGGTTTGGCAATCCGAAATCCTGCGGTAGTATTCACGGAATCGGACTTTCTCTAAGAGCACGCCTCTTGAATGTTGTGCAATACTATGCATTCGTTTACACTGTTGGACCGTGAAATTTCAAATTCCACGGTTGGAACGTGTAAAGAATTTTTGAAGTTTACAACTTAATCTTACATATATAAAATCGTTCATATGACGTTGAGAGATAGATGATATCAAACAAATTGTAAATATCAACTAATCCTCCATATATATATAACTTGGACATCGGGAATTTTATATTTTTATGACTATAAAATTTATATATTATTAAAATATGTATATTATATTTAGTAATATATAATATACATATAATAACTGTAAGAGATCCCTCTATCGAATACGTCTGCCATTTTATATAATATTATGTCTTTTTAATATGTTTAATGTAAATTAGAGTACAATAAAGATTTTACAATACAATATAAATACATATTTACTATCTGATTCGATATTGCGTAAAGACGTTGCATTTCCATGCATCTTTTATCGAATACCATATATTATGTGGAGTGTTCTGAGGAATTGTTGAGATTGATACTTGCTGTTGATTTTCACTAGCGTACATTCCTCCAAACTAAAATTCTATTTTAACATTCTGGACGAGTGGACACCGTCATGCTTTTCTCAAGGCACTTTCTTCTACGCACAACCACGCTTTGGAATCAACTTCCAATAGCAGCATTTCCGAATTGATACGACATGATAATCTTCAAGAAAAGAGCATATTCTTCTTTAAGAGGTATCAATTTCTTTGGTGTTACAGGTGCTCTAGGGCAGCGATAATCACTTACCATCAGGGGAATTACACGGTCGTTTGCCTTCGTGTTATAAAAAAAATTAACAACACTTAAGTTGAAAATCGTAACATCTATTATTATTATACACTTGTCACATGAAACCTTGAATAATTGAATATAAAGCAATTTATGGAATTCATACCACAAATTGTTCTCTGATACAACTAACTAAAATAAATTATAAACTATAAAATACTACTGCAGTACATATATCTGATTTATATTTTAATTGAATAATTTTGATATAACTATAATACTAAATCTATTCTTATGGTATAACATTGAGTAGGTGTCTAACTACATTTTAATAAATACTTATTAATAAAATCCCATGGGGAAAGCTACCAATATTTGTGTCAGTTACATTTGCATATCAATATCGTAGCTGGGCTTGTGTGTTTGCATTACAAACAAACCAAGTTGGACCAAGCCACCCTCTGTCAATTTAAACTGCGTTTATTACAATATCTATGTATACCTAATAATTTAATACTTTGCTTCATAAAGAACTTCGATCGCCATATGAATAATATAAGACCTATACCAAAGCCAAAGGAATAAGCAATGTAGATTTAAAAAATAATTATCAAAATCGGTTTAGAATCGACGAAGATATCTCGTAAAATATTTACACACGAAAATAAATTCCGACGCTCTTAGAATCTCGTCCTTTTGAAATTATTTGTTTAATAAGAGATTTGTACTCAAATGTGACATTTGCTGTACTGCGAAAAATTTAATTAATAATTTTATTATTACGTAACAAGTAAATTGATTAAGCCTTGTTGTCCTTCTTAAATATTATTAGCAGTTATTTACAAGTCTGTTTTATGGAGAGAGTAATTACTCTGATGTTCACTTCTTTAGGATAAATTTGATTACATTTATACCTAATTAATGTCGATTTAAACGTATTTATATTTTACTACATACGATTTCGATATTAATATATTTACATAATATTCAGTATTTTCAGTAAATTAATGGAAATTTATCATTACGGTTCGTGTAAAGTGGCTTTTTAAATTTCAGATCTCAAAATTATTTTACCTACTCAAAAATAAAATTTAGAACACAAGTACAAGTATATGCTTTTAAAGAATTATAGTAGCAACTGGTTTAAATTACGTGTTATTTAGTCGAGCTCGACTAGTTTAGGCATTATACATAGTCCAGTACTAGTTCAGTTACAGTCGAGCTTTCTCAATTAAAGTACACGTAAGCTAAACCGGCAGTTATTACATTAAATAGTATTACTTATAAAACTTTTAACAATAGAAAAGTATAAGAGATTGTTTATTAAAGGTAATTTTAAATTCAATAATTATTTTATAAAAGGTTTTTAAAGATATAATGTATCTCTCTCTTGTTGTTAGCCAGTGCTTAGCGTTATCTCTTTATGAATCAGTTTCAGAGCTAGTTCTCATTATTTTTTGCTGCCTTTGCTACAATGAATAAGCAAAGATGCCTTTGCTTATTTAGTTCTTATTTAATACTTTTATACATTTTATTATTTTTATACGTTGCTTGGTCTGACCTGGTTATAGTGGTTAGATCATTGTCTAGGACTTGCTTGGTTTTTTTCTCAAACTTTTTCAACAACTCTTAATAAAGAAAAATATTAAGTAAACGTAGGTTAAAATATAAAAATTTTGGGTCTAGGCACCTCCTATATTTACCCTCATGCAAAATTAGTTGGTATCACTATCTAATTTTGCCAATTTACATAAAGACCAAAATGAGAGTCGATGCAAGAACTGTGATAGTAGAATTGACAGCAATATCAAGTTCAATTTTATTTATACCTAGAAAAATAGTCTAAATTAAAAATTTTGTATTTGTCTTTTTGAAATCGGTTGAAAATAAAATAGATACACTCGTACATACCTAAATTGTTGTGATTCCGGAAACTTCTAATTGATAATTTAATTTATAAATTAGTGTTAATTGTTCCTGAAATTGACTTTGACGGCATAAATTATATACCTAATGAGGACCAGTGTTAAGCTTGGATTAATTACGATTAAGTAAGGATGTAGACGGAAATTAAATTAGACTGTATAAGTAGGATTGTGTAGGTGTTAATAAACTTGTCTCTAATAGGCCATTTGGAATATTGTAAATGTTATCTATTACATTTTGTAGTGCTTATTAATTAACCTATTCATAACAACTCATTAACATTCCATTGCTGGGTAGTTCCCGTAGGTTCCTCTCAAAGTAGAAAGATATTAGGCTATCTGCTTCATTCTATATTAATCTACTCTGGCCGGGCTGTATGATACAAGGTTTTCATTTCTTTTTTTTTTTATACAACTTAGAATGGCAAACAAGCTGACGGTCCACTTGATGGAAAGTGGTAACCGTCGCCTATAGACATGAGCAGTACCATGGTCATAATAGAGTATACTATTTCGCCCATGTCGAGTCCTCAGGAATGGCAACGCATGGGGGGTATCCCCCATGCGTTGCCATTCCTGAGGACTCAGGTGTTATTCCTCTGTACCCAGTAAATTCACGCCATATACGCCCACCCTTCAAACCGAAACACAGCCATGCAAACACAGCTGCTTCACGGTTGAAAAACGAATGGGACAGAGGTACCCAAGCAATCGACTTTAGTACAAAGTCTCCTTTTCTTACATTCTATGTATTCTTTGCTACAATAATTTCTTGTGATATTAATAGCTATTTCCCACCGTTTTGTCCCCGTTGATCCACACTAATATTATAAATCAGTACTTGTAGCATCGCGTTACAAATTTAATTAAAAACCGTTCAGGCGTTTAAGTAACAAACATACAAATATCTTTATAAACATTCATATTGTACTATTATTTTGTCATATTAAGAAGATAATATTTTCATATTTTCTACATATTATGATGTGTTATTTATTTATGTACGTTATTTATTATACAACCAACTTTAAAAACGAGGATACACTTTATATAGATTTGTAATTGTCAATACGCAATATATTCACCGATCCTAAACATATTTTAGTTATTATTTTGCAATCTTTTTTATTCTAATAATAAATCATATTTATTTTTACTCCACGCAACTACCTTTTACTTTCAATTGTCACTATTTTACTGGGGAGGACCTGGTGTCTAAGATACAAGTTACGACTTAGTTTAGGCTCCAAATCTCCCACAAAATAAGATACATTTATTCTGTATAAATTCTTTAAAAAAAATCAATAGAGCTATATACTCCCATGTTTTGTATTTGTTTTGTTGCTATTAATATTAAATCTTTGTGTGTTAAAATTTTCGATTATTATATTATTTAATTACTGTAAAAATGTGTAGGTAATATGAATATTATATATATGTTATTTTTTAATTACTATTTTAATGTAATATTGTTCGTTACGTTGCACCGACAATACATTTTATCATTCCTCTTTTTGTTATTGTCTTCAGTCAACTAGTAGATAACTCCATACGTTTTTAGTTCGACCTTTACACTTTCTTGATGTTTAAAGTTTTATTAAACTTTAATACATCTAGAAAGTGTAAATATTATTTTTAGTTATATCGATCCGAGATTTATAAATTCAATTAGCCGTTCCCAACCCTGTTAATGTTTACTAAATAAATAAATTACTAATTATTAATTTATCGTTCGCTTACTTGTCGCAGTCTTTGCTTGCTTATTTCGTTCTTTGGAAATGTGTAATTACATCTCAGGAAATGATACTCATAAAATATTCCATTATAATTGTTCTCGTGACACGCGGATTCTTAGAGAAGCACAATAGTGATCCGACTAAAGATAATTTATTTGCCAAAATCCTATAAGCTGTTACATAAAGGTATATGAAGACTTTGAGATAAAAGATAAATAAAATAAAATGAAATTGGTTTACAACTGACGGTATCAATTATAAGGTAAAAAATATAAAAAAAAATATAACCGAATTGGAAACCTCCTTCTTCCTGAAATCAGTTAAAAAGAAATTAAAAATAAAAAGAAAATCTTTCGTTTCACTAATATAACGAAATTGTAACTAGATCATGGCTCTACATGGGGGACATTTAAGAAAAATTGATGAGGGGGTCTTGATAAAAATAATAGATTCTAAAACGATACTTCTTTCATATTTTGTCCGTCTATCTGTGTGTTTGTTCTGGCATCACGAAAAACAACTGCATCAAATTGGATGCGGTTTACATAATTGTTTTCCTAAAGGAATTAAATGAAAGGAGAATTATTGTCTTACATAAAATCTGTTGTAGGTATATTTTATTTTAATATGCCGTCTTTAAGTTTCATTATTATTTCATTTCATTTTCTTACATTTGACTTATTTATCAATAAAATTTGAGCTATTTAATAAATAGAAAAATATAGTCAGTAAAAAAAATGCGAAGAGTGTTTACCAAAAAGGACAAGTAAAAAGAATTTATATGTGGGATATATATATATATATATATTTTAAACTTGATAATAATAAATATTTTTACATATTATATAAAAATCTTTATTCATTACTAACCATACTTATTCACATTCAATAATGTATATTTATGCATTGATAATACCCCACTAAATTCTACTATTGATGCATATTAAATAAACGGAATTCATGTATAAATAGTCAATATAATGCGATTTGAACCCGGATATGGCTAGTCCTAGATTAACGTACGATTAAGGCTTCGCATTATGCTCCGTAAAGAACATTTGTAACTGTTTGCAATAATAGACAAATACATAACATACGAATGGTTCACTTCTAAGAATAAGACATACTTATGGAGTGATTGTTTCAAAATTCACTGTGAACTGTAACCAGATGAATTTTCACTTAAATTTTTTTTTTCGATACACACAGTCTAAAGGAGTCTATTAAGTACTGTAAAAAATAAAATTGAATCCATATATTCGAAATTCGAACCAAAGGCTAGTTTGAACGACATTTTTAAGTGCATGCGTTACACCCTACATTAGCTTAACGTAGTGTTCATAAAATGTACTTTGTACCCTATTACATTACACTTTTACTGTGTAATTTCTCAAAAACGGAAAATTTAAGTGGGTCCGTAAGTTTTTATCGAAAGTTTTATTAAGATTGCGTTATCTATTTTATTGGTAAAGTGTTGTGTAAATTGTTTTAACTGAATAGAGCGGCTTTATCTGCATAAAATATAGAGAAAAGTATTATATCTATTTATTTAGGATATAGTTCATCTCAGTACCAAATTTCATTTAAATCCATTCAGTCGTTCAGGCCTGATCGAATAATAAACATTCAAACATAAATAGCTTAATATTATGTAAAATATGATAACATTACTAGGACCCTTTTTTAGAGATAATAGACCAGTGCAATCTCTGGCATAATAAGCTAATTGTTTAATCCCAGGGCAATTAGTGACAAAACATAACGACCCTTATGGGAGGCACAGTATATATTATGTAACATGTAACCGTATATTTATGCCTGTAGGTGATACCAATCTGTACATATAGCTTGTTTGCTTTTCTAGGTGATATTTACATTACTAGAAAATACGTAGTAGCAACCCATTATCTTTCTACTAGTGGACATGGGTTTCCCATTGAAGAGGATACATCACCAACTATTAGCGACTCGGTATGGATAGGGTTTTGTTTCAAAATATTTTTCTCTTTTACTAGTTTAATATACATTGCTTTCTATTACAAATTATCACCTTTACTTCGTTTGTTATTCAATTATCAAACAATCAGGATTACTTTGAGGTGACAAGGAGTGGTGACAATATTCATCACCATGCAGGCGATGAAGTAAAAGTGCAAAAATTGCTAAAATATTATAAAATTAAAATACAAATAAAACTGAATATTTCGTTTAGTAGATTTTGTTCCATAAAAAATATCCTTTTTTGATTTCAAAACTAAACTACCGATTTTGATAAAATTTCTATAGAATCAATCTGGAAACATATCCTTTTATTGTCTAAGTAATATTATTATACTATTACTATTATTATTATTGATAATTGATAATATGCTAATTGAATAAATCAATTCACATTTTTACGTCAAGATATTATTTAATTTTTTTTAAAGATGTAGGTTGATGTTTGTCAACAATAATCGAAAATACCATAAATAAAAAGCTACATTATTAGAAAATAAACTCTAATTCCCTCATTCGTAAAAACTAAAACCTACAAACCTATTTGAACTATTACACTGTTTTGTCACTTATTTCAAATTAGGAATTTAGCATAAAAAAGAGACAAAACAGTTCAATAGCTAAAATATGTTTATGTGTTGTTTAAAGCGTGATTAGTAGAGTCAAAAGGATAAGACCAAATTTTTAAGGCTACTGACAGAATAACTGTGAAATGTACTTTTTCTAATGTTAAAGGTCAAAGAACCTATTTTCCTTTACAAAAAAAGTTAACATTTTTCTTTAAAGTTTTTTTGAGTTTCACTTTTAAAGGGGGTAGGTAACCTTTGTATTTAGCTTTGTGATCTTAAATCCGACTCCTTTAACATTTATCTGACACATTCTAAAAACAGTTAATGAATAAATAAAATAGAACAAATTATCTTTTTAAATTCCTCGTGTTTGATGTATATCAAATTTAACGATAAAAATACTTGTTATTTTTATAAAATTCTTTACGATACTTGAAAGAATATTCAGTCAAAAGGATGAGTGACGATTAAATAATGCAATATTTTATTCTGTACTCTTTAAAGAAATTAATCGTTTCTAAAAAAATATTTTTTTTAGTTGCCTTTTGGTCAATTTAATGATAGAATTGTTACTAACGATAATATCTATGAAGGTGTAAGAATTTATTTATTTTATTTTATTTCATTTGATTAGGGAAACATATAATTTCTAAAAGCATACATAATTAGTAATTAAATCAGTGAAATTTCTATAAAAACTTATACATTAAATAATTGAGAAAATACATGACAAAAGGGAAACACGAAAATAACAATAAAAAAGTTATTTTTTTCTACATTTAGTTGTTCTTCTTCTACATTTTTCTTATAGAAATTTAAACCTTCACTGAATATATCCGAAGAAAGGAACTGCTCATTATAACGACTACAGATTCTAAGAAGAATACAATATTACCTATATAATTTGTATATACAAAAAGATTACTGATAGTACAGACTTAATGTACCTATCAAGTAATTAAAATATATTTTGTTTGTTACAGCAATGAATTTCTCAATGCAACTGGCTGTGGTGGTAGCAGCAGCGTGCCTGTGCTTAGCCGAGGGTGCCCCAGACGGCAGACTGGTGAGGACCAAGCAGCAACGGCCTACCCGCGGCTTCAAAAATGTCGAGATGATGACCGCCAGGGGCTTTGGAAAACGCGACCGACCTTCCACGAGAACCGAACGTTAGTATAATAATATTTCAACGTCATCATTATCATTTCAGCCATTGATTGTCCATTGATGAACTTAGGCCTTCCCATAGACTGCCATAAGCATTAGAGGACGTCACTCTTAGTGGGGAAGGAAGGAGGGGGATCGTTATACATTGTATTTGCCTGTACAGGCTTACCATTTAAAAATATTTCTTCCCCATTGTATACAAGTATAGTACCTAATTCCTGCCCATTATTTTTGATTGGTATAATATACCTTCGTCTTTCATTAGTTACTATTTGCTATCGTTTAAGCATTCACTACTTTTCTGGCCATATCATCTTTCACACACTATTCATCTCTTTTTCGGACTTCCCTTGCTCTTAAAACCATACACGTTTTCAATCCATGTTTAAAAAAAAATTCATTATAAAAGTCTAAAATTTAAAGGAATAATTATTCTAGTTTGTAAATGTATATGATATTGTATATAGTTTATTTCTACAACCATTTTATTATAACGATTGTGTGATGTTCTAAATTTTTGTATGTAAATGATAAACCAAATATAGGTGAAAACAGTATAATTTCAATGAATATTCTCAAAGGTGACGTAGATCATGTAGAACATCAATCGGCATCGGACCGCACTGGGCGGGGTATTCCCACATTTAAGAGTCCCGCAGTGGGCATCGCACGAGACTTCGGGAAAAGAGCTCCAGAAAAAGTGGCTGAAGGTATAAAAGGGATTGGACGTACGAACGCCCGATGAAATGTCAAATAATTTATGTGCAGCTTACAATTAATAAAACCCATTCAGTGCTGGGTACAGTCGCTGGCACAATAATAGTGCTAATGTGACGCCGAACTAAATAAATAACGATGCGGGAATGCGAAACAATGAACAAACAAGTTACCTAATGTTCTACGTATATTTCACGTTACAAATTGTGGATAATATCACAAATCGAAACGTGATATCCATATTCTAGTACAATAACGTGCTTTTTCATTTAATGTCATTGTCATCCAAATCACATATGACATTATTAAATGTGCTATAAGATTAAATTTGGTTTTCGAACCGACGAAACAGTCTTTATAACTGATATACTAGCATGCACTCGTAATAAAATTTAGCTATCAGATACTAATTAGATGATCTGATCTGTGTTATTACTAAGGCTTTATTCCATGGGGTATGAAAAACTTAATCATTAAGTACCATCACCCCAATGCTAATATAATCTCGCAATAGTTAAATTAATTATACTTATATATGAATAATAGAATCTCCACTACAGATATAAACAAATAATTTTAAACACGTTGATGATTTTTTATGTATGGTTGTGTTTCGGTTTGAAGGGTGGGATATGGCGTGAATTTACAGGGTACAGAGGAATAACACCCGAGTTCTCAGGAATGGCAACGCATGGGGGGTATCATGTGCAAAACAGTATACTCTGTTATGTCTATGGTACTACTCATGTCTATAAGCGACGGTTACCACTTTCCATCAGGTGCGCCGTCAGCTTGTTTGCCATTCTAAGTTGTATAAAAAAAAAAACTATTTTGTGATATTTATCAGCTGAATGTAGTATTGAATCTTATTTAATATAAAATTCCTTAAATAATTTGACATCGTGACGTGATGAAGTATTTTCCATTTGTCATACATGGTATGCGGATATACTATGTATGATATTTTCAATCCAAATCCAATGTTCTAGACAGACGTATAATTCTATAGCATTTATTGTATAATAAAGAGTAGTTAATACTCTTTTTATTTATTTTTAAGATGCCTAACTGAACAAGAACTACACGTATCAAAATTACTAAAACGCCAATGCTTAGTTATATAATTTCAGTGTAAATATCAACTCTATTATAAGATTATTACTTCTAAACAATTGAAAGTAATTAAAAAAATGACATCATAAAAATATACATACATAAGCTCCTAATTCATAAATGTTAGGACGTGCATAGAAAACACTTGAAACAGATTTCTAAATAAAAAAAAAAACATGTGAAAATGTTTATACATACGAAATATTCTTTTTCTACAACAACATTTTTGTAATCTTCGTATTTTTTTATTATAACATACGATTTTGTATATACCTACCTAAATTCACACTAAGCTAGTGAAACACTATGATGACGGATTTGACGTTTGTCCGATCAAAATATCCTTAAATACTGATAGCTACATATCGTAGATTTATACTTAATATCATACGTCTACTTTATTCTTGGATATCAGAACACAATTATAAGATGTCAAAAACGCCATATTATTGGTCGCTAGCTTAAAAATGTTACTTGACACTTTAAAATTCAGTAAATCATCTTTATTGCACATGCATATAGGTTGACAATTTGAAGGAATTTTATATACATATATATACAAACATATTCACATCATAAGAATAAATGTCTAGGTAGAACTGACACTCTCGTGAATTCGGTAACGTGAACTATATTGGTGCGCTGACGGCTCGCGTCCAATTCGTGTCCTTTTTCTGTCAGGGCTCCCAAGTAACAGACACCACAGAGAGAGAGAGCGTGCGTCTCACTCACTTGTACATATGAACGCAACACGGGCCATATCGTAAAATTATTTTGAATGGTTGCCACCTTAATTTGTAGCAACCTTTGCAGTCTATATAGTGTTTAAAGGGGTCGCAAAGGAAAATACACGAGTGTCACTTCCACCCAGTTTCTTTATTCTTATGTCCACACCATCAATTTTAATCCAACAGACCAATACGAGTTCGCCGCACCCGCACGCAAGAAGTTCAATCCCAAATCATCATTAATGGTGGCCTCCGACTTTGGAAAGAGGAGTTATGTTGATGACAATAGTGATGAAGGTAAAATGTGATTGGAGGCTTACTATATGGGCGCCTTTGTTATCAAATGAAACCAACATAAAATATTTGGTGTGTTTTGAAATAACTCAACATAACGAAATTATGAACTTGCTTGCTATTACTATGCTCATAAAAATATTGGTTTCTACATTGATATAGTCTAATAAATTAAAATTTGAACAGAATATGAAATTAGAGTGACCAGAGGCGTTTTCAAACCAAACGCAAAGATCCTTATCGCCAGGGGTTACGGTAAAAGAAACGAACTGGAAAATCATGGAGGTAACATGAACAGGAGATAATCTGAAATCCATTATGAGAGAAAATACACACACAACGCCGATCCGGTGTTGTTTAACGTGCAATTTATGAGAAAACGGCTTAAAGCCGATAGCTTTTATTTGTATAAAGCATTATACGATTTTTGCTATTTGTGTAAAAGTTAACTTATAGCCTCGGGGACCGGCGATATTAGATATGGTGGACAAACATACAACACCCACTTCACTGACTATAAATACATATACTACATTACTATACAATTCATACCTATTTGCTTCAATCGCTTGCTTCACATGGTGAATAATAGGCCTAAAATGCTATAATTATACAATGTCTAAACTGATTAGGTGCTTTATAAATGTGTTATAATATAATTAACTTTAATTGCCAAATATCACATCATTATGAACTTTATTATTAGGTTTATTATAATCTGTTTTTCTATATTTGTCACAATAAATAGACAATTTTAACATATTTCTTTATCGAATTTAGTAATTTAATAATAAATGTATTAATTATAGCATTATTAATTTATCTATTTGTTTATCGTATGCATTACATAAATAAATAGCTAAGCAACATTATTTACAAATTGTGGCAAGTATATTATAACAGATTAAATTAGTACTTAGGATTGGGTAGGACTTCATATTGTTACAGAGTAATCACAAAATCCAAATACTGCAAAAAATATGATATAAAGTTTTTATTTGCACAGTGATTAAAAAAGTCTGTCTCAAAGTTTACTAAACTTGCATAAATGCCATTGTTTTTATAATGGCCGACTGCATAATTCTTATATCACTGTCAGCGGTTGCCTTTATTAGCAAATTGAATAAAAATACTTCTTCAGCCTCCGCAAGAAATAACATTTACAATTTTAACATAATGGAGACTTTTATAATGTCGAAAGTTTAATAAGATATTATGAGGAGTATTTGAGATAATATTCCTGAATCATACTTAAGGTTTCGCTCTATTAAGCCTACAGATAATTAGAATTATACCTAATGCAAACTCAAATACTGAAAGTGACCTCTATGGCATAGTAATCATATTACTTTGTGCAAATGAGGATCAAAGAATCGAAACAACAGGATTGGAATGTATTTATCGAATCATGAATTCAATAAATCGGTTTTAATCTAGGTGTTTTGATTTATGCCTTACATGTTAGTTGTTTAATTTCTCATGACATACGATTTTCACCGTTTGAAAATTGTATGTATATATTTTGTATTTAATCTTGTAAATTACTCTGTAATTTACAAAACACATTTCGTAATTTTAGAATTTAGAATATGGATTTTATTTATGATGATATCATTATAGTCTAATGAGAAGGTAATGATAATAACTGTCCCATACTTCAATGAATTAGAATTCCTAGAGGAACTTCCCAATTAAACAATGGATGGTATGTATATAGTGTAAATTAGATATAGAGTAACAAAATTCACCATTTTGTTACTGCCACTGCGAGATATGTCGTTACTGCTGACCGCTGCTATATCTTTGTGTGTAACTACAAAGCCGCCATTTTTTTCTGACGGTATATAAAAGGTGAGAAGACACTAGATAAATTCATTTAGTGAATGGAATGGTTGAAGTGCTTGCGATGGAGGGCTTTCATTGTGCCTACTGGCGACTTTATGAGATACTTTTGTATCAGAAATGTTGCTTATTGCGTATGTCAGTGTCGTTACAAGATATAAGTTAATTGGAGGTGTGGAACTACTTCCAGTTGGGTCAACCATTTATTATTTTTCTTTTATTTTTCAACACAAGTTGGTTTTCGTAACTTCACGTATCTCTTACTAAAGTGTTTATTGCGTTTTTATTTGTGGTCAATAGTTAATATATTTCTACACAATAGAAATATAAAAAAATTGCATATAAAACTTCATACGCTTTCTGTTTTTACCCAATGGTTAGCTGGTAGAGAATGCCATATGGCATTAAGCTCGCCATTTGAACAAAGTTATATTGTGCAATAAAGAATAAATAAATAAATAAAACTATAAACTAGTAAATACACTATTTAATTTGTAGTTTTACTAATATCTTAGAAACAAATTATATATTTAAATAATAAATAATAATCAAATTCACAATGTTTTTATGTACTTATAATTATGTAAATAAAAACTATTTAAAACCAGTTGGACTGATTTAGATAATTTTTTTTCATTGTCCGATTAATATGGAAAGACAATTTGGGCTATACACCGTATAGACTCTCTGATCTGTAGTATAGTCTACTGTATCAGTTATTTTTTAATACATTTTACTTGATGACTATCACAGTGAGATACAATGAGACATGCTTATATTAAAGTAATCAAATTATAAATATAATTGTGAGAGACTGGTGCCTGAGATAGGTATAAGAATACCTGTATTACAGGTCACCAGAAGTGAGCTTCTATACTATATATATGTTGATTTACCAAACCGTTATTGGTTTGTAAATTTGAAATATTCCTATAACATAGTGATAATTACACCGCAGTTGAAATCATCTAATGGATCACTGATTATTGTTTATTGACACTGATTGGACTTTACAAAAGGTCCTATGATCGCTCAAACGTATTGACATGTAGTTATCGCGATATATCATTGGAAATTTAATTAGTATAATGTTAAATAATATATTAAAATATATATGTTTTAAACATTTTTAAATAATGCCCAATCTAAACAGATACAACTTTTTAGATACAACATATTATAATAAAAATTAACAATGTTATTTGTATGATATATAAAAATTGTTAAAAAATATATTATTAAATAGGTCTGATAGAATAATTATAACAATGGAATGAAAAATATGCATTACAAATTAATTATTAAATTATTGTTAATTATAAAATTGAGTTAAATGTTTTAGATAAATATTTTACATTTTTTTTTATAAGTTACGAAAACCTACTCAATCAAAATAAAATGATGATCAATTCATCATTTATTTACCAATTTATCGCAGTGTGTTTAATTAATGACAAATAAACTGTCCGATAATACGTTGTGTTAACATACAAAATAATTTACAGTTTACGGTCTGGACAACTTCTGGGAAACGCTGGAGGCTTCACCAGAAAGGGAAGGACAAGATGGTAACGAGGAGAAAGCAGTTGAAAGGTAAAATATTATATATAGTCATTTCTCTAATTTTATTATAACAATCGTGAACTGTCTACTGCTGGACATAGACATAGACATATTGCTACCCATAAGTGGGGTGTTGCCAATAGTTGCCACGCTCTGCAGCCACTGCCACTGCCACGCTCTTGGTGGTGCTGCCTCATTATTCTACAATTAAATTCTCTTAGTCACCTCCATATGGCAATGCAATTTTTTAATTTCTTTAAACCAATCTCTAAAATTAAGACTTTAATTTGATATTACCACGAAATCTTTATTATAAGGATGAATATGAACTAATATTATTATACACACACTGCCCGCTGGAAACTAATGCTCCTTTCTAATCAGGATTTGCTGGAAGAGAACTCTTACAGAGTTAAAGCTCGCCTGTTGTACATCTTTATTAATTATAAATTATATGTTTGTAATTTTTTGTGTAACAATAAAGAATTAATAAGTAAATAAATATTTTTTTAGTATTGGTTCTAGTCAAAATTATTATAATTTTAGTTTATAATGGTCTACAAAAAAGTAATTTTGCAAAATTATCAATTTAAAAAGTTAAGTTTAGAGAAACAGCAGCTTAAAATCAGTAAAATCAAAAACTCATATTATCTTTTTTAATGGATAATAATGGAATGGTAACCCACCCGCGCTATTGGTATACACCGGCGGGGCACCAGTGAAGGATGATAGGCGAGGAGATGAAGTAAGTCAGTTAGCCCATCGTGACGAATTCAACAAGAATTGTTTACGATGGTTTCCAGGGGAAACCACGTGGAGGTCGACCTAATAAGGCATATTGCTAACAATGGGGCTGTCAAACTCCATTACTAACAATTCCTTTCCCCCCTAAAAACTCATAATATATATGCTGAAGTAGTTATATAGAGTTTGTTTGATTGCTTAACAAACATCTTCACAGATATTACTTTTTTATATTTGTAAGATTAAGCAGTCTTAATAATGTACTTTCATGGATTTAATTAAAAACAGTTGAAGAAAGACTGTTATAACGCTGTAATGCAGTGACGTACAGTAATTGTCCCCAGGAGTAGGCTCGTGTCAGCAGACTGTATTAAATAAAATTCCAAATTTTGTTTAATTGCCTCTTACTTTTGAAGCTTTGTTAATTAATGGACTTTCTTAATGATAAGTGAAATTGTTATATGAAAACAAAAAATTAGATAATTTTTAAATTATTTTAAAAAGGAGAAGGGATTTCCTTTTTTTATCTGTATGTTATTTTATTTTTTCTATGTCTGTCAAATAACATCTAACAATTATTAGGATTTTTAATCTCAACAAAAACTTCATTTGCTTATGTTATTATTTTTGATTGAAAAATTGAGATTTGATTAACACTATGCTATCTATGCTATGACGAAATTGGTTAAGCTATACTAGTCTCGGCAATTGCGAGATTTTGTTTTGAGACGGAACACACATTAAATGCATAATCTCAAATACCATCTTTCGCTGGTATTATCCTCAATCTATGATCTACTTTGAAATCCGTTATTGATATTATTTAAATTAAATATTCAAAATACTATTCAATAGCGAAAAGATGGATGTCTTACATTCGTCTGAATTTTCATTACGATTGTTGATTCGTTTTCCTTCTGAAGTTTATTACGAAGCAAAATTGTTGAAAATACGCGATTCTGTGTACATACTACACAGCTATAAATAACAGCGATAAATCAAATATATTCAATATAATGCGTCTACGAAACATTTTTTATTCATCTGGGTGTGTGTGTGTGTGTATGTGTGTGTTTACGTATGCGTTTACTTATGCGGGCACGTGTGCGTATATGTGTATGTATATCTGTGTGTGTGTGTGTGTTTGTTGACGATTGAAGTCGCTTTTTTGCGGTGTAAAATATATTTTTTAAAATCTTTAAAAATATAATTATCATTTATTACATTTATGTTTATTATTTTAAAATAAGACTTTACTTATTTTTCGCAAATATAATTGTAATTTATTACACATAACTTATTCCATTCCATCCACAAACAAGATCATTGAATTTGCCACATGGAAAATAAACATTTATAAACCCCATGACGATACATTTAACTGCCACATGCAAATGACACGCACCAGCGCTTTCAATTACAATTTTACATAATTAACAATCGGTAGTTTTGCATGTGATAGCATTTATTTTGTCGTTTTGCTAAGTACTCTTTACAGTAGGCCTCATACGAGATAGGCAATCAGAGCGAATTGAGTATCGAATATTTAATAAATCTGAATGTACCAAATATTACAAAAAAGTTTGGAAATAATACACTAACTTTGGTGCACAATTTCTTAATTCGTATCCCTCTAATGTTAAGTGATTTTAGGCCGCCTTCTGAAGTGTTTCGACGTGTCGTTATGTCAAACAAGTTGATGGTCTGGTAATTGTCGTCTATAGACGTGGACAGCATTATAGATATTAGAGAATAATACTGTAACGCCCATGATTACTCCTCATTCATATATACAAAATACGACTATATTAAACGCTTAAATATAGTGTAATACTGCGTTTAATCTAAATACAATTATTTTTCGAATTTATTTATCGGATTTAATAATTAAATTGATACCTACATGGAAGTAAATCCATTCCCGTATTGGTCTCATATTAGTGAAAAAAATTAACAATTAGTTTAGAATTGACAACATAATCATGACACCATAAAACTGTGAAAATTCTGGAATTTTTGGAGTCGCTAAAAGACAAAAAATATATAGACTCATTTTAAATAATTATTATTTGTAATTTAAATAATACACATGTATTATAATATAATAAAATTAAAACACAATACGTATATTCAAGCATTGTTAGTCTGAATAGACTTTACTAGGTTTACCATTCGAGCATTATAAATCAAAACTCATTCATTTGTAATTTTTAATGCTTGACGTAGCACTGTTGGTTCTTAGTTAATATCTAAGCTCATTATGTTCGAATAATCGAAGCACAAATTCTATTTACAATAGAATAGAACATGACGGGTTATTTAGCTGACTATCTCATTACTAAAATTATGTTGTGTTTGCAGTTATATGTATACTATTAATTCTTAGATTGTATAGATAGAGCATCGAGCTACAAAAATGGGTCAACTTTTTGTCAGTTAATTGCCAAATAAGCTGACTTGTTTTTTTTTTATTAGTATTGTTTATACTTACGCATAAAATGTATTTTGACGTATTTTTTAATAAATAAAGTGAGCGTTTACGCATTAAAAAGATGCAGAAATTATAAGACAAAATAAATATAGAAGATAGTATCAAAAGTCCAGGCCGCCTTATTAACACGAAGGCCTCTGATATGAATGTGGCATATTTGACGAAAGCATTACGTGTTCTCCGAAGCACGAAGCATGTGACACTCTTGTTTAAATGAAAAAGCGTGATTGTGTGGCAGTTGTCTTGTTAATATTATAAATGCGAAACTTCATAACGATGGATGTATAGATGGATGTTTGATAATCTTTCATGCTAAAATTATTGAATGGATGAAATTTGGTACACGGGTAGATTATATTGCAACTTAGTACATATAAATACTTTATATATTGAGTCACGAGGATGAAGCCGCGAGATATGGCTAATTATTAAAGATGAATAGAGATTGAGGTCTAGATTTGATTTTAGAATAGACATACCATAGACAAACAAGCATTGTCCGACAGAGCTGTTATTTCTTGTTTCGAAAAGAAACAGCAATTCCAATTTTAATTGAGAAAAAATAAATATGGGTTCAATACGCGAGCAAACTTCGTCTACCTAAATCGATCTCAAAAAAAAAACTACGAAATAATTAGTACAGAAAAAAATAGATAAATAATCGAAAACTTTCCTTTTTCGATATCAGATTTAAAGGATCTTGAAAGCAAATACTATAGATTGTTAAAGCAGAATATACTCACGACTGCAAGTCTAGAGAGTGAATCCAACTTAATAAAGTATATAGGGAGTAGTTCTTAATAGCCGGTAAGCCTATTATATTCTCTCGATTAATTTAATTATAGTTGCTCCCATTATCGGGAAGTTTGTCAAATATTTTAATTAACCATAATTCTATTTTGTGTCTTTGTATTTATAAATAGGGGTAGTAAATTACTAAACTTCTATCTCTATTGTATAATGTAGGTATATCCTAAAAACAAAAAAATATATAAAATATGACAGAGACAATTAGAGCTAAGAAAATACGAAATAAAAAAGCTTTCTAAAAATATTATTAGAGGAAATAGTAATTGTTCTCGTCTGACCTCGAGTCAGTCTTTTAGTAGAAACTAATTCTTGATCTCTTTATCTTTTACGAGTACTCTCATTTCCTTTTTAGAGTTCTTCATTCGAACGAGAAATCCTTGAAGCAGCATCTGTCACTTATATAAATACCTACAAATTAATGTCAAATTAAAATGTTTAGCATTTTAATTTGACATTAATTTGTACGAAGAACATTTTATTTCAAATTTGTTGACTTTGTTAAATTACAATTATTTAAAAAATATTATTTAGCATTTATATCGAAGCGAGACAACGTCAGTATCATGTAATAACAAAAAAAAATCATAATACTTTACGTCTGATGTACGTTAATAAAGCTACAAATTGTTGCTACTATTACATTTTTATTTGAATTTAAAAATTCTAAATCCAAGACTGAAATTAATAAATTAAACCTATTTGGACGATTAATATATTAGATATATACCAGTAATGGTGATGTCAAAATGGGTGATGATCTTAAATACCAAAATATATATTAACGATATATTGAAATTTTATACATAGATATGATTCGATATCACCCATAACCGATATTACATATAAAAAAAAAAGTTGTTTTCATAGTTAATAAGTTTTTTATTTTACAGTATCCCACTGGATTGGTTCGTAAACGAAATGCTCAACAACCCAGACTTCGCCCGATCGGTGGTTCGTAAATTTGTCGATCTCAATCAGGTAATTATATAGCTAGACATTTACTCGTATTACATACGTACTATGTAATTTTATGCAATTTTTATATTTATTAGAATTAATTTTAGGTCTAGAATTTTTTTACATTATTTGTAAACGTTAATAAAATATTAAATTATGGAAGGATTTCGAATTGTAGATCAAAGTTACTCTACGTTTCGACCTTCTTACTTAGAATCCTTAATATTATAAATGTGATAGTAAATATATTTGTTTGTTATATCTTGACAATTCTATAAAATAAAAAAAAAAAGTATATAAAAATTGGTTCCAATTCCAGTAGAAGTTAATAATATTACTATCAAAATATCCATTAATAAAATAACATATGAGTATAATGGAATTACGAATTCTCGTACTCAATTTCATAATTTAGAAGTTTATATTGTCTTTACTTTGAATTTAGTTTACATAATAAAATCCTTCTGGGTCTGATTTTGCAGACATATTAAATTGGCTGTTGAAATATTTGCATCGCATTTCCCAAAATGTGAAAGTGCATTTAGATTTCAAGGGAGAGTTTCACTACGGCAAACTATTTCAAACGAGTTTGAGGTATCTATGTAAGTTTGAACCGAGTTAGAGGCAACGAAGCGTATAGAAAGTTCCGTCTTCTGGTATTGAGAACAATGGCTGCTTAGTATATTTACAAAAAAATATAATTTAAACTAGTTAAATATTGATTTAAATTAATGCATATATATATATATATATGCTTGCTTTCTAACGCGACAGGTATTGAAATGTAACTTGAGGCAAAATTGCAAAGCTATATATATTGAATCCGTGTTTTTAAATATATAACATACAGGCAAAAACATACATCTTTGTGAGTAAGATTCGCACTTTTGTAGCAAGAAAAATAATTTGACATTTAAAAATATTCAATTGGAATTTAAGAATTTGTGGTGCGTATGAATACGTGGGTAGATGTTTAATATTATTTTAGAAGTATCTATAATAAATAGAAATAGGTAGATAATTTAAAGGACGATTGATAAATTGTAACAAGTCAAGCTTAGTGAAATAAAAATATAATTTATCTACTCAAACATTAAAACTATTCTATTTTTATTTTGTATCTGTTCTACAGACAATAAAAAAAGTAAATAAAATATTAATTAACAAAAATAAAGGAAACAGAAGTACAAAAGGTTTCAGTGATAAGTAATTACTAAGATAAAACAATATTAGTTTTAGTAAGTCAGTTTACAACTTTATGATTGAAATCAAATTAAAGGGAATTAATTGACTTTATAATAAAACTAAATATCGATAACTCAAATATTTACAATAAATAGAAAACAAATACCTAATCGTTATAGTTGGGTTATCTAAAAGGCTGTCCGTATTTTATATCGCCAGATAATATAACGCTGGCATAAATAAAATAATATTTCTTATTTCTATATAAGTTATTTACTTTTTTTTTGTTTCAGGACGGCCAGCTATCATCGGAGGAACTGCTCAGGAATGTGGTTTAAATTTAGTTATGTTACAATAATACTCAAGTACCTATTATTTTATTAATGTATCGATATTATTTGTAAGTATTTAGCGCATAATTTATTCAATAAATTACTGTATGTACAGATGAGTTAATAAATTATTATATTTATAATGTTACGGTACTGTGATATGAAATAAACAAGATCTTTATTTGTTTAAAATAAACTGAATAATATAATTATTGTTTTAACAAGTTTCATTATACTTAATGACTGTTGAAGAGAATTAATTTAAATAAATATATTGTTACTCAGATTACTATCAATGTTGTAAATAAACGATGTCAATGGCATAAGAATTGTCCAAAAGAGAGACTACTCTTAATTATTTAAAAGACGTAGGTTAAATTCTTAGAGATCTCCTTAACTTTTTGCCGCGATTCTATGACGCAATGAATAAAATCACAAAGAGTTAAAGTTTAAGCTATTCGGAGTCAAAATAATGTAAGAGGTACAAGACTAAAATGTAATTTAATATTAGTCATGATTAATTCTTTCAATCGAGTCTATGGCCTAGTTTGGCGGAAGTCCTGAGACGGCACCGAATGTCAATCTCAATGTTTTAAAACTACTAAAGTCAATAGTAAATTAAGAATAAACAATGTTCCTTTTTTAAAAATTAAAACTATTCGGTTTGTATAAGTAAAAGGAAGGCAATCTAATATGCGGCCTTAATAATTGTTACTACTTTTACTGGTTTGGCAAGTTATGTATTTCTTTTTTCAAAGTGTTAAGGCAAATTTACATTGTGTCTTCTAAAGACAATGGTGGTGCAGTGAATTCAGAATAAGTGTAGAGTTGTTTAGAATTTGAAGCAGTAACTGACTTTATGTAAATTTGCTTTAAAGTAAATTATTTTAATATGTCATGTCATGCTGGCTATAGGTTAAATAAGAGTGCGTGCGTTGAGGGGTTTCCAAAGAATACTTTTAGTTTATTTCCTCTTTCGTAATTTCGCCAATGTACCTATTTATTTTCATATGTATATATATAAAATGTCATTATTGTTTCATATAATTATGAGACAAATTAAACTTCATCTTTTTCAATAAAACTAAAAACTTAATTGTAATAATTAATTCTTTGTAGATTGTGTCTGTTGCGATGTTGGCAAATTACGATTCTAGAAATTAAACAACTATTATTGTCATTATTTTACTTGGTACTAATTTGTTAAAAATAATACGTCAGATTAGTTTTTGTAAATGAAAAAATTAAAGTTTAATTCCAATTAATTATGGTGGTTTGTATTTATCTAAACTAGGCTGGGTATTCAATGTATTCTAATGAAGTCAATTTTCACGAATATAAAATAATTAGAGAAACATTCTGTCCTGTTGTATTGCTCTACATACATACATGTTTAACGAGATTGTATGAATATAATAATTGTAGGGTAATTAATTGGTAAATATGACACCTGAATGTTTGGATAATCTGTATTTACTTAGTTTGTTGTTTACCAATGTGACGTTATGGATAAAAATAAATATATCGGGTACCGAAATGGCATTTTTATTTATTTGTCACAAAATGATGAGCGTTCATAACGTGGCTCATCCAAGCGCGGCATCGGCGGAATTATCAGACAATTTTAAAAAACGAGTGGACATTTTTTAATATATCTAATTGCTCGTTTAAAAAGTTCTATAATAGCGAATTAAAATGTTAATCGCGCAATAAAATTCTCATTAAACTGCTTCTGTAAATTTGGATTTTGGTGACAAAAAGTAGATGTAGGTAAAAGTCAGAGGTAAATAAAATGTAGGTTTTTTTTTATGATACAATGGCAAACTAGCTGACGGTCCACCTGTTGGAAAGTGGCAACCGTCGTCTATAGACGCGTATAGCACAGAATACACTTCGATTCCCGTGGTACTTTTTTCACCTTATGCGTTGTCATTCCTAAAGACTATGATGTAAAATGTTTAATAATAACTAAAAAACTAGTCATTTTTATAGTTTTACTTATTCATTTTTTTACACATCTTTAAACTCAGTTTTAGGATTTTACTCACCGGTACAGGTAGTACAGTGCCTAGATAATCAATTTTTAATTATGTCAGCAGTGATAGAATTTTTATATGTACGTACTGTTTACCCGTAATCACGTTAAATTCCGAACATGACTTTAATTTTTTTTTAAATAATCAAACAGTAATATTTAAAAATTGTTTAGTTAAAAAATTGACAAATAAAATCGATGTTATAACACTTGGTAAGCTTTGGCTTCGTTCTTAATATGCTGGTCACATACCCTATAAAAATGTAAGTAGGGTCAGCAAATAAATGGGTTTATTGTATTATGTGCCTACATACTGGACGTAGGAAGGTGCTGAACGGGATGTCACGTAATCACTAAACGATTGTCACTGTTTATTTGATATATCACTTCGGTTCTTAACACAATAGCGCTAAAGGTCAAAGTTGGATGGGAGGTTATTTTAATCATATCCCTCCTACGTATCTGCTATTTGCTAAATAAGAAAAGTAAATACAGTATAGTAATGAGAACATGAAGTAATTATATACACCTAACAATATAATAAATTTAATCATTTATTTATAAATCAAATTGAAGTACTGAATTAAAACTATAATTCCGTTCGCCTGAAGATAAAGTTCCAAATCTAGTCGCGTGTAAAAAAAATATTTTTTTATAAAAATAGTGAAACAAATTAGAATTAATTGGAGTAATATTATACGGGTATAATTATTAATAAAAACTATTTTAAAAATATTATTTTCACGAATAGTTTCAAATGGATACCTATAACTTTGTAATGGATGCATTAATTTCTTTAAATATTTTTTTTATTTGAAATTTAGAACTTTGCTCCATTTTTTAATAAAATTAGTGTCACTAGCTTTCTGTGTAAGTAAATAGGTACGTTTTCACTATAGCTTACATGAGAAATAACAAGATGCCTTCATCCTATATTCGGATCCTTCAAATGTAGCGTGAAAAAGCACTAAAGCACTTAGTGAGCCTGCATAGTGCGGCCAACCGTTGAGAGTAGAACATTCTCTTTTCAGTTGATCGCATTCTTGAACTAAATTGTCCCTGTGTTTGCCCAGAATGGTGTGATCTATAACGTTGTTTCATATAATGTATACGATATCATAAACGATACAATTATCTGAAATAATAGACATTTGGCAAGAGGACATTAAAAAAACATTGAAAAAGAGAAAATAAATATTTTTTTCATCTGTAATAGAAACTAACCCAAACCATTTAAAAACTAAATTTGAAGAGAATTTATGCCATCTAAAAAAATAATAGCTAAGTATTAAATTTGGACATTGGAATAATATAAGTCTGTTATCTGACCACACCGTGTTTGTTTCGAATACTAGTTGTAAGTCGTAGCTTTGCACATGTGAACTGGTAATCCTGGATAGGTATCATCTCTAAATTTTATTATATAATAAATGATGGCCACTGAACTATACGTCACTAAAGATATAGATACCAAGGAATCCAATACTTTTAGAGATGCTAAGGGATGTGCCATAGAATTATCAAGTCACAGCAAATTTTTATTTCATTAACGGAATTACGTCTGCTCTCCTCTCTTCATTTCATTTGTATGCAGACGACATGCAATTATATACTGCTGCTCCCATCTACAACCTTACTAATGCTGTAGATGTAATTAATAATAATTTGAACGTAATTGCTAAGTGGACGAAAGATTTTGGGCTTTTAGTTAACGCAGATAAATCTCAAGCGGTCATTATGGGTAGTTCTCATTTTATTGCTAAACTTCGATATTTAACAGTTCCCAACGTTATTTATGACGGAAAAATAATCCCATATTCCACTACTGTTAAAAATTTGGAAATTTTTATGAACCAGACACTTTCATGGATCCTCATATAAGTGAAGTAAGCCGAAGAATCCACGCATCACTACATTCCTTAAAGCGCCTGCAGAACTTCCTCCCTTTAGGAACTAGACTGTTACTGGCTCAATCTCTTCTTCTTCCTCTTCTAGACTATGTTGATGTTGCCTACCTAGATCCCACACAGGAGCTTGTTGATAAACTTGAGCGACTGCAAAATAAATGTATTAGATACATCAATAACCTTCGAAAGTTTGACCACATATCTAGTTATCGCAGTCAACTCAAGTGCCTTCCTATCAGGCTACGGAGAAATGTCCACATGCTTACTTTTCTTTTCAATATCCTTTTTATTCCAACATATCCACATTACCTTCAGGAAAGATTCAAATTTCGCGAAATTGATGTTCGCCTAAGATGCAGTAATGACTTCATTATAGATTTGCCTTGTTTTAATACTCAAAGCTATGCCATGTCATTTACTGTACATGCTGCACGTCTCTGGAATTCACTTCCTAATAACTTAAAGATGGCACAATCGCTGAAATCTTTTAAAGCAGGTATCATAAAATTTTATTCTGAAAATCCCTCTTAATTGAGCCAATTGTGAATATATGTATGTATGTATGTATGTATGTATGTATATATATATATATATATATATATATATATATATATATATATGTGTGTGTGTGTGTGTGTGTGTGTGTGTGTGTGTGTGTGTGTGTGTGTGTGTGTGTGTGTGTGTGTGTGTGTGTGTGTGTGTGTGTGTGTGTGTATGTGTGTAAGTTTTTTATTTATTTATGTATAAATGTTATATTATTATTCATTAACTTTTATTATTTACATATGTAGGTATATAGAGCTGTTTTTATTGTGTTATATATTCAATTTTTTTTACTGGGTATTATTTAGTTTATCTTTAATTGTACGGTTATTACCCTTATACATTCTACAGTTTTCTTTCAGCTTCTCAAAGGTTGAGTGTAAGAGATCCCTTTATGGGATAAGTCCGTCATTGTATATTAAATCATTTACCAGTGTTTAATCTGAGTTATGTATAATAAAGATTTTACAATACAATAATTTTTTTTTTTGCAGTAAACGCGCAAGCTTATTTTAGCAGGATTAAACTGGATTTTGCCGTTCCCAATCAGAGATCCTAACTAATGTTCTCTCGATTTCAGACGCAAGCTGTTCACGACTGTCCTTCACAATCGAATGAGGAACATTGGTACGACCCGGAGAATGGGCTGTATAAGTTTACTAAAAATTTAATTTTGGAACATGCTAGTTCTTTTTATTACCTATTTAGCTATTTTATAGATCATGAAGATTAACGTTTGTCGAGCATCGCGATCGTATCCATTTTATTTTACTGTTTCGGAACACATTACCTGAGAAGTCGTACTGCGTAAATTCCATCCTGAGGCGAATTTCAATTATCCACATACTCAAGAGACGTGATAAACCAGATGATACAGATTCGTTATCTATGCTATTAAATCTTCCATGAGTACTTAAGTTGCATGGTTATCGGATTCTTTTATTGCTACTAGACAGTATTTTGTAAATACGATATACATTATAATCTAATTGTTATGTATTTAGAAATGTATAGAAAATGTTTATACTATTTTGTGTTTTATTTTACATTTATACTATGTTTTTAATATTTATTAGGTCTTAAGACCTCGAGTCAGTAACATGCTACTTACTTGGTATTTATTGCTAAGAGCTAATAAATAATTTTAGTAATAAATTGGTGAAACACTTTTCTGTGATTTTTCATTTAAAATTTTTTGTTGTAATTTCGACATTTATGTTTGCTTCTTATTTTGATTATTCTTAGTAGTTAAAGCAAGTTTCAGTTAAATTCTGAATATTATACTCGTCTTTTATAAGTACTTGTGTCAGATCTAATTTTATATAGATTTTTTAAATATACTGTTGATGTACTTAAATTGATAAACAAATACATCGACACATAAGAATATAGAGGTCCCAAAACACCAATTAATCCTCAATTCCACATAAACTATAGTTATTATCTTTATTTGATACGAGTATATCTGCCGAATCGTTAACGTAAAGCTTGTAGCGGTCATGTATAAGCGCCTTAAATGCTGACATAGTCTCTCTATTAGCGCTTTTGGTGCAGTTCTAATTATTGGACTCCATAATTTTGTTAGTACTATTAACCAACACAGGAGAAAAGCTTTAAAAATTGCACAAGAAATAGTGAAAATTGGTTCAGAAATTAAACGTGTAATTAAATCATGAATTATTGAACAAGACGGTGATTAGTACTCGGCGTTTTCTGCCAATCCCGAAAGGAATCTGGCGTAAAGATATACATAAAAAAGGCTATTCAATCATAACAAATTTAATATAGAATCTACACTAAAATAAAGTCTATTGATTAGGTATTGACAAATATGTTGTATAACATATGTACGCAAAAAACACAAGCGTAATGGATGCCTCATTCTTTTAATAGTTATTCTAATATATTTTTCTCACACCGCTTTAAAATGTTTATTTGTCTGTTTAATACGTTCAATTTAAGACATTTTGTGTACCATGTGAGTGTTTTTTTCCTTTTATGCGCCTCCTTAGTTTTATGTTTTAGAGGTTGTCTGAAAGATATTTCTTTAATGACAAAATCACGTTACGTATTTTTAAATACGCTTCTAAGATCTCTTAGAATTTACTAGCAGTATCTATCACATACATCGTGTTATATTATAGTAAAAGAATACCAGGGTAATGAAAGGAAAACTCGAAATAGAATCTTGCTGTACATATATATATGTTCGTAATGAAAATTTTATGAATTTATTACGTTTGTTGGTTCCGACAATTGTTTCAACTTCGTCTAGAAGTCTTCTTCAGCTTTAGCAGGATATTTCGTAGCTCGCAGAGCTTGTGATGATATATATTTATAAATATTAAGAAGGAATCCGCGTAGTCAATTTAAATATGGTAGGCTTATAAGATCCTTTCCTTGTAAAGAGGAAATTACACCAAATTAGAAACCAAAGCCTATCCTAGTCGTTATTAAATTTTGTATGGTCTGCCACTTTTTTTGTCGGTATAATAACAATGTAGCTTGTTGGATAAAAAGAAGGGTAAAGGACAAACCTGGTTCACTTAGTCCCCGCGTGTAGGTCTTTTATACGCGTTCTCGTTCTCTCTTCAAATTATCCAACACTTTTGTTGATTTGCTTAAGTATGCATGAATGTTGCGCGGAGATCACGGCTGATAGAATAATTCGCAACTGGCGGAGATTTATTCGTGATCTTAGCGAAACTTGACCAGCTCGACGCGCAGTCGGATTATATACTGATTTTGTCCATCTACACCCCAATGTGATCCCAGATTTAATAGGGAATATGGATAGGTAAGGAGGGTAGAAGGATATTGCGTTCGGAAATGTTTAATGCATATACAAAAGATGAGATTATTTTTATTCATTTAAAAAAATAGACAAAATAGTTAGTCTTTTAATAATTATACGGTTTTTACCCATTAACTAGAATGTTGTTTTCTCTCAGCTTCTAAAAGTTTGACTGTAAGAGATACCACTATAAGATAAATCTGTCATTGTACTCATATATTAAATCTTTTATTATACCTATCCAATGTAAATTATGTACAATAAAGATTTTACAATACAAAATACAATACAATTATTATGAATACCAAAATTAATATTTAGATGTATACCTAAATATTTCATATAAAAGTACTAAAAATACAAAAATATATTATTTTCCTCGTCTCAGGATAACTAACAAACATTTTAAATATAAAACGCATAGGTATGGTGTTCATACCTGTATCGGAAATATTGAAATTAGTTTTCCAGAAGTATATGCTCGGTAGTCGCGCTTGCTAGTAACTTTTCAAAGCAATCTCAAGCAAGGAAAATAGACTTTATACATCAAAAATACCTAACTGTTATGTACATGTTTTTCGATGGAATATAATGAAATTGTAACCCCGCTTGGGCTGTAGGTATACGCTAGCAAGGTATTAGTGAAAGATGAATAAGTGTGGATGAAATCTAGTCCATTTACCTATTATAATGAATTCATCCAGAATCAATCATCATTAATGGTTTGGTTGACCTTATTTAGCAAAACACGGAATTTGATCTTTCATCTTTCAACCTCAATCGATTCAGTCGTATATTTCTAATATTAAAAATGGTAAAGGTAAGTACCAAACGAGCGAACATTACTCCTACTTACCCAACTTGTATTTATCTTATAAAATATTAAACATAAACTACGAAGTGCCTACTCAGACCTAATCTCTTAATCTTACGCCAAAATCATGGCATTTACATTTATCTGGTATAGAAACAAATATTCGTAAAAATTCCAAGCTTTTTTATCAGTTTTCATTTGAAATTGTAAAAACATAAAATATAAAGAAGTATTTTATCTTATTAATATACGAAATTTGTATTTGTAATGTCTGCACATAAGAGATATTTAAAAAAAATATGAAAGGGGTTTTAATAGGATCAGAAGAACCCAAAGCAATGATTTTTTAAAATTTTGTCTGTCCATATGTTTGTTTTGGCATCACGCAAAAACTACTACATTAAATTGGATGCGGTTTTGACTGTTATGCTCCTGTTATGTTGTAGTCCCAGCATAGAATGGGCCAACACTTCCTTTCCCGTGAGTGTCGTAAGAGGTGACTAAGGAATTTAATGGTCACGGGATGGGCAACAGCATTCATCGAGCATCACCAAAAACCTAACTGTGGTTGCCAATTCGTCTGCCAAGCTTGCAACTACTGACAAAATCCCCCAACAAGGGGTATGGGGTAGGGGAAGGGGGGCTGGTATGATAATGATTATGACGGTAAAGTAACATGAACTGCTTTACGGATATTACAGACGATATTGTGGCGTTCATGGTACGTCTTTACTGGTTGCTATTCCTGACGGTTCAAATGTCATGTCTCCGTATCTGTAATTTTTCTATACTGTAAACCAAATCACAGTCATTTAAGTTAAACCGCTTCACGGCATTAACACGAGTGGAATAGATGCAACCATGCAAAAGACTTTTGCATAAAGTCTCTCACTGGCACCTAATTAAATAACAAATCTATTCAAATACCCGAAATTTGGTACAATATAATTTTACATTATACATTTTAATCTGTTCCACGGTACTATGCTTCGTTTGAGAATAATAGAATTATTGCTTTGTGGCAACTTGACCGAAGACTTTAATCGAGTTTGCAACCAATATCCGTATTCAAAATTTGTTGCTAACGATTCTACGAATCTCAAGTGAAATTCACAATACCCCTTTCTCATTTCTGTTTGTTAACTGATACTATTCTTCGGTAACTAATCATTTTGTTATTATTAAAAATGTTAAATAATTTACTGTTTCCATTTAAAACAATGAATGAATAAAAACTCTTTATTGTTGCCCTCAAAGAAAAATACAATGACATGAAACATGTACATAAGAACAAAAAATCAGTATTACAAGTAGCAATGTAAAGACGCAACAATGGGTGGCTTTATCGCTAAATATCGATCATTCCTAGTCAACCTTAGGATGGAGAGGAATAATTGAACTCTAAGGTGGAATAAGTTTGCGTGTTCAATAAATATACCTAAAAAATATTAGATTGAAATTCCCATACAAATTTGCAAAAGACTTCTGTTTTTTAAGTAAAGAAAAAGCTATAATGGGTGTACTTTCATTTTTTATCGAAATTTTTCAACTAAAAGTATTTTTGTAACCATTTCTAAACTCAAATAACAATGGTGGGATAACTTTTGTTTATAAAAATGAAATTGAATATGCGGGGTTAAATTGAAATCCTTAGCAACATCAGTGAAATTGAACAATTTTCCCATGAAGAAACAAGTCAAAGACAAGAAAATATTTTGGGCCTCCCACACAAACACGGTACGTACAACGATAGCTGGCAAAAAATTGGAGTTCGCCAATCGTAACTTGATAGAGTCAGTATGGGATGTTCCAATTTTCTCGTCGATTTTAGAATTGTGTTTATTTGGAGGAAAAACAGTTTCATTGATTCTTTGCTATATTTATTAATTTATTAGATATACAAGACAGCTTTACAATAAAACATTTAACAGCATTAATACACACTATATGTATCAAAATAAGTTGCAAGTCCAGATATGATAATCTAGCCAATTCAAAAAATTATAATTTCATAATTTTATACCCTCTTAGACCATAAAAAAGTAATTATGATTTCAGAGAAACTGAAATTCCTCTTGAGATTTTATAAGGACTTCACATAAAAATATAAAAATCTTCCCATTAAGTTATTCATTAAATATTTATATTACTAAACCAAAATTAGAAGTAACAAACAAAAATAATATTCTATTTCCTTTTTTTCAAGATATAAGAACCTGAGATAAAACACTGAAGTTTATACATAAGTATATATATATATATATATATATATATATATATATATATATATATATATATATATATATATTATGTTTTGTGTAATCTATCAAGAAGAAGAAGCAAAAGACGATTGAAAAAATTTAACGTGAAATAATTTTACATTTAGAGTTTTATTACTTCTCCTTGATAATATTTTTCTTTATAATCTATTATTTAGACTTATTGATGTCCAAAGTAGCTATATTCCATTACTTTGTGTACGTGATCCATCACTCACCATCATTCATCACCAGATATTATTCGAATTTGTTCAGCCATAATAATATATGTAACAAACCAACACTTACAAACTTTTATGTTCCATGATGTTGCCTGCATGATTTAGTACATAAACTAATATATAATTTTAATTTCGGATATGGCCTATCTATATACTAAATTTCGTTCGAATCCATCCAGCCGTTTAAGCGTGATTCAGTAATATGCATTCAATGATATAATTTACCAAGATTCGCCGTAATCATTTTCTAAATTGTGTAACCAAAATAATATTAGCCAATTTAGTTTACGCATTTTGTGTGGCGCTGAATAGTTACAGGAAATTAACTTTGATACGTGTCTACGTATATTCTACACGCGTCGTGATTATTTCTTCAGCACCTGAAATGTTAAGTCGCATAACTGCAAAAGTGATAAATTTTGGGGTGAAATTGTTTTATCGATAAATTCACAATTGCAGATTTTGTTCCACGAACAATTTAAAATTTTTCGTTGCAAAATTGCTACTTCAATCGTAAGAAAATTAATATATGATCAATGCAAACCCAGTCGCAAGAAATATCAAAGTCGGTTCTGTGTTAAGGAAAATATCGCGTAATATACACAACAAAAATACAGACGAATTGAGAACTTCCTCTTTTTTGAAGCAGCTTAAAAGTAATGTGGGGCGCTTTAGAATCGGAAAAGATCATAAAAATCCATCCAGAATTGGTGAAGGTAAAGCGTAATATGCACAAAAACCTACAATTGAATTGATTCTTTTTGAATTCGGCTCAATATTCATATAAAAAAAAAACGTTCTAACTTGCATCCCTTATTAAGGACATCCTTAATCTTGAAATGGTACGGTCAGCATCAAAGTCACTGAATACTTTACTGAAATAAATGAATGAAATGAATATTTATTTGCCAAAACACTTTTACATCGACGATTAATTCTACGAATTACACACAAGGACGTACAAGGCTGTATCATGTAATTGAGATTAAGATAAATAATAAATTAATATTTCCAAAATCCATGTGTTTTGTACAATACATATACCGTTGTGTATATTCCACAAATTTTGTCAATATACGATGCTCGTTCAAATATAGTGTGCACATTGTTGACCTATACACTATGTACTGACGCAACAGTGAATACGGGTTTTGGAAATCTGTAGGTGTGCATCAATATTTTTTTTATGCTGACTGTACAAGTCAAGCATTCAAATAAATTCGAACACGGTTAGGTTTTTTATTTGTTCGACCAAAATAGACGTTGTCTGATAAAAACTGCACAAGAGGCGTGTTATTTCTTCAAACACCGCATGTGTATTACACTGTACATTCCCGGAGTTAGAATATTTTTCAAACTATATCGTTATGTTTTCCATACTATAGTATGTATTACAGACATATATTTACATTTTACACTACAATTATTTTTCTTTTTACAATTTTTTTTCTTTTATGCAACTTCAACTGGCAAACAAGTTAACCTAACCTAACCGCCATTTATAAACACAAACAGCGCTATGGATTCTATTCCTCGTGATTTGCTATTCTTGTAAACTAAGTTGTTATGTCTCGCCTATAATTTTATTCTCATATACCATTCGACCTACAAAGGGGACAAAAGTACCCATGGAAACGTTTATACAGTCTCTCTTTGTCCATAAGTTTTGCTTAATTATCCAAAATTTCTATCAACCCTTGCGAAGTCAAGCCGGATTGCTAGTTAAGAATATAAAACACCGTACTTACGCTAGACGCTACATATAAAATTGGTCAAAGAGCTACCTTTTATCAGAGTACTTTGCATGTTAAGTAGTTTTCTGGAAAGAGGTACAGATTTCTTTACGTGTTCTTTGATGGAGCTCACAAAGGCTGGAGTGTCCACTAAAAGTTATAGTAAAAGCTAAAGGAATGCTGTTTGTTTCTATTATTCGGATTTATTTCTATAATATTAACAAAAAAATATACTTTCTGTAATAACCCACAGATTAGCTGGTAGAGAATACTATATAAAATTGAATGTGCCACCTGTATGAATTTTTCTTGTGCAATAAAAAATAGTTGCCATTTAGTCTCGGCCTAGAATGGGCCACCTCTTTAATTCCTGTAGCTGTTTTAAGAGGCGACTACGGAAACTTAAACGGTCGACCTTTTAAAACATTAACCAAATTGCGGTTGCCAACTCATCTGCCAAGCGTGGTAACTATTGACAAAACACCCCAATAAGGGGATGCCTATGTTCAGCAGTGGACAGTTAAGTATAAAAACAAATTAGATTAATATATAAAACATAAAACATGTAGATCGAATGTCTAAAAGTAAATATTTAGTATTAGTTGTATTAGTTTTATTAAATATTTTTAGTTATTAAATTTCCTTATATTATATATATTAATTATAAATTTATATATCTTGTAGAGTTAAATATGCCTAATATACATTTGCTTACCTCTGTCATATTTGTATGTATTATTAATGTTACTTTTTAACGTTTGTATTTATATAAATAATGGATTCTATTACAACACTAATTTAAAAGTACTTTAAAAATAATAGTAACAATAAGTTATGTAGCAATGCGTTGTTATGGTGGAGGACTATAGTTAGTAGTGGACAGTTAACGGCTAACATGATGATAATGAAAAAATAAATAAGTACATAAACATATATAATAATAATTAAGATAATAAAATGTTATTAATTTAGGAATACTGAAAAAATTGAAAATGGATCTTACGTTCTTTTACATCTGACAGTGTGTATTCAAAAATCGAACAATCACCCTTATTTTATAGCTTGACCCGCTTCTTTTTCTTAGAACGTTTATTTTTGGTGCATAGTATTATTAGTTATAACCCACACTTTAATACGAAATATACTTAGCTACATATATAGCTAATAAGTTTGTTTTTTATTGTATAAATATAGCTAGGAGTCTCGTAATAAAAAAACTCGGCAAACGTTGCTTCGCTTCTATCGCTAATAAAAGAAATTCTTTCTTTTTATTTGAATAAAATTAACCTATTCATAAATCAGAGCAAACAATGTACTCATTTACTAAATGTCATTAAAATTGGTTGAGTAGTTTCATAGATTAGCATGAACTAATATCGTGACAATGATGAATTTTTTTATACCACAAAGGTATCAAACACGCATATAGCTCGTCTGATGGTAAAAGGTTACTGTAATTTATGGACAGCTGCACACTGTCACGTGCGCGCCTCCAACTCTAAAGGTAAAAATCTGTCCAGCCGTTCAGATATTTAGATTTACAACATTGACTAAAATATGGTTTTATGTCTGACATATATTATAATTTTTATAACTAACTATACTCATTTCAGTTGTTAACTGTCCACTGCACACATAAGCCTTCTCCATAAGATAAGTTTTGCCAGTAGTTGCCACGCTTGGCAGGCGGGTTGGCAACCGCAGTTAGGCTTTTAGAGATGTTTTAGAAGGGACACTGCTGTCCATCCCTCGCCCTCCTTTTATCGCCTTTAATAGAATTTATTAAATTCAAACGAATAATTGAATTGATTATAAGATAATCTGGTACTGCTCAATATTAATACAAATAAAAAACCAATTAAATAATTGAATACTTCAATTTGATACTCATTTTATTTAGAGAGTATTTCTGTGAAAATCGTATCAAAACTAGATTACTTTTTCATTAAATTTTATTGGAACTATAGATAGTGCAAGTAATGTATATGTAAAATACTGAAAATGGTCATAAAATTTTATATACCTAGTCCAGCCATAAATTTTGTTACAATTAAAAAGCATTTTATTTATGAAGTAATGTAATATGATGTATATTTATGAAATATGTAATATTAAAATTTATACCTTTTTTTTTCTTTTATACCACTGAAGTGGCAAACAAGCATACGGCCCACCTGATGGTAAGCGGTTACCGTAGCCTATGAACGCCTGCCATACCAGAGGTATTACGCGCGCGTTGCCGACCCTGAAAAAACCTCTTTGCTGTGTATTACGTGTATGTTTTTTTTTATTGTAATTTGTATGCTGTAAGTAATGTAAATAAATTATCTATCTATCTATCTATCTATCAATGAGGGTGAACTCCCTGTCGATGGCGAGCCGTACGAGATACCTAGATATCTATTAAAGTTTCAGCAAAAAATAAAAAAATATTCTATTCGAAATGGCCACCTTTGGCTTTTATACAGGCCTTTAATCTGTCTGGCCACAAATCTATGGATTTACGCACTGTTTCCAAGGGAAATTTAGCCACTGCTTGCTACAAAGATTTTTAAAGACTCAATGTCGCCGTATCGTTTAGAGCAGGCCATGTTTTCTAAAACTGACAATAATTTGAAGTCTAAAGGGTTGAGATCTGGGCTAGATGAGAACCAGTCTTCAACTCTTGCAGTTAATGGGTAAAATGATGATAAATGACATACTATCTGCATTTCGCGGCTTCGTCCACATGAATAAGTACTTAAAATACCCTATGTTGGTTAGCTAGGATCTAACCAACCTGTGTACTAAATTTCATTCAAAATCGTTTAATATTTTTTGCGTGAAAGAGTAACAAACACCCAACCATCCTATCCATCTATCCATCGATAGGTACAAACTTTCACATTTATAATACTAATAAGATTAGAATTATTGACATTTAGAAGTAAATAAATAAACACGGGCAGGACAACCTCTCTCGGGATTTGATAGTAGATCATAGAAAAACTAATCAACATGTAGGTAAGATCGATACCCAACAAAATAGACTAGTAATTTATTTTTTAACAGAAATCTAGATTAATCTGATAGGTAATTCTATAGCTTTTCACTGATATATATTTTCTAGAAAAGAGAATTAGCTGAAAGGTTCGGATTAGTAGACAATGATGTCGTACGTGAAGTAAAGAAAAAAAATTTTTGAATACTAAAAACTATTAAAAACAGAAGGGAGAAAATCTATAGACGCTTAAAAAGAGACTATAAACGTTATAAAAGAAGGTAAGATAGAAGAAAGGAGGCGAAGGGGAAGTTGAGGAAAAAGTTGGTACCGTGTGACATAAAAGAGGTTTACCGGAAATCGTTGTGAGTAGCAAAATCCCCTACGACAAGAGAACGGAAGTAATTAATGAATTAATGAATTTTTTTTTACCCACAATTACAATACTTACTTTAGGGGTCGTTATATATTCCAGCACAGAGACCTTTACCTTCTAACTGCCCTAGTAAAAAAGCTATCATAATTCTTATATTACCAAATAAGCCTATCATTTAACTATATCAGTTCTAATTAAAGGTTGGGATAAACCTTAACGGCCAACTAAAACCGTCATAACCTGAATAATATCAATTCGACGCTAAATTATCATTTTATGTGACAGAAAATAAAAGTATAATGGTGTAACAGACAACAGATGAATAACAATTATTTCTTCTTTGGCAAATAAGAACAAAGAAATATTCTCAAAAAGTGTTTTATTTTTATCACTTAGAAAATGAACAGAAAAAAATAAGGAAATGTAGTGGTAGTCTAGATAGTATTTTTTTTTTCAAAGAAGCTCTGGAAATGTGTTGTAATTTAATATTCTGTCTTTGTAGTATTATAAAGATGTTATAATTTTATAATTTAACAATTCAACAGAGTGTAGACGAAGTCGCTAGCTGTATGTAATACTAAGAAACTAGTATATATATATATATATATATATATATATATAGACGGGCTGGCAACCGTTGTTATTATGTTTATTTATATATACCAGGTTTTGATGATATTTTAGAGAGGCGCTGATGTCCATACTTTGCTCAATATCCTTAGTCGCTTCATACAACACCTACGGCAAAGATAGAGGTGGCCATTTATATATATATATATATATATAAGGATAAAATTTTGTAAATCAAAATTTAAAAAAGCGACAAAAATGTTAGCGGACTCCGCTTGAGCTTTTATATAATGTGTAGTTTCTGTGACTACGTCCGAAGACCTTGACGCCCCTCTTGAATCTCGGTGTCCGCAGAGACACCCAATCCTTCTGCCCACTTCCTAGACCAGTATTAGTGAAATAACTGTTCATTGTAACATAAAATCTTAAAGATCTGAACGCGTGTTTGAAGATTTATTACAAATGTTTGAATATGCCTGAGGCATTTAACTATCAGAAAAACCATATGCTTAATTGAAAGTCTCAAATAGAAAATGAGGTTAATAACTTTTTATATAGATAATTTTAAATACTGTGTAGTTAACGTTAGTATCTAATAACGTTTCTAAAACAATACATCTAATGAGAATGAAAATTAACTTAGCGTTAAAGCTAATTTCACGTTACCTTACATGGAACCTGAAACTTTAATAATGTAAATGTACCCACCTAACTAGCAGAAACATATTAACATTTTCTTTATACTATAGGTAGTATGTTGAAATCACTCTCATAAATAGCTAGCTTAGTTAGTTTCCTCAAGTCTCAGGTGTTTTCGATTCGACTAAAAGAATCAGGCAAGGGGAAAAATTTATAAAGCCTTGCGTTTTTATTCAGTTACGGAAACCCTTCGAATGATCAGTATTTTACTATTTATTTTAAGTGGATACTATATATTGTAGTGATTGTTATTCAGTCCCGTCATTTACTAATAGTTAATACCAAACGCGGGAAAATTGTTCGTTTATACGCCTTTTTTTAATGGCAAATGATAAGTTATCACACATCTAAATTCTAAGGAACTAGATATTTTTTTTTATGGATGAAAATGGTATGGTAACCCCACCTGCGCTAACGGGATACGCTGGCGGAGCACCAGTAAAAGGTGATAGATGAGAATGAAAACAGGTCAGTTAACCCATCATGATGAATTCATCAGAAATTAACCATGATAGTTTCCAGGGGGAACCGCGAGGAGGTCGACCTGGTTGGGTATATTGAGGAACTAGATATTACTAGTTAGACTATATGATTATGTTCTATACTCGTATAAATACATATTATTTTTTGCTAATTTTTTTTTTATACAACTTAGAATGGCAAACAAGCTGACGGCCCACCTGATGGAAAGTGGTAACGGTCGCCTATAGACATGAGCAGTATCGTGGACATAACAGAGTATACTGTTTCGCCCATGATACCCCCATGCGTTGCCATTCCTGAGGACTCAGGTGTTATTCCTCTGTACCCAGTAAATTCACGCCATATCCCACCCTTCAAACCGAAACACAGCCATGCAAACACAACTGTTTTACGGTTGAAACACGAATGGGACAGAGGTACCCAAGCAATCGACTTTTGTACAAAGTCTCCCTCTTGTAATTCACTATTAATATACATTCAATGGATCGTTGTTGATGTAGATCAATAAATGTTAGTATTATATTTTTAATAGATACAATAGCTTTTATTTATTAATAATATATAAACATATAGTGTTAATAAATAAAAAATATAAACATAAACGTCTATTACATTATTAAAATGTCAGTTGGTTTAATTATGAATTTCATTATAGCAATTGATTCGATCATGTATCGGTTTCATTATTTCGTAATTGTATTTTTTGTGAGGGTAATTCCCTTCTCAAATAAAACTTTCTTTTTCAATATTGAGAAAAAGAAAGTTCGAGTTATATTCGAATATAAATTCGATAGTGATGCCAATGAACAAGTAAAAGTGCATTTTGTATTGTAACTTATTTCAACTTTTAGTTGTTGAAGTTTATCTTATTATAAGTTTTGTTGCCAATTCTAAAATATTTTTAGATAAATAGATAAACTTGTTTGTACTCTAAGATGTATGTTAGAAAATATATTATTTAAATATGTATTGTATGTATGGTATGTGTGTTGACTATTGACTTTTTTATTTTTTATGTTATTAACAAGATTATTTATTTATTCTTCAAAAGGGGGGTAAAGAGGTTTCTTCAGGGTCGGCAACGCACGCGTAATGCCTCTGGTATTGCAGGTGTTCATAGGCTACGGTAACCACTCACCATCAGGTGGGCCGTATGCTTGTTTGCCACCTTAGTGGTAAAAAAAATATATTTATTTTATGCACTAACATTATGCATTATGGTATTTTTTTATAACACAGAGGGCAAACTAGCATGCAACTCACTTGATGGTAAGTGATTACGGCCGCCCATGATCACCTGCAACATTAGAGGTATTGCAAGTGTGTTGTCGGCCTTTCAAAAAGGAATATGTTCTTTTCTTGAAGGTTACGATGTTCTATCGGTTCGGAAAAACCGCTTCTGTAAGTTGATTCCAAAGCGTGATTATTTAATGAAATATATACAAATGAAATTACGAATAATGAAGTGATGTATAGTTCATCTTAAACATCTTTATTTTAATTTAATTATTAAAAAAAAAATTAAAAGAAAATACGCTGTATGGCACGAGTATAATACGTATATTTTAAACAATTTAAATTATCCCATTGCACTTCCATTATTCCACGCTGACTCTCAGATGGTTTTGAGAATACATGTTGCTGATGATAATGATGGACTACGTCCTCACTCTGAAACTAAAAAATGCATATAAAAATGTATGCATCTGCATTGTTTATTTTTTTTTAATATTTCTATGGTGAGAAACAAGTCTGATGGTAAACGGGGTTATCGTAGCCTATGGACGCCTGTAACATTAGAGATGTTACTTGGGCATTAACCTTAATATCCCAAAGTATTAACAAAGAAGAAAATATGGATTTATTTTATGAAATGTAATTAAAGTTACTATCTATAATTTTTTTTATCAATAATTTAATAAAAGATTTTATTATTATTTCACACAATTAAATATTTTCCTATTATTGCAGATGTGAATGTATATAACCTATTGTTTATTTAATATGCGAGTTTGTACACACTCCGTCAGTCAATACCTCATATATACCCTAAGGGATAAGTCCGCCTCCGTATTGTGAATAGTTGCATTTACTGCATTTCATGTAGGTAGGTATCATAGATTATAATAATAATAATAATTCTTTATTTGGAACAAAAACAGTGGTTACAATATTATTGAAAAACGATGATATCCGCAGATTATTTTTGGTACTATCAAATTTAATATAAATACATAATTATTATTGTTAAAGTTGTGATATGTCATTACTGTACATGTATATATGTATATAATTTTTTTTATAAATATTTTTAAACAGATTATTTACAACTAGATGGAGTGTCAAATGTTAGAAAATTTCTAAAACACGGTCATCATAATATTAGCTGATACGTTGTTTTAATTATTATATTTCATTGCAAACAAACAAAAGACATTTATACAATACTAGCGACCCGCCCCGGCTTCGCACATCGCATCCAATTAGAAACCTCTAAATTTATCAGTGTTCATCCACTATATTATGCATGTATTTATACATAAAAACCTTCCTCTTGAATCACTCTATCTATTTAAAAAAATCGCATCAAAATCCGTTGCACAGTTTTAAAGATCTAAGCATGCGTAATGGCAGACAAACGGGAAGCGACTTTGTTTTATGCTATGTTGTGATGATGAAAATGGCAATACACGTGGGTGGATGTGTCAAAGTTGCAAAAACTCGTCTGAATTTTTATCAATATATCAATCTAAATATTTGCAAATATTTAATCCTCTATTTATATTTAATCTTACATATAAAATGACAAATATAATAAAATTTCTCATTTTATAAATGGTAACTAATATCAGCTCCCCAATTATAACCAATATAATGACAACCCATTAAAATCACGTGTTAAATATTGTGCCAAATATTCGAACATACACCTATACCTGCACATAGATGCCGGGTCTATGAGCCGTTAAAGATATGTCTCGTACTTTCGAATTTACTAATTAACTTTATTTCGAAGAAAGTAACAAACACACACACTATATTATTATATTTGCATTACGAGTAAAATTTTGACGTCAAGATATTGCCTATTTATCTTCAACTAAATATTAGTTGAAAATTAATATTTAGATGATTACGTTGATAAAAATTTAGAAGACAGCATGACACCAAACATTTTTAAAGGATTTCATTTTTTCTTTATACAACTAAGAATGGCAAACAAGCTGACGGCCCACCTGACAGAAAGTGGTAATCGTCGCCTATAGACATTAGCAGCACCATGGACATAACAGAGTATACTGTTTCGCCTATGATACCCCCCATGCATTGCCATTTCTGAGGACCCAGGTGTTATTCCTCTGTACCCCGTAAATTGACGCCATATCTCACCCTTCGAACCGAAACACAGCCATGCAAACATAGCTTCACGGTAGAAACAGGAGTGGGACAGAGATACCCAAGCAGTCGACTTTTGTACTTTTTAGTAGTCATTATTACAAGTAGTTTAAAACTGACATTGTAAGTTATCATATACATTCAGGTATTTGCGTCATCTATGCCTATCTATGTCTGCTAACCTTGTCTTGTGCTTCCAACAAACCCGGAATGTAAAAGAGTATACAACCTAAGTTATTTTAATTGAACTTTCTTTTGAAACGCTCATAAATCGTTGCAGAATTCCAACTTAAATATAAATTACAAACTTGTATAAACTTTATGAATAGAAAGTAGATCATTTTACGATCACGGAATAATACAATTTCCTGGTAGACAATGTTTATTGTTTCATACTTTATTTTTTTATGAATCAACCGTTAATAGAATGCTTTGGTATTTCTAATTATAATATGTTCAGGTATAAATACTATAAACCGTAACTAATTCTTTTAAGTAATATGGGAATATTTCTCTTCAATTAATTACAATATATTGTGAATTGTAATTAATTTTTAATTAAATTCGAACAACTAATACTAATTAATCAAATCGTAGAAATTACATGTCGTATATTGAAATATATAATAGAAATGACAAAAGAACTTTTTGCTGCATTTGCAGTTCATTTATGGATATGCATTATCTATGTTGATACTATATTAATGATTTAAAATTTATCATCCCAATTCTTCGGGTTTATTTTTCCCGCTTTCTAGAAAATATATCATTTTCAAAGCGTCGCAGTTCAATACCTACTCGTGAGAGCAATTAATGAAATTCTCTAAAAATGGAGAGACTGCACAAAATTGTTTATATAAATATATAAATAACTAGTTTTTTATCCGGTTTTCGTAAGAGTGGATTTTTGAAGTAAGAAAACCTACGAAATAGATGATCTCTGGATGATGTATCAAGATAAAACATACAGTAGATTTTGGACCTTCAGAAACATATTTGCGAAATCACATCCAATTTGGTGCAGTCGTTTTTACGTGATACCAGGACAAACACAGACAGACGGATAAAATTCCAAAAAATATTGTCTTGGCATCTAATGGTATTATTAAGATCCTTATTGTTATTTTCTCTTAAATATCTCCCGTGTAAAGACATCGTTCGGTTACAATCTATATAATCGTATATAAAAGAAGACGCTGACTTACTGACTGACCTTTTTTTTTATACAACTTAGAGTGGCAATCAAGCTGACGGTCCACCTGATGGAAAGTAGTAACCGTCGCCTATAGACATGATGTATATGTATAAAAATAAAACCATATTATGAGTATAAACGTAATTGAACCATTTCCGTGCCGAACCTGCCATTTGGGCGGTTGTATGTGTGGGTCGCGGCTAATACAGTCAACCAAGCTCTGCTTAGAAGCACAGAAGTTTCTTGGTATCTTTACAGGCCTCACGGAGCGACCTCACTGTTCCGAGGATTGTGAAAATTGGAGGAATAGCTACACATTCCGGGATTACATGAAAAACCGTTTCTTCGACGACAAAACAGCCTCGACATAGAGGGCTGTCAGTGGCTCATATTGTGTATAAGTATTTATTTAAAGGGCAATGACCCGTTATTATTATAACTATATATCTATAGTTATAAATAATTCTAAGGCAGTGAAGATGTTAAGTAAAATGTAAAGAGTATTCATATCAAAGTTTACTCAAGTATAGCAATTATGTCAATTAAAAAATTACCAATTTACAATATTTATGAGTAATTATTTAAAAGTATTCTATATAATACTATAAATAGTAAGAATTGTAAATTATTCAGTTGTTAATTTCAACTGTATTTGAAAATTGACAGCTAGTTCCAACGTTGTCATTAATAAGTTTCGATGTGAACGCTTCTACGTATGAAGGTACAAAACTCAGCAATTTATCGCATTGACTACACTGTCCATTGGAAGTGTAGGACATTTCACAAAGTCACTTTAACTGACCCTCAAAATTAGATTTATTGGACATAGAGTGGCGTCTCGTGTCACGAAACGACAACGTCGACGCAAACATGGAGGAATCTACGTTTGCAAATAAAATTTTGTGCTAACGTTTATTTATTCCTTTTAGTTACATATTTACTCACTCATTCCATTTTGATAATAATTAAAGAGCAAGTACACTATATTATTTAAGAGTCGGCACTGCTCTTATATTCATAATGAAAATTAATCTATGCAACCATCTGAAAGTAACACAATAAAATAAAATATTAAATGCTCCAAGTGTTGTTCACTGACAATCTCTGTAGCGCAGTAATGGAGAGGTTTCTAACATAAATTAACTCCAGGGTTTGATTCTCTAATTTAGTAAACGAAGTTTTCTGTATTGACTCGGATCTGGGTGTTCTGAGTTGTAGTCCTAGATATTCTTAGTCGGGTTCCTCATAATATAGAGTGTCCTAGCTTAGTGTAATTATTACCATACCATATCAGCCGTTAACTGTCCACTGCTAAACATAAGCCTCCCTCTATTAGAAGAATTTGCAAGTAGTTGCCAGGCGGGTTGTCAACCGCAATTAAATCTTGATGACATTTTAAGAGGGATGCTACTGTCCATCCTTCGTCCATTAAGTTTCCTTAGTCGCTTTTTAAGACTCTATGGGAAAGGAAGCGGTGGCGCATTCTATGTCGGTACTGCATGGCATATGTTATTATTAGTTTAGTGTAATTGTGTAACTTATTATTATTATTATTTATTTGTTATATGTTTGGTAATAAAAGGTATCAAAATATTTTTATAACTGGTGAATTAGTTTAATTAATATACACAAAAATAAATATACTTAACATAATTAGATAGCTTTACATTTTTCCGACATGCACTCGATCATAATTACGAAACAATGTAAAAGTTTGAAAATTTTCCTGTGCTCAGTTGGAAGAAATCTGAAGCACTATATATAGATATATTATTTATACTAATATTATAAAAAAAAGATTTGATTGTATATTTGGTTATATACGTTAAACCAATTTTAAAAATTCTTTCACCTATAGAAAGCGATATTATTAGACAGTAACTTAGGCTATATATATATAATATTTTCTTATATAAGTATATATATCTCTTTAAGTATAGTCACTTGTACAAGAAAATCGTAATAGAAATTTTTAATTATAGTTGAATTGTAGCTAATTAAAAACTTTTTAATAATGCTGTAAACAAACGTTAAGTTTCTTTCAATATTTCTCTTAAAAGGAATTACTTTTAAATTTGGAATGCTCTTAATTTTGACATTAAGCAAATTAAATATGTATTGTTAAAATAAATAATAATAAATAAATAACGTTTGTTTGTTGTTTATATATTTATAATTGATTTATATATATTACCTCAATAAGTATATGAACAAATATCTAAGTCGTAATATGTTATTTCAACAATTAAACAAACAGTCCTAATAATTTTTTAAACTTTCCGCTTTCATTAGATTTTGCTCCGCAAACAGCGACTTGAATCATGAGAATATGGGACTAACATTAGAGTACACTATATCTATTGTAAAAATAAATAGTTTTTCTCGCAACATCGTTCATGTAGCTACCTATGGCCCTATACCATTCATGGCATCTCTACATTTCATTAGAATTCATTAGGCGTGTTAGTGGTTAATATGTAATAAACAGACACATTTACTATCGCAATTATAATGACAAAGACAGAACGCATGGGGTGCATCATGGGCGAAACAGTATACTTTGTTATGTCCATGGTACTCATGTCTATAGGCGACGGTTACCACTTTCCATCAGGTGGGCCGTTAGCTTGTTTGCCATTCTAAGTTGTATAAAAAAAAAGATAAAGTAAACACATTGGTAATTGTTTTGAACTGGTGGGTTACTCATAAAAACCAATTTCACTAGATCGATATTGAAATTGAGACATTTCGTATTTTCGAATTGCAGTACTAACTACGTAATATGTAGTTTCATATTGTTCTGATAGATGCATATCAGTATAAATTGACAATGCAAACTATTGTAAACTGATCCCAATTATAACTTAATTCCAAACTGTTATTTTATGAGGGCAGTATAAAACTTTCATTGCCAATAGATTGAATAAGGGGGGAAAGGGATTGTTAGTATTTATTTTTTATTCGACCAACAAGTTTAAACAATCATTAAACCCTTACAACATAGTTACAGGGGGGAAAGGGATTGTTAGTAATGGAGACTGAGAATCCCATTGCTAGCAATATATCCAACCATGTCGACCTCCTCGCGGTTCTCCCTCGAAACTATCATGGTTAATTCCTGATGAATTCATCATGATGGGCTAACTGGCCTGTTTTCATTCTCATCTACCACCCTTTACTGGTGCTCCGCCAGCGTATCCCGTTAGCGCAGGCGGGGTTACTATACCATTTTCACCCATCAAAAAACAAATAGATTGGATTGATATTGATATCAGATTCAGGATGTTTAGAATTGACAAATCATCAAAGTCGTAGAATACTGACGGATCTGACAAAGATTACATATAAAGATCCGTCAGTATTCTACGACTATGACGATATATAATATACCGAGTAGGCATAGGTACAAATTTCTTCAATTTTTAAGTTGATTATAAGAAAATTACATCAAAACATGAAATGTTAGGGGACTATAACAATGTTAGCACCTTTGAAACAAACCACAAACGGTTATGTTTATTTTACAATTTACGGATTAGGGATCCTTATTTTGTAGTTGTTAAATACGACTATTATATAAATAGATAATTTATTTATTTTCACACAATATTACAAAGGACATTAATACAAAAAAATAAGGAAAATATATAAGAGAAGTAATATATCCTTTCCTTTTTCATTATATATTTATATAAGGTAATGTTGTATGATTATGGTGAAGAAATTTAAAGTCCTAAATAAACTAATATAATAATCTTAAAAGAAAATTTACATTTTATGAGTCGATAAAATAAAAAATAAGATGTCTACAAAAAAATATTTAATAATTACCAAAGTGCAGTATTTGAGATTTTTTTTTTTTAAATTATGTTGTTTAACGTTCACGTTCATGGCACTCGTGTTGTCGAACAGTAAAATTTTCCATGACGGCTCGGCAGCTCAACTCCATGGTGGCTGCGATTTCGTAGCGAATATTTTCTTTTAAATCCGAGAGTAAAGTAGGCCTCTTTAGAATTGAGATAACCCCACAGAAAAAGTCCATACGAGTTAAATCAGGATTGTGTTGAGGCCAATTTATATCGCTTCTCGTGGAAATCAATTTGCCAGGGGAAATTTCGCATACTCTTGGCAGACACCTATTGGACGTATGTGAGGTTACTGCGTCTTGCTGAAACCATGCTCTTTGGTTTATAAATCATTTTAATTCAATAAACAAACATACCAAATTTCAGGCATGTAGCAATTTTTCTCCCTTTTTACCTTATGATGATATTAATTTAATTGGGCTATAAACTCGAACACAAAAACAAAATATTTTTATAAAAATAAAAATTAATTGGTAACATCAAAATAAATTACAAAATAAATAAAATGAACGCGGAATCTTATTGTTGGCTGCGCGTCGCGTACTTACCCGTTGTTAATAAACACGTACGTAACACACAATTTTATGACTTAATTATACATGGTACTTTGGAGTCATAACTTTTTATTAACTTTTAAAATATAAAAATCCGTACCCACAGAAAATCATACAGAACATATTTTCTTTTACTTGTTATTTACACCACCTTTTTATCGTAATCTCTCAATAATTGGATAAAAACATCTCGTGATAAATGACTTATTAATTATGCTATGAAACTAGCGCTGGAGGATTAATATCAATTCTCCGGTCAAATACCATAATATTACTAGTAAGTACTACAAAATTGCACCAGTAGCTTGATCCTCAAGCTATTAGTGCGATGATAAAATGTAATGTGCGATTGTACGAATGTGCGATGATGTAAGGATGAAGTCGTATGAGAAACCAAGTAACGAATACTTGAACCGTCCAGAACACCTAGACCAAAGTTGATTCAGAAAATTCGTTCGCTAAATTATCCGCATCTTGTAGAAAGATAGCTAACGTTTTAGCAGTTTTTACTATAAAAGACCTGTATAGAAGGATTTTTTTATCGAAGTGTATATGTGTAATCCTTATTAATGTTATATGTATATGTGAAAATGGGTTTGTATGTACCTCTTGACTTGACTTAACAGCTCAATCAATTGCCATAAAGTGCACCAAATGTACGTACTACTTAGGATAAAAAGGATATATGGTACATACCATAACCTACATAGGTTATTTTTATCCCGTTTAGTGAATATATGTGAATGTGAGAAAGACTCTGTTTTCCGCGCTTAGCCTCTCATCCTTTTACGGTTAAATAATTTATTAAAACCCTTTAAGTTGTGAACACTAACCCAGAAAGAAAATGATAATGTCTTTGAAATGTGGTGTTGGAGAAGGATAGAGAAAATTAGCTAAAATATCGAATTAGTAATGAGGTCTTATTTAGAGCTAAGGAAAAAAGACAAGTTATAAAAACTATTGAGGTCAGTAGGGGGAAAATTTTCGGACACTTAATTTCGACACGACGAACTCATGAACATTATAATAGAAGGTAAGATAGAAGAAAGGAGGGGTGCAGGGAGACCAAGGCATAGTTACATCAGGCAGAGAAAGGAAAAAGTCGGTGTTGTGTCGTATCAAGAGGTGAAGAGACTCGCTGAATATCGTAGTGAATGGCAAGAGCTCCACTTACAAGAGCGCAGCTCTTAAATAGGAAAAAAGATGAAAGTTATTTTTTTTCTGACTTTTGTGATCTGTTTTTATTTATACTACGAAAGTGGCAAACAAGCATATAGCTCGTTGTCGGCACTATGCTATAACGGACTAGGGATTTTGTGTCGTTAAATCTTGAGGACAAAATTTTGGCGGACAAAAACGGATGCGTTCTGTTTTAACAATTTGTATGTTGTATGTGCAGGTTTCTATATGTAGTGAAAAAAGTGACTTTTATAAATCATATAGCTTCTTAGTATTCTTATAAAGTAAAAGATCCATTTTATAAGTTTCGGTTTTCAAAGTGATAAGTGAGGGAATTTGAGAAGTCGTCGTTTTTTCATATTACTGAAAGAAACACGCCATTTTTGACTTAAAACGAAAAGAGTAAGGTTCACTTTTGTTCCAACTTTACTGAAATATATCTAGGAATATTATGAAAAGATATACAGGTAGTAAACCGAACTGCACAAAATTCAAAACGGCAACAATATGAAAGAAGGGGAATAATTTCCCCCTTGTCGTTATGTAAATGGAACCGCCTGTTTGAGATTCATCTCATTGTTAGATTTATTTTTATCGTATTTTCTTTTATATAAACTAATCTAATTATCTTTTAAATATTTGGGCTTTGACTTGAACATATATTACATTCTATCTAGTACCATCTATTCTAAAACTAAGCAAAACTTTTATTATGTACTATTCGAGTGGTCAAAATACTATTTTTTTCGGGAATATAAAAATACATTATTGTATGGAAAATACCCAAAGCTGATTAGTTTGATAATCTTATTCCTATTTTTTTTTTGGTCTGCATGATATGTTTTTCTTTTCTATTTTTCTCTATTCGCAGTCATTTCCACATTTTTTCCAATTCTGGTCATATTATCTTGCACATATTCCATCTCTCAGTTACCAAAATTCTTTTTCCTTACAGTCTCACGAAGGTATTTCAAAACATCATACATCTATGTGTATATCATAACCAGCACACATTTACTCTTATCAAGGATGATTAAGAATAATATAAAGCATTTATGATTATAGCGGAGATAGGAGGCCTCATTTTAATATTGCTGTTTTAGTCTTTCGTATTTAAATTTGCATCAATGGACTGAAAATGCTGAACTAGATAATTAGCTTTTAGGTGATTAATTATTTACTTGAGACCGGTGTAATTAACTTTCAAGTTTTGTTAAGGTTTATTCAATTTCTTAGAGAAATCACCTTTTAGTTTAAATAATAAAATGCCTGCCTATTTAAAATAATTATTAAGTATTGTTCAAAATACTAAGTGCTGTAGTATCCAACTCCATCCATATATATATATATATATATATATATATATATATATATATATATATATATATATATATATATATATATATATATATATATATGTTTATTAAATATTTTTATTGCATCTAATACCTTAAAGTATACAATGAATAATTATATTGTATTTTAATTAAAACAATTTAATTAAAATAATCGAGGGAATACGCTCATGCTGCCGAACTGTACTGCAGGACTCTTACCGGCTTAAATCCCCCGGTATTCCACATTCGCCTGTTGTTGAAGCCGCAGGGAACTCGCTTAAAGTCGTCCGAGACTCCAACGGCCACCAAACCAAACCTTTTTTTTAATTTTTTTTTTATACAACTTAGAATGGCAAACGAGCTGACGGTCCACCTGATGGAAAGTGGTAACCGTCGCCTATAGACATGTGCAGTACCATGGATAAACAGAGTAATGTCGTCCATGTTTGTTTTGAGGACTCAGGTGTTATTTTTGTCTAAATCTCACGCCATATGATGTAAACCGAAACAGCTATGCAAACACAATTATACGGTTGAAACACGAATGGGACAGAGGTATGATAAACCTAACCTAACCTACCTTTATGACCACGAATATGAGCGTCACGTACTAAACATGTAAATAAAATAAAATAAATCTCTGATGTAAACATATAAAAATTATAAGGTTACCATAATTCGAGTTTTTTCCATTACATAGATATAATAGTACGTGGTGTTTGTACTCGTGGACAAAAATGATCTTTTTTTTTATAAAATTCTTACATTTACGAACTCATGTTGGTAAATCCTAAATTTACCAATGTGCGGGCTTTTACAGTACCATGTTTAGTAAATAAACTCTTTATGATAACTGCTCACTTTATAAAGCTTTAATAAATAAACTTTAGTTATGTTAATCGCACAATCGATATTTTATCTTCACTTTTGTATAACTAAGTAATCATATCGTGATGTTGAATAGCCCATATTCTACAGAAAATGAGCTATGAAATAAATTTTTCAAATACAGAAATTTAAATGAACAAAGTTTTATATTTAAATATTTGTATATAAATGTGAACATACACAATTAAATATTGAGAAATGTGATTTTTTTCTAAATTAAATCTTAATTTTCTTTTCAGCCTTTCACCTACGTGTGTTCACATGTTATGATTTTTTACTAACTTCAAAAAGGGAAAGTTCTTAATTACACTACATTTTACTGGGAAGTAGCAACATTTTAGCCCCCAGTAAATTGCACGCGCTGTAATAATATAATGTATATTCAAATCCACAGATGTGGATTTAAATTCACTAGATACCCCAATTGTATGCATTTTGTGTGACAAATTCAAGTTCATAATAAGGTCCGTTAAAACATAATTGACTTGGGCAATGAATTCGGAATTTCAACGTACACACATTTGTAGAAAAGAGTTAAAGAACTGTAAAAAGTTGCATTAAACATGTTAATTTCGGGTCAGTTTAGTGCATAGGGGTTATCATCATATCGGCCTTTAACTGTCCACTGTTGAACAAAGCCTCCCCCGTTAGGGGGTTTTACCAGTAGTTACCTTGGCAGTCGGATTGGCAACCGCAGTTAGGCTTTAGACATGTTTTAAAAGAGATGCTGCTGCCCATCCCTCATCCTCTCTTAGTCGATTCTTACGAGAGACGACGTGGGGTTGTTTGCTATTAATAAATATTTTTCAACTGCTTTAGTGATACGCGTTTCAAAGTCCCTGGCCACGTCCGATGCTCTGCTTACTTCTGAAATAAAGCCCTTTATTATTTTTTACTTTTTTATTTATTTATTTTAGTCGTTATCTGTCTACTGCTGGACATAAGTTTACCCCAACAAGTAACGGCAGTTAGGCTTTTAGAGGGACGCTGCTGCCCATTCCTCGCCCTCCTTAGTCGTCTCTTACGATACCCACCGCAAAGGAAGAGATAGCTCATTCTATGCCGAGACACACGGTGAATATTTACTTAATATTATAAATGTGAAAGTGAGTTTGAGTGTTTGTATGTTACATTACAGCGCCTTAACAGCGTAACCAATCACTATGAAATTTGGTATACACGTACTATATGGTATGAAGCTACTTTTTGTCCTTGTCAGTAAATATATCTCGATCAAAGACAAAGTCACGGGTAAAAGCTAGTAATTAAACATTTTTATGTAATAATTGATATTTTTAAATAAAGTCGTTGCGCATCTATTTCATTGTTTACTTTTTATAAGCCTTGCGATGGAATTTCATATGGATTTCATTGACTTTCATATATTTTTTACGGAATGTTTGAACGAGTATATCAAAATGTCATATATAATATAATGTAAATGTGTTAATTGCCACATCTATTTCTATCTATATCTGGATATAGATCTTGCCGCTCTCCGTACTACAATATACCTCGTCCAACTAAAAATAATATTCGCATATATGTATGCACACTAGCATAGTATCTAATAACGTATTTCGTACGCAAAGATTTATACGCCAATAACAGACGGCGTATATCATATTTACGTTGTCCTATTTCCCTCGATACCTCTTAGTTTGGTTTTTTTTATTGCCATAAAATCATACGAGGTGTTATTTCAGCATTCGCGAACAAAACATGTCAGACTAATGCATGAATTTTATATGACAGTTTTTAATATTTGATACTAGCTTTTTTTTACACTATTTCAGATGTAGGAAAAATAAAGAGTTTATAATAAGGGGTAAAGAGGTTTCTTCAGGGTAGGCAACGCGCGCGTAATACCTCTGGTATTGCAAGTGTTCATAGGCTATGGTAACATGCCATCAGGTGGGCCGTATGCTTGTATGTCACCTCAGTAGTATAAAAAAAAGATGGCAACAAAAAGATAAAACATACACCAATTTCAAGTTAGACCTTCAGAAATATAATTATGAAAACAATATACAATTTGTTGAAGTAATTTTTGTGTTATACCAGAACAAATGTACACATAGACAGATAGATAATATTTTCAAAAAAATGTTGTTTTGATTTCTCTTGCTCTTATTAAGACTCTAATGTTCATTTTTCTTAAATATTTTCCACGAACAAACATCGCATAGTAACAATTTTATTACTTTAATAATATAAAATAAGATACGATGATGTTCGATGAATAGTTAATTGGTTGAACTATTATAGCCCCAAGATATAATAAACGGACAAGGTCACTTTCACATTTATAATATTAGTAAGGATTGAACATTTTTTATTGCAAAATTAATTAATTCGTCCTAAAAATAGATTTTATTGTCCAACCTTTTTAATATTTACCACTTATACTTAGCTTCATCTGAGTAAATTTCTCATATTCTTGAGATACAATTTGCCTTCACTCAAAATTGTAATCTAAAAATAAAAACAACTATATAATCAGAAAATAATATGAAGTAACTTCCTTTAAATATCTGTTTGTAGTACAAATAGCTGAAAATAGTTGTTAAGTTTCCGTAAAGAATTTATATATACTCACTTCAATAAAAATAAAGGTAAATCGTCAAAAAAGGTTTTATTGGTTCTAAGTTTATTATATTACCCTTAGTTTCAAATATAAATTTATTATAATTATAATATATATATATATATATATATATATATATATATATATATATATATATATATATATATATATATATATATATAATATAATTATATATATAATTAAAATAACACTATAAATACCCTAAAGAGATTTTGTAGAAAATTGTCTTGATATACTCTATTCAACTCGTGTTTCTGCCTTTAAGGCAAGAACAGAATTGCAAGCTAAAACACAGCCATGCTACTATACTTGCATAGCTGTGTTTTCACTAGGAGTAGATAATATGTAGCAATATCTGTATATTTTAGTTACAATATCTACATTCTGGTCCAATAACGAATATGTTAAAAGTCTATTACCAAAAAAATAATATTAGATAACAGACTTTCGACGTATTAGAAAAATATCCGACTGATATGGGCAATATCGGAATGAGCGATGAAGTGTTTTCCGCCATCAATGTCCAGAGGAACTCAATATATCGGATCGGTTTAGTACGAACAGCAATATGGAAGGGTAATTACATGGTACAGTGGCGTTTCATCTTAGTCCTCAGTTAATAGTGAAACTATAGATACAATATTTTAAACAATAGTTCCCAAACCTAAGAGTGGTTTCTCTCTATTTAACTACAGAATTAGTAACAGATTTTCATGTACTTTTTTACCTTACGAATTATTTATGAAACAAAACCCCAATTCTTCTCTTTTTTCCATTTTAATTTGAGTTAGTTTTGCTACTGCTAGGTTTTATTGAAAAGTGATTTAGAGTATGTTCCTTAGTTAGAACTTCATCTATCCCATCAGTGTACAAAAAGTTTCCTATGTCTAGAAACTTTAAAATCATTGTAACTTTCGTAACAATGTAAGACGTGGTCGTGACTCTTTTGTCATCATTAAAACTGAAAATGTATCAATATCATAAAAGACAGTTCTTAGCTGTGAAAACTTAATAGTCAACCGGACATTACTATTTGTCGTATATTATTTAAATTGTTGAAAAAAGAATGGGTTGAAATAAGGAGACTTGTATCAGAGGGAGACTTTGTATAGAAGTCCTCTAATATCAAAGTGCTTGGATACCTCAGTCCCATTCGTATTTCTGCCGTGAAGCAGGTGTATTTGCATAGCTGTGTTTCGGTTTAAAGAATGGAATATGACAATGAAATTACAGGGTACAGAGGCATAACATCTTATTTCTCAGGAATAGCAACGCATAAAAGATATCATAGGCGACACTGTACAATCTGTTTTGACGTTTGCTACTTTCAATCAGCCGAGTCGCTATTTTAAGTTGCATAAAAAAAAATTAATGGAACCAATTGAATAATGGATTAATGGGTAAGTTGAAGTCAGGTCAGTTGACATGTTACGAATAACTGCTCACTGCTGAACATAGGCCACCCCCATAAGGGGGGAATGGCGTATAAAAATGGAATGGCAATCTGCTGGTTTAAGCTAGCATAGTACTAGTTACATCAAGATTATAGGTCCACTGCCGTCTAATTATTCCATTCTTTAATGTATTATCGAATAATTATTCCAGTTTTTGTTATTAATATAATTAGTGTAAAAAAAACTTTTTAATTCCAAGTACTTTCCATTTCGAATATAGCTTTTTTAAATTAATCAAAGTTTAAAAGCAATATGTAATGCAAAAGGAATTACTCCGTACAGCCATGTTATTTTTTTCAACCGTAAATAAAATTTTAATGCCATTTAAAATCCGATTTTGACATCGTGTTTCCATCAAACATACATCGAGTATTATATACGTAAATAGATAATGTTTTGTATATGTACAACACATGATTTTTACTTGGAAAATGTCTTAATAATGGTTCGAAGCAAAAATCTGCAATATTTACCTTGGTGGAAATAGTGTTATTTCAATATTATTATTTATATATGTTATTTGGTAGAGTACAGATATGAGATCTACTCGTATATAAAAAAGTGCTACACAATAATACTAGGGTCGTTTATTATTAAGCTAGAATATACTTTTTTATAAGAAACCAGATGTGCGCGATCAATCTAGATGACAGAAAATACAATTCTAACTAAAACAGACATTTTGAAAACTTGTCTAGTAAACATAATTCTAATATTAATCACATAAACACATTGTTTATATTTTTATTCATTTAATGACATTTAATAATTTAATTCCATTTTAATGTTTATCAAACACAAAGCATGCTGTGGTTGCCTATAAATGTAAGAACAGTTAGATCTAATCTGCCAGTGTATTGTATTGAAATGTTTCGCTGTATCTTATGTTAGTGATCCCATAAATATATAAATAAATTCACCTTCTTAATTACTGTAATGTGGCAATGTTGCAATTATCTGCCAATTTTCAAACCAGAGGGAGACTTTGTACAAAAGTCGATTGCTTGGGTACCTCTGTCCCATTCATGTTTCAACCGTGAAGCAGTTGTGTTTGCATGACTGTGTTTCTGTTTAAAGGGTGGGATATGGCGTGAATTTACTGGGTACTGAGGAATAACATCTGAGTCCTCGGGAATGGCAACGCATGGGGGGTATCATGGGCGAAACAGTATACTCTGTTTTATCCATGGTACTGCTCATGTCTATAGGCAACGGTTACCACTTTCCATCAGGTGGACCGTCAGCTTGTTTGCCATTCCAAGTTGTATAAAAAAAAATTTCAAAAACAATTCGATAATTTTCAATCATAAATGATAACTTATTTAAAAAGTTCTCTGCTGTTGAAGTAAAACTTTAGCCATTGAATACGTTGCATATGAATCTACTACTAAAAACTTTGCCTGCTTTATTTTTACTTTGGAATTTTTCATATACTTTTTTACTATCAAAATCAAACTTTTCATTGTCAGCTTTTAGAATATTATTGCACGATTAGCATTTTAGTTCGCTTGCAAAACACTTTTTGAATAATAATAAATCAGAAACATTAAAAATTACAGTGTTGCTCTAACATAGAATAAGCCACTCCTTCCTTTTCTTTGGATGTTGTAAAAAGTGACTAAGGGAGTTTAATGGTCGAGAAACAGGCAGCAGCGTCCCTCTTTTTTTATGATGGAAATAGAATGGCAACTCTGCCTGAGCTAATGGTATACGCTGGCGGGGCACCAGTGAAAGGTGACAGATAAGAATGAAAACAAGCCAAATAGCCTATCACGATGAATTCATCAGAAATTAAATAGTGCCGGTGCAGTGTGGAGATCGGACTGATTGGGTATATTGCTGGCAATGGGATTCTCAATCTCCATTACTAACAATGCCTTTCCCCTCCTGCAGCGTCCCTCTTAGAACAACATCAAAGGCTAACTGCAGTTGCCAATCCGCCTGCCAACCGTAGTAACTGTTGGCAAAACCCTCCAACAGGGGGAGTCCTATGTTCATCAGTAAACAATTAATGGCTGATATCGTATGGTAGGGAGGAAGGGATTGTTAGTAATGGGAGGTTAGTCTCCATTGCTATCAATATACCCTACAGGTCGACTTCCACACGGTTTCCCCTGGAGACCATCGTGACTAATTTATTGTTGAATTTGTCACGATGGGCTAACTGACCTGCCTTTTCATCTTCAATCATCCCTCACTGGTGCCTCGCTAGTGTATACCGATAGCACAGGCGGGGTCATCATTCCATTATCATCCATTAAAAAAAATGATATGGAAATATATTGAAATGCTTTTGAAAATTTATAGATAATCGCGGCGTTGCCACACTTGGGTAAAATACAGTATAAACGCTCATAACAACAGGTAAACATAGATGTTCAAAACGCTATCTATTATATAATATATTACAGATCATTAATATCAATTTATTATGATAATTATAGTCTACAACATATTATAAACGAAACAATGAACTTAGGTAAGTAGTAGTAACTTAATATGTAGTTTGTAACTTAATTTAGTTAGCTTAAGTTACAATGTATAATTACTAGTATTAGTCTTGTATGAGCAATCGTAATTATGCAGTATTAATATAAGGATATCTTATTATCCAAAATTTGCGGTTATTTATGATTATAATTATAACCCGCTACTTTGCTTTAATAAAGTATGATAAAAGCACTAATCAAGCCCAATCTAAATAGCCAATGAGTTCATCCATTTTTGAGTAACTATTATCTAATTTGTTGGTATAATATAAAACTCCTAATTATACTTGACCGAGACCTATGCCATGCGATGCATTAAACTTAATTCGTTTATTCATGCGTAGCATGACTAAACACAACGCTACAAATGTCACGTAGACAGAAATCTAATCTGAATAAAATCACATATAGAAACAATTATTATGATTCATATACACTCCTCGCAAAAATTAAGGGAACATAAAAATTTTTGAAATTTATGGGTGATTTTCAACAGGCTGTATTTCAGTGAAAAATAATCGTACAGGAATTTTAAAAAAAGGGTTTTGAAGCTTGAAAACTCTAGTTTTCAGATTTTTTGGTGAAAAAAATTTTTGAGCTCCGGTTTCCATGCAATTCTTAAACAAAGCTGAAAATAATTTTTTTCTGTATTTTCTAGGTTTCGTTTTTCACTCTATGGGCATGGAAAAATTTTTTCGAGCTACTCCATTGTATAGGTCTCTTAGCGTGTTTATTCAGCTTCAAAAATCGCTTTGGATGGCTCAATTACGACCATTTGTCTCCGAGATATCGAACTTTGAATGCAAAAGCATCCTTTTTCATTCAACTGCTAATATCTCTGGAACTACTGGTCGCACAGCAAGCGGGCGCCGAGTTTCTTTATCTGCATAAAATTTTCTTGATTTTTTTCGATTTTTTTTTTGATAATGAATTTTTAAAAAACAAAAAATTGAGTAAAAAGTGAAAAACAAATGAAATTATTGATTTTTGAATGGATTAGGGTGAGTTTAAGGGACAAAAACCTTGTTCCCTTATTTTTTCCAAAATTTCAATCAATTGGTCCGGGAAAAACCGTTGAACCGATCGCTCCAGGGATTTAGGGGGTTCTTTAAGGAACAATAGACTATAAAATTTTCCTCAAACCTTAGCTTTCCCGCCCATATTAGCGAAGATACAGCCAAGTAACCAAAAAAGAGAAAAAGTCACTTTTTTCCACTTTTTTCAATTCAATGTTTGGAAAAAAATTTTTTCTTCACTAACTCTTGACTATGCTTAATTGGAAATTTTATTCAGATAAAGAAACTCGGCGCCCGCTTGCTGTGCGACCAGTAGTTCCAGAGATATTAGCAGTTGAATGGAAAAGGATGCTTTTGCATTCAAAGTTCGATATCTCGGAGACAAATGGTCGTAATTTAGCCACCCAAAGCGATTTTTGAAGCTGAATAAACACGCTAAGAGACCTATACAATGGAGTAGCTCGAAAAAATTTTTTCCATGCCCATAGAGTGAAAAACGAAAACTAGAAAATTTAGAAAAAATTTATTTTCAGCTTTGTTTAAGAATTGCATGGAAACCGGAGCTCAAAAAATTTTTTCACCAAAAAATCTGAAAACTAGAGTTTTCAAGCTTCAAAACCCTTTTTTTTAAATTTCCTGTACGATTATTTTTCACTGAAATACAGCCTGTTGAAAATCATAAAAATTTCAAAAATTTTTATGTTCCCTTAATTTTTGCGAGTGTATATATATATATATATATATATATATATATATATATATATATATATATATATATATATATATATATATATATTGTACGTAAATAAATTGAAAAGAAATAACTCTTTAAATTTCGTGCGGGTTTTTCTCAGCATAGGTATAACAATATACCGAACTGAGCAATAGAATCATAACAAAAATGACGATTTAAAAGAACTTGTACAAGTCTATTTGAATCAAGAGATATATATTTCTATAGGCAACTTATGATTATTCTATAAAGTTTTGCAACACAGTATACTCCGTTATGTCCATGGTACTGTTCACTTATTTAGACGATAGTAACCATTTTCCATGTAGTGGGTTTGCAGTTTGCTTGTCATTATTGTTGCATAAGTTTCATAAAAAAAAATATTAAAGCAGATATATGTACAAAATGATATTACAAAGACAGCATATTTTAAATTTTTTATAACAGCGGTGTTAATATGAAGTTCTGTGCAAGTGTCAGATACCACTAAGATATAAGATCGCTGTGTCTCTGAAGAAGTTGCTGCTCCACTCAAATCCACTATGTGACTGCCTGCTATTGGTAACAATAGGCTGACTAGTTCCTGAGGCAACAAATAGCAATAAATTCCTGGCATTATATTGTAGTACTCGAACAGGACCATTTTAAATATTTTACTAAACTACGTATCATTTTGTGGATTTCTATATCACCGATTATTTGGTTAGAATTATTTTGATTAATTTCTCTACCATTAGTAAGTGTGTGACTGCTAACACTCGAAAATTGACTACTATTATTATTACCAGAAGTTTTACAATCTTCCATATTAGCCATCAATTTCCGACTGCTATTTCGTCTACGTGTGTTTTGCGACACATGTTTCATCTAGAAACGGGGTATTTTTTGGCAAATTAATAGATCACTGCATGCAGTTTATTGTTAACTTTTCGATTTTTTTTATTTAAAGTGTAAATATTTTCACAAATATATTTTCTAAATACATAATATACTATAGGGAGACTGTACAAAAATCGTTTGCTTGGATACCTCTGTCCTTTCTATTCGTGTTTCTACCGTGAAGCAGTTGTGTTTGTATGGCTGTGTTTCGGTTTGAAGGGTGGGATATGACAGTGAATTTACAGGCTACAGAGGAACAACACCTTAGTCTTTAGAAATGGCAACGCATAGGGGGTATCATGGGTAAAAGAGTATACTCTGTTATGTCCATAGTACTGCTCATGTCTATAGACTACTTACTTACTACTTTTCATCAGGTGGGCCGTCAGTTTATGTGCCATTCTAAGTTGCATAAAAAAAAACATTTATTATATAAATGGCGCATAACTTTGACACATTTTTCACTTTACGGAAAAGTTACTTTATTCTGCGTATATTCTGGAATACGAGGAATATATGAAATAAAAATAAATTCCTACCAATGGATTATATTTTAAATTACCTCTGGCTTTGATTTGAAGTCAATATAGGTATATACATGGAAGATTAGTCATGGAGTATGAAGTCAATGGCGACGTACTTACTCGATTTATTTTATGGCATATTTAGTCATTACTCGGTAGAACTATAGTGCGACAGTTAATTCACCATCCTCTAACTGTTAGTTAAATAATATAAGATAGTGTTCCACAAAAAGAAACCGATTTCAAATTATGCTTTCAGAACTAAGCTACTGAACTGATTTTGATAAAATTTCAAAGTGACCATTATGCAACTATATCTTTTCAGATAAGAAAAAAAATTTCAAATTATACTTTTATAACTGACGGAGTTATAACAAATATAAAAATACAACCGAATTGAGAGCCTTCTTCTTTTTTAAGTCGATTGAAAAAATATGTGTAGATTTTTTTTTACATTACCTATCTCCTTTTCTTTGTTACATAGAGGAACAACTTCTATATCAATATATTAAGAATTATTATTAAAACCAAATATTTTATTTTTTAGTTACACAGTCTGGAAATATCTTAATCTTAGATTTATTTCGAATATCTCGATAGTTTATATAGTTACTAAATATTTTCCAAGAAAAAATTTTCAAGAGACACCTCTTTTGTAAAATATTTTCCGTGTTAATGAGGAGAAATTCACGATTGAGATTAATTTGAAAATTATTCACAAGCTGAGATGATTGACTTGTCTAGTAGTGTGACATAAATGAACTATAAGACTCGTAGTAACATACACCAACATTATTTTAATTACATATAACAAACCATATAAATTAATGTTCTCATGATTAAACAGTATGTCTACTAAAATTACATATCTCAATATGGTATTTAAGAACTTATACTTTTACTTAGACACTATATAATTATACTTAATTAAATACGTGTCCAATGTACTGTATTCATACATTCTAATTACCTATTTAAACGTACCTATAGAAATGTAAAATTATCTTGTACATAAATAAATTGAAAAGAAATAACTCTTTAAGTTTCGTGCGGGTTTTTCTCAGCATAGGTATAACAATATACCGAACTGAGTAATAGAATCATAACAAAAATGACGATTTAAAAGAACTTGTACAAGTCTATTTGAATCAAAATTATTTGTATTCTTTTATATATAATATGTGTATATATATATATATATTAATATGTAATATGTACAAATTGTAGGTATATACTTAAAAGATAACGTCTGATAACACGATACGTCATTTTTATATAATGCATCCATTTACAATTGCAATATACTAACCGTGTACGCGACTTTGTTCATGTTTAGTATAATTTTTCGTCTCAATTACAATAAATCAAAGCTTGAATCCATCATAGAATAGGTCACTCCTTCCTTTCTCGTAGGTATCGTAAGAGGCGACTAATTGGACTTAATATTAAAGGGATGGGTAGCAGTGTCCTTTTTAAAACAGCACTGAAAGCCTAATTGAGGTTGCTTTCAGTGCTGTTGTTTTTTTACTTGTTTGCCAAGCGTGGCAACTACTGACAAAACTCCTCTTCCAGGGAAGACTTATGTTCAACAGTGGACAGTCAACTGCTGATAATGATGACGAAAAATTAAATCTACAAAATGGGACATTTCTATATAGTATATCAAGATAAAATATACACCAGTTATTAAGTTAGATCATCAGGAATAGAACTACAAAAATCGCATCCAATTTGGTGTAGTAGTTTTGAAATGATACCGGAACAAACATCGTCTATTTAAAATTTTATTAAAATGTACATATAATAGTAAGATTTTTTTAATTTAATATATTACAAATATTTTAATCAATTATGCCATTTTTTTATCTTTTTTTGCTGTTTTACGAAAGTGAAAATCAGGTTTTCGTAACAGAAAAGATGCAAATAGTAGCAATATTATTATTAAATGCTACCCGCGAGTACTTTGACTTTGCCGAATATTGGAATATTGGGTTTCGCTTAATATCAATTCCAATCGTATATGATATTTCTGTCTTGTTTAATTTTTATTTCTCTGTTTGAAATGTAAACTTCCTTTTTTGTACTTTGTCGTGTTACAATTTTATAAGGGTCATTAGTGCCTGAAACAAATAATTGTTATTAATACATAAATGAAATACTAATACAGAAATAGATAAATCGAGAAATATACAAAGAAAAATAAAATCCAAAACCCTTCTTCTTTCTATATCGTATCTGCTTTTTAGACATAGTTTTTCTCTTCATCATCATCATCATCATATCGGCATTTAACTGTCCACTGCTGAACATAAGTCTCCCACTTGGGGGGGTTTTGCCAGTAGTTGCCACGCTTGGCAAGCGGGTTGGCAACCGCAGGTAGGCTTTAGAGGTGTTTTATGAGGGACGCTTCTGCCTATCACCCGTAGGTGTCGTAAGAGGCAACTAAGGGAGGGCCCCTTAGTTGCTTCTGACGACACCTACGGGAAAGGAAGGGAAGGCCTATTCTATGCCGGGAACACACTTTTTCTCTTTATTACGGTTTTATTAAACGTTTTATCGTGGACAGTTCCTAGTGGATTCCTGTGATACCTCTGTTTTAAGTCGGTATTATATCGTCAGGTTTGAAGTCGTAAGAAATCCAGGCAATACCCACACGTTCCTTACAGTATGTGGTTCTGCATGAAGCATTTTACTAAAATAAAAAAATATATGAAACTTGCAATGGCAAACAAGCTGACGGCTCATCTAATGGAAAGTGGTGACTGTTGCTTGAGAAGCATAGATATTATAGAATTCACCATGGTACTCTTCATGCTTAGTCATTCTTGAGAACTATATTTGTCTGTAAATGTAATTTCAATATCATATCCGCACTTTAAACTGAACAACTGAAATAGCTGCTTTACAGCAGAAACACGAATGGGGCAGAAGTACGCAAACATACCAATATATAAAGAACATACCACAACCCTAACATACATAATGTTTGGATACTTCTACCGTGGACACTTCATACAAAAACGCCGTGATCTCCGTTTGTCACAACTACAGAAACAAGTAATGTTCGTATACGTAACAATATGTGTGTGTGTGTAGTGTTTAGTTTGGCGCGGGAAAATAGAGTTTGTGCTGATGCGTATTTGAAACAGGGTGAAATCAGATCTCAGCTGGCGGCACGGAGTATCCATACTGTGCTTTAGTACTATTGCTTACACTATGGTATAAGCTACAATAACTATGAACAAGAAACAATAAAACGAAACACCAATTTGTTATAATAATCCAACGTTATTCAAGTTTCACTTTTGCGTTATTAAATATCATATTGTCGTAGGACTCGGATCTATATTGTCTATGAATAAAGATAGAGTAAACTATAAAGAGCAGTAGTTCACGTCATAGATACATTCTCATTAGAAATATTACAGTGTGTTTACACTGACCGTAAAATCGTATGAAATTTTCACACGCTGCAACCCTATTAAACAACCCTTTTAATTTAGAACTAGCTGTATCCCACGGCTTTGCCCTCGTGAATATAAAGTACTCTATGTTCTAAATTAAGGTATAATCTATCCGTGTACTAAATTTCATTCAAATCAGAAGAACTTCATTCCCTTATTCCACCTTTTCATTTCAATATCGCAAAACGAGTATGGGCCAACGACTACATCCATACATGATAGACCGCCCGCACTTGCGTACAAGTAAGTTTGCCAACTCTTACGTGAATCGTGCCGTAAAAATATGAAACGGCCTTTCCTGTAAAGTGTTTCCTTCATCCTATAACCTTAGATCCTTCAAATATAGCGTGAAAAAGCACTTAGTGAGTCGACATAGTGCAGTCAACGGTTGAGAGTAAATAATTCTCTATTCGGTTGATCGTATTTATGCACCATAGCGATGCATGACTTTACTAATCCAACTACTAAATATTCAATTGAGCAAATCATTCATATTATTCGAATGATTTTGAAATCAGAAAGCAAGTAAGCAAGAAATTAGTAAACAAATTCAGGAGGAAGGGCTTTATTGTAATTAATTAGTAATTAGTAAAATCATTCCAATACGGAAATTAGCATATTACTAATTTTGTAGTCGAATTATAAAATTAGTAATTACTAATTATTCGAAAAAGAAAAACATTCGTATTCGCGCATCGCTAATGCACCATATTGTCTCAGTGTTCGCTCAGAATAGTGTGGTCATATGACATATTATAATAAAAAAAGTTTGTTCAGTAATTTTTGCGTGATAGAGTTACAAATATATGTTTTATTCTAGCAGTACTTTTAGTAGGGAGAGCTACTGACAGAACTACTAGGATGAAAAAAAATGTGACAAACAGGGCAAAAAATATTTAGTGAGTGTATGTAAAAGTCTCGCTAATAGTAAATAGCACTGGAACAAGCTCATAATAACTGATTTGCAGCACGGCTGCAGGTAATGGACTTGCATCCATTGTTGTGAAACAATATGTCTCTTTCTTTGTTCACTGCACTCAGCTGTAGCAAAGATATATGTATGTTTGGGTATTTCAATCCACTACAATACAGTGTATAAGATTTATGGCCTTTAAAAATTATAAACAAAAGCAAATACGTATAATGTTTCTAAGATTTTTCTCTATCGATTTGCGATATCTCCATGATTTTTAGCAATGTATTCGATAAAAAAAACATTTAGTTACCACAGTTTTAAATATAAAATCCATTGTCTTTCATAAATATTTTGTATTAAAATTTAACTTTTATAGTATATATCAATATTTAATTTGAATAATCTAATTAATGGGTGCCAATAACAAGTACCTCTGGATCATGTACCTAACTTAGACTATCGAGGGGGAAAAGAAGTTGTTAGTAATGGGGATCAGAAACCTTATTACTAGCAATATACCTTATCAGGTAGACCTCTTCGCGGTTCTCCTTGGAAACCATGGTGATTGATTCATTAGTGGATTTGTCCTATTTGTTTTTTAATTGATTTTAAAAAAGGAGCTAACAAACTATCATTTATAATAAAGTTTGAATAAAAAATAATTTTCTTAATCGGTTTAATTAAAAAAAAACTCTTTTTCTTCTGAAAGTATATATTTTCAGATTGGTCCCGTTAGAAATGTTATCAAAACCAGTTGAGTAGTTTAGTTTTTAAATCATAATAGTTAATGATTTTATCACGATTGAATTTTTTATGAAACATAATATTAAATCATTTATAGTTTAATTATTAGAAAAAAACACATTGCATATTGCTCACGGTTTCTCTTTAATTTAGTCAAAATGTGAAAATTTGTAAATTCAAATTCAAATTGTCCTTATTCAAATATACTTGTATACAAGTATACATGTATATTAAATCATATATTTTTTTAATCTACTGCAGCGTTTTGAAAGTTGTTATCTATTGAGAAGAGCCCGCCAGAAACTCAACACTTGCTCTTTTAAATCCCTGTTAATATTATGTGTATTTATTTAAATGTACTACGTCTAAAACTACATTGTCGTTAAAAGCCCGTGTATGATCGACATGCACATTTGTCATTCAATTAATCGTTTAGTGTGCTGCTTTATTCAATAAATCTTTTTTAATAACAGTTTTAAACTTAATAAAAAGTAGATCCAAAATATCTTTTATTATTTTATTATAACATTTAATGCCCATATTAAAATGTTCGTTACTCAATCATGCTTGAATGATTTTAATGGTTTGAATGAAATTTGGCACACAAACAGAATATATCCCGAATGAATACTTTTGAACATAAATTATGCAGAAAAAATCGCATTGTACAACTAGTTTGCAGTCACTTTAAAAGCTGCTCGAGTAGAGCGCCTTTAATAACATTATAAAGGCTTCTCACGGCGTTTCTTTCGCGCTCATAACACGGTCTCGGCCATTTCAAAGCGTATCCCTTTACAAAGAGAATCTATACGGTAGCTTAAGGGGCCGCTTTTGCTATGAATCACAACATTTATCAAATTTTGTTACTTTAATTAAGTGTCAAAAGAGAGGAGTTTATTAATTCATCTACGTTCTTTGTATGTTACACGATTAATGATTTTATTTTAATAGTGTTAGTTTTTCCTTTAATATCAGGTAGTTTCCAGGGAGAACCGCAAGGAGGCCGACCTGGTTGGGTATGTTGCTAGCAATGGGATTTTCAGTTTCCATTACCAACAATCCCTTTCCCCCCTATAGAAAGTATTAGGCAAGTATAGCCTATGAATATAGGCTTACCTATCACTGTATTCATGTGTAATAGTACTATAGATATGAACATTACCATGGTGATCACAGAAAACATGCTATGACGACTACAGTAAAGTTCATAGACTGTTATAATTCAGAAATAGTAAATATATTATTATACTTGCTAAAATTAAGATCAAAGTGTAGAAACCACTACAATCTGTAGTGCACAATTCAACTAACTACTACAGGATATCTGCAGAAACGAAACCTTTTTTTTATGTTTATTTTTTCATTTTTCGCTATCTTATCTATTAATTATGACTATAAACATAATTATTTGTATCTTTTTTTAATTAAAGAGAAAAAACTTGTTTTACAATTGTAATAGGGAATTTTTAATCGAGAAATGTTTGATTTCTTAGTACGGACGCCACTTTAAATCTTCTTGTTTGAAAAGTGAACCGCGTTGGTTTTGTTTAAAATAATAATTATGTGGTTTGCTGATCAATATCCTACTAGCAAGCATACTCTGTCATTTTCCATGCCCAAATTAATTTTTCTCAAACCCGACCATAATTATAGCGAGACATGTTCAGACCTTATTTGCAAGCAAGTAGTTATTATCCCCTGCCTATTTGCAAATAATACGTGTAAATGCCTCGATGGTTTAATTAACGAGGACTATTTTGGATCTTGCAGTTTGATATTTTGGTTAAACTAGGTCATACTGAAATATTTATTATTATATTATGATTATTATTATTATAGTATTTGATATAGGTATATTTACATAGAATGATTGATTCATTCGATTCATAGAATGATTAAACGCTTTGCCGAGAACAGTGTAACTTTTTTATTCTTGTGTATGTTTTTGGGGATCCAAGGAATTTCGCAGCTGGCTTTTAGTCACAACAGAATATCAGTGTTTTGATCTTTTGAAGGTAAAGCAATAAACTTAGTTGTGACCATTTTGTGTTACTGTGGCACACTCACGAAATGAAAAATAATGTTACTTTTTTATGTATTTTCCTTTTGTTTGTTTATTTTTATACAAATTTCTTTTTGTGTGTGTATCTATTCCTGTTATTATTTGTGTATTGTAAATGATGCAAATAAATATATTTATCTTTTCACCAGAAAATATAGAAGACTGATAAGTAACAGGAAGAAAGATATGTTGATCCCAATGAGTGACTATATCCATGTTTATACAGGTAGCTATATGTAACCTTTTGTTTTTTGCTCATTCCAAAAACTAAAGACACTAATTTATTTTATAGAGAATAAAAGTACAAAAAATTATTTGATGTTGAAGCCGATCACACAATAGCACTTCTATTTCTTAAGGAAGGCGGTTTTTGTCCTAATTAAAATTACATTAATGGATTCCATTAATTTTCCCAGTATACGCTTGACAGGAGCATCTTTTTCTTTAATGTATCTACTATTCGGGAATCAGTAGACTCTATTTTCGGATAAAGAGCTTCTGGATTCGCCGGTGTTTTAGAAATCCGTACCAAAAAGATACAAAGGAACCCCTATGGTACCAATTTGTCCGTCCGTCTGTATGTCACAGTGCTGTATTGTGATGGGTAGCAACATCCTTGTTAAAATATCACCAGATCGTAACTGCGGTTGGCAACCCGCTTGCCAAGTGTGGCAACTACTGGTAAACCTTACTGGTAAAGCTATCTATATAAACATATCTGTATAAAGAGTATATATATATGTATATACGTATATATATATATATATATATATATATATATATATATATATATATATATATATATATATATATATATATATATATATATATATATATATATATATATATATATATATATGTAGAAAGAAGAAGAAGAGGCTTATGTTCAGCAGTGGACAGTTGTTAAAGGCTAATATGATAATAATTATTATTGTATGTTACATTTATTTTCTTGCTTATTCCTATATTGTACAATTCAAATATTTTCATTCATTCAACACCAAAGTTTGATTAGACGTTAAACCTTTGTACTACTGTTTTCAGAACAAAAGGTTACATATCAAAAATGATAATGAAGTAAGTGTGTATCACAAAAATACATAGAAAACCTTTAGAAAATACATCAATAAAACTTGAAAACATTGGAGGGTGTAGCTATTTTTTAATCCAAACATTACCAAAAAGTAAATTTATTAGTTTTAATTTTTTGCTATTTAATAAAAATAATATATTTTTATAGAATATTTTTAAGAGTTTTTGAAAATAGAGAAGTCTATAACTATTACAAGTTTAAAGTTGTACTATAAGAATAAGGACTAGTACTGTACCTAATTTATATCAGCTATTTTATCAAATTATATCCATATATGAACCAGTCCACTGCATTTTATTGAATTCCTTCAGAACACCATATATAAATAAACATAAATAATATACTACGAAATACAACAAAATTTTCATACGTTCTTGTACATATTATAAATTTCTTCTATTTTATACGTAATGTCAAGTAATTGTCACTTGATTTTATGTGTTTAGATACCACAATAGCGACCACTTATCTTCTTTCAGCAGGTTAATAGTTTCAGTAACCCCGGTTAGCGAAAAACGCTGAGTTGTTTGTACCGATAACGACCTGCCTATACTGGTATATTTTTATATACTTATGAAATAACAAGGATTGTTAGTTATCTATTTCCGATTGTTATGACACTTTTATTATAATTGATACAATATATACACCGTTTTACTACGGTCGCTTATTTTGTTGTAAGATTTTTTTTCTGTGCGACATATTATAGAATGACGAATAAGCTAACAGCTTCATTATATCACTCTTCTGTCCGCTGCTAAACACGAGCCTGGAGAGTTTTGTCAGTAGTTGGCATGCTTGGTAAGCGGATTGGTAAACGCAGTTTAGTTCTAGTGATGTCTGGGACGCTGCTGTCCATTTTTAAACCATTCAAATCCCTCAGTTACTTACGAAACCTCAGTCGGACTTTAGAGATGTTTTAAGAGGTACGTTGCTGTCCATCTCTCGCCTTCCCTTCGTTGGCTCTTACGACACCCACGGGAAATGAGTGAACTATTCTATGCCGGAACCATACAGCTAATCGGCTTGCTTGGGGGGAAAGGGATTGTTAGTAATGGAGACTGAGAATCCCATTGCTAGCAATATATCCAACCAGATCGACCTCCTCGCGGTTCTCCCTAGAAACTATCATGGTTAATTCCCGATGAATTCATCATGATGGGCTAACTGGCCTGTTTTCATTCTCATCTATCACCTTTCACTGGTGCTCCGCCAGCGTATCCCGTTAGCGCAGGCGGGGTTACCATACCATTTTCACCCACAAAAAAAAATCGGCTTGCTTATTTTTATATAACACAAGGGGCAAATGAGCATAGGGTTCACTAGATAGTAAGTGATTACCGTCGCCCGTTTCCACCAGTAACTCCGGAGGAATTGCGAGTGTGATAAGAATTAATACCTATATTCAGCAACAATTCAACAGTTGGCGGCAGTTGTGATGATGATGATGATAATATTACTTGAGAAAAAAAATTGTGCAGACTCATTTGTGAAATGGATACGAAGAAAATTTGGTACACAGATAAACCATATATCTAATAGATTAACAGCTAGTTAGCTATAATACAATCAAAATGGTTACAACTCCATTTAGTAATGACGTTTATTGCCACAACTCGAATTATCATCACCGAGTACACAGTTTGTGAACACATCAAATGAATGCTGTTTTCTACACTTAAATTAGTGACGAATATCATTGCCAGCACCTGTAACAAAGGAATGGGTAATTTAATTAATATAAATGCTCATTCATATATCGCACCCACGTAACAGGCTGTGAAGAGTTATGTGGTCTCGCACTGAACTTATACAGAACCCTACGTGATAATTTGTTATAAATAATTATAATTATATTATACCTACCTTAGATTATATAAATAGAGTCTCTATACAAATGCTTCGAAAAAAACGGGTCAGCTTTTTCATACAATTTTGCATGATTATTTATCATGTATATATGAGTGATTTCTTTATAACTTCTTTATTTATTTGTCTTATAAATTTTGTATCTTTTTAATGCATAAATACTCTATAAATATATAATTTTGTTTATCAAATAATACGTCAAGATAGATTTTATGCGTAAGTATATAGAATAGTGATAAAAGAAATAAGTCAGCTAATTTGAAAATTAGCTGACAAAATATTGACCCGTTTTTGAGGCTCGATGCTGTATCTATGTAATCAAAAAAACTACCTACAACATACAACCTACTAGTTGTTTGATTCGTGACTTGATTTGCGCGGAATTATAAAATTGGATTTACAACGAAAGGAAAACGCTAAAATAACGTATTCGTATAATTTAAGATTTTATTTCGCTAAAAAGAAGCTATTTCAGACGAAACAAAATGGTTGATATGATGATGAAGAAAGAATTATTAAAATCGATTCAGATCAAATACGAGAGTACATTATAAAATTTTTAAAATATATCAAAATAAGTTTAGAATTGACTGAGATATCATGTAATATACAAAAAAATACAGATGAATTAAAATCCCTTTATTTTTAACGTCGGTTAAAATTTACTTTATTTAAGTAGGTCAACGTAAGCCGTCTAGGTAGGAGGAGAATGAAAATTCGCTCCCTTGATCTAAATGAACTTTGTTTTATAGTAGCACAGCATGTGGCATGTCCTGAACAAACACAGAGATAATATGACCCGTGAATACGCTTTATTACACTATTTTATAAATAGTGCAATAAAGTGTAAAATAAAAAAAAAATAAACAAATATTATGGCCCCTGAATGTAATCAATTGAAAAGAGAATATTCTACTCTTAACTGTTGGTCGTTCTATATTGATTCACTGTTGTTTTTCACGCTTACGTTTGTAGAATTTCAAGGTTATGGGATGAAGGCAACACGTTGCGGAAAAGGCTAATATTTACTTTGATATTTTCAAATATATTAATTTAATTTACCAGAGGGAGACTTTGTACAAAAGTTGATTGCTTAGGTATCTCTGTCCCATTCGTGTTTCTACCATAAAGCAATTGTGTTTGCATGGCTGTGTTTCGGTTTGAAGGGTGGGATATGGTGTGAATTTACTGGGTACAGAGGAATAACACCTGAGACCTCAGGAATGGCAACGCATGGGGGGTATCATGGGCGAAACAGTATTCTCTGTTACGTCCATGGTACTGCTCATGTCTATAGACGACGGTTACCACTTTCCATCAGGTGGGCCGTCAGCTTGTTTGCTATTCTAAGTTGTATAAAAAAAAAATTAAGTAATTTAATTTTTAATTTAAAATCTTTTATAATACTTTAAATAGCGAACAAGCTGACAGCCACCTGATAGAAAGTGCATATAAGACCGTTGCATATAAACATGCACAGCATCATAAACATCATATAATACAAATTGAAACAGCCATTTAAGTACAGACGCTTGGCGGCTAAAATACAATTAATTCGAATTCTCGCAGACAACTTTTCTATAGTTTACCTCTAGTAAACAATGCCTCATTGGGGAAAAGGATTGTTAGTAACAGTAATCGAATAACCTTATTGCTATAAATATATTCGTACCTTATCAAGTCGACCTCCATGTGGTTCTCTCTGGAAACCACCTTGGTTGATTCATGTGGAATTCGTCACGATGGGCTATCTGACCTGCTTTCATCCTCATCTATCATCCTTTTATAGTGCTGTGGCAATGAATAGTGCAAGGGAGGTTGCTATTTCATCATCCATATAAAAAAAATTGTCTTATAATTCTAACATACATCGTTCTATTCATCCTTCTTCTTTCCTCCTTCTCCTCCTCCTTCTTTCATCCTTCTATACATCCTTCTTCTTTCCTCCTTCTTCTCCTCCTTCTTTCACCCTTCTATTCATCCTATGGGCGAATCCTAAGTCCAGCAGTGAACGGATAAGAGCTAATGACATGAACGTAGGCCTCTCCTTTGGGAATTTTACCAGTAATTGCTACGCTTTACAGGCGGGTTGACAAACGCAGTTAGGCTTTAGTGATGTCTTAAGAGGAACGCTGCTGTCCATCTTTCTACCATTAAGTTTCCTTAGTCGCCTCTTACGGCACCCACTAGAAAGGAAAGCTCATATTATATATAATTATTTCCCCGGAATTCATAAAAGGTTCACTGCACATTGTCAATATGTTAAGCCGCTATTAATCCTGGTTATATAGAAAGCAGTGGCGTGATTGTGTGTGGGTTTGTCGCGGCGTTATCACAAAACAATAGACTATGACGCACTGTATCTAGTACTATTTAATTACAGAATAACAAAAAGCATAATTCAGAATTCTTCAGTTACTTGAGTTACAGCTCACGAGTAATTTAATAATGAAAACACTTCACGCTACCAAAACGTATTTTGAGTTAAATTTCAAAACTTTGAACTATTTAAGTAGTAGTAAAATATTAATTTAAACGCTAAAATAGATTTATTAGATGGTAGATGTTTTTTTCTTATAATAAAAGAATTTTCTTATAAAAAAAAAAAAAATGATAAATCTAACCTAATAGATATCTAGTTTGATAGTACTCGTGTATATAAATGTTATACTGTTGGCCGCAAACTGCCTTTCAGCTTCACGGGATGAAAAACGAAGCGAGTACAAACGCCACTCCAAACCAGAGGAAGGATTTACGGAATGGATTTTCAAAAATCATTTTGTTAACCGATGCTTATGTTACAAAATAAACCTATATTCCAAATTTCAGCTTTTCACACTTATTGACTATATTTTGATAGTCAGCCATAACAAATGATTTTGTAAGTATAGGTAATTACATGATAGAATAAATATCTCAATATGTATATGTTACAGTTAAACCCAGTTTTAGTTACAACGCGTCTCTAACTTATTAAATAAAGAAAGAATTATCAAAGAAACTATGTTATAACTAGAATTTCTTAGTAAAAACTAGAGTTGACTACTGCTTTGAAGATTAGTTAAAATTAATATTAGTACATCTATTTGCAATATAATTTATATTATTTATTATATAAATTATTAAAAATTAGATTTTATTTGAGAAAATAATTGACTGTTACAAATATCAAACTATTTTAATTTTAACATATATATTATAATACAAAACTAATTGTGTAGGTTTGCACAAGTATGATGTCTAATTAAACGAAATATACGTACGAATGGATACCTGTATTTGTAATGATACAAATGTGTGGAATTATCCACCATCCATACAGAGCAAACACCAATATTCAGCAATTACTTATACCTACTAATGCGTAACAGATTAATAAATGTTTGTAAATGTGAGTTTATAGTAGCATACATTAATAACGTTGATACGACTGATTTACATAGCGATAAATATCGCGAAAACCAAGCGTGTATCTACCAATAACTATGTATTGTTTAAAACATATATTTCGAAAACAACTGACTATAGTGGATTCAAGAAAAAAAAATACTTTAACAGTAATAAAACAAGTTATTTTAAATTAAAAACCGATTATGATAAAATTTCGAAATCGGTTTAAAAATAACGAAGTTCTGTGGTAATAAATATAAAAAAAAAAACAACTGAATTAAAATTTATTTAATTTCGGTTGAAAATGTTTCTTATATTTGCAAATGCATGTATTTATTTCATTTTTATATTCTGCTATATTGTCAATTGCTTTTAGAGGCACGAAAGCGTTATGATGTCAGTTTATGTTTATGTATAACTCAAAATCAAAATTTTGGTGGGATCTATTAGACTTTCTTGCGCCTAATTTGAGGCCAAAAATTAATAGAGGAACGACGACATCTATTTAAGTCTATATCTGTCATTGATATCATTATAATAAATTGTAATAAATTACGATTATTAATATAGTTGTTAGGATCATTCCATATCTCGAGTAGGTACTAGTATTTTCAGTACCTTTAATTTCAATAAGGAGAAACTTCCAAGTTCCATTGTATTTTTGTGCATCTTCGTCAATTATAACCGATTTTGATAATAATTTCTTAATAGAAAGGTCTTATTTATGTATTAAACTTATACAAAATTTGGTAGTTTTAAATTTTTTTTTAATAACTGTGAAATTTACGTAGAACTTTCAAAAATAAATTTTGCCGGGGATGGCTTCAATTAATCCATTTAATCCATTCCATATAAGCTAGATAAAATACGTATTCATATTTATTGAAATATCTTATCTGGTATTATATGAAGTGTAACAAGTACATACATTTACCTTTGTATTTTGATGTTTTGATAACTATCACAGGAGATAGTTGTTTTTCTCTAATATTTTACTTATACAATTTACGTTACAAATTTCTTTTTTAATTGATTGAATGAAAGAATGAAAACTCTTTCTTGTTCCCTTTAAAGAATGATACAGATTATAAAGATTAATAATATGTACATAAATAAAATAAATACTTAATTACATAAAAGCAAGATAACTGAAACTGAAAACTTTTAACTGTATTAAAACTCTACAAATATCACAAAAGGGAAAATATTAATATGTTTATTACTAAAAGTATAAATAATTACTAAAACTAAATTTAATTCGATATAAAGTAAAAGATAAAGCATTCTGAATAAACTTACAGGGTATTTTTTTAACAATACATGTGAGTAATGTCATACAAAGTGAATCGAAAAATTTACAGCTTTTTAAAGAAGTAATCTACCATTGATTCTGAAAATTTCTCCCAAAGAAAATAGAGTCCCATAATGATAAAAAATTTAGGCCCCTTGTTGTTTGTTAAATTAAATTGTAAAAAAATGTTGTGTCGCTTTTTGACATATGTTGTTTTGGTGAAAAACAACTTTAAAATCATTAATATAACACTCCTTAAGAGATTAATTTAGTACTTCACTCTACAGGTATTTATATTATAAAAAAAATCTAGAGATTTGTTACAATAAGAATCGATATTATAATAAATGAAATACCAAATTACAATAAATTATTTTCCAATATTGACTTATTAAGTAACTAGATTGAAATGTATAAAAAGTTGATTAGGGATAGAATGAAGACTTCAATGTGATTTTTTTAGTACTGTATATAGAACCTGCTTTGTGTATTATAGTTATTAGTGGAAACTTTATTAGTTACTGTTTATTATGTAATATCTTTCTGTTAATTTTAGTGTTTGTTTATTAAATAAAATGGAATTAAAATAAAACATTTTAACATTTTTTAATGTTAACATTTTTAATGTATTTATTTATTTAACTCTTAATTGCAGTAAAAAAATTAAAATAAAAGAAATAAGATTACAAGCATACGTAAAATGAAGGCCGAAAATAATATATTAAACTAGCACCTACAAGTATGTAGTAAATTTGTATACACTTCTACACAAATAAAAGACATTAACTATTTCTTTTATTCTTATTACTCTAATCATTCCTTTCCTTTTATATATATGACAATATTGATACATAAATATAATTGAAATAAAGATAATATGATTATTATCTTCATTATGTCGGCGTTCAATTATCCGCTGTTAAACATAAATCTCCCTTTGGGAAGTTTTGCTAGTAGTTGTCACGCTTGGCAGGCTCATTGGCAACTGCAGTTAGGCTGTAGAGACGTTTTAAGAGGGACGCTGCTGCCCATCCCTCACTCTTCCTTAGTTGCCTCTTACGACACCCACGGGAAAGGAAGGCGTGGCTTATTCTATATCGGGACCACACAGCTAAATATGATTATGAATTGGATTTTTTTTTAGTTATTTTGAGCAAGTAACGTACACATGTTCTTTACAAAACTATATCCTGCAGGCACAATTCTGCATAATGTGTCGTTCCAGGTCAATTAATATCAGTAATTTATCAAGCAACACCTGTATGTGACAACTTGCCGGAATATGTTATAACTTTGAAGGCGAGTAACGAAAGTAACCACTCTATACGCTAAAGAGAGCTAAAATAGGCACTGCAATTGTTTGCGAAAAATAAACCAACAGAAATCAATTCTGTAAATCCTTAATCCGTTAGAGGAAAGGAATGTCCACTCTAAATACTAGAGGGAACAAAATTTAAATAGTAATTGTTAATGAAAAATAAGAAAAGAGATTTATTTTACAATTAATAATAAACAATAATAATTAATAAATAAAATAATAAAATTCCTTAAATACTAATACTAATCAAAAGTAATCTCCCAACGCACCACATCGAGGCAGCGTACCCAAGATACTGCATTACCTCTTTGGATTGCCAAACTTATCTTTTGGGCAAAGTACCTACCAGCTCTTGGGTCACCAGTAACCTCGATGAGGCAAATAATAAACTAATTCTACTAGACACTAATATTATTAATTTATCATTTTTTTTTATATATATATTTATTATTTATTTATATTATTATTTATTTATAAAAGCGCAGATTTAAGGTTGCCTGGAAGAGATCTATTTAGCGATAAGGCCGTCTATTTTTGCCTCTTCATCTTGGTTTTATGTAATTAAGTTCATTTAATTATTTCTTTTGTTTATGTACATATTGTTAACATTTATAATCTGTACCATTCTTTGAAGGTAATAATGAAAATTTTTCATTTATTCAAGTTTGTGGATGTATATATTTGTTACTCTTTTATGCAAAAACTACTAAACGTATTTGAATAAAAATTAGTACACGAGTAGGTATCCTAACATAGTATATGTATTAAATCACGCAGGTGTAACCGCGAGATATAACTAGTATTAAAAATCTGAAAAATTGCAAAAATTTGAATATTATACTATGATATTTGAAATTCGATCATGCTTATACGGGTGAATGGATATGAATTAAATTTGGTACACGAGTAGGTGATATTCTAAGTTAATACATAAGATACTTATTTAAATACTTTACAGTGACTCATGTAGGCAAAGCCGCGAGAAAAAACTAGCTTAATTAGTTCCTAATACATACATCTGTACATATAGAAACAAGAAGCTCTTATAATTTACTATATCAAGCCAAAAATACTTGAATACAAAGATTTTTTTATGCAACTTAGAATGGCAAATAAGCTTACGGTCCACCTGATCGAAAGTGGTAACCGTCGCCTATAAATATAAGCAGTACTATAGACATGACAGAATATACTGTTTCGCCCATGATACCACCCATCCGTTGCCATTCCTGAGGACTCGGGTGTTATTCCTCTGTACCCCGTAAATTCACTCAAACTGAAACACAGCCATACAAATACAACTGTTTCACGGTAGAAACAAGATTATGAGACTTTTATCAATAAGAACCCTCCTGTCCCGTGGAGCCCCTTGAAACAACCCGTTAAACATTATGCTAGCATCATAATAAGTTTAATTAGTTAATAGCAACGTTTAAACTAGCCCTGAAAATTACGCACTTGAGCAATCACTTTACAGAATAATAATGTCAAGTGTATTTTGCCAATATACATCTTATCTGACTAATATAATAAAATTGTAACTGAACGATGTCTGTATAAAGTATCAAAGTAATACTTAAAAATAAGTTATATATATATATATATATATATATATATATATATATATATATATATATATTTATTTATTTATTTATTTATTCTTAAGTGGCGACCTCATAATTGAATGAGGTTTTTATTGTTGTATTTCTAACTCAAAAACTGGTGTATGTATTTCTTGATACGCTATTTAGAAATAGTTTATTTAATTGATTTTCCTACATTTGAAGTTCACGCGTATGAACTAGCGGGTAAAAAGTTAATAGTATTATATAATAAACAGATCTTGTTACTGAATTTACTAATCACTACCAACTATCCTTGGCATTATAAATAATAATTAATACGAGGTTTGTCCGGAAATACGTATAAAAGTTTTTTAAAATTTTATTTACAATTATTCACCAATAAATCAATTTTATCCCCTTCAAAGTACTCCCCCTGTGACATAATGCACTTGTGCCAACGCCGTTTCCACTGTGAGAAGGCTCCTTGAAAGTCCTCTGGTTGTAGGTTTCTCAGCTGCCCCGTCGTAGCTTTTTTTATCTCATTTATGTACCCCAAATGCCGCCCCCGAAGTACCAATTTGGTTTTTGGGAACAAGAATAAGTCACACGGGGCCAAATACGGCGAATAGGGGGGGTGTTCGGTCACCGTAATGGAAATTTTTACTCAAAAACTCACGGACAACAAGAGAGGTGTGGGCAGGGGCATTGTCGTGGTGAAGAATCCAACGCCCCTCTCGCGCCAATTCTGGACGAACTCGTGCCACACGAGCTTTGAGGCGTCTGAGCACATCGACGTAGAATTTTCCATCAACTGTCTGGCCTGGAGGGACGAATTCTTGATGGACAATCCCCCGAACATCGAAAAAAACAATCAACATTGTCTTGACATTTGAGCGGGATTTTCTAATGATTTTTTTGTTCGTATATATATATATATATATGCTTATCATATATTCTTATATATATATAACTTATTACTTGACGCGCTGCTCTTCAACGGAAGCGGGCTCCATGCCGAACGTTGGTTTCGTTAAGACATGTATCGAATTTTATTACTAAAAACGGTTTATGGCGTGACAATTTTCTCACTTACTGCATTCAGACCAGAACTGAAGCATTGTTAGGGACATAAGGAAGGTAGTATTTACCTGGCCTCCCGACACATCTTTCTCGAAATTCTTTAGTTAGAACACTTTTATACATAACTTTCCGGATCAAATATTCGTATATTATTTATTTATTTATTACATCAACTGAATGAGATTTACAGTTTCCCAATACGCTTACCCAGGAAAACATCAGTACGATAACATATATAAAAATAAATAAAAATACACATTAATAAAAGGAATAATATAAAAAAAGATTTAACTAGGAATAACATTATATATTATAGCTATTATATTATATAGCTAATGTACTGCTAATTAGTTAATTAACAACAATAATAATAAGTTTCAATATATATTCATACGCACAACGGCCCAAATGAGAGGCTAAGCGCGGAAAACAGAGTCTTTCTCTCACAAGTTTCAATATATAAAAAAAATGTTAATACATACTACTTACCCCTTATAGAGAAGAATAGACGGCTATTCACATTCTACATTCTCCCAAATCATCTTCTGAGTATGCACTCAAGACTTCATATGTACGGACTTTGGAGAATCTTTATTTATTCTTCAAAATTATGTATTGAAATAAATCTGTTTCTAAACGTGATATATTTATTAAACTACCTTAGCACGTTTTTGAATAAAAAAAAGAGTATTGCTAAAAACAATTAATAATGATACCTTGTCAAATCAGACATAAGATTTTTATTTACGGTTGGATTCTATCAAGAAAGTTACAACATTAGCTGTTAACTAATGTTGTAAAGTATACTAGAATGTTCGAGTTTAATTCCTATTATGGAATACAATGAAAATCCATATTATATATAAGCTATTGTATATTTTAACATAATGTGTTCTTATTGTAGTATTGTGTCTGTCTATCCACGTACTACTTTTATGGCTTAGCGTAATGTTCAGGACGATCTTATTATCGAGTGGAGATAGTTCCAATATTTGCAATAGAATAGAATTGTCACTAAAATTAGAATGATTTACACTGAAAGAGTGGAACGAATTAGCTATGAGAAATGGAATCAAAATCTATGTTTGAACTTGTTTATATTCGAATAGAAATTTGAATTTGAATTTCGAATTCAATAAAGTATCGTCTTCGTTAGCTGTTTATTTCATATACAAATTTTGTTAAATTAGTTAAGGATCTTAGTTAAGAGTAAAAAGTTTCGTTTTATATTTGGCACTGGCCAAAAATAAACTGTTTTCTTAAGATAAGATACCTGCCGATTTTAATAAATAATCCTTATTCACAGGAAAATTAAATTTGAAAGCGAGTTTGTTTGTTACCTCTTTGCATCTTGGTAGCTTGACCAATTGTCATGAAATTTGGTATACACACAATATCTAAAATGGACAAAAAAGCTACTTTTTATCCCGGCCAATCCACGCTTCTCGGTTAGACGACGAAATGGCAATTAAAAATTAGTATATGTTGTACATTTATTTAATTAAATTTAATAGATAATCCCTTTATAGGATAAGTCCGCCATCTAATTCTAAATCTTTTAATGTATTCAATAGAAACTATGTACAATAAAGATTTTACAACAACTTCAAGAAATCATATTTTATATAACAATAATGGCATTCTTATTCCAGATAAAAGTTTGTACAAATATGCGACACAAAGGAACAATGGCAACAAATAATTTGTCGATGGAATCCAAAGAGTGTCTAAATTTTTCATAACAGATATAGAAGAAGAAAAATTCTTAATTTTTTTTTATATTATACTAAAAGCCTACAGTTAGTAACAATTTCTACTGAAAATATAATTTATTGCTTCTTACGCCTGTAAAAGATAAAAAATAACTATTAGTTTTAAAAGAATATTTTAACAAAGATAAATAAAAAGACTGGTTACCTATAAAGTTACCACACGTAAAGTTGAAAACAGCGAATATATTTTACCCAAGGTTTTTAATTATAATGATAAAACAACAAGAAAATATTTAGTTCCAAAATATATTATAATGTATTACCTAGGCTAGGAATATAAAATTATTAAATAACGAACTATTTTTTTTTTCAAAAAGTTATAAAATTCTTTATGGATTCGTATTGGATTTGATTTGGTTCGTGGATGTCGTCCACGGTATACAGTGAAAATTGCGGACGGTACCCATAAATCTAGCAAGTAGGTGCTATATATATTAATATTAAACATTTACCAAATCTATGTTTTTTGTAAATGTTTAATATAAAAAAAAAATTTGCATATAAGAGTATGCATATAGCTGTATGTACAAGAGTATAAAAATATACGCTTGTTTTAACTGTTGTGTAACTATTTTATTACACCTATACCTACTTTTTTATGAATGATAGTAGAATGGTAACCCCGACTCTTAGATTATATACATAGATAGATTATATGCATCGAGTCTCAAAAATGGGTCAACTTTTTGTCAGCTAATTGTACTTACGCACATAATGTATCTATATTTAATCATTTAATAAATAAAACAAGTTTTTATGCATTAAAAAAATGCTAACATTATAAAACAAAATAAATATAGAGGTTATAAAGGGAACACTCATAACTATTTATCACGCAATATTGTATGAAAAAGTTGACCCGCTTTTCTCGAAGCATTTGTATGGAGAGACTCTATAATCTAAGCTTTGACTATACTATCTGTTTACGCTGACAAAGCACCTATTGATGCTCACTCATTAGTGACTATGACATTTCCATCAGGTGGGCCGTCAGCTTGTTTGCCATTATAAGTTGTATAAAAAAAATAAAAATAAAAGACTAAAAAAACGAGTCAACTAGCTTGTCGTATGAATTCATCCAGAGATCAACTTTATATGAAATATTTTATATATTATTATTATCTGTCGCTTCCCAGCGCTGATAAAAAAAAGAGAAAACCGAAATGGAAAGCACTTTCCGTGTTACTCCCGTTTACTAATTTTTAGTATAAATTAAAATTACTTGGGCTATCAGCGTATTTGCTATTCTAAATATTATAAAAAATATATACATGAATTGAAGTATTTTTTGTTAGTAATGCATGAAACAAGTTATGAAAGTGCAAGAGCCAAAATATAGTCCTCTGCCTGCTGGGCAAGGTCTTTGCGTAAAGATAGGTAGATAATTCTGTCATTAGTTCTATATTGTTTTATTTCGGTCGTTTAATAAGAATTTTTGCGATAATATTCAATAATTACGAATGGGTTCTGAAAGTTTAACAGATTTCATTGTTTTGATTGATTCTTAAATTCGTGTATAAAAATATACTGTAATATTAAGACCTTTGCGTAGTATGTTTTATATTTTACAAAAGACAGGAATGAACGCGATCATTTAGGTAAACTATGATTATGTACCTGAATTACGCGTACGAGTTTTTTTTTTATTCCACTTAGAATGGCAAACAAGCTGACAGTCCACCTGATGGAAATATAAGAGCAGAGTCGCCTATAGACATGAGCAGTACCATGGACATAACAGAGTATACTGTTTCGCCCATGATACCCCCCATGCGTTGCCATTCCTGAGGACTCAGGTGTTATTCCTCTGTACCCAGTAAAATAACGCCATCCCATCCTTCAAACCGAAACACATGGATTTAATTTGGTTGGTGGATATTGTCCATGCAAACACAGCTGTTTCACGGTTGAAACACGAATGGGACAGAGGTACCCAAGCAATCGACTTTTATACAAAGTCTCCCTCTGGTAACTATCTCGATGTTTCGACCAGGTTGTACCGACCGTGGTGGGGAGAAGACTCACTTAAAAAAGGAGGTTTCATATTCTTTTTTTATATGTATTACCTCACACTTGCATCAGGTATAAACCGATATGGAGAATTCAATTTTTATCTGAAAGGATATGCTTAGAGTATAATTAGAAATTTTATCAAAATCGGTTGAATAGTTTAGTTTTAAGTCGAAATAACTAGTTTTGCCGTAATTAATGTCGACTTTTTTTAGAACTTAATTTATTGTGCAAAATTATATAGTGTGAATGTGAATAAATGTTGATTTGCAACTATTTAAAATTACTTTTCATAAATCTATATGAATAACATTATTTTATAGCTACTTTTTATCTCAAGATAAAATATTTCACGTCTTTTTGTATCGGAAGTATTTATCAACTACTTTCTGATGATAAATGCAAGTATAAAAACGTCGTCACAATATTGTACACGAGTACATTTCGTCACAAATCTAACATTCTATGTTTTATAATTTATCACATTTATCTAACCGTTCTGATAAGATAGAAACATAGATAAAGAATTTAGAGAAAAAAAAAGTGTTTGTATATTTACTCGTATTTCTCGAAGTTCCTTCAAATTTTAATGGTCTAGTTACATATTTATTATTGGTATGAATAATATTTAAATGAGATTGTTTGTTTGTTGCTTCTTAGCGATTTATCGTTTTAACTTTTATTTGAATATTTTTGATTATATACTTAATGTCTCGCAGTCACAAAAACGGAGACTATTGCATAGTTAGTTAATAAATATAAGTTAATTTTATTTATACCAATATTTATTTTATTTCTATTTATTGTACACAATAAATTACAACATTTAATATATATAAAATAAAGATGTACAACAGGCGAACTTAATTTATATTTATAATATTGATAAAGTTTGTAAGTTTGGATGGTGTTAATCTTTCACGCAAAAACTACTGCACAGATTTGAATGAAATTTGGAACATAGGTACGCTATATCCTAACTTAGTACATAGAATGCTTTTTATACTGATTCACGCTGGTTTAAAATAAGAACCTTTTAAATAAATGGTTAGTATTATAAGATCTCTCCTACATACAATACATTATGTTCATGTAAGTTCGATTTAAATACGTGTATATATTCAAATGACAGACTTCGACTTGAGGGCGCCAATTCAATTTAATTAGACTCTAATTCATTAGCTCTTTACGAACTGTTAACGATAGATGTCTAGATTAAATTCGCTTTTCATTGATGACCTCGATGGTATAGCAGTGTAACATACTTCCTCGCATTCCGATAGTTGCGGGTTCGATTCCCAATATCACCAATTTTGAACCTATTTCAATCATTCTTTTTGCAACTGATAAAATTTACTCCCGTCTTGGTGGTACTCATCATAAAGATCATGAGCATAGACTGTAACTCGCCGGCTCTTTGTTTCTTTGGTCCCAATTCGCAAGGTGTTGTTGTGTGACCTTATAAATTAAAAATCAGACCTTTGAATAAATTTGTATTTTAAATATATACGGCACAGATAAATACGTGCACTTTCAATGATGTTGGTTGACAAATAGCCGATGTTACCATGTATGAAAAATTATTTTATACAATTTATAAATTATTATTAATGTTGCCAACATTCTGTTCCACTGAATATATCATATATTAAATTGTCCTATTAATCCTAGCAATACACCCAGTAAAATCAACATCCACGCGGTTCCCCCTGAAAACGGGCGGATAATTTCATTATCATCCATTAAAAAGTCCATTGCTACTTCAGCGTGCTTATCCTTCGGGCTATGTCGGTCGCTTTGATTCTTTTGCGGATATCCTAATTTTGGATTCTGTCACGCAATAAAACATACAGCCTGTAAATCTACATATATACTTTGGTATAATTAGCTTTTATCTGCGTCTTGATCCGCGCAACCGGAGTAAGTTCACTGACCGGAATAAAATGTAGTCTATATCATTCTCCGTCCCATATATAAAATTTCAAACTGATTTGTCAATCCCTTAAGTTGTTAAGAAATATTGTTACTTTTTAACTCTTTACTTTCTGTACAAACAAACAAAAAGTCACTTTCATATTAATCATTATTATTAAGGTAGTAAAGTAAGATAAGTAAACTACAAAATCAAATAATAAACAAGAACATGTAGATACCAAATGCGAAAGTTTAAAAGTATCACGAATGTATAGGTACATACATATATGTATTAAAAATATTACAACAATAATGAGCAAAAGTAATTATGACATACGATGGTAAATTGACTAATTTCAGCAGACCTTAATAAAAATTATTATTTGCTCAAGATAGTGTGGTCATATATCATTTTATATAAATATAAACAACCATATAACTAACTGAACCAAAAGGCTCTCTGTTAATAGTATAATATATTCAATAATAGTACAAAACACAAATCGATAAAATTTATTGACTAATTGATTATTTTTTAACAATCTAATTAATAGAGGATTGCTGTGAAAATTCAACAAAACTTTTCATTAAATTCTCTTAAAACAGACTATAATAGCAAACAGAATTGAAAAAAAAACTTCACCTCACAAAGCTAGTGTATTGGTAAATATCAAATAAAGATGTATAGACGTTCAGACTAAACTAACACTTAAGAAGAGTGTTTTTATCTTTTGTATACTCTGTTCACGAAAATATTATCTATATTGTTGTTAATATATCTATAACAATGAACACTACAAAATCAACTCGAAGTATTTCTGAGACAAAATTCTAGTCTGTGCTTATTCTTTTAGAAACGTTCAAGTCTACGTTTAACACCTATCTAGACTTCAATTCATCTATTATTTTAGATACACTCATTTAACCTTTGACCTGTGATATAACGGTAAGGGAATTAACCTCATACTACGTTTGATCGTTTTCTGAATGTCAAGCACCGCTATAAATTGGTAAATAGGTATCGTACCTATAAGAATTAATTTTATTACTCGTGAGAGGAAATTATATACTATACTACAGGTAGATAGGTAAAGATAAAATACAGCCCATGTTATTAGGTGAAAAATTTGTAATCATTGATAGGTATTTTTTGAGTTTATCCATTACAAACAAATCATTCCTCTTTGTAATTTTAAGTATTGGTTGTAATTTAAATTTAGATGCATATATAGTATGTATTATATTTAGTAAGATTATTTATCCTTAGTTTATATCACACTATTGCCATGATGTATCTATTTATTTTATTGTTTTTTTTTTATATCAATAAACACAAATATTTACACATTTTTCTAAATAGCAATAAACACGGACATAGTTCAAAAATTGAGATTGATGAAATTTTTAGTAAATAACCTATATTAAATTAACATACTACTATATAAGATTAGATATTTTCCAAAAATTATTATTTATATTTATATTAGAAAATATCTAATCTTGGAACCAACCAAACTTTTACTTACTTTACCTGAAAATACCATCACAAAAACTTCGATACATTTTGCCCTCGCCGACTTTTCGGAATGTTTTTAGTGAAAGGACTCAGGTGGCTAAACTCTTTTAGAAATTAGTAAACGGTAATTTGCCACATACGGTAAGTTCCATAATATCAGGGCGTAGTCACGAGAAAAAAAGCATATCGCCATTTGTATAAGAATTAATTATTTAATACATTTAAAGTCATAATATTATTAGTATGAATCATTTTATATATTCATCTAATAAATAGACAGATGTATCATTTATTTGCATTACTTACAGCACACAAATAACAACGGACATATACAGTAAAAAGAGTTAAAAGAACGCATATACAAAAAAAAAAAAGCAAAATATAAAAGAAGTAGCAATTTAAAAATAATAAAAAAAGAAATATGGATAAAATACATTGTGTGTGTCTTTTACATTCGCTACCATTTAATATTTTATTCCAAATAAATAAATAACAGATACCATTAAAAAAGGGATAGTCTGAGGTCACTTTCTGTCACATTCAAGCACCCAAGCGATAAATATTTCTGCTACATATCTATTAGTTATGAAAATGGTTTGTTTATTAATTAAAAACTTTTTAAGCTCTTTTTTTAATATATGTTTAGTTTTAGACAATCTTGTTGGTAGTGGTATATTATTCCAGCATTTCGTAGCTTGGTAATGGAAACTTCTCTCAAACTCCACGGTTCTATGAGGGCAAACTGCTAATAAGTAACGCGTGAGGCTAGTACTATACCTATTATGGAATGAACTAAATTGAAATTTGGAATATAGGTAATCTGGTTGTCGATACTTCAAAATGTCAAACACCATACAAGCGAGATGCAAGTTTTTTCCGAGATACCAATGTTTAAAATAGATTTGTTATTTAAATAAGGTGTTATGTGCTTTCTAGGCGGATTATTGTAACAAAATCTAGTACATGCATTTTGTACGCGCTGTATAAGACGCTGAGTTTTAGAATATAATCGAAGTCCATACACTAAATCGCCGTAATTTAATTTAGACAAGATCAGTGATTCACAAAGAGTGGTACGTATTTCCTCCTTTAAAAGATTTCTAATCCGATATACAATTAGACGATAAAAAACAGCTTTGAACTAGTTTTAGAACATGAATCTCAAAGCGTCGTATCTAATATCTGCCTAATATTATTAATCGGAAAATTTGTAAATATTTTGTTTATTGCTAATTCACGTTAAAACCGCCGGGCGGGTTTGAATAAAATTTAGTACACAGGAAAGCTATTTAGTAACTTGTACATAGCACATTTTTTACAAACGAGATTCGATATTCTGTAATAAATTACACCCATGCAAAGCCGGAGCGGTTTGCGAGTAAACATTAATCATGAAATACATCTACCCACCTATTATTGTCGTAAATTAATTAATTAACGTGATTGTTGTTACTGAAATAATCAGCTAAGTAATAAATCTATCTGAACCAAAAAGATTTTTTTGAGCATCCAATTAAAGTGAATGAAGATAATTCTTACTTCTCAAATAAATATATTCTCAAATTAAAATTACACAATTTTTATCTTTACCAATTTGGAAACCTTTTTTTACCTATTTGAATTAAATAAAACTAAAAAATTAATATATAATAATACAATTAATTTAAAATCAATCTTATTTATGTCCACTTAATGCTTGTATAATATAAACACTTCCAAATATTATTTAGATATCAAGTAACATTTTTTTTTTAAGTCTGAGCGTGCAGTAATTTATTAGTTTTATGATTTTTTATTTATTTATTTCAGCATATAATTGTCTAATATCTATATAGATATTTTCTTTTAACTTGTCTTTTCTCTAAATTGTTAGAAACGTGGTTTGCCGACCTTACATCGGATGGATCCGATGTAGCTTTTACTTTACATAAATGCTAAATAAAGTGACCGTTACATGAAAATGGGAGCGATTAGAATAACTAATCAAGCAGCAATCTGTTAAACGGCCAATTGTGTTATTTAAATTAGCTAACTTAAGCTATAAAAAGATTCTCTCCGATTTTCAGTATAATCTACTTTCTATATACTTATTTCGAGATTCAAGGCAAGTTAAAATGGCGTTCTGTTACATTAATTTCATATTCTACGTTTAATACTTAATTGTCAATATTGAGCTACTGAAAATGTCATTATATATATAAACAGTGATTTTTTCTATCTATCTATATTTATAAGCTAAAAAGATTATTTACAAATATATCATAGATATTTTCGTTAACTGTCGGTTAAACTAAGCTTTTCTTAAAAAGGAGAGTTTTGTCAGTAGTTGCCACGCTTGTCAGGCAGGTTGGCAACCGCAGTTAGGCTTTTTTTAATGGATAATAATGGAATGATAACCCCGCCTGCGTTGACGTATGACGGGGCACCAGTGAAGGATGATAAGTGTGAATGAAATGGCAGGTCAATAAGCCTATCGGGACGAATACACCTGAAATTCAGCACGATGATTTTCAGGGGGGACCACGTGAAGGTCGACTTGACAGGGTTTATTGCTAGCAATGAGACTGGCAGTTCGCATTACTAACAATTCCTTCCCAGTAGTTAGGCTTTTAAAGTATTTGAAGAGAGACGATGCTGCCCATCCCTCTAACATTAAGTTCCCTTGGTCACCTATTGCGATACGCACGAGATAGGAAGAGGTGGCTTATTCTATTATTGACAACTTTCCCCTCCACGCGAGAGATATTGTCTACGAACAATATCTAGATACCAATATTGAAGTACTGCTTATATTATATATGCAATGACTACTGCACCGTGTTGTGGAATCACACAATTTACAAAAAGAGTGGGTAGGTACCTTCAAAAAAGTAAGGTAGAATAATTATGTATTTGCTTGGTATTTTTACTACAAAAATACACTTGTATTGAACGGACTGTCATTGTTTTGTCACATAAATGAAATGGAATATCCTTTGTTTAGAAAAGAGCGTATAGCTTTTTTGTAATTAAATGTATTGTCTTAAACGACCTTTTATTTTATTGTGCTACATAGCCGATGATTTAGCATAGACGCAGCTTGTAAAGTTTGATTAGACAGAGTCTGTTTATGGAGAATATGAAATCTGGCGAGTTCTACTGGTGGAGTGGGGTTACTGTTGAAATAAATTTCAATACATCGATTTATTTTTATAATAAATCGACTGATAAATCGAATGATAATTGCAACATTATCGACATAATAGTTCCATATTGTTTTGATAAATGCATATTAGTGTAACTTTTTTTATTAGGGAGGCAAACGAGCAAACGATCCACCTGATGGAAAAAACCTGATCTACCGTCGCCCATGAACACCTGCAACACGAGAGGAGTGGTAGCGCGATGCCAAATTTTTAAATGTTTGTAGTCTTTGAAATTATCCATATTATATTGTAAAATGAAAACTGAAGACGGGAGCTTATTGCATAACCTAGATGTATGAGGTAGAAATAAATGGATGCACGGGCAGTAGTAGTATGTCATGCACCCAAGAAATGAGGGTAAACTCCAGCTCAACGGCGACAGGTACGATGGTAAAAAGGTGACAATGGCATCAGGTCATAAAATTCTAATAACTTGCCAATGCAAACCATTGCAAACCGATTATAGTTGTAGCTTAATTTCTAATTGTCATGTCATGTGTGCAATACAAAACTGTGATTGTTAGTAAATTTAGATTGAAATCAATATTAGATTCGAGATTAGACCTGTACAGCTGTAATAATATATATTGTTGCATATAATTCTGGCAAATAAATGGGACAAACACTGTTTTGAAACGATATATTAAATGAACTACCTGATAGTTATAATCAAACTACAACTTAAATTTATACTTTACGGAAACTAATTTTGGAGGCGAGGAGAGTTTTTATATCGCGTGCAATACTATCAAAACTAAGCCAAAACTATTCTCAGGGATATCCGGTCCATAACTTCAGGATTCGATTAAGGGTCTTTCCTTAAGCTACAACAATGGAGACAACCGATATAAACTTCATGCTATATGTGTTTCATGTGACTGTGTTAATTAGGTGCATCATTTTATAAGCGTGAACTTATCCCTTTCTGAATGTAATAACATGAAATTATTTAAGATTATAGAGCTGTATTACATTTGATTTACCAATAGCGATTATGTTTAAATTTTTTTTTACACATATAATAACGAAACTTTATTTCAACCAATCTAAACCACATAACAGACATCTTTGCTATACTACTCAAGACAGTCTCCATCTTTCATTAATGATAAATACATACGGGGCAAATAACAATTAGAATGATGAATTCGTTCTCATAAAAATTTTATGCAGGTGCCTACCGTACCGTCTTTTATTAATAAATCAATCTTTAGTGATTAGCAATATTGAGTAACTATTTAAGATGCCGTGTGGTTCCGGCGTAGAGTAGGCCATCCCTTCATTTCCCGTGGGTGTCGTAAAAGGCGACTAAGGGAGGGCGAGAGATGGAGAGCAACGTCCCTCTTAAAATATCTCTAATACCTAACTGCGATTGCCAATCCGCCTACCAAGCGTAGCAACTATTGGCTAAACCCCCCAGGGGGAGGCTTATTTTTAACAGTGGACAGTTAAAGGCTGATATGATGATGATTTAAGATTTCGTTGAAATATTTGTCCTGGAAACATTTTGGACGAATGGAATTATCGGAGAAATTTTTGGATACGAATAAAATTGATATGGATTTTAGGGTAATTTATTTGAGAGTTTTGGCATTTATAAACATTATATATAAGTTGTTTATAGGCTAGCATTGAAAGGAACAGTTTTTTCGTCGTCAGTAATAGTTGGTAAAACGAAAAAAAATGGAACAAAAATTTGTGATCAGATAAAAGTAAATCAGATAAATCATTTTTATTTGGTGAAAAACATTGGAAATTCGGGAAGAAATAAAGAATCACATCTGGCCAAATCTAATAACTGGTGCACAGACCCGCAGTTTCCATACGCAACGTGTTGATAAAGGTGCCAAGCGCATTGAAAAAAATCCCTTCATAATGCCAATAATATCACAACGTGATCTAACCTACTTACTGCATTCAAAATACAATATATGGGAAACAACTATTTATATTTGTTTACTAAAAAGCGAATGTGTTTTAGCTTTTAAGAGGATTCATACCGAAGATGGTAATATTGAAATTGTCTTAAAATTTTCAGAAATAATTTGATTTTTTAAAATTTTCATTTCATATATATATATATATGTATATATATATATGTATATATATAACTATCACAAAGGAAGTCCGAACCGTTTATCCGTATAGAAGTAGGCGCTATCAGTTTACTCAGAGCAAACAAATGGACGTGACAAATTCATATAAAACCCGACTATTATATATCTAGAAGCAATTACGGCAAGTTTTGAGAGATTACGACCAATATTTTTATATTATGCTGACGTTGCTCTTTCATAATTGAGATGATAAATCGAAGAACTATTTGGAGTTACTTATTTATAGTCCTAAAAAGTAAAAAAATTGTACATTCAAGCTTTTGTCATCATTATCGGCTGTTAACTGTCCACTGCTGGACATAGCCCCCCATAAGGGGGGTTTTGCCAGTAGTTGCCATGCTTAGCAGGAGGGTTGGCAACTGCAGTTTGGCTTTTGGTAATGTTTTAAATTTAATATATATAAATAAAATGTTTTAATATTGCCTATCCCTCCACTATAAGCTCCTTTAGTCGCCACTTACGACACCCACGAGAAAGGAAAGGGTGGCCTATTCTATGCCAGAAACATACAGCGATATAATATACAGATATATATCATAGATATCCAAATAATAATTCTTAAAGTCTGAACACCTATGTAGGTAGTCAAACTGAACCGAGTGGCTGCATACATGCCTCAGCACCTCAATGCTAAGGTTGTGTATGAAGCTTCGCACTATTTCGAAAATATTATTTTATATCATTTATTTTGTAATGGTGTATATAAACACAAGTTAAAAACTTTAATTCATATAGAGTCATATAAGTGAATGATTGTGCTAACTTGACATCTGGGGACAAGCATCATCACCTAATCATCATCCGTTAAAATTACTTGAAATGAAAATTCCATTCCTAGTATTACACTTGATATAGTCTCGCCTCAAGATAACAATTTGGTCAGTGAAATAAATAATCCACAATATGTCCCCATTATCTAATGATAAGATGTCACTAAATTGTATAAACTACAATAGAAAATAATATAATATTCATAAACATTCATTTATGCAAAAGATAACTTATGTATTAAATTATCTCTACACCAAATTTCATGAAAATCGGTCCAGTAGTTATTACGACCCATTTTCTGTATTATTCAATGAAAATATAATATTTTTCCAGGATAAGAAGTATGAATCTTATCTGGTTTTTTCATGGGTGGAAATGGAATGGTAACCCACCTGCTTATTGGTAATATGCTGACAAGGTAACAGCGAAGGATAAGTGAAGATGAAAATAAGCCTGTTAGTCCATCGGACCGATATCGACAAAAATAAACCATGATTTTTTTTTTATACAACTTAGAATTGTAAACAAGCTGACGGCCCACCTGATGGAAAATGGTAATCGTCGCCTATAGACATGAGCAGTACCATGGACATAACAGAGTATACTGTTTCGCCCATGATACCCCCCATGCGTTGCCATTCCTGAGGACTCAGGTGTTATTCCTCTGTACCCAGTAAATTCACGCCACGATAATTTCCAGGGAAAACCGTGTGGAGGTCAACCTGCCAAGATGTTTTAATAAAAAAGCAATAGAGTTGTGAGACCTTAAAAAAGAGAAAGAGATTATTAATAATCCCTTTTCTCGCAAATACTTTATATGTTGCTGACTCGAGTATTAACTATTTGCATTTTTGGAATCTTTGAGTCTTATCCTTCACCATAATGACTTACTGGCCTAGTGGCATGTTACTTCAACTAAATAAATAGTTACTATTTAAGTTTTATTAATATTTAATCTGGTAGTACTCTAGCAGATAAAGATATGATATGACGTATTGCTAGCACAATTGTATATAAAGATGTACCATGTTACTGAAAAAATACAATATTAAATCTTATATTTTACTAGTAAATCTCATAATTTACCAATATGATTTGTTTTTATAAAAAAAAAACTCATTTTTGGGGTTTTCACCAAACCTAACCTACCAAAATTATACCTTTATGACCACGAGTACGAGCATCACGCACTTTTTTAGTGTATGGTGTCTTAATTTTATGTCTATTTTTTTATTTACATTTACCATTTGTCTTGGCATGATCTAGTTATGCGTAAGAATCAAATCCATGTTTTATAAAATGGTATTAAGCATGAAAGTGAATGTAAATGACGGGGACCACCGAAGAAAATGTCAATGTATTATGTGAAAGATGGTATGCATAAAATAGGAATGAACACAAGTATAATGATTGACAGAGATATTTGGAATAGAAAGACATAGTGCGATCAAATAAATGGGATAAGGCAAGGCAATAACGATATTTTGCTTGATATCGGCGTGAATTGTTTTTTAAAAACAACAATAACAACACTGGGGGGAAAGGGATTGTTAATAATAGGATCTAAAATATTTATTACTAGCAATATATCAGGTCGACCTCCAAGCGGTACTCTCTCGAAATCATCGTAGTTAATTTTCGTGATGCTCTACCAGCGTATAACGATAGTACAGGCAGAATTACCATTCCGTTTTCACCATCAAAAAAACATTTTTATTTATTCATTCATTCGTTCATATATCATTAACAATATAACTATGTATTCCTTGTAAATGAAATAAAGATTGTTTGATTAATGGCCATTTAACGTGTATGGTCGTATATAGAAGGGTCGTTCGTATGATAATAAACATAATACAAGGACATATCACATCATACAAGTGATTCGTTGATCACAACATTTACTTGCAATTGAGGTAATCTGTTGTTTCACAAGCACCACTTGATGCACTTAAGTGAATATATCAGCAGAAAAATCCATATTTTAATGTACTAATTTTACTGATATTATAAATGTAAATGTATAGTGCTGAAATAACTCATAAGTTATTAATAAAGTAATTTTGTTGGTATTTTGGATATGATGCCTCGATGTGGTGCTGTGAAAACTTATTGATATGAATTATTAGTGTATAAATATATAAGTAGTAGCTGTATCTCATGGATTTGCCTATATAAAATATCCTATGTGCTAAATTAGGACATATGAAAGCTACTGGTGTACCTTTCTTTTTTTCGTGTAATTTTATTCAAATCCATTCAATATTTTTTGTGTAGGATTTATAAATTGTATATATTAGGACAGACTCTTGAAATTATAGTGTGCAGGTACGAGTAGTTTATTCTTAAAAAAAGCAACACATGAGGTGCACTGTCAGTGTTCCGTCAGTTGTGTGAAAAAACATGTACCAAATTGATATAGCAGACAATTGTAACTTGTAAATTTTATTTTTAATTTTTTTATATTTTTTAAACAATTACATTTCATTAAAATAATTGGTGCCTCATTTAATATAGAACGAAACTGAAACATACTAATACAAGAGAATATTTTCTTTTTATCGTTTCTCAGAAATAGTAGGATTGCCATTGAGAATCTATGTTTTTATTCTAAATATAAAAAAAATAATGAAAATTTTGAAGAAATATACACTTACGCGACAAAGTCGCGAGAATGAAACGTAGGCTTAAACACGCTTTCAGAAGGCTATGATAACGGATTATCCTCTTTGTATTGCAATAGCTGACGATCTGACGTTATCGCCGGCCTGATACCGGGATCTCGATAAAATTGAAGTCTTACAGTAGTTTACCTTATTTGTGTCGCAATCTTCAAGATCGCAACATTGAAACGACAGTGTAGCGGCGGAAATGAGTGAGTAGTATTCTTATTTATTTTGTATTCTATGCAATATCACCCGTGCCCAACAGTGGGATGTTTGTTTATTTATTTATAACAATTTACTTTTTTTAAATTAAAAGATAAAGTAAAAATTAATTAAATTAATACTCGGGCACGATGGAGGACTTATCTCATAAAAGGAATTTCTTCCAATTAACCTTTAATATTGGGATATTAATAAATTATTTATAGTAATGATTAATACTTAATATGACCGCCCTCAATTAGCAATGAAGATCTCATTTTTGGATACGAGTCCCACCTTAAAAAATAGGACAATATGGCCTATTATTACCACGCTAGTTAGGCAGCTTGGTGGATAAAAAAAAATTACTTAGAGTTTCCTTCACTTGTATTTGTGTATCGTGCTTTGTTTCCTCAGTTGCATTTTTTTATATACAACATAGAATGGCAAACAAGCTGACGGCCCACCTGATGGAAAGTGGTAACCGTCGCCTATAAACACGAGCAGTATCATGGACATAACAGAGTATACTGTTTCGCCCATGATACCCCCCATGCGTAGCCATTCCAGAGGACTCAGGTGTTATTCCTCCGTACCCAGTAAATTCACGCCATATCACACTCTTCAAACCGAAACACAGCCATGCAAACACAACTGCTTCTCGGTAGAAACACGAATGGGACAAAGGTACCCAAGCAATCGACTTTTGTACAAAGTCTCCCTCTGGCATTTTACAATACTCTTGGCACGTAAAAATTTATGATCCCTACTCCGTTATCATGCGGAAATGAAAATCGAATCTTTAAAGTAAATACGTAACATATGTGATAAAAATGACAGAGCGCCGGATTGAAGTTGAATTATGGGACTAGACATTTTGTTATTCTATTATTTATCTATGATATTCCAAAGCTGGGCAAAGGTCTCCCATCTCCTTCCAAAAGTTTCTGAGCCAGGACATTAAGTAGACAAAAAATTTTGTTTTTTATTTTAAATCTATAAACATATTTTCGACTACTTAGGATGGATTATTATCTATGTCAAAGGAGAAACGCTGCCAGTTTATTAATATAGCGATATCCAACAGCTTAAATTATTGGTTATAAGATTAGAATTATTTTGTGTAATTCCACTACCATTAGGAAGTGTGTGACTGCCAACAATCGAAGATTGACAACTAGTATTACTACCAGAAGTTCCACAACCTTCCATATTAGCCATCGATCTCCGACTGCTATTTTGTTCACGTACGTTTTGCGATTGCGACACGTGTTTCACCTCAAATGAGGCATCTTCAGACAAATTATTAGATTGCTAAGAACCAAGAGTTCAACACCCAAACTACGAATGCCGAAATAAAAAGTTAAAAAAAATAATTATAAACAAATAATCAGTGACATAGACTTTCACAAGGTAACACCTAGTTCAGAAAAATAGCTTATGATAAATGATTATCAAACCTAAGGATTTATAGCGTATCTTTTAACAATAACGTACTCTTTGCTAGTTCGCAGTACAAATAAGTTTGATGGTGATTCCTACATAGCCGCGTCATATAACGTAATTTATTGACGAAATGAAACTGAGAAGATATGTAGCTCTCGATTTCAACCCTTATAATAATAAAATCTGATACTGAAAATCGTTTTATGTTACTACAATTTAGATAAATTTCTGTTAATTTAACCCAATAATGAAACTCAGCAACTCTTAATCCTATCTTTAATTAGCTTTTGTAATTAGGTATTGATGTTCTAGCCATACGAGTATATGTCGTAGTGTAGCAAGCGACGATCCATCGTTGTGGGCAAGATAGGTATGCATGCTGCATTTTGCAACATAAATAGCTCTTATAAAGATCCATACTTTTTTTTTTAAATATTTAATAAATATATAAAGTAGGTTATCAAATCGATTATATTTTTTTTAAGTTTGTTACCTCATAACTCTATCAGTTGTAGACCAATTTGGAAAATTATTTTTTTATTTAAAAAAATATACGTATAGATTGATCTCATAGAAATTTTGTCAAAATCGGTTCAGTATTTTAGTTTTTCAATCAAAATATCTAGTTTTGCCACACGTGAAATCTTTTTTTTTTATATATCACAATATATTATAATTATTATTATATTAGTAAAGTATACAAACCTACCTATACAGAATATATACGAGTCTTTTGTTATGATAATTTATATCGCTATCTATTTACCAGGTATCAGATTTTTTTTATCTACATCTCACCTGGCATCTCAAGTGCTATGAAGTGCTAGTCGATAATGTTCCATTGTTTTACTGATACGTAGTTTGGAATGACAAGTAAACTAATATATTATAACATGGAATAAATTTATTATTTAGAACGCGGAAATTTAGGTGATCTACCATGAAATGAAATTCCGAATTTTCGGGCTCAATTTCGTGTTTTTGTTCATACCTAAATCGACCCAGTAAATGGAGCTTAACCTTTCGTTTATCATAAATCGTATCCTAATAGTCCAGAGGAACGATATTTTAACGTTTTTAATATATTATGTAATTTTAATATCAAATTTCTGTTTCGTTCGTCCCCGAAATTTCGGAATATATTTCATGGCAGGCCCTCAGAATTCATCCACGGGCGACACAGTACACTCTGTTATATCAATACGCGACGGTTACCACTTTGCATCAGATGTACCGTCAGTATGTTTGCCATTCTAAGTTGCATAAAAAAATATTTTTCTTTACCACATTTTTTTTATAAATAATGGATTTTTATATAACACTGTCTCCCACTTTTGTAAATCTAAGTAAAGTCAAATGTACATTCCTTTCTGTTTTGTAAAAAAGTACTTACCCATTTTCCGAGCATCTATTGCAAATATTATTGCATTATTTTTCAGAAGCCACTTGGCTCCTCTATTGTGCGGTGGTGCTGGCCACTGCCTCCGCTATCTCAATACCGTTGAGACAGAACCCGGAGACAATATGTATAGGGAAGGAGAACTTCCTACGCATCAGCGCGCTGGGCAGCTGTACAAAGTACTATCAGTGCTATGCGGGGAGAACATTCACGATGGAATGCCCGCGTAACACGTGGTTCAATGAAGCAAGACAGGTATAACAGATTTTATAGCATTTATTTGTGTTATAGCCATGTAGTTACAGTATAGAGTGAGCCACCCCTTCCTTTCCCGTGGGTGTCGTAAGAGGCGACTTAGTGAATTTAATAGCCAAGGGATGGGCTGCAGCGTCCTTTTTAAAACATCACCAAAACCTAACTGGTGATAATTTCGCAACTTACACTATCTAGGTGTATTAATTTTTTATAAATTAATATATAATTTATATATCGTCATAGTCGCAGAATACTGACGAATCTATATATGTAATATTTGTCAGATCCGTCAGTATTCTACGACTATGACGATATAGCTACAGAGTAGGGGTGGGTAATATGTTTATATTTTAATTACAATCTCTATCTAATAGATATCCAACCGATATAGGCGATATCGAAATGGGTAATGACCTTTTTCCGCCATCAATATCCAGAGGACGTCAATATATAGATATTGGATCGATATCCATATTATCCATGCCGACACTCTGTAGCAATCAAAACTGTTAGCATCCTTTGAATGCAGTACATTTATTAGAAAAACTAAACATTTTTCCTGAAGAGATATCACATATGGTTTCTCGACAATAAATGTTGATTCTCCCATACTACAGAACTATTTGGCGTGTTGACAAGGGAAACTAGAAAAAATAAAGTACCCCAAATCAATTTTTGAAATGGATGTCTATCTTGTTGTTATATCATCATGAGAAAATAATAAAACGCATTTCAGCAACATCGTATAATACAGTACCTAGGTAAAAGGGATCATAAAATTGTCTATACTATAAAATACGATTATGTTCACAAAAATTTCTGTCTATGATAGAAGAAAAAGAATTACCTGCTAATGTACATGTAGTACATTCATCATCATATCAGCCTTCAACTGTTCACTGCTGAACATAAGCTTTCTTGGGGATGTTTTGCCAGTAGTTGCCACGCTTGGCAGACGGGTTTGCAACCGCAGTTAATCTTTAGTGATTTTTTAAGAGGGACACTTCTGTCCAACCTTCGCCCTCCCTTAAACGACACCCACGGGAAAGGAAGGGGTGGCTTATTCTGTGTCGGGACCACACTGCCGATGTGTATATTAAATTTATTAAAATATTAGAATTGCAAGATTTCAAACGAATCTCCTTTAATAATTGCATGGCACGTAGTTTTAGTGGTAATCTATTTATATAAATTTTAATGATATGCGACACTGCTAATGATGTTATTCATAGTTATTCACAGTAGGCGTCAGATATGTAACATTGATTCTAACAGTACTCGTATTAACTCCTTGGAATCTTTACGCTGTACCTCTGGGTATAGTTTGAATATCTAATATTAGAAGACTGTATTCAATTATATCACAAACTCGATTAAGGCAATTCAAGCGTGGGCGATATCGGATTGTTCCATTTATTTGAATACTTTGTTAAACTTCAAGTGGGCATTGCCGCGTTAGTCAGTTCTATTCTGTGTGAAAAGCTTTAACTGAAGAGTGCATTAAAGGAAAATTAATTATTATTACCTTTTACTCGGGAGTTTTAAAACAAAGGTTACTAGTTCAATAGAAGCACTATGTAGATGGCTTGATTTATGAAACGAAACTTTAATACCTTGTAGTATAGATACTTTTTGTATGAAATATTTGTCCAGATATGACATTAATTTAGAATGACTGTTCTACTCTGAAAACCTTAAAATTTCAACAAAATGTTTTTTCATCCGTTTACGGGATACAAAAGATACATTATCGATTTACTAAAGATGAATGTACTTATATAAAAGATATCTAGATATCTCTAAAATAAAATGTAATTTTCATATCATAGTGAAATTAATTGTAAATTATTAATTAATTGTCTAAGAACAAATATGAAGTAAATTTCTAATATAATAGATTAAAGTCAAAATTGTTAAAATTATAGTAAAAACCTTTAATAAATCCATTTTAGCAATTATTTTATGTATAACGTTAAACTCTTAATTTCAAAGAAAATGACAGAGGTCTAATAGACAAAGAAAGTTTGTAGGAGTTTTTAGTTTTTATGCATGAATGGGTTAGTTCATGATGATCTATAAAACAATAATTTCGTGAAATGATCAAATTAAACTATTAGGTTAAAAGATAAGTGTAGAAAAATGGCGCCAAAAAATCAATCATATTGTGTTAATAAATAAAATTAACCATAATATAAATATATATAACCCATATATGTAGTATTGTCATAATTGATGTTTAATGTGTTTATCATATCAGATATTACCTGTCCACTGCTAAACATAGGCCTCCCTCTACTTTGGGTTACTAGTAGATGTCACGCTTGGCGCATTGGCAACCGCAGTTATAACATGTACTAAATTATATTTCGACATTGAACGTAAAAGAAATATTAGAAATGTTGATAAATATTAGGAAACTTTTTTTAAATTCACTTAAAAAATAAATAGCGTCCAATATATACGAAAAACGCTCAATATATAAGAAAATAATTAATTTCCTTTTCAGATATGTGACAGATCAGATGCACCTCCTTCTTGTTTAAGTGCTGAACCAGAACCAGAACCTCAACCCGAGCCAGAACCGGAACCCGAGCCAGAACCAGAACCGGAACCGGAACCAGAACCAGAACCAGAACCGGAACCCGAGCCAGAACCAGAACCGGAACCAGAACCAGAGCCGGAACCCGAGCCAGAACCAGAACCAGAACCGGAACCCGAACCAGAGCCAGAACCAGAACCGGAACCCGAACCAGAGCCAGAACCGGAACCCGAGCCAGAACCGGAACCCGAACCAGAGCCAGAACCGGAACCTGAGCCAGAACCAGAACCTGGACCAGAACCTGAGCCAGAACCGGAACCCGAACCAGAGCCGGAACCTGAGCCAGAACCGGAACCCGAACCAGAGCCGGAACCCGAGCCAGAACCGGAACCCGAACCAGAGCCGGAACCCGAACCAGAGCCGGAACCCGAGCCAGAACCGGAACCCGAACCAGAGCCGGAACCCGAACCAGAGCCGGAACCCGAACCAGAGCCGGAACCCGAGCCAGAACCGGAACCCGAGCCAGAACCGGAACCTGAACCAGAACCAGAACCTGAACCCCAGCCTGAACCAGAGGACGAATCTTCTGAAGACTCGGATGAAAATAATACCAATAATTCCAATGAGGATGCAGCTTCCGAAGAAGATAATAATGAGGATAATGATAATAATAGTAACGATAGTGGAGAAGGTAACGATGATGATGCCGTCATCAAGTTTATAAAGTCACGAAAAATGAAACTAGAATCCGAAAACGACGAAAATTACAATGTGGTTGCTGATGAAGCAGCAAAGTTAAGAAAAGAAGAGACGTTTGAATCTGGAAGTGATGAGAACGAACAACAATATGAAGTACAGAAAGAAGAAGAATCAGAATTGAAACGATTATTTAAGAAACTCACCAGACATTTTGCTTGAGCTGGCTGCATTCATAAGCATTTCCTAGTAGAATATACTTTTGTAATGCAGTAGATTTGTATTATAAATATACCTAGATATAGGACATAAGTATAAAAATTTAATTTAAGTATTATTTTTAGAAACACTGTGCAATTTTGTAAATATGTGAAAAAAATGTAATTATACGTACGTCGTTTAATTTTTTTTTTAATATAACCTTAGTCGTCGTAAAGTTTCCAAAAACTTTAAGAGAAATAAAATACTTGAAATTTATTTAGCTGCTGCAATCTTTACCGAATTTGCGGATGAAAAATGAAAATTCTTCTTAGAAAGGCTCAAATTAACATTTGATACTAAACAGTCAAGTAGGTGATGTATGTTGTATGCGACTTTTTTTTTCTAATTATCTAGTTAGTAAGAGAATGTAAAAAAAGATGTGTTGAATCAGACTGTAAAACAAAAAGTCTTCGTAATAAAGGCTACGGGAATAAAGCACTGTAGGTTGTAAAAAGAACTGTCCAAATTGGTTTAAAATTAAGAAACATATCACATGATATACCTATAAAAATTCGCAATTTTTAAAACGGATTAGATAATTGACGGCTTATTTAATCCGTGATGAGCAAGTATAAAGAAAAAAGAAACGATGTGCTATTAAATAATTCGGGTAGTCTATTTTTTCCTTATATTTGTAATATTTTCTGTGAGAGTAATTTCGGATAACTAAGTTACTAATTGTAAGTACTAAGTTACCTAATTGTGCCAAATTTTAAACTGACAGCAAAAACAAATTTGAGATTTAATTATAAGAGAGATTATGTCTCTATTTATAGCTATTTTAAAATTTGAGTTGATATAATAATAAATTTGATACTTGATAGTACACGACGAACTTATGAGCATTATAATAGAAGGTAAGATAGGGGGAAGGAGGGAAAGAGGAAGACCATAAGGAGGCGAAGTTACATAAGGAAAGGCAAGGAAAGGTATTGTGAGATAGATAATAATAAAAATAAATATTACAAATCAATTTTAGCAATTTATTACATTATTATACAAAATAAATCTCAATACAATAATAATTATAGTTAACACAACCAAAGCAAACATTAAACATTGGATTTGAGAGATATGCTTATGTCTCTAGGTACAAGACCGGCCGTAAATGCATCGGACATAAGTAACATAATGTAGGTTATTCGTAGTTATAGGTTAACATTTAAAGTATGACTTGTTAGAGTTACACTACTCACCGGCATATAACGCCATTTAAAAATACTGGCAATTTCACTCCAACATGACCAGTCAAAGTTACCCAAATTACACAAGCAATATTGCTAGCTATAAAAAATAAACATCTAAAATTGTACACAACATAGCAACAGTGTTAAAATTAAAGTACAAATATTGAGCTTGGTGCACACTAGCGCCACTCGTTTCAGACAAACCGCATCTACATTTTCGATGTTGTCCTATCCAAACACAAATAACGCTAGTCCACACCCACGTATTTAATTCCTCAGTCAAATATGCTTTACGCATCGCAATATAACAAAAGGTCAAATTATATGGTCATACAAGTACATATACACTTCGCTACGAAGTCAAGCTAAACCCATACTGACATACTTCAAGATTAAATATATCAAAACATGGTCCACCTAACGCACAGTATAAAAAGTAGCAATGAGTAGATATGTGATGTGTTAAAATATTATAGAAGTTCTGTGACGGTGATAGTTTTATACAAATATTAGATAGTAAACAGTTTCGGCGATTCGACAGCGTAATCAAATAGTACGTACATAATTATTTACGTACGCAATTATTTGTACAAAACTCTAACCGTCACAGATCGTTATAAGCCTACCCTAAAGCGTATATAATAATAGAAGTACATGAGTTTGTATATCTAGCGATTTATAACAGTTAACCATACTTTGACCAGATTCATTTGCCCTACATTACACGTTCCATATTCTCAAATAACACAGTACTATATGCGATAAGTATCAATTTACCACAATGTCTCGATTGCATTATTTGACAATATATAAGGTACGTAATAAAATCGAAAAATATCACCACATTAGCATTACAATTTCGTCATATCCATGATGGCAGACTAAAAAGTATAAACAAGTTTTCAAAAATTAAAAATATTAAAATTGTTTATTAAAAGAGTACTGTTAATATATTAAGATATACGATTGACGATTAAGTAAATAAATAGAGAAACAAAAAAAAATATATTTACAACATATAGAGCATGCCATGCCATGGATGCAACAAATAACATTACCCGCCAATAAACAATTCCAACATACAAATCCGTATTCCAACTACAGCCTATGTCTACGGCGGTTACATGAAAATATCACGAGAGCGAATACATTGCATTCCATTAGTATAAAACGTCTGTATCGATTACAATAGAATTTAAAGCGTGCTCTTAATGTTAATTCCTATCAAATCCATCAACATTGTTCAGTAAAAAAGTACGAAATATGTGTGATTGTACAAAACTTTATACTACTTAAGATGAACGCATGGGTATGGTATCTAGGTATTATGATATAGAAGACGTTCCTAGAGCGTTCCTAGGCCGCCCGGGCCGTTCCTGTATATGTAAAATGGCGGAGGCCGACGGGTCAAAACAGGCCTATATCCTTTTTAAGGTTTGTTTGCTTCCACGCGGGTAGTGCTGAGAAGTCTTCTTTGGTCATCCCGAAAGCCTCCTGCAAAAAGATATCGAGATAAGCACTTTATAGTATTACATTTTCGAGAGCCTACACCTCTTAATTTTAAAATAATAAATTCATGCTTTTCCCTTAGCTACAGACATAATAATTTGTTAAAGACATAATTTTTCTTTTTTAATTTTGTTTTGTCGTCGAGTAAAAATAAAATGCGTCACTGTTGCTCTCATCCCTAGGGTGTCGTAAAAAGTATGACAATGGATTGACTGCGACACAAGGATTCCCATTTTTAGTCCAAATCGCAGAATTAATAAAATTTTCTGAACAAAGCACAAAGCTACGTCCATTGTCTTCATTTATAATGATTGATAATAATTTATCAATAAACATTAATATGTTAAAAAAAAATTGGAAGGCATAGAACGCCAACACGTTTGACAGATGTTGTATGAATGAATGAGAAGATAATTGAATTAACTATGAATAAACTGATATTTAGTTACACCGCAGGGAATTTTACCTTCCGTAAAAAAATACAAAAATACCTTGAGCACGTTTTTAACATAATGTGACTTGCTCAATAACAATTCCCAGTAGCGTGTACCGCAAGATTCTTTGTCTATGGTCAGATTGAATGAATTAATACTTTATTGTACATACTGTGGTAATTACAGGTTCATAAGTCAGTAATATGGTGTAACACAATACCCTTTTACAATACCTTTTTTACGATATTAAACCATTTCATGGCCTTATGTCTAATAAAATATAATTACATTACGATATACAATGATAATAATGTGATGTGTGCATGCATGTATGTATGTATTATGTTTCGAGTATATTTGTGATTATGATATATTATAATATGTATATTTATTTATTACATACATATATAGTCATACAAATGTATTATTACGTTTCTATTATGTGTTTTTGCCTAAAAATAATGATTTAGTCGAAGTTCTGTGCCACTTTTTTATACCTGGAAGTCTGTTTCGGAGAGGTGCCGTTCGAGGTGATGTGGATCGACGTGATCAGGTAGAGGGCGCCGCTGCAGCTCGGCTAGAGATAGCACAGCGTCGCAGCTAGCTAGCCGCGCTAGTTCCCGAGCGCCGGCCAACGTCTCGCCCGCCTTGTACCCGTGCTGAAGGAACGTGCGTATATCGTACAGTGCGCCCAAGCAAGAGCCCAACCCTTGCTTATTAATAATTTACACAGAACAAAAAAGAATGTTTTGTATTGTATCCGAATTAGAATTACTGTAAAAAAATGCTGTCCACCCACAGTGCATGCACTTACTTCTTTTTTATTCTGATATTTACAACTTTACAAGTAAAATTTTATATAATTTACAATAGGTGTAAGTGATAAAATATTTTAAGCTGGTTTTCCGTGATCATAATCCGACATAAAAAAATACAATACAGGATATTATCAGGGTTATTATATAATTTGTTGACAAACTTATACTTGTTGATAAAAGTTGACTTATTTTTGCCGAAACATTTGTATGGAAACTATTTTTATAATCTAAGCAAATTAAGTTTTAATTCCTAATCAAAACTATAAATATATACAACTATTACTTATTCAATTAATTAGAAGTTGACTGTCAATAAAATTATAAGAATTATATAAAAATTATAAAAGTATAATATACTTTTAAAAGTGCATCAATTTAAATAAATTATCTAAATAAAATCCTATATATTTTATATTCTATTGCATAATATATCACAAACCAGTCAGATCCAGACATCAGTAAGTAATAAGACCACCGTTGTTAAAGAAATATTATCTATGACTTTACAATCCCCTTCCCTCTTACCAATCACCCAAACAACCACCATAAACAATTATAGTACATACCGCAATATTAGCCTCGGCGGCTTCATCGTGCTCTCGCCAAGTATCAAACAGGTCGGTGAACTGCTGAGGCTCAAGACCGGCCGCTACTACTTGGACGTCTGGTTGTTGTGGTCGCTCGCTTGGACCGCTTGCATCGCTTCCAGCGTTCGGTTCACTTCGCTCGTTGCGACCACGTGACACTGTCCAATAGGCTTCAGCTGTTCGAAGTGCGGCCACTCGCATCGCTTGCCATCGCGCCGCGAAAGCGCCGACGCCTAAAAATAGAATTTTATCTTGTCAAGGTAAAGGGTTTTGTCGCAAACAAGCATACAGCTCGTCTAATGGTAAACGGTTACTGTGCCCTATGAACGCTTGCAACACTAGAGGTCATGTGCGCGTTGCGTTTAAATTTGTAAATAATTTACAAAATTTGTAAATTGAATAAAATGATAATGAAGGACTTATCTCCAGAGAGGGTCAGATTTTCTTTGTCTCAGAGAGTGTCAGATTTTCTTCCTCTCACTTCAGATTTGCAAGAGATCGATATGTTATGAAGAATTCAATTTGTAGTCCATTAATGAAATTTTATTCATAAATTCTTGTTCAAAACTTGAGAGAAAAATGTAAGATACAGTTTTAAAAAATACTCGTTTTAAGTCAAACATTTACACATACCGGCGTTTCTTTCTGCAGGTTCAAACTCTCCGTCTTCCCCTCGAGGCCACCAGCCTTGCCATAGCCATACTGATTTTCCGTCGTCTAACAGAAATAGAGCTGAAAAAGTAAAAATAATACATTTTTAAATATTCAAAATTAAACGTAACTTTAGATCATATAATACTGACAGATTTATTATTTTACTGATCTGATTATTATCGAATAACTTAAGATTGTGTTCCACAAAAAAAAAAAAATGACTTCAAATGTGGCAAAACCAGTTATTTTGATTTCAATATATATATATATATATATATATATATATATATATATATATATATATATATATATATATATATATATATATATATATATATATATATATATATATATATATATATATATATATATATTATACAGAGATATAATTGACAGAGTTCTGAGGTAACAAACATAAAAAAAATACACAACCGAATTGAGAATCATTTTGAAATTGGTTAACAAGTTATTATACACTATACAATGATTATTGTTGTAAATTTTTTTTATACCGTATAGGTGTAAATTATGACAAAATAGTTTTACTATTAAAAATTGTAGTTACCTGGTTGCGAAGCCGAATATAACTCCTTTTGTTCAAAAGGGAAGGGTGTCACCAGGTGTTCATGGCGGAGGGGTGACAGCACCTCATTGGCTTCGAACTGGCCCCCCAGGTCAGTGAAATGGAACAGGCGTGGTGTCACTTCTCCTCCCGTCCGACCACCGCTCAGCACTGAATTATAATATTGCTTGTTGGCCACACCCAAAGCATCCAGCACTTCTTTCGGCTCCTCTCCTTCTTTGACCTCTGTGATATTCACATCCCCTGCTTTATCTCCGAACAAATAAGTACACTTGCGCGCTATCAACTTATTGGCCAACTCGATTGCTATATTCTTAGTGTGTTTCAAACTTCTAGCACCATGCCAAATGTACAAGCAGCCCTTCTCTGTGTCGACGAGAAGTAGCGACCCACGGCTGCGTAACTGTCGCACCGAACATGGTACTTGTAGCAGATACGCCTCGTTGGACAGGTTACCTCGCGTCACGAACAGTTTGTATCGACTCTTATCTGTGTCTTTTTTGCCTTGGTGGATGATTAGGTTGCCTTGGAAGAGATTGAGGAACGCCGGCGGCTCGTTTCCCTGCGCGACCCTCAACTGAGGGCCCTTTTCTCTATCTAATTCCACTGTGAGTAAAGCCGCAGCACCTTTCTCATTAGAAGAAGCATCTCTTCCCTGCCAGCAGAAGTAGGCGCATCGATCACGGCCGGTTATATTATGCTTGGAAGGTTTCCCGTTAAGTTCTCGGCCAGTTACTGTTATTTGGTATTCCCATCTGATGATATAGCTATCGCCAGAGAAAAACTCTCCCACTTCGGAGTCGTTCTCCACTTTTTGGTAATCGTACTCCTGTATTACCCATTTACAGACCGACTTGGTCTTTATATCGTAGTGTCTCAACTCCTCCTTATCGTAATAGTGCGTACCGCGGCCGATATGGGACCCTTCTAAAATGAGATCTGGGTCCTGGTACTCATTCGACCACATTTCCTCGGCGTCGCATGGCGTTATATCGACACTGTTCGATTTATTCTCCTGCGGCTTCACCTTGATGACGCGAGAGTAATCAGGCCAGTCTAGGAACTTCTCTTTGAATAAGATGGATTCCATGTGCTGCGTTACTTTGGTTAGAATGGCCCACTCAGGTCTTTTATTCGACGATTTGAGAGGAGTGTTGGATTCCTCTCTGGCACCTTGGTGTATGGCTGCATTTAATGGGTTGATGTGACACTCTTCATAGTTGTATCCACAGTCGAAGAGCTCTTGTGCGAGTTGGGCGGCCCGTCTCCTGCTCTCGAGAGGTACATTTTTTCCATACCAAATGTACATTTCTGAGCCAAAATCGAATACGATGACTTTCGATTGGTTCAACATAGCAATCTTTGGCATCTGACCCCAGTACTCTTTGATGGGGATAAGTTCATCATCTAATACCTCATAGCACATGTTTGTTTGTATGATGCAGGACTCGTATATTTCATCTTCGTCCACTTGGCCAGTCTCTATTGGCTTATAATCTTCTATGCCATCGGTGACGCCGAGCAACGACCAGAACTCGTTCCAGTGCTTGTTCGAGTAGTTCTTAGCGTGTTCGTCAATCTTGATTACGCCCGTTGAGTTTTTGCAGCCGAGATCTTTTCTGTTATGTATATGTGTCGCGATGTCGGTACTGCGATTTCTGTGAAACAATACAATTGGATTATATGTATATAAATAAAAGAGACCCATTGCAAGATTTTTTCACCTCTTCTTATGCATTTAAATTTGGATGATATTATGGATATTTAAATATTATATATGAATTTAAGGTAAACTGAACACTAATATTTTACGTAAAAAGACAATATGTAACAACTTTCTATTTCCAGGATATTGTTATAGGCGACAACAAGAACACAGCATTTAACACCAAAACAAGTGCTTGAAAAAAAATCTAATTATAAAAATCTATAATAATATTATTACACTGGCAGTAAAAATAGTCTTAAGAAAAGAGATATGCACCCAGCGAGAGATATTAACGAGTTATAATGTAAAATCATTAATGACTTTTAAAAATATTCGTACGATACCAGAACTCCTGTTGTTTTGGTATATGTAGTATTTGGTATTTGTGCATGTTTTGTCCTATCCTTACTATAATAATAAGATTTTATAATATTATAAATGAATGAGTGAATGAGTATGCTTTATTTTCATTATACAATATCGGGAATAAGCAGTAAAACTACAGAACAGATTTGAACAAAAGTTGGTATGTGGGTAAGTTAAATCCTACCTAAGCATAAAGCATACTGTATGTAATGATTTACGCAAGTAGAGCCGTCAGATATAGCTTATCTTAAAAAAAATTATCAACATAACTCACTTCTCTATTACGTTGGCGTAAAGTCCAATATACAGGAACACTTGGTCGGGCGTGATTAGTATGAAACAATCGCCACGGTTCACGTTCGTATGCACAGGCTCCACCAGTCTGGTCTGAAATAGAAAGATATCATGTGGAATATAAGCATAATGTATACTTCTGTTATTATAGTAAAATACTTATATATTCATACTACTAGGTTCTAATTACCTGTAAACGCGTTGAGACACGAACATGAATATAAATTCGTGTAAACAAAGCAAGTCTTTAATTTAGTCACTATCACTACATCGTATATAAAACCGTTTAAAAACAAACTCGCTGTCGCTGTCTGTCCGTCCCTATGTATGCTTAAATCTTTAACTCTACGCAACGGATTTGGAAGCAGTTTTTTTTTTAAATAAATAGAGGAAAGAGGAAGGTTTATGTGTATAATACATGCATAATATAGTAGAGAAACACTGATAATTTTAAAGATTTCTAATGTGTTGTGATGTAATGTGCACCCGAGCGAAACCGGGGCGGGTCGCTAGTTTACAATAAATAATACTTTTCATGATCTGTATAAAATAAAATACAAATAAATATATTATTTATTCAAGTAAGTTTAATCTCACTGTTTATTTTTTCAATCGCGATACTTTTGGATATACTGCGTATGGGAATGTGAATCTACAATTTATTTCATATGTATAGTTAGAATCAGTTTCAAAGGAATTAACCATTGGAATTACCTTTGGTGCCAATATTGGTTTTTTATATCTATTATTTGAATCTGTTTGAATCAAGAAATATCGAGTCGTATATTTGTACGCTGTACTCCTTTACAGTTGTTTAGCTGCTATACGGTCCGGCATAAAATGGGCCACCCGTTCGTCACTCGTGGATGTCATAAGCGACTAAAGGAACTTATTGTGTGAAAGACGAGCAGCAGCGTCCGTCTTTAAACATCACCAAAGCCTAACTACGGTTGCCAACCCGCCTACCAAGTGTGACGACTACTGTATTCCCCATCATCCATGTAAATTCCCCAGTAGGGGGAGGCCTATGTGCAGGGACGTTATCGGCTGATATGAATGAAAAAATACCTGTACGCGACGTCGACCCTTCACGTGTAGAAGCGTGGGGCGGGAGGGCGGCGCGGCGACGGGCGCGAGGGCACTTCGCAGCGCCACGTGCGCGAAGTCTTCCTTGCTGGCGAGAGCCGCTAGCGCCTCCGCCGCCAGGCCGCAGTTAGCCGACACTGGTCAGAAATTATAATCATTATTAAAAAGGAAAAAAAAAAAACTAATTATTAGAACTATTGAGGACAGAAGGGGAAAAATGTTAGGACACTTGATACGACACGACGAACTTATGAATAATATAATAGAAGGTAAGATAGAAGGAAGAAGGGGAAGAGGGAGACCGAGACATAGTTACATCAGGCAGATTAAGGAAGGAATTGGTGTCGTGTCGTATCAAAGGTGAAGAGACTCGCTGAAAATCGTAGTGAGTGGCAAGAGCTCCACCGACAGGAGCACAGCTCTTAAATAGGATAGATAGATTAAAAAGTCCGTAGATACATTCCAGAGGGAAACTTTGTACAAAAATATTTTGCTTTGGTATCTCTGTCCCATTCGTATTTCTACCGTGAAGCATTTATTTGCATGGCTGTATTTCGGTTTGAAGGGTGGGATATGGCAGTGATTTTACAGGGTACAGAGGAATAACATCTGAGTACTCAGAAATGGCAACACATGGGGAGTATAATGGGCGAAACAGTATACTCTGTTATATCCATGATACTGCTCATGTTTATAGGCGACAGTTAGCACTTATCATCAGGTGGACCGTCAGCTTGTCATTCTGTTGTATAAAAAATAAAAATTCAATATTTTATGTAGATAGCTACATAAAATATTTTTTTATTTTTTATTTTTTTTTTTTTTATGGGAAAACAGATTAAAAAAAGCTGACGGCCTATTAGAAAGTGGAAAATTATATACGTAAATATGAACAGGATTATGCAAAACACTAATAATACTGTGACATCCATTATACGCTTTATGCTATATACAGACATAAATTGCGCTGCGGATATTACTAAAAAATAAGTAAATTTAGTTGTTATAGCGCTCTGTAAAAGTTGTTAGTAATGCGGGCTACCTGTCCCATTGCTAGTAAATACCCTGTCATACCGACCTCCACGTGGCCCCACCTGAAAATCATAGTGCTGAATTCCGATCCGAACATCACGATGGGCTAACTGACCTACCTTTTCTTTATCACTTATCATCCATCACTGATGCTCTAGCAGAGTATACTCTTAGCGCAGGCGGAGTCACCATTTCACTATCATTCATTAAAAAAACAACTTCAAACCGAAAAACAGCCATGCGAACAGCTGATTGGCAATGAATATAATTCAAGTTTATATCGAAACAATTTTTAGTTAAATTAGATTATAGATTTTTCTACTAAATATAGTTGGTATTAACAATACCATAAATTTCTCACCTTTCTCCTTTAACACTTGCTCCCGTATGCCGGTGGAGGAAGCGATGTACTCCTCCCTCAGATCTGTTCTAGCTGCGAGCGCCTTGAGTGGATTCTTGGAGCCAACTTGTCGCCGCTCGCGTTTAGCACGCCGCGCCCACTCACTTGCTAGCCTGTGCATACATTATTTATTATTATTGTTAAGTTTCGTAAGTACACATTATATTTTAATTTAATAACTACCGGTTTAACTTACGTGCAATTAGATCGAGAAAGCTCCACTAGTTTCGGGATCAATTCGTGATCCTTAATCATGAGCGACTGTGATGCGAGCGTACATTTACACGTAAGTAAAACCGATAGTTTTTACATTACTTTTTACTATACGTATAGCTAGTTGAAGAGTCGCTGGTGATTGTTGAATAAGTTAAAGAAGGTAGTGGAGTAATTATTTTAATCAAACGCAAGTAAACTCAGTAACGTCTGTACGTAGTGTCGTGTCTACACTCACAGATTGAATTTGTAGTGTTGTCAAAAAAAAAATAGTACAAATTAAAGTATTAATTCTTAGAATTCTAATCGCCAGATGCAAATAAAGTAATATATAATACAATTATATGTATAATATAGTGCTAGTGCACTAAAAGATTGTGAGAACATTAATTGCAGTTAGTAAAAAATAAAATTATTTCTAAAAATATCAACAGGAGATCGAATGCCCTGAAAATTTCGAACCTAATCTCCAAAAAGTTACACCACAATAACATGCATAAATTCTTGTTATCCTTACACATGTTATAAATGTAAAAGTGTGTTTATTTGTTTGTTACCTCTTAGCGCTTTAACTGCTTAACTATTCACTATAGAATTTGATGATAGACCGCTCTTTTCCCCGGTCACAAAGACGAAGTCAGGCATAAAAACTAGTATTGGAATAACTTACAGCTGTCTTGAGCCACTGTCAATGGCGTCCAGGTCGACATCCACGGCTGCCTCAGGAGTTTTCTCCTGCTGCTGGAGGGGTGCAAAGAAGGCGTGGAAGGTCTCGTCGTCCGCACGTGGTACACGCACCGGACATCCCGTCTTCTCGGGGCCTGGTGATGTCTCATCATCTGAAGATTAAATGGATATATTGATAAAATCATGATATACATTATTAGCAATTAGTATCATGTTTTTGTCAGGAGAAGAACAGTATCATTCACGTTAAATATTTTTCTTTTATATTTTTCATTGATATATAATAAAGGTAGCCTAAACAAGATAGCCTTTATTGTTCCCTACTAAACGATATAGTAGTAAACTGAGCAAAAAGAGAACAAAAAAATATAAGATCACACTGAGAAAATAATTGGCCGCTTTACTAGAGGTTAAGCTATTTCTAGAGTACATTGTGTTAAAACCAAACATAAACGTATAATAAAACTATAAGTAATCTTAGCATTGCACAATTTCATATGGGATTTCTATAGTAGGAAAAAAAAATTAAAAAAGTCGTCATAGAATTCCATACATTACTTCTTTACAAATAGTAATAATAAAATCGTAAAGATAATTATAAAAATTATAAAAATGTCCATTACAGTCTATTGTTTCATTTCAGCACAATATACAGGATAATTTGCATCTTTTTTGTGTTACTATACTTCTTACGTTTTTATGGAAGGTTAAAAAAAATTAAGATCGCTCGTTACATTACTGATCTGGCGTCCATAAGCTACGGTAACTCCGTTTGCCACTACAGTGGTCAAATAAAACTTGTTGTTTTTCGACACGTGTGTTTTTTTACACACAACTTAGGGGAAAATATTTGGTTTCACTAGTTAAACATTTATCTTAAAAGAATGCGAAGGATTTTGATTTCCCCCGTATATAAAATAGTACCAATCAATGATTTAAACATTAAAGAGGGTTGAGATTAGCACATTAAACACTCATTAAAAAAGTACACTCACTTTCATCAACCCTGCTGATGCTCTCGCTGACTGAGTGGCTCCTCTTGAACAACTCGCGGTCAGGTCGTGTGATCTCCTTGGGTTTCGCTTCGGCGGCGGCGCTTACGACTGCGCACGACGCTGAACGCAGCGGACCGGACGCGAAACCGTTCGTCGGCGACGTTGGTTGTTTCCGGGATCTGAAAAGGTTTTCTGTTCGTTTATAACTTTTATTATAAAGATACTAAAAATACACAGTGGTATTTAGTCCTGAACGGAATTTGTACTATGTGTGCTAAATAATTGATAAATATATTTATTTAAATACTTGGTTTACGGTTCATACACAATACATAGATACTCCGACACAAATGCGGTGTGTATCACACTCGCACACACACACACCTACATGCATACCCACACACGTAGATATACCTACATACATAACTACATACGCACATGCTAGTACACAAATACAAAAAATACAGTCTTCTTTTTTAAATACAAACACTACAAACGAAAACTGCTACAGACATATATTTTACAATCAACCAGTGGTACAAGGAACACACAATTAATTGAGTGATTTGTTATTTCATTTTATTACTAGAGAATCGATGTCTATATACTAGATAATCAATTGGTATTATATGGAGTCGCGTCTTTTATAAAAATTATATACAGAAAAAAGAAATATAGAAATATATTCGAGTATTTCTTAGTATCCAAAACAGAAAAGGAAATTAAGTGGGCAGAACTAAATATAGAAGAGATCTCATTTAAAGATAAATTCACCTTTATTCACATCGTCTCTATAATTATTGCATAAATGTTACCAATACATACAACAAAAATAAATAGGAATATTATATATTAAGGTTAAAGGACAAAAGGACGGACATTACAAAATGAGGTCGGTACAGGAAATTTCAACATTTCTTTATCTAAATATAATGCTACAATGTAAGCTAATGGTCAACTGTGGTATCTATTCTAAATATTGTTTATTTAAATTATTTGAATAACAGCTCTTGGGTTTCAAGCCAGTTCGTTGCAATTTCGTTTTAACACGAAGTAGTTATAATACTCTATACAGTTTGGTTACTCTCAGACCCTTTACATTTTAACAGTTTGAAGAAAGAATCTATCTATTATCGCTTGCATCGCCATCAGTACATACATACATATTTTTGCATATATATGTACAGACCTCATTTTTTTATTAAGTAATAAATATCTATATTAGGCCTGCATAGACGAGAGATAATCCTAGCTGCCAATTTTCCATTGTTCCCTCTTTGCCATGTTATTTCTTTTTAACACAGGGAACAAACCAGCATGTAACTTACCACGTAGTAAGTGAATATGAGTACCCACCTACCTATGAGTACCCACAAGAGTAGAAGCATTACGGGCGTGTTTGTTGACTTTTAAAGATGGAATATGCCGTTTTCTTGAAGATTTTAACAAAACAATTAAACTAACCGGAATTTGTTTGGCGGTGGTACACCAGGGGACGCGACAACAGAGGGCGGGGTTGAGACCGGCGGCGGCGTCATAGGTGGTGTAGTGCCCGACACTTTGTCCCGCTCCAGTCGTCCGGCGACCGTGAAACGTGAAGCATCGTTCTGGGGTACACGTTTGCGCCATCCCTAAAATCAAAAAAGAAAATAATTTATTGTATCGAAAATAAATAAATAACACTGGGCATATATGTAGCGTAATCTAGTCCACAGTAAGACTCGTTTGGGTTAATAAGTTGCAGTAAAAAAAATTATCTGTATTAAATTTTTTTATATAAGTATAGTTGGTAAAAAGCATATGACGCCTTTTATAGTAAGGTTATCTGTCACTTTTTTCAATCCTTGAGTCATGCAGATCTTGAGTCACATTGTCCAGAAATTAAAATTTTAACAAATAAATAGAATAGAATACTCTATTTGTTTGCTAATATATAGCAGGTATTAAATTAACCGCAAAATATAAGATATCCTACTTCAAAGTATAGGTCCTTTAATAATAAAAGAATAAAATGACTCACAAGTATGCCTATTATACAGAAAGAAATTACTCATTATTTGTAATTGTTTAGCAACCAAATATAATTTTCAATTACTCGTATATTATCTGGTCATTAAAATATCAATGTTTATATTTCATTGTTTTAATCGTTAGCAAATAAATAAATAATAAAAGTACACTAAATAACAATAAGTACAAAAAATATATAAAATACGTGGTACACAAATTATTAACATGAAATCCAGTATAAGAATATTTTACCCTTTTTAAAAATCTAAAAAGGGCGAAAATTAGGGTGTATATTTAATTACTGAAACTTATATTACTTCACAGTGGTTTTACCTCTATAAAAAAGCTAAGTAAATTTTTAGATAGTCATCATATCATGTGTAACTTTCTGCTGCTGAACATATGCCTCTTCCATAAAGCGGAATTTTTTACAAAATCTTACATCCCATACCGAAAAATAGCAGGCACAAAAATAAAACGAGTAGACACTACCGATTGCAAAAATTGTGAAAATCGGTTATCCTTTAATTCGCAAAAAAAAAACCACCTGTGAACCTCCTTCTTCGGAAATCACTTAAAAAGTTTTAATCACCAGAAATCCTTGATCTTTCGGAGTCAGCCTTAACTCAAAGGCTAAATTTATTAACGCATTTAAGTACACACCAATAAATACATTGTTTTTTACCGCAATGAAAAAAGCCCCAGAGGTCGTATGATTTAAACGACATTCCTCTTGCATACATGACTCTACATTAAGGGTTGCCACTATTGTAGTAAAATATTGAGGTAAGTCTTTTTGGTATATTAGGTGCACCTAACTTTATGAAATTAAGTAACCCAAAAATTTCATTTTAATTACTTAATAATAATTTGATCTATCTGTAATTTATTTTACGTTAATCATCATTAATCAGCGGTATCTTCCGGAACAATTCGAACGATGGATCGGCTGAATATTTCATGAAATACTCGTATATATTAACATAATTAATATTTATATTGCAAATATGCTTTGAAGCTATTCAGTAATGACAAATATCTGCTGAATAATAGACAAAATATAAGAAAAATACAGAAAATACATTACTTCAAACTTTATTTGCTCTAAAATGCGACAACCCTATTTACATTGTGCATTACGAATGTATTTGCGCAATGCGAAATTGTTGAGGCCTAACTTAGTGGTTAAACTTGGGGGGAAATGTACGAGTACGCTTTGTGGTCTAAAGCCGGCGGTCCATTCATTTGGGGAGTTACAAGTTAGCTTTGTTGCTAAGTCGCCACAGGGTCTACAGATAAATGTAGTACTTGCAGAGAAGACGCACTGTCCGTAGGGATGGTATATATGCCATGTAAGGAAACATTTATATTTAAGGTCGTTCATGTTCATTGGGAGAAATCCGACTTGCACCATATCGTCATAGTCGTAGAATACTGACGGATCTGACAAATATTACATATATAGATCCGTCAGTATTCTACGACTATGACGATATGCGATGCGTTATATGAAAGAGTATATTGCAATGGAAATCAGGAGTCCAAAAGCAAATATTTACTTAAAGTCTATAGTACAATTACAATTCTATTTTGTGTAAAATGTATGTAAAATGATGTTGATTATAATAAAAATATGCTCAATGCTGGTAATGCTAGATGGGGTAATAAATTTTGGGGTATTTTGTCTTTTATAGCTGTTATGGTGAAAGCAACATTTGACTTGCTCGCCCACTTTTGATCTAATTGAACTCCATCGTAGCTCGGGACAAGTTTGCTGTCCAAGACAAGACTTTTAACGGTGTTTGCATTACTGCAGAGTTAGTGTGAATAGCGTTTACTTGTACTGTGTTCTCCTATTGATAGGAGTACGAGGACATGCTATTTGTTCCTTCTCCTTTAAGTAGATGCATAGGAAACTATCACTTTAATATATAAAAGTACGATGATGCCAGAATAAAACAAATGACAGGCGCAGTACTTTGATTCGATGTTAAGTAGTATTTACAAAGCCTTAAATCCTCGTATTTTGTTCCTACAATGAAATTCGCGGAGTGATTTATAGAGACAGCCTTCGCTTTCCCCCGGGAGTACTTATTACAATATAATAGGTCCTTCGAGAGAACGACCGGAGATATGTTCTTCTTCATAATGTACTAAAATATACGAGGGTATTCTGCGCGACCTTCAACGTTAGACAAAAGTTGTTTTAACGACGAGACCCACGTAGACTTTTAATTACTATGGTTTGAATTTATTTGGTTTATTATAGAGTTTATGTACGAGTATTTTTATAACTAAATTAAACATGGACATGATTATGATAGGTAAATATTGTAATGTTTTTAACAATTATATTTTTAATGTTGTAGTAAGTAATGAATAATAATTGTACAAAATTCCACCACGTGCCACCTCAACCATGTAAAGAAATATAAAATTGAAAACTGGTGATTCATACTTTTAAATCAAATGTAACAAATTTTTTGGTGAGCATTCGTAAGAGAATGAATATCTGTGACAGATAGCTACCTTTATCTACGTTTGATTATCACTAAATTGTGAACGATATGCTCTAAGAGATATAGCTCCACCCAATTTCTGGTGAAAATGTCACGAGGGGACAACTGACCTGACCTGATTTTTAGATGTCAATCATCCCTCACACCAGTGAGGTAAAACGTAAAGCCAGATCACGGCAAGACTTACTATTTCCTTTTTAATCAATGAATAATTTAAGATCTTATTCCACAAAACTACTGAATTTATTTTGATAAAATTCTTATGAGATAATTTCGAAAGTATTTCCTTTCATTCAAAGAAAGGCTTGTAAGTGACGAGAGTTATGAGCTAACAAACTTGTATTATTAAGTATTGAAAATCTCCTCCTTTTTTTTAAAACTGATTAAAAATAATATAACTGTAAAGGTACTAACCTGAGCAGCTGTTTCCAATTTATTTCGTCTATCAGCTAAGATGTTTGTTGCAAGCTCAGTCTCATCGATGTGAACTTTTTTCTTCTCATCAACAGCGGCATTCAGATTATCCTGTAACAAATTTTTTTTTTATATTTAATATACAGATGCAAAGAATCGATAACCGATGGGGTTTCTTCCCCATCGGTTATCGATTCTTTGGTTCTTGAGTGAAGACCTCGTATGGGCAAACAGTGCATGACGATACCCTAGAGTGACGAGCTCAAATGGATTGCGGGGAGTCAGTGGATGTAGTTGGCTTGGGACCTTTCCTTATGGCAACCCATGAGAGAGGGCTATGTTCAGCAGTGATATTAATGACTGTATCGTCATCATCATGATGATGACGATACAGATACGAATAACTAAGCGAATAATCTCAAAAACAAAACTTTAGTGATTTACGAAAAATATGTCTTTTTTATATAAATTTATGAATAAGACACGGAAATAATACTTAATGTTCGATATTATTAGCTTATTTAATTAACAACTGATTTACTAGTATGAAAAGGTGAAATTGGAATCACTAGTATCTTTTTGAAGTGAATTTAACACCTGGATGTTATCGTGTTAATTGTGGCAGTTTCCAAATTTCATTTTCGTTTTTAACCTGAATATTTTTTTTAGTAAAATGTTGTTTTATTATTAGAAATGTGCTGTGTGGTCCCGACATATAATAGGCCACCCCTTCCTTTCTCATGGGTGTCGTATTTCTCACGTCACAAGTCTTATTGCGGTTGCCAACCCGCCTGCCAAGCGTGGCAACTACTGGCAAACCCCTCCTTATAGGGGAGACCTATATTCAGCAGCGAACAGTTTACGGCTGATATACTAAAAATTAGTAGAAATCTCCTTTAAAAGAATGCCATTATTTTCGATTTCAGCCTACATATTTTACAGTGGTTAAATTTCAGTTAAAAGGCTGTATCAAGTTATTGTGATGTTTGTTGATAAATTTTAATAAATATGTAAATAATTATGCATATTAAGACAATTAATAGATGCCTAGATCTAATAGGTCTTTGCAGAAAAACGTACTTTTCCTTTTACGTGTTAGCTAAGGTTAAATTATTGAATGTTATGGAACGGATTCGTCCCGGTCTATACTGTTGGCATATCGAATTAAGTCCTATTAACAACCATTTCCTTATCGCACTTGTAAACATACAGTACTTCTAGTAAAATCAACTATGTGTCATTTTTCCTGTGGTGTCCAGTAATTTTCAACAAAAAAAAAGACTATTAACAATTACATTGTTAAAGATTTTAAGATAATCATTGAATTACTGTTTTTAAAGTACTATGAAGAATACTGTTGAAATTATATTATTAGTAATAAATGATAATAAGTTAGACAATAACACAACACAGTGCTTGTCTGGTCGTGAATCTAGGATATCTATCTTTATGAGAATTAAGACAAGGAATTTAAAACAACGTAGAATATACAGACCAGAACTAAATTACAAAAACATATTGTCAACAGTTTGCTGTTTTAAGACAAATTTAAATGATAAAATTGAACACACATAAATTTACATGCCACTGATAAATGCTAAATAGGAATTCTAATATTGAGAGCATAGGTTATAATATTATTAGCTGAAGCGACACAATATAACATTAAGATGTATTCATCAAATAAAGATGATTTATTCAATAAAATATATTCTAACTAATAAAATACCTCTCATTGTGCATTAAAAATATAAGTAGTAGAAATATGGTAAAAGACAAAAGTATGGCTGTGCTCTTCAAATGTCATAGAGTAAGAAACATCAAAACATGTTTACAGACTTATAAATGTACAATATTAGTGGGAAGTAGGATAATAAAGGCATGTTTATGGGATATCAGAACTCAACATCAACAAGGGTAATGGCGAAAAACTTTCTTTGACGAATGTCAATGACCTTTTATTGGCACACATCCAGCGAAAGGGCAGAAATATCATTATTTCAGTTGTAACATAAAAATATTAATAATAATAATGTGATATGACATTATGAATGCGACTTTCTTTAATCAATAACGAAACTAAAATTTTCGAAATGTTTTAATTAATTGATGTTATTGAGTTTCAAACTTATGACATTTAAAAAAAAATTATATATACCATACCATAACAGCCGTTAATTGTCTACTATTGGACATAGGCCTCCCTTTATTAGGAGGTTTTGTCAGTAGTTGCCAAGCAAGCCAAGCAGGCGGGTTGGCAACCGCAGTTAGGCTTTGGAGATTTTAAGACACGCTGCTGCCCATCCCCCGACCAATAAGTTCCCTTAGTCGCTTCTTACAACACCCATGGGAAAGGAAGGTGTGACCTATTTTATGACGGGAATACACGGGTTATGTAATTGTACATATGCACCGCGTTAAATAAGATACTATAAGAACTATACTTAGGTACCTATATTTTATTAAACAACATCTAATGGTGATACCATATGTTATATAACAAATTGAGTCATGTAATATCCATTGGACCACAGAGATTGCGACTGAACTGTATTTTATCTTTATGACAACCAATTTACGGGACAGGCAGAGAGAATCGAGCGTCAAAGACCTCTATCCTCTAAGATAAATGTCTTGATTTATCTATATATAAGTTGAGAATTCGTCTCACGCATACATGTCGGTAGCGGGGACACTTGACTTCCCTCTCAAACATTATTCGTTTTATCTGATTCATGATAAGTAAAGCTGAACTGTTTTGTGTTTAATGAAACCTATTCAAATTAGAATATTGCTTTCAGACGAATCTTTTTGTTTAAATATGAAGCTAATTTAGAGAGAAAGAGGTTCTGAATTCGCCTTTTTTATATTATTATAAAATAACATTTTAATTTTTTTATTATTTTTTATCTGAAAGGATAATCATACAGATTGGCCCCATAGTCATTTTATCAAAATCTGTTTATTGTGGTTTTTAGATGAAAAAAAAAAAAACTGGTTTTGCCTCAATTAATTTTTTTTATGGGACACAATCTTCAATTGGAATTTGATTAGAAGCAAAGTCTCTATTTTGTTTTTGCGTAGAAAAATCCTAATGTTTCAATGTTATGATTAAAAATCCTAATATTATTTCTATTACCGTTATGATTAAATAGAATGTTACGTTAAATGACGAGACACGTTAATATCTTCCGTAGTGGATATAAAAAACTCGATTATCGTTAGCCATATCGATGAGACGTTCATGGCTTGATGATTATCGTATCATATTGTATAACTGAAGTATCGCGTGTGATATAAGATATCCTACAATAGGCTTCGTTAGTCAACAGACAAAGCCACATCCTATTTCTAAAAACGGTATTAAGACAAATTAATAATGTATATTACCTTCTTAACATCTTAATGATAACATTTGTGTAGATGTTTAAATGTTTGTTGTTATATTATGTATAAATAATTTGTTTGTTTTGTTTAAATAATGTTAACAGAATGGAAAGTTGACAATTTTAATATAAGGACAAACTTGCGAATTACAAATAATATTGAATAATGTAAAAAAAAAAATACATAAACGTTGAGGTTTTGGATAAATGTTATCTCATTAATATCAGAGGGCAGCACGAATGTGTTTAATCGAGAAAACAAGGTACGGCTATACTAATACTCATAGCATGAAAGGGTAATAACAAAATTTTATATTCATTAATTTATGAAATATTTGGAATAAGCCAGTGAACATTCTAGAAAATTAAAGATTGACTCTACATAGGATCTCGAAACTTTATGGGTGTACAAATTACGATGCCGTAATCAGATAGAACAGATATAATTACTTGTTCATTTCATTGTAAAGCTTAGATGAGTTATTTATGTTAATAAAGAAAGCGAGTCGGTATAATCTAGAGTCCGTTTCGTTTAACAAACAACATGTAATTTCTCTAACAAGAGATTAACGTTTACTGAACAACCGCTAATAACGTCAATTTAACAATTTCTATGCATATATTGGAGTCAGTTTTATTAGAACTTACAGTCATGATGATTCGAAATCTTAAAGTAACAATGAATAAATTAAGAAGACTAAGTTCACAGTACGCTTTCTAGTATGAAACTACAGTTTTAAATATTTTGGCAACTAAAGTTTTTTAATATACAATGTGGACGGCCTACTCCTGGAGCGAAAAGATATTTAAAATTAAAAGAATAATTTGACGAATAATATACAAGTATCGCAAATATAAATAATAATTATATAAATTATTCGTGGTAATGATGACAAGTACTTTTTTTCCAATCATCACACAATATAAGGCTAACATACAAATATAGTCAATTACTAAAAGTATTCTGAAAATCGGCTTAGGATACGCAATACAATAGCGTAACAACTACCATAAAAAAAAAGTAATTAAGAAGAATAGTGCGAAAATAATTTTAAAATTTTCAATTTTCAATATATACAACAAGTATATATTATACACTAAAACTTAAAATTAAATTTTAAATAATAACATTTTTAATTATATACGTAAACATAAATGACAGTTGTTTTATCAGTAAAATCTTTATGATGAATAACTGTTAAGGCACGCAAAAACTTAACTCATGAATATAAAAGTTATTACAGCAGGGAATAAATTTTGAATTTACGCATTCTGAGAACGATAAATAACTGATACATGTAAAAGATATACATATCTAACAAAGTAGTTAATCTCATTTAACTATGGATCATGCTATAAATTTAGTCTGTGTAGTCTGAGTTCTAGTTTTATAAGTAATAAACTAAATAATTGTTGGATTACATGCCTGACTCTCATCCAAAGTATCGGCATCGAATTTCTTGAATACTGGCTTTACTGCACCGTTACTTGCATTTTTAGTTTTACTTTTCAGTTCACCAATTACAGATCCAAAATTGAGTCCGATTGGAAAACCTGGTTGGTTTTGAAGACGCGTTAATAAAGGTTTCGATACTTCCGATTTTTTCACAGTAATATCTAAATCCTTGTTTGAATTATTTTCATTAATTATTTTTATTTTATCAGCGATTTCATCTATTGTGCTTTGTAATATTGCAGATTTTTCGCTTAGTTGATTCCTGGACTCGTTTTTTATAGATGTTATTCCTAAATTAAGTACGTCATTAGTTTCGTCTTGTTTATCCAACGTTTTATCTAAAGAAAGATTTTGAATAATTGATTGTATCTTGTCATCGCTTAAAATAGTTTTCTCGAGAAATTCAGCTAACCTTTCTTTTGGTGGGCTTTCGCGTTTGCCAACTTTTTCTTTAAGTACTTCTTTTCTTTGTTCTAATAATAAACTTGGTGTTATTATTCCTTTATGTTCAAGTATATTTAGGCTAGTTTTCTCTTCGACAATAGGATTTTCTAGAATATCTTCCTCGCATTTAACATTTCTTATGATTAGGTCTGAACTTTCTTCTTTATTTTGTCTTATTGTGTCAACCCCAAGATTTATCTGAGTCGGTGTTTCAAGTTGGATAGAATTCTTAGATTCTATTAATATACCTTGACCTACTCTTTCAGAGAGTAAATATTTCCAAAACAAATACAACAACACTCCAAATCCAATTATCACTTCGTAGAACATTTTGAAATATAGTCCAATCACATCACTGACTAGAATACGTTAATATTTAGAGTCCATTCTATTAACAATCCTTGGTAATGTTGCGCTCTATTTGTAATTAGATCCTAATTGAGCAATAAAAGTTTTAGCGTTGTTAACACATCGTGCGTGTAATCACATATGAATAAAGCAAATGAAATACTTTTTTTACTGTTGTAATCGATCGGCCTGACTAATTAATCGTAATGTTGTACACAATTAATGTCAAAGTGAGTGCGTTGATGAAGTGTCAAATGCATACTAAGAGATCATTTGCTATTATCATCTGGCAGCGGACATGGCGTGTGACTCACAGTCAGATCCAAGAATGTGTGTAAACATTGTCGATCAGTAGTGTCAAAATGACGCATTTTGTGTTAACTGTGATGGGTGTGTCAAGATCAGGTGGACACTTATCATTGGACTCATAACCTTGATTTACGAAATTTACCGCATTGTATATAATATGACCTTCAGAAGAAAAAAAAATTAGAAATAAATTGATTTATTGAGATTTTATCAATAAAATCTGAATTTGTAGTCTTGTTAGTATATAGGTACTATTTTATGAATTTATTGCTAAACTATATTATGTACATTATTATGATATTTAACAGAATTATATAAAAAAGGATGAATAATGAAGATTTATTCATTTTAAAATAAGAGGAAAATTACAAGTTTCCCTTTATTTGTTACAACTTTGTTTTATAATAACACTTAAAATATGTGCGCAGTATTTCGAGAAACTAACTCCAAATATGTAAGCTGGTCCAAGCCTAATACGGCCTCAAGCAAAAAATACCACCATACCATTATAATATGTTTGTATAAACGTCTTTGATAGAATCTATTTTACTTAGTATCAAGTCACAATAATGAAAATCAATGAACAAAAAATTACTATTAGAAGTAATTAAAGACCGTCTCTAGCTTTATGTACTATGAAGCTTTAACGACTACATAGTATCTCAACAAATGTGACCTGAAGTTCAAATAAATAAACGATTGTTTATTACGACACAATAAATATAAATGGCCTGATATCAGCATAGGACAATTTCATTTGATCTATTATACTCCACACGTAAGTAGATTCATCAATTGGAGTAGTTGCTAGTGTTGCATACAAATTGAGAACATTAGAAAATAGTCTGCTAAATGCGTATGCTTCTAATTTTGTACGTATAGTATTTTCAATTAATATTTAAAAGGAAGCGATCCAAGTATATATGCGCAAGAAAGTAAGACGCAATTTATAAACAGTCATACTACAGGATTCAAAAGATTTCCTTTTCATTGCAAAGAAGGAAATAATTTGCAAGAATTAAAATAATATCGGCACTTATGTTTTTTTATTAATCTTGTAACTTCTAGCATATAAAGAAATTCACGTATTGATATAAAAAATTAACTAGCAACAAAGTATACTTTAATGAAACAAAAATTACTTCCGATGAAAAAAAAATATTGCCTTTAAAGAAGGTGATTATATAATTCAAGGTGAACAGATATTAGAGATAAACGTGATGATAATGTAGAAATGGATTATCTTATCGACTTTGAAAGTATCGAGCATAGAATTAAAATAATTATTTTACATTTTTTCTCTAGGTAATATGCAATGTATTAGCATAAATAGACTCTTTTATGTAATTATTTTTGTGTCATAAAGTAGAATCATAAAAAAGAAAATAAACGTAATATTATGCATTAATTTAATAAGAGATAAATTTGCCGGAGAAACAACGTTAATTATATAGGTTCACAAAATATTAAATGTACATGTTTTCTAACCGCACAATACTAAACCTAGGTACACTATTTGAGACACTTGATTATGAGTGAAAGCTTATTTTTTGATTTCGCGAGAGACGTGCGAGTTGCGCGCGCGCACATACACTGGCCCGATCAAAACAACTGGCGGTGCCGGCGAGTCTCGGCGGCCAGCTGGGTCATTGTCGAACATGTGTATGAGCATATTCAGTTTTGGTCAGTACTTTGATAGCTAATTGGTATGCTTCCTGGAAAAGGACATTAAGGTCACCTTTACAAAAATAATATGGCTGCAAAAAATAAATATTTTCTATAGTACATTGTAAAAAGATTAAAAAATAATGTAACACAAAAATGACGCGATTGTTATAAATAGGCCGCTAAAAACAATTTAAATTAATAGCATTAATATTATAGGATATACAAATATAAATACTATATTGCCTACAAGGTTAATACACTTAAAGAGTAGTTACAATTCGTATGCCCCTTGAAATGTGAATGTAACTATACGGTTATTAAACTGTGCAATTAAATTAATTTTGTGAAATTTCTGAAGCGTTATAAATTACAGAATCGGATTTACAATTTATCATGAAAACTGAAACCACGCTTACATATACATGTTATTGCCATAATATATTTTTGTATACATACAAGAAAATAATATTTTGGAACATGATGGCAATTTGCGAAAACATTCACATGAAAGTATAAGAAATGTTTAAATAACAAGAGTATCAATCACTTTTAACAGAATTGCTTCTATCACTTAATACTTTGAAATAATAAATTAAATTATTAGAATAGCATAATGTGTTTACACATAACGTATTGGATATATGGGACAGAGTATATTTTTACTCCAGCCACCTTGAATCCACAGTAACACTGCAGTGGCCAAAATTTATAATTAGCTGTCATTAGATCTAACGCCAAACTTTATGTGGGACAATTTCATAACCAACAAAGTATTTTGTAATAACAATTGCGAATTTAGAAAACTAAGGATTTTAATGTGCTAACAATTCACCAGTACTTTATGTAGATAAATTTAATCACGAAGTAATAAACTGTGATTCTTGTATTTTAACATGAAAAACAAAGAAGCACTTTTACATTACAATTTCAGGCGAAAACAACAATGCATATATTTTAGGCTTCATAGCAAAAACTATTATTGTAGGAGTGTGTGTGTATGTTTTTTTGCGATTCCATATACATTTATCCGTGTTACTAATTTACGATACTATTTACGAGTACTAACAAATTCAGATTGAGGTTTTTTATTAAGAACTGTATTAATTTTATGCAACAACATGATTACTTTGTTTGCATTAAAGAATAAATGATAACTTTTGTATAGAGTCGTCATTTATCTATTATATCAACATTGTATATTAAAATGTTATATCGTTATTGAAAATACAAGAATTCAACTTTAATTCTAGCTTCTTTTATAAGAGTCATAGATTCTCAACGATATATTGTTTTATGTTCATGAAAATTGTAAACAATATGTGCAAAAATTTAAAGTATCCATTTGAAATGAGACAAAAAGTATTTATGACTCAGACCTGCATCTTAATTAGGCATGTCATGGTAATGGAGAATTTACTCTTAACCTCGATGAAACAATTTGAATTCATTAACTTGAATTCCAGTACTGACCATGACAATATATCAATACTTCGAACAACTTATAGTTTACAATAAAGAAAAAAACGTTTTTAGCTCAATAAAGACAATAATAAACGTAACATTAAATCTTTAAAGTCACAGATATTAAAGTGCGCGAGTGAGCGAGGAAGGGCTATACATATAAATTGCAGGCTGTGACCGATGTACTGCGCCCGCGCAGATAGTTATCCTGCGCTGCGTCACGACTTCACAACTGGTTTGCTCAAGCAAACCCAAGTTAGTGTCTTTGCATTGTTATTGTACTCGTTTTGTGAAACAATATATTTTAGTGTGATGGAATGATGTATTTATTAGTGATTTTTTTTTAAATAAAATATAGACCTGATCTTCTACATAGGTAGTTAGCGCTTGTTTAAATAAATTAAAAAAAGTTATAATGTTTTCATAAGGCATTTGCAATATTCATATTATTGTTATAGAAATTGCCGCTATAATAGATAATATGGTATTCGTGTCTATATACAGACATCTTAGCACTAATAAAAAAAAATATTGATGAAATTGATAATAGAAGCAGAGTCTGTGTTACAAGTTACGCTTGTTATCATGATATAAATTTAGTTTCATCGACATAATAATATGGAAATATACTTGAGGAATGTGGTAGAAATATTAATTGAATATTTTATAGGCCTATTGATATGAATTAATTAGAATATGCATATTCGATTTCACCGGATTATAATAAAGAAAATCTTCACTTGGAATAACAATTCTCAAGAACAGTTCATTCAAATATATTTAAAATCTGTGACGAACAAGAAAAGTACAAAGAAATCAATATATCAGACACATAAAACTTAATTTGTAAAGCCAAAAATTGGCAGTCTATAAATGCATTATAAAAAGCATATATTTCAATTTCGAACCCACGCTAAAAATGTTTTCTTGGTTACATATAGATATAATTCTATTAGTATGAGATAAGCTTCTAAAAACTGCTTTATTTCTATTAAACTTTGAATAAAATTTTACGTGAAACATCATAATACATTGCACGATATATTTAGTTTTAAATATACGTTATACTATAATGAATCACTTTCTATCAATACGGGTATATGAAGAACAAAGAATAAAAGGAAACAACGATACTGTCCATACAAGAATATTGTTATACTTATATTTGGCACGTACGTTTTGTACGTCGTAAATAAATGTTATTTAGAGGCGTGTCCCATTTTTTAAGTAGATCCTTATTAATATGCACAAAACATCACGCATATTACTGCCTCTTCGCATCACGCACTTCGACACACATGTCCCCTTTATGTGGTTGGCATATTTTAAGCTTTTAATAAAAGAACGTCTAAATCTCGACCTTCCTATTTAACCTGAGCTCGGGAAGTAAGCCGATTACACCTGTCATTGTCAAGCGTGTGGCAACAGTATGTTTTGTCTGCAAATAGTTGCTAATACTCCAATTATGGATGAAAAGGGATTGTTAGAGGTGGACAGTCAATCCCATTGCTGGCAATATACCCAAAAAGAGGTTTTTAATTCAATAATCACTTAGGATCAGGTGAGTCGTATGCTCGTTTGCCCACTATGTTATAAAAAATAACATGATTTTGTCACCACTTCGAAACGGATTTTCATTATTTTGCAATCGATAGAATTACTCCTGTTTTAATATTTCTATATTAAATTCATGACAGTTAAGGCTAACGTCTTTCTTCAAGGTATAATATTCTGTGTTTTGAATATTTCCAATCACAAATATGTGTCTATAAAATATGTAAGTACAACTTGGCTTTCGGAAAATTCAAAAAGAAGTCGCGTTAGACCTCGGATGCGATGGGAGATGATTTCGACCGAGTCCATAAGGACGAGTAGGGCTTTTTCTATTGGATGAAAATGGAATGGTAACCCCGCCTGCGCTAACGGGATACGCTGGCGGGGCACCCGTGAAAGGTTAACGATGAGAATGAAAACAGGCCAGTTAGCCCATCATGATGAATTCATCTGGAATTAATTATGATAGTTTCCAGGGGGAACCACGAGGAGGTCGACCTGGTTGGGTATATTGCTAGCAATGGAATTCTTAGTCTCCATTACTAACAATCCCTTTCCCCCCTGACGAGTAGGGTTTGGCCAACGATCGTGCGAGATGGAAGGAGTTGGATTGATTTGGATTTGACTAACAGTGGGATAAGGTATGAATATTTGATTGATCAATCAATTTTATCTATAAAACATGTAGTCATTTATTGATGTGTTTTATTTGTTTTAAAATAATAGTACTGAAATTAACTAGCCAATATTAATTTTGACACTGTTCAAGTCACTGTCCTTTACAGAGCAAATTTTTTTTTAATTATAATTAACTTTTACTAATACAATATCACAATTTGATAGGCTTATCTGTTTTTAACTGGTGCCTAACCTTATCACTACCGTTAATTTTTTTTGTTGTAGGACTTTTATCTTGTTTATGTATATCAGGCCTATCATACCTTGAATTAATATCTTAAATAAATTTCAAATTATTTATGTTTACCTACGGAATGGCCTTCAATGATTTATAAAGATACGGAGATATTTATATTATACATACATAAAAAGACGCTGACTGACTGACTGACCTATATCGACACAGCTGAAACCGTTGAATGTAGAATCTTGAAATTTTGCAGATAGGTTCTTTATATAGCGTATCCGAACAATAAAAAAATTTGAAAATGCAACTCCTAAGGAAGTAAAACGGGGTTTGAAAGTTTGTATGGAATTTGGTTAATTTTTAAGTTAGATTCGTGAAATTCTAGATTTAGGCTTTTGATTCAAAAAAATAAATACGTATATTGGTTTTCGAAGAATTCTGCCTTATAGGAATAGGGGTGAATTCTTCAAAAACCATAGTGAAATAGGGGATGGAAGTTCGTGTGGAAAATATGTTGTAATTGAAGCTAGAAGAACGAAACTTTAGTTTTAAACATCTGTACGATGTCTGTACATGAGTCTTAACTCTTATTAAAACTCATCATATTAAGATTATTATATAAGGGTAATAAATGCTAAAACAATATTTTTTACAAATTTTGTGTCTGTCAGTCTGAATGTTTGTTCCAGCATCACTTAAAAATTACTGTACCAAATCAGATGCGGTTTACACAATTGTGTATTTAAAAGTCTAATTTAAAATCTGGTGTACGAGTATGTTTCATCTTGGTATTCCGTCGAAATGTAACTTATTTTGTACGTTTTCCTACTTATGAAATTTACGCGTACGAAGTAGCGGGAAAGAGCTAGTTTTTGCCTGTATGCCATAACAGCCATTATTACCCACTGAACATAAGCTTTCACCTATTAGGGGGTTTTGTTAGTAGTTGTCACGCTTGGCATGCGGGTTGACAACTGTGATGTTATAAGAAATTCGCTGCTGCTCATCCCTCAACCGTTATGTTACCTTAGTAAAGAGAAGGGTAGCCTATTCTATGCCGGAACCACACAGCCGTACAATACTATATTTCTATATAAAGAACTAATGCATACAGTTCTAATTAGTAGTACTGTCTACTTTAGTTTTACTACGACCTATGAGGTGCGACCTTAAACAATCCTCTTATGGCTAGGGTTATACGCAGCTATGCTTTACCTAATACGGCGATGGTTACGACGACTTTAAATTATGCAGTTAAGGCAAATGAGGCCTAGAATGTAGACAGTTTAAAATTAAATGTTTTAAAATTTTATTTAGCTTCTATTTGCGACATCGTTTATTTTAAACATTATTTGCTACTAGTTTTTGCCCGCAACGTTATACGAAAAGAATCACTTCTAGATGGCCGTATCAAGATAAAACATGCATCAAACATAACATAGAAATCTAAGAATTTAACTGTGAAAATCACGTTCAATTTCATGTATTACTTTTTACGTACTTACTATAACTACACCAGAGGGAGACTTTGTACAAAAGTCGATTGCTTGGGTAACTCTGTCCCATTCGTGTTTCAACCGTGAAGCAGTTGTGTTTGCATGACTGTGTTTCGGTTTGAAGGGTGGGATATGGCGTGAATTTACTGGGTACAGAGGAATACACCTGAGTCCTCAGGAATGGCAACGCATGGGGGGTATCATGGGTGAAACAGTATACTCTGCTATGTCTTTGCTACTGCTCATGTCTATAGGCGACGGTTACCACTTTCCATCAGGTGGGCCGTCAGCTTGTTTGTCATTCTAAGTTGCATAAAAAAAAACTTACTTATCATTAGTAAGTATTAACTATAATAATAATAAATATTAAAATATATATTTACAGACAGACTGACAATAATTTAAGATTGTGTTTCACAAAAAAAAAAGTACGACTTCAATCATGGCAAAATTACCACTATTATTGAAAAACTAAATTATTGAACCGATTATGGTAAAATTTCTATGAAACTAATCTCATAGTATATCTTTTTAGACAAAAAATATATCCTTTTAAACTACTATGTATATCAGAATAGAATTAAAATAATTCTGTTTCTATAGGTAAGTATAATAAGGAAGAAACAAAGCTCAATTTTATGTAACAAGTATTATAAATGAGGATATTTTTGCAAGTAGTATTAAGTATGAATCACCCATTTTATTGGTATATTTAGTAACATAGCATTTAAGTAATAAAATATTAAAGTAGAATAATTAATTTTTATATTGGTTAACCAAGTACAAGAATAAAAACGTATTTATATGTATCTTTTAATAAAAAATAAATCTATATGTATCTTTTTAAAGAAAAATAAAACAAATTTCCATTTTATACGAAGCAAACGGAAGCAATTGATTGAAATTAGATGATTCACGCGCTTTAGCACAAATTCAGTTTGCCGCTGAGGCACAACCGCTTCGTATTTAATTTTCATAAGTAAACATAGATGGCGCTGAAATGAAATGTCATGTAAGCGCCTAAGGGGTCGTAAACTTGCGGAAATTCAATTTACCGCTTCGGTAAACTAAAAAATAGAGATTACAAAATTAGAAGTCGATGTTAATATCCTGAAAAATCACGTGGAATATTTTATGATGAAAGATACAATATTTTTTTATATACGTATAAAGTTATAATGTAATATATATACAATAATGTCAGATTGTTTACAATCAGAAAAATATAAGGTAATAAATAAATTATTATTTGTTGCTATAGCCGCTAAGGGCTTAGAACAATAGCTTGGAAAGGTCAAGCCGAGGCATTTGAGCTAAATATAGCCGTGTCATTTCGGTAAAAATAGGATGAACTTTCCAAAAGCCTTCGCTTAATGTTAACTTGGCGGAACGGCCATGAGAAAGGTTGAAATATCCCCTATATATAGGAAATGCACTATTTAATATCCTTACCGCTTACAACATACACGTGCAAGTATAAAATGTACAAGAAGTATTTCGTATTTAAACATAAATGATCAATATATTTATAATATCACACATAAAAAAAAATCTATGTGTACAACTAAGTATTAGCCTCTGAAGTTGTCCTTTGCAATTTAACTATTATATTTAAATTTAACTATCTATTAACGAGTATCTATGTTTACGCCATCTATCGCCACGTTTTCTAAGTTTTCTAGTATTTTTAAGACAAGATTTTTCTTACTTGCTTATAAACTTTTCAATAATATTTACTATATCCATATTATTATATTATATTATATTAACTACACGGTCAACTACTAACACTCCAATTACGAGAAAGACGTTCCTTAATTTCTCGGTTGACAGGTCGGCACGGTGCTTAGGTGGCAATTTGTCCAAATCCCTTGGGCTCTAGACAACGTTTGGTAGAACTTATTACCATCCCAACATTTCGAAGCAACTAATGAGAGAGATGAGGTACTTCAGGTATGCAGTGCTTACAATTACTTTTGTTTCAGTGAAATTTGATGCAGCTGCTCGAGAATTAATTGAAGGAAAAATGAAATTTTTATTTATTTCTTACTTTAACATTTTTTTGCACCAATATTACGGTACTTGTTGAAGGATTTTCAATAAGTATAGTGTAGTACAAAAGACAGTCTTATTGCTAAACAATCTCTTCCAGAAAACCTTTGAGTAGAAAGAAAGAATCATCATGTTCCTACCCTTATCCCAATTATTATTTGGGGTCGGTATAATATGGTTTTATCCATATTACAAAAAGATTTGGTTTTTAGTTTTGCGACCGGCCACTTGCCTGACGTCAACCCGTAAAAAGAATTAAAGAATAAATAGATAGTGTTTAATTTAAGTTATTAATTATGTCAATTAAAACTAGTGGGATTGATTGAAATTTTATATATCACATTCAAACCCGTTTTCAAAGTAATATTATGATATCCAAGAGCTGATTTGATGTTGACAGTTAAAATAATTAGCAGATAAATAGTCTGGATATTTCACTGTCAGCATCGCTAAAAAACTGATTGACAGGTAATAGACGCCTAAAGCACTACTACTTTAGAAGCTTCGAGCGTATCGAAAGATCTTTTTGATATATTTTACACATAATATGCACATTCATCATTTTATTCTCATTCTTTAGAAAAATATAGTACACCTTACAAAATTTTATAATAAAATAAAAAACACAAGTATAAAAACATTAGTACAAATAGTAATATAATAGTAAATTAGTGCACTGCGATGTTCAGACGCTAAATTCGACAGGAACAAAAGCTGGATAGCAACCCTCTTGTCCAATATTGGTTTAGGAACCCGATTTGTCGACACAGCCTTTTGTTAGCCTTTATTTGGTCATCCGAGATCCAAAACAAGGAATTCTATTCCATAAGCATTATGAAGCTTAAACATATATTATCTTTCACTTCTTATGTGTAAGATCAACGATCCATTGCTAAGTAACTTCGAAAAGAAGGAAGTTATAATATCAATTCGACTATATTTTTTGTATGTTACGTGTCATCATTGTCCACTCCGACATAATTTTGGTAATACTTTTTATGATTAGAGACCACTATTAAATTGATCGTAAACTGGAAATTACCAAAGTCGGTTTCTTATTTGGAAAATTCTTAATATCTTAGGTTCCATATTTCAAATTAATTTCATGTACTATAGCTAGTACTTTGAAGAGAAGTAAAGTAATTTATTTCCTCATACAAAGACAAGCTGCATTACAGGGTTTGGTATCTGCTGTTAATTAAAGATAGCTTTTGTTAGGAGAAATCGCTCTTTCATAATAATTATTAACCTTTTTTTATTAATCAACATGAATTATTTATTTTAAAGTAAATTATTCATTCAAATTAATCAATTAATTCAATGAATAAAAAGTATTTTCGAGTAACAATAAAATAAAATATGTAAAATAATCAAAATATGTAACGTGATCCGGAATTAAGAATAATTTTAGAGGAATGTGCCATTAAATCCAATGGAACTTGCAAAGTGCAAAATTTGGGGTGTGGCAGGATTATACTTTGCTTTAATGTTAGGGATGATTACCCTTTTGTTATCGTCGAGGGAAATGTACCATGTTCGTGTACATTAGCCGAGTATTTAATTATAATGTTAAACATATTAACTTTCAGTAGTTGAATTTAAACTTTATAGTATGGAACGGTTGTACGTTTTGTTAACAATCAGGTCATCGATTTACATATCTGCTTTATATCAATAAAATTTTTTTTTTTTTTCAACGAGATCACAGACAATGTAAAAGACTCTCATCAAAGTAAATTAGGTTATCCTGATTTATACCAATGGTGTGGTGACAAAAATATGATGTTTTACTATTCTTTTTCATCTTAAGGATACCATAAAAGACTACTAAGGATAATATATATGACAGATAATGCAAAAGAAGGAAAACTCAACTAGTTTTTTATAGTTCTGTTTGGGTGGCCTACGACTATCTGTTGTTTGTTTTTTACAAATATTAGCAAAAGCTTCCATAGATAATCTTTGGGGTACATTTTTATTCGTCACATAGAACAAATTTTATTAAAATGCATGTTAGAACGCAGGCTGTGCATTATGATTGTGCGCGGTTAACATAATGAGAATATTGCTCTACGCGGGTAAATTGACTTTCATCTGAAGGTCACCGAATTTGAATTCTGTCTAATAAGGCATTTTTTTATACCAAACGGTGACAATCAAGCATGTATGCTTGATATGGGCTGTAGCTGATCTGATGGTAATCGGTCATTGTAGCGAAAATGATCAAGTCCACAGGTACCATCAATAAGGTTTCTAAATATTGTATTTCCGCAGAAATCATGAACAAATCAAAGTTAACTAATTTATGGGATTTCCGAGTGAATCATTCTGTTCCTGCACGCTATGGTTGTAAAACTCGTCCTTGAGTTAAGTAACATTCAGTCACGATATTGCATTGGATATTATTCGAGCACTGCCCTTATTTGGCCTGAATATAATATATACTACTTTCCAGGTCACATCTACACTATTCTCTAAGTTTTATATATACAGAAAACTTGACTGACTGACTTAATAATGAACAATCGAAATTGAAACATGAAATTTTGCATAAATTTCAAAATATTTCTCCTCAACAAAAGTGAGTACAAGGAAATTACCAGAAAATCATATTGAAAGGTAAATACTGGATCAGCGTGGTTACAGAAGAATGTATTCAATAGGCTTGATTGCTTGGCTGTGGATTACGTATCTTCATATTACAAATCAAGAGGTAAACATCATATAACCTTAATAGGCAATCTTTCAAGAAAAATCCCTATCTAGATAAATTACAACAAATCTATTGACAGGTACCGCGTGCATGAGATAAAAAGAGACAGCAATATTATTTTACAGGCGTACGTTAACGTAAAAATATTTATTGATAGATTAATTTACCACTTCTCTAGAGAGGCTTAATATCGTGTCTGTTTTAATTAACCAAGGCTTTGTTAGGAAAAGCAACTGATATTAGAGGAAGTAAGTAACAGTTAGAGTAAAAGAGGAAACATACCACTGATGCAATTAACATGGCAGCTGGTGGTTAACAACGCTGTACATGCTTTTTTTAATGTGATGAAAATGGAATTCGCCTATGCTATTGGTACACGTTGACGGAGTACCTTATTGGTACTCTGTGAAATGATAGGTGAAGGTAAAGGCAGAACAATTAGTCCATCTTGATAAAGTAACCACGACGGTTTCTAGGGAAGACAGTATAGAGGATCGGACAGATATTGCTAGGAATGAGTTCGGTAGTCCTCGCTATCAATAATCCTTTATCCCCCAAACGCTGTATACTGTGCAAGATTACTAGACGGAAAAATATGTTGTTGCAGTCTTTAGAGGCTTTAGATGAGAAATAAAAATAGTTTTCTTTCTACCTAATGATTAGCTGACAGATAATGACATAAGGCATTAAATGCATGTGTGTGCAATAAAGATTGAAATAAATAACAAATTCGACAATCTGACGGTGTAAATAGAGAGGACTAAATGTCAATGCTCTCAAACCACTATAAAATTCCAACCAACGCCTAAAAATAAAATATTACTAATTATTTACATTTGCGTGTTAAATAATTTCGCGAGGTGTTATGACCACTCCCATATAATTTTCGTTTAAATTATAATTGAAATAATGCGGAAATGTCATGTTACTTGTAATCTACGGAATGTTATGTTATTTGTATACTTCTTGCTGATGAAAAAGAAATTAACGTTCATATGAACAAAATTTTCTCAGCCGTTAATGTATTCATTGAGGTCCCATTTATTATTTAAACATAAGTCAATCAGTCAAGCCATTTGCCACCGTCAGGAATGAATAATGCGTGAATACTATGTGGGCCTCAATAAATTATGTAGTGTATACCAGGGTGAAATAGACGTCGTTAGTCATAGGTACATAAAACTAAGAATCAACCCATACTATAGCAAATATTAGGATAGAAATTTTGTAAATCATAAATTCAAAAAAGACAAGAAAATTAGTACCTCCTATATTTACCAACTTTAAAGAATTGGACGCGCCATTTAATATGAGAAATTCAATATTTTTCGTCGTTTTTTGACCCATTAATTATTGACATTATTAAATGTCCAGTAATATTCTTTTAACCGTCAGTTTAAATGTCTGTTAACGATTTTAACTTTAACCTATACAGTGCCGTTCATGTCTTCAGGCGATAGGTATTTTTTTTTAAGATAATCCCAAAATTAACTAAAATTTAAGCCGGCTTAAAATTTTCGCCGGTATATTATAATATCAAATGGGTCTCGAACTTTGCCATTTACATGATAAAAACAGAAGGGCGCGGTTGATGCCTAATCATTATCAAGGCCACAAGCTTGTGTTAGGAAGAGATATCTCCCTTCGCCCCTCGCCATACTGATAATAGGTAAAAACCATTTATGGCATAAGAGTATCACGATAAAAGCGACACAAACTGAATAAAAGTATACCGTATTTATATTGAATGCATCTTTTTTACCGTGTATGTAACCGATAGATTTATAAACTACAAGATGAAAAATTTGTAATACTTGTTAACAATTTTGATTATTGGAACTATAAGGATTTTCTGTATCTACATCTCTGTATCATCTTGTATATAGATATATATTTTATAATTAGTCCGAGAAAATAATATATGGCTTATGTAACTAGTGATATTTAGTTAGAGAAAAAAAAGGCACATTTAAAATCAAAGTAATACATTTCGATTTACAGATTTTTGCGAATGGAGCAGAGAATGGTATGAAACAGCTACTTTCCAAAACTAAATATAGCGGACATTTTAAAATATCATACATCAACATATTTTATCTCAAAATGCTATAGCTATAAATAAAAATTGTCTTTATCGCTTTGCCTTTACTTTGATACGAGCTACAAGACAGATGGTGAATAGACCTACAACAATAGCTGAAGTGCCCTCTACACATTGCGGGCGCCAGTCCATCTATTAGGTACTTGTGTTTACTGGCAAAGTGTGTACTGCGGGGCGTGTAAGTGTAAGGTGGGTACTCGACTCTTCGGTAGAAGGTAGCTCAACGAGCTCTTTTATGAGGGGAAAGCTTTTTAATACCGCTTTTTAGATGAATCATAGAGGTAGTATAAGTATGGTTTTTAATGAGGCTCAGTATTCTCACAAACGATATTATGAACGAATGTAAGTTAGGAATGGTTAGACAACATGAAATGATAAGCTGAAGACCTATATTATGATCAGTGGTAATCATTGTCAACAGACGCAAAGAGCACTTAGGATTACACAATACACTGTACAACAATAGGTGTAAATCCATAATGATTTTTTTTAGCTATTTTGCAATGACAAACAAGCTGAAAGCCCACTTTGCAACAAGTAGTAATCGTCGTCTACAGACATAAGGAGCAGTAAAGATATAATATACTGTGGTACCAAATGTGTTGCTGACGGTTGCCAAGTATTATTCTTTCACAATCAGTAATATTACTACCATACCCCAACCTGTTGCTTTCTATTACAACTTTTTGTATAAATCCAATGGGAGACTTCTCTACGGTCCCTCTTTGGATACTTTTCTTATTTCCTTTGACCAAACTCCATTAATAATAAACATCGCTCGGGATACATATTCTCCGTTATGGGACATCAACTTCTCTTTATAATTATAGTAAATTCCTTAAGGGAGAGCCATACAATAATTTAAACATCAAATAAAGTATTATTGTAAGTAAATATTAAATATAATTATAAATACTAACAATTAGTAACATTAATATTATCATTTGTGAATCCTCATTACAATTAAAGAAAGATAATATATGTGCTTCTACGTATAACAATTGATAAGTATTTAATGATTAAAAATATTTCCAAGAATTTGTGCATAATCAAACTGATATAAAATTTCGCTGTATTTATAAAAATGATGAGAAATAACAAAATAGTGGCATACGTGTCGCATAATACATTGTATGATTACATTATCATACTTCCTAATAAAATGAACCTAACAAATGCGAAAGTTTGTGATGTATGAATGTTAATGTATTTAGATATTTTTTAGTTAATTCTACATGACACGCTTAAATGTGTTTCGACGAAACATGGAACAAAAAAAGCATAGGCATGCCCTGTATTTGTTTGTGTTTAATTACGGTCGTCATTTTTAGTTAGTTTATCTAAAAAATTAAAAAAGATGTTACAATTTCTTAAATAAAAATTTCAAGTGATGATAAATTATCTGAAAACTGTATTTTGTTGCATATGGAGATTAAGAATGCAATAATTATGCAATAATTAATAATAATAATTAAGCAAATTAATTAATTATTCCAATTTAATTTCAATGTTTCATCGTCATCATCATTTCAGTCATTATCTACTGGTCAGGTCTATGTTTAATCAAATTCAATATTTTAAAATCCTTATTAGTTACTACTTTTGAATTAGTTGTTAGTTTTCACCTAACTTCAATTCTTAGTAGATCTTGGTGGCCGTTACAAGACTTTATTCAGTTCTTTGACGTTTCTAAATAGATTATTAATCAATAGGAATGATAATGAAAATTAACAGGGATAGACAAAATGATAATCAGTGTGTACTAACATTGATCTTGTTTTTGACTCGTTCTATCGCTTTGGTGTCTTCTCGCTCGGGGCTGAGGTGGCACACTCTAGCTCGCCAGTCGTTCGCGCCGGCTGCCTGCAGAGCTGCCAACCTGTAAACAAAACAGAATATTTTGACTGAATAAATTATTACATAGATTCTATGTAAGGACTGCACAATCACTTACTATTCTGTAAAGTTATGATAGTTGATACAATAAAAGAATTTAAATTCTGAAGTTCTCTGCCATTCTATATTGCTATTCTCTTGCAAGACATGACATTTATAAAATCTTATAGTCTATATCCATGTATACTATATTTAGCAAATACGCAATAAAGATAATAAATTGTTGCGATAAATTTGATATCACTATTGTAAATAGTTTTAATTATTGACATAATGCATTGAAAACAGCATATTTATTTTTATACTACAAAGGTGGAAAACAAGCATTCTTTTTATACAACTTAGAATGGCAAACAAGCTGATGGCCCACCTGATGGAAAGTGGTAACCGTCGCTTATAGATATGAGCAGTACTATGAACATAAGAGAGTATACTGTTACGCCCATGATACCCCTCATGCGTTGCCATTCCTGAGGACTCAGATGTTATTCCTCTGTACCCAGTAAATTCACTCCATTCCCTTCAAACCAAAACACAGCCATGCAAACACAACTGCTTCACGGTAGAAACACGAATGATGGTAAACTGTTACTGTAGCCTATGGACGCCTGCAACACTAGGGGTAACTGCATGTGCGTTGCCGACCTTGAAGAAACCTTAATATACCCTTTTTGAAGAACCCCATACTGAAGTTTTGAGGGAAAACCTTGTCAGGGAGCTCATTTTATAATAATAATATATATTTATTTATGTCTCCTCACATACAACTCACATACATTTTACACTCTGAGCGTTCGCGAAAGAAGGTTCAAGCATGTGAGGCTGAATTTCCTGTCGATGGCGAGCGGCGCCAAGATAAAAGATGGCTGTAGGCATCATTTCAAACAATTCAATTGTCAATATACTATTCGTAAATAATTTTTTATCGTTGAATTTTACTTAGGATAGAACATAGGTCGAATGATTTCTGAACTATAACGATATTTGAACGATTTGCTTTTACGAGAATACAGAAGGATACTACCCAGTGAGCCAAACAGAATTACAACCAGGTGTAGAGCGTAACGACTAAATAATGTAAAATGTTTTTAGTTACAACTCAAGATAGAAGACATTGTGTACTGAAGAACTTATAAAAAAATCATGTCGATTTATATGATATTATGTTTTTGGACATAAACAAGATTATTTATGGTTACGATTTTGTTCTACAGACACCTACATGAATATATTGAATTAAGAATCTCGTCCTAACTTGTTCAAACATTTAAAACTGAAAATGGTTTACAGTTTATTTTTTTATTATATCATAACAAAGACTTCGTATTTTGCCCCCTTAAGTTTAACTAAGACAAGGCATTATAAGTTTTAAACTTTGTCTCTAAGCGGTGACCGCCCCTTGGAAACTTTTCGGGTTTACTTAATGTTGGAATTTTAAAAAGGTTTATCAAAATGTTGAGAATTTCTGCTCTGCATAATATTCACAATTATGTCTGTCTTCTATCTTATTATTTTTAATGGGGTTTCCTTTTTTCTCTCTTATGTTCGGTTCATAAAGGGCCACTCCAAATTTCTTGACTTTTTTCTAATTTTATGAATATTATCGCTGAATTTAAATTGTCTTACCTTTTTCGTTACATATACATTTTTTTAAACCTAGTATTTAGCATTCTCGAATGCTGTATTACATATTTTAAAATACATATTTTCACATTATGTATATACATACAGGGGGAATGACTGGCCAATATAATACAATCAATGAAATACGAAATTATCACTTTTAAATAATAGCGAGCCTTCACTTTTAAATTTTCTAAAATTCCCAGCACTTGAAAATAAAGAATGGATATCTCTGTGGGAATCAACTTACTTCATACGAATTCGGTAAATAGTATTATAAGACATTAGAATTTTGTCATAGTGAGTTATCACTAGTGAATCAGTGGTAACCTACAAGGTCGGTATGAGAAGGTTCCTGGATAATATATCTGTACTTTATACGTATCAATAATCTAGGCAACTGACTACTCGTAGTGGTCGTTACTAACAAATAGTCTCACAAAGGATTTCCAATGGACTATTACAATTGTTAAAGGAAGTATTGTTGATGGAATAAATGGGTCGATAAAAAATATGTACTTAGATAAGAAACTCTTATTTGCAATATTCCCTGTCGTTTCGAGTCGGGATTGTATATCTTTTTGCTCCATTAGTTTCCTATTATTAGACTTAATAATAAGCTAACATACATATTACTAAATGCATTGGTACATTAACAACATAAATAGATCACGCACTATTAGTTTTAATGAAACTTCATAATAATATATTCCGATGGAATCATTTATATTGGAGGTTTCCTTGAACGAAGCCTTAGTCATATCACAGCTAATTTCTAATAAAAAAAAAAAATACAAAAATTTAATGTTCATATACTAACGGTTTTTAAGTATTACTACGTTTGAAAGGTTGACATAGTTGACGTTTACAGGAAACTCGATGTTACTACAACACAAAAAGTATGTTATCAGAAGTACATACTCATAAAGGAATGTATAAATAATAATCCTTACTAATATTACAATAAATGTAAAGGGAGTAAATTCGTTTATTGGTTCGTTGCCTGTTGACGCGTTAAAGGTTTGATTAATCGTCACGACATTTGGCATAAATGTACTATCTGGCATGGAGAAGAATTATGCTAGTCAATTAATCCTGGTCACGCAAAAAAAAAAAATCGCAGGTAAAGACCAGTATATAATAAAGTTTCAGGTTCCCAGGTTGTCTGTAAGAGATTGGTTTTAGCGATAAGGCCGCCTTTTGTATATGTACATTCTGTATAAATACTCCTTGTATACATCTCTATTATGCGCAATAAAGAGTTTATTATTATTAAAGTTAAAACTTTTAGACTTTTAAGACGTTAACTCAAGTCACATATAAATCACAAAATTACAATATTAATTACATTGATTATGCATATAAATAAATATGACAATTTTTAAGATATATAAAACATAAGTATTATTATTGCCTAATAGACTATTAAGCACACTTTCTCGTGTGGTCCCGGCATGGAACAGGCCACCCCTTCTGTTCCCGTGGGTGTCGTAAGAGGCGATTAAGGGAAGACGAGAAGCGGACAGTAGTGTCCCTCTTAAGAGATCTACAAAGCCTAACAGTGGTTGCCAATCCGCTGGCAACTCCTCTGGCAAAATATACCTAGAGGGAGGCTTATGTTCGACAAATAGTCGACAGAAAGCTGATAAAATGATTACATGAGTCTGCGCGGGACATTTTGACTCCATCAAATATTTTCCATTATATTTTCTTCCATAGGCTAAAAGACTAAATAATTAAACTCAAATGGCATATACATGATGTACACGTGATGTGCAAGCACAAGGCGTACAGTGAGATATATTCCCCACAGATAAAATATGCATCATTTGAGCCTTAATGGAGTTTAAAAACGATAACGACTTTTTTTAACATACAAATATCTTATTTGTTAGTCATTTGAAGAAATAATTTTTTTTAGAGGTACGAACGGACAAATATACCAACATCCTGGTAATAATCGGTAAAGTCTACCGGGTAACCATTTTTTTGTTTCCATTATTCTATTCATAGATAGAAATATTTTTAGTTATCAATGGCTCAAAAGATCTAAAAACGTCTTAGTTGATTAATAAAATTCTTTGCACAGACTTGTACGGAATCCGACCATAGATATACATTGTCTAGAATAACTGCAAGTTAAATTGTGTGAATTATTATTTCATTAATATACGATACTAATGTTATTACCTATTTGTTGTGGTGTTATTTCCTTGTATTATATAGGAAAAATTTATAATTCCTTCAATTTTTATAATTAAGCCCGTTATGTTCCATATATACATATTTATTAAATACTCTAAAATTTATTAAATAATAAGAAAAAATATTTAATAAATATAAAAAAATAAAAATATATACAGTACCTTTCTGCAATGGTGCCCCCTCTGTGCGGCATATCGGCATGTGTCGCGCTCCGTTGGACCCCGCCGCCCAACCTGCAAACAATCCGAAAAGCATACGTGAATTTATGATGATAGTTTCTACCTGTTTTTACCTGAACTTTGTTCGTTAGAATAGGACAAATAATCTTTTTCTAATATACCAAACTTCATAACGAGTTAAGCAGTTAAACACCGGGGGGAAAGGGATTGTTAGTAATGGAGACTGAGAATCCCATTGCTAGCAATATACCCAACCAGATCAACCTCCTCGCGGTTCTCCCTGGAAACTATCATGGTTAATTCCTTGTAAATTCGTCATGATGGGCTAACAGGCCTGTTTTCATTCTCATCGATCACCCTTCACATCCCGTTAGCACAGGAGGGGTTACCATTCCATATTCACCCATAAAAAAAAAAGCAGTTAAACACCAAGAAGTACAAAAATAAACTGATTTCACATTTAAAATATTAAAATAAATGAAATAAAGGACTAAATGGGATACCCCATTATACTAATATTAATACATAATAAAATTGTTTGTCCAGGACAAAATAATTAAAGTTATTTCTCTAGTTTTCTTTCAAATTGCTATAAAATAATATTTTGCGGATATGTGTTATTAATCTAATAATAAATATTTAAATAAGTTTACAATATAAATAAAATAAAAAGACAAACTTTGCGGTTTAGCACTACACAGTGTCTCATCCTCCCGGTAGTTGAGGTTCGATCCCCACACAATATAAACATTCATATTCTATATAATATTCTGGGTTTTAGAAATTAAAAAAAAATGTCTTTCATCTGTAATAACAATAAAGGTTACACGATAACACTCTACCCATAATTCTATTTCATCACAGCTCTGCGATGATTTTTTTTTAAATTCATATGAAGACATTTTTGTTTACATTAAGTCATAATAACTACAAACTGTATTTTCGTGTGATATTCTTATTCAAGATAACAGGGATGACTCATGGAGATTAAACATCTTTAAAACAAATATACACTTTTATCTTATCACTATACCACTGTGATTTATGCAATGTGTAAATAAATATTGTCTCTCGGGTTATCACATTCAACTTTACGTGAACTGTAAAGTTCATCATAGAAAATACGTGAATATAAAATTAATTTATACTTCAGAGTAATAGAGACATTTCTTTATAAAAAAAGCTTATTGAATATATTTCTATTTTGTTATTATTTATATTTTTTTTATGTTAGAGATTGGTTTTAAAACAATTAAATATTATTAAGATGAATAATATATTAGACAAACAAAAAAAATAAAAAAATGTCTTGAATATCTTCGATGTATAGACATCGTCTAGTTACATCAAATCCTAAAATATGAAAGCAAAACAATATTAAAATGCAGATTAGAATATATTACAAATAAGGTCCATTTACGACGAATTTTTTTTTGATTTGATTGTTTGAATTTGATTATTTGGAAACATAATTCAAGATAAATATCGACTCCTAAACGATTAAATGGCAATTCTATAATTTTGTTAGAAAAGCTTTATTTAAACAATAATATAAAAAAAAATATTAAACAAATGTGAATATGAATAGGAAAGATTAAATTTTTGTTTGTGATGGATAAAATTTAAAAAGTATTTAACCGATTTTCATAATTCTTTCAGCTTTAGAAAAGAAAGCTGTGAAAAATCGCGGCGGGTCGCTAGTAATAAATTAATAGTTATATATTATATTTTTAATTAGTTTTACCTGGTCTGTTCAAATTTCTCTTTGAGAGATTTGAAGTTGTACAATCTCTCTTCTAAAGGTCTTAACGACAACATATTGTTCTTGCAAAAACTGACACACAATCAAATAATAATGGTATAAAAAACACACTTCAGTTCACACTTTAGTAAATATTTACACTATATATTAAATTAGAAATAAAACACATTAAAACATATATAGTCTATAAATGACGCCGCATATTGCTGCAGTGAGCGATTTTATGACACTAAGCAAATGTCATTGATTGTGTTCCGGGCGCGTTCGTTCAACGACTAAACCAGACTATTCTGTTAAAAATAATTTTATATAGGAACGTTATCCTATCCTGATTGTGATGTACTATTTCTAATAATATAATGATGTATGTATAATAAGGAATATGGTTTTATTTGTTGATAAACAGGCTGTTTGTTCATATAAAGTTAAATGTGATATTTAAGAGTTGTTAAACGATCATATCGAATGGTACACAAGATATTCTTTTAACACTTGTGGAAATTTAGATTTAAGAATTACTGTAATAAATTACCTGATAGTAATATTTACGACACATAATGAGCATTTAGAAAATATTGATTTTGAGAATTTTGAGAATTCTGTATTTTAAGACATCCCGCAAAAAAGACAGATATTTCAATCATAAAAAATAATATAAGACTAATACAGTAGTAAACTTTATCAATTGTCAATAAACTTAGTAAAATTTGTTCCGAATTAGCAAAGATATCGTGAAATAAAAAATACACATATTAAAAATAAAAGCGAATTAAGAACCTCTTTTTTAAAATTCCCTAAATACACATTTTCGCCCTTATTCATAAAAATTAAAACCTATTTTAACTGTTCCACTGTTCTGTCACTTTCATTGAAACTCAAAATTTAATACAAAAGAGAGAAAACAGTTTAATAGCTAAAATAGGTTTTTGAAGTTTGATGTTTTTATGAATAAGGGGTTAATGTTTACATTATTAATATCTGTAATTGGCGTATTAATAATATAAAAATTCATGAGTCTTCAGGAATGGTAACGCATGGGGGTTATCTTGAGCAAAATAGTATACTCTGTTATGCCCATGATACTGCTAATGTCTATAGAAGACGGCTACCACTTTGCATCAGGTGGGCCGTCAGCTTGTTTGTCATTCTAAGTTGCATAAAAAAAAAATATGCAATAAAATTGTACAATAATACGTTGTTAATAAATAATAAAAATTAAAAAAAGTGTTTTCTCTTCCTTCATCCTCATGATAAATTTCACCACGAAACATATTGTTATCTGCCAGATTTTTTTTACTGTCAAACCCTCGAAAGTTTTCTCGAGGGGATTTCGGGTTATTTTTATACCTAACCCTTGTTACACAACTGTAATCCATTCAGTGACAACTCAAAATCGTTTGTAAAACATTCATTTAGTTAACCTGTCATTTATTATATATATATATATATATATATATATATATATATATATATATATATATATATATATATATATATATATATATTTATTTATGGAATAAAAAAAATAATAACAGAAATAACAAGTCAATCTACTTGTTATTTCTGTTATTTTTTTTTTATTCCATACAAATATTTCTAACTGGCTATGCTTGTAACACTATTAGCTTGAAGAATATTTGTGTTTTTCTATGAAACACGTTTACAACATTTATATTTATATTTTTTTACTTCTACATTAGAGCTTTTCTGCGGCTTTGCCCACATAACTTATCGAGTATCTACCAAGTATTCTATGTAATAAAATAGAGTATAATGTACCTGTGTACCAAATTTCATGTAAATTCGTTCAAACGCGTGAAAAAAACTTTTAAATTTAAAAAAAATAATGAGATTATTGCCTTATACATTGGACTCAACTACTAAGTTATCATTATACCAAATTTAAGCAAAAACTATACGAATATGATCAGAGACATGATCTAGATACTATACTACTATACTAGATACTATACTATGATAATATATTAAAGAGGAAAGATTTGACTGTTTATATGTAATGGATAAGATCAACAACTACTAAATCTATTTTTAAAATTCTTTCACGTATGGAAAGCTACATTATCAGCAAATAACATAGACTACAAATCATTTTCGAAAATTCTATCTACCTGTGCGAGTCGGGCCGAGTCGCTGGTGTACTGTATGTATAAGTAAATAATACTTTTGACAACATATTTTATAATTCAGAGTTGGATTCGATTTTTTTTTATATTACTATGGCGGCAAACATGTATCTATTGGTAAACGGGGATACCATAGCTTACAATACAATAAGACATATTATAATACAATATATAGAGAGGGCTAGATAGGAGAAGAAGGACATATAAAAGCTATGAATAGAGGGCATATGTACTTTTATTCCTCTGGGTTATAGGACGAGGTATATATTAATGCCAACGTAAGTCGAGAAGGTGAAAATCAAGTAATCAATATATAATAGGATACAATCAATCAATATTAGATCAAACATAAAACAACATTTTAACTCACTAGAAAAAATATCGTGGCAAACATTTTCGCATTAGTGACGATATAACCTTTTGAATTATTAACGATGAAATATTACAGAAATGATATAATAATGTTATTTAACAAAAGGTATTTATTGTAAACACACATTACGCTAGTTAGAAAAACAACAATGTTAATATTAGTGTTTAAACAGAACGGTTGAACAAAGATAAAAACTCGGTTATCTGTGTAATTAGGCGTTACAGTTAGTCGGCGAAAGAATTACTTCCGACTGATAAGTAATCGTCACAATGTCGACGAACGAAAAACAAAGAGTTTGTCTATATTTAGTAACGTTTAGAATCATATTAATAAATTAGTACAGCGTGGATTTTACGAATAAGAAAACCAATTACTACGATGGTGTACCAAAAAATCACACCCGTAAAACACACCACTTTTTAAATTAGATCTTTAGAAGCTCAACAGTGGAAACCGCATCCAATTTGGCATAATAGTTTTTGCGTGATGCCGAAACCAACATAAAGACAGACATACAGAAAATAATATATATAAAAAATATTCTTTTGATTTCTATAGACTTAGGAAGATTCCTCATATTTTCTTTTAAATTATTTCTCAAGTATAGACATCAACAAGTTACAATTTCATTATATTAGCAAGATGAGAAAGTTTGTAAAATGTTTGGATGTTTTTTACTCAATTAATTACCCTTAGACGGCTAAATGAATTTGAATGAGATTTCGTTAACGGGGAAATTATATCTTAACTTAGCACTTGCCCGTCTGCATCAATATTTAAATTATATTATATATAATTTATATATTAATGCAGACTTATAAAGGCGCGAGTAATAGTATAATAAATATAAAAAAACTACAAACATAAACGGAATGCGTAGACGAGATACAATTTGTTCGTAAAAGAAAGACACAAGTAGATTTTGCTTCATAAAAAAGGAGCACAACATAAAATTGGTGACAAAATTAACATTCACTGATTATATTAAGTATTTTTACTAATAAATTAAATTGAAATTGGACGAGGTCTATATATTAGATATTTAAAAAAAAATATATATATATATATATATATATATATATATATATATATATATATATATATATATATATATATATATATATATATATATATATATATATATATATATATAAAGAGTTTAAGTAGGAGTAATAGAAGCCAAGTCAATATTTTTAGAAATTTTGTCTGTCCGTCCGTTTGTTTCGGCATGACGCACAAATTACTGCACCAAATTGAATGCAATTTTCATAGTTGTGATCCTACAGGCCTAACTTAAAACTGGTGTATGTTTTAATTTCATACGCAATCTATAAGTAGTTTATTTCATTAATTTTCCTACTTCTGAAATCCGCGTGTACTAAGTAGCGGGCAAAGAACTAGTCTAATCATATTTTGAAATTAATGAAACGCACCGATAAACGACATAACTTTAGTCATTAGAATTTAAAGTATTCAAATTTATAACGTGGCATTGTGGTCTCCAGAAGTAAACTCTACAACAAGCAGTATTTAAACTTAGCAAATAAGAACGATCATTAAATAATTAAAATTAATTAGAAATCAACACGAGCATAAACCCTGTTGTTGATCGAAAAAGAATCATCAAAATTGGTTCAGAATTGGCGACGTAATCGCGTAACTAAAGAAATACAAAAGAATTGAGTGCCTCCTACTATTGGAAGTCGCTTAAAAATGACATAAATAAAATAGTTACCCACCGTGTAATAATAAATGTAAGAACGTGTGAAGCCTTGTTTACAGTTTCACGAGGCTTCGACGCGAGTTCGCTTTACGGAGCGCGGGACGCGACTGTTGGGCGGGCGGGCGCTTTCCAAGCTACGAGACAGTGACTACTATTAGAACTAGAACTCAACTCGATTTATATCCGATCTTAGATTTTACAGAAGGGGTGTCATAGAATAGGCCACCCCTTACTTTCCCGTGGATGTCGTAAGAGGCGACCTAATGGAGGTATGGTCGAGGGATGGACAGCAGCGTCACTCTTAACACAACCAAACTGCGGTTGCCAACCCGCTTATCAAGCGTGGCAACTACTGGCAAAACCCCACTTATGGAGATGGCTTATGTTCAGCAGTGGACAATTAAGGGCTGATATGATGATGATTGCTATTAATTACTTTTTGTATACACAGCCACAAAAAATCTCAAATCAATTTTACCATTGCAAATACAATAACAACAAGCTACTTGTCACTACATCAGCATTGTAGTAAAAGTGTTTTGATATTTTTTATTATCAATTTAGACTTAAATCTCACTATTGGTAACTTGCTACCTATTTGAAAGTTTTATATTAAATTTAGATACGATATAAATAATTCATGGTAAATAACAAAAGAAACAACGGACCCGTACGCCGACACGAGTACGAGGGAAAAGTTCAGAAAGTTGAAGTAAATTCACTACGTGGTGCTACTCTCTTGGGGGATAAATAAAAGTTTACTTAAAGGATATATTTATAATTATTATAAAAAATATTGTACAGTATACCCAAGCAGCACCTTACCTTGTGAAAGTTTAATATTATAGGGATAAAAGATTGTTTGTAATGGATAACTAAAAAATTTAAAAATTCTTTCAACTATATAGAGCTACATTATCAGCGTGTAATCTAGGCATTATATCATTTAAAAAAAATAGAGATCTCTATGAAAATTTCAAAAATATGACGCAAACTATCGAAAATTCCCCTATAAAAGCTAATATAAAATAATATCTTTCTATCTATTTACACATGCAAAGCCGGGGTGGATCGCTAGTAAAAAATAAAGATCTATAAGTTTCAAGATCTATTATAATTTTTACAATGATTATAAACACGAAAATCCTTCAATATTCAACAATTAACACTATAACTCAAAAGTATATTTATATTAAATTATTTAATTAGATTTTAGCAAGGTTTTTCTAAAATTCTTTTACACTAAAAATAAAACGGTTGTTGTTAATAGAAAATGCAACAGCGTAATTAGATAATAATAATCGAGTGGTAGGGGAAAACGTTTTGTAGACGTGGCATGGAAAGCCTCGATCGACGCAGCTTTCATGGCTTCCTTGTTTAAGATTAAACAAGTGCAATTAATTATAATTTGACCCTCAACATAAGCACTGTATATCGTATATCCAAGAAATTGATTAAGATAAGTTTAAACGTATTTAATTTTTAGAATAACGAAGGTATAATCTGCAATTTTGAAATAAATAAAACATATAAAAATCAGAAAAAATACTAGTAGAATTCGTAGCTCGAGGATTTTGTAACCACAACGATATGGAACTGTCAGGATGAACGTTCCAAAATTAGTTACTAAAAAACTATCCTAAAATTGAAAATTGTAATTATATTTTTTTCCTGAGACACTATCAAAAGGACTGGCCTTCTACTAGTAGTAGACTGTAAATTATGTTGAGACTGAAAATAATTTTTCAAAGCTTAAATTAAGTGACTTTAATACCTGTATGTACAGTTTGCTAAATCTCTAGCTGGCATAGTAAAACAACCCAGCAACTGCAGTGCAGTCAGCAGAGACTAGTTGACCGTACAGTACAGTTATCATTTGAAATATGGGTGTACAAATCGAATCGACTGCAAATTCGATTCGATTCGATTCTCACAGCTGCGATAAATCTTGATTCAATAACAACATTACACTGGTGTAACAAAAGGACAATAGGCATACATATTCATGTATCCGTCTGATACAAAGGCAAATAAACTTCGACACGATGTACAAGCTTTATGATGTTATGTATTGTATGAAACTTTCAGTTTTCATTCTAGCATTGTCGCCGATCGCACTCAGACTGCATTGTGTGTGCAAACAAAGGGTGCGAAGTCGACATCACGCTCATTACATCGGCGAACAGACGTCTGTTAGTGTTGGTGGTATGACTAGAACTACTGACAACCAGTTCCGCGTTGAAAGATGTTCATACTCGTATATTACAGTTGTTCACAGTTAAGTTTGTATTTATCATAGATAAATGTAAATTAAAAATGTCAAATGTTGTAAAATTTTTTTACACTACTTTAAATGATAAATTGGTGGCCAACTTCATGGAAAGTGGTACCTAGTAACTTACTTATACTCAAACTCACTTATAAACAAACAGTACTACGAGTTTCATGAGATTATATTATAATATCCACGGTATACCTCATGTGTTACCATTCCTAAACTATTTTATTTATTTGAAATAGGCAACTAACATATATATTGTATATAAATGAAGTACATTTTTTGGTAGAGTCAAAGGTGCCTCCACACTTTAAAATTTTACTGCCATATCCCGTACTCACTGCCATAACCGTCTTGTTGTGTGGTACAAGGATAGAATGGGCCTGCCTTTCCTTGACCACGAGTGTCGTAAGAGGCGACTAAGAGGGCTTAGCAGTCGAGAGATGGACAGCAATATTCTTCTAAAGCCATCATCAATGTCTAACTACGATTATCAACCCGTTAAAGACATACTATAATGATGATCCCGTCCTACAATATATAGGACAGATTTTTAATAAATTTTAAATATACTCGTATCATGCTACTGTTCATCTATAGACAATGGTTATTATTTCCATCAGATGTGTCATTAATTTGTAAATAATTCTTAAATGCATAAAAAAATAACTCCAAACATTAAAACCATCGTATATTACATTACAAAACATATTATTAAGTAGCGGCTATCATATCTATTGATAACAATATTGAATTAGAATCACATATAGATAAATAAGATTATAATTGATTAGTTAATAACATTATAAGTCGTCCCGTTTACTTGTCTTTTTTTACTACTGTATCCTTTTTTGCTATGTTACGGAATCACCTCTTAAATTCTGTACTGATGATATTTTATTTGCATTCGATAGGTTTTTCTCTTATTTTGTGATGAATTTTCTTTGAGTATCAAAAAATCACTTGTTACCAAGCAAAAATCTTCCTTCTTAACTTTTAAAGTATAATACAAAATAGTGTGTTTACACAACTCTGTGATATAAATTCTAATATTTTCAATGTAATGTAACAAAATTCATATTGTCGTTAACCGGTACGTTCTGTCACAATTGAAGACATACCATCTTTTCGTTTTTTTGTGCAGTAAAATGTACTTATCAATTCACCTCAGGACGTCGACCGTCTCGCATGGTCCTTGTTTTTCTCAAAGGCACCTACAATATTTAATATCAGAAGAATGTTTTATTTTGGAATTTCTAGATATTAAACATATTCCATCTACGTATTAAAAGATCTGTCCTGTTCTGATTTTATAAAGAATTTTGAAGAATTCATATATAAGATTATACAGTTCATATTTCAAATACAGGTTTAAAAAAAAATAGATAATTGTAGATTAAACATACAGTACTAAGGCCATATATCCCATCGACTCTAGAATCATAAAATTTACCACAGGAATTATTTACACACTTTAAGTGAATATTAAACACTAAAAAATTAATTTCCCGAAATTTTTACGTGAATCTAATATAACAAAATCTACATTCAAGAAATACCTTCAAGAAAAGAAAATAGATAGATACTCTTTATTGTTTCCTCCAAAAGATTACAATAGTAAACTTATTATAAATATAAATAATTACAAGAAATAATCACAATGAGAAAACAATGGGCGACCTTATCCTTTATCCTAATATTCCTTTTTAAAAGGCCGACAACACACCTGCAATTCTTCCGACGTCACAGGTGTTCAAGGGTGGTGGTTATCACTTAATATAAGGTAAGCCGCATGCCCCTTTGCGCTCTGTTATAAAAAAAACATTGGGGAAACCGCGTGGAATAGCCTGTATATACAAAGTATAATACTAAAACGTAAGTACAATTGAGGATCATAAACATAAACACAATACAATTGAGCGTCGTAAATTATTAATCAAAAATACCCGGAACAGCGCGCGCCGTCCAGCCGTTATCGCATTTTCCTCGCTTCCCGGAAAAGCCTGCGGCTCCCGTATTCCAACCACGAGAGGATTTCTACACCTAGTTACAGCTACTACAATAATAGTGCTATTTCTACTGTACGTACTTATGTATTTATAGCTAAGAATCGAACTACATGCATCCGGAATATTTCAGAACGGGAAAATGGCTCCGGATTTAATCTGTTGCTCAAAGTATCTTCGAATTTTCCCGACTATAAATCCGTTTATCAAAACGTTCGAATATTATATATTTTCTAATATTTTGTACTAACAAGACGGGCTAGTTTGGACATCCTCAGTTCTACATCCCAACCGTTTTATTAACAGTTTGCTAGCTCATAATACAGGGTATTCTAGCTTCAGAACCAGGTGATTAATGTGGCAGTAGTTAGTTGCACACTTTATTATTTAATTAATTATAATTCCTTCGCGAAAGTTGTTCACCGTTATAAATTAAATTGATCACTTAATATACATTTTATAGTACTCTATTTATTTAGAGCTATTTATTTATAGTAGTAAAAGGAAAAATAGAGGGCAAAAGAGAAAAGACCGAAGAATAAATACATAGGACAGAAAAAGTAAATACTAGGTGTAATGTCGTATAGAGAGGTCAAAGATATAGTCTGAGATAGAGCTGGCTGGAAGAAGATGCATGCACCGATAACAGGACACTCACAAATGAAAAGAGAAAATACAAATTTACTTAAGTGTATACTACTATGTATATAGTATAGTATATAATTAATCATTTGGTTATATCTTGTCACCAGTCTTGTAGCAGTCTACCACATCTATCTTTTGCACCTCTACAACTTACACATGTATAAGGGCTCTTTCCTCTGCGAACCGTTAACTGCAACTGTATCAAGTAACATGCTTTGTCATTTCAAGCAAGACATTTATGTAATTGAATCTAATCGTTTGTGGGCATCGTCTACTTGTAAATTAGAGAGTAGAGGCGCCTACTTTAATTTGAACCTTTTCTTCTTGATCCTTACGCTCAGAGAATTCATATATCTACTTCAGCTGGTGTCACGGTATGTTGTAGCAATGAATCGTGTAATGGAGATATTACGCTGTGGTTACTGCATCCGACGTGATACGACGGTCATTAATAACAATTGTACATGACGGTTGTATTGTCTATAAGCATACAAAGCGTTGAAAATCGATTAGACTAATTACTCAATAGTGTACTGATAAAGACATAAAGACGGCTATAATAAGTGTAAACCGTTGGAATTTTGAAAACTATTGTTAATTAGGTGGATCATTAACAAGACCATAAATGAAAGATTCATTAAATAATAAGTAGGTATTGTAAATAATTATTATATATTCCCCTTATTCATAAAAACCAAAACGTTCTGCAAATTTGTTTTAACTATTAATGTTTTGTCACTGTCTTTCAAACTGAGAAATCAACGCAAAAAAAAGAACAAAACAATAATTAAAATAGGTCTGACATTCTTTATTAGTAAGGGGGTTAATATTAAGTATTATTTTAAAATTTCAATAATTATTCAATAGTCACCATGAATATAAATGTCTTATATTAATGTTAAGTAAAATTAGAAATTATCGCTCAATTTTAAGCAAATGCGGCGTACATAACCTTTAATCACTATTAACTTTATATTTAATAAAAAGATAACACAAACATGTTAAAATCACAAATTCTATAATATTGCAGAATTTCGCACACAACACTAAATACAGGCGGCACTCACACTGGTATAGTTTTTATTTAGAAACCAAAAAAATTACTTGTATGCAAAAACAGATTCAATTAAATATAATCAATGTTTATTATAATATTTCGATGACGTTCGTTCGTTTTATCGAACGGACTCATACTGATAACTGATTAATATCTTACGATCGATTCAAATAAAATGATTGAAGTAAAATACAATCAGCAAACAGTAACGCGATCTTATCAATACATTTTATATAGGTGTTTATTTTTGAGTATGTAGGATATTTTTTTAATGGATGATAATGGAATGGTAGCCCCACCTGCGCTAACGGTATACGCTGGCGTGGCACCAGTAGGGAATTATAGGTGAGAAGGAAAACGTTAGCCAGTTAGCCCATCATGATGAATATGCCCGGAATTCAGCACGATGGTTTCCAGGAGGGCCACGTAGAGGTCGATCTGACAGAGTATATTGCTTGCAACATTTAATATGTAAACGTATGAGGTAACTAGGGGAACAAAGCACAATGCACTATTTAGTTATAAAGAGGAATAATTTGATTTTTTGTTTGAAATGGATAAACACAAAAAACACTGAATCGGTTTTAAAGATTCATTCACCAATAGTAAGCTACATTATAAGCGAGTAATATGGATTGCGTTTTATTTAACTTATTACCTATCTACCTGTGCAAAGTTGGGGCAAGTCGTTAGGGCAAGACAGAAAAAGAAAAAAATAAACTGTGTAAGACGCCCGGATATTATAGTTACTATATAATTAGAATCTTCGTCTATGGGACGAGACCAGTGTCCAATAATGAAGATATTAATAGTAAGATCAACGGATCCATCAATAATATAAGTCGATAAATGGATGTTAGTTTTCTTAATTTTCAAAAATAAAAAGGTTCTTAATTCACAATAATTGTATATGTTATGCGATGCGATATCTTCAGCAATACCGAATTTTAAAATCGATAGTGTTAAAAATCTATCGATATGATTGAAATTTGGCAAACTGAATCTTCAAATCTCAATAAATACGAGTATATATTTCTTCCCCTAATTCAAGACAGCAAAGCCGCGGGATTTAACTAGTAATAAACTTTTTTTATAGATAAAAATAGCGACCCTAAAGGTACACACACATTAAGGCTGGCATGTGGCAATTTTGCCGTGTTTTATGGTTCGGAAAGCCGCGATAGTTTGTTCCTCTGTCATTAGCGAGAGCTAAAATAAGCTACATTATAAATAGCGGCCATTACGATATTATTGAACGGTGAGGAAGCGACACACCGAGCAATATATAACGGAACATTAATAGGCGGGATGATTTACTTTGTTTTGTTGTGCTAACTGCACTCTTATGCTTTATTACGCTGACGAGGTATTAGTATGGAAGATGATAGGTGAGGATGAATTCCCATGGTAACGAATATATATAAGTATAATAAAAATGAAATGGTAAATCTACCTGTTAACAGAGAAGAATTATAAGTGAGGACAAAATAAGATCAGTTGGACAAACGTGATGAATTCATCAGAAATCAACTACGATGTTTTCCAAAGAACATGGCCAAAGATCTATCTAGATTTTTATCCTTTTCTAAGGTCCCTTCAAAGATGTCTGCTCTAAAATAGGGTATATTGTTAGTAACGGGAATTAGTAACCCGATTGCTAGCAAGCAATCTGAAACTTAGTAATGCAAGCATATTTTCTTGGCGGTACCTTCTTCCCGATGCCGACTTTTTTGGTCTCTTAAATTGAATTGACAATAAACAATATTATATACCAGCATAGACCCATAAGTGTTCTATGGTGGTATGTAATACTATTTATTAGTAAAATTCATAAATTCTATTCGTATATATATTTACCTAAAAATATATATAATGTATAATATATACAGCTATTATGTTCAGTTTACATTATCCTATTTCTATACGGAGAGCTATGTGACAGCTCTATCCGTTCCTTCTCTATACAGCTTCGTTTGTACAATAGCAGGCAACGACATGAAAACATGTGACATGGAGATATGACAACCGTTTGTTAGTTACAAGTATCTATTTATAGATACAACAAAATAAAATCTAATACATATATAGGTAGAATATCATTTTTAAAACACCTGTTAATTTTTTAACAATAAATAAGTATATATTTTTTTCATTTACGTAATTTGATTGAATAATTGTTCAAATATTATTTATACAATATTATATATTTACTATAATATTACCTAATTGTGGTACCTTCCAGTTGATACGTAATGTATATTATATTTGTATTCATAGACGATTAAGATTTAAATTTAAACATACCAAAATTTTTGAAAAATGCTATAATTACAGACATTTTGTATGACAGATAAAAATTATAAACCATTTTTTATGAACCTTTCGTACTGACAACATTGTTGTAATTATTATTAAAAACTGAATTCCCGAGTCTTTGTTTGCAAACACCATAAGTCCGGCAAGTCATCTCAAGTAATATAAGAGCAATCGTCAAGGAAGTTTTTTACCTCCCTACTTATGAAATTTATATTGTGCGTGGTATATGAAATGAGCCTACACAATTTTGTCAGTATTATAACAAGCTAGACAGAATAGAAAATCATGTGTGATGTTGACATGCCATGGAAATGAGATATGTCAATATACGAAACTGAAACTGAAGCTTCCGTGAATAGCCGCATCCATGTTAGGCATATTTTGTTACTCATGCGATAGGGTTGCTACTTTTAATAATTTCTTTTTTCATTTAGATATTATTAAAGCCGAAAATAAATGCCAATGATTAACAGTAACAGTGGACAGATAATGGCTGAAATGATGATAATAATGATGAACCCATTATTATTATAATTCCTTATATATAGGTATCATAACTATGTTTAGCCTATATATTTATTAGCGATAGAATTTGTATTGTTCTCTACCTCTGCATGGGAATGTAAAATTTATTTACAAATAGTTTAATGTGAGCCATTTATAACTATGGGATACATTCTAACTTGCCAATAATTCCTTTCAAAATATTTTTAAGCAACTCAAAAAGAATACACTGAAGTTCATACCAACAAAACACTCACAGATGACAACCCTATACTGATTCCATACATTTATGGAAATACCCAAGATTTCTTTTGAAGTGAATGAAGCAAAATATAAAAAGAAGCTCAGGAAATTGAACTTCCTAGAAACATATGAATAAAAAATAAATAACAGTGCAGTAAGAAATCTTTCATATATTGTTGCTGAATTAGAAATAGGCGAGATTGTGGTATACAGGCTAGAAAAGATGGAAATGTTTTTTCTGCAGAAGTATTGCTAATATAAACATAAGTAAACCGTGATATATACAATAAAGGATTTATACCACGACAGCCAGAAAGGATATAACTAATCCAATATTCAGCGTATTAACGAAACACAACTACTTATTATCAGAACAGTTGATAAATAAAAAAAAAATCAGCATACACACTGCTATGAAGAAATTAATAATAAGTAATATTAATAGTTTAAAAATTAGATTTAAAAAAAATTGCACCTTCAATTTACATATGTAAATACGGAACTTATATGAGAGTTAAACCAATCTATGGTAAAACTCTAATAATTCCATAACATAAAATTTGCAGTCGAATTGAAAAGTCTCTTCTTTTTGAGATAGTTTAAAAATAATAAACATAAATAGTTTTATTCAAATATTTTTATAATATGAAAATAAGATTTTAATTATTGAAAATACGAATGGAAGATGATTTGTAGCATTTTCGGAATTTCGTTATTCAATAATTGAATCGAGGTGTTACGTGTAACGACACTATTCGGGGATTTTGCCAGTAGCTGCCATGCTTGGCTGGATAATTAGCAACCACAGTCAGGCTTTGGTGATGTTTTAAGTGGGACGCTGTTGTCCATTTTTCGACCATTAATTTCTCATACCTTCACCTCTTACGACACGTATAGAAAAAGAAGAGAAATTATAGTTGTAGAAATATAAATAGTAATTGAAAATATTCGATTCAGAAGGGATAAAAAAAAAGATAAACGGTCTTTTTTTAGCTAAGGTAGATAAAATATTAAATAAAACCGAAACCTTAGTGTTTCAGTTTTGTTTAGACATTACCCTGTCTTATTCACCGCCCCGCATTCATCAGGCTGATGTCATATGCCGAGGCCCTCCCTTACATTCCACATGGTAGTAATTACAACTCGCGTTAGTCGTTCCGCGCCTCCAGCTAATAACTTAGAAAGCTCATTTTGACGCACGAGGAATTCTTTTGTATCGCCCTATGTATCCTCACGTATTCATTCTCTTATGCAATGGTGACTTTAATTCGGTAATTTTGCATGAGATAATTAACATTATCGATGTGTAGCTAATATAGAAACAATCCTAATGTAATTTAGGATTATTAGGTTAGGTTCACCGTGTGTGCCACAGCAAAAAATTGGTCTATTCTTCCTTTCATGTGGGTGTCGTAAAAGGCGACTAAGGGAGGACGAGAGATGGGCAACAGCATCCCTCTTAAAACGCCTCTAACAGCCTTAATACGGTTGCTAACCTGCCTGCCAAGCGTGGCAACTACTGGCAAAACTCTTATGTGGAAAGCTTATATCCAGCAGTGGACAGTTGACTGAAATAATAATATATTAGTGTAATCACTAATTGATACCGACATATGGTTATTATAGTTTGTATAAGAAATAAATCATTCATTCACTCATTAATATGTTTATTAAATGTTTAGTAGACGAAGTTTTCATATATATATATATATATATACACATATATATATATATATATATATATATATATATATATATATATATATATATATATATACACACACATTTTCTTGAAATTAAATATTTTCACAGTTTTCAGAATTAAATATAATAAAATTAGTACAGAGAAGAAAATGGATATTAAACATTCGACATCAAATGTTACAGTAACACGACGTTAATCTCAGACGGAAAATTATAGCGACAAAATGGCAAATTGCGGAACAAAACATTTTATTTTAGGAAAATAATAGGACGCTGTGGGTTCAGCGAAACGCAAACGCGTCGCCCCCCGTTCGTCTAGACGGCGGAAAAATGAAAACCTGTAAAAGCTACGTCGTAGTTATTCAGCAAGAAAAATACACCGTGTATATTTTGCAAACTAAGAAACTCCTGTGAAAAAGCGTCTCCTTCGGGGGTTTATTAAAAAGGGTAGCGGTTGGTTTCTCAAAAAAACAGCAATACTGCTTTTGTTGGCGAATGTACTCGTATGTTTAATATAATGCCAAGTTTATTTTTTAATATACACCGAGTTTTTTATATTTTTTATTCTAGGTAAAAAGAAAATATATAACTACTTTACCTTAACCCATTAATGTCTCAACTACTAGGCAAGAATCTTTTCCAAAAGAAAAGAATATAGTTTACTAAATTACTACTATCGAACATGTTGGTGATATGGTTTTAATTCTCAAGCCTCTTATTATGCTCTGGGGATGAAATAGAGTAGTAACACCTTTAATTCCTATACTTTTACTATACGGATAATAATTATGTAAGACCAAATGCTCAAATGAATCAATTATACTCGTATTGTCTAGCAGATAGCAGAATCAAATTAAACTCGGCAACACACTCGTCATACCCCTAGTGTTGCAGGCGTCCATAGGCTACCGTGACCGTTTACCATTACACGAGTTGTATGCTTATTTACCAACTTTGTGATATAAAAAAATATAAAAAAAAAATTGTTTAAAAAAAATTCCCTTTTTGAGATTTCGATAAGATATTTTTTTTATATCTATTTAAACTAAAAGACTAACAACGTAACCTCAACCAAAGAGTTTAGAAGTACAGGATTTTCTTACTTGACGTCAGACGAGTACTTGAATCGAACTTTTGCAAAATTCATTCATTCGAAGAAAATAATAGGCTATTAATTGGCATGGAACTTTTCAAAGAAACAATATGAAAAGACACATGGTCTGTATGTTAATATGAATAATTGCATTCTTATCATCTCAATGATATGCATTTTTATCGTTCAAGCGCCTATTGCCTTTTGAAGAGCAATTGCACTCATGTTACTTATTAGGCGAGTTGATTCGACTAGCTTATATTTTTTAACGTAAGCAAATAAATAGAAAACTTTACACAAGTCATGCGAACCTTATTTTCATCTTTTAATTTAACAGTTATTAAAATTTAAAGTAACAAGTCTCCAAAAATATCTATGTAGCGCTACAACTTTTGGCTATTGATTTCATAACAGGCGCTAAATGGTTACAACACTGCAAAGTAAACATACATCAAGAAACATAGAAATGAAATACTGGATTGATGTCCAATACCAAATTAGCAATTATCAATCATTATTACTACAATTAATAGAATTAATATTGTAGATTGCTTTATTTTACGCTATTATATTCAGAGTCGGATTTAGCTGACCCCAAAACTGTATCATATTATCAATTTTTAATTTCCGACCGTATCATTGGGGAAGATAAATAGAGTTAACAAATCTAATTATATCAGGAGAGGGAGGAACGATCCCTCTGTTATAATGGATTCAAATATAAAAGAAAAAATAGGTAAGTCTAGTCGTCCACTATAATTACTAAAATAAAGTTGGTAACTAGTTACTAAAACAATAAATACGAATACGTACTAAAAGTTTAGCTAATGTAGTGAATACAAAACTTTTTAAGTCATGGTACCGAAATAGATTCATTGATTATAGATTGATTGTCAACACTGACAATTGAAAAAAAAAATGTTTTGAATACTTGATAAATACTCATGTGAGATTACTGTTATTTATTCTTTATTCTTTTATACATATTTTATAGATATATAATATGATGTACGTACGATGCGTAAAACATTAAATTATGACTTCAAAATGAAAATAAAATACTATATTGAAATAGCACGTAGCCTCTTGCACTTTTAAGATCCACACAGAAAAATAATATGCTCGTACGTGACGACGCGACCTTTCATAAAAGATTTTGTATGCTAGTCGCCCGAGTCCTGAAATCTAATGAATTCAGACAACGCAGTGGAAATGGGAAAAATTCGAGATTAAAAATACTAGAAAGTTAAGGATATATATACATATGTATATATTCCTTATTACACTAGTAAATTACATACATAACACTTTTATAAATATTCTGAGTAAGGGTGGACTTATAGAGATCTCTTCCAATCAACCCAATATAGTGAAAAAGCACGTAGTAATATGTAAGGATGTCACCATGATCTAAGAGACTTATACTGGCATTTTATTATATGTTAATTTTTTTTGCCACGTTGCACCACATACTTAAGTTAGATTCACTAAAACAACCTGTCCTTTTATATTCCATATAATATAATACATGTAAACTAAATTTCAAGACGATTATTTCATTAGTTAAACCGTTAAGGCGCTAAGACGTAGCAAAAAAACAAATAAACTGGAATTCACATTTGTAATATTAGCAAGGATTACACAGTTCAATATCTAATTAAATTATGAAATTAAATAAGAATTACGAAAACTATGAATAAGTTGTCAATATAATTATGAATAATATAACAACTTACGATTCAGGAATAAAATTTAATTTACCAATTAGTAACGGGGGTTGCAATTTCATCACTCGAGTTGCATCGTGTATTCTAGACCTTATTTCACAAGTACCCATCGCACGATTCAGAGCACACTCACACGGTTGGTACCATGAAATACTAGGTATCGTGTGACTGCATAATATGTACGCGCGACTAGGGTTACCAGATCAAGTAATGATATTTCCTGATAAATGATCTCGGACTTTTTAGTGAATTTCCTTACATTTTTTCTGAATATATGTGAACCGGACGTGAATGCAGTGCGGTTTCAACGGTTGTAAAAGAGTGTTGGTTTTATAATTTACAACAAAAAGCTGAAAGTAATATATATATATATATATATATATATATATATATATATATATATATATATATATATATATATATATATATATATATATATATATATATATATATATATATATATATATATATATATATATGATATATATATATATATATATATAACAAGAGTACAAAACTGATTGATTGAATAAATTAATTAAGGTATGCCTATCTTCTTAAACCTTTAATGTGGAGTGTGAAGACACATATCCATATATGAAGTTTGAACCACACGCTTCTCATATAGTGAGGAGCAATCACTCGCTTATTATTATAAAATTAAATAATGTTTAATTAGTGATACCAGTAAACAAAAAAATGTTTTTTTTTGAGATATTTGCAATTAATCTTACATTATGTAAGTCATAATTCTTAGTATAGTAAAAAAATCCTGTCATGTGGTAACCCTATGTGTGAATATATCGCGTGACAATCAGTTAAAAGAAGGGTTCGGACGTATATAGTACCAAGTTTTCTTGTTTTTCTTGAATAAGAATGAGAAAGATTGGCATAATTTTGCACGGGTCAATAAGGTTAATACAATAACAGGCTCTAAAGTTTGCAAAAAGTGCGCGAAGTTGTTATTACAGATATTCACACGGTTACTAGAAAATTATTATGTTTAAGTCATAAGGAATATTGTTAGTATGTGTACAGTTACTTAACATTTAACAAACAATGTTTGCAGAACTATTAAATTTAATAGTGTCACTGACAAATATTTTTATCTACTAATATTTTATTTTTCAGAACTTATAAATAATTTTACAAACACTAATTATAGCCTGTACACACTAATGAATCAATAATGGATTTTCTCATGTCTAAACATTGAAAATGTTTGATTCTACAACTCTCTGTCAACTATCTGTTACCTGCATTTATTTGCGGGTAACAGTTATATATGCAATATTGAAATCTATCATATGTACTCTATTGTATCGACCGAGTCTTAGTCTAAGGGAACTTAATGGCCAAGGTATGGACAACAGCGTCCTTCTTAAAACAACACCAAAGTCTAATTACCGGTTGCTAACCCGTCTGTTAATTGTGGTAACTAGTGGCCCTAACTCCTTTTGGGTTAACAAATGCGATTTCAACTTAGATAAAATATTGTTCTAAAGTGAACGAACACCTGCTATGTGTGACTGTACGAGATTGATAGGAAAACGCTATTAAAATACAACCGCCATAACCCTCCCGGTCGTCAAGTAGATAAGCTGATTTCCTGCGGTCCACCAGACCAGAAGAGCACGGACGGTTGCACTCTCCGCCAATGTATTAGCTTGCATTTTATACGTGAATTTCCACTGCACGGCGATGCAATATACAACACAACAAGTTGCAAAGCACTCAATTTTATAATGTGCTTCTTTGTACGTAGGTCCGGAACAGATGGCACAGGATATTATATGTAGCGTCATAAGATTGTCATGTATGTGGAGGGGTTGTTGGTTTAGAATGGTAGAACACTACATATAAAAAAAGAGATCAGCAAATAAATACCTTTACACAATTTAAAAGTTTATGTCGAAGACAAACAAAAAATTGTTCAAACGAGATGCCTTTATTATGTTAAATGTTTGTTTAAAGTAAACAAATATTTCATTTCATTAATTCTTATTATAATTATAAAATAATCCTTATTTAGGTATTTACTTTCGTATTGATCCCAATACGGAAATAAATACTAGAATTGCGAAAAATACTTTTCAAAAATTGGTTTAGAAATTAGCAATGATATTGCGTAATATGCTCCTAAAATATGCAAATTGAGACCCTTTGAAGTCGCACTTTTATAAAAACAAATAGACGTGACTAAATTACCGAAAAATTACTTGCTATAAAAGTCACAAAAAACCGAATATAAAAAGCTTTTTGACAATTTATGGCCACAAGTGCTAAATTCGTTGACAAAAACATCACGCGAAATATAAAAATATAGTGTGATTAAAAATACCTTCTTTTTAAGGTGTGTTAAACAAATAACTATCATTTGGCTGTCAGACAATTGTCGTCTATAAATAAATAAATAAGTTATTTAAATAATTATGTACACCATATAAATTTAATTGTTCCATTAATGCACGTGCCACTTTTACTTATTAGTCATTGATGACTATGTACACGAATAGAGACGGTTGCATGCTCAATGATGTCGCAATGACAAAAATTTTTGAATACAAATTACCTAATTAACAGTTTCAAATAACGGAGTGAAATTGACATTACCAATATTAAACGCTTAATTAACCAGATTTATAGGTAAGCAAAGTTTGTTAAAATTAAGAACTCCGTAATAACCTACATGTAGTGAGAGTTACACAATTAAATGAATTCCAAAGCACCATTTTTTATATATGTAAATTAAAATTTTAATATTATAAAGGTATTATTATTCCAAGGACCAGAGTAAACTAAACTTTTAATAGAATCAGAATTGGTTTCCATTTATTTTTTTATAGTTCATATATAACAATAGTTTCACCAAACTAATTAAAATTATAGTTTTAAAGATGGGTTTAGGAAATGGTACCATTAAATCAATGCTAAATGTGTCATTGTTTCAGTTTTTCAACATGTCATAAGAATAGATAAGGGGATCAAAGCATTATACTATTTATTTCTAATTGAGCACATTACAAAAAGTTTATATTATATTCTCTCTAAGTCAACCTACGATATAGTACAATGTAAGAGGACAAAACACAAAACAAAACGTGCTGTCGGACAAATGTGGAGAAGTAAAGTAATATAGCCAATCTATTTAAAAAATCTTAATAAGTCTAGGTTGGGGGAAAGGAATTGTAAGTAATAGGGTGCTAACATCGCCATTGCTGGCAATATACCCTATCAAGTCGACCTTCACGCGGTTTCCCCTGGAATCTATCATGGTTAATTCTTGAATTACTCACCCTGGAATAACTAACCTGCCTTTTCAATCTTATCTATATTCTCTCACCGGTATCCCGCCAACGTATAGCGATAGCGCAGACGGGGTTACAATTCCATTGTCACCCATTAAAAACATTAAGGCTAGGTTCTTACATTCAATGCACATGCAAATGCGAGTAATAAGTTACGGGACAAGTATCTATAGATATACCGTCTTACAATATAAGTACATAATAAATTAAGTACTTAAAATAGAGAAGTAATGATGGTTAATTATACTGGAACCATCGTTATCGGTAGTTTCTATTTTAATCGCCGTTGTAAAATAGTGAGTTTCTACCCATATCAATATAAGAACGACCAATTACTTCCGTTACGTTTTATATACTTGCTTAAGTATTTTAAAATACTGGCGTTGTGCGTATTATATGTGTTAATGTGTTTATAATACAGTACACAAACAGTTTGTAAGTACCAAAATACAAAAGTAGTAATTTGTGAGAATTCTTTCTCGAGCCTCATATTTATTATAGTAATCACTATTGTCTGTGTAATATAGAACTATCAAAGAAGATAAACCCAACCAGTTGCTAAAATAATTATCTAAATTGATTTAACATTAACCAAAATTCATTCTGGTCAATACTATTTTTTTTTTTTTGTTTATATAATGAAAAGAATAATAAAGTAAATTGAGGAATTCCTTCTTTTTGGTGTCGCGTAAAAATACAATCGAATTGAGAACGCCTTTATTTATGTAGGTTGAAAAACAACCTACCTATATATTCAGTCAATGTTGACGGACGAGTCACAAAGCGTTGCATGGAATTTACATGAGCACGTACGCTATGTTAATTCGTTTCCGTGACGTAACCAGACCCGTTTTGGGTCTATGACCCGTCATGTAAACAAGACTAGTTTCGATTTTTATAAAAACGACCATTGAGTTTACTTCGACTAGGACGTGTATATACGGGATGAAATCTACATAAGTAGAATAATTATATGAATTGTTTCCATAGTAAAACGGATTTTTTTTCGTAATATACAATCATCGGAAAAAGTTAAAAAAAATTTAAGACTTAGATATTGACATGACACATCTTGATGTCAAGTTAATAATGAGTTTAAAAATTTTGTCGTAATTCGTTTTTATTTTTATAACATAGGGAGCAAACAAGCATGCAGTTCACCTGATGGTAAGTGACTACCACCGCCCATTATCACCCGCAACACCAGAGGCATTTACGTTTACGTTTCTTTAGGAACATAGTCAGTTTTATTAATATAACTTTTTATTAAAATGATACAAAATTTTTGATTTCTACTTACCCTATCAATATTATAAATACGAAAGTTTTTAAGGATGGTTGGATAGCTGAAAATTTGTTACTTTGACGCAAAAATTATTGAATGGATTAGAATGAAATTTGGAACATGGGTGGTTTATATCCTAATTTAGCACATAGGATACTTTATGTACCAACTTATGAGGGCGAAACCGTGATATATAACTGGTAGATAAGAAATAAATTGATTGACCTTCTAAGCTTAAATAGATCTTACCTATGTAAATACTCTAAGAATTAAATGGGAAAGTAATAAAAAAAATCCAATTAACAAAATTGGAACGTTTTAACAACGGATTCGAATTATCACCAAGTAGTGTTATTGCTCAATTCACATTGACTTGCGGTTAAAGACGGATACAGATTATTGCTGACTCATCACTTTTGTAGATAACTGGGTCAAATCTCATAGTATTACAAGTACTGACATAAAGATTGATATAACTACATGTAAATATTTATTTTAGCTTTTCCATCTGCATAAGTAGGTGCAATGTTATACAATATCAGTACCTGTGGCCTATGTGCTCATTTCTGACCGGAAACGTCCTCTATGGTCGTGTATTCGAATCTGATTAACACAATTTGGGAAATATAACAGTTGGATCTTTTTGTAACCTCATCATGTTTAGTTTCGGTGTTTTTTACACTTACAATTTCCTCGTTAACATTATCGTATACTACGTACAACTTTTAACAATTAGAATGTTGTTAATTTACCACAAAATCTTACTAATATATACAATTATAATAAGAGGATGTCTGTGCATGGAAGATAATTAAGAAAAAAAAAAATGTGGAATCTTAATGAGACCAATAGGTGGCAAAACAATAATTTTTAAAAAATTTGCCTCTCTGTGACCAAAATGAATGTGGTTTCACATTTAATTTCCTGAAGATTTAAGTTAAGATCTGGTGTACGTTTTATATTGATATGCCATCTAGAATTCGTTTATATCATTGATTTCTCTACTTCTAAAACCCACGCGTATGTATACTAGCGAACGAACAGCTAATATATAATAGTAGATAGATAGATATATATTTTATTTGCATTACTTATAATGCACAACAAAATAAGCAAATAAACAAATAAGATAAAAAATGCATATAAAAAAAGCAAGAAGTAAAAAAACCCACAAGTAGTCTAGTCTTAATTATGAAAGTTCTATATAGACAGCGTAAATATTTCAGCGATAAACTGTCAAAAAAGTAATTTATTGATTTTTTTTGTGATACTGTTACATTCACCGGTTAATTCAGTGCGTTGTTAAGTTATATAAAAATCCATAACACATCATACTTACAATTTCCCGCACGACATTATCGTACACTGCGTATAACCCTATCTAATCAACATAGGCACCGCCGATACGTACCTGTAACAAAACGAATGCAAATTAGCAAGGAAGCACGAAGAACTAATTAACATATAAACAAACACGAGTCAAGGCGCAATTTATCGGTGTATTTCTATGGGCTCCCGGCAACAGAAGCCTTAGCAACTGGATGCAGTTTGCGCTTGACTGTATCCGGTGTTGGAATGGTTGCATATAAACACTGGGGTTATAATCCGTTTTTAACGAACTTAAAAAAGGAGCAAGTTCTCAACTTGAATCTATTTTTTGTTGCTACGTTACGCGATTACGTGGTTAATTCTGAACCGATTCTAATAATGAATTTTGCAGTTGATAGGGGTTATTCTGGTATTGTTCACATATTAGGTTTAGAACAATTAAAGCCGTTATTTTTCTTTGCTGAGCAAAATCCTGTTTATTGTTAATTAATATTTTATTGTGCAATTCCACGTTCCAAATTTAAATATTTTCAATAATATGTTTTTTTATGCAATTTAGATGAATAAACAAGTTAACGACCCACTTAATAAAAAGTGGTAACAGTCGCCTATAGACACGAACAGTACCATGGACATAACAGAGTATACTGTATCACCCATGATATCCCTCTTTTCTAAGAAACACCTTGTCGATTATCGGTGTGTATTGTCACGTATAAATTGTTGATACGAGGTTTGTCCGGAAAGTACGTATAAAAGTTTTTTAAAAATTTTATTTTACAATTATTCAGGTAAATCAATTTTTTTGAAAGTTTTTTGATGCCAACACAATTTTCCTTTTTACTTGTCGGCTTTTTTTATCTCATTTATGCCAAAAATATAAAAGAAATAACGGGGCCAATGATTCCCAAAAACTCACGGACAACAGAGAGAATTGTTTGAAGAAAACGCCCCTTCGCGCCAATTCTGGAAAAACGAGCTTTGAGGCGTCTGAAATCACGTGATTTTCCATCAACTGTCTGGCCTGGAGGGAATTCTTGATGGACAATCCCCCGAACATCGAAAAAAACAATCAACATTGTCTTGACATTTGAGCGGGATTTTCTTGAGTGTCCCCGGATGTCTTATCGAATTAGATCGGCAAAAATTTCACAAATTCTTGCCGAGTTTTATACGACGCGCTGCTCTTCAAAAGCGGGCTCCATGCCGACGGGGTTTCATTAATTATTTGCGTGACAATTCGCACCGCACGGCGGTCAGACCAGAACTGAAGCATTGTTAGGGATGAAGGGGTCCTGCGATGACTCCTCTTTCTCGCATTCCAGAACACTTTTATACGAACTTTGACAACCGTATTTTTTAAAAGGATTTTGTATTGATATAAATAAAAAAATATAGACTATTCGTAAATGGATGACTGTAATTATGTAATATATTTGTATGTGTTCTTAATACACAATTTTACTTTTTACTTAGGGTTTCCAATTATAAAAGAAATAACAATGATTCCCATAAACAAAGAATTTGAAAGTTAAAAAGGTGCAAATCACTGAGCTATGCGAGGTGAATTGGAAACGTAAACTTCAGTGTGGAAACTACACCAAATTTGTTATAAGCACAAAATAATTTCATCTAGTTATTTGTAATTTATGAGAAGACCTGTTGATGATGATGATTTTTAGATTTTAGAATGACAACCATATTTTGCACCATTATCTAGTCTTTAAAATATATTTACATTGTACACTTGCGAGCTGATTACCCAACCTCTATATCCTCTATATGTGATTATCATAATAAAGATTAATTATAATTTTATTTAGATAATTATTTAAAAGAATTAACAATATTTATAAAGTTTCTTCGGTCAATATACAAATAATTTATGTTAAGTCGATATAAAAATAAATATAATTAGGAAAGAATTCATCATTTTCGTAATAAGGATGAATACACACATGCATTTGCATGTATGGATTTTTATGTCAACTAACACTTATACACCGCCATGGCTAAATCGTATTTCAAAATTACACGATATAAGTTTGCATGCACAGTGTATTTGAATTGTACAGTTAATCATTAATGTAAAAATGTTTTGGCAAATAAATATTTATTTCATTTTACATATTTCTTTTTCGATCAGCAATATTATAATATAAGAGGGGTGAAAATAAATAAAGGATAAACACAAATAATGGATGCTGCTTTTTATCATTTATATTTACATGTAATTCTGTGGGTCTTACTTAATTAATAAGAGCCATTTAAATTACATTATTTATTTGCACACACATTGAAAAATGTCTACAGGGCGGACTTAATGCCTGATGGCATTCTCTACCAGTCAATCGCCACGCCAAACAGAGAGAGCAAATGGCGGTGCACAGATTTAAAAAAATAGTAAATTAAATAAATATTTTAAGAGATGAGATAACAATTTACAATAAAAAAACATACAAACATATAGGTCAAAAATATTACTTAATTACATATATCGGGCCATAGTATATTAAATTAATAAATATATTATATTATATTTATTCATTTTAAGATCATCACAAAGTTATTTAAATAATCTTTTAGTTTATCACTGCTAATTATTTATAAATAACAAATATGAAAAAAGTGCTTTCGACGAGGTACAAATGGGATTCAAATGAATGATGATCATAAACCTTATGTCAATTTAGACAACTTTTAGTTTCACACTTTAATCGAATTCCAATAGTTACAGAAAACAACAGAAACAACTTATTTGAAAGCAAACGGTTCTCAAACGGCCATAATATTAGCGAGACACCGTGAAAAAATAACAGAACTAATCGAGAAATCTTAAGATGCGGTTTTATTGTTATTAACAGCTGGTATATAATTGAGATGTAATGGTTTCTAAAAACGACCGGTAGCTACCTTATCCGGTATACTGCTAATGGCGTATTGACCTTAACAGATCTCGATGGTAGCCACGCAGTAACTACGTTGCTATTGTTTAATTTTAATTCGCCTTTGCGGGCGGATTAAGATATTCGTTTAGTTAAGCTACTTGTAATACCAAAATAAGTGAAATCTCAATTTGTATGAATTTTTTTTTAATTTTGAAACGGCAAACAATCTGGCGGGACATATGATAGACAACAATAACCGTCACCTATAGACACGAACAGCAGTAGGCGACATCCATGGTACACCTCTTGCATTGCTATTAACAAGGACTTATGGACCTTTATGGACTTTTAAGGCGATTATGTCACCAATTTCGAATATTTTTTTATAATTCGTTCTACACCTTCGACGATGCAAAGATTACTTCCGTACTAGCTTCATGATAAACTTGTGACGATTGAAAAGGCCGTTTTCCTTTGCTTAAAATTGCTCGTTGCGACTGTACGCGATCCCGCGTTTTAGTATAATTCAAATATTTTCAATATATTCAAGAAATATCTCATCATTTACCGGTGTGTGTATGTTCACAATTGAAGGTTTTTTTTATCATCGAAATATAAAAAATTAATGAATTTCTCATTCTTCTTTTGTAAATTGGTTATGAAGGTAAGAAGACTTCATCCTGTTTTAGATAATATTTAACTTATCTGTATGCATAAACGAATTCATTTCTAACATTACTACTACTAATTAAAATTACAAATTTTCAATAAAATTATTATTTTTTCATATGTAGATACTATGACGGAATCTATTATATCTAACTAAAAATCTATTATAAAGGAAATAACTTTCGGATATTACGTTACCGGATTTGGAAATACTATTAAATAGCTTACGCAATACAAATCAATGTAATTAAGTCTAACAAATCAGAAATACTCATGTGTAAATGCGATTCCAAAAACAATAATTACATTCTACAAATTTCCTATTTTCCATAATCGGAACGTGTTAGAGATCCACAGAAGTGATAGGGCGCATAATTTGTTTAAAATTTAATATTAAGTTTAGTGAGAATGTAGTAGAATATGTAAAGTTGCTGTTCCGAAGTATCGTTTAGAAAAAGTTAATAGGTCTTTTATGAGAATGGGGATTAAATGTTATAGTAAGACACCGAAGGATGTTTTAGATCTGCCTAATAAGTTTAAAATTGTTCTTAAAAACACTTATTGACTCAAACCACTACACATATAATAATACACGAAACGATTACTTGAATGATAAATGTGCATGGTGTTAGTTGATTATGCACAGACTTTTAACGACCATGTAATTTTAGACATAGTAAATTTAAATAAATACACATAATGTTAACACAAATTTTAATAAGTGTTAAGTTTCTTACGGACTCTTCTCAACAGTTGACAACTTTCTGAACTGTGCATTAATAAAAAAATGACGATTTAAAAATGCTTATAAACAAGTTTATTTGAATATAGAAGATATACATTTGAATTATCTTTTTGATTGAGCGCGTTCATGGATCATATTATCCTTATGATCGCTCAGGATGGTTTGGTAAAAATATAGCAATAAAAGTTACTTTTATACTATAAACCTTAGAACTTGCTGTACTATATGTTACTGTACTGTATGAAGTATTGTGAATTAACACAATATGAGTGTGGTCAATTTTTAAGAGATTTCAAAAAGAGTAGAAGATTCTCAATTCCTCGGAATGTTCAATTTTTTATGTATGTTTCCCGATTACTCAGACGCTTGGACCAATTCTGAAAATTCTTATCTGAAAGTATATACTTTCAGATTTTCCCATAGAAATATTATTAAAATCGATTCAGTAGTTTAATTTTTACATCAAAATAACTAGATGTTTTTTAATCGAAATGTTAAATTTTAACACATTAATTAAGGTCGATTTTATTTTTGGAACACAATCTTAAATTATGTCAAATATAAAAGCATGCATGTGAGATGCCATGGGCGTCACAGTGTATTCTGCAATATCATTGGTACTTTTCGTGTCTAACAGCTTTAATAAATGAGTATAATGACAACTTACTTATACTAAATCTCTTAGGCGTATAAGTTAACGTGATAATTTATAAATCAACACGGCTACCGTACCGTTTTACTTCGTTTAACAACGTAGTCATTTTAACGACTTTAACATATATGTGATATATATGTATGTAGCATTATTAAACAGGATACTTTACCTCAACGATCCTGCAACAATTGAATTGTTCAATTTTCATATATAAATCGCGTTTAAACTATTTCTTCAATAACACACGCTGTTTCCGTTAAGCGATTACATTAAATCTTGGTATAAAAAGGGCGTATATTGCGATTTTATCGCATTAAATACCAAGAAGCAACTTCGATTGAACTGTTCAAACGCGACAGATAAAATACAAGTAGAACTATTTACCACAATAAAAAAAATGACTTCAATCGCAAAATTAATATGGGAATAACACGGGAGAATACTTTATCGATTACATAACTAATTATTGAAATCGGTTCAGAACTGGCGACGACTGAGTAATATACACAAAAAAAAAACAGACGAGTCCAGAGTATGCAAGTGTTGAGAAACATTGAGTAAATGATAGCGTAACAGAATTCCATCGAAATCATTTCTGTACATAACTGTATCTATCATAAGTATCCACAAATATACCATATATGTTTTGCTTATTGAGAAATTCGAAAGTGGACATGTCAGATAAGGGCATACACTTTACACATGGGATATATATTATATACAAACAACTCAACTTGCTATAAAGGGCGTACATTACGCAATCTAACTAACTAGTCCCCACGCATATTTCATAACAGGTGTTGGCACTTTTCAACTATTAGCAATTCTATTAGACACCTACATTTGTACGCTCACATAATATTGTGTATAAGTTAGTTTTTGATAATAATCTTTTTATAACTTTATTAAATGGTATAATTAAATTAACTTAAAAATGATTTATTTATTTATTCATTAAAAATAATTATAACATTATAACAGTAAAAGCCAAATGAATAAAGAACAATATATTTATAATCAATATTATAAATCTAGTGTGTTAACATACAAAGTTATAATTATTGTATTTAACCCGACTCTAGATATTTCTGAGCCGCTTCTAATATCTTTGGCAGGCTACCACTAAATATATCAATGATGTTTATAATATCATTTAATAACCGTACTTACCGTAATTATGACTTAATCAATAAAAAGAAACATCTTAATATATTCTTCTTTGCAATTAAAGAGTTTTCGCTTATTAGGCCACTTAAATCATCTATTTTTCTCCAATTGGCCGTGTCCTAGGTTATGTTTTTAATTTCCCTTTACGACATGACACCTAGTTGTTCTTTTATCTGACCAATTTATTTCTTGGTATCCCCTTCTTCTTCTACCTTTTCATTTTTCCTTTCAAAATTTAATATTCTAAACGTATTGGAGGTGTACTATATGAAATGACCAAAATGTCTGGCGAAGGTACTTACCAGTTAAACACAATATATTGAGCAACTGCTAAAAACAGAATTAACGTGAGATAATGCAACAATACCATGTACACATTTTAGTTTTTGCGACTACATAACAACTGTATGAACAATAGATCTTTATGGTACCGAAGACGTAATATCACTTATAAAAGATACTCGTGATGACGCGTAAAACTATGGCAGTGTGATATATATCAATGTGTAGACATATTCTCACGTTTATATAAAAGGGAAAGGGTAGGCAGAACATCAAAATTTATCAGAACTGAGAACTAGCATGTATATATATACACATGTACGTAGGATATAGAATAACCGTAATTATCATAAGAGTGCGCAGCAAAAAATTCTAGGTCTAGGTATCCACTAGATTTTTTTAATAGTTCCGTTTCAAAAGGAACTAGTTACCAGGAAATCCGTGGATGAAAGTATGAAATTTTTTACCATAATCTTCACCAGTTTCAAAAAGTCATTTAAATAATAAATTTTCTTGTTATATTATAAATCAAATATTATTTGTAAATAAAATAATGCGCAATTAGATTAATTGGTAACTACAAACGCTTAGGTTCTGAATGTACTTTGTTTATCTGCAAATGCTTGTGTAATTATGATAACTTTATAAACTTATAATTATACAGGTCAGTGTTCTGTTCCATATAAAGACAGGTAGGTTTTAAGCTAGGTTCACCTTCATCATCATCATCATCATATCAACCGTGAACCCTATAATATTGCCAATTTTACTTACAAAATATCAAATTATATATATATATATATATGAATTGATACAGGAATCAGAATTTAGACAATTAGGTTCAAAAAACCAACTTCAATTGTGGCAAAACCTAACTGGTTTTAATTTAAAAACTAAACTACGATTTTGATAAAGTTTTTATGGGACCAATTTGTAGGTATGTCCTTTCTGACAAAAAAAGAATTTTCCAAATTCAATTATGAGATAAACTACGAGTAAAACGTAAAAAAAAAAATACAACCGAAATGAGAAACTTCTTATTTTTGAAGTCGGTTTAAAATACAGTAAACAGCTAGAAATTTATACAGAGAAAATTGCAAAACCAAGTAAGTTTTCCAATCAATAATTTTATAATACTTTAGTAGACACAAAACATTATCAGAAGCGTTGACCTATGCGTCTAAGAGACTACCTGTTCCGATGACCGGCAGGTGGCCAGTATCCAGCTGTTATTTATAATACCATGTCATTTGTAACCACCACTCGTGCCGGCATGGTAATTATTTTATCAGTGAACTCTAGTTTTAGAGTTACGTAGCCACATGTTAAAAACGGACCTCTTTCGTCATTATCATATGTCATCAGCTTAGTTTCAATCATAATAAATTTTTACAGAAATATGTTCAGAATTCTCACGAAGAGATCTACATATATAAAATAAAAATTAGAAAAAAATAAGGACAGTATTTTTCTTAGTATGTAATTAAGTGGGGATAACATGATATAATGGTGTTGATATATAGTGAAACGTGAAATTCATATTGATAAGTGTAAATAGACCTTTGATAATGCTTTAAAAAGTCGATACCTTTCAGGAATTAAACTACTTATGAAAGGTTATCATTAATTTTGTGTATTATAATGTCAGGTACAAAAAAAAATATATTAATATATGCTATAGAAATATGAAAGGTAAAATCTTAAAATATACCTACGGAACTCACTGGAAGTATATCCAAAACTGAATTGGTAGAATTTTTATTACATAAACAAGTCCAGAACCAGTCGTCCACGCATGCCAGACATGGGAAGAAATATTTTAAAAGCAATTGGATATTAACGTAATACGAGTGTTTAGTATGGATTTAAGTAACTGAGAGAAAGAAAAAATATAAAATACTATTGCAATATTGAAATACAAAAAATTAACAATGAATAAAAAAATGAATATAATTACTTGCACGCATCCATTTTTCCCTATTTTGGATATCAAATTTACTACAAACCTCCAGTCCCTCAGTCTCCGGTAACGGAGTTTGAGGACGCCGCCCTCCCACACTACATGCCTTTTACTTGCTCAAGTACGACAACCTGCTACTAGTACCTGTTCCTATATAGCCGTTATGGTACTGGGTGAATGGATATTTGTGTCATTGATTCACGTCGAAGTTGTCAAGATTCGTTCAATTAAATCGCCGATAAGGAATCTCGACTGAATATATTTGAACTCAATTGAGGTGGCGTAAAATAATTTTAATATAGGTACTAATTGAGTATTTTTTCTTAATTTAAAAATAAAATAGGTACTAATTTTTTTGTTGAATTTTATATATTAATTAATTTTATGTATTGATAGACTTAATACAATGTACATTTTTATACACATATAAGAATCTATATTTTTATTTAACTTTAAAAATACCTAATTGCTGGCTAACATTAAAAAAAATTAATAATTAATAATAATTAATCTTCTAAAGAATTAATTTTTGTACGAAGGTTCCTTTTGTGACATAAGCAATCCAACAAGGATTTTTAATTTCTATTGATATGAGACGCACGAATGAACCTACGAGAATGAAATAGTTCCTTATAATATGTTAGATTGCCTGTAGTTACTAAACCGTCATTCAAGCGTGGAAAGTACTGGTTAAACCCTCCCAAAAGGGAAGCCGATACTCTGCATTGGACAGTTAATGACTGATATCAATATCATTAATACGTTGGAATTTTTAAATTGGTAATTCTACACGTAGGTATGTAAAGGAAATTAATTTGTTATCAAAACTACGGATGCGGAATTTTAGAAACAGTCACGGAAAAGCAATATACAGCCTAGATGAATCGGAACGTAGATTACGACGCACAACGATGCATTAACAAGAGGATCTGTAAGATAAATCACCAGCCGCCAGCGAGGAAGCAAAGCCGTCATCAATCGCACCGAATGAATGACTAGCTAATTTCACTTAATGATCTCCTTATACGCATCAACATAAGAGCGAAATGAAAACATGTGGGTGTTTGTATTATTAATGAACGAAGAAACAGTCTAAATTAGTAATATTCTATAATCCGAATATGGATAAAAAATTGTTATTAGAGTTAAGTAAGATACGAGCAAATCTGAGACTAACACACTAACCCTTCAAACAGTCGCTTGCACCGTTATTTTTTAATGCAATACCAAACGCGCTGATGACTTACTTGATGAAAAGTAGTAACCATCCCCTATAGACAAGAATAGAACCATGTATATATATTACTACCCGGAATAGCGATCAAGCACGTTCAAATTGATAGGAAGTCAAAACCGGCATGAACAACACCATGATTTTTTTTATGTATCCACCTGCTGGATTTAAAGTGACTTAATATATATTCTATGTTAGAAGATATATAAGCTATTTTAGTCTTCAAATTAATACTTAATAAAACACACACTGCTGCATTATAGCAGAAATATGTATGACTTTATCATAATAAGTGATAAATGTTGTTTAAATAACATCGTATCATTAACTAGCTAAATCTTGTGACTATTCCCGCAGTCATATCAGGATGTTGAATACCCTATATCTTCTTTAAGAAATGAGCTATCAAATTCAAAAAGAACTTTCAAATCCATCTAGTAGTTGCAAATATTAGTGGTGCGTTCAAACAAATTAATAAACATCTCCGTTATTATATGAGACAATATAGACACGGTTTGACCATGATATCTCTCTCGTATTTAATAAAATACATTATATTAAAAATGAAATATGTCGTAGGTAAACAAATGAACCCTTTGACCTATCGTACCTCTGCATGAGAGAAAGCCGCTTTCACACGACGGAAATGAGCACCAGACAAAAGGCACAAACGATTTTATTGTTGACCTTTACTAGACACAACACCAAATATATCGCGAGAATTGGACTGCATGGAAAATGTATCAATGAATAGTCTATTTTACTAGTGTTTTTTGTATCAGTAAATTCGATTTTACGCCTTTGTATCAAAGCAATAAAGTTTTTATAACAATCACAATTTTAAAATAGAGTTTATTGTAATAACACATATTGTCCGAAGCTTTTTTACTGTGGCAGTGATCTGCTTGGTTTTGTTCGTTAAAGAAGTTAAGTACTTACAATTAGATAGGTCATATGTGTAGAAAAACAAAAGTTGATTTTAGAATAATTTTCAAACACGCGTCTTTTAAAAAAATGTAGGTTGTATGTTTTTTTATCTACATAGTTAACATTATGAATTTAATTCAACATAGTACTTTTGGCACGTTTTCAACACATGAATTGTTTAACATACTTTGAGTAATAATAATTTTAACAAGCGTTTTAGCTAGACAATAGCAAAATTAACGGTGCCCATATCAGTAATGAGAGGTTACATTAATGAATACATTGTTCAAGTTAGTTAACGAAATTTAGACTTAGTTTATACGATTACTACACATGTTTCATTTTGGTAATGTATATTTGAAACGGTATTATGATACACCACTATTTTGTGTATGAGGTTTTTTTAGATTTAAACAGTGTTGATATGTCACAACTAAAAAGTTTGAAGTCTAATAAAACAGTTATTATCACATAAAATAGGTAAAGTACGTTCATATTCACAGACAAGGCAACGAAACTAATATACACAAAATATATAAAAAACATTTCCTGTATGGCTGTGAAGCCGTTTAGACTGAAACCATATTTATGTAAAACAGCATGATTATAATTTTAGCACAAAAGATCCGTATGGGTCGACGTACAACGGCTTAGCTGACCCCATATGCGAAAATAAGATGATTATAATTTTGCATATAGGTTATCAAACTACATTAGTTTAACAACCTCTATGTAAAATGTTAGGCTACTAGTACTACTTTATGTACTAGCTACTAAATAAACTACATCTATTTTTATTACTATCGATTAAGAAATAGGTTTGGCATGAATCACTGAAAGTTTGCTCGCAATCAATGGCCAACTATCAACAGTAACTGTAGTAAATATGTGACGTAATATAATGAATATGTACAGGTGGTAAGAAATCTGAATCAAAAGCCCACGGAAACAAGATTTAAACAAGAGGGCGCACTTGTTCAAATGGCGGTAAAGACAAAGAATCAATTTACGTAGGTACACAAATGAATTGTGTTATTGTATTGGAAAGTTATTAAAAATATATTATCGGCCTTCATTTCGTTCCATTTGACTGATAGGCACCTACTGGTGATGGAATTGGAACTCATGCTACTTGATCATTAGTGGTGAGTTATGGTTGAAAAATATGTATTTTTTATTTGATATAATAATATTTAGTTTCTATACACCTATGATGTTTTATTATCTAAAGTATCTAATAGTGATATCATTGTAAGTTCAGGTTCTTTTACATTTGTATAAATAAATATTGCATACGCCTCGAAAAGTATTAAAAATAACACTTCCATTAGAATTGCTGAAGGAAATAGGATGAGAAACAGGTACACGTTTAAAAACCAAATAGCGAATAACAAAGTCGAAATTAATACATTCCTTTTAATAGACTACAAAGAGATGTTTATTAAATACGTGACAATCTTGTAATCAATGTAAGTAACATTATAAATGAAAGTGAGTTTGATTGTTTATTAAATTATGTTACTTCTTGGAGCGTTAACGGCTTATAAATTGTCATAAAATGTGCTATATAATGCCTATTTCAGATGGCTAACAACATTTTACCCGGTCAATTAAAATATCCGTCACGCGTTCACTTTAAATATATTTTTGCGAAATTTTATAGAAATGAATCATAGATACACATGAAATGCCACAAAAAGTAACAATATAATATTTACAAAATATCAACAAGCAAAAACTGAATAAGGTCAATGTCATTTCATCGTAATGTTTGCGTAACAACTGTCTAACAATACTTAAGAACTCTTATTTCGTTATGTAGGGTAAGCAGTGTATATGCACTGAATGGTTGCAATTTATAATGATCAAAATTATCAACGGAGCGTAAAACATATGCGGCGCGGTGATGTAACGTAATTTCTGTTTACGCACAACTCGTACTTGCTAAATGTTATCATTACAATGTAAATAGGTATTGTTAAACGGATACAGTGCTTACTTTTGTTTAATTGTCACAAACTCGTATTTCCTACGTTTCTATAAGAAATTTCACGGAAGTGTTTTTACTTCTCTTCCGTGACATACGAATGTTGCCGACCAACAGAACTATCCAAAGTTTAGATACTGCCACCCGGAAAAGGAATTTGGTGCTCATTCTAAACCGGTCTCTGATATTCTTAAGCCAGGGAGTGGAATCTGCAGCGCTTTAGAAGATAAATCGTCATATGCCATACCTATCATTCAGTATTATATGACAATATTTTTAGTTTTTATTACTTTCCCAATAATTAAGTCGATGATGATTACAAACATGGTATTGACTGTCACTAAATTATTGGCGTAAATTTAATGTTTATAACCAAACAGGAAATATAACTACTAAAACTAAAAGAAGGTAGAATTTACTGAACTATAATGAACCAGGAAACTTTTAAACAAAAATAGCCACCCTAACAATGAATATCAATCAGCGTTCTCAAAATAGTATCCCTTGGAAACGAACCCAGTCCCGCTCGTTAATTGCCAACGACAATGCCGAAACTCATTATCCTAAATTTGGACCACACCTACCTTAATGGGTTTAGGCAGTTTAGTTACCATAAAAACGTATGTTAACCAACACACTCTAGCTTTAAGGCAATTCACATGTTCGCTTCGTCCAGGCCAAAAAGTTAAACAAACACTTCCGAGAATTTATTTCGTTATCGTTGAACTTCGTAGAATAATGTTATAGCGGTCCAGTAAGGTCATTTCACTTAAAGTTGAGAAGTATCTTAATTGAAATTAGATACAGTTATTTATGATTCCAGTTTAAACTTCTAATTACTTTTAATCTCTATAATCAAATACGAATCAATATCTGTCATAATTTTACTCATTAAAATCAATTTAACGAGTTCAAAGTTAGTGGTTCTGTGTTATCTAAATAGCCCTTTAATGTTGCACTAATCTTCTGGCACTATTTATCAGTACTTGCTTATTTAATGCAAACCATCTTGCGTTGTGTCCCAAGGAGGGTCGACGTCAGACAGGCGGCCGGTTGTAAAACCAAAAGCCACAACCTTGAGTAATATGAATAAAAACATATTATGCCAACCCTAAATAATTAGGATAAGGACAGAAAATTACACTGAAATTTATTCCCATATTTACTGACGTAAAGTTTATATACAGGAAGTAACGTTTTCTAAATATAAATAATTCATTATTTTACACTGACTCCCTCAAGAGGTTAACCGCATGTGTAGTCAATGCTTTAATCCTCGAGAGGCACCTATTATTGTTCAAAAGTATTTCCGTACAGCCTAAAATGTACTGCTTCGATTAGTTCATTGACTTCAAAGATAATATCAGTATTTGAAGTACTGCTTGCTAATGCAAAGTATCAAGCAAATGTATGGGGTCAAAAATAGATTTCAATTAGTAAACGAAATCATAAAGCGTTTTAAAAAGATTTTATATGAGAAGTGTAGGTAGCCGGGCACAAACTTAGGTACAGGTAGGACTTGATTTTCCATGGTTAACCTATATGTATAAACATATGGGTTGAGCATGGAAATAGATATAAAAAAAACATTAATGAACCAAATGTAACAAGTTTTGATTAATTAATTCATATTTATTTGATCATTATTTAATGAGAAAGCCATCACATCCTTGACGTCACGGTAAAACATTTTCATTATTAAATATGTTATTTACATTGTATTATACTATATAAAAGATGTAATAATTTAAAGCCTTAAATGAACATCTAATAACACGACAGCAGACGAAGGTTATAATAAAATACAATCTATCGCAAATCAAGTTTGTTGAGACGTGACTAACCTCGTACTGGCAGTTCATGACTAAGCTGCAAAATTACTACGCGATAACAAAAAAGAACTACCTAGACCCAGTAATATCCAATTTGCAAGATATTGCCTTCAAGTAAAAATCATTAACAGCTTTGAAAACATCTTATTATAGTAGGATCATATGTAATTCTTATGGCTCAAAAAGCTTCTGAAACCATATCGATTAAAAGCGAAAAATTTTATCTTTCGATGGATTGATTTCACAGGATTCGAAACTGTATTACTCTACATTTATCTCGACCGAGAATTTCAACCTAGTGTTTAAGATTCCTGAATGCAGAGTTACGCACTTGAAAATATTGTCTATCGTCGATTGGTGGTTAATCTATGCTTGAAGAATAATTTCACAACATTATTTTTATTCTATCGCACTCTCCTGAGCATGATCAGTTTAATCTCAGCAATTAAATCATTAACTATGAGGTGCTTCAATTTAATTTATTTTACGCAAGCCATAATAGCTGGTCTTTAAGTATTTCGTAAACTAAATTCGTTTTCTATATTTGCTTATTATTGAACAAATATTACGCTACGACCATTACAACGTTTGAGTTTTAGAAAACTGAGTCTCATAATGCGAAATAAAAGATCTATTGTGATGCTGTAAATGATTTATTTTTTTATTTTTAAAATGTCAAGCAAATTTGCATTCGCGATAACAAAATACACATACCTACCAACTGTATTGATATCGTAAATAGCAAAATATAACTAATATACAATAAGACGTAAAAAAAGTGACAGTATGGTGTCATACAATTATACTCAGACTAAAAGGGTCAAGAAAAAAAAAATAGCCTATATTCTTCTTCGTCCCATATAGTGCAATAATAGGTAAGAAATAAACAAAACTCACTTTCACGTTTATAATATTAGTAAGGCTTAGAATTGTTATAATTTCTTAAGAGGAAATACAAATTGCAATAACACTACAAATTGCCCATTAAAATTACGCAGAATCACACATAGTTTCTGGGAAGTTTACTCTCTCCTGAGAACTTCCTGGAATACAAAAGAAGGTGAAATTGCAGTATAGATCTGATCACTGACCACTTTCTGTATGAAATGAGTTCCTCTACGCGTCTGAATGCGAATCGATTTTATTACATTCAGAGAGATTACAATACTTTCAATGACTTGATTTCTTACGTGATTTGAATGATAAATATATAGGTATATAATTGTAAAACAGGATTTTGTTTTGTTTTTAAAGTACTGAATGAAAAGTCCACGTTTACATGAGCCTCCTCGTTACTTTTACTAATGACTTCATATAGCAGAACATTTTCATTATTTTTGATTTCCTATTATTTTATGCTTTGCACATACTTCACTAGTTACCTAGAAAATGTAAGTAATATTAATATTTTGATTTCTTCGCGTACTTAAATCACTGATTAAAATCGAATATAGCAAAATTCTACGATAAAACATAAACACAATCTCAGTTCACTAGCAAAATGTATTCCAGCATAACTTTAGTTAGACATTTAATTATAATTTATGCAGAAAAGTAAGATATTACTTTAAATATTGCATGCATTTGTTGTACTTAAAATGCTGTGATAGTGAAAGTCACTCACTTTTACTAAACATTGGCGTGATATATTATTATTATTTTGATAAGATGTAATATGTATTGTAGTAATTATTAGATTAGTAATTCGTAGAATTAATTTATATTCTCATATTCATAAAGTTTATCAGCAATTATGAATTATAATAGCTAATTTATTATAATAATATTATTGTTTGGTTGTGCAATTATTATAAACCTAAGTAATGTTATGATATTGTAAACTGTTGGAAAACTTTGACTTTATATTGACTTTAAAACTTGTTGCAATCCGCCGCAAAACAAATTGGTGGATTTTGCTGGGAACTTTATCTTGATCTACTTAGAATTTAACGTTTTATTTTCCAAAAAAATATAAATATTTATCTCAACGTATCCTATTTATATTTTAAAAAATAAATACACACACATTTAAAATTATAATAAGTAAAAAAATAAATTAGTATAAAAGAGACATTTGAAACCCAACTTAGTCCCTGAGAGAGAATCAAGTGACTAGAAAAATTAATATTATTTAAATATTCATAACTCTCGTCACCTGAATACCTATTTTGCGAGTATGACTACGTGCATGTCATTAAATGTGCAAGTAAAAGTTAAAACGAATATATTTGTAGAATCAAATAACATTGCAACATTTACCAAAAATTATCCATAATTTATATGTTGAATATAATTATTTTTGAATATAAATATTTTTACTTTTTGCAATGTTTTTATAAATGTTATTCATCATTTTTTAAATCGGCAAATAATAGGAAGCAATGGGCAATCGAGTTTGCCGACCCTGTCTCCGCCAGGGGGACGCACCCCTCAACACTGATCTGGGGATGCCTCGACGGGGTTCAGTGCACTTGCAGACAACAATGATGTTAGCGACAAAATTGTAATTGATTTGCGTAAGGATTTAAAATATATGCTGACAAATAGTGAACCTATAGATAAATATCTATAGAGAACTAAACATAAAGTTTACCTAAAATTAAGTAACTATAGATATACCTAACATAAATTGAAACATGTTGGTATATAATATGGCTACAGACATTACAAGGGAAAGTCCAACGCGCTTCTATACCGCACTTCCTTAATAGATTAATGATTCAAAATAATCCATAAAGATATGATTTTAATTGCGCAGTAACTACGAGAAACAAAAAAATCTGTAAATAATTACCTCTATTACTACTAAATCTCGATAGGCTACTGAGTAATAATAAAAAATAACGTCATTTTGTTGATAAATTATTGATTACCAAGAATTAAAACGATTAGATTTCTAGTGTTTACATTACAAAAGGAATGTAACAATGACGTCCTAATACAAACATTGTGAAAACTGAACTATTACATATATGCAATACTCACAGAGTCAACAATGCTTTCGAAGATGCAGCAAAATCACTCGATACCAGAGTCAATCAAGGAAATCCATTATCCCGGACACTGCACTGTAATACGAACTGACAATGCGGTTTGCACAGTTACTCATCGAGCACACTAAATAAAATCAGTCTTTAGATTTATTGCAACAATAATATTGCACGAATAATATTGCCGAGCTCTATCGTCGGAGGTCGCAGGACCGTTTTGGGATATCGATCTGGTCTGGCACGGTGCAGTGCCTATGCGAAATATTACCTATGGTCGACGATCATTATCGAATTTTATGTTATGTTTATTAGATGATAAGGTTTCGTGTGATGTTTTTGTAGTACGGGGCACCGATCAGCTGTTGTGCGTAGAGCGACAACACGCTGTAAACAAGCGTGCGGGAGTGTCGCGCGCGACTGACTGCCTCAGCCAGTCTCGGCTCGGGCTCCGGTTGTTGCTAGCGAGGCTCCCCGCGGCGTCTTAACGGCCCGTTACCTACACATGGACGTACTACGGAGATACGAAACCGTAAACAAACAATGGTCGGTAACTCGTGCGCTTCTTTATTGCGCTGATAATGAGTTTATAGTTTTTGATTAAAGAATTTCAGTGATTATATCATTTATTTGAACACTACAGGTACTTTTATACTTGGTCCCCTGTAAATTTTGATACGTACTGAATTTTATGTTTTATTAGCTTTTTCGGTTATTTTGCTGTCACTCGTTTCTTTTTCGAGTCAATTATTTCTTTATAGTTCTTCAATTGAAATCGTCTTAATAAATTTATTGGACTTTATAAAGCTTTTCCCAGGAACATTGATGGGCCTCAGTACTCATTGTTATCTGTGTTTCTGTTACTCTCTATCAGAGGTCTAAATAAGATGTAAACAAATAGAACCTATACAGAAGTCTTAATGTTGTAAATATGTGGCAAGATTATTCCGAATTAATATAAAAAATATAACTACTAATGTTAGCATGATACCACATCATCCTATCCAATTTTAAGTTGCACTTTTCCATGTCTGAACGAAATGAGAATTTCGCATTTAAACATTAATTTGTAAATTACCGGTACCGGTAACTAAATTACTGGTGTAACATAACTACAAATAGGTCTTCAAAATGTGGTATTGCAATCGTTGACAAAATAGTAAATAATACCTAGTGTAACAACAGAGGGCCATAATTTCGCCATTGAGGCCAACGACGATGTAACGGATAGAGTAGAAATTGTGACAAACTAGCCGGTTTAGGGTACAATGCAAACAATACCCAAATCTCACGAACTTCCGTGAATGGGAACGTAACACTCATTTCGTCACATTTGGGACACCATTGTGGTACATTGCAACATAATTAGATCAAATCTCAATATGGATGATGATATAAAATAATTACTTAATGACCCATAATTACTAAAATCGTTAAGAAACGTTTAGAAACATAAGGTCACGGATCATAAAGTGCGCAATTTTTAAATACAAAACACTGATATGTAATAAAAAAAATACCAAAAGATATTCATAAACATTCTATAATTACAAATGACATAACTTAGCACGAGTGGAGACAAAAGAACCATTTAAAGTTATGATTAAGAGTTCATATCAATGAATAAACAATGAAGACCTGCATACGAGAGCTATTAACACTAGAATAACAGGAATTTAACAATGGCGAATACAGTTGAAGTTATGAAAGCTTGATTCAGAAAACAGAACTAAAACAAAACTAGTATAAATAACGCATTCAGTTTATATACGAGATCTAACAATATTTTGAAGAAATATTTAGATGTAAAGTCATTCTGTTACGCATTGATAATGCTACTACTTCAAAACGCCTACAACATTTTTTCCTTGATTTGAAATAAAATTATTATCTTGTGAGATTCCATTGTATAATTGAACCATCTGCTGGCTATTCTATTCACTGAGTGACCTTTGTACATCGTTTCGCTTTGGATGAACACGTGCGTTTGTGCAACCTTTAAAATAGCAAAAGGTGCTGTGGCATTTTCTTCACAATGTATTTTCAACCAGCAACTAAGTAAGAACCATAAATTTTAGATAAACGACAGTAAAGGTCCGTTACTAACTGATCTTGATGCTATTGTTCTAACTTAAATAGTCGCTTAACAAAAAATAATGGTCGTGACTACATCTTATGAAACGTGAGAAAAATGCGTGGATACGGAAAGAGGGGCGCAACGAACCAGTTTTTTTTTATCAATGTTTGGTATATCGGGTACTATTAATATAGTCCCTTGCCTCTCTAGTTTTAACCTACCATAAATAACATATGTGATTCCATTTAATCAAATTAATATTTTACGCATTTACTAAAATCATATTAACAGAATATATTAAACTATAAAATACATACTTATAATATTATACTCACACGACTTTGCTGATGAATATTCATTAATTGATATTTGTATCAATATATCTATAGATACATACCTGAAACAAAAACATAGCTATTTAGTACACAGGTTTAATGTATCAACATAAAATATTCAGAATGGGAACACGTATAATGTGTAACTGCAGAGACCAACCCACTAGCTACAAACATTATCTGAAAAGCATTAACCCACATTATAAATCATAACACATGTTACATTACGTACGAATCTGAACGAATAAAATTAGTGTACTGCACGTCGGCATTAACTTCACACATTTCTGATGAAATCGAAAGCAGTAAAGAGATCGTTACACATTTTATTAGCACTTATACCGCAGATCATAAAGTACAATGTTTTAAAGCAACTGACGTAATAATACAGTCATGGTTGAATGATAGAATGTTTGTTGACTTTGACGCATAGTTTCTTAAAGCGGATGTACAAAACTATAACAAGGCAGTGTCAATATTCTCAATTTTCTACAATCGTCTACATAATACATTTTATTGATTTTAGTGGCTACTTATGCAATCTCAAATCTAGGTGTAGTCGAATTTTAAATAGGTAAACTTAATAAGGAACAGGATATAAAAAAATTACATAGATTTCACGATATCTACTACGTGAAGAGGGTTTGTCTAGACTAGGTGAGTATCTGGATATATCTAAAGCTATGTTTCAAACAGACTAATGAACTCGGAGATTTGGCCAGAACGCGATCTGAATATTGTCCGGATAAATTGTAGAGTTATAGAAATTCCTCGTTGTGGGGTGCCGTTGAGAATCGGTGCAAAGTTAGTCTAGACGCAGTCTAGACGATTTTAGTGTACGACCTACGAGTCTGGTCTGTGATCAAAGGATCAATAATAAATAGAATATGCTTAATAAAAATAATTCATAATACTAACATAAAGAACGTCTATAAAAAGGTGAGTAAAAAAGGATTATAACTCACATTTCTGAAGTCAGTGAAAATGGATTATTATTTCTCTTATTTATATTATATATATATATTTTTTTTTTACACAAAACCTAGCTAATATGAGATTTTTCAGATATGTCGAAGAAATTGATGTACATAATTAATTACATTCAGTATTAAAAAAAATACGCGTCTATCATTCATCCACATATAAACTACTCCAATTATCGGGTTTGGTAAAAATAAAGGACAAAATAATAGAAATAATTTGAAACTGCACAATCCTAAACAAATTAATTTATTAAATAAGAAAATAGAAATATAGTTGTACATTTATCATTCAATTTCCAAATAATATCAATAAAATTGTGCCTTGTTACGACATTTATACGGCTCTGTATAAATTCCTAAAGATTAAATTGACGTCATTTTTAATACTTGTAACAAGTATAATGTTGAAAGGCACGGAATACTTTTTATACAACGTTGCAATATCGCCAACACACATTACGATATGGCGGCGTTTTTAATTGCAAGTGTAACTATTTATGAGCCTGTTTCCTGTAGATGATTATGGTCATAACGGAAGGGTCTCGGTTTATAAATCTAAAGATTCTAATTCTAACCATACATGGTTTTAACTGAACGTGAATATTGTTTCGGATATATATGGTAGTGACCACTTCTGGTTTGATTATAAATATACTAAATAGTAGGAATACAAATTAGAAACGAACTGCTCCAAAGATAAATTGATACGATGATGGGATAAATATTTTATAAAAATTAATCAACTTTCTTTAATTTTTCCTTTCCAAGAGAAGTTATTTACATTTTAAATCATAGAATGAGTGTAATTAAGCAAGAATAAATATAGATAATTAATCAGTCCAACAAATTCAATTTTGTACACCAATTCCAATCTGAAAACGTATTATGGGTTTTGCTAATCTTTTATTTGAATTAAACTGGAAGGGTAAACGCAAATGGTTGCGGAGGCGTATGAAATTGCTCCTAACACATATCATGATTGTGCTGCCCTTATCCCTCTTCATTAGGGATCAGGATAATAATGTTGTCACAGTCATCTCAGTATTCATACAGTCCGTTCACTTTAAGGTCTTGTCTAAATCCACATACACACTTTCCTCAGAAATTAACTTGATATTTACGTATAACAAGGCTATACCAAAACAAAATATTACTCTGGTGAATGAACCACAATTATATATAATATTTTTTTATGCGACTTAAAATGGCAAACAAGCTGATGGTCCATCTAATAAGAAGCGGTAAGTCATCTATAGACATGAACAGTAACATGGACATAACAGAGTAGGTTATATATAATATATAAAAATAAGAAACGAAAACATATAAGAATGGTTCCATCTGACTTAAAAAAAATTTAAAAAGGTTTATACCTAATAATTATTTCGGATTAAGGTATATTAAGTAATATTATCAGAATTGTAGTTATATCCGATAACGGTAATTGATTTAAAAATTACTCGTTAAGTTACCCAATGTTACAAAAACGAAAAAGTTATTTAAAACATTGTAAAAACGATATTATGATCTAATTTTAATTACAGAACAAGCTGCACCTTTCAATTACAATTGTATTGGAGCAATTTAGCTCGTGTCACAAGTGTTAATTTCATCGCTGTTATATGAGATGTAATGACAAATAACCGCACGCCTTCACTTGTTAGCTGCATTTCCGACGACCCAACCTACACTATAAACTGTGGAAACATTTATAGTCAGATTATAAATTAATTTCATTTATTGCGTTGATTATATTAGTTTAATTAAGAGACTGTTTTTGATATAAACAATGTAGTTTTTACATTAAATGTAAAAATTAAACCGCTTATAAAAATGAAAACCTTCTACAAAACTATTTTAACTATTGTATTATTTTATTACTTTCTTTCAAATTAGGAATTTAACTCAAAAGAAAGAGACAAAAACAATAGTTTCAACAGTTTAGAGTTTACGAATAGAGATATACCTATTTTTGAAAATAAAGCGAAAAAAATAAGAAACTAAATAAATATTGTGTTAGTATATAAAACAAATTATTATATTGTTGCTAATTAATTGATAGCCGTACAGAAAATATACATATTCTTTATAACTATTAGGTAATTCCCTAAAAAAGATGCATATGTATTCTTTCAATATTATTAATTCCCAAAAAAGGTTGTGAGTAAGAATCGGTAAACAAAGCCAATGATGTTTAACGTTTCCATTAACCTAACCTTTTATTGCATTAGACCTGATATAATGGCACGGTAAAGTTCATTCTCTTCCATTACATCTAATTGACATGGGTGGTTTGGAACAAAAACGAGTAAGCGAAGTTTTTAAATGTCAAACTACAATTTCTCCTATAATATATGCATACACATTGGATGTAATATTTGGATATTACATCACATTTGGCATTCAACCAGTGCATACTAAAACTTTCGTATCGACATAATGCGATAATAGGTCGTCTCTGAATTATAATGATTTCGTATACATAAAACGAATGAATCGCCTATTAAAATGGTTAAAATGAGATTATTGTAAGAGTATTCATATGCTTGTGTTAATATTATATGTTAATAGTACCTATACATGTGTGTACCTATAAATGAGTTCGAAAGCTGACTGATTTATTTCAATTCGGATTTGGGTCGACTCTAATTCTATTGTTCATCACTTTCACTTCACTCGGTATTGTTTCTTAGGCCACTACTTTCATGTTGTAAATTTTATATTGACACATTCATGTGACACATAGAGAATAAATAACATTGTATAATCACTATATTTGTATATATATAAAAAGTAAACCTGTTTGAATTATATTTTGAATTTAAAATTGGAGCCAAACTAATCAAGTCCCAAACATACTCCTCTGCACACAGCAAGAAAATAATACTAACTGTATCTTATTAATATAATAAAATTGTAGAAAATTAACATAAAATGAAGATATATAAAAAAATTTGATATAAGGGCCTTAATAAGAGCAACAGAAGCGAAAAAAACATTAGAATACGTGTCGTTCCGGCATCATGCAAAAACTATTGCATTAAATTGGATGCAGTTTATACTGTTGTATTTCTGAAGGTCTAAATTAAAATCTGGTATATATTTTATCTTAATACACTACCTGGAAATGGTTTATTTCATTGGGTTTATTTCTAAAATCTACGCGTACGAAGTAGTGAGTAAGATACTAGTTTTAAATAATTTTAAATAGATGGAAATAATAAAATATAATTTCTTTAAGAGATCTTTACATTTTTCAACTTATGCTTACAAATCCTTCGAGCCTTATCACTTAGTTTATTAACTGCGGATATTGAAGTTTCTTTATCGCAATATAAGGTTGAGGTCTAAGATCAACAGTACATGGCCGATATAATATAGATGCAAATTATAATTCCACAACATGAAATAGTAAACAGCAACTGGCATATTTGATTACGCTGATTAGATGGAAAGTGCTGATTAGATGGTAAATCTGCCAATATTATTTATTTCTGTACGTCAAAAATACTTCGTCACTCCTAATGCACTGTTTAGTACAATTACGAAGTCACAGTGACTTTCTTTAAGTCTCCAAACAGAATGACAACATCCGCTATGTTGAACCACTTCAGTGTAAAAATAGCCCATCCAGGTAACGGACACAAAATGTTTGTGTTTTAGCAGACAAGTAGAGAACTTCCTTCAAAAGTAACAACTTAAAACTGTTTCACTCAGTAAATACATAGACATGCATTAGAGACATTTATTGTATTCACGTTTAACACATAGGTATGTACTAGGAATTGAAATTGCGCTCGTTTGTAATCTAGACAATAAAATGTGGTACCTACCTATTATTAAAATAGCATTGTGTACCATTTAGACAAAGAAAATAGTTCCGTATCACCTATTTCCCAGTTACATATGAATACATAAAAAAACATAATAGTGTGATATTATCATTTGATACATACTAAACTACATGTGAATAAAACTACGTAAACCTTGTGGCGGTTACATGGTAAAAATCATTTTAATTACGAGTATAAGCGAGAGTCGGTTTGTGGGGCAGTGGTGTGCGCGCGGCGAGGCGGCATGATATTATAGCGTCTATTGTCTTGTATCGTGCGATATTGTGTAATAATTAATTGCGTATGACATAGAATAGGTGCATGAGCGATCTATTATGCGCCGACGGTGTAATACGCCTTTTTGTAATCCAAATTTTTCTAGATACATTGACCGAAAGTCGATAAAAAGCAAATTGATATTGCTCTAAAACAAAATAGCGACTTTCTTCATAATAAATTCTTATTGACAATATACATATTATAATTTTAGAATAAACTCAATGATGAATAACGTAGACACATGATTTGAATTTAGAACGCAGTATCTTGTATCTACAAATATACTAGCAATCCAGCAATATTTTGCTCAACAAAGAAAAACAGCGACTACAATATTCACAAGAATATTATTCTTTTTTTTTTCACTCATTTTCTTTAATGAATTTTGATTTATCAATAAAAAAAGTTAATTTTCTATGTTACTTGAGCTGTCTGTTAATATTTCACGTAAAACAATTAGTGTCATGAAATTCACACATTCACAGTACTTACATTGTGACGGTTCGCCTATAGTACAATAGGTTTAATACCATAAGTACATAGAAAGAAACAGGGGTTCCTATGGGTGACCGCTGCGAAAACTGAGCTATTTAATATAAACAAACTTTAAAGTCAAGGTTCACAATAGCGTACAGAGAAGACGTTACCATATATGAAATATTGACACAGAAGGGAAACTTCTTTGATGTGTTTCCAAAGTGTAGTGGATGTCACAAGAAAATTAAATAAATTAAACAAAAATATATTATATTTTATATATAACCAAATTATAGTTTACCTTTTTATCATCAGGTGTAAAAAGGATGCATACAACACAGTTTAATAAGGTTTATGAGAGTCTTTAAAGTTTTATAAATTCGATAATCAATTTAATAGAAAATACCAAAATACGTTAACATATAATTAAATTGAATTTGAAGAAAAGTTCAGTTCGAATAATAGGCTAAATCTGGTTATTGAAATATCTACCCTTCGGTGACATAATCTATGACGTTATTAGAAAAAAGAAGGAAAGAAAAAAAAAGGAGACGGCAGATCGGCGGGCGCGTGGGGAGTCGCTTTTTAGGAATTGCGCAATAGAAAGAGGGAGACAAGGACGGAAAATGGCGCAGGAGTCGTGTTTTAAGGAACTGCGCAATAAAATAAAATAAAAAATAACTAGGATATAGATCTAGGAGGGACTGGATCGATGAAGGGGTTTGAAATCTTAGTGTATCACTATCGATTAAGTGTGTGAAATTAATCAATAGAAGACTGGAGAATCCGGTGAGCTTGTTCCATTTATTACTACGTAGTTAGATTTTTGACTGTGATCACAGGCAAAGTCTATACTTAATATTTTTCCCAACAACTGTTAAAATACGTATTTAGTCGAGTCCATATACCTTTAGGTAATGCGTATATCGTTAAATGCAATCACATTTGAACAAAGTTTACATCAATATAATTTACGTACTTACGTTATTCTACTCATATACAAAATCCAATTATATGGTCGTTTGATAGAACTTCATCAATTTGATTCAATGTTCTAATTGTCCAGTTTTGGAAAATACTTATTGAATCAACTATTGAACTATTACAATACTAACTAGTTTCATATCTAGTTATTATAAAGTATTTATTTATTGAGGATAATAGACTAAAGTGACTATGGTTTGGTCTCATTGCTGGGGAAACAGCCATTGATGAGAGAGAGGGGTTATTGAGTGGCGACCCTGTAAATGCAAATGCGGTGTGGGCTACCTCCATTGTTTGGAGTGACTGTTTTATGTGTATTGTGGGGCCGTTCCTTGTGTCAGTCGGTGGAAATTGCCTGTGTTCAGTCGTGGGTTGGTGATGGTTGAGACGATGATGATGATGAAATATTTGTATTTATTACACTATTACAGTGTTGGTTTGGAATATTTGTTCATACTTAACGCTTCATGGTGAAGTGTTTTTATACCATTACTCGGTCGACCAGATTAATGATTCTTGGTCTATATTTGATTATCCATGACTACATGTGGGGATTTGTTTTACACCAGATGTACAAAGAGACAGCTTAACTGTTGCAAGTGATATTATGTGAATGTAATACTTTTAATACATTATTAATTGTGTTACTAAATAAATTCATGTGACTGTGGGGTGTTTATGGTAAACAAGCCTGTATTGTTTGAATAGATATTTTGTCTTGATTTATTATAAACTTTAATATTGATTTTGTTGTAGTAAGCAAGCTGATAATAACAATTCTGTGTGTATTACTGATTACTAATAATATTTAATTATGCTGATATTATAGGTGTGGATTTATTTCCTAATGGTAATAAAAGTACTGAAGGATTCTCTGACTATAGTTGCTCTTGACTAGGTGTGGGGTTCGGTATGGAATTGGTACTGTATGACACTTGTGAGGCTATGTATTTTGCTCATATTTAGAAAGGAAGTTGTCCTGGCGATGGGGTTTGTATGTATGTTGTTTGTTCATGTTATATTGACTAGACAAGTTCGGACAGGGTTAATATTAGTGAGTATTTACTGAATTTATATTTAATATACATGTTTTGAATATTTTATGGGAATAGTATGGAGATATACAAGTAGTAAAATATAATATTAGTATTTTATAAATTTAATTATTGAGTTATATGTTTATGTCGGACTGTATCCAAGGAGATATTATCCTATTAATATCAAGTTAGGACAATTACTTTAAATATTAATAAAGCAAACACTAACACTGATTATTCACTTCTTTAATAAATTTACATTAGAGGTTAGGAATCAAATAGATAGCATATTGGGAAATCTTCACCACACATGTATTTGAGGAATGTTCTTGATAATTAGTACTATATGTATATATTATTGCAAGTACAATTGCAATAAGAATGTTAAACTTCTAATCTTCTGTTCATTCTTGAATTTGAAAGTAAGCTTGGCTACTGATATGAATATAAAACTGCAGCATTACTGGATACTATTAATTATTTCTGGTGTAAACCATGATTATTTATGTCACTGATAATTTAGTTATATATTACGGTTGATATATGATGATTTTATATTTAATTATATTAAACAAATACAAATAAACAAACTTGCTAGTATTTGTTACGTTGACAGTTGTGATAGATAATCAAAATTCAATTCAATACATCAATACGTCATTCAATACGTCATTAATGTGACAGATGTCAAACAAAAGGAGATTATACATGTTATGATTCTATATCTAAGTCTATAGAAAATTTATATAATTTTCAGTTATTTTATAATAACTGTAGGGGAAATATTGGAATTATTTATATGAGAAATTTCACTTAAATGATATGATAATTATTTAAAGACCTAATTTCTTAGGGATTTAATCATGATGATTTAAACACTAAAACACTTGTTTATCTGAGAAATCCTCTTAGTAAATAGGTTTACTAAGACACTAAATGGAAGTAGATATAGTATAACTATAGTACAGCTACAATAATTGTATGGGACTTACTGTCCTTTCTATACAAATATATATTTAATATATATCTTTTACATTATAATTATTCAATATACATCTACTACTCAACATACACAAATAGGACTTATTGTCCTTCCTATATACCTATATATAATAATTGACCTGGCACTTTAATGTGTAATTTATCAGTACTTACGTCAACAACCAATTAGGACTTATAGTCCTCTCTATAAAGCTACATAATTATTTAATCTGATTATTTCACAATGTGATTAATCAAACCTCTACAAATATTACAAAAGATCTCTATTACTCTCAACACAATAATAGCTTGTTGGACTTAGTGTCCCCAAACTTATAGAAAACCCAACTGGTTATTTCACGAGACGTTGTTAACTTGTGATTAATCAGTGTCTTTTAAAGGACTTATAGTTCCTTTAGATATATCTCTCTGAATAAATAATTGGTTAATTCACAATGTGGTTAATCAACAATAATATTATATATAATTGACTGGACTTATAGTTCATTCAATAGCACTCATTACTTTTAGTAGCTCTCGACCTATGGGTTGGACTACTCGTTCTTAGGCTCCGGCCTAATCAACAGATTTAACTTGAACCTTGAGTATTCTTGGTATTAAGTAAATAATATTAAATTGACAATGCTATGTTATGATATAGCAATTATCAACATTATATGGCTTGGCCAATTCCAGGGTGTGGAAGGTATCCCCTATCACACAAATCTTCATCTCTATCGGACTGTCTTCACAGGTGATCTCTAATGTCACATTATAGAGCCGAAGGGTTATGTCCCATCAAAGTAGGTTCTGGTGTCTGGGTGATCTCGCTTCTTGGTCTGATCTCTTGTGGAGCCGAAGGGAAACCCCCATTGAGTAAGCTCGTAACAGGGTGACGCTGGGAAACAGTTTCGTACTGTTAGTGGGTGATCTCTATGTCGCCATATAGGACTGAAAGGGTCATCGCCCATGAGTAAGCTCTCGTGTCGGAGTGATCCTGGGATTTCAGTTCCGATCCGTTTGCCTCTGGCAAACACTAATTTATACTGGAAGCATCGTGGGGCTGGTGGAGCCACTGTAATGTTGAAGTAAATGTACTTATGTTTGGTTTGGAACTGAGAATACTCATGCCCTTATTACCATCAGAGTGCATTAATAAATAGTAATACCCTTCCCTACCTTTTAGGAGGAAGAGTTATAGATAGTTGGAAAGTCTTCCACTGGTCCGGGCGTGTGAGGGGCCCGACCGCTCCCCCATTTTTTTATTATTACAGTTATTCTGTAATTTACTATTAAATTAACATAACTTCCTTGTTACATGAATTATGAGTATAATTCATTAATTATTCTTAATCATTAAAGATTTATCAATCATCTTCATTATTTAACTCCTATCATATACCAATTAAAGAACCTTTTGGTTATTACACACACAATGGGTCCTACATTACTAGACGATCACACATTTATTTATCTGGCCAGATGATCAAGTGTTCTACTATAAGATCTGTTCAATATTAAGTGTTTATTGTAAGGGTTTATATGATTCATAGGATGTTTGGGGTGTATAAGGCAATATAGGTATGGGGTTATATTGAGGGTGTTAGGCCATTCTTTAGGGTAAGTTTTCATTAGATTTTCATGGGTTTTCATTAGATTAAGCCTTCGTAGGTTTTTCATAGGCTTTGTAGGTTTTCAATGTGTAGCTTAGTTTAGAGGGTAGTTATTATAAGGGGTGCAAAGGGGGGGGACCATCACAATTGGTGCCGTGACCAGGATATAATTGGTTCATGGCTATTTACATATCAGATCAATAAGAACACTTGGTCACAATTGGAGCTTGTGACTTCAGGGATTGGTTATTAAAATATGAAGGAGTATAAAGTTAAACAGTAATATCTGCTAATAGTATAACTCAAAACCAACTTTGATGATTATGACTAAATAATTATACCGTCATAGATCTAGGATTTGGACCTAATTTCATGATTTCTATGTCTATAGGTAAATAGTTTTTATTGTTATTTCATGTTTTTAGGATTTAAATTACCAAATTCATTTAATGGTTATCTATTGTAGTCAATTGTACAACAAATTTACATAATTTGGTTTATTTTTCATTTACTCTATATCACTTGAGTAAATAATATTAGAAATACACTAATAGGCAAATAACAATAGCAGCAAGGATAGCTTGCTAGGTTACGAGTATATTCAGTACACATTGATCTAATTTTATGCTACAGGACACATTTATTATTCTTTTGCTTCATTAATTCTCAATACTTACTGAACTATTTATTTAACATAATATAAATTTTATAAACAATAATTATGCTATAATGACTTATACATAAAATTTATTAAATTCTTTTTATTATTAAAGAAATAATTTAAGATGAATTAATGACATTATTTATTTCTGAGGAAATATCCAATTGACTTTTATTTCATAAACTTTTATGATGCAATGACATTGATTATATATATAAAAAAAAAAAAAAATTAAATAATTATGATTTGATTTTGATCATCCTAAGATGTTTAAATAGCTTATATAATGTTTTATAGGGGGTTTCAAGTTGCAAGTTAGACGTTTCATAAAATATCATTAAGGTTAGTTAGGGCCTTTAGTTACTTTATTTGATTACCTAAATTTGAAAATTTAATTAGGTGTTTTCATGTTGTTAAATTTAATTCCAACAATTTATTAGGATGCTATTATAATATTTTATTTATGGTTCTGTACATAATTTCTTTATTCCACTTTACAATTATATTTCAGATTTTATATGATTATTCGCTTATTTTGACTTAGACACTTATTATAAAAAAAAAAAAAAAAAAACTTTATACTTATATCAGAGGGAGATTTTGTAGGTTATTTATTCAAGTACACTCTTTACATGCCTAAGTATTTTACATACTTAGATTTTGCGCACACTTAGTTATTTAGTTCTTTGTAGTTGCACATAACACAAGACATCTGTATCTTTTGAAATAATAATTTATTGTACAAAATAAATTAATTGATGTATCTAATGTAGTTGTTTGTATTTATGTTAGGTTTGCTATTGTGATCTTTTGGGGGAGGCGATGGGGGTGTCTATCTACCTATCTAATGGGGTTACATAATATTTTATTATAAAACTTATTGATCATGTTATTTCTGAGAGTATTAAGAAATAGTCATTGGTAATTTAAGTATATTAAAGGAATTTCTTATAATAAGAGTTTTAAACTATGGGGGCCGTTTGTATTATTTTATGCAACATATTTATAGGAGTCTTAAAATTGGGGGGCCGTGCAAAATTTGTCAGACAGGGGGGCCGGTGGTGATAAATTATTATTTATATAAGCTTTACTTCTATGATTAAAATTAATAAATAAAAATTAAATTTATTTGAATTTTGTTAGGGACTATTATTTTTTTTTTATTCAATGAACACTAGGTTATTTCTTAGATGAAATATGTATTTGTGGTTACTTTGACGCTTCATAAAGTTTTATTCGTATTGTTTAAATTTATTTTAACAAATTTATTTGAACATCTTCATTTTAATATTTAATTAACTTGGGATTTTATCTAATCATTTATTTACACTTAGACAATTATTTTAGGATTCCTTTTTGCATTTATTACATTTTAATGCTTAAATTATTTCACTTCATTTCGCTTTAAGTTTTTTACTTAGGCTCTTTCGCTTGTTGATATATTATACTCATACATTTAAGCTTTTAATTATGAACTTCCATTTAGATGTTTTAACTCGTATCTTTTAAATAGATACTTTATCTAAATTTACTGATACAAATAACGTATCTATTAGGTTCTTTACTTGAAGCTCTTCACATATTAAGGTTTTATACATTTAGACTCCTCACATACTTAGGCTTTTCATACATTTAGGTTTTATAGACTCCTTTACACACATTTAGGATTGTATTCATTTATGCTGTTTATGACATTGTAATTACATGCATTGAATTTATTACATATAAATAAACGAGTATAAAAATTTTAATTATAAAATTTAATGGATTCACTCTATCATTACAGCGTATGCAAATTAATTATAAATAATTATTTACAAATCTATTCATAAATAAATATTATGCTTAATTATTAATATATTGAGTAAAAATTTTAAGGCTATTCATACACATAACATTCAACAACACATAACTTCGGGTTTAAAGATCTTTTTAATACTTTTATTGTTTTGAGTCTTAAGAATATCAGAGGGTCTTAGTATCGATTAATCAATGAAAATTTAAATGATTTTAAAGCTCTGTAAAGTTAAATTATATACAGATATGTGAGGTACATTTTTAGGGTTGGAAAAAAAAATTGTAACAATAAACTTATCTTGTTGTAATTATCAATCCGGTAAACTCCTTGATAATTAGGGGGCCGGATGTGACGGTTCGCCTATAGTACAATAGGTTTAATACCATAAGTACATAGAAAGAAACAGGGGTTCCTATGGGTGACCGCTGCGAAAACTGAGCTATTTAATATAAACAAACTTTAAAGTCAAGGTTCACAATAGCGTACAGAGAAGACGTTACCATATATGAAATATTGACACAGAAGGGAAACTTCTTTGATGTGTTTCCAAAGTGTAGTGGATGTCACAAGAAAATTAAATAAATTAAACAAAAATATATTATATTTTATATATAACCAAATTATAGTTTACCTTTTTATCATCAGGTGTAAAAAGGATGCATACAACACAGTTTAATAAGGTTTATGAGAGTCTTTAAAGTTTTATAAATTCGATAATCAATTTAATAGAAAATACCAAAATACGTTAACATATAATTAAATTGAATTTGAAGAAAAGTTCAGTTCGAATAATAGGCTAAATCTGGTTATTGAAATATCTACCCTTCGGTGACATAATCTATGACGTTATTAGAAAAAAGAAGGAAAGAAAAAAAAAGGAGACGGCAGATCGGCGGGCGCGTGGGGAGTCGCTTTTTAGGAAATGCGCAATATAAACAGGGAGAAAAGGACGGAAAATGGCGCAGGAGTCGTGTTTTAAGGAACTGCGCAATAAAATAAAATAAAAAATAACTAGGATATAGATCTAGGAGGGACTGGATCGATGAAGGGGTTTGAAATCTTAGTGTATCACTATCGATTAAGTGTGTGAAATTAATCAATAGAAGACTGGAGAATCCGGTGAGCTTGTTCCATTTATTACTACGTAGTTAGATTTTTGACTGTGATCACAGGCAAAGTCTATACTTAATATTTTTCCCAACAACTGTTAAAATACGTATTTAGTCGAGTCCATATACCTTTAGGTAATGCGTATATCGTTAAATGCAATCACATTTGAACAAAGTTTACATCAATATAATTTACGTACTTACGTTATTCTACTCATATACAAAATCCAATTATATGGTCGTTTGATAGAACTTCATCAATTTGATTCAATGTTCTAATTGTCCAGTTTTGGAAAATACTTATTGGATCGGCTATTGAACTATTATAATACTAACTAGTTTCATATCTAGTTGTTATGGAGTGTTTATTTATTGAGGATAATAGACTAAAGTGACTATGGTTTGGTCTCATTGCTGGGGAAACAGCCATTGAAGAGAGAGAGGGTTATTGAGTGGCGACCCTGTAAATGCAAATGCGGTGTGGGCTACCTCCATTGTTTGGAGTGACTGTTTTATGTGTATTGTGTGGCCGTTCCTTGTGTCAGTCGGTGGAAATTGCCTGTGTTCAGTCGTGGGTTGGTGATGGTTGAGACGATGATGATGATGAAATATTTGTATTTATTACACTATTACAGTGTTGGTTTGGAATATTTGTTCATACTTAACGCTTCATGGTGAAGTGTTTTTATACCATTACTCGGTCGACCAGATTAATGATTCTTGGTCTATATTTGATTATCCATGACTACATGTGGGGATTTGTTTTACACCAGATGTACAAAGAGACAGCTTAACTGTTGCAAGTGATATTATGTGAATGTAATACTTTTAATACATTATTAATTGTGTTACTAGATAAATTCATGTGACTGTGGGGTGTTTATGGTAAACAAGCCTGTATTGTTTAAATAGAGATTTTGTCTTGATTTATTATAAACTTTAATAGTGATTTTGTTGTAGTAAGCAAGCTGATAATAACAATTCTGTGTATTACTGATTACTAATAATATTTAATTATGCTGATATTATAGGTGTGGATTTATTTCCTAATGGTAATAAAAGTACTGAAGGATTCTCTGACTATAGTTGCTCTTGACTAGGTGTGGGGTTCGGTATGGAATTGGTACTGTATGACACTTGTGAGGCTATGTATTTTGCTCATATTTAGAAGGAAGTTGTCCTGGCGATGGGGTTTGTATGTATGTTGTTTGTTCATGTTATATTGACTAGACAAGTTCGGACAGGGTTAATATTAGTGAGTATTTACCGAATTTATATTTAATATACATGTTTTGAATATTTTATGGGAATAGTATGGAGATATACAAGTAGTAAAATATAATATTAGTATTTTATAAATTTAATTATTGAGTTATATGTTTATGTCGGACTGTATCCAAGGAGATATTATCCTATTAATATCAAGTTAGGACAATTACTTTAAATATTAATAAAGCAAACACTAACACTGATTATTCACTTCTTTAATAAATTTACATTAGAGGTTAGGAATCAAATAGATAGCATATTGGGAAATCTTCACCACACATGTATTTGAGGAATGTTCTTGATAATTAGTACTATATGTATATATTATTGCAAGTACAATTGCAATAAGAATGTTAAACTTCTAATCTTCTGTTCATTCTTGAATTTGAAAGTAAGCTTGGCTACTGATATGAATATAAAACTGCAGCATTACTGGATACTATTAATTATTTCTGTGTAAACCATGATTATTTATGTCACTGATAATTTAGTTGTATATTACGGTTGATATATGATGATTTTATATTTAATTATATTAAACAAATACAAATAAACAAACTTGCTAGTATTTGTTACGTTGACAGTTGTGATAGATAATCAAAATTCAATTCAATACATCAATACGTCATTCAATACGTCATTAATGTGACAGATGTCAAACAAAAGGAGATTATACATGTTATGATTCTATATCTAAGTCTATAGAAAATTTATATAATTTTCAGTTATTTTATAATAACTGTAGGGGAAATATTGGAATTATTTATATGAGAAATTTCACTTAAATGATATGATAATTATTTAAAGACCTAATTTCTTAGGGATTTAATCATGATGATTTAAACACTAAAACACTTGTTTATCTGAGAAATCCTCTTAGTAAATAGGTTTACTAAGACACTAAATGGAAGTAGATATAGTATAACTATAGTACAGCTACAATAATTGTATGGGACTTACTGTCCTTTCTATACAAATATATATTTAATATATATCTTTTACATTATAATTATTCAATATACATCTACTACTCAACATACACAAATAGGACTTATTGTCCTTCCTATATACCTATATATATAATAATTGACCTGGCACTTTAATGTGTAATTTATCAGTACTTACGTCAACAACCAATTAGGACTTATAGTCCTCTCTATAAAGCTACATAATTATTTAATCTGATTATTTCACAATGTGATTAATCAAACTCTCTACAAATATTACAAAAGATCTCTATTACTCTCAACACAATAATAGCTTGTTGGACTTAGTGTCCCCAAACTTATAGAAAACCCAACTGGTTATTTCACGAGACGTTGTTAACTTGTGATTAATCAGTGTCTTTTAAAGGACTTATAGTTCCTTTAGATATATCTCTCTGAATAAATAATTGGTTAATTCACAATGTGGTTAATCAACAATAATATTATATATAATTGACTGGACTTATAGTTCATTCAATAGCACTCATATTACTTTTAGTAGCTCTCGACCTATGGGTTGGACTACTCGTTCTTAGGCTCCGGCCTAATCAACAGATTTAACTTGAACCTTGAGTATTCTTGGTATTAAGTAAATAATATTAAATTGACAATGCTATGTTATGATATAGCAATTATCAACATTATATGGCTTGGCCAATTCCAGGGTGTGGAAGGTATCCCCTATCACACAAATCTTCATCTCTATCGGACTGTCTTCACAGGTGATCTCTAATGTCACATTATAGAGCCGAAGGGTTATGTCCCATCAAAGTAGGTTCTGGTGTCTGGGTGATCTCGCTTCTTGGTCTGATCTCTTGTGGAGCCAAAGGGAAACCCCCATTGAGTAAGCTCGTAACAGGGTGACGCTGGGAAACAGTTTCGTACTGTTAGTGGGTGATCTCCCTATGTCGCCATATAGGACTGAAAGGGTCATCGCCCATGAGTAAGCTCTCGTGTCGGAGTGATCCTGGGATTTCGGGTTCGATCCGTTTGCCTCTGGCAAACACTAATTTATACTGGAAGCATCGTGGGGCTGGTGTGGAGCCACTGTAATGTTGAAGTAAATGTACTTATGTTTGGTTTGGAACTGAGAATACTCATGCCCTATTACCATCAGAGTGCATTAATAAATAGTAATACCCTTCCCTACCTTTTTAGGAGGAAGAGTTATAGATAGTTGGAAAGTCTTCCACTGGTCCGGGCGTGTGAGGGGCCCGACCGCTCCCCCATTTTTTTATTATTACAGTTATTCTGTAATTTACTATTAAATTAACATAACTTCCTTGTTACATGAATTATGAGTATAATTCATTAATTATTCTTAATCATTAAAGATTTATCAATCATCTTCATTATTTAACTCCTATCATATACCAATTAAAGAACCTTTTGGTTATTACACACACAATGGGTCCTACATTACTAGACGATCACACATTTATTTATCTGGCCAGATGATCAAGTGTTCTACTATAAGATCTGTTCAATATTAAGTGTTTATTGTAAGGGTTTATATGATTCATAGGATGTTTGGGGTGTATAAGGCAATATAGGTATGGGGTTATATTGAGGGTGTTAGGCCATTCTTTAGGGTAAGTTTTCATTAGATTTTCATGGGTTTTCATTAGATTAAGCCTTCGTAGGTTTTTCATAGGCTTTGTAGGTTTTCATATGTAGCTTAGTTTAGAGGGTAGTTATTATAAGGGGTGCAAAGGGGGGGGGACCATCACAATTGGTGCCGTGACCAGGATATAATTGGTTCATGGCTATTTACATATCAGATCAATAAGAACACTTGGTCACAATTGGAGCTTGTGACTTC